>NC_135888.1:75068855-76268855 GCF_964194155.1 Cetorhinus maximus
TCCAACAGAGGCCACAATCCCTATCTGTCTCCAAGAGCATTCATCCCTCACCCCTGGGTTATGGACTGGAGAATATTCAATGAATTATCAAAACAGCCCTCTGAATGTGAGGAAAGTCTTTCTCTAGGGAAAATATCCAAAATGTAATCCTGCCCACTGAAATGAGCAGTCCCTACAATCAAAGGATTTTGAACTGCAAATCTCAGACTCTGCCTTCAGCTGCAGTTATAAATCCTGCCCAGACATGGTTGCCCTTAAAAAAACAGGTCCCCTATCTGACTTAATTCTCACCTAGAAGGTGTATTATTGCTTTCTGGCTGTATTATTCCAGACAGATAGCTTGTTAATTGCCTCAATTGGCATTTAAATTGACATTTAAATAATGCGGGCGGGTTCCCAACTTTTTGACCTGCCTGCATATGGTATTATCACAAACAGCATGATGATGTCGTGAATGGTGCCCGATGTCATCGCGCCCCATAATATGCTCTGTAAAATGGGAAATGGTCCTGATCGCGGAGTGTATTATTCCAGCCCTTAGAGGCAACAGGCATCGGGGGGACCCCCAAGGCAGTTTGACAAGATCTCCCATGCAAGCACCTCACAAAGTGATGTCACAGTTGTGAAAGACTCAGTCTGTAATTACTGTAATTAATAGTGGTGACAGTAGACTCCTCGTTGTTTGAGTATGTCAAAGCTGCAACTGATTTCAAAGGTCACATTTTTTACATCTAAACCTATGCTAAGGCATTTGATTATAGTGCAGGAAGGATGCGTGCTGCTGCTTTCTCATGATCCTAGAGGCAAGGAGGATCCAAAGTTTCTGAGTAGCTAGGTAGCTGCAGTGGATGACCAGTACAGGGCATTTCTCTGCTTTTGCCCCTTGCTGCAGTCCACCAAGGGTTTCTAATCATTGTTTATGCCATGGTATCACTCTGGGGCAAGGCGAGGAGATAGGCCCCAAGAACTACCTCAGCCAGTACAGGGATTGAATTCATGCTGTTGGCATTATTCTGCACCATAGTCTTAGCCAACTAGGCCAACTGTCCCCCTCACCACTGTAATTATAATTAGTTTAAAAGCCTTTGCTTATCAAAATAGGTTGAGAGAGCTGGGTCTTTTTACTCCAGAAAACTGTAGACTTTTAGAGGATTTGAGGGAGATAATAATGAAGGGATCATATGGTGTCCAGGCACATGGACTATTTGAATTAGATAAATCAGGAAGAAACAGTGGGTGTAGGGACAGGATTAAACCAATCAACCCTCGCTCTGCCATGCAATTGCATCATAGCTGAACTGCATGTCAATCCCATTTAGCTGCCTTTGTTCCAGATCCCTTGATGCCATTACATCACAAAAGTCTATCGATTTCAGCCTTGAAAATTTCTATTGAGCCAGCATCCATAGCCATTTGGGAAATGAGTTGCAGATTTCTATTAGCCTGTGTGTGAAAAAGTGTTTCCTTTTTTCACTTCAAGACCACATAATTCTAATTTTAAGATTATGCTCTTATATCCCCCAACCAGAAGAAACAGCATCTCTATATCTATCCTATCAAATCGCTTCATCATTTTAAACACCATGATTAGATCGTTCAGCTCAACTTTCTAAACTCAAGCCACCCCATATATTTGTGCAACTTTAAGCCGCAGTCTCATTCTAGTGAATTTGCACTGTGCCCCTCCCAAAGTGAATTTATCTTTGGTAATGCAGATGGGATCTGACCAGGACTCTGTTCAACTGAAGCATCAGTTACTCCCTTTTGAATTCCAATCCCCTTGAGATAAAGGTCAACATTTAATTAGTCTGTCTGATAAAGTTAATACACAGACTTAAAATGTTAAGTGATTTCTGTACTGGGACCCCTAAAGCTGTCTGATCCTCCACAGTGACCACCTCTTCACCATTTAGAAAGTATTCTGAGGTGTCTTTCTTGGGTCCAAAGTCAATGGCTCACACTTCCCCACATTGAATCACATAGTTTTGTCCACTCACTTGATCAGTTTTCCACTCGTTATAACTTCCTGCTCCTATCCAGACAAATTACTGTTTCCAAACTTAGTGTTATCTGAAAACTTTGACCAAAAACTCTATTCCAGGTCATTATTACATATGGTGAAGACCACTGGACATATTCCACCAATCAAGCATATGCTCATTTTATCTCTACTGTCTCCTCCCTCCTAACCACTCACCAACCCATTTCACAAGATTACCTCCAATTAGTGCGCTTTCACTTTTCTGAATGACCTCATGCAGAACCTCACCAAGTGTCCTCTGGAACCACCACATAAAACATATTTAGATATTCCCACATGCACCATGCTGATGACCGCCTTTAAAAAAATCAACAAGATTAATGAGGCATGTTATACCCTTCACAAATCCATGTCGGGACTCTTTATAAAATTCTTTCACGGGATGTGGATGTCGCTCGATAGGCCAGCATTTGTTGACCATCCTTAATTGCCCTTGAGGAGGTGATGGTGAGCCGCCTTCTTGAACTGCTGCAGCCCATGTGGCGTAGGTACACCCACAATGTAGTGAGGAAGGGAATTCCAGGATTTTGACCCAACGACAGTGAAGGAATTGCGATATATTTCCAAGTCAGGATGGTGTGTGACTTGGAGGGGAACTTTCCAGGGGGTGGTGTTCCCAGGCATCTCCTGCTAGTGGTCGTGGGTTTGGAAGGTGCTGTCGAAGGAGCCTTGGTGAGTTTTTGCAGCGCATCTTGTAGATGATACACACTGCTGCCACTTTGCCTGTGAAGGGAGTGAATGTTTAAGTTGGTGGATGGGGTGCCAATCAACTGGTTGTAGTGTCCTGGATGGTATTAAACTTTTTGATTGTTGTTGGGTCCGCACTCATCCAGGCAAATTGATAGTATCCTATCGTAATCCTGACTTGTGCCTTGTAGATAATGGACAGGCTTTAAGAGTCAGGTGAATTACTTGCCTCAGGGTTCCCAGCATCTGACCTGCTCTTGTAGCTCCAATATTTATATGACTAATCCAGTTCAGTTTCTTGTCAATTGTAACCCCCAGGATGTTAATAGTGGGGGATTCAGCAATGGCAATGTCATTGAATGTCAAGGCGAAGTGGCTGAATTCTCTCTTGTTGGGGATGGTCATTGCCTGACACTTCAATGGCACAAATATTACTTGCCACTTATCAGCCCAAGCCTGAAGGTTGCACAGGTCTTGCTGTATTTGGACATGGATTGCTTCAGTATCTGAGGAGTCATGAATGATGCTGAATATATTACAATCTGTGATAATCAGTGATGGATCAGCTGAAGGTGGTTGGGCCTAGGACACTACCCCAAGGAACTCCTTCAGTGATGTCCTGGGACTGAGGCGATTGACTCCTTACCCCCAACAACCACAACCACCTTCCTTTGTGCTAGGTTTGACTCCAACCAGTGGAGAGTTTTCCTCTGATTCCTGCTGAGTTCAGTTTTGCTGTGGCTCCTTGATACCATATTTAATGCTACCTCGATGACAAAGGCAGTCACTTTCATTTCACCTCTTGAGTTCACCTCTTTGTCAATGTTTGGATCAAGGCTGTAATGAGGTCAGGAGCTGAGTGGCCCTGGCAGAATGCAAACTGAGCATTAGTGAGCAGGTTATTGCTGTGTAAGTGCTGCTTGATAGCACTATCGATGACACCTTCCATCACTTTGCTGTTAATTGAGAGTAGGCTGATGGGACTGTAATTGGCTGGGTTGGATTTGTTCAGCTTTTTTTGGGCAGGACGTACCTAGGCAGTTTTCTACATTGCTCGGTAGATGCCAGTGTTGTAGCTGTACTGAAACAGCTTGGCTAGGGGCGTCCCTAGTTCTGGAGCACAAGTCTTCAGTACTATTGCCGGCCACCAGTGGCGGTATGTAAATTGGGCTCATTAATGTACCATTATCCAATTATCTAGAGCCCAGTAGAATTCAGTAGTGGATCAGGGATTAAATGGGTGTGGCATGACTTTCCCATGCCTTCTGCAGGCCACCCAGCAAACCCTGTTGGTTATGCCAGCAGTCTTCTGGAAGTGGTGTGGGCAGCGGAGGGGGAGGTTGGCGGTTGGCAATCGAATTCCACCTCCTGCCCCTTCGTCCAACCCATTGCCCCTACTTCCATGAACCCCCAACCCCGCAATCCACCTTGGCGATCTTGGGCCTCTGGTGGGTGCATTTCTGGCTGCTGCCACCGCACCTAGCGACACTAATGGCAATGAGGAGCTGCTGGCCTCTGATTGGTTAGTAGCTCTTGGTGGTTATGACTTCCACCACTGGGGTCCTGAATCTGAGGATTTTTTTTTTTTTGCAAAAATATACATTATTCACAAAATATCTTCAACAACATTTCAAACCATTTCAAAATCACCATCACAAAAATACAAAAGGTTCAACTTTTACAACGTGTATCACGAAATGCATCAATACAATAAATGAATATTACAATCATTTGCAGACATTCATTTTGAGCTGTACAGCCCGAGGGGATTTAAACAGTTCCCAGTCCCTCGGTGCACTGTGGCAGAAAGGTCTTAGACAGCGACCTTTCCCCATTGCGCCTTTGCGGCGGCTGCCCCAAGCTTTAGTGCATCCCTCAGCACGTAGTCCTGGACCTTGGAATGTGCCAGTCTGCAACACTCGGTCGGGGACAACTCTTTGTGCTGTAAGACCAACAAGTTTCGGGCAGACCAAAGAGCATCTTTCACCGAGTTGATGATCCTCCAGCTGCAGTTGATGTTTGTCTCAGTGTGTGTCCCCGGGAACAGCCCGTAGAGCACAGAGTCCTGTGTCACAGAACTGCTCGGGATGAACCTTGACAGAAACCACTGCATCTCTCTCCAGAACTTCTTTGCAAAGGCACAATCCACCAGGAGGTGAACAACGGTCTCTTCCCCACCACAGCCACCTCGAGGGCAATGTGCCGAGGGGGTGAGACTCCTGGCGTGTAGGAAGGATCTGACGGGGAGGGCCTTTCTCACCACCAGCCAAGCTATGTCTTGGTGCTTGTTGGAAAGTTCTGGCGATGAGGTATTCTGCCAAATGACTTTGACAGTCTGCTCGGGGAACCATCCCACAGGATCCACCCTCTCCTTTTCCCTCAGGGCCTCGAAGACGTTATGTGCCGACCACTGCCTGATGGACTTGTGGTCAAAGGTGTTTCTCTGCATAAATTTTCCCATGAGGGACAGGTGGTATGGCACGGTCCAACTACTTGGAGCGTTCCATGGCAGCGTGGCCAGACCCATCCTTCGCAACACCGGGGACAGGTAGAACCTCAGCACGTAGTGACACTTGGTGTTTGCATACTGAGGGTCTACACACCGCTTGATGCAGCCACACACAAAAGTGGCCATCAGTATGAGGGCGATGTTGGGCACGTTTTTTCCCCCTATATCTAGAGGCTTGTACATTGCGTCCCTGCGGACACGATCCATTTTCGACCTCCAGATAAAGCAGAAGATGGCTCGGGTGATCACCACCACGCAGGAGTGTGGAATGGGCCAGACCTGCGCCACGTACAGCAACAGCAAGAGTGCCTCACACCTGATGACCAGGTTCTTACCCACAATAGAGAGAAAGCGTCACTCCCACATGCCCAGTTTCCTTTTCACCATAGACACTCGCTCCTTCCAGTTTCTAACGCATGCTCTGGTCCCTCCGAACCATATCCCCAGCACCTTCAGGCCGTCAGCCCTGACAGTGAAGGGGACAAAGGATCGGTCAGCCCAGTTCCCCAAGAACATGGCCTCGCTGTTCCCACGATTTACCTTGGCTCCCGAGGCCAGTTCGAACTGGTCGCAGATGTGGATCAGTCTGCGCACCGACAGCGGATCCGTGCAGAAGACGGCGACGTCGTCCATGTACAGGGAGGCTTTGATCTGAGTGCCTCCACTGCCTGGGATCGTCACTCCTCTTATGCCCGGATCCTTCCTGATGGACTCAGCAAAGGGTTCTATGCACCACACGAAAAGAACAGGCGAGAGAGGACAGCCCTACCTGACTCCAGATTTAATCGGAAAGCTACCTGATTCCCAGCCATTGATTGAGAGTGCGCTACTGATGTTAGTGTAGAGCAGTTGGATCCAATTGCGAATTCCCTCCCCAAACCCCATTTTGGAGAGCACATCCACCATGTAGGTGTGCGATATTTTGTCAAAGGCCTTCTCCTGATCTAGGCTGATGAGGCAGGTATCCACACCCCTGTCCTGTACGTAGGCAATCGTATCCCTGAGCAGCACTAGGCCGTCAGAGATCTTCCTGCCGGGCACTGCGCAGGTCTGGTCAGGGTGGATCACCAATTCCAGAGCGGATTTGACCCGATTGGCGATGACCTTGGGCAGAATCTTATAGTCCACATTGAACAGTGAAATGGGTCGCCAATTTCTAATTTCCTCCCTTTCCCCCTTGTGCTTGTAGATGAGGGTGATGATGCCTTTCCTCATGGATTCTGACATACTGCCGGCCAGGAGCATACTCTCGTACACTTCTAGCGGGTCTAGGCCGATCCAGTCCCACAGAGCCAAATACAACTCCGCCGGCAAGCCGTCGCTTCCGGGAGTTTTACTCTTCTCGAAGGACACAAGAGCCATAGTCAGTTCATCAGGAGTTAGTGGTTTGTCCAGGCTCTCCCGTGTACTGTCGTCTAAGGTCTCCATGATAGAGGACAGGAAGGACTGGGAGGCCGTGCTGTCTGCGGGCTTCACGTCATACAATCCAGCATAAAAGGATTTGCTGATCCGCAAAATGTCGGACCGTGATGACTTTACTGAGCCGTCTTCTTCCTTCAGGCTGCTGATGACAGAGCTCTCTCTGTGTACCTTTTGGAAGAAGAAATGTGAGCACGTCTCATCCTGCTCCACGGAGCGCACTCTGGAACGGAAGATGATCTTGGAGGCCTCCGAGGCAAAGAGCGAGGCTTGCTGGCTCTTCACCTCTTGGAGTTCCTCCTGGACATCGACCCCCATCGACTGCAGCCGGAGCAGATTCTGCATGTTTTTCTGGAGTCGAGACATTTCCCTCTGTTCCTTTCTAGCTTTCTGGGTGCCTTTGAGGATGAAAAACCTCTTGATGTTTCCCTTGATCGCTTCCCACCAGTGTGTCAGGGACTCAAAGAGGGGTTTCACGGTTCTCCAACCTTTGTAATCCCTCTTGAGCTCCTAAATGTTCTCTGGGGTCAGCAGTTGCACGTTTAGCTTCCATGCCCCCCTGCCCGCCCTCTGGTCCTTCTCTAAGTGGCAGTCAACCAGTAGGAGGCAGTGGTCAGAGAAAAACACTAGCTTGACGTCGGTGGATGCGAATGCACGGGACACAAACAGGAAGTCTATCCTGGAACGGATGGACCCGTCTGGCCACGACCAGGTGTATCTACGCTGCGCTCCATCTGCAGGGTTGCTGAAGACGTCATGCAGCTTGGCATCCTTTACTGTTTCCATCAGGGATCTGGATATAGCATCCAATCTGCTGTCGGCCCTGCTGTATCGTCCAGCCGCATCGATGATGCAGCTGAAGTCACCGCCCAGAATGACCGGCCTGGAGGTCGCCTGCAGCAGTGGGAGCTGCTGAAAAACCTCCAGCCGCTCGGCCCCTTGTGACGGGGCGTACACGTTAATTAACCGGAGTGGAGCATTCTTGTACATTAAGTCTGCTACGAGGAGGCGCCCGCCCACCACCTCCTTAACCTTGGAGTCGGTGAAGTTGCCTCCCCGCAGCAGAATACCCAGGCCGGAGGAACGCCCGACCAGATCGATGGCCCATGGGACCACCATCGTGACTATTGCCTGTAAGAGCTGAGGTGCGGTATCGCACACTCCTGCAGAAACAACAGGTCAGCTTTGACCTTGGCAAGGTAGTCCAAGGTCGCAACACATTGTGTAGCAGATTTAATGCTACGCACATTTATGGATAGAATCTTTAAACCCATTTTAAAGCATTTATTCTCTTACCAAACCTGTCGTCTCTGAGAGTCCCAGACCTTTAGTCTGCTCCTTCATACCTGTAGTGAGCTCAAATTGCTTCACTTTGGATGGGCTGAGGAAATTTTCCTGAAACTCCCCATTGGCGGTATTCTGCTCGGGTGACATCTGGGGGACCGAGCAGAGAGCGGGGTTTGAAATGAACTTTGTTGGAGAAGCTTCTCCAATCCTCTCCCCCTCTGGGGCGTTGCTGCTCCCGGCTCCCCGGAGCTGGGGTGCACTGAGCGCCTCACCGCTCCCGGCTTCCCGGAGCTGGGGTGCGCTGAGCGCCTCACCGCTCCCAGATTCCTGGGGCTGTGGTGCGCTGGCCTCTTCGGGTTGTAGGCAAAGTTGGGTTGCGTTGGTCTCCTCATTTTCTCCAATGTTCTGGAGCTCGGGTGTCTCGTCCTCCAACTCCCTAGAGCTTTGCCACTTCTTCTGTTGGTGCCGCCCTGGCCCTTCTTCGTCCGAAGAGCTGCTGCCCTTTTCATCCGTGTCAGATGGGAGACGCCTCTTGCCACTTGTCTGGGAAATGGCTTGGTTCGTTCTTAGCCCCTTCTTCCTTTTGGCTCTCTTCACCATCTGCCACTCCCCCTGCTGCTTTCCCACTGCTGCCTCCTCCTCCTCCATTGATTCGCTCTCCTGAGGAGTGGGAGGTTCAGGGGGCAGTGCTGTTGATAGAGGCAATTCTGTTGCCTCACTCTTTTCCTCCACCTTGTCTCTCTCTGTGTCCCCCTTTGTCCCGTTGTTCTCCCTGGGGGCCTTGGTGGTTGGAGTGACACGAAGCATTTCTTCTGCTTCCCCCTTGTTGGTTTTGGCTGCCTGTGCATAAGTGAGGCAGCGTTTGGGGCAGGTCCTGTAGAGGTGGCCTGCCTCGCCACACAGGTTGCAGCACTTAGCCTGTTTGCAGTCTTTTGTCTGGTGCCCTTCCTGTTTGCAGTTCTTGCAGAGGATGGCGCTGCAGTTGGCCGCCACATGACCAGCCTTGCCGCATGAGCGACAAAGTTTGGGTCGCCCAGCGTAGACAAGGTAGCCACGGCTTCCCCCGATAGCGAATCTGGAAGGAGGGTGGAAGATGGCTCCCTTACCGTCGGTCTTGAGCGTGACCTTAACCTGGCGTTTGCATGTCCAGATCCCCAAATCGTCTCTAACCTCGGTGCAGCTCCCAACTTTAACGACGTACCTGGTGAGGAAGGTGAGCACGACGGCGACAGGGACGAAGGGGTTGTAAAGATGCACACTCACCGCCCGGTCCCGTTGCAAAGGCAGAGCAAAGAGTGGGTCTGCCGTCAGGATCTTCATCTCCGGCAGGTCTCTCTTCTCCTTGAACACCTTCAGGAGCTTGACGCAGTCTGCCACTCGCTTGAACGTCACATCAAAATATCCAGCGCTGGGGAAGTCCTGCAGGCAGTAGATCTCCGCAGCTTCGAAACCACACACCTTTAACAGGATCCTCCTGGTAAAGAAGGCCCGATCCATAGGTGCTCCTCCTTCTTCGCTGCCCTTCACCATGACTCAGATGGTGTTAGGTGCCCCATGGTATGGGGTTCGATTGGTTATAGCCATTGCTTGACGACCTTTCCCTGGCAGAAACCGTGATCAAGGTCTCTCCCCTGCCAGGTAAACTGAGGATGGCCGGATGATGGGCACTTAATCTCGTCGGGCCTCCTCCATGGTACTGACAGGGGGAGGGGGTGCAGGGTTTTTCATTGCCTTCTTTAATGATGCTGAGATGTTTTCAACTTTTCAGTCTAAAGGCAAAACTCCTGAATCTAGGCAGCTGCAGAAAATGATGATTAATGTATCCGCAATTAATATGGCACAGGCTCAATGGACCGGGTATTCTTTTCCTGTTTGTTATTTTCACATATTCGTATGCCAAGGTCTTTTGAAGGAAAGTGAGATTTCAGAGCAGTGCTTTGCCACATTATCCAGAGGGAAGAAGAAGATAGCAGGCCAGTTTATCCAAGCGCTGTAATTAAAATGTTTTGCGTGTTCCAGAGCCCTTGCTGCTCTGCCACAAATCGAACAAGCAATCTCTAGATCGATTGTCAACTGGATACTGTATTGTGGATGCCTTATCCAGGTCTGTATGATCGGTGGGATCTGCGGAATTTCTATGCATGCTACCAGCCTTCTTGAAAAGTGACATAATGACAGAGGGGAGCTGCTCGACCTGCATCCAATTAACATCAGAAGCTTGGAAGCAAGGAAGGATGGGCAGAAATCCGGCGGGAATGAGTTCTATCCCAAATTCCTTTATCCCTCACCCCAGATTCTCCCAATTCCGTGCCTAAAAAGGCATTTCTAAGTTTATGGGCAGAATTTTCTGCCTGTCGGGCGGGGTGCAGGAGTGGGAGCGGGCAGGCGCGGACACGATCACCGCCCACAATCAGGTCTCTGCCCCCATTTTATGTGGGTGGCCCAATTCAGGCCCGGCCAGCCTGAATCACGGCTCCCAAGGACAGCTGGAGTGGGCGGGCGGCGGCAGGTCTGCAATAGCCGCCGGGTCCAATGGCGACCCATCGGCCTGTTTTAAAAAGCTGCTGCAGCCTTTCAAAGGCTGCGAATCATGGCCAGTGGAAGAGCTTCCCAGAGCTCTGCTGGTGAGCAGGCCAGGCAGGAGGGTAGGGCAGGGGGCACTGTGCCCCTCGTTTTTCTGATGATTGCCTTGCTGCCCTCCTCAATGAGGTGGCAGTGCAGCGGGAGGTCCTCGTACCCCTGGGATGAGGTGACGGGGGTGGTGAGCTCCCACGACGTAGTGCGGTGAACCTGGATCCAGTATCGTAAGCACTTCAACGACCTGTTGCGCTCAGAAAGGGTGAGGACAATGTTGACATTGGTCACTTAACCTAGCAGGTAGGCTTTCCCCCCGGCGCCCTACCCCACCAAGACTGAGTGCAGTGACTGCATTGAATCATTGACGGCATGTGTCCTTCGCTGGGTGGACCAGCAGATATTGGCCATGCCGAGGTCACCCTGAGAGGGTGGTGAAGAGATGGGGTCTGCCCCCGCAGCAAGTGGTACTCTGAGACCCACATTACTGTTTTAGGGACAACCTGGAGGAGCTGCACCTAGGCGCAGTGCTGGAACTCCAGGACTTGTCAAAGTCAGGGTGATGACATGCTGGGAGGGGAGCTTCAAGGTGGCGTGACACCGATTGATCTGCTGTCCTCTGTGCTCCACGTGCTTGTGCCTCCTTGCTATGGAAGGTTAGACCATGTGGTGCCAAATGTGATGTAGGCAGCATTTGGCCAAGGGTGTTGGGGGTGG
Source organism: Cetorhinus maximus (assembly GCF_964194155.1). Taxonomy (NCBI): domain Eukaryota; kingdom Metazoa; phylum Chordata; class Chondrichthyes; order Lamniformes; family Cetorhinidae; genus Cetorhinus; species Cetorhinus maximus. The sequence continues at coordinate 75,080,090 of NC_135888.1, forward strand.
GGGGGAACAGGCCCAGCCTGTGAGTGTTCGGCAACAGCGGTGTGAGGAGGCACTGGAGCCCTGCAATGTTCCACTCTGGTTGGGTTGGGCCGTCCGTGAAGAGAGGCCAGGTACAAGTAGCACTAATCAATGCTTTTCTCTCATTTTCAGGAGAAGAATGCACATAATGCCACCGAGCGGGTGAGGACTGGCGGCGAGCTGGCACAGTTGGCGATTCTCAACCGCTTCGAGCAGGAGGCCCTAGATTTGGAGAGGCGCCATGCGCCCAGTTCCACCGGTGTCAGTGAGGCTGGGGTGCCACGGGCAGGTATGTATGCCCAGCAGTGAGGTCACCATTGCTCTCCCAGCAGCCATGGCACTGCTGAATGTTCAATGATTGAACTTTGCAACATGGCTTGACCATTGCTTATGGAAGGATGAGCGCATAATGATCTGGGGAACAGGGATACAAATTGACATTGTCTCCATGTTAACTGATCCAATGTCCTTGTTCTTTCTTTCAGCATCAGTGGAGCAGGGCTGGGAGGATGAGCAACAGCACTCTCACACCTGAGGGCCCTGAAGTCACAGACTCAACAGCATCACACCATCCCTGCTAGGCAGGCACCAGCGCAGACACTAGCGCTTCGGTGGGAATTAGAACATCGGCTAGTGTCCCAGGGCACAGCGGTGAGGGCACAACACAGTCGCTGGAGGAGATGGCAGAGAGTGCTGATGGCATCAGCAGTCGGAGGACTGCAGGGGACCAGGCACATGCTCAGTTGGTGCCTGATGATGTGCCTCTGGAGTTGTCTGCGACACAGCAGGTGCAGGAAATGCGGTGGGTGTGCGGGAGCATCTGGTGGAGATACATGAGGCTATGCTTGGCTTGGTCTCTGTGATGGAGGAGTCTACGCGGATGATCGCCGAAGCAATGAACCACATGTCCGAGCGCCATGCCTCCTCATTGGAGAGAATGGCGACTCTTGTGGAGAGGCTCCTCCAGGAGACTAATCAGGGGATGTGCTTGGACTAGCAAGCCCTCACATCAGCATTGACCTCAGCTGGTCGGTGCCAGTGTGGGAGATGGTCTGGGCACCAAGTTTTCCAGCTCGGTGCCCATCCATCCACAGCGAGCAGGGAGGTCTGAAGCCACCTCACGTTGGTGCAGCAGCTGCCTGTCGTCACTGCAAGCTCCTCTCAGGGCACTCCAGATGAGGGTGGCAGCTCCTCCGCCCCTCTGCCAGTGACCATAGCATCTGGTGATGCTGCAATGACTGGGGAGATGCCAGCTGTGGAACTGGCAGCTCCCTTCCAGGCGGGGCCAGCACAGGCTCCACGGGCCAAAGGATGGCCACCAAGGTCATCGAGGCCAACAGGACAGCAGAGTCAGCAGGCTGTCTCAGACGCCATTCCCAGCGATGGGGCAGCACCAAGACGTAGCACCCGGAAACAAAAACATAAGGAACCGTAGGCACACCACAGGTTTATCACTGGTGCTTTTGTGTTGGCCCGCAATGAGGTGTTTATGAGTTGGTGTGATTTTTAAAACCTTTGTCATTTTGTTTTCTTAAGTTCCTTTGGTTGTAATATTAAATTCAGACATGTCACCATGGCTGAGGGTGCCTCTTTTCTTCTGCAGGTGGATAGTTTCCAAAAATGTTATGAGTGATTTGCGGGACATTCAGCTTCATTAACAAGGCCCTCAGTTAATGTTCCTATCCAGGCAGATTTTGCACTCAGGTATCAAGTATGGAGCCTGCAGCCCAGGCTTGTCCTGGAAGTCCAGGTGTGGTGTGCTAGCTGAAGGTTTGTTGGATTAAAGCCTCCCAGGTGTCCCTGCCTCCCTTGAGTATGCCCGGGTCAGCGTCTACCCCCTCAGCATTTCCCTGTGCATGCTCATCCTCGGACTCACTGCTGGTCTCATTGTGTTTAGCCACTGCGTCTATATCTTCTTCATCCACAGCGTCTCCCCTTTCCAGCGCAAATTGTGCAGAGCGCAGCATACTACAACTATAGGCGACACATGATCTGGGGGCTACTGGAGTGCGGCCCCTGAACAGCCCAGGCATTGGAAGCGCATCTTGAGATTCTCTCCACCACAGCCCTTGTGGAGATGTGGCTCCTATTGTACCACTGCTCAGCTTCTGTTCTTGGATGGAGAGGCATCGTGAGCCACGTTCTGAGGGGATAGCCCTTGTCACCAGCAGCCATCCATCAAGCCGGGCTGGAGCACTGAAGAGCCCCGGCCTCTGGGAGTGTCTGAGGATGTAGGTGTCGTAGGAGCTGCCTGGGTGCCTTGCACAGACTTGTAGAATCAGCATCCTGTGATCACACACTATCAGCACATTCAAGGAGTGGAATCCCTTCCTGTTGATGAAGGCACTGGGCTCACTTGCTGGTGCCTTGATGGCCACATGTGTGCAGCCTATTGCACTCTGGACTAGGGGGAAGCCAGCAATGGCTGTAAAGCCTCTGGCTCGCTGTGTCTGGCTTGCCTGGTCCCAATGGTAGTGGATGAAGATCAATGCATGCCTGAACAGAGCGTCTGTAACCTGCTTGACACAAGTGTGGACAGCTGATTGGGAGACACCACAAAGATCACCCACCGAGCCCTGGAAGGAGCCAGAGGCATAGAAGTTGAGGGCAGCTGTGAGCTTCAGAGCTACTGGCATGGGATGTCCGCCCACACAGTTAGCGGAGATCTCAGGCCCAATCATCTGACAGATATAGTTGACTATCTCCCTTGAGAGACGGAGCCTCCTTTGGCACTGTACCTCAGACATACTGAGGTAACTGCTTCACTGCCTGTATACCCTGGCAGCAGGATAGTGGCATCTTCTGTGGCCCCTTCTGCCTTGGACTACCACTTGGCCCTGCGCCCCTTGTGCCTGCACCTGTCCTCCCAAAGGTGGCTCCCCTGGAGGCTGAATGTGCACTCCTGGCCTCCTCTCCCTTCTAGCTCTCCCTTCCTCCTCAGAGGAGGCACCTCCAGTGGAGAGTTCAGCTCCCATTCCCAGGCTAATGGAAGGCTTCCTGAAACCTGCAGTCCCAAAAAAGATTCCTCACTACAGGATGCTGACCTGAAGGTTGTGAGTCCAGACCAAGCAACTGGCATGTGTATTGAAGTATTGCCGATCACACAGGAAAGTATCAGTATCTTTGAAAAAAACATGTAACGGAGCACACTCGCAACCCCACTGAGCCCTCTTATCCCACCCGTGGATGATGTTTATACAAATGTGTTTCACCCGCCTTCCCATTGCGCCCGTGCGCCAACCCGAAGATCGCACGGGTGCTGAAAAATCGCCGTCGATTGGTGCCTCAAGGGCCTTAAGTAGCCTGTTAATTAATGGCAGGTGCGCATAAGATATCATCGTGCGCCCACCTGACGAAATATCTCGATGGCGCGCGGTGATGTCGGGCCGCTCGACCGACGTCACCGCGCGTCATTTTACCTGCACGCCAATTGGAAAATTCTGGCCTATGTCTCTTAGATTGAATTTTTGCAGTTTTTATTCAAATGATTAAACTGTAACATGAAATAAATAAATCATCGATGGAACCAAAGTCATTTTATTTTCCACAATTCCTGTAGTGCCCACATAAAAATTTAAAATTGCCCATATGATATGAGACAGCCTAAAGTACTAAATGTTGGGTTTGGATGGATTTTTTGCATAACTCAAGGCAGTTCAATTAATTTTGAAATTGGTGTGTGACTGGCCACAGGATTTAATACTTGACGGGGCATTCAAGGCAAAGGGTTAGTTTACAAAATAATCTACTTCCTTTTCCTTTTGTTTGATCTTATTGCATAAGTGTGAAGACCTCCTTTTGTATGACAAGCTCAGAAACGGCTGGCTCTGAGCAGACATTAGAACAGCGATATTAGATTATTTTGTGGATGAAGGAGAATCCAGTGCTGTGAATAGGTAAAAGAAAATGGTTCCTCCTTATTTCACAAGATTCAACTGTCAAAGTTAAGTACCCAGTATGAAGAATTTAATACGTCATTTCATTGTTATTTTATGCTTTGCTTGCTTTCTATAGTGATTAAATATATTTTGCTCTTTGCACTCAATTATTTTTAAAAAATTAGTGTCAGGGACATTTAGTATGCTTGTGGAATTCTATAGGTTTATCTAATACAGAGAGACTATATTTGTCCTTAATTAGCTGCTTTTGAATGAGGGAATGACTGAAAAATTGAAACTGAAAATCCCTCATTGATATGTCAATCAGGTTTAGAGTGAATTGGTTTGGAAAGATTGTTTCCAAAGAGTTCAAGAGGAATAATGTAGATACCCAATAAATCTCCTGCCATGTTAATTTGTGGGATGAAGTGCTGTTGAAATAATTGCCAAAATAACCTGTTCGATACATGCAATTTGGTGGCAGATCTCAAAAGGAGACCCTTCCTAATTTTGTACCAATTTCAAGAATATTGAAGAAACAATTACAATTAGAATGTAATGAACACTGATTGCTGGTCATTGGAGAAGTAATTTAACTCCAAGGCCTAATGCAGATATGCTGCGTCAGTTCAAGTGGTCTTGTTCAATGTCTTTATTAAGTTGCTGTCAACTTGATCATTAGAGGGATTAATGAAGATACAAATAGGGGATACAGGGCACCAATACTTCGAAGGTGCTAGACTGAAAAGAAATGACCAAGTAGGGGGTCTGTTTACAAAGAAGAGCCATGAGTGTTTTGCTGGGCAAGAGTCCAATTTATACCATGCCCTGCACAAACGAAACTAAGCTAGATTCTGCTGCAGAATATAAACAATTTATTAATATGGGCATAGAATCTCCCTGACATCCACTATTGATTAGTTTCCAGAAATATGTCAGTAATCCTGGCAAATAGGGAGTGAGAGAAAACACTAGAAATTCAGTCACCGCCTGTAAGCAGAAAATAATAGGTGATCACATTTCAGATGTGTACCCTTAATCAGAACTGAAGATTGAAAGATAGATTGGTAGTTTAGAAAATGTTGAATTACGTTGGGAAGAGAAGGGAGAAAAGAATCAGCAGATAAATCAATCAGGGAGATAGGGCGGGTTAATAAAAAATTACAAGATCTCAAGATAAATACAGATGAGGAAAGCCATTTGGCCCATATTTTATTCCACCCATCCAGAAAGATCTGAAAATCTCCCTGTTATAGCATCAAATTGTTTATTTTTAAATGATTTCAGCATCTTTACCTCCACTGTTATATATTGTCGTCTGTCTACACAATAAGCGAACAAAGCATGGAAAAATAATTCTTTTATATTTGTTTTAGAATTAGTTAGCAGTCTCAACCTTTGTGTCCTTATTGTCCTCTTTCAGAAAAAAAAACTTGTATTTATGTAGCACCTTTCATGACATCAGGATGTTCCAACATTCTTTATAGCCACTTTTGAAGTGTAGACCTTACAATGTAGGAAAAGAAGCTGTCATGTCCCACAAATGCTAAATTGTTAGTGGAGGCATTGGTTGTAATATTGCAAAATACCCTAGATTCTGGAAATGTCCCAGCAGATGGGAAAATTGCAAATGTCATACCTATATTCAAGAAAAGGGAGACAGAAAGCAGGAAACTTTAGACCAGTTGGTCTAACATCTATCATTGGGAAAATGCTGGAATCCATTATTGAGGAGGTAGTAGCAGGACGTTTAGAAAAAAATAATACAATCAGCCAAAGTCAACATGGTTTTTTGAATGGGAAATTATATTTGACAAATTTATTAGAATTCTTTAATGATTTAACAAGCAGTGTGGATAAAGGAGAACCTGTAGGTGTAACGTATTTGGATTTTCAAAAGGCATTCAATAAGGTGCTACATAAAAGGTTACTGCACAAGTTAAGAGCGCATGGTGTTGGGAGTGATATATTAGCATGGGTAGATGATTGGCTAACCAATAGGAAACACAGAGTCGGGATAAATAGGTCATTTTCCCATTGGTAAACTGTAACTGGTAGAGTATCACAGGGATCAGTGTTGGGGCCTCAACTATTTATGATCTACATTAATGACTTGGATAAAGGGACCAACTGTATTGTAGCCAAATTTGCTGATGATACAAAGATGAGCAGGAAAGAAGGCTGTGAGGAGGATACAAAGAGGCTTCAAAGAGATATGGGGCAGAATTTTTAGCTCAGTGGGCAGGCGTGCGCCCAAACTGCTCAAATGTTAAATAAAGCGCATTGACGTTGGCCAAGCGTGTCAACGTCAATGTGTACTCTCACGATATTTCGCTCAGTGGGAGCGCAATGGTCTCAGAGGCGTGCCCGCCATTAATTAAGTGGCCAGTTAAGGCCCTTGAGACACCAATTGCCTCCGACTTTACGCAGCCCGTGCGATTTTTAGGCCGTCGCACGGGCAAAACAGACAGGCAACAGGACACAATTTGTAAAACCTCATCCGCGGGTGGGATAAGAGGAGTCAGTGGCATTGTCAAAGTGATTAGTGAGGAGTTTAGGATTTCACTTGCTGCTGGTTGCTCCTGTGAACAGGACAGCTTCATCTCACTTCAGAGCTGCATTCAGATATTTTAGAGGCTTCAGTTCAGGACTCAGTGTTGTTTTCCAGGCCCCCGGAGGATTCACACCACATGGGGCTTTCCAGGTATCAGACAGCCTTCCCTTACTGTGGTAATGGGGATTGTGCTCTCTGCAGGAGGCACTTCCTCTGAGGAGGAAGACAGGGCCAGAAGGATGAGGAGGCCAGGTGTCCATATTCAGCCTCGAGGGGAGTGACCTGTGGGATGAGAAGCACAGGTACAAAGGGTGCAGGGCCAACAGGAAGTCCAAGGCGGAAGGGGCCGCAGAAGATGCCACTATCCTGATGCCAGGGTTTAGAGGCGGTGATGCAGTTACCTCAATATATCTGAGATGCAGTGACGAAGGAGGTTCCGTCTCCCACGGGAGACAGTGCCCTCCACCTGTCAGAGGATTGACCCTGAGATCAGCTCTGACTGTGTGGGTGGACACCCCATGCCAGAGGCGCTGAAGGTCACAGCTGCCCTCAACTTCTATGCCTCCGGCTCTTTCCAGGGCTCAGTGGGGGATCTGTGCGGAGTCTCCCAATCAGCTGTCCACAGTTGTGTCAAGCTGGTGACAGAAGCTCTCTTTCAGGCATGCATTGACTTTCATCCACTGCCACTCGGACGAGGCCAGCCAGGCAGAGCAAGCCAGAGGCTTTGCAGCTATTGCTGGCTTCCCCCGCATCCAGGGTGCAATAGACTGCACACACATGGCCATCAAGGCGCCAGCAGGTGAGCCCGGTGCCTTCATCAACAGGAAGGGCTTCCACTCCATGAACGTGCAGATAGTGTGTGATCACAGGATGCAGATTCTACAAATGTGTGCAAGGTACACAGGCAGCTCCCATGACACTTTCATCCTCAGACACTCCCAGGTGCCGGAGCTCTTCAGTGCTTCAGCCCGGCTGGATGGATGGCTGCTGGTGACAAGGGCTATCCCTCCAGAAGGTGGCTCATGATGCTTCTCCACCATCCAAGAACAGAGGCCGAGCAGCAGTATCACAGGAGCCATGCCTCCACAAGGGCTGTGGTAGAGAGAACCATAGGTGTTCTCAAGATTCGCTTCCGATGCCTGGACCGTTCAGGGGGCGCACTGCAATACCCCCCAGATCGTGTGTTGCTGATATTGGTTGCATGCTGCGCTCTCCACAATCCGGCACTGGAAAGGGGGACCCAGTGGAGGAAGAAGGCTTTGATGCAGCTGCACAGGCAACAGATGATGAGTCCAGTAGCGAGTCTGAGGACGAGCACGTTGAGGAGAAAGCTGAGGGCATAGATGCTGACCTGGGCAACCTCCAGGGAGGCAGGGACATCGGGGACGTTTTGATCCAACACTCCTTCAGCTAACCCACCAAATAAGAACCACCACCACATGCCAGGGCTGCAGACTCCATACTCAATCCGTGACAGAACCAGTTCCTTGGTCAACAATATAAATTGTGTGCCTTTGCAATAAAGTTTCAGGAGACACACGTCCATCATTACATCATGTGCTACCCTGCACCTACACAACAAATGATGCATACAGAGACCAGATGCACAAAATAACATCTCATTTACCTGTGAATATGAAACATTGCAGAATTTAACATTAACTGGTGTTTTCCATCACACCATTAAACAAAGAAAAGAAAAATGGGGAACCAATGTCACCTGTGATAAGGCCGTGTTGTGCTTAAGGTGCATTAAGTTTTTGCTTGTGGGTGCTATGTCTAGGTGCTACCCCCTCATTTGCACTGACATCTGAGACAACCTGCTGACACTGCTGTCTTGTTGGCCTTGATGACCTTGGCGGGCGTCCTCTGGCCTGTGGAGCCTTTGATGGCCCCACCTGGGAGGGAGCGGCCAGTTCCACAGCTGGCATCTCCTCAGTCGCCGCAGCCTCATTGGGTGCCATGGTCACTGGCAGAGGGGTGGAGGAGCTGCCACCCTCATCCGGAGTGCCCTGAGAGGAGCCTGCAGAGATGAAAGGCAGCTCCTGCGCCGATATGAAGTTGCTTCAGACCTCCCTGCTCACCACTGATGGATGGTCTTCAAGCTGGGATACCTGGTGCTCTATTCATCTCCTACACTGGCACTGACCAGCTGAGGTCAGTGCTGCTGTGAGTGCTTGCAGGTCCGAGCGCAACCCCAGGAGGACCTGATTGTTCTCCTGGGGCAGAATCTTCGGTTCGGCGTGCGGGGGTGGAGCCCGCTTGCCGAGGCATAAAATGACCGGGGGTGATGTCGGGCATGCATCCCAATGTCACTGCGTGTCATTTAGATTTTCAGTTCGGCGGGCACGCAGCTGACTTGGCTGTGCATCCGCCGAACTGCCAAAGGCCTATTAAGGCCTGTTAGAAGCAATTAATGTAATCAGCTGAGCGGCCCGTTCAACCTTAAGGTTGGCGGGCAAGCGAAGAGCCCAGGCGGCCTTTGCATTTTTCATGGAACCTCATCCATGGATGGGATGAGGTTTCATGAATGATCTAAAAATTTCAGAAAATTTTTTATTAAAATTAATGCACATGCCCCAGTTCATGTGACAGTTTCACATGAGGGGACAAGTCATAAAAATTTTTATGACACTTTCTTAGACTGTTTAAACTTAAAACTAATCTCAGGGAGATTTCTGCGCTCTTTCACGTGCATGCACAAAAGATCGCACTCCCAACTCAGGCAACTCCCCCTCCGCCCGCACAGGGAGCGCTCAGCGCTTCCGGGCACGTATCACGCTGGGTGGGCCTTAATTAGCCCGCCCACATAAAATGGCAGCATCCAGCCGAACGGGGGTGCCGATTGGCTCCACGCCTGCCCACGCATAACCCCCTGTACGGGGAGAAAATTCTCCCTCTGGAGGACCCTCTCCACAAGGGTTGCCACTCTCTCCATGGAGGAAGCATGGCATTCGGCCATGAGGCTCATTGCATCGATGATGCTCTTCATGGACTCCTCCAGCAAGGGCACCATGCCACGCATTGCCTCATGTATCTCCGCCAGATCCCCCCACATACCCTGCTGGGCTTCCAGCGTCTGCTGCCTCACAGACAACTCCAGTCGCACATCATCAGCCACCGACTGAGCATGTGCCTGGTCCTGCAGTCCTCCAACTGCTGGCGCCATGGGCACTCTCTGTCTCCGCCCGTACCTCAAGCAAGTGTGAAGTGCCCTCATCACTGTGACACAAGCCGACGGTCTAATTCCCACCAAGGTGTTAGTATCTGTGCTGGTGTCTGCCTGGCAGAGATGGTGTGATGCTGGTGATTCCATTTGTTCAGGGCCCTCAGGTGTGAGAGGTGGCCCCTCTGCCTCCTCTACCCGGCCCTGCTCAGGTGATGCTGAAAGGAAGAACAAGGACATTTGATTAGTTTGGGTGGAGACAATGTCAATGTGCATGCCTGTCCCCCGGATCAGTATATGCTCCTCCTTCCATAATCAATGGTCAACCCATGTTGGAAGCTTCAATCACTGAGCATTCAGCAGTGCCATCGCTGCTGGGAACACAAGGTGACCTCAGCGCATGGCAATCTTACCTCCCCGTGGCACCCCAGCCTCCACCACCACTGGTGGACCTGAGCGCATTGCGCTTCTGCAGATCCATCGCCTCTGGTGATTATGGCTAACTGGGCCTGGCCTCTGCCAGTCCACATCCGCTCGTTGGAATTGTGTGCAGTCTTCTCCTGAACAGGAGAGAGGAGCATTGGTTAGTCCAGCCTGTACCTGGATTCCCATCACATCCCTGCCACCCCACCAGAGTGGATCATTGCAGGGCCCCAGTGAATCGTCACCCCACAGCTGCCGTACACTCAAACCAAGAAGCCAGGGCTGACCCCTGCCCCTTGTCCACATGCTGCCTCCATCACATTTGCCACCACACAGTCTAACCTTGCAAAGCAAGGAAGCACAAGCACATGGAATGCCAAGGGCAGCAGATGGATTGGCATCCCGGCACCTGGAAGTTCCCCTCCCAGCATGTCGGCACCCTGACTTTGACATGTTTTGCAGTTTCAGCACTGCACCTAGGTGCAGATTCTTGAGGTTGCCCCCAAAACAGTACTCTGGGTGTCAGTCTAACACATGCTGCAGGTGCAGAACCCATCTCAGCACTACCTCTCAGGGTGAACTAGACATGGGCAATATCTGCTGGCCCACCCAGAGAGGGAAACATGTTGCGAAGGATTCAATGCTGTAACTGCACTCAGAATTGGGGGGCGCTGGTGGGGGCTGGGGGTAAAGCCTACCTGCTGTGTTAAGTGACCAATGCCAACATAGTGCTCACCCTTCCCGAGCGCAAGAGGTCATTGAAACACTTGTGGCACTGGACCCATGTGTGTCGCACCACGTCATGGGAGCTGACTATGTCTGCCTCCTCCTCTCAGGCACGTTTGGTCGGTGGTGGGGGGGGGCTCCTCCTTCCGTCACTCGGAACGAGGACCTCCCGCCGCGCTGCCACCTCCTCCAGGAGGGCAGCAAGGCATTTGTCAGAAAACTGAGGGCACAGTGCCCCACTGCCCTACCCTCCTGCCTGTCCTGTTCTCCAGCAGCGCTCTGGGGAGCCCTTCTACTAGCCATGATGAACAGCCTTTGCAAGGCTGCCTGAGCTCTGTTTGAACAGGCCGCTGGGTCGCCATTGGACCCAGAGGTCATTGCACTCCCCCTCCGCGCCCGCTCCTGAATGGCCCGCCCAACTGGGAGAAAATTCTCCCCCTGATGTTGTATTCATGATGGGTCCTGACCAGGACACTATAAAGTTTGATCATCATCTCCTCTGACTTATGTTCTAACACGGTGAAATCTAGTTTAGTATTCTTTTGGCTTTGCTGTTTACCATTGACTGAGCATGTGTAGCTTTGGGAAACTGAGGTCTCTTTAAGCTTCATCTCCAGTTATTTAAACATTTGTCGTGGATGTCGAAACATGTGTGTTATAGGCTAATGGTCTTTTATATTCTTCCTACGAAGGTTTTTACACCTCACTGCATCAAGTGTCATCTGCCATTCATCCGCACACATGCATATCTTACCCAACTCATTTGTAGTGCCTGAGCTGCCTCCTTCAATTACACTGCCCCTTCTAGTTTGCTATCATCTGAAACTTTGCAATATATAAAAGATGATTGGTGAGATGATGTAGAGAAATGAGAAAGATCGAACACTGGAAATAGTGGGTGTCAAAAAACACAGAAGAGGTCTCTATAAACAAGGAAGAAAATATAACATAGAAAAAATGACTTAAAAAGAACAAACCACGGATGTAATAAATATGAAATTAAATCAGAAAATGTAGCAAGGCATGTGGGATATGCCACATATCAAAGGGATTTAATAGTCTTTATGTACATCATAACACAATGCTTTCAACTGTCATTTTCATTTACTACTGACAATAAGGTGGATCTGAAACAAAAGTGCTTACTACTCAATTGGGGCTTAAGTAATTTAGCATCCTAATTAAATGCCTCATGTCCTGCTTATATTATTATGTGGCACTCAGAAATTGATAAAAACTGGTATCAGAAATTAACCTAGTGAGCCTTAGGGAAGAAGGTTAGTCACTGATCAATAGTAAGTGCATTGAGTGGGAAGGTCGATGCGAGAGAAGGATGGGACAGTTGGTGTTGCTGCTCCTAAGGAGGTAGTGACAGGTGGCTCCATGGGCCTTCAGAGAATTTCAAGCGAGGCACAGAAGAGGTTCAAAACAGAGACAATGGCAAGAGCACAGATCAGAAAAATAGTGATCTTAGGAAAGTGATCAAGAGCCACCAAGTACCCAAGCAAGGGGGAATGAAAGGTCCAATGACTGTGTGACAAGAAGGTTTGGCAACAGGAGTGAAGGTCTCTTGATGGAGCAAGAGGAAAAGGAAATAGAAATAAAGGACTGAGGTACAGAGCAGCAACTAAAATAGTCAACCAAACAAAAACAGAGGGAATCAGGTTACATCTGCATGACAGTGATTAGAAGGGATGTGTCATAGTCATAAGCAGGGAAGTTGATATGAAAGAGTCAAAAGTTTAACTTTGAGATTTTGTGATGGAATGATTGGAATATTCCTAAACCAGTTCCCATGTTTGGACTGTTAACTTGTTAATTTACATCAAATATGTGAACAAATAGAATGTACTTTTCACAATGAGAATATATTTCCTTAGATTCATTTATGAAAAACAATGAAACCTCATTTCACTGCCTGTTCAAAATCTAGTTGCCACAGAGCACTTAGATCAGTTCTACATCCTACCTTATTGTGTTTTGTATTTCTCTTGTTTTATGCTTGTTGTACTTTGGTGTCTATTTTTGGCAGAATTTTTGCTCACGAGAGGAATGTTATAGAAAGAGTGGAACATTTTTCATTTCAAGTATCAAGTATCAAGTGTTATTTATTCACCAGGTTGTTGTATATCTAATATATCTGATTTATCTCAGAGCAATACAGAGATTACACTAGTTCCAAATCTACAACAGGTTTATTTGCAATATTTTAAAATATCTCAGAACTCACAGGATTTTTGATATATACACAGTGTCAGCCAGAACCCAGGTCATTTCTGGTATCTTCTCTATGTTAGAGATTGGGACTATGAGGTGTGTGTGGGGGTGGCCAAGGGTAGGGGGAGCTTTCCTTATGGCTTCTCTTGCTCTACCACCATGTAAATGGGGTTTCTTTCAAATTTCTTCAAGTTCCACAGCACAGTAGGAGAAGATCAGAGGACTCAGCCATCTGGGTTAGGCATTAAATTCTTCTTTGATCATTAATAGTGGTGAGTCTTAATTGCTTCCTTATACAACCATTGGTTTAATCGATTATAAATAGCTTTCCATATTCTTGGGCAGGTAATTTGGCAACAGTTCCACAAGTTTCCATATTGATGATTCTTCTATTTAAATTGTAGTTCTATGTGGTGTTAGTATATAACTCTGTAGCTTCACTCACAGGCTTAAGTAATCAAGTACGGTTACATAGATCAGAGAACAGAATAGCATAATCAAACACATATCAATCAAACTTTTGAATACTGCATCAAGAACACCCAGGCCAGGTATGGCATGGTTGGAAGCAGCATAAAGTTCCCTTTGTTCTGTTCAACAATATATTTCAGCCCTTATCTTCAAGGTGCCAACTTACCAACGAGATATTTTTCCATATTGTACATCAGCTACCATGTACCTTTTCAGATTTTGATACTAACCGGCATTGAATTATCAGATTAGAAGCCATTTTGATTTAGGTGTTCATGCTCATCAACACCTGGATCATGATTACCCAAATTACTAAACATAGGACAATAAAAGCCAGGTATGAGAGGAGTCTATCATTCTATCAATACAGGTTGCATCTGAACCTGGTGAATTTGACTGCAGTAATGATAAGTCATTGTCTAACCCATTACAGGACCTACTCTCCCTTGGTAGTTATTTTCTAGGGTGCTCATCCTTTTCCCATTTTTACATTATTCCATTGCTTCAGCTATTTTGTAACATTTGTCATCTACTACTCATTTTTGAGCCCATTCATAAATGTTTCATAAGTTTACCAACGGTATTGCATTTCAAATTATTTCATATTTCTCCTCAGAAGTCCCATTTAATATTTATCCATTATAGTATTTTTATTCTTCCACTGTCTTGTATAGTGTTCCATCCATAAGGCACATTGGGCAGGATTTTCCACTTGGCATGCAGGCACATGCCCGACATATCTGAGTGTGAAATAGCATGCGCCGACATTGGGCAAGCGTCCTGACGTCATCGTACACTCACAATATTTCAGTTGGTGGGTGCGTGTGAGAGTCGGCAGCACACCTGCCAACAATTAAGAGGCCTTTTAAGGCCATTAATCAATTAATTAACGCTATTTTTCACTGCTCGTTAGGGTTGGCGGACGGGCGAAGCAGCCAGGCGGCCTTTGGATTTTTAAGGAAACCTCATCCAAGGGTGAGAAGAGGTTTCCGATGTTAATTTTTTAAAAAATAAAAAAGTTTGGGCACAACTTTTATCATCAACATGTTTAGGTAAGTGATTCTTATGGGTGGAATTTTTTTCTGGGATTTTAAAATCTTTATTTAAAGGTTTAAAGTTATTCAGCTCCCTGAGGCAGCTTTCTGCCTTGTGGGAGCGTTCATAGCGCGTTCCCTCACGCTCATGCTGACTTCAGCACCCGGCCTCCTCCCGCCCCCGCCTCGGCAGTGCTGAGCATTTCAGTGCGCGTTTCACGTTGGCTGGCAATTAATTGGCCAGCCAGCAGGAAATTGCAGTCGGGGGCCAATCGCAGTCAGGGGCCATTTTTCCTGCTGCTCCTGGGCCCACCCGCCACACCCGCCCGATGACCTCAAAATCCTGCCCATTGAATAGGATAGTTTCTCATCTTATTTAATGTATATTTGTCATCAACTATACAGTTTCATTTTAACTCATCTGCTTACAGTCGCTTTACATTTTTCATCAGCTAACTTATTTAACCTAGCTGCCTTTAGTCATGTTTCATCTTATTAAATGTTCCTTTCTGTTGTATTGTCTACTCATACTTCTCATCGACTGTCACTTTAATCAATTTTGTTATGCAGCTGGCTTTTCTTGACTAAAGTAGTTCTAACAAGCTGTAATGATTCAATCAGCTCATTAGGTCTATAATAATATCTTTTACAATATCTAATTTGTACCATGTAGTTCTTTGTAAAAATAAGCAATATATTTTGTGACAGCCAATGTGAATTGGCTCAATGAACATCTGGAGCCATGGATTTAGGCAATGTTTCTATATATTTGTGATCACCGCAGAATTTGTTGAAATCTGCAAAGCTAAACTCCCATATTAAATTAAAACTGAATCTCCTACCAATGGACCTACAATCTAACAGTTACATCAGATTTATTAGTTATGTCCAGATTGACCAAAATAGCTGCTCGCCAAAGAATGAGCCAAAGAATCAATACTAAGTTTAATTTTTCAACTTGTAACTCATAACCAATTCAGTGCAATTCACTGGGATTGTTGTTATTGCCTCATTTAGTACCAAGCGCTGTCTACTGAGAAAGAGCTCAGTGAATAATCTTCCCTCCAAGTTAATTTTTAGCTGCTAACAGAAAGTTAGAGATTGGGACTGTGTTGTGTGTGTGGGGGGTGGTGGGGCAGAGGGAGGGGGGTGGTGCAGTGTTGGGGGAGCTTTCCTTATGGCATCTCTTGCACTATCAGCATGGAAATGGTGTTTCTTTCGAATTTCCTCAAGTTCCACAGCACAGCAGGAGAAGTGCAGAGGAGTCAGCGACCTGGGTTACGCATTAAATTATTCTTTGATCATCAATAGTGGTGAGGTTTAATTGGTTCCTTACACTATCGTTTGTCAAATTGGTTATAAATAGATTTCCATATTCTTGGGCTGGTAATTTGGCAATAGTTCCACAAGTTTCCATACTGATGATTCTTGATTAAAATTTTAGTTCTGGGATAATATATTAAATAACAAAAAGGAAGTTTAGAAATATTCTTTAGCAGACATCAAATGATAAGCATCACAATTTTTAATAGTTCCATTCATATAAAATCTTATACATTAGGTCATAATTAAGGACTAATTCTTATTGCAGTTTACAATGACTTTTGTTTCAATTAAACTATAGTGCTCTAACTAACTTCTAATATCCTTTCTTCCAAGTACAGAATCACCATTATTGTGCACTTCTGTTAACTGTAGCATTTGATATAATCACCACAACGCTTTTTTTAAACAACGTGCCCTCACTAATTGTATTCAGTAAGAATTTCAAAATATTAATTCATACAATCACATTTTTTGAAAATTTAATTCAAACCATTTCTGCTATTGGTTTGCATGGAAATGTTCAGCAATGGGTGAGAATAGGGATGCTTGAACCTTACTGGGTCATAATTTGCTGCCAAAATAATGGTAAGACTAAAGGCATTCTGTTATTTATGTGCAAATTGTGAAGTCACTTCAGATGATGGGTGGCAGGCATTGCATTAAATTAAAAAAATACAGAAATTGCTGTCCAAGAGCACTGCAACTATCAACAGCTTTGTGAAAACCCCATCTTGTTGACTGCTTCACCACTGAATGGTGTGAAGTGGCTGTATTTGGGCAATGGATATGAACTAAATTTGCTGCAGAAAGGTGTCTTTCCTGTCTATGTAACCTTTCTCACAATATTATTACTCCCAGTCAATCTACCTGGCACTGAAAATTAATTATTACAAGTGTAGGATCTGATTCCTTCAGATTTAAATTGATGTTAGGGAGTTGAATAGCATAAACTTTAAAATAATTTTGTTTATCCTACTTTTCCTTTCTGTCTCCTTTCTATTAATCCAATCATTCTTTCCCTCTCTTTCTTTATCTTTCTATAACTGATTTGACTTTGCATTCACTGGGCAGAATTTTACGGCCTCGTTTCGGCGAGACAGGGCCGTAAAATGCGGCGAGACATTCTAAACCACATTGGCTTCGGTGAGACGTAAAATCCCACTGCTGTAAAATTTCACCCACTGACTCTAATTAACAGTTTCTTGTTAGCTCCTGTGCTGTTAAGGAGATACACAATTGCTCGCCCCGTTCATTCAACTTCCAGATGCCCAGTTTCCTTTGCTGCGACATAATCTGTTCACACTTTCAGCATCTTGTCACACAAAACATTTAAAAACCTAAATGTGCAAGGGAAAGTCTACCTAATGACAGCCACCATCTGATTTACTCCTGCAACAAATTATGACGCATTGTGTTTTCACAAATTGCTATTCGTTTTCATGCCAATATATATTCCTTCAAATTAGGAGGATGAGTAAGGAAGTCTAAATCCTCCATGACTGTCAACCTTTGTCAGTCTTGTAGAATGAACCCTTTTACAGTCTGGGCTGATAAAGAGTCTTGGGACATAAAAACTGTTTGGATATTTTGTATTCTATAGGGCAGTAGCAAATCTCATCACTCAAACAGTCAGATTTTAATCCTTATAAAATTAATCTGTAGAATTTCGGATTGACATATGACATAATAAGGAAAGAGACTAAAAAAGCATGAAAATTCCAATAAGCTTGGAGAATAATTAATCTTATCATTTTCTGAAAACAATTGTAAGATTTACACACTAACAACTTCAGATAATGTTGTCTCTCACAGCAGATTTATTTAAGACTAATTCACATGATTCAGTTTATAGAGTTGATATTAAAAGATTAAACTAAAGTTGACTTTATAAAGCTAGAAGGTTTCCTTTTAAAATGTTGAAATGTTTAATTTCTGAAAATGCACAGAAATGGAATAAATTTTACTCTGATTGTTATTCAGTCTAGAAGTAATTCAGTTGACTTAAAAATGTAAAACTGGAGCTATGTATTGTGGCATGGGCCTATTCTTCAGTTAGTGGCCCTAGGCTTAATGAGCACTAAAAAAAAATCATCACAGGCTAAAACTGTAGACGGTTCCAAACTAAAAATAGCTTTATTGTTCACTGAACCAGTGAGAACTGCTAATTGCAAGGGCTGTTGCAAAGAGTGAGGTATTAGCATTTTAACATTTTAAAGTTAAATACCCCAATTCTGCCCCTAATAATCTGCCACTGAAACCTTTATCCATGCCTTTGTTACCACTAGCCTTGACTACTCCAGTACTATCCTGGTGACCCCCCACCTATTACCCTCTGTAAACCCTAACATCCAAAACTCTGCAATATCACAGCAAGTCCTGATCCCCCAGCATCCCCAGTGCTCACTGATCTACATTGGCTCCTGGTCTGGCTATACTTCAGAGTTATGATTCTCCTTGTGCTCAGATCCTTCCATGGCCTCTTCTTAAAAACAACTTCTTTGAGCATGTTTTTGGTCATCTGTTCTCACACTTCTTTATGGCACATGGTCAAAGTTTGTCTGAAAACATTCCTATAAAGTGTCCTGGAACATTTTACTATGTTACAGGAAAAGCATGTTGTTGTTGAAAGCTAGTTTACATCAGCCCAGATTGATTGGATGAAAGATGCACATAATTACACTTGTAGAATGAGAGAAGTAGATCCAAGATTATATGCAAGAGCTTAATAAAAATTGCCATCTGTCCTGAATATCTTGCAGACAATTTTGTATCTGCCTTCTTTAATTCCAAATGCATTTTGTGGAGGCCATATAGCCACCTGAACCAGCCAATGAGATTATACGTATGCATATAGAGAAATTGCCACATATACACGGGCACTTTTCAGCTCTCTCTCACATCACATGCCTTCTTCCCCCATTATCTCCCTTCCCCCTGTACTCCCTCCACCTCCCATCCTCACCCCCAACATCTTCCTTTCCCCTCTCCCAACCTCCTCTCCGTGCCCGCTGGCGTTAGGCATGTTCGGTGGCGTGAGCAGGCAATGTGTTAAGAAGGCCAGAAATTGGTTTCACGACGTCGTCCAACCAGCTTGTGATCGTCTGCTCAGCCTGTTGATGGTGGACCACATTTCCTGCCATTAGACATTGGGAACCTCATTGAAATGCATCTGCATATCATTATAAAGCCAGCCTGCTGAATCATCCCCCCGCTGGATCGTCTGTCAGGAAAATACACTGGTGCAGAACACGTCTTGACAAGTGTGACGTGAAGAAGTTGGGACTCACTGTCAGGGCTGTGCTCACATGGCAGGCATCCAAGGAGCAAAAGGCGCTGGAGCCCGACAGCAACGGCACATTGGAGAAATATCCCTGACTCTCATGGACACGGCTCCGATGCGAAGCAGCTCATGGAAATTGGAAAGTGACCGTTGAGGGTCTGCTTATGACAGATGACGTACTGGTGGGGTGGAACAGGAAGGTCTAGGATCAACTGGGAGAGGAAGAGATATCAGGGTAGGGGGGAGGTTGGGAGGGGGGAAAGAAAGGTGTCGGGGGTGAGGATGGGAGGGGGAAGGAGTACAGGGGGAAGGGAGGTAATGGGGGAGAAGACGGCGACATGAGAGGTAGGTGTAAGGGGGTGGAAGGTGTAAGGAAAGGAGTTCAGAGCGGTGAAAGGAGTGCAGAGAAGGGAGGGGGTCCAGGGGGAGGAAGGAGTGCTGAGAGGAGAGGGATTCTGGGGGGGAGAAAGGAGTGCGGAAAGGGGAGGGAGTAAGGGTGGAGGAAGAAGTAAGGCTAGAGGAAAAGGTAAGGCTGGAGGAAGGAGTCAGGAGGGGGTAAGGACTAAGGTTGGTGGAAAAAGTAAGAGTGTCTGAAGGGGTCAGGAAGGAGGAAGGACTAAGCAGGAGAAGTCTGGGGTGGGGGGGGTGACTAAGTGGAGCGGGGGATGAGAGTCCAGGTGGGGGGGAGGGTTTCCAAGGGGGGAATGGGTTCCAGGGGAGAACGCGTTCCGAGGGGGAAGGTTTCCCAAGGGCAGAAGGCGTTCCAGCGGGAGAAGGAATTCCAAGGGAGGAAGGAATTCCAATGGGGGAAGGGGTCTGGAGGGGGGAAGGGATCTGGAGGGGGGTAGGGTCCAGAAGGGGGGGATGTTCAGGTGAACATGACAGGGAGGGCTCTGATGAGTCCATGGCCACCTCCTGGGGAGTGAATGGGGGGTGGGCTTGGCACGAGGGAATGGTGAGAGTGATCGAGGGCAGAGTGAGGCGGTAGGGTGGGAAGGTGAAGGTTTGATGGTAGCGAAAGAAGGAATGATGAGGGTGGTTGGCTGGGACTCGGAGGCAGACATGGACCTTGGGGATGGGAAGGAGGAGGTTGGAGAGGTGAATGTGGATGGGGGTGGGATTGTTGGGAAGGAAGGGAACGTGCATGTTCACCTGGACATCTTCGAAAGAAAAAGGGGTTCGGGCTGGTAGGACATGGAGGGGAGGTGAAGGTGATGCCAGGGGGGGTCAACAGTGATGGGGGAAAGGGAAAGGGTGACTGGGAGAGGGGAAAAGAATGGGGGAGTGAATAAAATACTGTATCACTACCATGCTGTCTAAATCGAAAGTGAAACAAGAGTTGTGGTGGGCAAGCTCAGGTGCTGCATGGGAGTGTGATCAGTGGGTGGGCGGAGATGCAGCTCAGCTCAGATGGACAACTGAAAGAGAACTCCAGCAGACAGCACTGAAAATGCTCAGGACAATGTGGTGAGTGTGATATGGGAAGGATCCGTGTGCATGGGATAGCGCTCGCATGAGGATCCGAAAGGTCCTACCACACGCACGCTTCTCCCTCCAGAATAATTTATTGGCCGGCTGCTCCCTTTGCGGTGACAGAGGACGAGATTGACTGGGTCACAGGCAAAGTGGACTCGGAGGGAGTGGGCAGTCTCTGAGATTCCTGAGTGGATCACCCAGGGTATCTCCCTTCAGGAGTCCCGGCCTGACTCCTTGAGGCAAAGGAGCACCTGGAGGGAGGTCAAGGTGCCCCATTTCCCTCTTGCATTACCATTGCAAGAACGCATCCATGGCTTTCACAATGGAGTGTAGGTCTGCACACATCTCCGCGTTCTGCTGGACCAGGATCTCCATGGCGTGCGCCATCCTCCCCTTGGTGACGTCCATACATGAACATATGGGCACCACTTCATCAGAGAGCAGGCAGCCGCACTCCTCTGACTCATGTGCCACTCTGTTGGGGGCTTCCAAAAGCATTGAGTGATGTTCCTCCGCCTTCTGCTGACTCTCCAGGATGAGTTGAAATGCCTAATCCAGAGGCTCGTCATCTGATTCAGGTCTCACAGATGCCTCTTCCCTAGCAATCCTTTGAATGCCAGGGAGCTCGGCTGAACCTGCTTCCTCCTGCTGCGGACATGTGTCCATGCGATGACCACTGGCTTGTGAACCCGAGCCTGCTCTAGATCTAGGTCCCACTGAGGTGTGTCTCTGCGCTGGTGGAGGGTTTGTGTAAGCGATGTGACGGATCTTCCAGGCTGCTTATTTCCAGCTCCTTAATGGAGGGGGTGTCCTCTTGGCTGTGGGTGAGGACGTGGCTGGAGCTGAGGGACTGGTTGGCTGAGGACATTGGTCGCTTGGCAGAGCTCCCTGTGAACCAAAGTAGAGATAATTAGGGCAGGGCAGCAGAGTCAAAAGCAAGAGAGAAAACACTCACAGTTGCGTTGAGAGAGGGATGATGTGGTGCAAGATCCTTATGAGGGTTTTCACCGCTGATGTCACCATCACTACAGGCACGGTCCATGTTGTCACCAGCCAGCATGATGGCACACTCCTCAAAGTAAGTGAGGGGTCTAATGTGGGCCACTCCACCCCACCCACCCCCCAGCCTGGGACCTCTCCCTGCTGATGTGCAGGCTTCCCCTGCATGAAAACAGATGGAGAGAGTGTGAGCAGGACACATGGCACTGTGTGGAATGTTTGTGTGGTGAGTGGAGCCATGGACAGGATGAGGACACGAGCTCAAGATGATATGAGCCTGATGGAGATGTGAGGGTGTGTGTGAGAGTTAGTAATGTGGCACCTTGAGGTGTGAGGTCTCTGTGGATGTGTGAGAGGTTTGTGAGTGTGTGAGTTGAGAGTGATGAGAAGAGTGACTTACCTGACGGAACGGATGAGACCATTCACCCTGTCGCGGCTCTGGGTGGCTGTCCTGTTTTGCAGGGCACTGGCACTGACCACTGCTGCCATCACCTCCCATGCTGGATGCTGATGTTGCTGCCTCTCCTGTGGCCAGAGCGGTGGTAGGGGACATCATGGCGAGCCTCCACAGCATCCAAAGACGCTCGAGGACATGTCACTAAACTGGGGGGCTGCAGTTCTTTTGCCTTTCCGGGCCACCCTGTCTTCTGCTCAGAAGTCCTGGGTTGGAAGCACTGAGAGGTGTGCACGTGGCTGCACTTTAAATATGGCGCCCAGCGTGAGGAAACGGCGAGGTGAGGGTGTGGCGGGGGAATGAATGCACACCCGCCATCAAAATGGCGTGTTTCCCAGTAATGCATAATCAATGCGGCAGGCTTGGGATGATATAGCGTGAGAAGCTGCCATTGTGGCCGGCGGGTAAACCATCGTTTTTCCTTCCCGCTACCGCACTTAGAGCAAATCTGGGATGATTTCACCCCTTGTAGCTGACACTGAAACATGCAATCAATTGTCACACCAGAATACATAAAGTGCCCTGAAGTAAACTTCAAGCAAAGCAGGCTCATGAAATTGGGATAAAAGAAAATACTGTGGACGCTGGAAATCTGAAACAAAGACAAAAATTGCTGGAAAAACTCAGCAGGTCTGACAGCATCTGTGGAGAGAAAGACAGAGTTAATGTTTCGAGTCTGTATGACTCTTCTTTATGAAATTGGGAGGCAGGTTCTGCACCTGGATGATAAAATGGATTGCATCTTCCGATGACCAGCAATCATCATCAGATTGCCGCTCCACTCAACCTCTGCCCTGCCTCAACGACGCTCTGCATTTCTTGCTGGGTCTCCCGAGTCTGGCTTTCCCAGAAATGCAGAGTGCAGTATCTCTCGGAGAGCTCCGACCGGCATCTTGGGTTGTACGTCCGGTCTCCGACGATCTGGAAGACGTGGGCCATTCTATTGCCTTTAGATTTTCAA
Organism: Cetorhinus maximus; assembly: GCF_964194155.1. Classification (NCBI taxonomy): domain Eukaryota; kingdom Metazoa; phylum Chordata; class Chondrichthyes; order Lamniformes; family Cetorhinidae; genus Cetorhinus; species Cetorhinus maximus. Next base: position 75,103,073 of record NC_135888.1, read on the forward strand.
CCCTTCTATGGTATTTATCTACTTGCAGTATATAGAACAGACAGAAGCAAAGGGACACCAAAGGCAGGTTATGCCATTTCAGGCCCTAAAGCAGTCAAATGGATATTCATTGTGCCAACAATTGCGGTCTGTAAACCCCATTCCATTTTTATATTTTAAAACTAAAAACCTGAAAATCATTCAACCATGAATCATGGTACATTTCTTTGAGGTAAATCTTCTATCATATTGGCTGTGCTCAGCTGTTAACACATTTTCCTTATGGTTTTACAAGCTTCCCACTAAAGGCCCAGTTGAAGACTAAGGAGAACCCCAAGGAATTTCAGGCCACTGCCTCTTAACTACCATCCATGCTTTCCAAAGGATGAAAAAATTGCAGATAAAGCATTTCATTATTTGTTTAATTGAAAATAATTTCAGGCAGGATATTCCTGCAGGTTTCACAATCCCACTGTCATGCTGAAATGGGGGTCAGAAGCCCAGACAGTGTGGGAAATAGTGACTCAGTTATGACTTTTCCTGAATAGGCCAATTAGTGGGCAAGGGGTAGGCTCGCCATACAGATCAGGACAGCGGGGAGGCTTTCAAAGTTGGAGAGACAATAGGAGGCCCACCAACTTGAAATAAGCCGTAGGATGCCCTGGCAGGTAGCTGAGAGAGAGGGCATTCCATTTCGAGGTGCCCTCTCTCCAGCATTTTTTTAAATTAAAAAACAAATTCAGCAGCCTGGCCACCAAGTGAATGAAAGGGAGGTTGGTGGTGGTGGGGTGGGACTGCAGAGGCCTCCACAGGGTGGCTCAATAGTAGGCCTGTAATTAGTTCAATTGGCTACCCACTGCTTGCGCTATCCCCCACCAACTCCCCCATCCTGCCTCTGGGAAAATGGCCTGGGGGTAGGATGGAACTGAAGACTGAGCTCATGGGCTGGCAGTGCAAAATTCTGCGCCCACCAGCCAGTGCTCCTGGCACCAGGAGGGGTGAAAAATTTAGCTTGTGTCTTTCTTTGTGCAAAGCATGCATACAGCAACATACGTTTGAACTCTGGGGTAATTGTACAAACTTTTGTTTTAAATTAAGACAAATTGTTTATTAAAGCACAGCTATTAGCCTACTGGTCCAGAAACAAAGACAGGGAGAAGAATCTTTATATTTTTCTCCCGTTTATCCGCCCAAAGTGCTGCCAGACCCACTTCCCTACTTCCCCACTTCTCTACTCTCCATCCATTCCAAATCCCAAGACCCTCAAGAGAGTCAAACTGCATATTCACCCCTCACATCTTCAAAACTCCGACACCAAATGCTTCCCTTGGCCCATTGATACTAAGTTCCAGGGCACTCATCTCAATCTTGCCAAGCTCCATCGCCATTCCAGTGCTACCAAAGTCCCGGGTGCACTCACTTCCCCTGGTACTGCCAAATGACTCAGAGGCCAGATACCAGCAAGTCATGGCTATAAGTGCTCCCTATGGCACAATGTGAGTGCTATGTTAAATCTCATTACAGTCAGAAATAAAACTGCACACCTCAAATTCCTTCTATGTCTGTCACACTTAGCTGAAAGTCAATTCCTGGTTTGGGTTTTCTTGGAAAGCAGTTAGTTTCTCAAAGTTGTGATTATCACTTTGCCATGTCTGCTATGGACCAAATGATTGTTTGCCACTTTTAATATTAACCATCCCATGCAAGTTCCTGTATTCAGAGTACTCAATTGTTATGGGAACAGAATTACAATGACAATAAATTTACAGAAAATCTGCACATTTTTTCTGTATATAGAAATCAAAATCATGAGGGGTCTGTACAGAGTAGATAGGGAGAAACTGTTCCCAGTTATGAAAGGATTGGAAATGAGAGGGTAGAAATTTAAAATAATTGCTAAAAGAAACAAAAGCGACATGAGGAAATACTTTTTCATACAGCGAGTGGTTAAGCTCTGGAAAACACTGCCTGAGAGTGTGGTGGAGGCAGGTTCAATCGAAGCATTCACAGGGGAATTAAATTGTTATCTGTAAAGAAAGAATGTGTAGGGTTAGGGGGAGAAGGTGGGAAAATGGCATTAGGTGAATCGCTCATTCAATGTGCCGAATGGCCTCCTAATACGCTGTAACAATTCTGTGATATAGGCACATTCATTGAGAGGTTCAGATTATAAATCTGTTGCCATTATTACTTGCTCAAATATCTGCGTTTAAGAACATTCCACTACAATGGCTTTCTTAAGTAAAATGGATCATAAAAATTACTCATCTATTGTGTGTATAATAATCCTTAAAGACTACTGTCAACTCTGCACAAAAAAATCAGACAAATGAATGGTCAAAATAAATTGAAGTAAACCTTGAACCCAGCAAAATGAGAACAGTTGCGGTAACAGTTATTAAATGCTCACTTCAGCTACAATTGCGACAATGACTTGCCGGCAATGAACTGACTATTAGATTAAACATCTTTGTTATACAAAACACATCTTGTGTTATTCATGCATTTGGAACCAGTAAGCTTCTCTGCTGCAGTTTTGTATCTACTACAAATATATGGACATTAATCCTATTTTCATAATTCCCATTAGAATCTTTGGGCAGAATTTTACGGTACCCATCCCAGCGGGTTTGCAGGTTGGTGGTGGGAGGTGCCCTTAAACTTCCCTGGGTGCCCATCCCACCCCTTTTCCCACCCTGGCCTGTTCTGACTTCAATTTAACAGGAGGAGGGCGAGACCTAGGGTGGCCCCATTTGAGCCAATTAATGTCTTCTTAAGGGCTGCTTCCTACCTACCCATCCTCAATTTTGAGGCCAGCGGGACAATGAGGATTGGGGGAGGCGTTGCCTGGCAGAACATCTTGCATGAATCTCAGGCAGGAAAGGTGGGTGGGAGGGCACTTACATCGCTGCCCCCTTTCCATAATGGGCGTTCTCCCACCACAGTCTGCATCCCTCCCCCACCCCTTTCCTAACCCTCGTACTCTTTCTCTGCCTGGCATGGCCATTAGGGCCTCCTCCTCCAGCATCCACATCCACCCTGCTCTCTGGCCCCCCTGCTGAGCCTTACTTTCCCTCCCCACAGCATGGCCCCCACACTTACCTTCATCCTGGCTCTGGGGCTTAGTATCTGAGGACGGCTTGTTGTCCCAGCATTGGCCACCACTCCCAGTGGTGCAGCTGGGACTACAGAGCTGCTGGCTAAATCAGATTAGCCGACACCTTTCTGAGGTGATGCTTCCTTACGAGTGAGGGGTGTAAATCTCACCTCCAGCCAATTAATGCTCCTCGGAGCACCTTGGAGCATTAAATGGTTGAGGGCCAGCCGACACCCCCATGGACTCTTTGGGTGGCCAGGCGGAACCCCGCCCATGTGTAAAATCCTGCCCTTCGTCTGTCAGACTCCCTTGTTTTTGTTTCCCCACATGAAGTTGGTAGATGAGCGATCAGTCTTCCACATATTGAAGATAACTTAAAAGGACATGAAGTACCCGTGAGGTGGAAAATTCCTGAGTATGAGATTAGGACAAATAAAATCAGATGCAGCTCAGAACCATTGATTACAACAAACTGAACTATGGACACAGCAAAGTAATGACTATGGTACAGGTAATACACTAATTCAACTCACACAAGGGAAAACTGTGAAACCAAATTCAGTAAATTAGGAGTTATAAGGTCAACATCAGAAAGTGTGATTCTGAAAGCTGCTAGATCACTATAAAGAAAAAAAAAACAACCGATTGTCTAATAGGGAACATACCCTGCCTGTATGGTTTGACTCTTAATGCCTTCAAGGCAGCTAGAGATGGGCAATAAATACTGCCTCGCTGTCTTCATCTCCATCTCGAGAATAAATTTAAAGTCATTTTCTGTCATGCTGTACTTGTAACGGAAATAATAAAGTAATGTTCTGTTCTGTTTTAAAGCTGCAAATACATTGGAATATTTCCCATTGACAAAATAATACTGCAAGAAGCAATTTGTAAATATTTTCCGGTTGTGGAATTTTTAATTTTAGTTTTTATTTTATGTATATATATATATATATATAAATATATTATGTATATATATATATATATATAAAAACACACACATATATATATATGTATAAACAGTTTAGTTCTGAACTTAAAAATAATTGAATCCTGTTTGCTTTTAAGTACATTCAGAAGAGAGTACTGCATTCTTTCTCTTTCTTCATGAAATATAGTCTTGATATCAGTTGTGAAGGAATGGTTGCTTTAACTAGGTGCCTGGAAAAGTGTGATATCAACTAAAACTCCAAATACAACTCCAAAACGTGTTTTTCTCAGTATGTGTGGGCCACAAACCACCTACACATGCTTTTATTCAGTACATTGAATTTAAATCAAACTAAATGACTTTTCTTTGATTATTATTTTGTACCAACATATTAGCAGGGTTGCCATGAGAACCAAAAGGCAACTCAGTTTTTATAACAAATTGAAAGTTTTTTTAACTCTTTCCCTGATCCTCCTGCTGCCTACAAATGTTGCAACTATGCCAAACTTGCTTTTACTATCAGCTCAAAAGATCACAGACTCATTACTTAATCTTAGATAATATTAGATGATTGGTAAATCACAGAATGTTTTTCATTCCAGACACTTTGGGGATAATTTTAATCCCAAAAACTACAGGCTTGGGGTTAGGCAAGATGATTTAAAAAAAAAACTCAAGCCTATTCCAAGCTGCCTCCAACCCACCCATTTCAGGAAACCTGACAGTCTCAGGGAAGCACGTGCAGCTTTAGGAAAAAGATAAGTATCTTTACAGCACTGCTCATGGGCCAGGAGGAACAGAAGTTCTTCTTCCTGCTTTCCCAACTATATTAATTGTGGTTTCATTTAGTGTGTAATGTACCTTTAAGAATAATGCTTGTTAAGAAAGATCATATGATCTGTAGTAACCAATAGGAGAGTAGCGCGGGCTACCTCAGCAGACAGTGTAGAGAAAGAATTGGAGTTGAAAGCACACGTGTAGTTGCTGCTGAGTTGAAAGTAAATAAACTTAATGGGCAGAATTTTCTGCCTGCCGGGTGGGCGGGCCTGACCCAATCTCCAGCGGGCAGGGAGCCGATCCCCACTGGAGAAGCGGGCCCCGCCGCCATTTTATGTGGGCGGGCCAAGTAAGGCCTGCCCAGTGCGATGTCCAGCGGGAAGCTGTGCGGTCGGGGGGATTCCCCAAAAGCAAGGGAGTGCTCTTTCGCACTTGCGCATGAAAGAGCGCAGATCTCCCTGAGACTAAGTGCTGCCTCAGGGAGATCGCTGACAACTTTAAAAATATTAAAAATAGAAAAAAAACATCTTTAACATGCCTCCTCATGTGACAATGTCACATGAGGGGGCATGTTAAAGATGTTTTTTTTAAATTTTAAATTTAAATAAATGTTTTAATTAAAACAATTAAAGGACCTGCCCATCCAACCTTAAGGTTGGCGGACAGGCCAGGAGCCCCGGCAGGGAATAGAAAAAACATGAAACCTCATCCACCGGCGGGATGAGATTTCATGCAGGGATTTAAAAAGTTTATTAAACTTTTTAAATCCCTGCATGAAATCTCATCCCGCCGGTGGATGAGGTTTCATGTTTTTTCTATTCCCTGCCGGGGCTCCTGGCCTGTCCGCCAATCTTAAGGTTGGATGGGCAGGTCCTTTAATTGTTTTAATGATCCTGTCAATGGCCTCAATTGACCATTGACAGGTCGGCAGGCCCGCAGCTGATTTTGGTGCACCAGCGCCTTCCTGAAAATTTAAATGGGGCGGGATGACGTCGGGGGTTCCGCCTGACGTCATCCTGCATCATTTTGTGCGTCAGCGAGTGGGCCCCGCCCCCTGCTCATCGACGGCAAAATTCAGCCCAATGTTTCTACTTAGAAAGTTGTCTGCAGATCAACTCTACAACTAACAGTACAACTCGGCCAGCCTACAACAAACTGGTGACAAGGATAAAACAGGATTGAACAGAAGCAATCAATTTAGAAAGAAATTGGCACTGTACCTCGCCCAGTGATTGTAAGTAGCAAGCTCCGTTAGATTTGAAGAAGTTATTCTCTCTCAAAATATCACAATTTGGAGAAATGATCCTTTTGAACCAGCTACAGACGATTGGCCTCATTGCACAGAATGCCTCATATTCTTTTTTCAAGCAAACGAGAGGTGAGCAGTTCTCTTAAGTGCATGTGAGAGCAAAATTTATGGTTTGATTTGAAGTTTGATAGCACACAGTGCCTCAGACTTGAAAAATTTCAATTAATTGGTGGACCTCGTGAAGGGTCATTTTCAACCAAAGCCCTCAGTCATGATGCAGAAGTTCAGGTTTAATTTGAGAAATAGAGACCTGGCTGAGACAATTGCATGCTACATGGCAAATTTGAAGCAGCTAATGGAAAATTGTGAGCTCGGTACATCTCTAAACAACATGCTCAGAGATCATTTAGTGTGTGCTGTGAATGAGGGCGCTATTCAGAAAAGATTACTGTCCGAAGTAAATTTGGATTTCAAGAAGGCGCTAGGGATAGCGCTGGCCGTGGAAAGCGCAGTCAGAGATTCAAAAGCAATACAGGGTGCGCAAAGTGGCGCCGTCCTCCACATCGGGCGGGAAACCCCAGCCAAAAAGAGTGCGAAAATGCAAGACTCTGCCAAGAAGTGGGAAACAGTCCCCGCTAGCCGAAGAATAAAGAAAAATAACTTAGCAGCGAAATCGAAGAATAATTTTAATAGAGGTGGAAACAAGCTGTCTTTTAGCGATTGGCAGTTTGAAAAAATCGAATGCTATTATTGTCATAGAAATGGACATATAATGAGGCAGTGCAAGGAAAGATTCAGGCCGGCTTGTAAACAAAAGAAGAAGCCCAATGAAATCTACAATGTAGAAGAGCCTGAAACAACAAATTCAAACATTTACTCATTGTTTAATCTGAAAGTTGGAAAGACAGAACCAATATTTGTCACGGTGAAGGTAAATGGCAAACCTGTTAGAATGGAAGTGGACACAGGAGCTTCCACTACAATAATTGGGGAACATACCTTCAGATATCTGAACACTGGGTGAACATCAATTAAGTTTTGAGGTAACAGCTGCCAAGCTCAAAACATAAATGGGTGAAGACATTCAAGTAAAATGCATAAGCAGAATAATTGTCCATTATGGAAGCCAATTGGCAAAGCTACCAGTGTTGGTATTGAGAGGCAGAAGACCAAGACTTCTAGGGTGAAATTGGTTAAGGGAAATCAACCTTGATGAGCTGCTGAGATTCCAAAAGAAAGTTGGGAGCGTTCCTGTTTTGAAAAAGGAGTGTGTAAGGACTCAGAAATGCAGAAAGGCTGTCTTAAGCCAAACCCTGGAAGGACAGGAGAAGGAATTCGAAAAGGCAGTGCTTGATGACAGAGTTCAAGACAAGGTGAGCAACCTTCACAGGGAAAAAGAAAACCTGTTGAAAGACCTTCACACACTTCAAGATTCCCTCAAGTCAAAGTTTGTACCTCTGGAAAAATATGAAGCGAAACAGAAAGAATTCAGCACTTCTCTGAACAAACTGAAGAATGAGTTGGCAGAGAAGACACAATAATGTTCAATTTTTCAGGAGGCAGCAAACAAATACAAAAAAGAGACGGAAGAGTTGAAGAATCAGCTAAATGAAGCCAAAGAGGCTTTGGAAGCAAAAGTCGCAGAATTCTCCAAGAGACTCAGCCACTGAGCTCAGACAAGTTGAGTTGCATCTGAGAGACGTCTGGCCAGATGTCAAAAAGGCTGAGGTTACAGTCTGCGCTAGAAAGACAAAAGCACATAGAGAGAAGATATAGAAGTACTAATAGGGCTTTAATTCTGGCAGTATACGAATACATTTTCGTACATAGGCCTGGCAATCAAATCGCAAATGTCGATGCTCTTAGTTGTTTGCCTTTACAAGAAAATTATGAGCACGTCCCAGTTCCACAGGAATTTGTTTTACTGTTAAATTTCTGAGATTCCTCACCAGTATATGCTCGACAGATCAGAGATTGGACAAGTCGGGACTCAGTCCTATCTCAAGTATGAGAACAAGTGCTGCATGGATAGTCACAGGAGCCCGTATCTGATGAAATGAAACCGTATTTCAACAGAAGACATGAAATAACCAACCAGGATGGCCTCTTATTGTGGGGAGCACAAGTGATAGTTCCTCCAAAGGGAAGGGAGCCACTTTTAATTGAACTACACAGTGCACATCCCAGAATTTCCTGAATGAAGACCATGGCACGCAGCTATCTATGGTGGCCTGGGATGGATGGAGAAAAAACGAGTTTAGTAAAGCACTGTGTGAAAAGTCAGCAACTACAAAAGTTGCCATCGACAGCTCCATTATACCCATGGGAGTGGCCAGGTAGACCCTGGGTGCGGTTACACATTGACTATGTTGGACCTTCCCTGGGAACAATGTTTCTGCTCATTGTCAACGCCCATTCAAAATGGTTGGACGTATATGAGGTGAAGTCACCAATGTCAGCCGCTACAATTGAGAAACTACATCAGAGTTTTGCCATTCACGGACTACCAGAAGTAATAGTCGTTTCTGATAATGGCACGGCATTTACAAGTGCTGAGTTTCAACAATTTATCAGCCTCAACAGTATCACTCATGTGAAAACTGCACCATACCACCCCTCCTGAAATGGGCTGGCAGAAAGGGCGGTTCAAACATTTAAAGCAGGCATGAGAAAGCTATTTGGCAATTCCTTAGCAACTAAATTAGCACACTTTCTTTTTCATTACAGGACTACCACTCACACAACCACAGGTGTCACACCTGCAGAGTTATTGTTGAAACGCCATCTCGGGACGAGATTGAGCTTAATAATGCCGAATTTAGAGGGGAAGGTGGAAAGGAAACAGGGAAGCTAGAAAATTAGACGCGACTGGCATAGTCATGAGAGGAAATTTACCGTGGGAGAGATGGTATACGTGAAAAACTTCAGGAAAGGACCAAAGTAGTTACCAGGTGAAATAAGTGAGGTGACTGGACCTCTATCATACCACGTGTAGGTGGAAAGCCAGATCATCCATGAATATATGGACCATTTAAGGAAGAGAGAGAGACAAATCATCAAGATATGTTTCCCACCAGAGATTATGACTGGGTCTGCGTTTCCTGTTGAGGATACTCAACCCAGGACTGACATGCCTGATGTTCCTGTAAGAGTTGAGGATAGAGAACTGCAAGTGCCCACCGAAGCACGTGATGTTGAGGTAACTCTGGAAATGGAGGTTTCTGACATAGAGTCTGAAGCTGTGGAGACGCGGTATTCCACATGTACCAGGAAGCCACCTGAAAGACTGAACTTGTAAATTCCTTACCCAGTGTAAATACTTTGTTGTCCTGAAAAATATGTACGTTTGTGTAGCTGAGTTAAAGGGGGAGGAATGTAGTAATTATGGTTTTATTTAGTTTGTAATGTACCTTTAAGAATAATACTTATTAAAGATCACATGGTCTGTAGTAACGAATAGAAAAGTAGCGTGGGCAACCTCAGCGGGCAATCTCTATCAACTATAGAGATACGGTTGGAGTTGAAAGCACACGTGTAGTTGCTGCTGAATATATTGTAAATAAGCTTAATGTTTCCACTTAGAAAGCTGTCTACAGATCAACTCTATCACTAACAGTACAACTTGGCCATAGAACACCAACCTTTCCTGCTGCCCTGCCATTGGACTGTACCACGCCACCCCACCCCTATTCAAGGATCATTGTGAATTGGACTCCCCCCCACCACCAACCTCTCACACAGTCACTAGCAGCTGTAGGCTTTCTACCTGCTCCTGAGACCTACCCTGGAGTACTCCCTACCTATCAATCAGGCCAACGTCTGGGCAGGGATCCTGAAACAAAAAAGATGCACCCTGCGGAGTGAAAAGTCCACCTCATGCCAACTGAACCTGCCCTGTGGCCACCCCCCTCACCTCTACCTGCTAGAAAACCCTGTCTTTGTCAATTTTCAGGCCATAGGGTTTATATGCACAACTTCCCACCTACCCTACAGGCTGGCCAAGTATTTGTGACAAAGCTTATATTCTCTCCTACTGCAGCTCCCAAGTTTAACATCACAGCTCTCTAGGTTCCCAGAAACCCTTTTCCTCTTCAAGATTAATTCAAAACTTATTTCAAATGTAATTTCATAACCTTCAGAACAACCTACTTGATGTGCATATTTCAGAAACTTGGATAAAATGTACAAAAGGTTCAAAGAGCACTTTACGACTCTGAAGATTAATATAAAAAGAAGTCCAAACATCTTTCTCAGGTCTATTAAAAATAAACAGGTTGACAGTGGAGCAATGGGTCTAATTAGGGACTAAAATGGAGAACTGTTGGAGGAGGGCATAGCTGAATTGTTAATTAAGTACTTTGCATCAATGTTTAACAAGGTAGAGGATTTTGCCAAGGCTATGATAAAAAAGGAGGTTTCCAGGACATTGGATGAAATAAAAGGAAGACGAGATACTAGAAAGCTGATAGTACATAAATTGGATGGATCAGTGCTCTGGATGTGATGCACCACAGATTGCTGAGGGAAGTAAGGGTGGAAATTGTGGAGTTGCTATTCTCAGTCTTCCAGTGCTCCTTAGCTACACGGGTGATGCCAAAGGACTTATTCAAAGAGAAGAAAGTTGAACTTAGCAACTTCAGACCAGTCAGTTTAACACTGAAAATGGGGAAGCTTTAGAAACGATAATCCAGGGGAACATTAACAATCATGTGAACAAAACGGAAGCCAGTATAGATTGGTTAAGGGCAAGTATGTTTGTCCAACTTGAATGAGTTTTTTTTAATATCAGGATGGGATGAGGGCAGCGCATATGACGTTGTGCACATGAACTGTAAAAAGGTGTTTGATAAAACATCATATGTTAACCTTGTTACCAAAATTGAAGCCCATGGGATCAAATGGACATTAGTAGCATGGAAATAAAATTGGGGAGGAAAACAGCATTGTGGTGAATGGCTGTTTCTTGGACTGGAGGGAGGTATATGGTGGAGGTTCTGGTAGAAAGACAGTGTGAGAGCAAGCGAAAGAGAGAGAGTGATGAATGAGAAAGTGAGAGAGAACGAGAGAGCTCATCTGCTGCCAAAACCCTCATCCATGTCGGCTTCCAATCTTTTACGCTATATAAACTTGAGCTTGTCCAAAACTGTTACAACCTCTCCTCCTCTCTTTCCTCCTTTAAGATGCTCCTAAAACCTACTTCTTTGAAGAAACTTTTTTATCATCAGCCATAATATGTCTGTGTTCATTTGCTTTATAATGCCCCTGTGAAATGCTTTGGGATGTTTTATGTCATTCAAGATGTTACATAAATACAAGTTATCCTTATATTGAAGGAGATGACGAAAGCCTTTCTAAAACCTGCTATCCTCCCCTTTGTTTGACACCATTGTATAACATTTTTCTCCATATTTTTTCTTAATTTACAGTCATAATGTTCTCTGAAACATTACAAAATTGAAAGAAGAACTCGTACCATTGACTAAATAAACTTTCCATTTTACCAAGATTCCGTCTCCTATATACAAAAATGTCTCTTTGCATTATTTTGACTCTCTGTTTCTACTACCAGTGGTTGTTTCTTTTACCTGACTGAACCTGTTCTTACTTTGCTCCCATGGCCATCTCCTGTTTTCATCACAGCTCATCCATTTCTGTCTGTCTGAGAACTTTGTTTCTTTACACTCCTTAATTACTTCATTATTCAAGTGTCCTCACCCATCTAACCCATACTGTCAGCTTCTCTCCTAACCATATAAATATTCTATTTTCTGTTCTTCATTGATTCTATTTTGTTTTCATGGTATTTTCTTCCAAAAAGAAAGAGTTCTCTTTCTTTCCTGTGGATCTTGCGTTTGCCTCTTTGCATGTTCAAGCCCCACTTTTGGTTCCAGCACATTATCTATAATGGGGCTTCAGTGTGGGACTGAGGGGGTGCAGCATTACTAAAGGTGCTCTTTTTTGGACAATACATTAAAATCCTGTCAGCTTGTTTAGTTGACGATCCTATGGTGCTGTGCAATGAGGAGCAGTTTCTTTAGGTGTTTTGGTCAATATTCATCCCTCAATCAATGCCACTAAAAATAAAATCTCATCCTTTATCTCATTTGATGTTTGTCAAATCTTGCTGTGTGCAAACTATTTGTGCAATTGCCTACAAACAGTTATGGGATGTTTTGAGGATGAGACATATACTGGGCCTGATTTTAACTCCATGTAAGTTGGTGGCCTTTGACTGGGTTAAAATTGGGCCCAGTTACTTAATCAATGAAAATTATTTTATTTTTACCTGATACAATGAGCGGAATTTTTCGTGCCTGTTGGCATCGGGCGTGTTCGGAGGTTTGAGTAGACAATATGGCGAGAAGGCCAAAATTCGGTTTCACGACGTCGTGACACTAGTTTGCAATTGTCCGCTCAGCCCATCAATGGCAGGTTGCATTTCCCACCATTGGACATCGATAACCTCATTGTAATGCATTTGCATATCATTAAAAGGCCAGCCTGTGGGAATCATGCCCCCACGCTGGATTGTCTGAGCACGTTGGCGTGATTGCATGCTGATGTGTTTCACAACAGCATATATAAGGCATGCACTTGGTGGGCTGCACTTGGCGGGGAACTCGGAGGTGAGTGCACAGTGATGTTGTGCAGCGCTTGCCAGGGCCGCCCGCTGGACTTCAAGGTTCAGGCACCGCACATTCAGGTGAGGGCACAGGCAAGTCGCTTTTTCCCCGTTGGCTGACAGTGTGGTGTCGGTGCAAGGGCTGCCCTGCGGCTGAGTTGCGGGAGAGGGGATGCAAGGGCTGCACTGTGGTTGAAGTGACTTGGGCCGGGGTGGGGTGAAGGGTTGCTATGCGGCTGATGGTAGTGCACAAGGACACATTAGGGAAGCCTTGTATAAAGTGACCATTCCTCTGCAGCTGAGACAGTTCAGATGCAGCCACATTGACATGCGTGGAGTTGGGCCTCTAACTTATCTGCCCACTCAAGCAACACAGAGACATGAAATTGCCATTAAGTGCTCCTGAGCCTTTCATCCTCGGGCACAGACTGCAAGATACATTAGTGGACTACAGAACAGTTGGGCGACTGGACACATTGTACAATCTCCTTGCTAAAGCTGGCCATGGAGCAGTCACTGGTGGAGGTGCTCACAGCCCCTTGTAATGTCATCATTCTTGTTTGGACCAGTCTCCCCCGTGGTTCAAGCTAACAGAGCAGCCTTGCAGTGCGGGTTAGGAGAATGCCTGTGCCTGAGCTGAGAGCACAGCATGCAGTCCAGTGGGCAAAGCTGCCGTCAATCGGTCAGGTGGAGTGGTGGGGTTTCAGGCAGCCATGTAGCGGAACAATCTCTGGCCATCCAAGTGGTGGCCAGCACTCTCTGGGATGCATTAAGCAGCCTTCAGGCTTAACCAAGAGAGGTTCTTGGTACACCCACGCTAAACCACATGACTCTCCCTTTCATCCTGCAGGAGGAGTACATCAGAAGCATGGAGTCTGGTGAACTAGCTGTATGCCTTGTGGCATACAGAGAGTGAAGACGGCTGAGAAGAGAGTGACAGAGGCGCCTGGTGGCACAGAGGGAGGAGCAGCACCCTCTGAATGAAGGGGCAGCAGGGGCTTCTGCATACATTATTGAAGAGCCACAATAAGCCATTGCTGGTCAGCGCCGAGCTAGACCCAGGGTCTATTGGTGCCACCTTTCCTTCCTGCTGATGACCAGGAACCAGTGTCGCTGAAGACTGCACAAGTTTAGGGAACTAGTCGGTCACATCTGTCATCTGCTGCAGGATTTGTTGCCACGGGGACATGGAGGGCATCTACTGCCAGTGGCTGTGAAAGTGACTGCAGCGCTTAAATTTTATGCCAGTGGCTCTTTCAGGTCTCCGCAGGTGACCTCTATAGGATATCGTAAGCCTCCAACCACAAATGGATCCATGAGGTCATGGATGCCATCATCACAAAAGCACACAACTTTGTGCATTTCGCCTGGGACAGGAAAGCCAGAATGCAAGAGCGCTGGGATTTGCCTAGATCTCAGGTTTCACACAGGTGCAGGGTGACATCGACTGCACTCGTGTAGTTCTCAGATCTCCATGACAACAAACGGTCAAATACATCAACCGCAAGGGCTTGCATTTGCTGAGTGTGCAGCTGGTGTGCGACCACCACAAACGCATCCTAAAGGTCTGCACATGGTTTCTAGAGAGTGTCAATAACTCTTACATTTTCAGTTGATCTCAGATCTCTGACGACTTCCAGGGTCCACAGAGGTTGCAGGGATGGCTCCTCGGGGACAAGGGGTTCCCGCAGACGACATGGCTGATGACACCCGTGCGGGGGCCTCAGGCTGCACCAGAGAGGAGGTATAGCTAACCTTATGCTACAACTCGCAACTTGGTGGAACAAACCATCAGGATGCTGAAGATGAAGTTCCGATGCCTGGACCATTTTGGTGGAGCCCTGTAATATTGTCCACAGAGGGTGTCACACATTGTCATTTCTTGCTGTGCCCTTTACAACCTGGGACTTCAATGGGGAGAGGAGCTGGCTGAGAAGGAGATGAAGGAGCTGGACATCTCCCTTGATGAGGAGTATGTCATTGGGGATGAGAGTGAGGAGGTCCTCGATGGCAAGGACAATGGCAATGAGGCCATCGCACCGGTCAGACAAGGCAGGCATGCTCGGGAGGCCCTCATAGCTGCTAGATTTGTGGTGGGTGATGACAACATGCAGTGAGGAGACATCATAGATCCTCACATTGCATCTGTGAATGTTTGACTCCAGTCTGGCTGATGGCAGTGAACACACCCTCTGTGATAAGGCTCCTGTCAAGGAAACATAGCGGAGGCTCTAATTGTCACTTGATCCCAGGAGGATGATGACAACATGCAGTGAAGACACTCCATAGATCTTCGCATAGCCTCTGTGAATGTCTGACTCCTGTCTGGCTGAGGGCAGCTTGCTTGTGCTTTGTGATCAGGTTCTTATCATGGAGACGCAGCCGTGAAACTTTAAATGCACCTGATCCTTTGTCCACCTTCAGCACCCGGTCCCTTCAGGAGCACAGCGTCACTGGTCACAGGTGCAGATGAAATGGGAGCCAGCCCCACCTGAGAGCACACAGAGAATGATGGAACTCTGTGATGCCTGCCCACAACATTCTGGCACCGTCAATGTGCAAGCATCAGCAATGTGTCCAGTGAGTGTGAAGCCAGGCCATCACTTTGGTCTGAAGGCTGCACAAAGCAAGGGAAGAGGCCCTGGACTGAGCCACCTGCCTTTATTGTACAGGGACAAAAGTTTCACATCTGAGTGACACGAACACTGATCATCAGAATAAGGAGCAGGATGACATTCTTGGGAGTTTAGTTACAACAGTGAACAGTGTGTACAAGTGATTAACACCTATGCCCAGGCTGTGCAATTACATCTTCGTAACCTTCCTAACCCTGTCACTACATCATGGTGAGATGATGGGCATTCTCTGGAGGGCCGAGACCTGGAGATCCACGGCCTGCTTTCAGGGCCCTGCTGTGTGGCAGTGCCATCCTCCTCGGCCTGTGGAGTTGGAGCTGCTTGGGTCACAGGAAGAGGGGATTCGGAAGGGCTGGGCCCTCCCGGAGTCACCTGGGTGGATGGCCCTGAGGTGTGCCCCTGCTGATCCTCCTACTTGTGGGAGACTAAGGGCCCCAGATCAACTCCTTGAGGAGGAGGGATAGCTGGAGTGAGATTGAGCTGCCCCATACCCCTCTCGTGCACATACTGTTGGAGGCCAACTATGGCAGCAGCGATGCAATTCAGCCCGCACAGCAGTGCAGCAGCGAAGTCCTCGACCAAGGTCTCCATGGCGGCCGCCATCCTACTAGTGTTTACCTTTGTGTGTTGGCATGCTGGTGTTATCTCCTCAGCCTGAAGACAGATGGACTCCTCCATCGTGCCTTGCAATCTGAGGAATGCAGCTGACATCCCTTCCTGATGCTCCTGAGCTTGCCTTTGCAGCTCCAGCAACTGAGACAGACCGAGTCCAGAGGCTCGTCATCTGACTCGCACTCAACAGATTTATGGCCTCCAGCAGTGCTCCGAGTGCCAGACACCTGGGAAGTCCCTGCCTCTGCCTGCTATGGATTAGACAGTGCGGTGTGCTCACCAGATTGTGATCCCAGGCTACTCTAAAGCTAGATCCCACCGAGGTGTGTGTTTCTGTGGTGGTGGAGGATGTGGGTGAGCGCTGTGATGGAACTTCAATGGAGGTGCCTTCAGATTCCACTTCAGAGGTTTCTTCAAGGCTTGATTGGAGGCCGTGGGTCATGGATTCTGCCAGCTATTTCCCAGATGTGCCTGTGAAAACAAGGAGAGATAATTAGTGCATGGCAAGTGACTGCAGAACAGGACACGTTACTCACAGCATGGCTGTCTGATGGATGTTGCACTGCTGGACCCTCACTTGGTAGAGCAGCGCTGACCTCACCATCTGCACAGGACTGAACAAGATCCTTGCCAGCCAGCTGGATGGCTCTGTTTTCAAAATCCATGAGGACCTTGATTTCAGGCATTCCTCCACCAGTCTGAGACCTCTCCCTGTTGTTGTGTGCCAGTTTGTCTTGCATGAATAGAGATGGAGAGAGTGTAAGCAGGATGCCTGTTAGGCCAGTTGATAAGTATGCCTGACATGTGTGGGTGGTGAGTGGTCCCATGAATGGGATCAGGCAATGTCGGTGAGTATGAGAGAGTGAATGGTGATGCCTCTTGAACAGTGAGTGAGATCCCTGTGGATGTGTGATGGGTTTGTGTGTATGTGACTTGAGTGATGGGAAGAGTGACTTACCCTAGCAGAATGGAGGGGATCATTCATCCTTTTCCGGCATTGGGTGACTGTCTTCTTTTGTAGAGCGTTGGTACTGACCACTGCTGCCACTGCCTCCCATGCTGAATTGGTGATGTTGCTATCCCTCCAGCAGCTAGAGTGGGGGTAGAGGACATCCCAGCACGATTCCACTATGTCCAAAAGGCACTCGAGGGATGCGTCATTAAACCAGTGTGGGGGGGAGGGGGGGTTGCATTCTTCTTGCCTTTCAGGCACATGTCTTCTTTGTAGCAGTCCTTGTCTGGAAGCATTGAGAGGTGTTCGCACAGCTGCACTTTAAATATGGCGCTCGGCTTGATGAAGCAGTGAGGTAATGGCTTGGCAAGCGAATGAGAGCCAGCCTGCCATCGAAACGGCATGTTTCCTGGGGATGCATTAATAATAAGGTAGGATTGGGATGATAAGGCGTGAAAAGCTGCCATTGCAGCCGCCAGACAAAATGTCCTTTTTTCCTTCCGCTACCACACTTAGCACTATTAAACCCTATCGTATTCTAAAAAAATGTCCACTAAATCTTAAGTTAACTCTCCAGTAGAAAGAGCCCCAATGTCTCATCTTTGTCAATAACCATCGTTTCCCATCCTGTTGGGGAATTCCTGTTGTACGTACTCAATAGCTTCAGTGTCCTTTTTATCACGGGTCTCCAAAGATTGCACACAATGCTTTGTACAAATTTATCATTACTTCTTTAATCTTGTCCCTATTCATATGACCCAAAGATTTGTTGGCCAGTCCTATAGTTGAATTTACAAGCACTTACATAATTCAAGGACTAATTCATTTGAGTCTCTAGCTCCCTGCTCATCCATACCCTTCAGTGTACATTTCTGTTTCATGGATTTCTTCCAAATAGGTATGATTTCACATTTGTATTCATGAAATTGCCCCTTCTTTCGCTTGTTGACCCATTCTGTTAATCGATGTCTCCTTGAAATCTTTTACTGTCCTTACCTTCTGCCAAATGCCCTGTTTTTGAGTTAACAGCAAAATTGTGCCCTCTAAGCCCAAATCCAATTTTATTACCTTTCTCTTTGTTGTGACAGCTTTCTGTCTCATGTTTTGCGCCATGGTGGTCAACTCTGCATTGAGCATCACCTGGTGTGGCTCAGGCATCCCACTCTGGCATGGCAGTGTCCGCCACATTTGCTGCAGAGGAAGACAATGGGTTGAGAAGGTGCACGATTCGCTGGCCTCAGTTTTCTCTGGACCCTCTTCTTGGCCAGCTGCGCTTTTTGTTTCCGCTCACATTTTCCACTGCCCTTCAAACAGTCTGTCTCCAGAGGTCATGGCCATCAATGATAGTGCCCCAGTTATCAGTGTCAGTGTCTACCATCTTCATATTTTGTTTGCAGGTGTCCATGCAGCGGAGATATGGACCCCCAGGAGGTCATGACCCAGTGGCAAGTTCACCGTACAGAATGTCTTTGGGTATACGGCTGTCATCCATCCGATGAACATAGTTGAGCCAGAACAGGTGTTGTTAGCTTGGCACTGAGTGTATGCTAATGGAATTAGCATGCATCAGGACCTCTGAGTTTGTTACCTTGTCCTGCCAAGAGGTGCCAAAGACATTTCTGGGGCAGAGAAAGTGGAAACTGTTTAGCCTTTTCTCCTGCCTAGCACATGCTGTCCAGGTCTCTCCACAGTAGAGGAGAGCACTGAGGGCACAGGGTTGGTAGACTCACAGTTTGGTGTTCTCAGTCAGGTTGCTGTTGTTCCACACTCTCTTACTCAGTTGGACATAACAGCTAAAGCTTTTGTGATACATGTGTTGATTTCAGCATCAAGCAACAAATTGCTGGTGATTGTAGAGACTTGATATGTGAAGCTATCAAAAACCTCCAACATCACATTGTCTATGCTGATAGAAGGCTGTATGGTGACATCCTGAACAATATTTGTCTTCCTGATGCTGATCATCAAACCAAACTCTTTACAGGTGTGAAAGGGTCTGGTCATTTGTTCCTCGGTATGGAATGCTAGTGTAGCATTGTCAGCATAAAGCAGCTCTCCGATGAGGACTTGGCGCACATCTGCCTTCGATCTGAAGCTTTCTGTCAGCTCTGGCATGTACGTAGACACCCACTGTAGATTACCTGAAGGTATTACAGCAGCAAAGAGAAGAATACGCCAAAGAGTGTCAGTGCCAGAACACAACCCTGTTTGGCCTCGCTGCAGAGGTCAAAGGGTTCTGATGTTGCTTCGTTATAGCTGACTTTACCCACCATGTTGTCATAGAAAGAGGAGATCACATTGAGCAGCTTTGGTAGACAGACATTTTTATCCATCAGGTTATATGGTTCATCTCTGCTCAGGTAGTCGAATACCTTGGTGAAAGTGATGATGGCAATATATATAGTTATTTGGTAGTACAGAACTTGAGTATTGCTGAAAAAAGAGATATGCCAAAGCTTTTTGTCTTGCAATTATCAGGACACTGCAAGAATACGACGATAAGGGGAAAACAACAATTTATACTGTATAAGAAGAAAGTGCTGATTGGTTGGCAAGTGGACTTTGATAGGCAGACATGTTGCCATGGAGCATGCACCAGTGATGGTGACTGACAGTTAACTGCCAATCACTGCTTGAAATTTAAACCAGGCAGCTTGACCCTGGTTGGTCAAGGCATTGCCCTGAGGAATGAGTCAACAAATGGCTGTCACTTATTTTGTTTAGTTGAAACAGGCTCAATGTGTGTACATGTTCTTTCTGTCTGCAAAGAACAGGGCCCTGTGTTCTAATATATGTAGCTTCCAGTACACACAAATGTGCCACACTGTGAGCCCAACTGACAATCTTAAATTGGTTGCCAGTGTAACTCTTAGCATACTGAGAATTATTTAGCAAATGTTACCTAATCACGGAATCACATCTACTGTTGGATACTGTGTTCTGAGTTTTGAGTTTTGAAGGTAATATGTAGTGGTCTCCTTTGTTCATGGCACTTCTCTTGCACCCTCCTCAGTCACTGAGTACCACATGTTATGATATCTTGGAGTTGAGAGCGGAGGTCGGGAGCTTCAATTCCCAGCTGCTGGACTGAGAAGCTCATGCCAATGACCTTCTAGTTCTGAAACCATGCTGAGACCAGGGGCAGATGCATTCAGGCAGGATCTGCAGTCTGACGAGGGCAACAGAGGCAAATACTTTTCCCATGATACAGCAGAGAGATGCCGCGATGCTTGTTGCAATTGCTGCGGTCACCTTTGTTCTTGTACTTGGTCACAACCTTTGCATCACACATATCCTGAGGCACCATCCCTATTGCTGCACACATATACGTTATATATATACCCTTACATAACCCAGGCATTTCTAAATACTTATTAATTTTATCTTAAATTCTCGACGCAAGATTTTGCTTACAACCAACGATAGACTGACTGGCCTATATTTAACCAATTTGATCTTCTCTCCTTTCTTATGCAAAGGCATAACATTGGCTACTCTCCAGTCCTAACTGGACAATTGCCATCTGGCTTCATCTCACTAATTAAGAATCAATTAGCCTTTATGAAGAATGGAGAATGCACACAATCACACTTGCTAGGTTACAACATCCAGTTCATATTTAGAAGGAAGGGCAAATTCTTGATCATGGAGAACCAGATTATGTTTACATGAGGCTAAACCCAAGAGAATTCCCAGAAAAAGGCAATATTTCTAACTCTTGGAATAGTTAAAACCATCCAATACTGTTTGCCCTTCTGTTCATACATTTATCTTGAACTGGCCTGCAGATCTCCTCCCTTTCATTTGGCAGTCTGTACTGCACAAGAATGTGAAATCTTCTATCCTGCTACAGCCCTGCAGGCAGATGTTGACTATTCTAATGGTCACATCCTTTACCTGCCCAGTATGTGGCAGAGGAACACTCCAGGGATTAAAATTGACTTTGAGGGCTTGTTTTCCAAACTGGTGCTCAACTCCATCTCCAAACCTCAACCAGCTTTTTGGATCATTGATTTCAGCATGGACCATGTGCTTTAGCTGTTGTTTCTCCCTTTCCCATTGTTCTGTGATATGCTTTATCTTAGCACCAGTGGAGCAGTATACCATTTCAAACTGTTAGCCAGAACTGCAGAAATTGCTGCCTATTTCCTGTTTGCAGAATCTTCAACTACTAACTCTTGCACTGCAACTCACCCCACTCCCTTTTCCCCTTAGTATTATCTTGCTCCATGGTATCATCATGTGCCCAGTAGCACCCTCCTCAGTCACTGAGTACCACATCTTGGAGTTGAGAGCGGAGGTCGGGAGCTTCAATTCCCAACAGGCCTCGGAGCTTTCATGCATGCACAGACAGGGAGGGCTGCACAAGTGCACTTCTGCTTTTTTACATTCTGTGGGCCCAGCACGCCTGTGCTTGAAGAAAAAGTGGCCAAATTCTGGGTCATGTGATCAGGAGTGGGGCGCCATTGAAGACAAGAGTCCCAGGTAGGGAACAGGGAGAGGTCCCAAAGGGAGAGGGGCAGGGAGAGGTCCCAAAAGAAGAGTCCCAGACAGGGAACAAGGACAGGGAGAGGCCCCAATTAAGTTAAAAGTAGGAGGAGGACTGCAGTTAATGGACTTTACGTTAAGAGGGCTCAGGGAAAGTGCTGGTAATTGAAGAGAGATCAGGAGAAGCCCTGAAAGGCCTAAGAAGGCAGCTGAAGATTTTTGACTCCATGCTGTGGGCAGTTGAGGCAAAGATACTCCTTAGGAGCAGTAGTGTTCTGTTCAGGGCAGCTGAAGAGCTCAAGTTGTGCTTGTGAGTTGGCGCTTGAGCACATACTCAGGAATCTGAGAAAATGGACTCTCGGGAGATGGGACTGAAACCCTGTGAGGGAGGCTCTCATTGATGCAATCCGTGTCTTTTGCAGTGTCTTTTGGGGGGAATTCCCAGGTTAGATCTTTGAAGGCAAACACTGGAATTTGTCATGAGAAAGACCATGTTCCAGTGAGATTGGTTGACTCATAGTGTTTATTGACGCCTGAGTGCATTGTTCAGAAATCCATGGACTCTGTCTCAGTCGCATCTGCCATTTATTGTCTAGTGTGGTGTGTTTGCCCACAGTTTGCTTGTTAATTCACATGTACCTTATATTAACCCTGAATGTTGGTGTATAAGATAGGTACTGCAAATAGTTTTATCTTTCTGATCATGTATAGTAAAATTTTCCTTTGTTCAAAACCCACAGAATCTTGTAGCTTTTATTCACTGAATATGTGCCTTGAACTTCAAACTTTGTCTACTTTAAACAAAACATTATTGGTCCCTAACAACAACCAAAAATTTGGGGGTCTGGTCAAGGATCATAACACATATAATTTTCCACAATTTTTAAACCATTGAACATTATCAGTAACTGATAGGTTGTCTGCACCTGTAAATCCTAGTTCCATCTACTACTCCTGCTGATGATCATCTCCTTCTCACTTTCTACACCAGAGGCCAGCAACTTGTGGCTCTTTATCATTTCATTTACAGCTCCCAACCCTCACCAGTTAGATCGTATTAATATAAATAAAGCCTAAAAAAAGTCACGAAAAGTAAGAGCCATGTTTTTATTGTGGGGGATGAAAGGCTAATCACTTTGCTGCACTTTAGGGTTGTGAATGATTACTTCAATGAAAAGCATCATTGTGCTCTAAACAATCCTGCTAGAGTAGTATAGCTACACCATGCTTATAGATAATGCCTTTGGTTCGAGGAAAATGTTTTATCTTTGCAAATATTATTGTTAATAATTTGCTGGGGTGATAAATAATCCTGAAAGTGCAACAGAAGTCTTTTTTCATCATAACAATCATTTGCTGAAATAATTGCCCAAATGCAATGCACCTTTAAGTTCAAGTTTGTTTTAAAGTTGACTTCACTGACAGAATTAAATTAAGAAAGACCAAAAAACAAAATAATTCAGAATTAGATCTATTTTTATTTATTTCCTTTCTATTGATGAGTAAATTAAATTTATGTATTTTATTTATTAAAGATGCAAATTATGTATTCCACCATGGACACTTGGCAATATGCCAAATTTTTGTCTTGTGTCTCCCAATAGTTTTATTTAAAGCAACTTTGTTAAAAAGACTCATCAGGTAACAAGACCCTCCTGATCCACATTATTATTATGTTCTGAAAAGTTCTTGAAAAGAACATATGAATGTCAGGAACATGTCAAGAATCCACCCAGTAATCAAAATCTGATTATACACTTGTCCTGTCACTCCACTCTAGATAAATGGAGGAGGCACATGGTGTCCAACAACTTGGGACCAATCAAGATTAGATGCCTTTGATCACCAATCCCTCCAATTAATACTTTACACCTGCTGGTATGACTCTGACAAGAATGGAGAGATAATGTGGTGCAAAACACAGCTGCTGCCTCCAAATCAAGAATTTCAACAACTGCAACTATATGGGCATTTCGCCCAGTCAGATGAGAACTTGAAACATGAAGAGAGACCCCCCAGACCTGCCAATCAAATTTTCTTCCAAATGTGCATCTTCAGCGTGACCAAGAACCATTTGGGTCTTGCAGTCATGCAGCCTCTAAAGAAAAGGCTTCCACATGACTATGCACAAGACAGAGAGCTGGGCCAAAATTTTGACGTTGTTGGACAGGCCTGGGAGCAGTTGCGAAGCCAACCACCGCCCGCGACCGGGCTCCAACATGGATTTCCCGCTGGCTAACCAATTAACAGCCAGCCAGCGTGAAACGCGCGATGCAGCATTCAGTGCTGCCGGGGGTAGAGGCGAAAGGAGTGTGAGCGCTGATGTTCACGCATGAGCGCGAGTACACACGGTAAATGCTCCGTGGGGCAAAGAGCTGCCTCAGGGAGCTGAAGATTTTTTTCAAAATAAATGAAGGATTTTTAAAGAATGAAAACATGTCCCCTCATGTGTCACATGAGGGGACATGTTTTCATTATTTGTCACATGAGCAGGGACATGTAATGTATGAGTGCAAAAAGTTTTTTTTTTAAATCACTGGACAAATCCTCATTCTGCCCCTGGATGAGGTTTTGCCAAAAATGTAAAGGCTGCTTGGCCTTTTCGCCTGCCGCCAACTGAACGGTTGGATGGGGAGTGAAAAATTTCAAACAATTAGTTGATTAAGGACCTTAATAGGCCACTTAATTGTTGGCAGGCACACTGCCAACTCCTGTGCACACCTGCTAACTGAAATATCGCGTGAGTGCAAGATGACTTAGGGATGCTCGCCTGACATCATCACGCGTCATTCTACATTCATTCAGGTTGCCCGACAAGTGCAATATTCTGCCCCGGAACAGTGAGACGTTAGTGGAGTAGGCGATCAGCAGTATTTGCAGTAATGAGAGATCCAACACAGTCTCTTGGGAGGCCACATTCTGGATAATAAGACTCAGAAATCAGTCATCCCCTGTGATGCTGCAAAATGTAGGCCACTTGCTTAACAGAGTTTAAAGAGTCCAAAGACCCAAAGTGCAAATGTGCCACTCCCAGATAATATTGAAGATTCATAATGCCCCACATTGCACTTTACACATCAAAATAATTCCATCTGTGTCTAAAAATCTAGATAAAGTGTTGACCTGAACTTTAACTGGCACCAAATGTCTGCAAGAATCAAGCTCAACTTACTTCACAGAAGTATTAATTATTGAAATATCTCCTGTTTGACTGTACTTTAAAGCCAAACTTCCACTGAGATTTGAACTCTCCATTGTTCTGTCCTTTCACAGTCCATTGGTCTCTCGAAACTTAAGCTGTTAAGTCACAAATTCCAAGGTTTTGGATTGATCAACTGTGTTTGGATGAATTAATGTGACAGAAACTCCAACCTACATTAAAATAGTCAACTACCATTTAAATTTTGTTTTTAAAAAGCTAACAGTTCGAAAGGGCAGCTTTAAATAGAATTTTGTTTCAGGTTTTGAAAGATAGGCCTAACACTAAATAGATATTTCATTACATCTAGATTAAGGAGCTTGTTTTCACAATTTGTAATGGGCAATTTTAAATTTAAAACCATCTGGCAAGAAACTGATGGGGTCAGATGGGCGATTGATTAACACTCCGGCTGGTTTTTCTCTTCATTGAAATCAATAGGTAGGGTGTGACTGAGCAGCCATTCCGACCCAGTGGTTTCCTGCAGCCGGGTTAGGTTATAATTATAATGTTACAATCACTTCCTAGGAATAGCTGGTGTATTCAAAATGAGTGAGGCAGAGTATGGTATTGATTGTTACATAAAGTAATTACAATCAATTGTGCAATCTAAGAGACAAGAACAAATGAGTTTAACCAAGTACAAGTCAGTATAGCTTCCTCATCACTTTTGCGCATTGGTCAATTGTTGATGCCTCAAGAGCACACCATCATAGCGATAGGAATGATCACAGCAATTTACCTTAATATAATACCATCAGCATGGTAAAACGCCCCAAAATGCTTGACAGATGCGTTATCAGACATGTTTTGCAACTGACTCACATAAGGAGATATCAGGATAGATGATTCAAAAGCCTAGTCAAAGAGTTCAGTTTTAAGGAGCGTTTTCAAAGGAGAGAGAGGTGAAGAGTTGAAAGGGTTCAGGGAAGGAATGTTAGAGTTTAAGACCTAGATAACTGAAGATAACGTTGCTAACCATTCATCTTTTCAATGGAAGTTAGTTCAGAATTCAGAGGCCTCAGTGAGAGAGAAATTACTTCTCACAACTGTTCCTCCTGCCTAATTCAAGTAGGATCCAGGGTCTCGGATTGGGTGGTGGGGAGGTGTGCATGATTTGTATGAAAGTAAAACAAGTTCTATGAATGCTAAATAAAAACAAAAATACCTGGAAAAACTCAGCAGGTCTGGCAGCATCTGCGGAGAGGAACACAGTTAATGTTTCGAGTCCGAATGACTCTTCAACAGAACTGTTGAAGGGTCATTCGGACTCGAAATGTTAACTGTGTTCCTCTCCGCAGATGCTGCCAGACCTGCTGAGTTTTTCCAGGTATTTTTGTTTTTGTTTTGGATTTCCAGCATCCGCAGTTTTTTGCTTTTATCTATGAATGCTAGTATGGCTTATTAATTCAAACAAGAAAAAGACATCTATGTTTCTTCAATTTACATCAGGTGATATTTTTTATGAGCATTTGAAATAGTGCTAGGTAACATTGGTGAACAGACTTTGGGGGGAATTGTCTGTGCCTGCTGGCGTCAAATGTGTTCGGTGGCATGAGCAGACAACATGGCGAGAAGGCCAAAAATCGGTTTCACGATGTCGTGAAACCAGTTTGCAATCATCCACTCAGCCCGTCGATGGCGGGCCGCATTTCCTGCCATCGGACGTCGGGGACCTCATTGTAATACATCAGCATTTCATTATAAGGCTAGTTCACTGGTCTCATCCCCCCACTGCTGGATTTTCCGCCCATATCGGCGTGATTGTACACCGGCATGTTTCACAATAGAATATAAAAGGTGTGCACTTGGCGGGCTACACTTTGAGGGGAACTCAGAGGTGAGTGCACAGTAACATTGTGGAGTACTCTTGAGGGTCACCTGTTGGACTTCAATGTTGAGGCGTATTTTGTAGGGGGCCAAAGGCTGCCCTGCGGTTGAGGTAACATTGGTGCATGGGGGGGTGAGGGGAAAGGGGGAAGACTGCCCTGCAGTTGAAGGTAGTGCACAAGCACATGCGGGGGAGGGTGGGCAAGGGAAGCGGCCACGCATTAGAGACTCCTTGTATAAAGTGACCTTTCCTCTGCAGCTGAGACAGTTCAGACGCAGCCATATTGACATGTGTGCAGTTGAGCCTCTAGCTTATCTGCCCACTGAAGCAACGCAGAGGCATGAAAGTGCCACCAAATGCTCCAGAGCTTTTCACCCCTCAGGCACAGACTGCAAACCAATGAGCATTTTAATGGACTGCAGAACATGTGGACGATTGAGCACATTGTACAATCTCCCTGCTAAAGCTGGCCATGGAGCAGTCACTAGTGGAGGCGCTCACAGCCCTTTGCAATGTTACCATTCCGGTCTGGACCAGTGTCCCTGTCTGCTAACAGTGCAGACTTGCAGTGTGGGTTAGGAGAATGCCTGCGCCTGAGCTGAGAGCACAGCATGCAGTCCAATGGGCAAAGCTGCTGCCAATCAGTCAGGTGGAGTGGGCAGAGGTGGTTGGGGTTTCGGGCAGCCATGCAGTGCACTTAACTCTGGCCATCCAAGTGGTGGCCAACACTCTCCGTGATGTGTTAAGGGGCCTTCAGACTTAACCAAGATAGGTTCTTGGTACACACAAGCTAACCCACCCGTCTCTCTCTTTCATCTTGCAGGAGGAGTACATCAGGATCATGGAGCCTGGTGAACTAGCTGTATGCCTGATGGCCTACAGAGAGCGAAGACGATGGTGAAGAGAGCGACTGAGGCTCCTGGCTGCATAGAGGGAGGAGCAGCACCTTCAAGAAGAAGGGGTGGCTGGGCCCGCACATGCTGCTGAAGATTCACAATAAGCTGTTGCAGGGCGGCACCTAGGGTCTATATACGCTGCCTTTCATTCCTGCAGATGACCAGTGTCGCCGAAGACTGCACATGTCCAGGGAACTGCTCGGTCAAACTGCCAGCTACTGCAGGTGTTGGTGCCAAGGGGACATGGAGGGTATCCACTGACAGTGGCTGTGAAAATGACCATGGCACTCAATTTCTACACCAGTGGCTCCTTTCAGGGCTTCACAGGTGACCTCTATAGGATATTGCAAGCCTCCATCCACAAATGCATCCAAGCGGTCATAGATGCCATCTTCGCGAAGGCACACAACTTTGTGCATTTCGCCCAGGACCAGGAAAGCCAGGATGCAGGAGCATTGGGATTTGCCCAGATCTCGGGTTTCCCACAGGTGCAGGGTGCCATTGACTGCACTCACGTGACACTCAGATCTCCGTTGCAACACA
Organism: Cetorhinus maximus; assembly: GCF_964194155.1. Classification (NCBI taxonomy): domain Eukaryota; kingdom Metazoa; phylum Chordata; class Chondrichthyes; order Lamniformes; family Cetorhinidae; genus Cetorhinus; species Cetorhinus maximus. Next base: position 75,130,882 of record NC_135888.1, read on the forward strand.
CGGTCACCTGTGTCAAGGGATTCCATTCACTGAATGCGCAGCTGGTGTACGTCCACCACAAATGCATCCTCCAGGTTTGCACACGGTTTCCAGTGGAATCCACGTCTCTGACATTCTCAGTTCGTCAGAGATCCCTGAAGTTTCTCAGGGTCCACAGAGACTGCAGGGATGGCTTCTCAAGTACAAGGCTACGCAAAGAGGCCGTGGCTGATGACACCCGTGTGGCAGCCTCAGGCTGCAGCAGAGTGAAGGTATAATGAGGCTCATGCTGCAAATCGCAACTTGGTGGAGCAAACCATTGGGATGCTGAAAATGAGGTTCTGGTGCCTGGACCAGTCTTGTGGAGCCCTGCAATACAGTCCACTGAGGGTGTCACGCATCGTTGTCACCTGCTGTGCCCTTTACAGCCTGGTGCTGCAACAGGGAGAGAAGCTGGTTGAGGAGGAGATGCAGGAGCTGGAGATCTCCTCCAATGAGGAGGATGTCGACGGTGATGAGGGTGAGGAGGTCCTCGAAGGTGACGATGACAGTGATGCGGCCATTGCACTGGTCAGACGAGGTAGGCACACTCGGGAGGCCCTTATAGCTGCTAGGTTTGTGGAGGATGATGAAACATGCAGTGAAGTGTCCCCATAGATCCTCACATTGCATCTATGAAAATGTTTGACTCCAGTCTGGCTGATGGCAGCGCACATACCCTCTGTGATAATGCTCTTGTTATGGAGATGCAGTGGAGGCCCTAATAGTCACTCGATTCCAGGAGGATGATGACAACATGCAGTGAGGACACTCCATAGTTCTGCACATAGCCCCTGAGAATGTCTGACTCCTGTCTAGCTGAGGGCAGCTCGCTTGCGCTCCATGATCAGGGTCATAATATAGAGACGCAGCCAAGAAACTTTAAAAGCACCTGGTGCTTTGTCCACCTTCAGCGCCTGACCTCTTCAGGAGCACAGCATCATTGGTCACAGATGCTGCCGAGATGGGGGCCAGCCCCACCTTAATTGTGCTGAGAGCATACAGAGAGAATGATAGAACTCTGTGACGCCTGCCCACAACATTCTGGCACCAATGACAAGCACCATCGAGGTGCAGGCATCAGTGATGCATCCAGGGAGTACCGAGGCCGGACCATTGCTTTTGTCTAAAGACTGCACAAAGCCCAAGGAAGAGGCCCTGAACTGAGACACCTGCCTTTATCTTGTGCACAGAAGTTTCACATCTGAGTGACACAAACATTGCTCATCAGAACAAGGAGAAATAGGCAGGGAGACATTCTTGGGAGTTTATTTACAATAGTGAACAATATGTGCAAGTAATTAACGCCCATGCCCAGGCTGTGCAACTACATCTTCTTAACTTTCCTAACCCTGCCGCTAAGTCTTGGTGCTTCACAAACATCCACAGCGAAGGTGCAGGCAGCTTGCTGACTGCTATGCCCTGTTGTTGATGACATTGACAGGTGTCCTCTGGAGGGCTGAGACTTGGAGGGCTCCAACCTGCTTTCAGAGCCCTGCTGTGTGGCAGTGGCACCTTCCTCAAGCTGTGGAGCTGGATCTGCGGAGGTCAAAGGAAGAGGGGATTCGATGGGCCAGACAATCCCGGAGTCATCTGAGTGGATGGCCCCAGAGTGTGCACCTGCTGATCCTCCTTCCTATGGGTGCCCAAGGGCCCCTTGCTGACTCCTTGAGGAAAAGGGATAGCTGGAGTGAGATTGAGCTGCCCCACACTTGTCTCGAGCACATACTGTTGGAGGCCAACTATGGTGTCAGTGAAGAAGTTCAGCCCGTGCAGCAGTGCAGGAGCAATTTCCTGGACCAATATTTCCACGGTGGCCGCCATCCTGCCAGTGTTGACTTTGGTGCGTCGGCATGCTGGCGCGATCATCTCAGCCTGAAGGCAGATGGACTCCTCCATCGTGCCTTGCAATCTGGGGATTGCAGCAAACGTCCCTTCCTGATGTTCCCTGGCTTGCCTTTGCAGCTCCAGCAACTGTGATATGACTGAGTCCAGAGGCTCATCATCTGACTTAGACTCAGCAATGTTCTGGCCTCCAGCAGTCCTCCGAGTGCCAGGGGCCTGGGAGGTCCCTGCCTCCGCCTGCTGTGAATCAGACAATGCAATGTGCTCACCAGATTGTGATCCCGAGGCTACTCTAAAGCTAGGTCCCACCGAGGCTTGTGTCTCTATGCTGGTTCAGGGTGTGGGTGAGCGCTGTGATGGGTCTTCAGTAATGGTGCCTTCAGATTCATCTACAGAGGTTTCTTCAGGGTTTGATTGGAGGGCCTGGGTCATGGACTCCATTTGCTGTTTCCCAGATGTGCCTGTGAAAGCAAGGGGAGATAATTAGTGCATGGCAGTGGCCTGTGAAAGAGGACACATCACTCACAGCATGGCTGTCTGATGGATGTTGCACTGCTCGACCCTCACTTAGTTGAGCACCACCGAGCTCACTGTCACCAGAGGAACGGTCCAGATCCTTGCCGGCCAGCTGGGTGGCTCTGTTTTCAAAGTCTGTGAGGACCTTGATTTCGGGCATTCCTCCACCGGTCTGCGACCTCTCCCTCTTGTTGTGTGCCAACTTATCCTGCATAAATAGAGATGGCGAGAGTGTAAGCAGGATGCATGCCAGGCCAGATGATATGCATGCCTGGCATGTGTGGGTGGTGGGTGGTCCCATGGACAGGATAAGGACAATGAAGGTGTGTTTGAGAGAATGAATGGTGATGTTCCTTGAACTGGCAGTGAATGACATCTCTGTGGATGTGTGATGGGTTTGTGAGTGTGTGAGTTGACAGTGATGGGAAGAGTGACTTACCCAGGTGGGACGGAGGAGATAATTCACCTTCTTGCGGCATTGGGTAGCTGTCCTCTTTTGCAGGGCGTTGGCACTGACCACTGCTGCCACCTCCTCCCAAGCCGGATTGGTGATGTTGCTGCCCACCCTGCAGCCAGAGCGGGGGTAGAGGACACCACAGCAAGCCTCCACTGTGTCCAAAAGGTGCTTGAGTGACGTGTCATTGATCTTGAGGGCTGCAGTCTTTTTGCCTTTCAGGGCCTTGTCTTCTTTGCAGCAGCCATGGGCTGGAAGCACTGAGAGGTGTGTGTGTGGCTGCACTTTAATTTGGCGCCCGGCGTGATGAAGCAGTGAGATGATAGAATGTTGGGCAAATGAAAGCCCGCCTGCCATGGAAATGGGGTGTTTCCCGGAAATGCATAATTAATGCAGCGGGTTTGGAACGGTACAGCGTGAAAAACCACTACTACACTTAGTACACATCTGGGATGATTCTTCCCTTTGTTGCAATTTCAAAATTTGAAAGCCTTGATGTATCCAATCTCTCTTATTTTCTAAAGCTTCAGGTAAATGGTCACTGAATAATTTTTCATAACAGATACATTGGGATGAATTTTAACTTTTTGACCCGTTTGTAGCGGGGGAGGTTGGTAGTGCATTAGAAACCTAAAGATTTCAGCAGTGTGTTAGTCAGTGGCTTTTTAATTCAGTCACAACATTTGCATCTGACTTCTGGGTTTTCCCATTAATAGGAGCATCAGTCTGTTTCACCTTTACTATTTAAAAGGATCTTGCGAGGGTCAGAATGGAACCATTATCAAACTGTCAAAACAGAGCCAGCCACTCAAAAGATGGAGCGCCAACTTGCAAAGGCAGCACCATACATTTCAGATACATCGCTGGATATCACTCTGCAGATATCACTCGTGGGCTATAAGACCCCACAGGAAAATTCTGTTCCACACAGATATGAGGAAGAAACTGCCTCAGAAAACAAGCAGGAATTGGCAGGCAGTTACCGAGGAGGTCAGCAGCTGGAGTGTGGTGCCTTGTTCTTAGATACAGTACTGCAAGTGGTTTGGTGATCTCATCAGGGCAGGAAAGGTCACTTGCATGGCAGATTCATACCCAAATCCCCTCATTCTGCTTTACCCACCCTCCTCCTGCACATCACTCCTCGGAACAACACATCTTGCAGGTGTGCCTATCCCTCTCTCTTGCAGCACTTCCTCGCATACCCACCTGACCAGTAACCACTGACACTCACCCTCACCTTATTGCAATGTCAATCCTCATGGTGACCCTCCACAAATGTTGTTCTTCAGTTCCCTTAAAACGTTCCACCTCCCAAACTCCTTCATCTCTTCTTTCTCTTCTTTCAGGAGAAGAGAGTCCAGAACAGCAGGGAAAGGCAGAGAACTGGAGATGACCTTTCAGTTATTTCCACATTGGTACCTGTGGATAGATGGAGCTGGAGATAAGCTGGGTTTCTGAATGTTTGGCCATTGATGACAGAGGGATGTGCATCTCCCAGTTACATGGTAACAGAAGTAAATATAACACAGTCACAGAGCCTACAATGCTCAATTATGTTGAATTGATGTTAGCAGTTACTGAATTATGATGACCTGCACAATGTTTGACTTAGAAACCTTGTTGGTTCTAATTTATTTCTTTCATCTTGCACAGATCCTGCAAGTATGCCTCAGGAGTTGGTGTCGGAGGTGGAAGGCTCCTCAGAGGAGGTCACTCGCTCTGTGGGTGCTCCATTGTACAACTCATGCATACCTTCCGTCAGCTCAGATATGCACTTCTTGGTGGGGTCCCAATGGGAGGTAGTTGGATTGTCACATGGTGATCCACACATCGCAAGTTCTCTCCAGCTCTTGACAAATAGAGAAGTGTGGGTGGGCCAGGAGAGGGAAGATGCAGAAAGGGCACAAGAAGGAAGGGAATTTGCTCAAAGCACTTCCGCTCCTCCACCATTGCACCCCTGCCTCAGCCAGAGAGAGCCTCACATGCTGCTTCCTGTCCTGATGGCTGAGCCTGCCTCCACACAGCTGCAGGAGGATCAGTCTTTGACTCCAAAGCCCAGGGGATGTTGATGAACAGCAACCTGAGCAGGGGAATAAGCAGTCTGTTTTTAACCCTGCGGAAGCCAAAGGGAATGCGCCATGTAGGGTAAAAGGAAGAGAAAGGATTTGTTGTTGCACAAGGATAATGACTTGGGTGCTTAAGACTGTGTGATATTGATAAATATTGAATAGAAAAATGACAAATTTGCATTGACCCATTCTCCCTATTGCTGCCTGCCTCCTGCCAAATGGTCTTCTGCCTTGTGAAAAATACCATGACCAAAGTAGAAGATGAGCAATGGGTGTCAGTGGGAGGGATGGGTGGTTGATTGTGCAACTGCTTTGTGCTGGAGCAGCGAGGGGAGCACAGTGGGCTCAGAATTGGTTTACCAGATGCCTGCACTGCCTCAGGTTAGCTGAAGCACCCTCAAATAAGTCCATCCCAGGCATCCCCGACAGCTAAATGAGCGGCTGTCATTTACCCTGGCCATATCAGGCTCCTCCTCCTCCTTCTACTCATCTGAGGGTGCAGAGTGATCATCAAATTCCTCCCCCTGCAGCTCCAGTCGTCACTGTTGCGCAATATTGTGCAAGGTGAAATTGACCATCATTCTAGACAAATTTGCTGGTGCATACTTCTGATGTCCAATATCCGTCCAGACAACTGAATTGCATCTTCAGTTTGCATTGATGGCTTGCTCAATGACCACTGTTCTACTCATGTGGCTTCAGTTGTACCTTCCCTTAGCATCAGTGGAGTCATTAGCCAAATCCTTAGAAGTGTCCATTGTATACCAATAGCCATCTACTGCCTCTGCTTGAAAGTGCAAATATCTGTGGGAGAAGTGACTGGCACAGGATGAAGATATCAGAGTAGCTTCTTGGCTATCTTCCACAAACATGTATAATACAAACACTAGGAACAGAAATAAGCTATTCGGCCCCTCAAGCCTGCTCCACCATTCAATAAGATCACGGCTGATCTGTTTCTGTCTCGAATTCCACTTTCCCATCTACCCTTATAATCTTTGATTGCCTTGCCTAACAAGAATTTATCTACCTCTGCCTTAAAAAATATTCAATGACCCCGCCTCCACTGCCTTCTGAGGCAGAGAGTTACAACGTCGCACAACCCACTGAGAGAAAAAAAACTCTCCCCATCTCTGTCCTAAAAGGGCGACATCTAATTTCAAAACAGTTCCCCCTAGTTCTGGACTCGCCCACAAGAGGAAACATCCTTTCCATGTTCACCTTCTCAATACCGTTCAGGATCTTATATACTTCAATCAAGTCACCCCTCACTGTTCTAAACTCCTGTGGACACAAGCCCAGTCTGTCTAACCTCTCCTTAAAAGGCAACCCACTCATTCCAGGTATCAATCTATTAAACCTCCTCTGAACTGCTTCCAACACATTTACATCCTTCCTTAAGTAAGGAGACAAAACTGCACATAATACGTGAGATGTAGTCTCACTAATGCCCTGTATAACTGAAGCATAACATCCTTACTTTTACGTTCAATTCCTCTCATAATTAAGGTTAGCATTCCATTAGCATTCTTAATTATTTGCTGTACCTGCACACTAACTTGTTGTGACTCATGCATTGGAACGCTTAGATCTTGCTGCACCTCAGAATTCTGCAGCCATTCTCGATTTAAGTAATATTCTGCTTTTTTATTCTTCCTGCCAAAGAGAAAAACTGCACATTTTCCCACATTATAGTCCATCTACCAGATCTTTGTCTGCTCACTCAACCTATCTATATGCATCTGCAACCTCCTTATGTCCTCTTCACAACATACTTTCCTACCTATCTTTGTGTCATCTGCAAATTTACCGACCATGCCTTCAATCCCCTCTTCTAAGTCACATTGATATAAATGGTAAAACGTTGAGGCCCCGGCACAGGCCCCTCTGGGGCTCCACTTGCTACATCCTGCCAATCAGGAAAAGACCCATTTTTCCATTCTCCGCTTTCTATCAGCCAGCTAATTTTCTATACATGCTAATATGTTACTCCCTACGCCTTGAGCTTTTATTTTCCACAATAACTTTTGATGTGGCACCTTATCAAATGCCTTCTGGAAATCCAAGTACAGCATGTCTACAGGTTCCTCTTTATCTACAGCGCATGTCACTCCTTCAAAGAACTCCAATAAATTGGTTAAACATGAATTCCCTTTCAAAGACCATGCTGACTCTTCCCAATTACCTTAAGTTTCTCTAACAGCTATAACCTCTTCAATGATCAATTCTAACACCTACCCCATGACAGATGTCAAATTAACAAGGCTATAATTTCCTGTTTTCTGCCTTCCTCTCTTCTTGAATAGATGGATTATATTTGCTACTTTCCAGTAAGGTGGAACATTTCCAGAATCAAGTGAATTTTGGGAAATTAACACCAATGGATCTACTAACTCATTTGCCAAACCTTTTAAGACCCTAGGATGAAGTCCATCAGGACCTGAAGATTTGTCAGCCTGCAGCCCCAACAGTTTTCACAATACCGCTTCCCTAGTGATTGTAATTTCACCAAGGTCCCCTCTCCCTTCCACCTCCTGACTTACAACTATTACTGGAATGTTTTTTGTATCCTTTGTAATGAAGACAGGCAAAGTTTTTATTCATTTCATCCGCCATTTCCTTATTATCTACTATTAACTCCCCACTATCACTCTCTAGAGGACAAACACTCACTTTATTACTCTTTTCCTTTTTAAATACCTGTAGAAACTCTTGCTATCTGTTTTTACATTTCGAGCTAGCTTCCTCTCATGCCCAGGGGAGAATTTTCAGCTCGGTGAGCGGGGGCCGGGCCTGTGCACCGAGGCATAAAATGAAGTGGGGTGATGCCGGGCGTGCATCCCGACGTCACCACACGTCATTTAGATTTTCAGTTCGTCAGGCGCACAGCCAACTCGGCCTCGCGCCCGCTGAACTGTCAAAGGCCTGTTAAGGCCAATAATTAACTAATTAAACCTATTGAGAAAGCTCAATGAGGGGACATATCTTAAATTATTTTTTTCTTTATTAAAATTTTTCAAACTTAAAACTTATCTCCCTGCGCTCTCCTGACACAGGGAACCACCACCCCCCTCTACCCTGCCCACACAGGGAGCACACAGCGCTTCTGGGCACACATCACGCTGGGTGGGCCTTAACTGGCCCACCCATGTAAAATGATGCCATGGACCCGATCAGGGGCGTTGATTGGGTCTGCGCCTGCCCCCGTCCATCCCCGCACAACCCTACCAATGGGGGGATAATTCTCCCCCTAATTTCTTTCTCATGATTAACTTTTTAATCATTCTCTGCAGTTCTTTATATTCTGACCAATCATCTGACCTGCCACTCATCTTTGAGCAGTTATATACTTTTTCCATAAGTCTGATTCGATCCTTAACTTCTTTAGTTAACCACGGACGCTGGACCCTTAGAATTTTTCTTTATCGTAGGAATATACTTATTCTGAGTATTCTGAACTATCTCCTTGAATGTCTGCCATTGCTTCTCTATTGATCTATCCCCTAGTTTAATATCCCAGTTCACTTCAGCTAGCTCAGATTTCATGCCATATAGTTGCCTTTATTTAAGTTTAAAATACTAGTCTTAGACCCACTCTTCTCCCTTTGAAACTGGATGTAAAATTCAATCATATTGTGGTCGCTGCTACCTAGTGGTGCCTTCACTCTGAGGTCATTAATTAATCCTGTCATATTATACAATACCAAATCTAATGTAACCTGCTCTCTGGTTGGTTCCAGTACATGGTGATCTAAAAAAAGCTCTCTCGAAGGGATTCAATGAACTCTTCATCTAGGCTACTACTGCCAATTTCATTTTTCCAGTTTATATGTAGACTAAAATCACCCATCATTATTGCCATTCCTTTATCAAAAGCACCCAATATTTTTTCTTGTATCCTTTGTCCTACATTGTGGTTACTGTTAGGTGACCTGTAGACCACTCCCACTAGTGACTCTTTCCCCTACTATTCCTCATCTCCACCCTCACCAATTCTACATCCTGATCTCCTGAACCAAAGTCATCTCTAACTATTGCACCAATGCCATCCTTGATCAACAGTGGTACCCCTCTACCTTTGCCTAGCTTCTTATTCTTTTTGAATGTCATATACCCTTCAATCTTTGTCATCCTGCAACCACATCTCTGTAATGGCTATCAGGTCATATTTATTTACTTCAATGTGCGCTATCAATTCAGTTACTTTGTTATGAATGCTATGCGTATTCAGATATAGAGCCTTTAGTTTTGTCTTTTTGTTATCTTTGTAACATCTGGACTTGACTATTGGTGTATTCTTAGGTTTTTTTTCTCTGTCCCTTCCTGCTTTTCCAAGACCCTCATTTCCCATGTTATTATTATGGTCTCCTGCCTTGAATGCTACCTCTACCCAAGCTTGATCCCTCACCCCTCTTGTTTAGTTTAAAGCCCTCTCTACTTCTCTAATTATGCAAATCACAAGAACCCATGTCCCAGCACGGTTCAGGTGTAGACCGTCCCAACTGTACAGCCCCCGCTTTCCCTAGTACTAGTGCCAGTGCCCCATGAACCAGAACCCACTTCTCCCACACCAGTCTTTGAGCCACACATTAATCTCCCTAATCTTATTTTCCCTATGCCAATTTGCACATGGTTGAGGTAATAATCCAGAATTATTACCTTCGAGGTTCTGCTTCGTAACTTGGTACCAAGCTTCTCATACTGACTATGCAGAACTTCTTTTCTTGTCCTGCCTATGTCATTGGTACCTATGTGGACCATGATGACTGAATCCCCTCCCTCCCACTGCAAGTTCCTCTTCAGCCCTGAGCAGATGCCCTGAACCCTGGCACCGGACAGGCAACACAGCCGTCCGGACTCATGCTCTTTGTTGCAGAGAACAGTGTCAATTCCTCTCACTATACTCTCCCCTATTACCACTACATTCCTACTTGGTCCTCCCACTTGAATGGCTTCCTATACCATGGTGTCATGGCCTGCCTGCTCATCCATCTTGCAGACTTTGCTTTCGGCCACACAGGTTGTGAGCACCTCAAACCTGTTTGACAATTGCAAAGTCTGAGGCTCCTCCCCTACTGTCTGCTCAGTCCCATTACCTGCCTCATTGACAGTCACATCCTCCTGTCCCCCACTGCTGACCAAAACAGACGACTCTATTCTACAAGGCATGACTGTCTTCCGGAACAAAGTGTCCAGGTATTTCTCACCCTCCCTTCTATTGAGCAGTGCCTGCAGTTCGGCTTCCAGATCAATAATCCTTATCAAGCTCCTTACACTTCCTGCCGACATGTTTGTCATGGGTCGCCGTGGTGACCAAAAGCACCCACATTCCACAACTGCAACAGAACACCTGTGCTGACATTGTTATTTAGTTAACTTAATTTAATTACTCACCTCATTAACTTAGAATAATTCCTATATATGCCACACCTCTTTCCCCCATGCACCAAATTCCCATGTGAACCTAATTCGCTACTCACTTGGTCCCTGTCATGTTCTGGTGTAGTCACCTGTCACCTTGCATGCCCTGGTAGATAATCTTCTGATGATTACATATCAGCAGAGCATTGATGGATTTGAATCCCTTTCAGTTGGTGAATCCTGCTGGGTGATCTGAGGGTGTCTTGATTGCCACATGTGTGCCGTCTATCACTCCCTGTACTTGTGGTGTAGCAAATCTAAGGATCCTCTTACTGGTCTCATCAGTAACAAATAGGGATTGAGTGATGGCCCTGGCAGATGTGGCATCTGTCACTTGGGAGATGCACCTGTCTGTGGCAGCAGATTGTGAGATTTTACAAATATCTCCTGCAAATCCATGGAAAAAGCTAGAGGCAAAGAAATTAAGTGCTGTGGTGATCTTGACATCCGCAGGCAATACATGCTAACTCAATTTACTTGAAAGGAGGCCTTCTTCTTGGAAACTGCAAATATCAGCAACCGCCTGACCAGAACTTCTGAGCCTCCGCAGAAACTGGTGCTCAGTCACACCTAGAAAGCCAAATCTCTACCTGTAATCCCTGTGCTGGGAGTATTGCCTTTTGTGAGCTGGAGCTCTGTATTCATCCCCTTCTGATCGGTGGAGAGGCAGGTGGTTGATAGGAGGCTGCTGCAGCTCCTGCTGGTGCTGATCCTGCTGTTTTTCATCAAAGATCTAAGACAGAATTACTTAACGGGTTCCCATGGTGCTGGGAAGGTTACTAGCAGAGAAGTCCGGATCAATGACATAAAAACTATAGGGTAGCAAATACAATCTCCAAAGTTGGAAATGATTTTAAAAGGAGTGAAAGGAAAGTGCACTCTCAGAACAAGTCCTGTGAGCAAAACCCACTCACTTAGGCAGCTATCATATCTCAGTATTTGAATACTCAGCCCCGACTATCCCCAATATTCTCTTGTCTTCCTCAACCTGGTGAGTTTAAGGGACCCCGGCAAGACTGCATGCTTAAACACAGAATCTAATGTTAAGACTCCACTAAATTGCCTTTTAACATATATAAATGTGAGAGGGAGGGACCACTTGTCCCTCAGGTGTTTCCAGTTCTCCAAATAGATCTTGTGAATTAAATATAAAAGTTAAGAGACCTAGCAGGTTGCTGGCATGCCAGCAATACCTAGTGATTTAACCTGACACCAGCACAGGAACCCACCTGCTCCAGCAGGTCAAAAATCTGTCCATTGTGCCAACATAGCTTTTACCAGATTGGTGATGTACTGACTTGACAACATCTTGTGGAAATCTTAATGATAGCAAACTAACACATTTACTTTAAAACAATGGAATTGAGTTTCTTTCAAATCCCTGTGGCTCGTTTTTACTCAGAGTTTTAAAAAATATATTTTTGGTTAGGGTATTTATTCAATTACTTTAAAAATGCAGAACACAAACAAAGTGAACAACCTGTGGTTAATTGCAATCTTGATTGAAGATAATGGCCCAGATTTTATGCTGATAATGATGGCAGAACTGTCAGTGTTCACAGTCATTACTCCACTGAAACTGATGGCAACTTCTGGAGTCTGCACATGTGCAGAATAAAGCAAAAATCCAGAATCCTGGTCCGCCTCCAGGGTTTCGAACTCTCCTTCCGATGTTCCTCTCTCCGGGTCACCACATGCATTAAAACTTCCTTCCACGCATTCTCTCTCACTGACACAGTCGTCAGTAATACACCACTGTTTTATATGCCCATAGTAAAGAGTTACAGACCTTGAACTGTCTCTTTGGACCTTCTGACCTCTCGCTTTAAATCTGCTTCCTGCAGTTTTTCTTCCTTTAAGCTTGAAGCTTGGAGCCTTCCTCTACTCATCACTCTTAACATCACTTAACAGGGCCTTTTCCAAGTTCCTGTCCTTCTTTTGACTAGAAGGCCTGCTTGGGATCTTTCCTGCTCCACTCCCCTGGATTTGGGGGTTTTCTTCTTGGGACTTGCTATCTGTCCCTTGCTCCAGTCTTTCTCAGGCAGCTACTTTCAACTGAACTCAAACTGCCTTCTCTTTAGTTTTTTTCTGTGTGTGTGTGTGTGTCTCCCTCTCTGGAATTCTGTTGCTAGGCAACAGTACAATTTTTCTACTCATGTTTGCTTTAACTTCTCTTCAGGAGCCGTAAAACTCATTAGAAATGCAGGTGTACAACAGAACTTTAGACCTGCCATCTCCACTCAAAAATGAAACTAGATCCCACGTTTCACCTTTCCACACATATATAAAAAACTATAAATTAAACGTAACCTTAAAGATATACCTTATTCCTAACACCCAAATAGACATATAATTTATTTAAACGATCTCTATTTCCTAACGATATTGTAAATTTCTTTATCTTTCTGACCTTGTATAGTAGAGTTTATTTTTGTTTGTTAAGAACACATGGGGCAGGATTTTCCCATGGGCGAGCGGGGGGGGGCGGGGCCCACTCGCCGATGTGTAAAATGACACACGGTGACATCGGGCGGAACTCTCCCGACATCACCGCGCCCCATTTAAATTTTCAGGTAGGCGGGGGCTCAGCAAAATCAGCTCTGCGCCCGCTGACCTGTCAATGGCCAATTGAGGCCATTGCTAGAGTCATTAAACTAATTAATGGACCTGCCTGTCCAACCTTAAGGTTGTCGGGCGGGCCAGGAGCCCTGGTGGGCTTCAGAAAAAGCATGAAACCTCATCCATGGACAGGATGAGGTTTCATGTAGGTTTTAAAAAATTTAATTAAAACTTTTAAAAAAATTATGGACATGTCCCAACTCATGTGACAGTGTCACATGAGGGGACATGTCAGGGAATTTTTTTTTCTATTTTTAATATTTTTGACAGTACAGGCAAGCTCCCTGAGGCAACACTTAGCCTCAGGGAGATGAGTGCACTCTTTTGTGTGCATGCGCAAAAGAGCACACTCTCAGGTTTAGGGATTCCCCCCGCCCGCATAGCGCTTCCGTGCAGATGTCATGCTGGGCGGGCCTTACTTGGCTCGCCCATGTAAAATGGCGGCGTGCCCCCGATTGGGGGCGCCAATTGGAGGCGCACAAGCGCGTACCCTTTCAACTTTGCCCCCGACGGGTGGAAAGTCCTGCCCATGGCACCATATGGCTCTCTTCACTGAGCAAGTGTCTTGAATCTCAAACTTTGTTTATTTTACACAAAACATCATTGATCCTTAACCGGATCTTTTTTTAAAATTCATTCACTGGATGTGGGTGTCGCTGGCTAAGCCAGCATTTATTGCTCATCCCTAATTGCTCTTGTTCAGGGGACATTTAAGAGTCAATCACATTGCTGCGGGTCTGGAGTCACATGTAGGCCAGACCAGGTAAGCAGCAGATATCCTCACATTCGTGAACCAGATGGGTTTTTACTACAATTGACAATGGTTTCGTAGTCATCATTAGACTTTTAATTTCATATTTTTATTGTATTAAAATTCCACCATCTACCATGGCAGGTTTCAAACCTGGGTCCCCAGAGCATTACCCTGGGTCTCAAGGTTACTAGCCCAGCAACGATACCACTGTGCCATCACCTCCCACGCATGCTGGGTGGATTCTTGATATTAACAAATGTAAAATCTTTCCATAATGATAAAAAAGCATACTTTTCATATTTATTTTAGTTTCCATTTTAATCAAATCATAATTATTTATCTTGCTACCTGAAAATTTAAATGGCAAGTGAAGGTTATTAAGTGCTTCTCGCTCTCTGGTTTACTGTCTGTGAATACGTCAATGTGATTGGCTGCTTACCTGCTTGATGACATCCCTACTGCCGCATGCTAAGGCACCCCATTTACTTGGTGCCAGATTTAAATTGCCTTAGAGCAAGAGGAAAACCACAGAAAGACGTTATTAGATCTTTGTGGGCAACTTGTTGAGATCAGTAGTGAGTGCTCTGCTTCGCTGCTGACTCCAGCCTAATATTGAAGGATCATTAAAGAAAGATATCAGTTCCACTGTAATTAGGAAAGAAAGGAAGATTTGCATTTATATAGTGCTTTTCACAACCAATGGACATCTCAAAGCGCTTTACAGCAAATGAAGCACTTTTGAGGTGTTGTCGCTAAACAGAAACGCAGCAACTAATTTGCACACAGCAATCGCCCACAAACAACAAATGTTATTGACTCAATAATTTGTTTTAGTAGTGTTAATTATGGCCAGGACACCAGGGATAACTTCACTGCTCTTCCTCGAAATCATGCTTCGGGATCTTTTACACCCATTGAGCAGGCAGGTGGGGCTTCGGTTTAACATCTCACCCAAAAGACAGTGGAAATCGAAAAGCTGCTGTTTGGGACATCCTGTACCTCGAGAAGCTGCATTATAGACTGCATCACCAACATATTCAGCATTCACATGCCTGAAAGGCCAGGAACTTGCAGTACTTACCCATTATATCACTGGGGATAGTGCACTGTAATATCAAGCCCCACTGTTCCCCAAGCTGCGGCAAATGTGAAAAAGTCTGACCAAACACCAGACTGCCTCAATTCCACCTAATTGTTTAATTTAGGTTAACAGAATACGAGCACCAGGTTTATAAACTTAATAAGTAAATAACTGTTTATTGAACGAACAGTCTTTAACTTGTGGCAAAAGAGAACAAAATGAACTGCTAATTTCTAACTCTATAACCTAAACTCTACCCATTCCTAAATCCCTATACGCACACGCACAAGACACATAAGACACACAAAAACATGGATTTTAAAGGTGGGATAAAACAGTTCAATAGCACCAATTCCCAAGTACAGGATTCGATGGGTTGATTTTGATCAATGTCTTCCAAATTCCTTTCAGATTTTGTTGATGACATGAGGTGGTCTTCCAGCACTTTCAGTATGTAGTTCATTGGTTGAGCGCTTGCCTTTCAATGTCTCCAACAGTGATTTTCCCCTTTGCCACTTGACAGGGGTTTTCAGAGAGAGAGAGCAGGTTATAGAGGCATGAGAAGAGAAAGCCAGCTAGCTATTATTGTGGAATTACTGGAATCTATCACACACAGGAGAAAGAGATTTTAGGTCTTGTTCCTTTCAGGCTAGGAGCTATTCTGCTGCACTGCTCTCAAACAAAACCTGGTCACCTAGTCAGGAGCCAATTAAAACATTATTTCCAGGCATCTCCCTTGGTCCAGGAGTCCTTTCCAGAGCCATCCTGTCTTTCATGCCACACTCTGTTTCAGGACTGCAACATTGTATATATCTCTCAACCTGTTCCAGTGGACATGTCTTTCAAACAGCAGCCAATTTAATTTTATTCCTCAATCCAACAGAAAATAAAAAGATATGTTCTTTACAACAGTCCAACAGAAATAAAAAGAAATGTTCCTTACGACTAAAACAGACCAGAAAAGCTTAGGTCTTGCCCATTCAAGTTAAATTAATTTTAATGGTGTGATAAATCTTATATACAGTCAAACAACATCTTTAGTATTGAAAAATAACTTTCATGAAGGTTGAAGTCTCATGCCTTCAGATTTTAATTATTGTTGGGGATTTTTAAAAAACTTTTTCTTTGTTTGTTAGTTCTCTTTCTTCATCCCATCTATCTTTCTCTCTTTTTCACTTTTTGTACATGATTTGATATTGGATAAAGTATTCTAACTGACACTGCTTGGTTTAGAGTCTGTGGGCTGAATGTTAACTCCCAAAAATGAGTAAGTTGGGGTCATCTCTGAGGTTAAAATGCAAGAAACCTGTAACAGAGGTCTAAGCAGTCTCACACCTGCCCACTTCTAGTTTAATGGAACGAAAACAAAAATTGCTGGAAAAACTCAGCAGGTCTGACAGCATCTGTGGAGAGAAAGACAGAGTTAACGTTTTGAGTCAATATGACTCTTCATCAGAACTAAAGAGAAATAGAAATGTGGTGAAATATAAGCCGTTTAAGGGGAGTTGGACAGGTGAAGCTGGATAGAGGGCCAGTGATAGATGGATGCAAGGGAGAGATTGCCAAAGATGTCATAAACAAAAGGTGAAAGGGGTGTTGATGGTGGTGATATTAGCTAAAGGATGTGCTAATGGTGACATTAAGGGTGCAAAGCAGGATGAGCAAGTGACAGATGGCTCTAGTGGGGGTGAGGAAGGGGGAGGGAATGGAAAGAGGCTAAAAGCTGGAGATGAAATAATGGATGGAAATACATTTTTTAAAAAATTATAGAAATTGGTGGGAAAATAAAAATATAATGAAAAAATATATAATTAAAAAAAAAGAAAAAATATACAATAATTTTTTAGAAAAAGGGGATCAAAAAGGGGTAAGGCTGGAAAAGAGAGTTCATGATCTGAAGTTGTTGAACTTAATGTTAAGCCCAGAAGACTATAAAGTGCCTAATCGGAAGATGAGGTGCTGTTCCTCCAGTTTGCGTTGATCTTCACTGGAACATTGCAGCAGGCCAAGGATGGACAGGTGGGCATGAGAGCAGGCTGGTGTGTTGAAATGACAAGCGACAGGAAGGTTTGGGTCAGGATTGTGGACAGGCTGAAGGTGTTCCACAAAGCGGTCACCCAGTCTGCGTTTGGTCTCTCCAATGTAGAAGAGACCACATTGGGAGCAGCAAATGCAATAGACTAAATTGAGGGAAGTGCAAGTGAAATGCTGCTTCACTTGAAAGGAGTGTTTGGGCCCTTGGGCGGTGAGGAGGAGGGAAGTAAAGGGGCAGGTGTTGCACCTTCTACGGTTGCATGGAAAGGTGCCATGGGAGGGGGTTGAGGCGTAGGCGGGGACGGAGGAGTGGACCAGGGTGTCCCGGAGGGAATGATCCCTGTGGAATGCCACCAGGGGGGTGGGTGGTGAAGGGAAGATGTGTTTGGTGGTGGCATCATGCTAGAGTTGGTGGAAATGGCGGAGGATGACCCTTTGAATGTGGAGGCTGGTGGGGTAATAAGTGAAGACAAGGGGGACCCTATCATGGTTCTGGGAGGGAGAGAAGGGTGTGAAGGCAGATGCACCAGGAGATGGGCCGGATATGGTTGAGGGCCCTGTCAACCACCGTGGGTGGAAAACCTTTGTTAAGGAAGAAGGAAGACATGTCAGAAGAACTACTTTGGAAAATGGCATCATCAGAACAGATGCGATGGAGGCGAAGGAACTGACAGAATGGGATGGAGTCCTTACAGAAGCAGGGTGTGAGGAGCTGTAGTCGAGGTAGTTGAGGGAGTCGGTGGGCTTGTAATGATATTGGTGGATAGTCTACCACCAGAAATTGAGACAGAGAGGTCAAGGAAGGGAAGGGAAGTGTCAGTGATGGACCATGTTTAAGTGATGGAGGGGTGGAAATTGGAAGCAAAATTAATAAATTTTTCCAGGTCCAGATGAAAGCTTGAAGTGGCACCGAAGTAATCATCGATGTACCGGAGAAAGAGTTGTGGGAGGGGGCCTGAGTAGTACTGGAATAAGGAATGTTCCACATACTCCATAAAAAAACAGGCATAACTGGGGCCCATGCGGGTACCCATGGCCACACTTTTTATCTGGAGGAAGTGAGACGAGTTTAAGGAGAAATTGTTCAGTGAGAGAACAAGTTCAGCCAGATGGAGGAGAGTGGTGGTGGTTGCTTTTATCTAGTTTAATGGAGGTGGGATGGAGGGCAGGTGACCAACCCACTTATGGGAAACAAATAGGTAATTTAAATATTATGAGGTGCCGTGCATTCTTTTTTAATAATTATTTTAAGTTAAAGCCCCAGGTGGCCGTGTTTCCCATGCCTCAGAAAACTTGGCAATTTGAAGAAGGCAAGCAGTGGCTGAATTCATAAGGTAAGTGGCTCTGGAGCACTGCTTGAGGTCCAGGAGAAGCAGATCTGTCCCCTCTCCCCTGAAATCTCTCTCATTCCCTTGCTTTGTTACTCCAGCAGGCTTCAGCCTTGTGAAGAAGGCTTCCCACTTGAAAGGCCTCCACCCAGTCAATCAGCCTGTCTGTGGATGGGAAACACAATTAAAGGCTCCCTGTAGTTAAGTTCTGCATGACCTTCATGAAAACCTGTTGTTTTAGGTTTCCTAGCCTCACTTCAATGGCCCTCCAAGATCAAAGCCAGGCTTGGACATCTCAGTAAGGATTCCTCAATCAGATTGCTTAAGGAGATCCTCCATTGCTTATTCTGTTCACTGTGCTCTAATTGCCACAAATGGCAATGCAAAAATCTAGAGGCTCCGTGGGTAAGTACAAGCTCAACGAAGAGCAGCTGACTTTCATTCACCATTGACCTCAAAATCCAGGCCTAAAAAATGTGCTTTACTCCCTTGGTGGT
Source organism: Cetorhinus maximus (assembly GCF_964194155.1). Lineage (NCBI taxonomy): Eukaryota > Metazoa > Chordata > Chondrichthyes > Lamniformes > Cetorhinidae > Cetorhinus > Cetorhinus maximus. The sequence continues at coordinate 75,149,518 of NC_135888.1, forward strand.
GTTTGCCTACTTTCCCATGCATCTTTTCTCACTCATTGCAATTGCCCAAATAGCAGCAGTCACAGTGGGCTGGATTTTATGCAGCCCGCTGCAACGGGAACCGTGGCAACCTGCCCCACTTAATAATGGGCGGAAGGGACTGACACGGGACTTTCAGCCACAGGATGTTGATTAAGCTCATGAATGAGTCAATTGAGACCCATTTTCCCTGAACCCACTGTAATTTAGTGGTGGGTCAAGGATTAAATTGAGGCTGCATGGGTCTCTTGCACCCTCAGAAGGCCACCCACTAAACCCTGTTAAGTTTATCACCCTGTGCCTGATTGAGGGACCTGACTTCAGGCATGAGGGTGACTGCTGAAAGCCACTGACTGTGCTGGTTGAACACTACAGAGTATATTTTTAGTAAAGCTTTGATGACCAAGATTTTTTTTGCCCTTCACAATTCATTACATTAAAATCAGAATCACCGCAGTGTTATCTTTTCATTACAGTCATGTCTAATCATACAAGTGTATGAAAATCAGTACAGGCTTGGCATTGGTGTTTCAAAGCATCACTTTTGAAACAGATTATGAAAAATAACTTGATGAGCAGCAATTTTGCAGTAACCTATAATCCTGCCAAGACTTGTGCTATTGTAAGGAGGGAAAAAAATTACAAATAACATTTCTCAGAGGTATTACAGTTCAGAACAGGCAGATTGCCTGCTGTTTCATTACATAATAATAGTGCTGTACTTAAAGCAGTGCTTGGCTACATCAGATTCAATCCCAGTTCTGACAAAGGGTCTTCACCACCATCTCATATAGCACCCCACCCCTCAACAACAGATACTGACTGGCCTGATGCATAATTCCAGAATTTTCTGTATCTCGTTCATGATTTCCAGCATAGCTCTGAATTTTTCTCCATTACCCAGAGGACACAGATCAAGTTTCCACTGAACTACATCAAATGACACTTTCAATCCTTTATTTACAAGTATTTTGGAGAGAATAAACATTGATTAATCTCTAGCGTCCACAAGCTTTCACTAAATCAGCAGGAGCATCCTCCACCTGACAGAGTTATTCAAGTTAATGACAGGCTCTGCTTGTTCCAAAAAACCTTTTATCTGTCAGTACCCTAGATCTGTCTAATTAAAAAAGCAGAAGTAGCCATATATTTTATACCATAATCACATCTTGCCTATGGAAATATACATATCTAATATTAAAACTTTGTACTTGTGTATTGTTGGTTCTCAAAAATATCCAAGTAATGTGGTTTGAAATTGAGCTGAAGGTTCAATTGTCACAGAAATATTAAAGTTTCTATTTATGTAAGTAAATTAAAATTCATATTCATAGAGAAACATAGCTTTAGGTATTGAGCTGTAATATCCAGAGCACAACTTAATAAGGGACAAAGATTACTCTGATTTATAAAAGTGACTTCATGTGTAGCTACCGAATGAGAGTGTCAGACACCTCTGGGAATTTTAGTCATGACCGCAAGGATTTCTACACCACTGAAGTGCCAAAACAAATTCTCATCTTGTCTTCCAAAATAGGATCTCTATTAGGGAAGCCTGGAAGCTGTACCAGTGGTCAAGGACTGGGCTATTAATGAAGAGTTTGAAGTAAATTCGAATTGCAGCCAGGACTGTTACAACATTTTAGTATCTTTATAATAAGGCCATTTTTTCTCATTTTTAACTGGGTCCCTGTTTGATTGCAGCATTTTTTTTGTTCTGGGAGGTGGGGTAGAAAGGGAGAATAAAAACTAAACAAGCCTCAAAGAATTTACAATCAAGTAGAAAAGAAAGATATACTGGGGAACAACCACAGGACTTTACAGGGGTAATATATATATATATATATATATATATATATAATTAATAAAACAAATAGCAATTGTATTGCTTATTCTTCAACACCAGTTTTTGGCAACTATTACATTATTCCTTGTCAAATGTGCAATTCTGTTCATGCAATTAATAAGTCAATTATTTAAAAGCCCATCAGGGATGACATAAGGGCCCCACACTCTGAAAATATTCTAAAAGTTAGATTTTCATTTTGAACATTGATAAATGACTGGAATTGCCAAATTGAAAGATATTATTTTGTACTCTTATATACTTCTCTTGAGGAACACACTTTCCAAATTTGATCTTGGGTCTGCTGAATCATTTGTGTCTGTTTCCTAATTAAACACTTCACTGGGGTATAAATCAGAATTCATATGAAAATACAAAACCCAGAATGTCACAATGTTCAAATGTTGACCGAAGTCATTTTAAACATAGGAATAAAGCAATTGCAAATGTGCTGAACAAAGTCCAGCAAAGCAAAAGTCGTATAAAGTGCAAATGTACTGGACTTCTGTAAGTCACAGTGATGTGAGTTCTTCCAGTTCTGCTGAGGTTTCCATTCATTCTCATGTTGTCTTCGGTTTGTGGTTTGCCACCATGTCTTGTGCATTAATCTTTCTGTCTTCACTGACCTATTGTACAAAAACGATACTCTGTGGACCTATTCCAGTGCCTGACCATTAACCACCATCACACAATATCCCTCCATTAACATAAAACACAAGCTCAGTTAACAAACACCGAAACAAGAATTACATGTCACTTGCATAGAAAACTCAACCTTTTTTTGAGAACTGCTTAATCACAAAAAGCCCTGCTTAGAAGTCTCAGCTATACACAGTCATGCAGGGGATCAACATAGTATAAATCATTATTAAATCTTGCACTTGGATACTAACCTGCAGCATTCTTTCTACTTTCTTCCCAGTAACAATTATCATGGGTGCATTTGTCACTCAGTGGTAGTCCTCTTTCCTCTTGAGTCAGAAAGTTCAAGTCCCACTCCAGAAATTTCAGCATATAGTCTTGGTTAATAATCCAGTGCAGTGCTGGAGGAGGATTGCACTGCCAGGCTCCTTCTGCCTTCTCCGGTTGATAGAAAAGGTCCCTTAGCACCATTTCAAAAGAGGGCAGAGGAGTTATTCCTGGTTTCCAGGACAATCCTTAACCCTCAGCCAACACCTAAAAGACATTGGCCCAAATTCTTCCAGTATCCATATTGTCAAAATCTGAACATAAGTTGGGCAATGCGCATCAGGACCTGAAGCACACAACTGCTTTGAAATTACCTGGGAAGTTTAAACTTCTGATGGGCTGATTTGCACTTCCCAGAGGCCTCACTCAGCTGTCCACTCACTCACCCACTCACTGACCCACTGAAAGGCTTGAAATCTTTAAAATTTTATCTGAATATGGTGCCAATGTTGTAAAAAGGTGGTTTGTCCTCTCTCTGAATGTCTTCTCCTGCGTTCCTCAGTCTTCCAGGGGGTTGGCTTGATGATCCATTCTTGCTGAAGCCAGGATCGGAAGTCCCAGCTGAAATAACATAATATGGTGGGGCACAGAAATCTTTGCAGGCAGCGGCAATTCGTACAGCATTGACACTGACCAGCAGATCTGGGGCTAAATCTAGTTATTAATATTTATTGGGCCTTGCAATGCACAAATTGGATTCTGAATATCCTACATTACAACAGTGACTACACTTCAGTACTTCATTGGCTAAAGCACTTTGGGACATTTTATGGTGGGAAAGGTTTTCTTTCACTGCATCCAGAGTAATGAGTTACAATTAAATACTGTAAATAACTTGCCCCACCAGAGAACTCCTTTATTTGCAAATCCATTTAAACTGACGTTGTGCGGTTTAGAACATAATCAAAACTGAAAGATTGTCACACTGTCAGTGCCAAACACACACACACACACACCCACCCTGATGTTTCATCTTTATAAGTGCCAATTTACATTCATATGTTTCATTCAAGTTTTGGTTAAGTTCACTGGTGCTAGCATCCCTTTACATTGAGTTTCTCTGCACAGTATGCTTTGTTATTGCACCCAGGTTTTTTCTGTTTTTGTTCTCTCACATTGCAATTGGCATAATCAGCAGGTGAGACAAAAGTTGTGTAAGGAAATTAGCTTAGAAATCATTGCATGAAATGTACTAGAGTATAACAAGAATTTTTCTTGTAGTGTGTCACCACAATTTCATTATAATTTTTGAAAACTAAGAATACTGAATCAACAAGTGGCACAAGCTGAATAAAACTAGAATGGCAGTAGGAGTAAGTGGTTTCATTTAGTTGGAGACACTAGGGAAACTTGGATTGTTCTCCTTAGGGTAGAGATTTAACAGAGGTATTCAAAATTATGTAGGGTTTTAATAGACTAGATAGGCAGAAACTTCCAACTGGCAGGAGCAAAGGTCGCCAGAGGACACAGATCCAAGATAAGTAGTTTAAAAAAAACGACAGGGCATTGGTGAGATTGGTGTGCAGTTTTGGTCTCCTTATTTAAGGAAGGGTGTAAATGCACTGGGGGCGGTTCAGAGGACGTTTAATAAATTGATACCTGGAATGAGCGGGTTGACTTATGAGGAAAGGATGGACAGACTGAGCTTATTTCCACTGGAGTTTAGAAGAGTGAGGGGTGACTTGATTGAAGTATACAAAATCCTAAACAGTATTGATAGGTGGATGTGGAAAGGATGTTTCCTCTTGTGGGTGAGTCCAGAGCCAGGGGACACTGCTTTAAAATTAGGGGTTGCCCTTTTCGGACAGAGATGAGGAGAATTTTTTTTTCTCTCAGAGGGTTGTGCGACTTTGGAATGCTCTGCCCCAAAAGATGGTGGAGGTGGGGTCATTGAATATTTTTAAGACAGAGGTAGATAGATCCTTGTTAAGCAAGGGAATCAAAAGTTATTGGGGGTAAATAGGAACATGGAATTCAAAAGACAAACAGATCAGCCATGACCTTAATGAATGGCAGAGCTGGCTCGGGGGGCCGAATGGCTTACTTCTCCTATTTCGTATGTTCATGTGTTCCAGAAGATGAGGTGATTTTTTTAAATCAGAGGGTTACCATGATCTGAATTGCATCCCCTAAAAGTGGGGTGGAAGCAGATTCAGTTGTAATTTTCAAAGGGTGTTGGACATATACTGGAAAAGGCAAAAAAAAAGCACTGCAGGCTGCACGACTATGAACAAGCTGCAGGAGACTATGACTAATTGTAAAGCAAAATGCTGAGGATGCTGGAAATCTGAAATAAAAATAGAAAATGCTGGAAACACTCAGCAGGTCAGGCAGCATCTGTGGAGAGAGAAACTGAGTTAATGTTTTAGGCCAAAGGCCTTTGATCAAAACTGGGAAAATTTGGAGACGTCAATAAGTTTTGAACAAGGAGTAGATGTGACAAGGTCAGAAGGAAGGTCTGTGGAAGTGTGGAAGACGGGAAAGATTGAATGACAGAAGAGTTAGTCTCCTAGGGCTGAAGGGAATAGTGACAGAGCAAGAAAAGAAACAAAAAGATTTGTCTACAGCAGGTGTGCTGCTGTTTAAAAGTAAAAATAAGAGAAGAAAAAAAAGAGAGAAAAACCTAAACATGCAAAGAAAAGAAAACAAAAGGGGATTACATACGGAATATATTGGTTGCTCACAATGTGGTCCCCTCGACATTGGGGGAGACCAAACGCAGATTGGGTGATCGCTTTGCGGAAAACCTCCATTCAGTCAGCAAGCCTGATCCTGAGCTTCCAGTGGCCTGTCATTTTAATTTTCCACCTTGTTCTCATGCTGACATTTCTGTCCTTGGCCTACTGCACTGTTGCAGTGAAGCTCAATGTAAGCTTGAGGAACAGCAGCTCATCTTTCAATTCGATATATTACAGCCTTCCGGACTTAACATTGAGTTCAACAATTTCAGACTGTAACCCCATTTACTTTCCTTTTCTTTGCATGTTTCGGTTTTTCCCTTTATTTTCTTTGTTTTTCTTTCCTCTTATTTTTGCATTCAGACAGCAGCACACCTGCTGCAGGCACATATTTTATTTGTTTCTTTTTTTGCCCCATTTCCAATCCCTTTGGCCCTGGAGGACTAACACTTCACATTTAATCTCTCCTGACTTTCACCCTATCACCCTTCCTTTCGTCCTTGTCCCACCCACCCCTTGCTCAAAATCTATCACATTTCTAACTTTTCCCAATTCTGATGAAAAGCCCTTCACTTGAAACTTTAATTCTGTTTCTCTCTGCACAGATGCTACCTGACCTGCTAATAGTGACTCCACCATTTTCTCTTTTCATTATAAGGGCATGGGATTAATTGAATAGCTCTCTCAAAGACCCAGCATAGGCAAAATGAGCCAAATGTACTGCCAGGTTCTAGGAAAATACATAAGCCTAGAGAATACTGTTTGAGATATGAACAATGGATTTTAGCATATTTGTCTGATGCTCCTTTTGCCAATTAATAGAGAAAATTAATGTCTGCAATAAATTAAAGTAGCTTAACTTCTTCAATGCAATAGTGAACAGATAAGACCATAAGACATAGGAGCAGAAATTAAACCATTCGGCCCATTGAGTCTGATCCGCCATTCAATCATGGCTGATAAGTTTTTCAACCCCATTCTCCTGCCTTCTCCCAGTAACCTTTGATCCCCTTACCAATCAAGAACCTATCTATCTCGGTCTTAAATACACTCAATGACCTGGCCCCCACAGCCTTCTGTGGCAATGAATTCCATAGATTCACCACTCTCTGGCTAAAGAAGTTTCTCCTCATCTCTGTTCTAAAAGGTCTTCCCTTTACTCTGAGGCTGTGCCCTCGGGTCCTAGTCTCTCCTACTAATGGAAACATCTTCCCCACGTCCACTCTATCCAGGCTTTTCAGTATTCTGTAAGTTTCAATCAGATCCCCCCGCATCCTTCTAAACTCCATCGAGTATAGACCCAGAGTCCTCAAATGTTCCTCATATGTTAAGCCTTTCATTCCTGGGATCGTTCTCGTGAACCTCCTCTGGACCCTCTCCAGGGCCAGCACATCCTTCCTGAGATATGGGGCCCAGAATTGCTCACAATATTCTAAATGTGGTCTGACCAGAGCCTTATAAAGCCTCAGCAGCACATCCCTGCTTTTATATTCTAGTCCTCTCGAAATAAATGCCAACATTGTATTTACCTTCCTAACTACCGACTCAACCTGCAAGTTAACCTTAAGAGAATCCTGGACTAGGACTCCCAAGTCCCTTTGTACTCCAGATTTCTGAATTCTCTCCCCATTTAGAAAATAGTCTATGCTTCTATTCTTCCTACCAAAGTGCATGACCTCACACTTCCCCACATTGTATTCCATCTGCCACTTCTTTGCCCATTCTCCTAACCTGTCCAAATCCTTCTGCAGCCTCCCCACCTCTTCAATACTACCTGTCCCTCCACCTATCTTTGTATCATCTGCAAACTTAGCCAGAATGCCCTCAGTTCCTTCATCTAGATCATTAATGTATAAAGTGAAAAGTTGTGGTCCCAACACTGACCCCTGCGGAACTTCACTAGTCACCCGCCGCCATCCTAAGAGGGACCCCCTTATCCCCACTCTCTGCCTCCTGCCAGACAGCCAATCTTCTATCCATGCTAGTACTAGCCTCTAACACCATGGGCCATCTTACTGAGCAGCCTCCTGTGCAGCACCTTGTCAAAGGCCTTCTGGAAGTCCAAGTAGATAACATCCATTGGCTCTCCTTTGTCTAACCTACTCATTACCTCCTGAAAGAATTCTAGCAGATTTGTCAGGCATGACCTCCCCTTGATGAAACCATGCTGACTTTGCCCTATTTTACCATGCACTTCCAAGTATTCTGAAATTTCATCCTTAATAATGGACTCTAAAATCTTACCAACGACCGAGGTCAGGCTAATCGGCCTGTAATTTCCTGTGTTTTGCCTCACTCCCTTCTTAAACAGGGGGGTTACATTAGCGATTTTCCAGTCCTCTGAGACCCTCCCTGACTTGAGTGATTCCTGAAAGATCACCACTAATGCCTCCATTATCTCTTCAGCTATCTCCCTCAGAACTCTGAGGTGTAATCCATCTGGTCCAGGTGATTTATCCATTTTCAGACCTTTCAGTTTTCCTAGCATCTTCTCCTTGGTAATGGCCACCATACTCATCTCTGCCCCCCGACTCTCTTGAACTTTGGGGATGTTACTTGTGTCTTCCACCATGAAGACCTATCGCAAAGTACCTATTCAGTTCCTCCGCCATTTCTTTGTTCCCCACTACTACTTCTGCAGGGTCAGTTTCCAGCGGCCCAATGTCCACTTTTGCCTCTCTCATACCCTTTATATATCTAAAAAAAACTCTTGCAATCTTCTTTTATATTACTGGCTAGTTTACCCTCATATTTAATCTTCTTCTTTCTTATTTCTTTTTTAGTTGTCCTCTGTTGGTCTTTGTAGGCTTCCCAATCCCCTGGTTTCCCACTGCTCTTCGCCGCATTGTATGCTTTCTCTTTAGCTTTTATGCTGTCCCTGACTTCCCTCGTCAGCCATGGTTGCCTCGTCCTCCTTTTAGTATGTTTCTTTTACCTAGGGATGAATTTTTGCTGTATCTCCCAAATTACTCCCAGAAACTCCTGCCATTACTGTTCCACTGTCTTTCCCGCTAGGCTCATCTCCCAGTCAATTCTGGCCAGCTCCTCCCTCATGCCTCTGTAGTTGCCTTTATTCAACTGTAATACCGTTACATCTGATTCCAGCTTTTTCCTCTCAAATTGCAGGGTAAATTCTATCATATTATGGTCACTTCCTCCTAAGGGTTCCTTCACCTTAAACTCCCTTATCAAATCTGCCTCATTACACATCAATAAATCTAGAATTGCCTGTTCCCTAGTGGGCTCCACCACAAGCTGCTCCAAAAAGCCATCTCGTAGACATTCCACAAATTCCTTTTCTTGGGATCCACTACCAACCTGATTTTCCCAGTCTACCTGCATATTGAAATCCCCCATGATCACTGTGACCTTGCCTTTCTTACACGCCTTTTCTATCTCCTGGTGTATCTTGTGCCCCACATCCTGACTACTGTTTGGAGGCCTGTACATAACTTCAATTATGTTTTTTTTACCTTTGCGGTTCCTCAACTCTACCCACACAGATTCTACATCATCTGACCCTACGTCATTTCTTGCTATCGATTTAATTTCATTTCTTACTAACAAAGCAACCCCACCCACTCTGCCAACCTGCCTATCTTTTCAATAGGATGTATATCCTTGGCTATTTAGCTCCCAGTCCTGATCCCCTTGCAGCCATGTCTCCGTGATGCCCACCACATCATACCTGCCAATTTCAATCTGCACCACAAGCCATTTACCTTATTTTGTATACTGCGTGCATTCAGATACAACACCTTCAGTCCTGTATTTCCCATCCCCTTTCTCATTGTCATCCCTTAATCTGATGTGCTTGAAGTTAGATTCCTAGCCCTTTCCAAACACTTTGTCCTATTTTGTGTTCTGGAGACTTTAATAGCCTCTCCTGGGCTCTCCTTTCTTTTCAGTTTTTTCATAATTTTCCACAAAGTTGAATCCACCCCCCTCCCCCCCAGACACGCTAACCTGCCGCTTTGTTTCCCATTAGTCATACTTGTTGGAGTTTTACCCTTCCCTTCCCCCCAACTTCTAGTTTAAAGTCCTGTTGACCACCCTATTTACCCTTTTCACTAGAACATTGGTCCCAGATCGGTTCAGGTGGAGACTGTCCCAACGGTACAGATCCCTCCTGTTCCAATACTGATGCCAGTGCCCCACGAAATGGAACCCCTCTTTCCTGCACCACTCCTTCAGCCACGTGTTTACTTCCCTTATTCTCGCGTCCCTATGCCAATTTGCACGTGGCTCAGGTAGTAATCCGGAGATTATAACCCTTGAGGACCTGTTCTTTAATTTAGTTCCTAGTTCCTGATCATCCCCAAACAGGTCCTCTTTCCTAGTCTTACCTATGTTATTTGTCCCAACGCGGACCACAGCAACTGGATCCTCCCCCTCCCTCTCCAATATCCTTTCAAACCGGTCAGAGATGTCCCGCACCATGCGGGACTCTCGATCCTGCTTACAAAGGATGCTATCAATTCCCCTAACTATAGAATCCCCTACAACTACCACTTGTCTTTTTGCTCCCCCCTCTTGAATGGCCTCCTGTGCCATGATGCCATAGTCAGCTGGCTCATCCTCCCTACAGCCCTGTTCCTCATCCACACAGGGAGCAAGTACCTTGTACCTGTTGGACAAGGTCAAGAGCTGAGGCTCCTCTGTTCCTCTACCTGCCTCACTTGCAGTCACACCCTGCTGACCCTGACCACTGACCGAATTTGAGGTACTTAATCTACCGGGTGTGACCGCCTCCTGAAACAAAGCGTCCAGGTAACTCTTCCCCTCCCGGATGTGCCGCAGTGTCCGGGGCTCGGACTCCAGCTCATCAATTCTGGGCCGGAGTTCCTCCAGCAACCAACATTTGCTGCAGATGTGGTCACTGCGGCTCACAATGGGATCTGCCAGCTCCCACATCATACAGCTACAGCACATCACCTGCCCAGCCATCTCGACTTAGATAATTAGTTTATTAATAAGCTTTGCAGTGTTTTTTTTCTCAAATTTGGTGCAGATTTCCTACCAACCAATCAGGTCACAGCTTTCCTGTGTTGTCATTTTTTTCAGTTTTGGCTTCAGTTACTCTGTGCCCCAAGGTCACCACCCTGGTGTTCCTCCCTCCGAGTCTGCTCCCTGGATACAAGGCTGCGACTCCCCGAGGTAAGCTAGATTTATACTCACCACTCTGGTGCTTTTCCCTCCGAGTTTGCGCCCAGGATTTACTCACCAATCAGCTGCTTTTTCTTTAAAATCCACTTTCAGAAGAGTGTCCCTCGCAGGTCTGGTGCACTCTGGAAGGCACTGCTTCTTCTTCTCTCTCTCTCTTTTTTTTAGGTTTGAGGAGGAGGGAGGGATGGAAACACTACAGCGATGTATTTTTTGGGGCTATTCCATTCTTTGACAGTGGGTCCTCCTCGATTCCCTCCTAAGTCACTGTGTCTGTGGTGACTTCTCCCAGAATGCTTCAGTCACTTCTCACCAGCGCCCTCTGTTGGATGCTCTTCCTCCTGTTGAGTGCAAGAGTCCTTCTCCTCGATTCCCTCCTAAGTCACTGTGTCTGCGGTGACTTCTCCCAGAATGCTTCAGTCACTTCTCACCAGCGCCCTCTGTTGGATGAACAACATGCGAATGCGCCATGTAAGCATGAGCTTGAGCTTTGGTTTGTTTTGGATTCAAGTGCCCCCATCTTCCCTGTCTGTCAAGGTTGGGGTGTGGGAGGAGTAAATATTGAAGCTGATATGAATTCCTTTAACCGGATTAGTTTTGCAACCATCCAATCTGGCTGTTGACATCTGATAACCCGATTTGATGGCCAGGATTTTACCAATTGCACGGAAGTCTCACCATCAGGAGGAAATGCATGTCACTGGCACACACAGGGAGGGGGCAGGGCAGGGGGGGTGGGGGGGTGGGGGGGGCGGCAGGTCTTCCGCCTGAATTTCATGGGCAGTGGGGCTGCCGTCCTATTAAGGACAGTGGCCCGGCCTCAAGAGCTGCTGGTCTAATCACAGGGCTGGGATACCAGCAGTGCCACCGGGGCCAGCGGTCACTGCTAAGGCAGGCAGGAGGCCCAAGGCCTACGGCGGGTGGGTCAAGACAAAATTTTCAATAATCAAAGGGCTAACTGCTGGATGGGGATTAACCCCCACCCCCCATTGTCCAGGTATAATATTGGGGTCAGGGGCTGCCTTCCATTCCCACAGCCATCTCTTTGCTGCATGAAACTTTCTCCTCTGGACTGCCGCGGAGAGGCCACCTCCATTTAGTTAGCAGCCTCTTCACATGACGGGAGGGTCGATCTGCCATCAGCAAAATAGGGCAACACTGTAAAAATGGCCCCTAATTGACAATTTAATTATGGAAATTAGCTGCCTGTCCCCTTGGGGCAAGCAGCTTGTCCGCTTCTTGTCTGGCCAACGGTAAAAGCTGATCTGACCCAGCTCCCCGCAATTTTACCAGCTCCCCACCCGCCTTCCAGCCTGTCTTCCCCGGGGGCAGATGAAATTCAGCCCTGAGAGTTAGGTTGCAGAAGATACCAATTATTTTAATTGCTCCATCATCGGCAGCCTTGCTTTCAGCTGCTGAAGCCCTATAAGCTCCTGAATTCCCTCCCTAACCACTTCTGCATTTTACCACTCCAATCCTTTCAGATGCTGCTTAAATCTACCTCTTTCACCAAGCTTTTAATCCTCTGTGCTAATGCCGCCTTACGTGGTTCTGTCTCAAATTTTGTTTGACAATGCCCCTGAGAAGCACCTTGGGATATTTTACTATGTTAAAGGTGCTATATAAATATAAGTTGTTGTTATCAACACTCCTGGAGTGTGTAAAATTTCAACTCCAACAAGCTCAGAGATTTGACAGCTTCCAACAAATACCAGCATATTTTTCTCCAGCAATGTTCTTCAGTTATCTGCTGTAGTGTTGCGTGACCCTTCTCGTCCTACTTTAGATCTTTCGTACACTGCTGACTAGCTCCTTAACAATGGAAATAAAAATCAGGCACCTTCTATAAATGGGCGAATGATCCTTAAAGACAGTTTGCCGCCTGGGTGGCAAGATAAAAATCTACCCCATTATCTCCAAAAACAACACTTGTCTTCCTCCTTCTTGATCAACATGCATATCGAATAGGCAATAAACTCAGTTGCCTTTTGTAGAGGATCAACATATCCAGTGATGAAATGTTTTATAGGTGTCTCTATTTTACAGGTTTGTAATAAGCTATGAAAACTACTTAGAGCATTTTAATGAATCCGATGTAATGTTAAAAGAAACTGTTTTCTCCTCCTGGGGAGTTTTGTACCTTGGTTCATTTCCTGAAGCAGATGACAAGAACAGCTTGCATCTTAAATTGTGGCGAAGAGGCTGCAGGAGATAGTCTGGGCACAACTTCAAAACCTCAAAATGTGGCATTGCTAGCACAGCGTGCTTTACATTTTATCTATATTTTACACTTTAAACTGTGTGGTGCACCTTGCACCTGTTGAACGTGTTCCATATGCAAACCACATGATTTAATAATGGTTAGCGTTGTGACGGTCCAGAACAAGTATCAGCCTGATCAATATATGGTTCCAGTTTGGCTCCTAATAAACATGAAAAGCCACACCCCCCACCCCTCAAATTGTTCTCTTTTTCAGTATCAGAGCTGAATTCTTTGAGATGAATAAATTAGAGACTTTTCCCCCAAAGGCCATCTAAATTAAAATAAAAGCAAAATATAGCAGATGCTGGAAATCTGAAATAAAAATTACTAATCTCTGGGCAAAAGTTTCAGTCCTAATATATTTAACCTCTCCTATAATGGTCAGGGTATAAAATGTTAAAAGACCCACTGGAAGGAAACCAAAAGAACAAATTACATTGTAGTGCGTCTGAAAATAGTACTTCCAATTAGAAAGGGGTTCTGGGTCTGACCATTCCAACTTTCATGGAGGAGATGTTGGATAATGCAACCAAGAAAATAAAAGATAGAGATCGTCACAAAGCACACAAGGAAGATTACTGCTTGAAACAAGAATTAGGACAGAGAGATGCAAAAGTGAAGAGATGGGCAATAATGCCACTGGCTGAGGCAAACCACAGATAGACAGCATAACAAGTGCCCACAACACCCAGGAAGCTCTAAAAGAGAAAGAGCAGAGGCTACCCCACTTATGTATAGATATTTACACTGTACCAGACCAGAAGTGCTAATCATTACAGTGACAACCTGTTCAAAGCTGGTCTATGTCTATACAGTCAAGATTCTCTGTAGATGAGGACAATTAGAGGTGATCAAAAATACTCTGGCCACTTAGAGGGTGACATTTCATTCAACCTCTGATGCAGCCTCCACAGATGTAAATACTGAATAATCTCAAGCACTGCAGTCATCTGGCCTGCAACGGACCAGGATACTTGCTCTCAGAGCGCTGGTGATCAAAAAGTTTCAGTGATCTTGAACAAAAGCAAAATTTGTTCTTCATAACCAGATGGGGTGGGGGGGGCGGGTTGTGGGGGTGGGGGGTGGTGGGGTTCTCAGTGGAACACAAGGCCATGGACTCCATGTAAAGTTTTTAAAGGGACCACCAATCTCAGTTCCAGTATTACTTGAGATCTAATGCAAGAAGGAACCTGTTTATTAAGAGGAAAAATAGTTAAACTTACAATCCATTTTCTAGGGAGCTATGGGGTCATGTAGCAGTGCTCATTTGGCACCAAATAGGAAAAAAAAGAGTTAAAAGCTCAAAACCATCAAAATTATGTTATGATGAACTGACATACATCTTATAATAGTTTGAGGAGCCCTTCTGCATCAACCAGGTCATGGACGCTACCAATGTTCTTGTTTTGATTATTGTCCACAACTCTCTATCTAATAAATATGTGATGATTATGCTCATGTCCATTTGGTTAATTGCTTGTAACCTTACCTGAATCAAGTGCAAATCCAGTGCAGGATTTGACTATACAAACCAGACTGCTGTGTCTCAGTAGGTGGCACTCTCACCTCTACATCACAAGATTCCAAGTTCAAGTCCCACTACAGGGCTGGAGCACTAAAACCAAAGCTGACACCCCAGTGCAGTAACGAGGTAGTGCTACACTGTTGGAGGTGCCATGGTTTGGATGAGACATTAAACTGAGGCCCCATCTGCCAATTTGGGTAAATGTACAAGATCCCATGGCCACTATTTTGAAGAAAAGGGGATTAATCCCAGGCATCCTAGCCAATATTAATCCCTCAATCCACAGTACAAAAACAGATTAGTCATAGAGTTACAGTCATAGATATCTACAGCACAGAAAAAGGCCCTTCAGCCTATCGAGTCTGCGCCCGTCAAACAAGTACCTAACTATTCTAATCCCATTTTCCAGCACTAGGCCCATAGCCTTGTATGCCATAACAGCGCAAGTGCACATCCAAATACTTCTTAAATGTTATGAGGGTTTCTGCCTCTACCACCCTTTCAGGCAGTGAGTTCCGGATTCCCACCACCCTCTGGTTGAAAAAATTCTTCCTCACATCCCCTCTAAACCTCCTTCCCCTTACCTTAAATCTATGCCCCTTGGTTATTGATGCCTCCACTGAGGAGAAAAATTCCTTCTTGTCTACCCTATCTATGCCCCTCATAATTTTATACATCTCAATCATGTCCCCCCTCAATCTCCTCTGTACTGAAGAAAATAACCCCAGTCTATTCAATCTCTCCTCATAACTAAAACTCTCCAGCCCAGGCAACATCCTGGTAAATCTCCTCTGCACTCTGTCTAGTGCAATCACATCCTTCCTATAATGCGGATTCCGGGACTTCACGCAATACTCTAGCTGGCCTAACCAGCGTTTTATACAGTTCCAACATAACCTCCCTGCTCTTATATTCTATGCCTTGGCTAATAAAGGCAAGTATTCCATATGCCTTCTTAACCTTATCTACCTGTCCCTCTACCTTAAGGGACCAGTGGACATGCACACCAAGTTCCCTCTGATCCTCAGTACTTCCCAGGGTCCTACCATTCATCGTGTATTCCTGGGCCTTGTTTTCCAGATTATTGGACATCTATCACATTTCTGTTTGTGGGAGTTTGTTGTACAGTATTGGCAGCCGCATTTCCTACATTAAAATAATGGCTACACTTCAAAAGTATCTAATTGGCTGCAAGGTGCTTTGAGATATCCACTAGTTACGAAAAGTGTTATCTGAATTTTTTGAGGTGAATAAATTAGAGAGTCTTCTCCCAAAGGCCCTATAAATTAAAAGCAAAATACTGCAGATGCTGAAAACCTGAAAAATTGGTTAAGCTCTGGGCAAAAGTTTCAGTCCTGTGCCTGACAATTCAAATGATTATTAAAGATCCCACTGCACTAGTTGAAAAAGAGTAGAATGTTCATGACATCTCCTGGGCAGTATTCCTCCCTCAGCCAAAAACAGATCAACTGGTCCTTCATCTCATTGCCATTTGTGTCCAAAATGGCTGGAATATTTGTCTATACTTGTTTATGCTTAGTGCCGATGGTCATGCCCAGAAGCTATTTCTCATTTTCTCCAAACTACTGTCTGACTTTAAACATAAAATGCCTGATTTTTGTTTCCATGGAAACAGAGAATTCTCTTTTCCGTAGAAATTGCTGGCAATAAAAATAAGGCAGTTTGTATCTTGGACAGTGATCTGCAATACCAGTTTTATGTCTGGGTAGTGTTGTGAAACCATGCTTTACATCAAAAGATAATTTTTGAATTTATTGGCTGGAAACACCTTTTATTTTAGAAAGACTAAAGCCACATTGCTGTGCCTTGAAATCACAGTCAAAGATGGCTGCATATTTCCATCACTCTACCTTTGGCATTCCAAAGCTAATGAATTGGGGACAATTGTCTGCAATACCACATCAGGAACAATGGGCTTGAAAGAGGATGAATGGGGACCATCTCCCATTCCATTAGCAATGCATTCAGACAATCACCTGGGTACTTAATTGGGTGGGAACAAGCCAATAGACATAATCAATTAGACAATGGAACCCTGGCTGAGAGAGGAATTCCCAGTCATGATCTAATCAAGTTACAATTCGAATAAACTAGCAATGACCTTATTTGGATAACTAGAGAGAAATGGTCATGTGACAAGTCAACCCTTTAAGTATTTTAAGCACATGCTTTCTTTGCAGAACTGGACAAGCAACTGAGATGCGGAAGGAACAAGACCTTGAATAGATTCCTTTGCTTATGCTCTTTTCTTCCAACTTGCATGTTTGTTGAACCCTGTCTGTTGATTTTGAAGATCCAAGTGCCACAGGGTGAGATTTTAAAAACTCAACCCAGTGTTACTGTCTCCAGAACAGATAAATCATCCATCTACACCTTTAAACTGCCTTGACGCTGAAAACAGCAGGACCACCAAATTCAGCCGGAAGCCAACCAAACCACCAACCTTCAAGGGCTGAATATCCCTTTAATTCTCTTGGACTCTAAGCTACTAAATCTATCCTCCCCCATCTATAATCTACGTGTGCATGTGAGAGAGTAAGTTGGAGCATCTATTATTTTCCTTAGATTGGGTTAAGTACAATAAAAACTCTTTTTAAAAATTCAAAAGAACCTGCCAGATTGTGCCTTTTATGGTCACAGCAATTAAAGAGTTAAACATTCACGAAATTGGCAACAAGCTCTTTTTTTTAAAAACTGTTCCAGCCAAATGAGGAGAGGGAAAAGAGGGGAACCTTTGACCCCCTCCTCACTTGATTGTAACAGTAGCAAGTCAAAAATCATAATCTCTGATTGACATCTCATTTGAAGGACAATATCTCTGACAATCCAAGACTTCTTTACTACTGTACTGGAATTATACATACTCATGGCAATTCAAAGTAATGCATTGCTTGTGAAGTGCTGCTAAATGTTGGAGAGACATGAACATTTTTTTTTTTTTTGCTAATCTTCTTGTATTATTTTGCCCCATATCATATATTACTCTTACGAGCAAGCCCCAACTCCCCTTTATTTGAGTGTCTCTTCTTCTACTTCTGGTAGTTCCTCGAACTAAGCATGATTTTTACCATGGAGTACAGCCTGTGGCAAGAACCTGCACATGGAATCTTTAATGTGGGGAGGCTGTTGCGCTGCAGCTGCCTCACATGGGGTTGAGTGAGTCTATCTTTGCCTTGAGATCTAGATAACCTTCCAGCAATTTGGCAAGTCCACTTGCCAACCAATCAGCACTCTCTTCTCATGAAGTATAAATTGTTGTTCCCTTTACATTTGGTACTCTTGCAAATTGTCCTGACAAGTGCAGGATGAAAAACTTTGACAAAAACGTCTCTTTTTTCAGCAATACTCGAGATCTGTACTACCAAATGACTATTAATAAAAAGATTGCAATTCTAGTATTAAATAAACTGAATTATTAATGTATTTGTTAGAAGTTAAGTATTATTGTGGGAAAAACAATGGAGATTTACCATTACAGAATTTCTCAGCATTCCACCAGCAGATGTACTTAGTGGAGTAATAGACTTCAAAGAAGTTATGCTCCGATGCATGAATACATTACATTCTGCAATGGTGCTGTGAAGATGGAAATCTCTTATTTAACAAAAAACTGTACTCAGCAAATATAAGATGTTGGCAAAGCTGCATTTCTTGTCCATCCCCAGTTTTTCAAAGAAGCCTGTTTTACCATCATAGATTTCTTTGTAATTAAACTGATTCCGACAATCACTTCTGTCTGTTCAGGTTGCTCAAGGAAAATCAATTGATCGGCAAACATGCAGCATAAGAGTGTCCCAGAGACAAGAAAAGTTATATGTGAACTTTAACCAATGACTGCTACATGTTTTGGGTTGTAGAGAACCTTGATCCTGGGATAAACAGAGAGTAACTTGGGAGTTTGCTTACGTGTTAGCAACTCTCATGGCCGTGATCAAATTAAAATGCTGTATAAGCCTAATGATGCAAAACATGGCCTGATGACAGAGGAATGGTACATCCATTTCTACATCCAGAGCATGTGAATATTTAATAAGAGTAAGAAACTGTTCATTTAAACTCCTTTCTTGCTCCAAGTGTATCCTGCAATTGGTTTCTGTAACAGTTGGCTGTGATTCATTACATACCTGCTCTAGTGTGCACACTTCCTACACTGCCAACACAATTCAAGGCAACTGAGACACTCATGTTCTTTCTTTCATGTTATGTCGTACAGAACACAATTTCCAATTATCTTACAGGTGACCTTGCTCCTCTTTCCCATCAAAACTGGATAAACTGTGAACAACTCTGGTCTCCATATTATAAGAAAGGACAATAGAGATACTGGGAAGGTGAACAAAGACATTTACTAGAATGATACCAGAACTAAGAGGTCAAAGCTGTCAGGAAAGGTTGAACAGGCTGGAGCTCTTTTTTCTAGAAAAGAGGAGACTGAGGGATGGCATATATCTTTAAGATATAAAGGGTTTGATAGGGTAGTAGGAGAAGATGCTTCCACTTCCAGGTGGAGCCTAAACTAAAGGCCATAAATATATGATAGTCAATTATAAATCCAATACAGAATTTAGGAGAAAATTAATTACCAAGCAAGTATTTAGAGTGTAGAATTTGTTACCAAAAGGGGCAAAATGTTATGGTTCCCTCGCCGATGGGTTTAAAGGCAGAAGGGCTCGGAAAATGTAGCACTCGACCTGTCTGCTGCCTACCTGCCCACCCTGACCTGTTTAACATTTTATGGGGTTGGGGGGAGATGTGAAGGTGTCGGGAAGCCCACCTGCACTTGGGCTTATTGAACACCTTAAGTGGCCAATTAATGGCCGCTGAAGTACATCATACCATGCCAGCCACTAGTATTACTGTGGCAGGGGGATGCCCATGCCAGGTGGGTAGCCTGGCAGCTTTTACAGTGTGGGCTGGTGTTAGGAAAAAGGGGGTGGGGGGAGTGACCTCCTTTAGGGGCCCTTTGTGCCCATTGGAGGCAGCATCCCAGAAGGTCATAAGAGGTTCCTGCTCTCATTTCCCCTTACTGATAGTTCTTGACTTTAGGATTTTATAAAGGACAAAATTACACAGACACTTGGTTCGGCTCAACCACAAACTCATTTATTAAAACACTCCTAACGCCATGATACAAAAGCTCTAAACTAGTGTAAATGACACTATACAACACTTAATTGGTTAGCCCGATTTAAATCCATCCATGATTTAGTCTCGGCTTCCCGTAAATACACTGAAAAAACCCACAATTTATGAAAAAGCCTCTACAGATAGACCACAGGCAAAACCCCACGTTTCGGCCCAAAACCTTTCTCAATTCAACCCATACCCCTCAGGATTTGTTTGTTACCCTTAAGCTACCCTTTAAACCTCAGCCCCAATGTCCCT
Source organism: Cetorhinus maximus (assembly GCF_964194155.1). NCBI lineage: Eukaryota > Metazoa > Chordata > Chondrichthyes > Lamniformes > Cetorhinidae > Cetorhinus > Cetorhinus maximus. The sequence goes on from NC_135888.1 coordinate 75,169,386, forward strand.
TGGATTTGGCTGATAAACTACAACTCCCCACACAGTCGGTCCTTCTGGCGAATGTTGTAAGTCCGCGAGTCAGTTTGACAGTTCCTGACCCTCCTTCTTGACTGCAGTACAAAACCTTCAAGCCAATATCACCACAATATGGCTGAAAACACTTACAATCCCTAACATTGCTGGTCTGCCCAGTGTTGAAAGTAGGCCTGAGCCAAGGGGCAGAATTTAGCCCTCGATGGGCGGGCAGGCCCCACCGGCTCGGCAGCGGGCAGGCAGCCGAACTCCACCGCCGAAACAGGCCCCGCCGCCATTTTGAGTGGGCAGGCCAATTAAGGCCTGTCCAGCGGGCTGCCCAACAGGAAGCGCATAGTGCTTCCTGTTCCGGGGGGGAGGGAATCCCCATCTGTCAAAGTGCGCTCTTTCGCGAGATGGGACATGTTAATAAATATGACATAAAGTTTATTAAACTTTAAAGATTTTTAAAACGGACACGAAACCTCATCCCGCCAGTGGATGAGGTTTCATGTTTTTTCTACTGCCCACCGGGGCTCTTGGCCTGCCTACCAACCTTAAGGTTGGACGGGCAGGGCCTTTAATTGGGTTAATTATCCTGTCAATGGCCTCAATTGGCCATTGACAGGTCGGCGGGCGGACAGCTGATTTGGCTGTCCGCCCGCCTTCCTGAATATTTAAATGGGGCGGGATGATGTCGGGGGTTCCTCCCGATGTCATCCTGCGTTATTTTCCCGTCAACGAGCGGGCCCCACCCCCAAATTGCCGACGGAAAAATTCTGGCCAAGGTGACCAGCCCTGACCCTCCTTCTGACTACAGTGCCAGACCCTTTGATCTTGGCCTTTTAGGATGATCTTTGTCAAAAATATAAAAAACGTTTTCTGAAGGCATTCTGCTGAATGATGAACATATTTCCTGAAGTCATCCTGCTGGATGGTCAGTGCTTTAACCTCTTTAGTCTGTTACCTGCCTTGGTCCAGATGGACCCATTCATCACTGATGTTTCTACAACCGAAACAATGGACCCCATTCAGGTGAAGTATCTCTGGCTCCCAGACTGATATACATGTAACAGCTTCCTCTTCTTCTTGGCTGTTGTTGATGTTGTCTGTATGATAGCTGTTGTCTGGGGCCATTTGTTACAATGGCCTTCCCAGCTTCTTAATTGAGTTATCTGACGATAGCTATCTTCTGTCATTGTTATGATAATGTCCCAAAGTCCTTTCATAGCTTCAGTTTTGCTTCAATACTGGAATGTTTTGAAAATTAACCCCTGACAGTGTAGCCTGTCTCTCTGTGTTTTTCATGTTGAGGTTTGGCCTGTTTATTTGCAGTACTTGAGTCCATGGGTTTTTGGGTTTTTATATTTCATAAAGTCCGGTTGGAGGAGATTCCGATCTTTTCGTAGGCAGGATCATCAGGGGAAGCCACACCACATCCCCCTTTTACAGCACTTGCTGCAGTATTTTAGTAAGTCTTCATTCACTAACACACTGAAAAGCTTTGGGACATTTAAATCGCTTTTCAGTGCATTAGTGATTGAGTGTGAGTGAAGTAAATGGATTGGGTGGGTAAGGTGGTCGGGTGCCAGCTGGGTTGGGTGGATAGAGTGGTGTGGTTGGGTCAGGATGAGTTATGGGTGTAGTCAGAAGGTTGAGGGTGGAGTCAGAGGGTCAGGAGCTAGTCGGAGGGCCGGGAGGTAGTCGGAGGGTCAGGGGATAGTCGCAGGTTTAGTATCAAGGGTTAACAGATGAGATGTGCTAATGAACAACATAAATGATGATGTATTACTGATATCAGTGAGCCATATTCAAGACTCTTGAGAAAGAGTTTGGAATCATGGCTAGGAGCTATGTGCCTACTCTGTAACCTGTTTAGGTGTAACACTAATAAACAAGTGTTAAGCAGATACCAGAGTATGTCTAAAGCCAATAAACAAGTTCCACATCTAGAGTCCAAGGAAGAAGGATCCATCTCAGAACATGGGAGCATCCGTGGAGACATCAATGTAAAAAACACATCAGTGTTATCAAAGGAACCACAGAGGGAAGAAACCTCTGAAAGCAGCTCAAAAAAATTTCAATGGACGAAGGATGCGCACTGGCAAAAGGTAACGATGGCCGTACCTGATGAGGAATCCCTGCCCCTGTCCCATCCATTTGACTGCCTCGGGGGCCCGCAGAGAGGCCAGCCGTGGGAGTTATGGAAACACCATTTTCTCCGTTACCGGGCAGCATCAGGGCTTCACAAAAAGGAACCAAAGCATCCAGTTAGTTTCCTTTTTCATGCAGTAGGTCCAGTAGCAGATTGTGTTCTCCTAAGGCAAGGGGTGCAGGAGTCACCATGGACTTTGGGTCCATTCCTAAAGTCTTTGACACCTATTTTAGCCCAAAACAAAACTTAGTGATTGAACAAGCACATTTTAATCAGTGCTCGCAACAACCTAGAGAATCAAATAAATTATTTGTAACCAACCTATATCGCTTAGTTTGTGCATATACGAGATGCTGAAGGATGAGCTAATCCATGATCACATAGCCGTGGGAGTCTGGAGTGAAAAACTCTGCAACTTTCTGTGGACCAAAGATGATCTTACTTTGGATCTAGCAGCCCAGTAGGCAAGGCAAGCCAAGCTTAGAGCATTTGATTGGGCTATATTTCAGGGTGGCTCTGAGGCTTTACATGACTCTGGAGTTGGGTAGGTCAATGGGCAGTGGCCCCATCGATAAAAAAGCCCATCAAACCAAGCAAAAAGGCAGGAATATCTGAGTCGACAGCCATTTTGAAATACTTGCATTGTGGTGTGAAAGCCCAGCGTAGAAGACAAGAATGCCCAGTAGAGGGCACGGAATGCTTCCAGTGTGGCAAAACTGGACATTTCAAACATTTCAGCAATCTTAATTCAAGTTGAAGATCAGAAAGTATTTATAAAACACATTCCTTCCAAGAAATGGAAAGTCAAAAAAAAGACAGAATTACAGAGTTCCTAGGGAAAGCCTTAATCCAGACTACTGGTCAGTTACAGTCCAAGATCAAAGTTTTGATACTCCTTTTAAAAGTGATACTGGAAGAGTTGTTAACATATTAGCAGATGACCTTGACTGGCTTCAGCCAACTGCCCTTCATCCATCTGACATCAAGGGAGGAATTTTCCATGCCCGTTGGCGTCAGGTGTGTTTGGCGGCGTGAGCAGACAACATGGCGAGAAGGCCAAAAATTGGTTTTGTGACGTTGTGAAACCAGTTTGCAATTGTCTGCTCTGCCCGTCAAAGCGTGCCATGTTTCCTGCTGTCAGACATCGGGAACCTCATTGTAATACCTCTGCATATCACTATAAGCCCAGCTCGCCGGAATCATCCCCCCACGCTGGATTATCTGAGCATGTTGACGGTGTTTCACAACTCTATATAAGCAAAACGCACTTGGTGACCTGCACTTCGCTCAGGGCTTCAAGGTTTGTTTGCCTACCTTGGTTCAGGCAGCACTCATGGTCATCAGCGCCAGGCTTCACAGGCAGCACCACATCACTTTTATAGGGGGCTCATAGGCAGGTCTCTACCTACCAGACAAGCCGTAAGGTGGGGGTAGTTTTTCAATGGCTGCAGGGTTTGTCCTTGCTTGGGGAAGTGGGAGAAGTGGCCTCAGGCAAGGGAAAAGGCTACAGGGCAAAGGCCATACTGGGAAAGGGGGATATCTTAGGGTGTATGTGGGGGCACAAGTTGATCTGTGCAAGTGGCCTCAAGATTATGAGGGCTGAGGAGGCAGTCTCCAGAGGAGATAAGGCAGATGGAGATATGAGGGTGTGTGAGAGAGAGTGAGTGGTGATGTCCGTTTAGCTGGCAGTGAGTGAGATGCTAGTGAAAGTGTGATGGGCTTGAGTGTGCGAGTTTAGAGTGATGAGATGGTTGCCATACCCTGGCAGCACGAATTAGATCATTCATCCTCTTTCTGCATTGGATGGCCAATCTCTTCTGCACAGCATTGACACCGATCACCACTGCTATTGCCTGCCGAGCTGGAGTGGTGAGATTGCTGCCCCTCCTGCGGCCGGAGCAGGGGCAGAGGACATCACAGCAGGCCCCCATAGCGTCCAAAAGGCGTTCCGGGGGCTGCGATCTTCTTGCCTTTCAGGGTTATGTTTTCTGTGTGGCAGTCCTGGGCTGGAAACACTGAAAGGTATGTGCGCAGCTGTACTTTAACTATGGCACCCGGTGTGAGAAAGCAGCGAGGTGACGGTGTGGTGGGAAAATGAGAGTCTGTCCGCCATTGAAGTGTCGTGTTTTCTGGGAATGCATGATTAATGAGGCAGGATTGGAATAATACAGCATGAAAAGCCACCATTGCGGTCGGTGGGTAAAACCTGCTTTTTCCCGCCCGCTACCTCACTTAACGCAAATCTGGGACAATTCTGCCCCCGGTTTCAAGGTTCAGGCAGCGAATTAAAGACAGGATTATTGTTCCTCTTAGCCAGAAGAGGCAACAGATTGTTGGTTCTCTCTGTGGTCTTCCCAATCAATGTACAACTTTATTGAGTGGCCACGTTAGCATACTTCTTGGAGTCCTAGAAATATCAAATGATGCTCATCATTTGAACACTCACTGTCTTTCATGCAACAACCTTCACCCTTTTATTTAGAAGCAGTAGAAATGCAGTCTTTAGGAGTGGAGGAAGTTTACGCAATCAACAGTAAGTTCTTCACTTTCACAGGGATGCCATCCACTAGACGCTGGGTGGAGATTGAAGTTATGAGTCTCTCAGTTTTTCACGAAGTAAGGTCAGAGGTGAAGGATACAGAGGCACTATAGCAGACGATGACCACCTCCATGAAGATTTCCTGGACCTGAATTGGCTCTTTCTAGAAAGTGATGAGGAAGAATCCCTGGCAGTACTGAATGACCTCTTAGAGGCTGAGGTCCTAGAGGGTGATTTGTCTTTCCCATTGATGGATGCACCTTATGAAGTTTCTGTTGTCTTTTTAGAGGATTCAGCTGTGTTTTTAGTGGCTGAGCAGCATTCAGGTCTTAGTTCCACTGAATCCACCATTGTATTACCTACTTTATCTCCTGTTGATCATGAAGAGTCTTCCATAGAGCATACTTTGCCTGAGTCCAGGTCAGAACCCATGAAGCATCACACTGCTAAAGAGCAGGTGCCTTCCCAGGGTGAAAGTTTACAGGAACTTCCTCTCATTACAGAAGATGATGCTGTCTTGCCTCTATATCCTCAGCAATTCTTCCCATTGCCCATAGCGGAGCAGCCTCACATAGAGAGAAGTGTGGCACTCTTACCACTACCTACAGAAAGTAGACAGTCCTCCCGAAATATCATTGGGAAATCATCTTTTCTTTTCCTGACAGTCTTACAGGAACTTGGTCATTTTTTTCCTTCATCCAAGAAATCTCAGATCTTCAATGCCTTTCCAGCCTTTGATACAGCAGTGGATGACACAGCTGTGACAGTCTTCTCTGGAGTTGAAGATCATTCTTCTGAAGCTTCTTGGAGGAGCAACAAGTTCCTCAGGATGTCCTGAGTTCTTCTCTTCTAGTCGCAGAGGGTCCAAAGGTCGATTCCCTTCCGTCTTCTCTTTTAAGTCAGTCTTTCATGGAAAAGTATTCATTGTCCTTGTAGCTCAGTCATCCTGCAACCCACACTCTGCTTCCCAGCTATGCTGACAGCAATGCTGATCGTCTTGTCCTATTCTGCAGATGCAGAAGAAACCCGACCTCTCTCCAAGGTGTCTTCTCTAAGGGCTGAGAATACTGTTGGAGATTGAATCCCCCAGGACTGTGAGTTAGAGGGTCAAGGGGGAATCAGAGAGTCGCAAGGTAGGGGTGCAGTGTTGAAGAGTAAGGAGTGGGGGATCTTTGGGGAATCGGTGGAAGGTGTGGGGTGGTAAGTTGTATAGTTACCCAGGAGATAGATGTGTTTTTTTCCCATCTAACATTTCCTGGGTAACTATCCAGGTAAGTGAGCTGAAACCCTCTGAAGTCTCTGACTCTATCTCAGAGTTGTAGAGGTTTCTGGAGGGCTCTGGACACAGGAGTCCTTATGTTGGGATTTCAAGGGGTTCCCCAATGTATCTTCTAGGGTACAATCATCCGGAGACTGGAAGATCTGGGCCTTTATAAATGTGGATATCAGTATCACCTTGTTTTGCTTAGGACAGCATGTTGCTATGTTAGACTCTCCTGCCATTGTTATAGAAGGAATGATCAAACATACTATTCTCTGTGTAGTTAACTTCCTCTAGATCCATCACAAATATTGACATATCAACCTTAGACCCTCAGTGAACTGTTGTCTTCCCTCTATGAAGGTGTAAGTGATGGATGTATGTGCCCTCTACACAGTGAACATGTCTCTTTTATCCTTGCTAATTTGAGACTTGGCAAGAAGTTTTTGCTGAATAGCCATTAAGCAAAATGTTAGTCTGTGGATAGTTCAGTCGGTGCATTTTTCTTATGTCACTAATGCACTTTTTTTCAGGAGAGGCAATGCCATCTGAAACTACAGCTCATGGCTTCAAAAATAAGCCCTCGAAATCAAAGAGATAATCCATGCTTCCACTCACTGAATTCAATCGTAGTGCACAACAATGTGGTTTTGAAATAGAGATCCAGACAATGGATTACACAGGAGCAAATATTTTCTGGATCACAAAACCACACCTAAAAATATGGTGATACCAAGATAGCTGACCAAGGATTTGTACAGGAGCAAGATCACACAGCTACCACAAATATGTGTAACACTACCATCTATTATCATTGCTATTATGGGTGTTCAGGCAGCACTGCCATATACATGCACATGATAGATAAAACATGACAAAGTATATGTGTATGCAGCAATTTTTGTGCACTAAGCATCTACGTCCCTTAAATGCAATTTTGAATAATGTGCGAAAAGTGCTTTCAAGTTTATAGCCACACCAAAAAGGAATATTCTATCCTGAAGGAGGAGACCTTAATGCAAAAGGCATACCAAAGTCAAAGTGATGTTTCATTCATAAATGTAATTTTTATCGTAATCATTTCACTCAGATGCAAAAATATCAACATTGTTATAAAGGAAATTACGATCAAATTTTAAACTAACTTTTCACACTTCATTTTCATGCTTAACATACTAGTGATATACAAGAGCAGTGTTAGGTGCACCTATCTATAATTGAGCATGAGAATGGCAGTATTCATATCTGCAGGATCAGCCCCACAAGTAATAGTGATTTGGATGGACTGTCTGCATTCTGAAGAATTGTTAGCTAATTAACTCACTGAAGCATGTTCAGTTTTTTTTATGGAATATTAAGTTATCAGGCATGCAGCCAAGGGAAAGTTTACAGAATTTTCCATGTGGCCCATGAAAAATTGAATTTCATTTCACAGAACTCCAGAAAGAAGTTTCAGAGCAAATAGTACAGCTATTGCTTGAGAGATTGCATTTCAAGGTGAGTTAGGTGGCCCTTTGATGTCTCATTCAGAGAGAGGGAGTTGAGTTGCAGGTGATCATGATATACTGCTAGCTTTTACTGTTTCAGGACCATTTGCAATCACAACTGGCACTGAATGGCCCAAGAGATTAGTTGTCCATTCTTAACAGTAAATTGCACAGGGCACATGAATCGTGATTTCTTTTTCTAATTATTTTTCCTTATCCATACTTTCCTTAAGGCAACAACTCATGGTAGGGTACTATTCCACAGGTTTCAATAGCACTGCCCCCACAAATGGTTATTGTAATAGGTGAACATGGATTTGAATGCAAACAAAATGAACATGGGCTTGGGGAGCTATTGTGGAGACTTCAGATAGACACACAAATGTATGCATTTGACATTGATCAATGATTAGTGCACAGGAAGGAGCACCAAAAGATCCCCTTCTTATAGCCTGCCACACTAAATTAGATTTGTAGCTTACTTGGATGATGCAGACAATTGGAAAATATGTAAACACTTGAATAAAAATTTCATCAACCCTAAAATAAATACAGGTTGTTAAAGTACAAGGTATTTATCTGGTACCACTTCCCCATTTCAGTGGAGAAATCTGAAATGTTGACGTCATGGCCTGGAACTGTGCTCCACTTCTGCTTTCTCACTTTTTGCCGTTTCCCATGCGAATACAATTAAAACTTGAAGTGCCAGTGGTATGCATGGAAAACACATGCAATTCAGTGGTGGGGGGAGCTTTTCACTGGTGAAAACTGCCATCAGCTGACAATGCTGCACGACGGGCAGCCGAACAGATCAAACAGGCAGGCTCTGCATCACAGTCACAACTTTCCTGCTCAACTCCATTGCTGTGAACATAAGATTCGAGAGCACAAAGGTGGCATGATTGTTCTTCAAAATTAAATTTCACTTGCAAATAATTCACATTACGTTGATTCCACTTCATTCATGGGTGCATTATCATTATTTGTTGAGGCGAGCTCTGAGTCAGAGAGCTAAATGTATTGGCACATCTCATGGTTGGCACACGTTGATGGTTACAAGGGAGTTCGGGACATTTCTTTTATTGTGGAAGAAATAATTAATGCTGTGTTGTTGCATTCATTCTTTATTGAATGCTCTTGTTAGTATTCAGTGTTGTACTCACCACTGAGGGACATGGCTGAACTTGCAGGCTCAGCTGGCCGTCCCTCCTATGCATCATTAAGGACAGTGCGAGATCAATCTCAAATGTTGTAGGTGAATTCAAAGGACTCTGCCAGCCAACGCCCTGAGGTTGATACACACCAGTACTGACACCATCCCTTAGGCCCCTAATTTTCTTACATTGGCTGACTGTCCTCACCACCACCCCACCAACCCCAATCCCATTCCACTCCTCCATGCCCCCAATTCTACCCTCTGTCCTCTGCTAGATCCTTCTTCCACTCCTCCATGCTCTCTGACCCCACTCCAAAAACCCCCTCACTACCGACTCACCCTTGCCAGTCCTGAGTCTGAATGCAAGAGGCCATGCTCCTGCTCTCCTACCTTGTGCCTTAGAGTTAAGCAAGGGAAACAGTTGACCTTACACACAACTGCATAAAGCCGACAGGTGCACACCACCTTTAAACAATGGTGAACCGGATGCCACAATTCTCATGCACTGTTGACTTTATCTTGAAGGTAGGACATAATTAAAAATGTTTTATGCAAATTAATATTCATGGAATGCAAATGCATTACAAGTTTGAACCCGCCACAGGCCGGCATAAAGCTCGACATGCCCCAAACATGCTGCTGACTTTACCTCTGCATCTCAACTCGCCATCAGAAATTTCCCATCCCGCTAATTAAGCCACCCTGCATGCCACCTTTCCTGCCCTTACAGGCTGCATAAAATCTCCACCCCCATCCACCTTTGACACTAGCTTCCACTTAACAGGGACAACTTTTCAAATGTTTTTTCATTCCCGGCTGCTAACAGGACACAAATTGCAAATTCATAGCATGACAGAGAAAAAGTGGAGCTCACATCCAGGTTCATATATGTGCAAATAACACGTCATGAAAAATAATATCTGGGAGGCAAAGTAGGTCAGTAAGCACGGGGTGATGGGTAAATGGGACTTGGAGCTGGGTAGCAGGGTTTTGGATGACCTTCAAGTTTATGGAGGGTACAGCATGGGAGGCCAGCCAGGAGTGTGTTGGAATAATTCAAGTCTAGAGGTAATAAAAGCATTGATGAGAGTTTCAGCAATAGATGAATTGAGGCAGATGCAGCACTATACCGGCATTAATAAATTCATTGAAGTGGTTTAAAGCTGTGCCTTGTGAAGTTTCCTTTTCAATACTTCAAAGGAGAGCGCTGGAAGCTGTTTTTTTATGAATGTGTTTGAAACATTTAAATTGCAGCTTATTTTCAACTTACATCTCATTTATTATGGATCAAAATTATTATACATCATTGGAAGTGGAACTTTGCAACATGTGAATCCAATGGATTTTAAGTGACATTAAAAAAAATGTGAGGAGGGACTCATTTCACAGTTGTTCCATTTTCAAATCAGTTTTGATACCTTGTTTTCTATGAGTGCTTTGAAGTGTCAATGAAATCAAAAATTAAAAGGGGTAAAGTCAGATTAGACAGAGTTTGATTTTTATTGTATTAAATGTACACCTTGAGATCATGTTGGGTTTTCACAGCACAGGTGAGGTGTTCCATTTCAAAAATGTCCATTTAATGTTTTGATTTAGTTTAACTGACACAAAATGTACTCATATACGTTCTCAGTCATTCCTTCTGGATCCATGAATACAAGCCTAGACATACATATTGTGAAAGTAGCAGCTTAGTGACTTGTGAACTTCAACATGTTGATAGAGATTTATCGCCAAGATATGCGAGACATTAAAGACCTGGGAGTGATGCAAAGGAAAACCACAGGATGTTTTTCTTCACATAAAAAGGGATCAGCACATAGAATGGATGTCCAATGAAAGTAGATGTGAGGCCACTGTTAAAAAATGGTACCTGCACTTTCCTGTATTACAACAATGACTACACATCAAAAAAATAAAAGTACTTAATGGGCTGTACAGTGCTTTGGGGCATCCTGGTTTTGTGAAAGGTGTTATATAAATGCAAGTCTTTCTTTCTATTGGGGATAGATGATGGAATTGATTTAGGCTGAACTAAGCTACAGCAAAAATTGTGGTAGACTAATTCCTTGACCTGAGGTTGCAGTACTGATGTTATTGGGGTTTGCAGTGTCAGAGGGGAGACACCTAGCTGACATGGGGCCAGTAGGTGCATGTGCTACTATGGGTGCATCTCAGGTGCCCTAACCTATGCTTCCAGATTATACTGGCACTTGACCAGGCCCATGGGGGAGACTTTTCACCCCGACGGAGGTGCTGAGCGGGAGCGGCCGCGTGCTGCCATTTTACGTGAGCAGGCCAATTAAGCACTGAGCGCTCCCTGTGTGGGCGGAAGGAGTAGGCTGAGTTGGGGCCTGCGCTCTTTTGCGCATGCGTGCAAAAGAGCGCAGAAATTTGCCTCAGGGAATTTAATTTCATTATGCAAAATTGAAATAAAGGAAAAAAAAGTTTCAGACAGTGTCACATGAGCAGGGACATGTCAATGAATTTTAATAAAAACATTTATTTGATTTTTAAATCCTTCATGAAGCCTCATTCAGCCTGTGGATGAGGTTTCATGATAAATGCGGAGGCCGCCTGGGCTCTTTGCCTGCCCACCAACCTTAAGGTTGGACGGGCAACTCCGTTACGTCTCTTAATTAGTTTTCAAATGGCCTTAATAGGCCTTTGACAGCCTGGCGGGTGCGCAGCCGACTCTGGTGCGTGCCCACTGAACTGAAAATCAGAACGACACACAGTGACGTCGGGACGCATGCCTGACATCACTGCATGTCATTTTACGAGTCTGTGAGCGGGGCCTGCCCCCGCACGCTGACCCAAAGACTCTGGCTTTGGAGTTTTCTCTCCCTTCTCAATGTAAGTGGGGGCAATCCTACTTTTTTCTTTAAATGTAATTTGGCAGGTACTAACAGTCCAGGTTGCGTCCCTGGCCTGAAAACCATGCAGGTGTCTATTTCTTCTTATCTTGTGAATTCTACTTTGCATCTTGCCCAGTGTGTCATACTCTAGTCCTACCCTGGGTCTCAGATCAACTGGGAAAGTGGCTATAACCACTGACCTTATTTAACCTGAAGGTGAATAAAGAATCTGCTTCTTATAAAAGGCTGATCAGGAAATAATGAAAGCGCAACAGATCCCTGGCAGAACCCTGAGGAACTGAAGCCCCTATAGCCAGGGAGCACTTGCAATACAATTTAACTGATTATGGGCAGAATTTTTCACAGAGCTGGCAGGTGCGCGCCTGACCCGCTCGAGCGTAAAATGACGTGCGATGATGTCAGATGAACATCCCGACGTCATCGCGAACTCCCACGATATTTCTCTCGGCGGCCGTGCACGGGAGTCGGAGCCGTGCCCGCCATTAATTAACCTGCCAGTTAAGGCCCTTGACAACCCAGTTGATTGTGATTGAACTTTCCCCTTGCAACTTTTTGTTTATCTCACAAGCAAAACGGGCAGGCCACAATTTGCAAAACCTCATCCACGGGCAGGATAAGAGGGGTCAGCAGCATAGTCAATGGGAGTAGTGAGGAATTTTGGCGATAGCTTTCTGCTGGTGGCTTATTGAGACTTGGCAGCTTAATCTCTGATCAGGGCTTCATTCTTAGCATTTCCAGGTTTCATTTCTGGACTCATTGGTGTCTTCCAGGCCCCCTGAGGATTCAGACTATGTGGACTCTTCCAGATATCAGACAGCCTTCCCTTACCCTGGGAATAGGGATTGTGCTGTCTGCTGGAGGTACCTCCTCTGAGGAGGAAGAGAGGGGCAGAAGGGAGAGGAGACCTGGTTTCCCAATGCAGCTTCCAGCGGGGGGACCTGTGAGAGTACAGGTGCAAGCACAAGGGGTGCAGGAAGTCCAAGGCAGAAGGGGCCACAGAAGACGCCACTATCCTGCTGCCAGGGTTTACAGGCAGCGATGCAGCTACCTCAATAAGTCCAAGGTGCAATGACGAAGGAGACTCCGCCTCTGAAGGGAGACTGTAACCTCCATTTGTCAGATGATCTGCCCTGAGATCAGCTCCGACTGTGTGGGTGGACAGCCCATGCCAGTGGCTGTGAAGATCACAGTGGCCTTCAACTTCTATGCCTCTCGTTCTTTCTAGGGCTCAGTGGAGGATCTTTGTGGAATGTCCCAATCAGCTGTCCACAGTTACATCAAGCTGGTGACAGACACTCTGTTCAGGTGGGTACTGACTTTCCTTCATTGCTGTATGGACGAGGCCAGCCAGACACAGTGAGCCAGAGGCTTTCAGTGATTGCTGGCTTCCCCCGCGGCAAGGGTGCAATCGACTGCACACATGTGGCCATCAGTCCACCAGTGGGTCAACCGGGTGCCCTTGTCAACAGGAAGGGCTTCCACTCCATGAACGTGCAGATAGTGTGTGATCACAGGATGCAGATTCTGCAAGTCTGTGCAAGGTAGCCAGGCAGCTCCCATGACGCTTATATCCTGAGACACTCCCAGGTGCTGAGGCTCTTCAGGGCTCCGGCTCGGCTGGATGGATGGCTGCTGGGTGACAAAGGCTAACCCTTGAAAAGGTGGCTTATGACGCTTCTCTGTCATTCAAGAACAGAGGTTGAGCAGCGATACAACAGGAGCCACACCTCCACAAGGGCGGTGGTAGAGAGAACCATAGGTTTTCTCAAGATGCACTTCTGATGCCTGGACCATTCAGGGGGCGCACTGCAATACCCCCCAGATCATGTGTCACTGATAGTGGTTGCATGCTGCACTCTCCACAATCTGGCACTGGCAAGAGGGGACCCACTGGAGGAAGAGGATCTTGACACAGCTGCACAGGCCACAGAGGATGAATCCAGTAGTGAGTCAAAAGTGGAGCACAGTGATGAGAACGCTGAGGGCGTGGAGGCAGTCCTCGATAGCCTCCAGGGAGGCAGGGACACCAGGGATGCCTTGATCCAACGCTCCTTCACCCAGGAACCAAATAAGAACTACCACCTCATGCCAGGGCTGCTGCCTCCATCCTAGATGTCAGAAATGACTTACCTTGGCCCCCAAGATACACTTAGTGCCTGTGCAATAAAGTTACGAGCCACCCACTTCCAGCATTACATACAGGCGTACCCTGCATCTACAAAACAAATGAAGCATACTCAGGCCAATAACACAAAAACAAATGTAATTTATTTTTGGAGCTCACATAGTCTTGAATGGAACAATATCTGGTGTTTGCAGTCACACAATTAAAAGAAAAACAAAATGTGGGAACAAAAGATCATCCGTGACCAGTCCTTCTTGTGCTTGAGGTGCTTTAAACTTAGGTTTACAGGTGCTATGTCTAAGTTCTCACCCTCCCTGGCACTGGCATAGGTTAACCCAAGATGTGCTTCCGATGCCTGGACCGTTCAGGGGGCGCACTGCAATTCCCCCCAGATCGTGTGTCACTGATAGTGGTTGCATGCTGCACTCTCCACAATCTAGCACTGGCAAGAGGGGACCCACTGGAGGAAGAGAATCTTGACACAGCTGCACAGGCCACAGAGGATGAATCCAGTAGTGAGTCAAAATTGGAGCACGGTGATGAGAATGCTGAGGGCATGGAGGCAGACCTCAGTAACCTCCAGGGAGGCAGGGAGCCTGCTGAATGTGCTGTCCTGTTGGCCTTGATGACATTGGCAGTCGACTCTGGCCATTGGAGCCTGTGCTGGCCCCACCTGGGAGGGAGTGGCCAGTGCCATGGCTGGCATCTCCCTAGTCACCACAGCCTCATCAGGTGTGACAGTCACTGGCAAAGAGGTGGAGGAGCTGCTGCCATCATCCAGAGCCCCTTGAGAGGAGCCCGCAGAGATGACAAGCAGCTCGTGTGCCAACATGAGGTCGCTGTGGACCTCTCTGCTCATCATTGATGAACGGGCACCTAGCTGGGATACTGTGTGCCCCATGCATCTCATGCACGAATACTGACTAGCTGAGATCAGTGCCTGTGTGAGGGCTTGCAGGTCCGATTGCAACCCCAGGAACCTCTGATTCTGTCCCTGGAGCTGCCTCTCAATGAGAATCACCACTGTCTCAATGGAGGAGGCATGCGCTCAGCCATGAGGGTCAACGCAGTGCTCACGCTCCTCGGGGACTCCTCCACAGCAGAAAACATGGCAGCAGACCCTCTTGGATCACTTCCAGATCCTCCCGCACACCCTGCTGGACGTCCAGCATCTACTGCCTAATGGACGACTCCAAACGCTCATCTCTGCCTTCGACTGAGCATCGTCCTGGTCTTCAGCAGTCCTCTGACTGCCGGCGCCCTGGGCACTCCCTGCCTCCGCTTGCACCTCAAGCAAGTGTGAAGTGCCCTCACCAATGTGCACCGAGATACTATCCATGGAACTAATTGCCACCAAGGTGCTGGTATCTGTGCTGATATCTGCTTCAGGGAGCGGGTGTGATGTAGGTGCTTGGGGAGCATGCTGGTTCTCCGGGGTCAGGGTGGCCCTTCAGGGTCCAGAGAGCGAATGCCTGCTGTTGAACCTAAATGGGAGAAGAAGAGCACGTCATTAGTTAAAGTCATCACACTGTCACTCTGCACGCCAGGCACCCTGGTGAGACAGTGGAGATCTGCATCATGGTGCCATCATCTTCCAATGATCAATGGGGACTCCAGGTTCGAGGCTCCCATCAATGAAGGGACTGCACTAGAATGATTGCATGAGCCGAAATTCTCACCTCAGTGCATTGCACACTTCCCTTCATCTGAGACCCCAGCCTCACCGCGGCCACTTGACTGAGGTGCATGGCACCTCTCGATCTCCAAGGCCTCCTGCTCGTACTGGGAGAGATTGAGGAGGTGTGGGGGTTCGCGACCTCTCAATGTTGTTATGAGATGTCTTCTCCTGAAAGGACAGAGGAGCATTGATTAGTCCACTCTGTACCTGCAGCACCATTGCAGCCTGGCCAACCCCAGCTGAGGAACACCTTGCAGGGCACTTTCAGGTCGTGGCCCTCGAGCTGCAGGGCACCCAGTCAAAGCAGCCAGGCCTCAGCCCCTTGGCTAGTGCCGGCATGATTGACAGTTAGCACTCACACTCTAACACGGAGGGTGGGGTGGGGGGGCAGCCCAAAACAATTGAACACACTGACCCATGCCAACTCGGTACTCACCCTTCCAACCACATTGTGGCTGCTCACCTCGGCTGCCACCTCCTCCCATGCCTTCTTTGTGAGATGTGGTGGCCTTCTGCCATCTCTGGGAGCAAGTCACCTCCTCCAGGAAGGCAGCGAGGCACTCATCGGAAAAGCGGGGAGCCGAATGCCTACTCAACCTGCCCTCCTACCTGGCATTTGCTGTCGCACTCAAGTCCATCTTTACAACAGCAGACAGATGTTCTTCCCCGGCAACCTTTCTGGGGCCATTTTTAAACTGGCCGCTGAGTCGCAATTAGATCCAGCGGCTGATAGGCCCCCGCCCCCGCTCAGCCCTTCCCGGCCACTGATGAGCCATGTTTCACGCTGGGTGGGCCTCAATTGGCCTGCCAGCATGAAATTGCGGCCGGGCCCCAATTGTGGGTGGCGGTCGGCTTCCCGACTGTCCCCACCCACCCCCGCCGAGCCCACCTGGCAAGAGCAAAATTCAGCCCTATGATTTGGTTCTGACTGAATTGCAGCCTGCTTAGTGGTGAGACAGAGTGCTGATGCACCTATTGCTTGCCAATAAAGAATGCTGGGCAGAATATTACGCTCGGCGTGCGGGCACGCGCCCGACATGCCCAAGCGTAAAATGACGTGTGATGTCGGGCATGTGTCCCGACATCCTCGCGCAGTCTCACAACATTTCATTCGGCGGGCACGCGCCAGAGTCGGCTACATGCCCGCCGATAATTAAAGGTCTATTAATGCCATTAACAATCTAATTAAATTCAAACTTACGCTGCCCGTCCAACCTAATAGTCGGAGGACAGGCGAAAAGGTCAACTGGCCTTTACATTTTTTAGGAAACCTCATCCACAAGTGGGATGAGGTTTGCTAAAGCAAATAAACATTAAATAAGAACTTTATTTTTGAATTAAAGACATGTCCCAGCTCATGTGGCAGAGACACATGAGGTGACAGGTTTTATTACATTTTTATTCTCTTCATTTTTTTTTTACACAGCGCTTGAACCTCCCTGAGGAAGCTCTGTACCTCGGGGAGATTGAAGCACTCTTGCTTGTGCATGCACGAACTGCCCGCTCAACCCGGCTCTCCCTCTACCCCTTGCCTGCGCGGGTAGCGCTCAGCGCTGCCGCACACGATTCGTGCAGGGCAGGCCTTAATTGGCTCGCCCGTGTGCAATCACGGTGCGGAGCCAATCATGGGTGGTGGTCGGCTTCCTGACTGCACCCCCCTGCCCGCCCGCCCCCACCTGGCAGCCCCTCCAAGGGCAGAATCCTTGTGTTTAAAGATGGGTGATGGCCAGTACCAGGCTCTGAATGTATGCATCTCTTAGTCACATTTTTAAAGCCATTTACCTACAAAAAGAGTCATTCTCATGATTGGAATTTCTTCTAAAAAATAGCAAGTGAAGTAAGTTCTAGTCAATACAGTTCAAGGAGCAATTTCAAAATCACAGGCAATTTTGAAGTATGTACAGTATTGATGTGCACTATTCCATTACAATCTAATGAAGCAGAGAATAAATTCTGGGTATTTGGTTCCAATGTCTTTAACCCATTCATTGATTCATTCTTGGGAATGTCTTGATTTCAAGCTGAGTTTCAGGCTAAGTTACAATAACCTTGAAAGTTTACAAACTAACTCCAGTTTAATATTATTTCATCACCAGCGAGAATTCAAGCTTAAATTTCATGAATGCAATCCTAAAATCAGCCACATTTGTTCGACTCTATACAGTGAAGGGAGTCAATATGCAACACCAAGGACAGAGTTTTTCTAAGGGCTGCAGTCAGGTTAATGGGGCTCAGAAGCCTGCGCTGTGTGGGGTACAGTCACTCATCTGTGATCTTCCATAAATTGGCCAATAGAGGACAGGTTGTCTATCCAATTAAGGAGAGCAGGTGGGGTCTTGAAGCTGAAGGGCCAATAGAAGGCCCTCCAACTTGGAAGCAGTAGCAAGATGGCATAGCAGGAAAGTGGGGGAGAGGGCCTCTCACACTGGAGGTGCCCTTCCTCCATTTATTTCAAATTTAAAATAAAAAAATACTTTGGAGGGGGTGTTTGATGGGGCTTACCTCTACAGAGTGGTTTGTGGCTGCTGCTGGACCCAGGCAGGGAGGGATTCTAAAGCCTGGCTGGAGTACTGACTCCCTTATCTGCCGCTGAGAGGTCGGCCATCTCCAGGCAGCTGCAGTTCCCCTGCCACTTACAGTTACCTGTAGGCAGAATGGAAAATCTCAGCTGGTCTCTGATAACAGGCTTTTATAGGCCTTTAAGCAGCTTAATGGACTTGTGGGCAGGTAGCCCTGCAATTTCCCCCTGCGCCCCCACCTCCAACCACCCCGCCCACCCCTATGCCGCCTCCAGGAAAATGGCCTGGGACAAGATGGAGGCAGGAAACTGGCACAACAACCCGGGGTGTGAAATTCCTCCCCCATCTGCCACTGTTCCTGCCTGCAGCAGGGGCTAAGAATTGAGTGCAAAGTGTATTTCAAACATTTCCCTCCAACTGAGAGTGGATGCTGCAGCTTCCAGTTGTGCAAACGGACTGTGCTGTACAGAAAATGTAGCATTTTCATAGTCAGCAACAGTTATATGCTCAATTTCAGCATTGCTGTCCTTTAATTAAGTTAATTTCTCAGCAGGATACCGACTTGAAACTAACTCTCTGTCTTTTCAAGCATCAAGTTTAATGGTTTAATCTGACTGAGTTTGATGTTGCTCCTTTAAGGATTTTATTTTATTATTGGCTGACAGTGCACCATCTTAACCAGGCAGATGCTGGTTGATTATGAAAAGATTCTATGTATTATTTTTATATAGAAGTAGCACTTTCATTAATTAGAGCAGGCTCACTACCTGACCAGTACTTACAAGCGTAGGCTAATGTTACACATGAATAGCTATTGTGGACAAAAAAATAACTTGAAAAATGACGTTTAAAAAAAAATCATTTTCAATTGTACCTGCTCCTTTAATCTTGAGTTTTTGATCACAAGATATTGACTATTTTTTTTAAAGAAGTTAGATCTTAGCAGGGACCAACTCTGATGGAAGTCTATTTTACATACCTACAATGTTGCTATAAGCATTCCTTCCATCTCAAGTCTTAACGGAAGCTTCCCAGGCTTGTTGTAGTTCTATGTTTACCTATCTACTGTGACCATTATCGAGACTTTTAAAGCACTGATTTGAGTTCGTCTACATGTTTTTTGGATGAGGAAAAAAAATATGTTATTCATCTCACTGCCTGTTTATCCAGACCTTAAAATCACTCTGGTCACACCAACTTCTCTTTTGCTTGATGTTTGCACCTCTGGGAGGAAGCATGAGATGGAAATTAGGGGCATAATATTGCACCATTTTCTCTCTCAAGCCCAAAGACATGGAAGTCAAATTCTGACCTCAACTCTCTGTCTTAACTAAGATCAGCAAACTCAAGATATGTGGAATAAAGTTGCAATTCTATGGGCAATGCAGTTCTATATCGAACATAAGAGGCAGAATTTTCCCGTTGGCGTGCGGGGGCCCGCACGTTTGTGCATAAAATGACATGCGGTGACGTAGGGCGAGTGTCCCGATGTCACCGCGCACCATCGGGATGTTTCATTGGGTGGGCGGACAATGATATCCGCTGCGCGCCCGCCATTAATTAACGGGCCACTTAAGGCCCTTGACTCACCAATCGACGCAGATTTTTCAGCGCCCATGCGATCTTCGGGTGCAACGGGTAGGCGGGTAGAACAGATTTGTATGAACTTCATCCACGGGCAGGATAAGAGGGCTCACTGGGGTCGCGGGTGTGCTCTCTCAAGTATTGATTTTTCAAAGTTATTGAAACTTGCCTGTGTGATCTGCAGTACTTCAAAACGCAGAAGAGCTGCTTTGTCTGGACTCTTAACCTTCAGGTCAGCACTCTGCAGTGAGGAATCTATTTTGGGCCTGCAGGTTTCAGGAAGCCTTGCCATAGCCTGGGAATGGGAGCTGAACTCTCCATTGGAGGCAGCTCCATTGAGGAAGAAGGGAGGGCTAGAAGGGGGAGGAGGCCAGGAGTGCACATGCAGCTTCCAGGGGAGCCTCCTTTGGGAAGACAGGCGCAGGCACAAGGGGCACAGGGCCAAGAGGTAGTCCAAGGCAGAAGGGGCCGCAGAAGACGCCACTATCCTGCAGCCAGGGTATACAAGCGGCGAATATGTCTGAGGTGCTGTGCCAAAGAAGGCTCCATCTCTCAAAGGAGACAGTCAACTATATCTGTCAGATGATTGGGCCTGAGATCTCCACTAACTGTGTGGGTGGACACCCCATGCCAGTGGCTCTCAAGATCACAGCTGCCCTCAACTTCTATGTCTCTGGCTCCTTCCAGGGCTCGGTGGGTGATCTTTGCAGTGTCTCCCAATCAGCCGTCCACACTTGTGTCAAGCAGGTTATAGACACTCTGTTTAGGCATACATTGACCTTCATCCTCTACCATTGGAATCAGGCAAGACAGACAGAGCGAGCCAGAGGCTTCGCGGCCATTGCTGGCTTCCCCCGTGTCCAGGGAGCAATAGACTGCACACACGTGGCCATCAGGGCGCCAGCAGGTGAGCCCGGTGCCTTCGTCAACAGGAAGGGCTTCCACTCCAGGACCGTGCAGATAGTGTGTGATCACAGGATGCAGATTCTACAAGGTACCCAGGCAGCTCTCACGACACCTACATCCTCAGACACTCCCAGGTGCCAGGACTCTTTAGTGCTCCAGCCCGTCTTGATGGATGGCTACTGGGTGACGAGGGCTATCCCCTCGGAAGGTGGCTTATGACGCGTCTCTGCCAGCCAAGATCAGAAGCTGAGCAGTGGTACAATAGGAGCCACGCCTCCACAAGGGCTGTGGTGGAGAGAGCCATTGGTCTTCTCAAGATGCGCTTCCGATGCCTGGACCGCTCAGGGGGCGCACTCCAGTACCCCCCAGATCGTGTGTCGGTGATAGTGGTTGCATGCTGTGCTCACCACAATCTTGCGCTGGAAAGGGGGGACGCAGTGGATGATGAAGACTTCGATGCATTCGCTGCGGTTGCACACGATGAGTCCAGCAGTGAGTCCAAAGATGAGCATGTACAAGGAAATGCTGAGGGGCTAGACGCTGACCCGGGCATCCTGCAGGGAGGCAGGGACACCCGGGAGGCTTTAATCCAACAAACCTTCAGCTAGCACGCTACAGATGGACCCCCAGGACAAGCCTGGAGGCTCCATACTTGATACCTAAGTGCAAAATCTGCCAAGTTAGGAACAGTAACTAAAGGCCTTGCTAATAAAGCTGAATGTCCCACAAAGCACTCCTAAAATTTTTGGAAACCATACACATGCAGAAGAAAAGAAGCACTGTCAGCCTTGGTCACATGTCTGAATTTAATATCACAAGCAAAGAAACCTAAGCAAAAAAAATGACAATGGTGTTCCAATTCAAAGCAAATCATAAAGACCTCATCTCGGGCCAACACAACAGTGATAAACCTGTGGTGTGCCTAAGGTGCCTTATGTTTATGCTTCTGGGTGCTACATCTTGGTACTGCCCCATCGCTGGGAGTGGCATCTGAGCCAGCCTGCTGACGCTGCTGTCCTGTTCGCCTCGATGACCTTGGCGGCCATCCTCTGGCCCCTGGAGCCAGTGCTGGCCCCGCCTGGGAAGGAGTGCCAGTTCCACAGCTGGCATCTCCCCAGGCGTCGCAGCCTCACTAGATGCTATGGTCACCAGGAGAGGGACGGAGGAGCTGGTGCCCTCATCCGGAGCACCGTGAGAGGAGCCTGCAGAGACGACAGGCAGCTGCTGCACCGATGTGAGGTCGCTTCGGACCTCCCTGCTCACCGTGGATGGATGGGCATCGAGCTGGGATACTTGGTGCCCACACCATCTCCAACACTGGCACTGACCAGCTGAGGTCAATGCCAATGTGAGGGCTTGCTGGTCAGAGCGCATCCCCAGGAAGCCCCAATAGGTCTCCTGGTGCAACCTCTCCACGAGAGTCACCACTCTCTCCATGGAGGATGCATGGCGCTCAGACATGTGGCTCATTGTTTCGGCGATAGTCCACATAGACTCCTCCACCATGGAGACCAAGCCAGGCATAGCCTCATGTATCTCTCCCAGATGTTTCCGCACACCCGGCCGCATTTCCTGCATCTGCTGCGTCGTGGACGACTCCAGAGGCACATCATCAGGCACCGGCTGAGCTTGTGCCTGGTCCCCTGCAGTCCTCCGACTGCTGGCACCATGGGCACTCTCTGTCTCTGCCAGCTCCTCCAGTGACTGTGTAGTGCCCTCACCGCTGTGCCCCGGGACACTAGCCGATGTTCTAACTTCCACTGAGGTGCTAGATTCTGTGCTGGTGTCTGCCTGGCAGAGATGGTGTGACGCTGGTGAGATTTCAAGGCCCTCAAGTATGAGACGGGGCCTCTGGTTCTCCTCCTCCCGGCCCTGCTCTGCTGATGCTGAAAGGAAGAACAAGGACATTGGATCAGTTAACATGGAGACAATGACAAAGTGCATCCCTGTCCCCGGATCATTATATGCTCATCCTTCCATAACCAATGGTCAAGCCACGTTGCAAAACTAAATCACTTATCATTCAGCACTGCTATGGCTGTTGGGAGAATAATGCTGATCTCACTGCTGGGCAAACGTACCTGGCCGTGGCACCCCAGCCTCACCGACACCAGTGAACCTGGGCACATGGCGCCTCTCCAAATCCAGGGCCTCCTACTCAAACCGGCTGAGAATCAATAACTGCGCTTGGCCACCACCAATCCTCGCACGCTCTGCTGCGTTATGAGCATTCTTCTCCTGAAAATGAGAGAAGAGCATTGATTTGTGCAAATTGCACGTGGACTCTCTTCGCACACGGCCCACCCCAAATGGAGTGGGGCATATCAGGTCTCCAGTGTCTCCTCACCCCGCTGCTGCCAAACACTCACACAAAGGTGCTAGGCCTGTTCCCCACCTCCCCCCGACCCCCCAACTTGGCCACACGCTGCCTACATCACATTGGGCACCACATGGTATATCCTTCCATAGCAAGGAAGCGCAGATGGTTTGTTGCCACGCCACCTTGAAGCTCCCCTCCCAGCTTGTCATCACCCTGACTTGGACACGTCCTGCAGTTCAAACACAGCGCCTAGGTGCAGCTCCTGCAGGTTGCCCTCAAAACAGTAACGTGGGACTCAGTGTGACGCATGCCGCGGGTGCAGAACACATCTCTTCACCACCCTCTCAGGCTGACTTCAGCACGAGCAATATCTGCTGGCCCACCCAGCAAAGAACACATGCCGTCAATGATTCAATGGAGTCACTACACTCAGACTTGGTGGGGGGGGTAGCGGGGGAAAGCCAACCTGCTGGGTTAAGTGACCAATGCCAAAATTGTCCTCACCCTTCCAGAGCGCAACAGGTCATTGAAGTGCTTGCGTCACTGGATCCAGGTGTGCCGCACCATGTCGCGGGAGCTCACCATCTCCCCCACCTCCCAGGCACGTTTCATCATGTGGGGAGGCCTCCGCCTCTCACCCTGCAGAACCAGCACCTTCCGTCGTGCTGCTACCTCCTCAAGGAGGGCAGTCACGCACTCATCAGAAAAACGAGGGGCACACTGGCCCCCCGCCCTACCCTCCGGCCTGGCCTGCCCTGATGGCCTACTCTCCAGACTTGCGTCCCCTCCATTGCCCCTCTGCAGAGCCCTTTGTCCAGCCATTGTGAGCAGCCTTCCCAAGGCTGCCAGGCCTTCCTTTATACCGGCCGTCGGGTCGCCATTGGACTCGGTGGGCTGAGCGTGCCTGTCGCTGCCTGCCCACTCCCGCTATGCACGGGGGTCATGAAGTGCGCTGGGCGGGCCTTAATTGGCCCTCCCACATAAAATGACGGTACGGACCCAATCGCGAATGGTGATCTGATCCGCACCTGCCTGTGCCCGCTCTCGGTCCGCCCTCCTCTTCCCCCCATCCAGAAAATTCTGCCCATGGTGTATTATTACCCATTAAGACTGAGCATGAGGTTCAATAGCTCAATAGCCTCATCATTATAAATCTATCAATTCTCAATCTTCACAGGCCCAGATCTTTCACTCTCTGGATCATCGGAGGCTGGACATATGACCCAAGATGCATGTCAGGGCCCGGTGGACATCCCGATATGCTGACAACCATGGGAATTGCCTGGGATGTTGGAACTTCTGATGGGAAATTCCCCTACTCCCTGAGACCCTCTGAAAAAGTCTTTAACTCTGAGTTAGAGTCAGAGACTTTGGACAATTCCATGAAACTTACCTGGATAGTTACCAAGGAAATGTTAGACACAAAAATCTTCATCTAACACCTGGGTAACTATAGAACTGACACCACCCCCACTCCACAATCACTCACACTGACCCCCTGACTATTCCCCTGACCCTCCTCTGAGCACGACTACTTCCCCAACCTGACTCGACCACCCACCCTGAACTCCCAACACAACTACCCCTCTTGGCCATTCTAAACCCCAATTCCCAACTACCCCCCACCCTACCCACCTGCCACCTTACCCACTTACGCCCACCGATCCTATCTACCTACCTCACCCATCTACCCATACTACTATCTTGACTCCCTTCTCTCTCCCCTTGTCCAGTCCCTTCCCGCCTACATCCGTTATTCCTCTGACACCTTACGTCACATCAACAATTTCCAGTTCCCTGGCCCCAACCGCTTCCTCTTCACCATGGACGTCCAATCCCTCTACACCTCCATCCCCCACCAGGATGGTCTGAGGGCCCTTAGCTTCTTCCTTGAACAGAGGCCTGAACAATCCCCATCCACCACTACTCTCCTCCGTCTGGCTGAACTTGTTCTCACACTGAACAATTTCTCCTTTAACTCCTCTCACTTCCTCCAAATAAAAGGCGTGGCTATGGGTACCCACATGGGCCCCAGCTATGCCTGTCTCTTTATGGGGTATGTGGAACATTCCTTGTTCCAGTCCTACTCCGGCCCCCTCCCACAACTCTTTCTCCGGTACATCGATGATTACTTTGGTGCTGCTTCATGCTCTTGTCGGGACATGGAAAAATTTATTAATTTTGCTTCCGATCTCCATCCCTCCATCATTTTCACATGGGCCATCTCTGACACTTCCCTTCCCTTCCTTGACCTCTCTGTCTCAATTTCTGGTGATAGACTGTCCACCAATATCTATTACAAGCCTACCGACTCCCACAGCTACCTCGACTACAGCTCCTCACACCCCGCTTCCTGTAAGGACTCCATCCCATTCTCTCAGTTCCTTCACCTCCAACGCATCTGTTCTGATGATGCTACCTTCAAAAACAGTTCCTCTGACATGTCCTCCTTCTTCCTTAACCGAGGTTTTCCACCCACGGTCGTTGACAGGGCCCTTAACCGGCCCATCTCCCGCGCATCCGCCCTCACGCCTTCTCCTCCCTCCCAGAAACATGATAGGGTCCCCCTTGTCCTCACTTATCACCCCACCAGTCTCCGCATTCAAAGGATCATCCTCCGCCATTTCCGCCAACTCCGGCATGATGCCACCACCAAACATATCTTCCCTTCACCCCCCCTAGCGGCATTCCGTTGGGATCGTTCCCTCCGGGACACCCTGGTCCACTCCTCCATCACCCCCTCCTCCTCAACCCCCACCTATGGCACCTCCCCATGCCCACGCAGAAGATGCAACACCTGCCCCTTCACTTCCTCTCTCCTCACCGTCCAAGGGCCCAAACACTCCTTTCAAGTGAAGCAGCATTTCACTTGCATTTCCCCTAACTTAGTCTACTGCATTCATTGCTCCCAATGCGGTCTCCTCTACATTGGAGAGACCAAACGTAAACTGGGCGACCGCTTTGCAGAACACCTGCAAAGAAAGACCCAAACCTCCCTGTTGCTTGCCATTTTAACACTCCACCCTGTTCTCTTGCCCACATGTCTGTCCTTGGCTTGCTGCATTGTTCCAGTGAAGCCCAACGCAAACTGGAGGAACAGCACCTCATCTTCCGACTAGGCACTTTACAGCCTTCCGGTCTTAATATTGAATTCAACAACTTTAGATCTTAAACTCACTACCCCCATCCCCACCCCGTTTCTTCCCCCTCCCTTTTTTTTCAATAATGTATATAGATTCTTCTTTTCCCACCTATTTCCATTATTTTTAAATCTACAACTAATACCTTGCCAGTCTTTCCACCCCACCCCCACTAGAGCTGTACCTTGAGTGTCCTGCCATCCATTCTTAATTAGCACTTTTCTTAGATAATATCACCACCTTCAACACCTCTTTGTTCCTTTGTCTGTAACATCTTTTGATTATCTGCTCCTATCACTGCTTGCTTGTCCCTACAACCATCGCCCCCCTACCCCCCAACTTCTCTCCCCCCACCCCCACCTTAAACCAGCTTATATTTCACCCTTCTCCTGATATTGCTCAGTTCTGTTGAAGGATCATGAGGGCTTGAAACGTCAGCACTTTTCTTCTCCGCCGATGCTGCCAGACCTGCTGAGTTTTTCCAGATAATTTTGTTTTTGTTTTGAATTTCCAGCACCCGCAGTAGTTTTTTGTTTTTATACCCATACTACCATCCTGCCCATTTACGCATTTATCCACTCACCTATTCACTAAGATCCATCCATTCATCCATTCACTAATGTGGACGCTGGACATTTAAACTTACCTTAAGGCAGCTCGTGTCAGCAAAAGGGGTGTGGCTTGCCTTCCCCGCCTATGCCACAGCACTGCGCTGGAGTTCTTGTGGAACTGTATGCTCCGCATTTCTGAAGAAGCTGGGCTCAGAAGACACAGCCAGGAATGTGGAGCACCATCGGGCATTGAAAAGTTCGAGCGGAGTGGCAATCCGGCAATGATTGCCCTTTCGTGGCAGACCCAGGCCAAGGTCCTAAGCATCACTTGGGGTATGAATGGTGGAACAAAGCCAGTTGTGGAAGCATCCTGTGCTTCAGTTGCTGCCTGCGTGTAAATTGCCCATTCCAGTTTGCTTGGACTGGACAAACAGATGCTTTTCTTTCTCCCACCAAACAGAGATACAAATGGTCTTCAATATGCAAGATCTCTGGTGTGAATTTTCACATTGGT
This sequence comes from Cetorhinus maximus, assembly GCF_964194155.1. NCBI lineage: Eukaryota > Metazoa > Chordata > Chondrichthyes > Lamniformes > Cetorhinidae > Cetorhinus > Cetorhinus maximus. The sequence goes on from NC_135888.1 coordinate 75,196,203, forward strand.
GCTGCCACTTGTTTTCCAAACTTTGTTTGCAGGATTGTTAAGTTACAGTGGAGGAGGAAAAGAACCATACTACCCATTATGCCTATAGCAGACCTTATCCAATTAGTTTCACTCCCCTATGCTTTCTCCATAGTCCTGCAATTCCATCCCATTGAATTAATCATTCAGATTCCTTTTGAAATTACTACTGAATGTGCCACGGGTCTTTCAGGCAGCACATTCCAGATTGTAAACCTCACTCATAAAACAATTTCTTCATCCTGACCACTCCTTTTGCCAATCACCTTAAATCTGCCTCCTCTGGTTACTGACCCTCCAACCAGTAAAGACCTGCAGTATCAAAGCCCCTCATAGGCAAGTCTTTTATCTTTAGCTTCCCTCAGAGAGTGAAAGGCAGCCAAGTCAAATATTTGCTTTCCACAGCTCAAGTATTGGATCAGGAAAAGGATGAACATAAATTTAGATTTTCATGTCATCTGTAAATAGGAATATAATATTAATGCATGACATATCATGGGGGGAGCGACTGCCACTTTTGCAGCATTGCTTTGGTGCAAGAGCTGTGCAAACGCGAGTAAACGTGAATGAAATTTCACATGAAATTCACTCCTGTTCTATTAATAGTCCACAGATCTGTTCTTTTGTGATGTAACCATGACAAAGATATTAAAGTAAGCATGATATTTTAGTGTAGAGAGTGAACATTGCCATGTGCTGATGCCTTATTCCATGTCTAATACAGAAAAGAGTTGCCCCTCTCCAGAACATGAGTAAGCATGGAACTAAATCATAGCTTACTGTGAATAAATAATGCAGTATAAGACATTGGCCATGGCGATATGGTCAACAGCCAAGGATGCTTGTTATGTTCTTCTCTTTGACGTAATTGTACCAATCACACAACAAGGATTCATGAAGCAAAAATGTGTTTTTTTTATTTCACAGATTCACAGAATCACAAAATCACAGTGCAGAAGAGGCCCTTCGGCCCATTGAGTCTGCACCAACACGTGAATAACACCTGACCTACCTACCTAATCCCATTTACCAGCACTTGGCCCATAGACTTGCATGTTATGACCCTGTTATGTGCCAGGTGCTCATCCAGGTACTTTTTAAAGGATGTGAGGCAACCTGCCTCCATCACCCTCCCAGGCAGCGCATTCCAGACCGTTACCACCCTCTGGGTAAAAAAGATTTTCCTCACGTTCCCCCTAAACCTCCTGCCCCTCACCTTGAACTTGTGTCCCCTCACGTTTGACCCTTCAACTAAGGGGAACAGCTGCTCCCTACCCACCCATTCCATGCCCCTCATAACCTTGTACACCTTGATCAGGTCCCCCTCAGTCTTCTCTGCTCCAACAAAAACAACCCAAGTCTATCCAACCTCTCTTCATAACTTAAATGTTTCATTTTAAATGCAACATTCTGGTGAATCTCCTCTGCACCCCCTCCAGTGCAATCACATCCTTCCTATAATGTGGCGACCAGAACTGCACACAGTACTCCAGCTGTGGCCTCAACAAGGTTCCATACAACTCCAACATGACCTCTCTACTTTTGTAATCTATGTCTCGATTGATAAAGACAAGTGTCCCATATGCCTTTTTCACCACCCCACTAACATGCCCCACCACCTTCAGAGATCTATGGACACACACACCAAGGTACCTTTGTTCCCCAGAACTTCCTAGTGTCATGCCGTTCATTGAATACTTCCTTGTCAAATTACTCCTTCCAAAGTGTATCACCTCACACTTTTCAGGGTTAAATTCCATCTGCCACTTATTTGCCCATTTGACCATCCCGTCAATATCTTCCTGTAGCCCAAGACACTCAGCCTCACTGTTAATCACCCGGCCAATCTTTGTGTCATCCACAAACTTACTAATCCTACCCCCCATATCGTCATCAATGTCGTTTATATAAATGACGAATAATAGGGGGCCCAGGACAGATCCCTGTGGTATGCCACTGGACACTGGCTTCCAGTCACTAAAGCAGCCTTCTGTCCTCACCCTCTGTCTCCTACAACTAAGCCAATTTTGAATCCACCTTATAAAATTACCCTGTATCCCATGTGCATTTGCCTTTTTTATAAGTCTCCCATATGGGACCTTGTCAAAGGCTTTGCTGAAATTCATATAAACGACATCAACTACACTACCCTCATCTACACACCTGGTCACCTCCTCAAAAAATTCAATCAAATTTGTTAGGCATGACCTCCCTCTGACAAAGCCATGCTGACTGTCCCTGATCAAACCTTGCCTCTCCAAGTGGAGACAGATTCTCTCCTTCAGAATTTTCTCCAATAGTTTCCCTACTGCTGACGTGAGACTCACTGGTCTGTAGTTCCCTGGCTTATCTCTACAACCCTTCTTAAATAGCAGAACCACATTAGCTGTTCTCCAGACTTCTGGACCTCCCCCGTGGCCAGAGAGGAATTAAAAATTCGGGTCAGAGCCCCTGCGATCTCCTCCCTTGCCTCCCTCAGCAGTCTGGGGCACAAATCATCCGGACCTGGAGCTTTGTCCACTTTTAAGCCTGCCAACACCTCCAATACCTTGTCACTCCCTATATCAATTTGCTCAAGAACCTCGCAGTCTCTCTCCCCGAGTTCCATACCTTCATTCTCATTCTCTTGGGTGAAGACGGATGTGAAGTATTCGTTCAACACTCTACCGATGTCCTCTGGCTCCACCCATAGATTGTCCCCTTGGTCCCGAATGGGCCCTACCCTTTCCCTGATTATCCTCTTTCCATTGATATACTTATAGAATATCTTGGGATTTGACCTACTTTTACCAGCCAAAGCTTTCTCATATCTCCTCTTTGCTCTCTGAATTGCTTTCTTAAGCTCCACCTTGCATTGAATGTACTCCACTAATGCCTCCACTGATTTTCTCCCCTTGTACCTGATAAAAGCCTCTCTTTTCCTTCTCATCGTATCCTGTATATCTCTGGTCATCCATGGTTCTCTGGGCTTGTTACTCCTTCCTATCACCCTAGAGGGAACATGTTGAGCCTGTAACTTCCCCATTTCCTTTTTGAACACTCCCCCCCACTGCTCTTCTGTAGATTTCCCCACAAGTAGCTGTTTGCAGTCTACCTTGGCCAGATCTTGCCTTATTTTACTAAAATCCACTCTCCCCCAATCCAAAACATTTTTTTGCAACTTGTCTATTTCTTTGCCCAAAACAAGCTTAAATTGTACCATGTTGTGGTCGCTATCACTAAAATGCTCCCCCACCACCACCTCAGGCTTCCTTCCCCAGAATTAGGTCCAGCACTGCATCGTCCCTTGTTGGACCCTCTACATATTGAGCTAAAGATTTCTCCTGTACACATTTCAAGAAATCCACTCCATCCAAGCCCTTAACACTGTCTATCCCAATTAATGATGGGAAAGTTGAAATATAATTACCCTATTGTTATTGTTTTTACACACCTCCATGAATTGTGCACATATTTGAAGACTATATACATGAAATGCTCACTAGAAGGCTAAGTATACATCTCCCACTTCTACCATTTGCTGCTGTAGACCAACAGGTCATGGGACTAATACATCACATCCTGTTGAAGTGACAGTGAGTGACAACAGTTTAAAGTACAGATCCTTAAAGGTACACATACCTCACATCACAACATCCCCATTTTTTTTCTCAACTAAAGGTTTACCTTTAAAGAATCAAACTATTTACATGACAACAAAAGGAAAATAATTGTGTCTGAATGTACTTTAACACAACAATAAATTTACAAGTCTCTGAAATGCATTGGTGGTTTATTTATCTGTCCAGACTTAGTTACAGTGACCTTGGCTAGAAACTGCTGTACACTTTCAGAATGCTGGCTAGGGGTGCTTTGTTTGTGTTGCATCTTAGACCATGCCCTGTTTGCAATAGGATTAGTTAGTGTTTCTGGTTGTGGTATTGTTCTGATTTGGTATCTGTTTTGTCACACTGTCATGCCATTTGGTGTTTGTACTTGGTGCAATCTTGGTTCTGGGCATTTGCTAATGATTTCTGCTGGATTCTTCATACCATCAGTTGGGTCATATACGCAAACTTTCTGTCCGATGTTTAGGTTGAGTAGTTTATTACCAGCATGTCAGTCACGGGCATCTTTCACCTTCCCCTGTTTGTTGATTAATGCATTTCGTACTCTTGGGAGTATTGACAAACGATGATTGTGGAGATTTCTCCACACTTATCTGCGAATAGCAATTCACAGGTGAGGGAACGGTCACAATGAATGTTGTCACTCTAAGATACAATGTGACCACACGTAGATCATGTTTTGTTTGACTGCACTTCATGATTTGCGATTTTACAGGTTGAACCATATGTTCTGCCATTCTATTGGATGTGGAGTAATGCGGTGATGAAATGGTATAGTTGACTCCCCACTTCTCACACATCATCTTCAAGATTTGTCCAGTGTATTGGGATCCATTGTTGGAAACAATGTCCTGTGGAACCCCAAACAGACTGAAGATCGAAGTTAATGTGTCCACAATGGTGGCACTCGACATGTTGTGTAATGTATAGACAATGGGAAATTTGGACAATTAATCTGGGACAATCAAGAAATCTTCTCCATGGATGCTAAAGAGGTCAGTGGCAAGTCTGGTTCATCGATGTGAGGGTACCTCGTAAGGCAATAGTGGTTATTTCTCGTTGTTAGGCATGAAGGTTTCACATGACTCTGATTCTCACATGGTCTTTTCAATGTCCTGGTGGATTCCTGGCCAATAAACTTTCTCTCTAGCCCATCTTCTCTTTCGGTCAATTCCCATGTGTGCCTGGTGCAACTATTGGAGAATATCAGGTTACACGAACCCTGAGATGACTCCTCAAGTTATCCCGGATTCATAGGGTCAAAATGGCCTTATAGCCTCTGGAATGTCCTGTGAGAAATCTGTCCATTCATCAGTCACTGCCTTCCATAGTTGCTGTAGTATAGAGTAATTAGGCATTTCCTGTTGCATTTCTTGCACTTATAGATTTTGGAAAATCTAAGGTCAATGTGCAGAATGTCTCCTATTTCAATGTCCATGAAATCTACTTGCAGATCTAGGGAGAAATCTGCAATTTTCGACAGGTTAGGTAGACGATTTACGGTATTAGATGTGACAATCCCAGCTTGTAGTGTATGTCACAATCATAACTTTGTAATTTGACCAGTAGGTGCTGTATTCTTGGTGGTGCACAAGTTAGGGGTTTGTGCCAGATCATTTCAAGTGGCTTATGGTTGGTTTCCATAAAAAATTTCTTTCCAAATAAGTAAGTGCGTAACCGCCAGATGCTGAATACCAGTGCCAAGGCTTTGCGTTCTATATTCGAATTGGCAGTTGTCAAATTCTTAGAGGAAAACTCTGGGAAGGCGATGACATAGAGGTATTGTTGCTAGACTAGTAATCCAGAGACCCAGGGTAATGCTCTGGGGACTGGGTTTGAATCTTGCCATGGCAGATGGTGAAATTTGAATTCAATAAAAATTTGGAATTAAATGTCTAATGATTGCTGTAAAAACTCATCTGGTTCACTAATGTCCTTTAGGGAAGGAAATTTGTGGCCCTTACTTGCTCTGGCCTACATGTGACTCCAGACCCACAGCAATGTGATTGACTCTTAAATGCCTGCTGAACTAGGGCAACTAGGGATGGGTAATAAATGCTGGCCTGGCCAGTGAGGCCCACATCCCATGAATAAAACAAAAAGTGATAGGCTTCCCTTTCTGGAGGAGGGACACTTCAGGTCATTTTTGGGTTGCCTCGAGCGTTGTCTTCTCAATCGAGTTGTAAAACGGAAGAGTTGATAGTCCATTGGTCAATGACTTTTGGAGGTCATTAAAAACGTGTTGGTGATCCTCCTGCCAAATAAAACAGTGCTGCTTTCTTCAGAAGTTCATGAAGAGATGAGGCTCTCTGGGCAAAGTTAGGTATTTGGGTGAAAGGAAATTTAAAAAACTGAGGCAACATTGCAGATCATTTTTGTCTTGTGGAGTGGGCATTGCACTGACATCTTCTAGCTTGTTAGGGACAGGATGGATGCCAGTGTCGGAATAGATGGATCTGAAAAAGTTTATCTGTGTTGCATTGATGTTGCATTTCTGACTATTAAACACCTTCTCTGTATACATCTTCCATGAGGAGGCACAAGTTGCGACCGTGCTCCTGTTTGTTGTGCCAACAACAGCAATGTCATCTGCTATACAGATGCAACCTGGAAACTCAACCTGACCCCGTTCATATGTGGTTGCAAAATATCCTGGCTTATGGAGAGCCCAAACAGGAACCTTTAGAAACCATATCGCCCAAAAGGACTATGGAATGTTTTCAGCTTCTGGGATGTCTTCTCCAGACGCACCGATCAGTAAACATTCTTAGCATAGAGTTTAGGCAAGAATTTGACGTTCGCAAACTTGGGGTTCAGCTCCTCAAGTGTAAGGCTTTTGTGAGGTCATTGCTTTAGAGCCACATTCAGATGCCTTGGGTCTAAACAAATGCAAATAAAACCATCTTTCTCAATGACGCCCATGATGGGGTTACATCAATCTGTATAGTGCTGCACTTGTCAGACTATGCCATCTCTCTCCATCCATCCAGTTTGGCTTTCATCTTGTCCTGGATGTGAATGCTACATTTGCATGGCGGATCAATGGACAGAGTAGATTTTTAAAAATTCATTCAAAGGATGTGGGCTTCACTGGCTGGGCCAGCATTTATCGCCCATCCCGAATTGCCCTTGAGAAGGTGGTGGTGAGCTGCCTTCTTTAATTGCTGCAGTCTATGTGGTGTAGGTACACCCACAGGGCTGTTAGGAAGGGAGTTCCAGGGTTTTGACCCAGCGACAGTGAAGGAACAGTGATACATTTCCAAGTCAGGATGGTGAGTGACTTGGAGGGGAACTTCCAGGTGATGATGTTCCCATCTATCTGCTGCCCTTATCCATCTAGATGGTAATGGTCGTGGGTTTGGAAGGTGCTGTCTAAGGAGCTTTGGTGAATTTCTGCAGTGCATCTTGTAGATGGTACACACTGCTGCCACTGTGCGTTGGTGGTGGAGGGAGTGAATGTTTGTGGATGTGGTGCAATCAAGTGGGCTGCTTAGTCCTGGACGGTGTCAAACTTCTTGGATGTTGTGGGAGCTGCACTCACCCTGACTTGTGCCTTGTAGATGATGGACAAGCTTTGGGGAGTCAAGAGGTGAGTTACTTGTCGCAGGATTTCCAGCCTCTGACCTGCTCTAGTAGTCACAGTATTTATATGGCTAGTCCAGTTCAGTTTCTGGTCAATGGTAACCCCCAGGATGTTGATAGTTGGGGATTCAGTGATGGCAATGCCATGGCAGGTGAAGTTAAACTGACTGGTCTGTAATTGCTGGGCTTATTCTCACAACCTTTTTTGAACAAGGGTGTAATGTTTGCAATCCTCCAGTCCTCATACCTCCCCTGAGTCTAGGGAAGACTGAAAAATTATGACCAATGCCCCTGCAATTTCCACTCTTACTTCCTTCAATATCCTTGGATGCATCTCATCCGGTCCCGGTGCCCTGTCAACTTTAAGTACCGACAGTTTATCCTACACTTCCTCCTTTATAATTTTGAACACTTCTAGTGACAGAATTTCCTCCTCTGTCACCCTGGTCTCGGTAGTATCTGTTCCTTGGTAAAGACAGATGCAAAGTATTCATTTAACACCACAGCCATGTCACCTGCCCCAAAAGGACTATGGGTGTAAATCCTCTTTTTGGTCACTAAACGGCCCTACTCCTCCTTCTACCACCCTCTTACTACTTGTGTACCAATAGAAGACTTTGGGGTTCCCCTTTATGTTGGCTGCCAGTCTTATCTCATAACCTTTCTTTGCTTCTCTTCATTGCTCTTTCACCTTCCCTCTGAACCTTCCATATTCTGCTTGGTTCTCAATTGTATTTTCTACCTGACACCTGTAATAAGCACACTTTTTCTTCTTTATCTTTATCTTAATTTCTACATCCTTTTTCACCCAGGAAGCTCTGGATTTGTTTGCCTTACCTTGCACTTTTGAGGGAATATAACTTGACTGTGCCCGAATTATTTCTTCTTTGAAGGTAGCCCATTGTTCAGCTGCAGTTTTCCTGCCAACCTTTGGTTCCAGTCTATCCGGCCCAGCTCCGTTCTTGCCTCATTGAAGTCAGCGCTTCCCCAGTTAATTATTCTTGCTTTGGATTGCACATTGTCCTTTTCTACTGCCATCCTAAACCTTACAAGACAATGATCACTGTCTCCTAAATGTTCCCCCACTGACACTTGATCTCGTTGGCCCACCTCATTTCCAAGAACCAGATCCAACAGTACATCCTTTCTTGTTGGACTGGGCACATACTGCTGTAGAAAATTCTCCTGAACACAACCTTGGAACTCTTGCTCCCCTCTGCCCTTTACATTACCACTGTCCCAGTCGACATTCAGGTAATTCGAGTCCCCCATTATAACTACTCTATAACATCTGCATCTCTCTATAATTTCCCTGCAGATTTGATCCTCTACACCCTTCCCACTAGTTGGTAGTCTATGGACTACACTGAACAATGTAGTTGCACCCTTCTTGTTCCTTAGCTCTAGCCAACTTGATTCTGTCCTTGAACCCTCTTGGACATCCTCTTTCTCCAGCACTGCAATGCTTTCCGTAGCCAATGCCGCCACCTTTCCTCCTTTTCTTCCTTTCCTATCGCTTCTGAACACCTTGTACCCAGGAATATTTAGCACCTGGTCCTTAAGCCAAGTCTCTGTTATTGCCACAACATCATGGGCTGAATCTTCGGCTCAGTGAGAGGGGGTGGGGCCCACTCGCCAAGGCATAAAATGATGCGTGGTGACATCCGAGTCGGCTGCGCGTCCGCCGAACAGTCAAAGGCTTATTAAAGCCATTTAACTCTCAATTAAAATATTCAATGGAACTGCCCATCCAACCTTAAGGTCAGAGAACAGGTGAAGAGCCCAGGCGGCCTTCACATTTTTCATGGGGCCTCATCCATGGGCGGGATGAGGTTTCATGAATAATTTTAAATTTTGACAGAAATTTTTATTGAAATTAATGCACACGTCCCAGCTCACGTGACAGTTTCACATGAGGGGAGATGTCATAAAAATTTTCTCGCCACTTTATTAAACCTTTTGGACTTAAAACTATTCTGCGCTCTTTTGCATGGATGCACGAAAGAGCGCACTCCCGACTCAGGTAATCCCTTCCGCCCGCACAGGGCTTCCATGTGTGCGTCACGCTGGGCGGGCCTTAATTGGCCCGCCACATAAAATGGCGACACAGACCCAGCTGGGGGCGCCAATCGGGTCTGCACCCGCTCCCGCCCAGCCAGCTCGACAGGCAGAAAGTTCTGTCTCATATTTCCACTTGGCAGTCTGAGCTTGTAACTCCCCAATCTTATTTACTATGCTCAGTGCATCCACATACCTGCACAGTAACCCTGATTTAGACTTCATGACTTTCTCCCTCACTCCGATTCCATCTATTAACTTACTATTCTCTAAACTAATGCTATCTGTCTCACCCAGTATTTTGTGCACCCTGGTATCCCTCTTTAATATTCTCTCCTGCTTCCCACACCCCTGCCGAGTTAGCTTAAAGCCCTCCCAACAGCACTAGCAAAACGCCCCACAAAGGACTCAGTCCCTGCTCTGTTCAACCTGTTCGGCTTGTAGAGGTGCCATTTTCCCCAAAGCCAGTCCCTGTGTCCCAAGAATCTAAAGCCCTTCCCCATGTACCAACCTTCCAGTAACATTTATCTGCCTTATCCTCCTATTTCTGTGCTCACTTGCACATGGCAGTGGGAGTAATCTGGAGATTACTATATTTGAGGTCCTGCTTGCTCATTTTCAACCTAGCTCCCTAAATTCTGATCGTAGGACCACATCCCCCTTCCTACCTAAGTCATTGGTACCAATTGGTACCACGACCTCTGGCTGTTCACCCTCCCCCAGAAGAATGTCCTGCAGCCGCTCTGTGACATCCTTGACCCTGGCACCAGGGAGGCAACATACCACCCTGGAGTTATGTCAATGGCTGCAGAAATGCCTGTCTGTTTCCCTAATTAATGAATCCCCTATCACTGTTGCTCTTCCTTTCTTCTTCCTTCCCTCCTGTACAGCTGAGCTACTCGTGGTGCCACAAACTTGGCTCTGACTGCACTCCTCTGAGGAACCAACGCTCTCACCAACTTCCAAAATGGAAAATTGATTTATGAGCGGGACCCCAGGGGACTCCTGCAATACCTGCCTAATTCTCTTGGACTGCCCGAAGGTCACCCTTGCCCTTTCTGCCACCAGGCTCCTAAGTACATCTCTGAATGTGCTATCCACTTAACTCTCAACCTTGTGGATGTGCCACAGTGACTCCAGCCACTGCATAAGCTCTGAAATCTGGAGCTCGAGGTTCTGCAGCTGGCAGCACTTCCTGCATGTGGTTGTCCAGTACACCAGTAGTATCCATGGCTTCCCACATATTACAGGACACACATTCCACTCAACTGAGCTGCCCTACTATGTCTTAACTTTATTTTACTTTGGTTTATTTATATTATTTTATTATACAGGCCCTGACTTTCCTTTATATCTGGTGTTTCTCACTTCAATCCAAGTATAGCCACTTCCTTAAAAATAATTCACTTTTCTAATTTACCACAATTTAAAGACAGTCCCTAACAGCAGTTTTCTTACCATCCAATGAACTTATGGTTTTCCTGTGGTGTCACTATTTGCTTTTTCTTACTCTCCCTTCGAATTCAGCATGGGCCAGTTCTGAGCAGCTGACTGGTCCGCTGCCACCTCTCCGATTCCCAGGTTAAGTGATGTAGGTCTCAAGCCTCAGTCCTGATTGATACTCTCCTGCTCTGGGTTGCTTCCTTGCAGGTCTGCCATCTCTCCAACTTCCAGAAAAGTGGTCAAAAAACTTTTTTAAATATATAGGCTTCTTTTAGCTGTTTGGAGCTCTTTTCTGAATGGACTTTTTTTTCCTAGCCCAGTCTTTAGTGTTTAACTCACCCCCAACCTCCTGTAGGGACAGTAAATAGCAGTAGTGGAGTCTCTTCTGTCTGTGAGTTCTGCTTGAAGTTAGACTTTCCAAAGTTAGGTACTTAATTTCTGTAACAAAAATAAAAATACCTGGAAAAACTCAACAGGTCTGGCAGCATCTGCGGAGAGGAACATGTGTTTCTCTCCGCAGATGTTGCCAGACCTGCTGAGTTTTTCCAGGTATTTGTATTTTTATTTTTGTTTTGGATTTCCAGCATCTGCAGTTTTTTGCTTTTTACTTAATTTCTGTTCCTGCTTAACTTTTGCAGCAGGTAGACTTATACCAATTAAGTACTCCCAAACTTGAGCAATCTTATTGGGACCTGATGCTTGCTGGCTGGTGTGATGATGTGCCAGAATGAAGATACAGAGTGTAGGATTCCTGCAAAGATGCAAAATCATTAACACACAGTGGGTGTCTTGATAATTGTTTCATTTTCACACCACTTCTTCTCATCTGCTGCACATGAAGGGTTAAGGCTCACAAAGTTCAGTCACGTCTTTAAAAACATCCTGCCACCATGTTAACTAGAGCACATTCTTCTCTTAGATGTAAATGTACCAATTACACGGCAAGGATTGGTGGAACAACAATGTGTTTTTTTTATTTGAAGATAAATGTTCAATGGAAGGCTAAGTATACATGTCTCACTTCTACCATCTGCTGCTGTTGGTTGACTACAAGTCATGGGACTAATACTTCACATCCTGTCGAGGTGGAAGTAATTGACAGCAGCGAGATACAGTCCCTTTAAGGTATATACACTCATATCACATCGCTGCTCATTATGTTTACAGATGCCCAAATATTTTTTGTACATTTGCAACTTGTGGTAGATAGGGATCCATTTCAGTGTGTTGCCCTGTACAGGGGAACCATGGCCTGTTTAATTAGGGCAAGCCAAGGCTTGCTGGTATATTTGGCCTTATGGGTCAAAAGATTAGTAGCATATGGTGTCCACATTGCTTCTGCTACTTCTGACACATCTCATATCCAATGCTATCCAAGTGAGGGTATTAGCATGGGCATTACATGCATGCAGCAGAAATATACAAAAAAGTAACATGGTGGCATCAGTCAATGTCTAATGCTGAATTGACACCAGGCCTGCCATTTAGGATCTTGTGACCTAGTTAACAGCTTCCCTCAAACATGTGAAGTTGAACATGTGTTCAGCAGCACACAAGGCATCCCCTCAAGTGCTAGCTAAAGGATCATCAGCATCTTGCAGATTGGTTACTTATTACTTTCTACTGCCTCTTGGTGAGTGTGTAGAGGCGATGGTGTTTGCAGTACAACAGCTGCTAAATCCTCAGGGAATAGTGATACACATGGGGAAGGGCTCTGAGCACACAACTTGCTCCCAGGCATGGGGGCTATAGTTGCAGTCCCCCTTGGGCTGCAGCATCAGAGGGAGATGGAACAGAGTCAGCAATGAATAGAAGCTGCTCACAGAGAGAGGAGGAGGAAGAGGAGGACTCTCATCAGGAGGCCTTACCTTAAATAAGTTCTTTCAGGAGGACTTCTCTGACCTCCCCTAAGCCAGGAGCAATGTGTGTGTCATCTGTGCTTTACAAAGGAGATGCTCACAGAACTCTGACACTTCTTGCAGCAAGACCTGCAGCCTCACAGCAGGATGGTGCTGCTAGCAGCTATGAATGTGACATAAATTTCTTCACATTTGGATTCTTTAGAGTGAAGCAGGCGACGTTATCATAGGAAGTTAGTGGTCTTCGGCACTGCATCCAGGTCCTTAGGGCTAGACTCCTGTCATTCATTGCAGCAGCTACCTGCTCCCACTGCCTTCTCCAGAAAGTTCTTTCTAACTTCTGTTTGCTGTGTACAGCCAGGTTGTTTCACTTGGTGATCCTTTTAAGGTTGCAGGTGCAGAGGTGCAGGCTGACCTTAAGTAGAACAAGCTAGCTTTAAGCGGTGCATGCCTCACATGAACTTGTATCCCTACTGAGGCATCCAGCTGCTCAGCAGCACATTTAATCCTAGGCTGCACACCACAATCATATTTCGCAGGAAGTATAAAGTTAGAATGGGCATGGTGTAATCATGCATCACAAACCTTGCATCGAATTTTGGGGGCTAACCAAATTTTTCCCCCCACAGATTCGAAACCAGAAAGTAAAAATTAGCATATTTCATTCGATGTAACATTATATACTGAAAGTTAAGTAAAGGGAAAGGAAGATTGGATTGAGAGATAAGAGAGAATTTTTAAAATTTAATTTTAAACCTCCAATAGTTAAGTCCCGAAGAAATGCGACTCCACAATTGTAAAAGTAACCTTTCAGAGATAGAGAAGTTATTTGGCAGTAATTATGATTGATTATGCCATTAAAATTTCACTTGTACCTCAATGTATGAGCCTCAACTTTTTCTGCTGTGCTTAATGGGTAAAATACAAAAATTCATGCCTTGTCAAATACCATAATGCCAAGTTTATTACCAAGGTAACCATAGCATGCAGCCTGTGGTGGAGCAGGGTAACTTAGTATCTTCCTAGATTTCCACGGTTAACTGTCCATATGTGGATCCTGGAAGCTGTTTATCAATTTATCCATTAATATAGTGAGCATCAATTGCCTCAGTTATTTCTACTGCAAACTCTGGGACATACTAATGTGTTGTAATGGGCTTGAAATTTCTAAATGAAGGATACACTGTTGTACTCAATCACAAACATGGTGGCCAGCCTTAAATCATAATACATGATATATCAAGGTGTACTTACAGTTGGCAATAGCAAAAGAGGTACATCAACTGAATAGCATACTTTAGGAGAATGGGTAAGGGGTATTCCCTTATAATTCCCAATTCAGCACTGCTCTTCCCAATTTGGGGAAGAGAGAAAAAAAGGAACACTAAACATAGCCTGTCCTCCCTGCACTTTCAGGGACTGGGACAATAAAATTGGCAAGAATGGTCAAGAAAATGAGTTTGTAGAATGTTTTCATGGCCGTTTCTTGGAGCAGCATGTAGTGAAACTGACTAGGGATAAAGCTATCTTAGATCTAGTATTGTGTAATGAAGCAGGGTTAATTAGTAATGCCATAGTAAAAAAAAGTGAATAGTGATCATAATACCTTTGACTTCTATGTTAATTTTGAAAATGAGGTATTCCAATCACAAAAATCTTAAAATTAAACAAAGCCAATTCCATAGGTTTGAGGGGAGCACTGCTTAAGGTTAATTGAGTAAATAGACTAAAAGGTATGGAGGTAAATGAACTGTGGGAAACATTTAAAGAAACAATTCAAAATGTTCGACAAAAATACATTCCATTGCAGAACAAAAACTCAGCAAGAAAGACCCCTCTGTGGCTCATTCAGGAAATTAAGGATTGTATTAGTTTAAAAGAAGAGGCTTACAATTTTGTGAAAAATAATAGCAAGTCTGAGGCTTGGGAGTGTTTTAGAAATCAACAGAGAGCCACCAAAAAGTTGATAAAAGAAAAAAAAATAGAGGGAGTAAACTAGCCAGAAATATAAAAACAGATTCCAAGAGCTTTTATAAGTATATAAAAAGAAAGTGGGTAACAGTAAACAGTAAACCCTTAGAAGCAGAGACAGGAGAAATTATCAGGGGAATGAGGAAATGGCAGAGGCATTGAACAAATATTTTGTTTCTGTCTTCACAGCAGAAGGCATTAGTTCCACACTAGAAATACGCAATAACCTAGGAGCTAAAAAGAGTGAGGCAATTAGGGAAATTAATATCAGCAGAGATAAAGTATTAGAGAAATTTAAGGGATTAAAATCTGACAAATCCCCAGGACCTGATGGCCTACACCCTAGGGTTCTGAAGGAGATAGCTGCAGGGGTAATGGATGTGGTAGCCATGGCTTTCCAAAATTCCTTTGATTTGGGAACAGTCCCACTAGATTAGAAGTTGACAAATGTTACACTGCTTTTCAAGAAAGGAGGGAGGGAGAAAAGAACAAACTACAGGCCAGTTGGCCTAACATCAGTTGTTGGGAAAATGCTGGAATCTATTATTAAGGAAGTCTTGACAATGCACTTAGAAAAGCATTGCACGATTAGAACAATTCAGCATGGTTTTAGTAAAGGGAAATCCTGTTTGACATATTTATTACTGTTTTTTTGATGATATAACTAGTCGGGTAAATAAAGGGGAACCAGTAGATGTAGTATACCTAGGTTTCCAAAAGGCATTCAATAAGGTGCCACACAAAAGTTTAATAGATAAGATAAGGGCTCATGGAGTTGGGGGTAATATATTAGCATGGGTAGAGGATTGGTTAATGGATAGAAAACAGAGAGTGCACATAAACAGGACTTCTTCAAGTTGGCAGGCAGTGAATAGTGGAGTGCCGCAAGGATCAGTACTGGTGCCTCAGCTATTAACAATCTATATTAATGACTTAGATGAAGAGACAGAGAGTAATGTATTAAAGTTTGCTGATGATACAAAGCTCGATGGAAAGGTAAGCTGTGGGAAGGACACAGAGAGGCTGCAAAGAGATATAGACATAGATATAGGCAACAAGATGGCAGAAATAGTATAATATAGGGAAATGTGTAGTTATTCATTTTGGTTGTAAGAATAAAAAAGCAGAATATATTTTTAAAACGGTGAGAAACCTGTAAGTGTTGATCTTCAAAGGGACTTTGGGTGTGCTGTTCAAGGAACACAGAAAGTTAGCAGCAGGTGTAGCAAGCAATTAGGAAGGCAAATGACATGTTGGCCTTTATTGCAATGGGATTGGAGTACAAGATTAAGATCTTGCTACAGTTGTACAGGGTTTTGGTGAGACCACATCTGGAATATTGTGTGTAGTTTTGGTTTCCACATTTAAGAAAGCATATGCTTGAATTGGAGGTGGTGCAGCGAAGGTTCACTAAATTAGTCCCTGGGATGAGGGGTTGTCCTATGATGAGAGGCTGAGTAAATTGGGCTTATATTCTCTGGAGTCTAGGGAATGAGAGGTAATCTCACTGAAACCAAAATTCTGAAGGGGTTTGATAGGGTGGATGCTGGAAGATAGTTTCCGCTGGTCGGGGAATCTAAAATACAGGGGCACAGTCTTAGGATAAGGGGCAGATCATTCAGGACTGGGACGAGAGGAAATTAGTTCACTCAAAGAGTTGTGAATCTTTGGAATTCTCTACCCCAGAGGGTTGTGAATGCTCCATCGTTGAACACATTTAAGGTGGGGATAGACAGACTTTTGGGGTCTCAGGGAATTAAGGACTATGGGGAGAGGGTGGGAAAATGGAGTTGAAGTCCAAGATCAGCCATGATCATATTGAATGGTGGAGCACACTTGATGGGCCCTATAATGTATTCCTGCTCCCATTTCTTATGTTGTTATGCCAGGTCATCCTTCCTGGCTGATCACCAATATACTGCAGTCAAAACAAAGGAAAATTAAATTCAAATGACAACTAGCTACCAGATGACACTCAGCAAGAGGTGGTGGCATAATGGTATTGTCACTAGATTAGGATTCTAGAGACCCTTGGCAGATGGTGAAATTTGAATTCAATAAAAAATCTGGAATTAAAATACTAATGGTGACCACAAAACCATTTCCGATTGTTATAAAAACCCATTTGGTTCATTAATGCCCTTTAGGGAAGGAAATCTGCCATCCTTACCTGGTCAGGCCTGCATGTGACTCCAGACCAACAGCAAAGTGGTTGGCTCTTAAATTCCCTCTGAAGAAGAGCAATTAGGGATGAGAAATACATGCTGGCCGAGCCAACGATTTCCACCTCCCATAAACAAATTAAAAAGAACATTTCTACGCTAAAATACAAGACCATTGTGTAGAACAGCCCTCATAGTCAGAACACTGACAGGTACAATATTGACATAGCTGGAGTAAGTGAAGAGAGGTTTGCAGAGAAATCTCATCTTGAGGAAGTAGGTGCAAGCTATATATTTCTACTCAATTAGCAAGTCCAAGGACCAGCCTCGATAGTCGAATGCGGGCTTCGCCATGCGATCTGAATTGTATGCCCAACTCATTTCCCAAGAGTATCAGTGACCTTTCATGGTACTTCAAATAAGGCTTGTTAGAAACTAGTACGCAACAATTTTCGGTGCCTGTGCACCAACAATGTCATACACAGGTGAGGTCAAAGGAGCAGTCTACGATGATCACACCAGGACAAACTTGAACTGGGCCAATCCAAAAGAAGAAGTCTCCGTTATCAAGATCAACACCTGAGGAGAACAGAGCCCGGTCCCTACAGGTTCAATGAGCACACCACAAAGCCAGTGTCTTCACTCACTTCTCCAATAGTGACTTCATTTGTAATATAGGCAATCAGGTCAGAAAATCAAGGTTTTGTTTAACATCACATCAGAGATTATATCAAGCTAGATGGTGAACAATTGGTCTCTATGCAGAACATTCATCCACGAAGCTACAGAAGAATCTATCAATGATCTTTACATGCATCATTTAGATGGACATTTTGTACACCAGAGCAAAGCATGTTTCTAGTTGTCAAAAATGAAGATTTACTCTAAAAAAAAAATTCTGCTTGTATACATGAAGTATAAAGAATCATTTTATAGAGCCAGAGTTTTACAGCATGGAAAGAGGCCCTTCGGCCCATCGTGTCCTTGCCGGTCATCAAGCACCTATCTACTGTAATCCCATTTTCCAGCACTTGACCCATAGCCTTGTATTCCATAGTGTTTGAAGCGTTCATCCAAATACTTCTTAAATGTTGTGAGGGTTCCTGCCTCTACCACCCTTTCAGGCAGAGAGTTCCAGATTCCCATCACCCTCTGGGTGAAACAAATTTTTCTCAAATCTCCTCTAAACTTCCTGCCCCTTACCTTAAATCTATGCCCCTGGTTATTGACACCTCCACTAAGGGGAAAAGTTTCTTCCTATCTACCCTATCTATGCCCCTCATAATTTTGTACACCGTAATCAGGACCCATCTCCACCTTTTCTGCACTAAGGAAAACAACTCCAGCCTATCTAGCCTCTCTTCATAGCTGAAGCGCTCCAGCCCAGGCAACATCCTAGTGAATTTCCTCTGCACCCTCTCCAGTGCAATCACATCCTTCCTATAGTGTGGCAACCAGAACTGCACACTGCATACAACTCCATCATAACCTCCTTGCTCTTGCAATAAAGGCAAGTATCCCATATGCCTTCTTAACCACGTTACCTACCTGTCCTGCTGCCTTCAAGGATCTATGGACATGTACACCAAGGTCCCTCTGATCCTCTGTACTTCCTAGGGTCCTACCATTCATCATGTACTCCCTTGCCTTGCCGGTCTTCCCAAAATGCATCACCTCACACTTTTCAGGATTAACTTCCATTTGCCACTGCTCTGCCCATCTGACTAACCGTCCTGTAGTCTAAGGCTTTCTTCCTCGTTATTTATCACACCACCAATTTTCGTGTCATCTGCGAACTTACTGACCATACCTCCTACGTTCATGTCTAGATCATTAATGCGCACTACAACTAGCAAGGGACCCAGCACCGATCCCTGTGGTACGCCACTGAACACAGGCTTCCATTCACAAAACAACCTTCGGCCATCACCCTCTGCCTCCTGTCACTAAGGCAATTTTGGATCCAATTTGCCAAATTGCCCTTGATCCCATATGCTCTTACTTTCTTGGCCAGTCTCCCGTGCAAGACCTTGTCAAAAGCCTTACTGAAGTCCATGTAGACTACATCAACTGCACTACCTTCATCTATACATCTAATCACCTCCTCAAAATTCAGCCAAATTTGTTAGATATGATCTCCCCCTGACAAAGCCATGCTGACTATTCTTCATTAATCCCTGCCTCTCCAAGTGGAGATTAATTCTGCCCCTCAAAATTTTTTCCAAAAGTTTCCCTACCACTGATGTTAGACTCACTAGCCTGTAATTATCTGGTTTATCTCTACTGCCCTTCTTGAATAGTGGTGCCACATTAGCTGTCCTCCAGTCCTCTGGCACCTCTCCTGTGGCCAGAGAGGATTTGAAAATTAGTGTCAGGGCCCCTGCAACCTTTTCCCTTGCCTCCCACAGCAGCCTGGGATATCTCTGAGCCTGGGGATTTATCCACTTTTAAGACCGCTAAAACCATTAATACCTCTTCCTTTTCAGTGCTAATTTGTTCAAGTATATCACAGTCCCCTCCCTGATTTCTATACCTACATCATTCTTCTCTATAGTGAATACTGATGCAAAGTACTAATTTAAAACCTCACCTACATCTTCTGTCTCCTCCCACAGATTGCTGCTTTGGTCCCTACTCTTTCCCTGGTTATCCTCTTGTCCCTTATAAAATGCTCCTTTATACTTATACAATGACTTTGGATTTTCCTTTTTTTTTTACCCGCCCGTGTTTTTTCATGCCCCCTCTTTGCTCTCCCAGGCCAGGATTTTACAGTCAGCTTGAAGGGCAAGCTCAACATGCCGGAATGTAAAATGACACACAATGACTTCGGGCTTGCGTCCCAATATCATCGCACTGTCTCGCAATGTTTCATTCGGCGGGTGTGCACTGGAATCAGTTGCATGCCCACCGATAATTGATCGGCCTATTAAGGCCATTAACGAAGTAATTAAAGTCAAATTTACACTGCCCATCCAACCTTATGGTTGCCGGGCAGGTGAAAAGGTGAAGCAGCCTTTACATTTTTTAGGAAACCTCATCCACGAGCAGGATGAGGTTTCCCAAAGTGTTTACGAAATAAATTTTTAAAATTTATGAAAAATAAAAACATGTCCCATCTCATATGACACAGTCACATGAGGGGACATGTTTCATTAAATTTTTATTCCATTTATTTATTTTTTTCTAAAGCGCTTCAATCTCCCTGAGGCAGCTCCGTGCCTCAGGGAGATTGAACTGCTCTTTCGCACATGATCTGACTCTCCCTCCTCCCCCCGCCTGCACAGGTAGCGCTCATGCTACCGCTTGCATATTACACAGGGCAGGCCTTAATTGCCTCACTCGTGTTAAATGGCGGTACGGAGCCGAGCGCTGGCAGCAGTCAGTTCCGTGAGCACCCCCACCTGTTCCCGCCAAGCCCGCCCGACACAGGAAAAATTCAGGCCCTAATTTCTTTTTTAAGTAACCCCCTGCACTTTCTATACTCCTCTAGGGCTTCCGCTATTTTGAGCCCTCGGTATCTACCATAAGCTTCCCTTTCCTTCCTTATCCAATCCCGTACATTCCTTGACATCCAGGGTTCTCTCGGCTTTTTGGTCCCACCCTTCGCCTTTATGGGAATATGTTGGCCCTGCACTCTCTCAATTTCCTTTTTGAATGTCTCCTACTGCACTGATGTAGATTTTCCAACAAGTGACTGCTCCCCGTCCACTTTTGCCAGATCCTTTCTTATCATATTAAAATTGGGCTTCCCCCAATTCAGAGCCTTTATTTTGGGTCCATCTTTGTCCTTTTCCATAACTACCTTAAATCTTACTGAGTTATGGTCACTATCACCGAAATGCTCCCCCACTGACACTTCTATCACTTGCTTGGTTTCGTTCCCTAAAACAAGGTCCAGCACCGGCCCCTCCCTTATAGGATTTTCTACGTGCTGGTTTAAAAAGTCTCCTGGATACATTTTAACAATTCCGCCCCTTCTAAGCTTTTCACCCTTTGTCTATCCCAATTAATATTGGGGAAGTTGAAATCCCCTACTATCATCAGTCTATTATTTTTACACTTCTCTGAGATTTGCCTACATATCAGCCCTTATATCTCTCCCTGACAGTTTGGGGTCTATAGTACACTCCAAGCAATGTGATTGCCCTCTTTTTGTTTTTAAGTTCTACCCATATGGCCTCATTTGAGGAATCTTCTAAGATATCATCCCTCCTTACTGCAGTAATTGACTCCTTGATCAATATTGCGACACCACCCCCTCTTTTACAACCCCCTCCTCTACCCCCACTTTGCAGGACCTCATTCCTCTTTCTACCTATGTCGTTGGTGCCAATGTTCGCCCTCCTCCTTCAGAATGCCCTGCAGCCGTTCAGTGACATCCTTGATCCTGGCCCCAAGGAAGCAACACACCATCCTGGCGTCACATCCGCAGCCACAGAAATGCCTGCCCCTCACTATTGAGTCTCCTACCACTATTGCTCTTCCTCTCTTTCTCCTCCCGCCTTGTACAGCTGGGCTCTGGCTGCACTCCCCAGAGGAACCGTCTCATCATTTCACTGTTTTCCATCACAGAAAAACCATTCTTGAGTGAGATGTACTCTGGGGCTTTCCTGACTACCTGCCTGCCTCCCTTCTTCTGACTGGTGGTCACCCATTCCTTCTCTGACCACACTTACTTAAGCTGCGAGGTGACCATGTCTAAAAACATGCCATCCGCATAACCCTCAGCCTCGCGGATGCACTGCTGTGCCTCCAGCCGACGCTCAAGTTCCGAAACCCGGTGCTTGAGCTGGTCAAACCTGTAGCACTTCCTGTGGATGTGGTCATCCAGACTGCCAAGAGTCTAAGGTCTAAGATCTAACACACGGGACTGTGGTCCCCTGCCATATCTTTAGTTAAAATACTCTTACCCTAAATTTAAACCAAGTAGAAAATTATTTAACTTTCTTTTTTTGCAATAAAGCTAGAACTCTTACCTTTTCTTAATGTAGCTTTGAAGTGGAAAAAAGCAACTTCCCCACTACCTACCAATCAGCTCTATGCTTTGCACTGACATCACTTTCGTCAGTCTTTTCAAATTCCGGTGGGGTTCCTGTTTCATCCCCTGAACTCTCACTGTTTTATCCCCTGAACTGAGAAAGAATAGGTAAACCTCTTTATCATTAAGTCTCTAATTCACTTCTGCACATTAGTAGGTCTTATCATAAAGCCTAACCCACTCTAAATTGAGCTGGGATGCCACATTCACATTTACATTTCCAAAGGCCATTTCTATATTGGCTAATTTTGATTCCCTTAATATACTTTGCCATTATTTTGAACTTTTCATATTTAGGTGTTTATAAAGCTGGAATGGCCCATTCATCAGGTAGTTTAATGAATATCAAAGCTTTAACAAACACTTATTAAATTTGCAATGACTTAAAACTTCTTGATTCAGGTCCCAATGCAACACTTGAAACAACTGTTATTGATCTTACAGAGTAGTTTTCACCATTATGGCTTTAGCAAACTGACCAGGGCTATAGATTACCAAAGCATTTCCCTACACAAGACAAACAGGCTTTGTTTTTCTAAATTTAATGATGAATGCGACGGACGTCAGGAACCGAAGTTAATCTTGTGCCGCACAACTTACCGCCCAGAACACTGTGCGCCACACTGTGGTAAGACAGGAAGAAGAACCCGCAAGCAAAATGAGATAACAACTTATATTTACATAGCACCTTTAGTGAAATGAAATGTCCCAAGGTGCTTCACAGAAGCGTTATAAAACAAAATATGACACCGTCACAAAAGGAGATATTAGATCAGGTGACCAAGAGTTTGGTCAAAGAGGTAGGTTTTAAGAAGTGTCTTAAAGGGGGAAAGCAAGGTGGAGAGGTGTAGGGAGGGTATTCTAGAGCTTGGGATCTAGGCAACTCAAGGCACAGCCACCAATGGTGGAGCAATTATGATTGGAAATGCACAAGAAACAAGAATTAGAGGAGCACCGATATCTCAAAGGGTTCTGGATTGGGAGAGATTACAAAAATAGGGAGGAGCAAGGCCATGGAGGGATTTGAAAATGAAGGTGAGAATTTTAAAGCCAAGATGTTGCTTAACGAAGAGCCAAGCTATCACAGGGGTGATGTGGGGATTGGGACTTGCTGTGAGTTAAGACTCGGGCAGCAGAATTTTGAATGATCTCATGTTTAAGGAGGGTAGAATATGGAACACCAGCCAGCACTGCATTGGAATAGTCAAGTCTAGAGGTCACAAAGGCATGGATGAGGCTTTCAGCAGTAGATAAGCTGTGGGAGAGGCGAAGGTTGAGCAATGTTATGGGGGTGGAAAAGGTGGTCTTAGAAATGGAATGAACATGTGATCAGAAGCTCATCTTGGGATCAAATGTGATGCCAAGGCTGCAAACAGACTGGCTTAATCATACCCTGTTGTGAGAGAGAGGGATGGAGTCAGTTGTTAGGGAAAGAAGTTTGGAGCAGAGACTGAAAACAATGGCTTCAGTTTTCCCAACATTTAATTGGAGGAAATTTCTGTTCATACAGTGCTGGATGTCAGAAAAGCAGTCTGACAATTTAGCAACAGTGGAAAAGTGAGAGGTGGTAGTGAGGTAGGGTGTCACCAGTCTATGTGCAAAAACAATGTTGTGCTTTCAGATGTTGCCGACGAGGGACAGAATGTAGATGAGAAATTGGAGGTGGGCCAAGCATTGATCCTTGGCAGGACACCAGAGATAACAGTGTGGAAGCTGAAAAAGAAGCTTTTGCAAGAGATTCTCTGGCTACACTCGGATAGATAATGGAACCATGTGAAAGCAGTCCCACCCAGCTGGACAACAGTGGAGAAGCATTGGAGGAGAATGTTGGGGTTAACCATATCAAAAGTTGCAGAAAGGTTGAAAAGGATGAGGAGGGAAAATTTACCCTTTGTCGCAGTTACATATTTGTAACTCCTTAGGCTAATGGCTGTGCTGGCTGAAAGCAGAATGATTATGCTGGTGTGCTACTGGTTAGAAGGAACTGTACAGTATGCGGGGCTAAAAATACAACATTGCCTTTCCTCAGTGATTAACAGGAATGAAATCATATTCTCAGTAATTGTATGCAGTCCCCATCACTTATAGTGGGCTTTAATTAGTGATTGGATTGGTGAGTGATTAATATTGAAGGAAAAAAGCACGCTCTCATTTGTCCATTAAAATGAGGACATTTACCCTAGAATTAACTGCAACCTACAATCATGGTAGAGAATTCTACAATAAAATTATACTGTTGTGTTCCTAAAGGCCTAAAATTACACATTTAACCTGCAAAAAAAGAACAAAAATTTTCTAGCTATGCACATCAAGTGATAAAACCAAATAAAAGTAACCAAAATAGTTTTACAAAGAGGAATTTAACTCAGTGTCTGTCACTTGTAAGGTGTGAACAGTTGATTGAATTCTCCCCCTAGTATCAGCAGAGGCTTTTAAATACACAAGTACTTATTGAACTGCTTTCCAGCAAGGAGACAGGAGACTGCGCCAGACTGTGGCCCTTTGGCCAGGTGGAGAGATGGGCAGGACCATTTTGAGTTATCATTTGTGGCAGGGGCAGTGAGTTACAAAATCATTTAAGATGATAGAAGGTACAGGCACAGATTTGAGCTGATAAAATGAGGTTCCGATTTTGATAGCAATGGGAGTGGAGCAAGAAGGGGGATAACAAGTCTTCTGAACCAAGACATTTACAGCAATGCACAATTTAATCATTTTTGGTCCACATTTGGACAGTTGTTGTCTGACCACAAAAATGAGTAGCAATGATGAAATCATATTTAATTGACATTGAACTTGAGGGAATGGATGCATCTCGTCAACATCTGATCCTGCCATGCAGCTTTCTTGTGATTAGTTTCCATTAATACTTAAAAGCCATTTATAGGACTTGTAAAACAGACAAGTACTTGTCAAGATGTTACTGGAGTGAAAGTCAACGTGAAATTTCACATTGCTACTTAAACAAATGCTTTTTCTTGTAATGTTACACAGCTGTCAATTTAATGGAGATCTATGAGCATTTATGAGCTCTGAAGAAGGTTCATATGGACTCAAAGCATTAACTTTGTTTTTCTCTCTCCACGGATGCTGTCAGACCTGCTGAGTTTTTCCAGCATTTTCTGTTTTTGTTTCAGGTTTCCAGCATCCGCAGTAATCTGCTTTCATTTATGAGCATTTAGTTCAGTAAATATTGATTCAGATATCTCCATCTAGCTTATTGTACTGTTTGGATAAAACAATGGTGTTTTCTTTAAGCAGTATGTTATAATACATGGGGGAGAATTTTCTTCCCGTCCGGTGGTGGGGGGGGGTTGTGCAGGAGCGGGCGCTGACGTGTGTGAAGCCGCTCGCTGCCCGTGATCGGCTGGGTGATGCCATTTTATGTGGGCGGGCTAATTAAGACCCACTCAGCATGACGCATGCCCATTAGCGATGTGCGAGCGGGGGGGGGTTGCCTGAGCCGGGGCCTATGCTCTTTCGCGCATATGCACGAAAGAGCGCAGAAATCTCCCTGAGGCATGAAGCTGCCTCAGGGAGATTAGTTTAAGTTTAAAAAATTTTAATAAAGGAAAAAAAAACATTTTTAGGACATGTCCCCTCATGTGAAACTGTCACATGAGCTGGGACATGTCTATTAATTTTATTAAAATTTTTTTCAAACCTTTAAAAACCTTCATGAAACCTCATCCCACCCATGGATGAGGTTCCACGAAAAATGCGAGGGCCGCCTGGGCTTTTCGCCCACCCGCCAAAATCTGAATGACGTGCGGTGATATCGGGATGCATGTCTGACGTCACTGTGCGTTGTTTTACGCCTCAGCGAGCGGGCCATGCCCCCGCTCGCCAAGCCAAAAATTCTGCCCATGAGCTGATACCTGAATCACTCACATTAGTGCACTTAACTTGAATAAAAAATATTCACATAACACTGAAAAGTCCCAGCGAAGTTAGATTCTTGATTTTGCTTCTCTGTACATTTTCAATTGACCTTTCAGCAGTTTTGCAGTGAGTGCTCAGCTATTGTCCCAATGGAAACAGCATGAACATGGTTACAACGTAGAAGAAATACAGGAGACACAACTTTAAATATCACAGCATATTATATTCAAAGAAGCATTTTTAATCAAAGATATACTTGAGTATCAGCCTTACTCTGACTGACCCAAGGCTTTGTCACTTCAGAATGAAGCTATTCCGGGAGATTCTTTTCATCTCCAAATATGGTTGACCTTTGACCTCTTATTTCCCAACCTATGCACAATAAAGCCATCATTATTTTAGTGTGAGGCTGAGTCGAGTCTCTCGGTGGAAAGCTTTGTAAGTTAGGCTTTTAGCCTTTTTAAAATCACTGCAATTTTTCTAGCCCAGCAGCAAAGCAGGAATGTGGAAGCAGCACTCCCTCTCACGCCTTGGCCTCTCAAGACTTTCTTTTCAGTTGGAGTCTGGGGAGCCGCTAAAGCTTGACAGGACTAGTGGGTACGAATTTTCGAGGCAGGCAGGGGGCAATTAAAGTTCAGAGCCCTTGCTCGCTCGCCCGCTCATTTACCCCCTGACTGGGTTGGTTCCTTCGCTCTCCAACCTCTCTCCCTCAGTCTCAACTTTAGGTCAGGTTGACTTGAGGCTCACACCTGGGCTCAGCGCTGGCCGCCAGCAAGAAAAAAATAGGCAGGTCACCAAGCAGCGACGTTCGTGAATGCAGTACGTGTGCGCAGTCACGATGTAGATATTCTGTATCATCACACTGTGCCAGTTTGGGACTGCTGCCTGCGAACACAATCATCCATCACCATTCAGTTAAATGGATTCTGTGGCCATCAAGAGTTGATTAATAGGACCCTATCATTTTAAAGTCTCCTGGGCCGCATTTAATCCAAATCAGTTAGTATCCCAGCCATTCCAGGAGAGTTGACAACCCTACACAAGGCAGAAGACTGTGGATTCAAGCCCCATTAAGAAGTTTGGTACACAATGTAGGCTGACAGTTCAGTATAGTACTGATGGTGTGCTACATTGCTAGAGGTGCCATCTCATGAATCATGAGACCATGGCCCAGTTCAGATGAAGTAAAGAAGCCTCCGGCATGATTCAAAGCACCTGAAGCTCCTTAAGTTTCCTGACCAACATTTGTCCTTCAGTCACCAGCACCGAAATAGATGTCATTTATTTGTTGTTTATAGGATGTTGCTATGCACAGGGTGACCGACAGATTTGCCTACACAACAATGGGTGGAATTGTCCCAGATTTGCAATAAGTGGGGTAGCAGGCAGGAAAAGAACGTTTTTCCCGTCAGCTGTAGGTTTTCGCGCTGTATCATCCCAATCCCGCCTCATTAATCATGCATTCCCAGGAAACATGCCATTTCGATGATGGGCAGGATCTCATTCACCAGCCATGTCATCGCCTTGCCGCTTTATCACGCCGGGCATGCAGCCGCATGCACACCTCTCAATGCTTCCAGACAACAACTGCTGCAAAGAATGCATGGCCCTGAAAGGCAAGAGGACTGCAGCCCCCCGGTTTAGTGATGTGCCTTTTGGATGCCATGGAGGCCCGCCATGATGTCCTCAACCCCACTCTGGCCACAGTAGGGACATCACTAATCCAGCATGGGAGGGGGGGGGGCAGCAGTAGTCAGCGCCAATGCCCTGCAAAAGAGGACAGCCACCCAATGCTGCTACAAGATGAATGGTCTCATCTGTTCCGCCAGGGTAATTCACTCTTCTCATCACTCTCAACTCACACACTCTCAAACCCATCACACATCCACAGGGATCTCACACCTCAAGGGACAAAACCACTAACTCTAACGCACACCCTCCCATCTCAATCAGGCTCATACCCTCTCGAGCTCACATCCTCATCCTGTCCATGGCTTTGCACATTCCACACAAACATTCCACGCAGTGCCATGTGTCCTGCTCTCTCATTCTCCATCTGTTTTCATGCAGGAGAAGCTGGCTCACAACAGCAGGGAGAGATCCCACACCAGGGCTGGAGTGGCCCACATTTGGCCCCTCACTCACTTTGAAGAGTGTGCCATTGCACTGAGTGATGAGGATGTGGATCATGCCTGCGGCAACAGTGAGGTTGGTGGTGAATACCCACATGAAGATCCTGCACCAGATCATCCCCCTCTCATTGCAACTGTGAGTGCTCTCTCTCCTGCTTTTGACTCTGTTGCCATACACTAATTATCTCTACTTTGGTTCACAGGGAGCTCTGCCAAGCAACAAACACCCTCAGCCAGCCAGTCCCTCAGCTCCATTCAGGTCTGCACCTCCAGTCAAGAGGACACCTCCTCCATTGAAGAGCTGAAAATAAGCAGCCTGGAAGACCCATCACAGCACTTACCCACACGCTGCACCAGCACAGAGACACACACCTCAGTGTTACCTAGGTCTATAGCAGGCTTGGGTTCACAATCTGGTGGTCCCAGCACGGGCATAAGTTCGCAGCAAGAGGAGGCAAGCTCAGCCAACCTCCCCGGCACTCGGAGGACTGCCGGGGCAGGGGAATCTGTGGGATCTGAATCAGATGACGAGCCTCTGGATTCGACCTTCCAACTCATCGTGGAGAGTCAGCAGAAGGTGAGGGCATATAACACAGAGCTGTTTGAAGCCCTCAGCAGGGTGGCACACGAGTTGGAGGAGTATGTGATGAAGTGGTGCCCACAAAAGTGCTTATGGAGGTCGCCATGGGGAGGATGGCAGACGCCATGGAGACCCCGGTCCGGCAGAACGCAAAGATGCGTGCAGACCTGCACTCCATCACGGTAGCCATGGGTGAGTTCCTTCAGGGCAATGCAAGGGGAAACGGGGCACCTTGACATCTGCCCAGGTGCTCCTTCTCCTCAAGGAGTTAGGCCAGGACCCTAGGGCACTGAGGAGAGGAGGAGCAGAAGCTGGACGCCCCTGGGTCATCCAATCAGGAATCGCAGAAACTGTCCTCTCCTTCTGAGTCCCCTTTGCCTGTGACCCCCTCAACCTCATCCTCTGCCACTGTAGAGGGAGCAGCTGGCCCACAGGGGGGCAGCCAAAGGAAGCCGGGGCTCCCAATGCCTCAGCTGTTCAGAGGACACATGCTGAAGACCTCAGAGGCAACAGGGCTAACCACTGCACAGGCTGTCTCCACCCCTGCTGCAGATGTCAGGGCAGCACCTAGAAGTGTCAGACCTAGAGAAGTTTGAAAATTCTGATCAGAATTGGTTGCACAGGCGAACACATTTTGTCATTTTATAATCTGAACATTTATTCACTTTCACTGAATAATGTGTAATGGTGTCTTTCAGTTTCATTGACAGGCTACATGAGTCTTCCCACTGCATCCCCTCCCACTAGCAGTTCAGCTGGATGCAGCCTGCCCATGAGTGATTCTGGGGGGAGGAGTATGTGTGTGGCCTTTCAGAGCCTCGTGCAAGCACTCTCCCACTCACGTGGATCCTACCCACACCACACTCATCTCAATGTCCTGAACATTTTCAATGCTGCCTGCTGGGGTTCACTTTCAGTTGTCCATCTGAGTTGACCTGCATCTCCGCCCACCCACTGATCGCACTCCCATGCAGCACCTGATCTTGCCCACCACAAATCTCTTTTCATTTTCGTTTGGCAAGCATGGTCCTGCTAAGTTTTTCCTGTGCCCCACCATCCTTTCCCCTCCCCAGTCACCTGTATCCTTTGCCCCATCACTGCCGATCCCCCGGCATCATCTTCCACATCCCCACGGTCACCTACCAGCCTTTTTTATCAGGGATGTCCAGGGGAACGTGCAGATTCCCTTCCTTTCTGAAAATCCGACCCCCATCCACATTAACCTCCCTGGCCACCTCCGTCCCACCCCCAGGGTCCATGTCTGCCTCCGAGTTCCCACCAGCCACCCTGGCTATCCCTTCTACCGATACTATCACACCCTCACCATCCTACCTTACACCCTCACTCTGCCTTTGGTCATTCTCACCATTTCCTCATACCATGCCCACCCTCAGTTCGCTCTCCAGGAGGCAGTCATGGACTCATCAGAGCGCTCCCTTGCACATTGACCTTGATATTACCCCCGCCCCTTCGCAATTCCTTCCCCCATCCTTAGGACTCCTTCCCCCGTGGGACTCTATCTCCCCTTGGGACTCCCCTAACACCCCACTTAATTCCCCTCCTCTCTGCATTCCTCACCCCTGTCTGCACTCCTCCTCCTCCTCCTCCTTCTCCGCGCTCCTTCCGTTACACCTTCCTGCCCCCTTACGCTGACCTCCCCAGTTGCCATCTTGCCTCCATTAACCCCTCCTCCCCATAGTCATTCCCCCCAACCTCACTCACAACACCTTCATTCCCCCACTAAGGGGCATCCATGAGGCTCTGTGAGCCATCGGCAACAGCAGAATTGGACTCAACCACAATCTGTCACTTCATGGCTTGGCATATCCCCCACTCTACCATTACCATCAAGCTGGGGGGTCAACCCTGGTTCAATGAAGAGTGCAGGGCTACTTGCATGGCAAACAGCGTAAGTAGTATGCTAAGTGATCACACAACCAAAGGATCGGATCTAAGCCCGGCAGTCCTGCCACATCCAGTTGTGAATGGTGGTGGACAATTAAACAACTCACTGGAGGAAATGATTCCACAAATATCCCATCCTCAATGATGGGGGAGCACAGCACATCAGTGCAAAAGAAAAGGCTGAAGCATTTGCAACAATCTTCAGCCAAAAATACCGAGTGGATGATCCATCTTTGCTTCCTCCTGAGGTCAGCAGTATTGCAGATGCCAGTCTTCAGCCAATTTGATTCACTCTATGTGATACCAAGAAATGGCTGAAGGCAATGGATACTGCAAATGCTATGGGTCTTGATAACATTCCAGCAACAGTAGTGTAGAATTGTGCACAAGAGTTAGTCATGCACCCAGCCAAGCTGTTCCAGTACAGCTACAACACTGGCATCTACCCGGCTATGTGGAAAATTGCCCAAGTATGCCCTGTACACAAAAAGCAGGAGAAATCCAACCCGGCCAATTACCGTCCCATCAGCCTACTCTTGGTCATCAGTAAAGTCATCATCAACAGTGCTATTAAGTGGCACTTGCTTAGAAATAGCCTGCTCATTGATGTTCAGTTTGGGTTCCACCAGGGCCACTCAGCTCCTGACCTCATTTCAGCCTTGGTTCAAACATGGACAAAAGAGCTGAACTCCTGAAGTGACGTGACAGTGACTGTCTTTGACATCAAGGCAGCATTTGATTGAATGTGGCAACAGGAAGACCTAGCAAAACTGGAGTCAATGAGAATCGGGGGAAACTCTCTGCTGGTTTGACTCATGTCTAGCACAAAGGAAGATGGTTGTGGTTGTTGGAGGTCAGTCACCTCAGTCCCAGGATATCACTGCAGGAGTTCCTCAGAGTAGTGTCCTCAGCCCAACTATCTTCAGCTGTTTCATCAATGACCTTCCTTCCATGAAAAGATCAGAAGCGGGGCTGTTTGCTGATGATTGAACAATGTTCGATCAAATGCTGCCTTGAGGTCAAGGGCAGTCACTCTCACCTCACCTCGGGAGTTCAGCTCTTTTGTCCATGTTTGAACCAAGGCTGAAACAAGGTCAGGAGCTGAGTGGCCCTGGTGGAACCCAAACTGAACATCAATGAGCAGGCTATTTCTAAGCAAGTGACACTTAATAGCCATTCATGACTCTTCAGATACTGAAGAAGTCAGTGTCCATATACAACAGAACCTTGACAACATTCAGGCTAATGCCGATAAATGGCAAATAACATTTGTGCTACAGCAGTGCTAGGCAATGATCATGTCCAATAAGAGAGATTCTAACCATCTTGTGGTAATCTAAGGTGCAATACACCTTTAAGAGAATGTGAGCAGATTGACTACATGACTATTACCCAATTGCTGTGAGGCATGGCTACAATGTTGATCAGTATTTTAGAATAGGGTTTGGTTTGAGAAGCACACATTGTGTTAGTGCTCTCTTACTTGTGCAAATAAACAGCATGTGCTTCATCTTATATTGGTCTCTGGGTCTGCAATATATTGTTTGCCAACTCGCCCACCGGTAGATAGGTGTGCAATCGTGTTCGCGAGCGAAGCGACCCGACAGAAGGAACATAAAGATCTCCTCTTGACATTCATTGGCATTACCATCACTGAATTCCTGCTATCAACATGATGGGAGTTACCATTGACCAGAAACTGAACTGGACTAGCCATATCAGTATTGTGGCTACAAGCGCAGGTCAGATGCTGGGAATTCCGTGGCCAGTAAACTCTCCTGACTCCCCGAAGCCTGTCCACATTCTATCTACAAGATACAAGTCAGGAATGTGATGGACTACTCTCCATTTGCTTGGATGAGTGCAGTTCCAACAACACTCAAGCGGCTCAACACCATCCAGGATAAAGCAGTCAACTTGATTGGCACCCCTTCCACAAACACTCACTCCCTCCACCATTGACGCATAGCAGCAGCAGTGTGTACCAGCTACAAGATGCACCAAAGCAACTCACCAACAGCACCTCCCAAACCATGATCTCTACTATGTAGTAGGACAAGAGCAGCAGATGCATGGGAACATCACCACTTGCAAGTTCTCCAGGCCACACACCATCCTGACTTGGAAATATAACACCATTCCTTCACTGTCTCTAGCTCAAAATCCTGGAGCTCCCACCCTAACAGCACTGTGGGTGTACCTACACCACATGCACTGCAGCGGTTCAAGAAGGCAGCTCACCACCACCTTTTCAAGGACAATTAGGGATGCACAATAAATGTTGGCCCAGCCAATGACAGCCACATCCCACGAATATTTTTTTAAAAATTAGAGGTGTAGACCTCACTCTCTTGGGGATGGTTTCTTACATGTGCAAAACATTTCTAAGCTTATTTATAATTTCATTATTAATTGCACAGAAAGATCTTTGCTTTCAATCAATTAGGTTTCTGTATGACTGTACTATAATTAGTTTAATAATTAAATTTAAACTAAAAGTAGCTCAGACTGTTTTTACATCTGAAGGCTATGTCCTCTTAAGTAATTAAGTCCAATGCTGGATTCATTCTGAAAATATTCAGCAGAGCCCACTTCAAATATTGGCATCATTCATGAAGCTTTCAAAATACCAACAGATGACAGGAAAACAAACTCAAATATGAAATTGAAATAGTCCAGAGAAGTCAAAAAAAAGTGGTGCAGCTGAACATTATCCAAAGTTCCATTCTCCAAACTGATTTAACTTTTGATGAGGATGAAAATGATAAGCATTCACTGCAGCTTCTGCCTGGGTGGGATTTTAATTCATTCAAAATCCATTCTCTTACACGGTTAATATCGGGCCCCAAATATCCTTACCCAGCTCAAAGATAGTAAATAGAAAAATAACAGCTATTTGATTATTGAAATATAAAATTCAGAGTGAGGTTGCACACATCCCCCCTCTGTTGGTCTTCTTTCCAAGGACAATATGTTCTGCATTCAGTTTATCTGAGCGTACTGTATATAGTTCAAATTGAAACTAAAAAGCTATATCAAGTTGGTTATCATTTGGGCTATTGTAATAAAAGTCAAAGGAAAATGAATACATCAAACTTTATGCACTATGCTTTAATTGCGTTTTTTTTTCTCATCTCGAAATCTTACTTCTGGATTTTGAATAGGGGAAATGTTCATGCAACGTCACACACTTAATTTAAGATTTTCATTTATTTTAAATATTTCAACATCTAGCGATATCGGAATCATTTCCCAGCTGAAGACAACCTGTTATTTTGAATTTGCAAGCCTTCCTGGAAGCACTTTAAACCTATTAGAGACATGAACAAACTTTTCTTGAAGCTGATCGAGAGTCAACTGAGCAGAGGAGACAGCATTTCCCAAGTGCAAGCATTGACCAGCTGATAGTTTCTTAGTGTAGAAGAAGACTAGAAAAGTTGTATTTTTTAAAAAAAAATAACAGAATACATTATACAGAAATAGCTTGTTCTGAGCATATTGCTCAGGCTGACCCAGATTACTAGCTACTTCAACCATTCCTGTTGGTGGGATATTGTACTGCGCAAAAGTGGCTGCCATGTTTGCTTAAAGTAAAAGCGATCTGTTTTATGTAAAGTATTCTGGAAAAGCAAGAAATTATGTGCTAATAAAAACACAGCCTCAAATTGATATTATAACTTGCCCTGGGACCTATTAAGATGAAAGAACCTAAGTGTATTATACGAGTGTTATTGTTCCTTAGCTCCAGTGACAAGAAACAGACCATTTTCTAAGCTAACAATCCTTAAACGTGTTTACGTTTAGTGCTGATTAGTTACAAAATTGATGTCTAGATTAGCACATTGACAAATTTAGGCACAATTTCAAGCAATAAAATGATCCAAAGGAATTTAGTACCAGAGTATGCAAATATATATAATGCAAATATCATGGACTAACTAAAACCAGGACTGCACCCTTGCTAAAATGACAAAAAAATTGGATGAACACTAGCAGTGAAAACACTTGGCCTTGGTACTTGAAAGAAAACTATGTGTACATCTTATATTGTATTCCGTATTATATTTTTGGAGCAATAGTATTCTAAGACACAATTACCTCAAAGAAACAGCCCATAAGAAAGCTCTTTGTTAACCTATATATGCCTTATTTTTTTTAAATGGCATAATATTTAGTGAATAAGACTATAGACTGCCTCTCCCAGTCCATCTCCCTCCATTCAACCTCATCAATTAGTGACAGATCTGACTGCAGGTTGTTAATATTGGTCCCTAACACTCCTGGTCTAGGAACAGTTACAGTAGCATAGAAGATATGTTACTGGACTAATAGTCCAGAGGCAGGAGTTTGAATTCCACCATGAGGGCTGTAAAATTTAAATTTTGTTCATTAA
This sequence comes from Cetorhinus maximus, assembly GCF_964194155.1. NCBI lineage: Eukaryota > Metazoa > Chordata > Chondrichthyes > Lamniformes > Cetorhinidae > Cetorhinus > Cetorhinus maximus. Next base: position 75,230,834 of record NC_135888.1, read on the forward strand.
AAGTTCTGGAATTAAAAAGCTACAGTCAGTAATTGTCAGTAAAAAAAACGGGATTATTGCAAATTCCACCTGGTTCACTAATTGCCTCTTGGGAAGGAAGTCTGCTGTGTCTCCAAACCCACAGCAATGTGGCTGACTATTAACTGCCCTCTGAAATGGCCTAGCAAGCCACTCAGTTATATTCAAATATGTGAGAGGTGGTGGAATTGGTACTATTTTTAGAGTTGATTAGCAGACATTTCTTAGGTGGAAAACTTCTAGTTTATTTACAAAGCTACTCAATAGCAACTGCACATGCTTTCACTGCAAACTCTATCTCTACACTAACTACTGAGGTAGCCCACACTACTTTCCTATTGAGTACTAATGATCATGTGATCTTTCTTAACAAGCATTCTTCTTAAAAGATGTATTACACATTAAATAAAACCATAATTACCGCATCCCTCCCCATTTACTCGGATATACATTTTATTATCCACTAGTACAATTTTATCAGGACAGCAAATATTTACACTGGTAAGTAATTTACAAATTCAGTGTTTCTGGGGATTTCCTTAGGTACGTAGGGCGTCCCAGCCCTACAATTTCAGATTCTTTGTCAGGAACCTCCTTTTCTGGAATTGCCTGAACATCAGGTGCTTTGGTGGACACTTGCAGTTCTGTATCCTCAACTCTTACAACGACATCAGACATGTCTGTCCTGGGTTGAGTATCGTCAACAGGAAACGCTGACCCAGTTGTGAAAACTGGCGGAATCAATTCTTAGTGATTTATTTCTCTCTTCCTTTGGTGATCCATGTGTCTCTGAATGACTCGGCCTTCCACCTCCATGTGGTAAGATAGAGGTCCAGTCACTGCACTTATTTCACCCGGTAACCACTGTCATCCTTCTCCAAAGTTCTTCACGTATACCGTCTCTCCCACGGTAAATTTCCTCTCACGACTATGCGAGCCGTGTCTAGTTTTCTGGCTTCCCCAACTCCTTCCACCTTCCAATATTATTAAGCTCAATCTCGTCCTGAGACGGCATTTCAATAACTCCGCAGGTGTGACACTTGTTGTTCTGTGGGGGGTGGTCCTATAAATGGAAAAGAAAGCATCTAGCTTGGTTGCTAAGCAATCTCCAGTTAGCTTCTTCATGCCAGCCTTGAACGTTTTAACCACCCTTTCGACCAGTCCATTTGAGGAAGGGTGGTACGGTGAAGTTTTTACATGAATGATACCGTTGAGGCCGTTAAACCGTTGAAACTCAGCACTCGTAAATGCCGTGCCGTTTTCAGGAATGACTGCTTCTGGTAGCCCGTTAATGGCAAAACTTTGACGTAGCTTCTCAATTGTAGCAGAAGATGTTGGTGACTTCACCTCATATATGTCTATCCATTTTGAGTGGGCATCGACAATGAGCAGAAACATTGTTCCCATGAAAGGTCCCACATAGTCAATGTGTAACCTCACCCATGGTCTTCCTGGCCACCCCCAAGGGTGGAATGGAGCTGTTGAAGGCAATTTTTCAGTTGCTGACATTGCACACAATTCTTCACTAAACTCTCTATTTCACCATCCACCCCAGGCCACCATAGGTAGCTGCGAGCTATGTCTTCATTCAGGGTATTCCTGGATGTGTGCTGTGTGGTTCAATTGGAAGTGACTCCCTTCCCTTTGGAGGCACTATCACTCATGCTCCCCACAACAAGATGCCATCCTGGCTGGTTATTTCATGTCTTTTGTAGAAGTACGGTTTCATCTCATCAGATACGGGCTCCTGTGACTAACCATGAAGCACTTGTTCTCATACTTGAGATTGGACTGAATCCCGACTTGTCTCTGATCTATCAAGCACCTACTGGTGAGGAATCTAAGAAATGTAACAACAAAACAGGTTCCTGTAGAACTGGGACATCCTCATCATTTTCTTGTGAAGACAAACAATTAAGTGCATCGACGTTTGCAATTTGACCTCCAGGCCCATGTATGAAAGTGTACTCCTGTGCTGCCAGCATTAAAGTCTTATTTGTCATTCTGTCTTCTTTCTACGTGTCTTTTTCTTTCTGGCGCTGACTTTAATCTTGGCCTTCTTTTCAACTTCAATATTGACCAGACTAGTCACAGATGCAAGCTCGACTTGAGGGAGCTTCGTGGTTGAGTCTCCAAAAATTTCATCAACTGTCTGTTTCTTAGAAAATTCTGAGACTTTTGCTTCCAAAGCCTCTTTGGCTTTATTTAGCTGATACTTCAGCTCTTCTGTCTCTTCTTTGTACTTGTTTGCTGCTTCCTGGAAAATTGAGCATTGTTGTGTCTTCTCTGACAAATCATTCTTCAGTTTGTTCAGAGAGGTGCTGAATTATTTCTGTTTCTCTTCATACATTTCCAGGGGTACAAACTTAGACCTGAGGGAATCTTGTATTGTGTGAAGGTCTTTCAGCAGGTTTTCTTTTTCCTTTCGAAGGTTGCTCACCTTGTCTCGAACTCTGCCATTAAGCATGGTCTCTTTGAGTTCCTTCTGCTATTCTACCATGTTTTGACTTAAGACAGCTTGCATTTCTTCAGGTTGTTAAGTTCTTACACACTCCTTTCCCAAAACAGGAACACTTCCAACTTCCTTTTGGAACCTCAGTGGCCAATCAAGGTCGATTTCCCTTAGCCAATTTCTCCCTAGGAGACTGGGTCCTCTGCCTCTCAATACCAATGCTGGTAGCTTTGCCGATTGGCTTCCATAATGGACAGTTACTCAACGTATGCCTCTGATTTGAATGTCTTCAATGTTTTTGAATTGGGCAGTTGTTTCTTCTAAATTTAATTTATGTTCACTATTATTCAGGTATCTGAAGGTATGTTCTCCAATTACTGTAAGTGGAAGCTCCCGTGTCCACTTCCATTCTAATAGGTCTACCATTTACTTTCACTGTTACAAATATTGGTTCTGTCTTTCCAGCCTTCAGATTAAACAACAAGTAAATACCTGAATTTGTTGTTTCAGGCTCTTTTACATTGTAGATCTCACTGGGTTTCTTTTTTGTTTAGAAGCCTGCTTGGATCTTTCCTTGCACTATCTCATTATATGTCCATTTCTGTGACAATAATAACATTTGATCTTTTTGTACTGCCAATCGTTAAAAGACTGCTTGTTTCTACCTCCATTGAAATGATTACTTGTTTTTGCTGCTAAATCATTTTTTCTCATTTACTGGCTAACGGGGGCTGTTTCCTGCTTCTCGGTAGAGTCTTGCTTTCTTGCACCCTTTTTGGCTGGGGTTTCTAGCCCAATGTGGAGGACGGCACCATTTTCCGCACTCTGTATGGCTTTTGAATCTCTTACTGTGTTTTCTAATGGCCAGTGATATCTCTGGTGTCTTCTTGGAATTCAAATTTGTTTCGAACAACAATCTCTTCTGAATCGTGTCCTCATTCACCCTGCACACTAAATGATCTCTGAGCTTGTCATTTCGAGATGTACCAAACTCATAATGTTCCATTAACTGCTTCAAACTTGCCACATAGCATGTAACTGTCTCCCCCTGGGCTCTACTTTTCCAGTTAAACTTAAACCTTTGCATCGTTATTGAGGGCTTTGGTTGATAATGACCCTTCATGAGGTCTACCAATTTATCAAAAATTTTTGAATCTGGGGCACTGGGTGCCATTAACCTTTGAATCAAGCCATGGGTTTTATTGCCATATGCACTTAAGAGGATCGCTCGCCTCTTCTCTACTCCTATAATCTTGTTCGCTTGGAAAAAGAACATGAGGTGTTCAATATAATGAGACCAATCATCCGTGGCTGGATCGAAAGGATCAGCTCTTCTGAATTGCAGCATTGTGAGAGGCAATTACTTCTTCAATTCGAATGGAACTTCTACTTATAATTACTGTGCAAGATACAGTGGCGATTTTGTTTCACTTGATTTCTTCTGTTAAACTTGTATTATCCTCATTGCCAGTTTGTTGTGAGAGGTGGCTGAATTGGAACTATTGATAGAGTTGATCAGCAGACACTTCTTAGGTGGAAAACTTCTAGCTTATCTACAAAGGCACTCAGCAAATACTACACGTGTGCTTTCAGTTCAAACTCTATCTCTACACTACTAACTACTGAGGTAGCCCGCACTAGTCCCCTATTGGGTACTCATGATCATGTGATCTTCCTTAACGAGCATTATTCTTAAAAGGTACATTACACTCTAAATAAAACCATAATTACCACAAAAGGCATTTAAGGATGGACAATAAATGCAGCCCTCACCATAACCTGTGAATAAATAAGTAAAAAAAAAAAAATGGGGCCAAGCTATGCGGTCAGCTTTCAAGAGTAAAAATTCCCCTAACTTCTCACAATTGTCAAGAAGTGTTATCACTGATGGAATTTCCCATAAGAGAAATTGATCCTCACAGTACACACAGGTTCACTATCTGCTTGTCATATACTCATCTAAAGCAAATTCAAATGGACAAGAGAGAGACACTGAGCTGGAAATAGTAGTCAAGTTGGTCTTATCTCTGCATTGGTGGCAGTTTGTTGTCAGCATCAACTTTCTTCTCCCCCAGTGGTTTCCATTTGTAAGAATGACTTCCCAAGGCCTTTAATGCGATCAGGATTACAAGTTTAAGCACAAATAGCAGACTGTGTGTAAAGGTGCAGACAGCTGTGTTTTTCTATGTTAAAAGTTCCTACATGAATGCAATTTGATGATGATGGCAAATCCATCAAGACAGACAGACTAAGAGGTCCTTGGTTCAGTCCCTAACTGAAGTAGAAAAGCACAGGAGATTGGCACAATGAACCATCCCCCTCCCTAGGTGAGGGTTTCTGCTTCTGATTGCTATGTTGGAACATACGAACATATATACGAACTTTCGAATTAGGAGCAGGAGTAGGCCACTCAGCCCCTCAAGCCTGCTCTGCCATTCAATAAGGTCATGGCTGATCCAATTTAAACCCTGTATGCCTGCCTACCCCCGATAACCTTTCACCCCCTTTGCTTATCAAGAGTCTATCCACCTCTGCCTTTAAGATATTCAAAGACTCTGCCTCAACCACCTTTTAAGGAAGAGAATTCCAAAGTCGCGTAATCCTCTGCGAGAAAACTTTTTTCCTCATCCCTGTCCTAAATGGGTGACCCCTTACTTTGAAACAATGACTTGTGTTCTAGATTCTCCCACAAGAGGAAATATCCTTTCCACATTCACCACATCAAGTCCCCTCAGGATCTTATATATTTCAATCAAGTCACCTCTTACTCTTCTAAACTCCAGCAGATACACGCCTAGCCTGTCCAGCCTTTCCTTATATGACAGCCTGTCCATTCCAAGTATTAACCTAGTAAACCTCCTCTGAGCTGCTTCTAATGCATCTACATCTTTCCTTAAATAAGGAGACCAATACTGTACACAGTACTCCAGATGGGGTCTCACCAATGCCCTGTATAGCTGAGGCAAAACCTCCCTACTCTTGTATTTAATTCCCTTTGCAATAAATGATAACATTCTATAAGCTTTTCTAATTACTTGCAGCACCTGCATACGCACCTTTTGTGATTCATGCGCTAACACCCAGATCCTTCTGCATCTCAGAGCTCTGCAATCTCTCACCATTTAGATAATATGCCTCTTTTTTATTTGTCCTGCCAAAATGGACAACCTTACATTTTCCTACATTACACTCCATTTGCCAGATCTTTGCCCACTCAACTAACCTATCTATATCCTTTTTGTAGCCTCCTTACATAGAAACATAGAAACTAGGAGCAGGAGTAGGCCATTCGGCCCTTCGAGCCTGCTCCGCCATTCATTATTATCATGGCTGATCATCCAACTCAATAGCTCAATAGCCTGCTCCTGCTTTCTCCCAATACCCTTTGATCCCTTTCGCCCCAAGAGCTATATCTAACTCCTTCTTGAAAACATACAATGTTTTGGTCTCAACTACTTTCTGTGGTAATGAATTCCACAGGCTCACCACTCTTTGGGTGAGGAAATTTCTCCTCATCTCAGTCCTAAATGGTCTACCCCATATCCTCAGACTGTGACCCCTGGTTCTGGACTCCTTCCTGCATCTACCCTGTCTAGTCCTGTTAGAATTTTGTAGGTTTCTATGAGATCCCCCCTCATTCCTCTGAACTCCAGCAAATATAATCCTAATCGACTCAATCTCTCCTCATATGTCAGTCCCGCCATCCCAGGAATCAGTCGGGTAAACCTTACGTCCTCTTCACAACTTCCTTTCCAACCTGCCTTTGTGTCATCAGCAAATTTAGCAACCATACTATTGGTTCCTTCATCCAAATCATTTATATAAATTGTAAAGGATTGAGGCCTCAGTACTGTTCCCTGTGGCACTCCACTCATAACATCCTGCCAAAAATGAGCCATTTATGCCTATTCTCTGTTTCCTGTTAGCTAGCTAATCTTCTATCCATGCCAATATGTTGCTCCCACACCATGAGCTTGTATTTTCCGCAATAACCTTTGATACGGTATCTTATCAAATGCCTTTTGAAAATCTAAGTACAGAACATCCATCAGTTCCCCTTTATCAACAGCACCTGTTACTTCTTCAAAGAACTCCAATAAATTAGTTAAACATGATTTCTCTTTCACAAAACCATGTTGACTCAGCCTGATTACCTTAAATTTATCTAGGTGCCCTGTTATAACATCTTCAATAATAGTTTCTAACATCTTTCCTATGTCAGATGTTATGCCAACTGACCTATAATTTCCTTCTTTCTGTCTCTCTCCCTTTTTGAATAAAGGAGTTCCATTAGCTATTTTCCAATCTAATGGAACCTTCCCAAATCAAGTGAATTTTGGAAAATTAAAAGTAATGCATCAACTATCTCACTAGCCACTCTTTTTAAGGTCTTAGGATGAAATCCACCAGGACCCAGGGACTTTTCAACCTGCAGTTTCAACAATTTGCTAAGTACCATTCCCTGGTGATTGTAATTTTCTTGAGTTTCTCCCTCCCTTTCAATTCCTGATTTACAACTATTTCTGGGATGTCACTTGTATCCTCTATAGTGAAGACCGATGTAAATTACCTGTTCAATTCATCTGCCATCTCCTTATTTTCCATAATAAATTCCCTAGACTTACTTTTTATAAGACCAACGCTCGCTTTGTTAACTCTTTTCTTTTCTAAATATCCATAGAAACTCTTAATGTCTGTCTTTATATTTCTAGCTAGTTTTCTCTCGTACTCTAATTTTCCCTCCTTATTAATCTTTTCATTATTCTTTTGCTGTTTTTTTATATTCTGCCCAATCTTGTGACCTGCCACCCATCTTTGCACAATTAAATGTTTTTTCTTTAAGTTTGATACTATCTTTAATTTTTTTAGTTAACCACAGATGGTGGATCCTCCCCTTGGAATTTTTCTTTCTCATTGGAATGTATCTATTATGTGTATTCTTAAATATCTCCTTAAACGTCTGCCACTGGATCTCTATGTAAATTGCCAGTTCACTTTCACTAGCTCTGCTTTTATGCCATCGTAATTGCCCTTATTTAAGTTTAAAATGCTAGTGTTAGACACAGTCTTCTCTCCTTCAATTGAATATAAAATTCAATCATATTATGATCACTGCCACCTAGGGGCGCCTTCACTATGTGGTCATTAATTAATCCTAACTCATTGCACAATCCCAGGTCCAGTGTAGCCTGCTCTCTGGTTGGCTCCAGAACGTGCTGATCTAAGAAGTTATCCCAAAAACATTCCATGCATTTGTTATCTATGCTACCTTCGCCCATCAGGTTTTTCCAGTCTATTTGCAGATTAAAATCTCCCTTGATAATCGCTGTACCTTTCTGACAAGCTCCCACTATTTCTTCTTTGATACCCCATCCTATGGTGTGATTATTGTTAGGGGGCCTGTATATCACTCCCATAAGTGACTTCTTGCCTTTATCATTCCTCATCTCTACCCAAACTGCTTCTATATTCTGGTTTCCTGAACTTAGGTCATCCCTCTCTATTGTGTTAATGTCGTCTTTAATTAACAGTCACCCCTCCACCTTTTCCTAAATTCCTTTCCTTCCTAAAAGTCACATACCCTTCAATGTTCAGGTTCCAATCTAACCCACCCTGTAGCCATGTCTCTGTAATGGCTATTAGATCATACTATTTATCTCTATTTGCACTATTAGTTCATCTGTTTTGTTTCGAATGCTATGTGCATTCAGATACAATACAGATGGAAGTAAATGCCTGGAAGTACATGCCTATGTAATACCCAGTAAAGATTGCTTAGAACATAAGTGAATAGGCTGCCCACAATTATGCCCAGGGTCGCATGAAGAACAGCAACCAGGAACTCACTATTACCACCTAAACTACCATCCCTGACATCAACTGCTGGATATAGTTCCACAGGTAGCAGGGCAGCCATTTTATACAGTTGCCACCTCAAAGAATAAATTAGTAAGAAAGTTTCAAAAAAAATGATTTTAAAAATGCTTTCTCAACTCTTTTGCCAACGTTCATTTTTTTAAGAGAAGCTTAAAAGCATATTAACATGTAATTTCTAAGTGGGCCATTACATGTGCTGGGACATCACTTAGCTGTTTAATATTTTAATGACCTTTTGCATTGAAATTATGTTTTCTTCTAATTGCACAAGTACAGCATTGCACCCATTTTACTTTACTTGTCTCAACATTATAATGATGAATTCAATATATTAGCCAAATAGTCAGGTCTGTAACTGTTGAGCTGTGACAGTCAACTCTTTAACCTATTTAGATACAATTGGAATTTTATTTAATTAGTATTAAATTCTGAAGGGTTTGCACATTCTGTTGCTATTAATAATCAATACTATTATGCATATTGCAGTTTATATTCCTAGTGAGACATAAACCATTATATCAAAAACTTGTACCTTCAATCGCCCATCTGCTGTAATATACCCAATATATAAATGATAGATGTATTCTAAGCAAATTTTTTTTTATTCCAGTTAGATATTTACAGACGTACCTCTGCCTGACACTTGGACTTCTAATTGAATTTCTACATGACATCAATGACCTCCAAAGCTCGGTTGATACATATGTTGTGCAGGGAAACCGTGAAGAGTTTGTGTCCCTGAATTAATTGCAGCAATGCTTTAGAAAACCAAATTATTTCTGAGGATAAAGTTGTTTCCATTTTGAGAACACAGATGGCACACCAAATTTCTCCATCCCCCCACGCACCCACCCCCCCCCCCCGCAACCCCCCCCCCAGTGCCCTTACAAACCAGTAAAACAATGTTAAAGAAATAAAATATACCAAACATGGGCCTGTCACACACCAAGGGCTGAATTTTCATTTCTACCTGAGGTAAATAATGGAGACAGAGGGAGCCGAAAAATACTGGTGCCAGCCAACCCATCACGTTCTAACTGCTGCTCCCAGTGCTGGTAATCTTCACCAGGTCAAGGGAGGATGGGACAATATCCTATCCGTCTCCCAATTGGGGTCACTTAATGTAGTTAAACAGCTCTTTGGGAGCATGTCAGAGGTGGAGGCTCGAATTTTGAAGGAGGGCATACAGGTTTCATGCTGACCGGCTGAAGGGAGGCAGGTACAGAGTGGGGAGCCAGCCATGGCTGCTACCGGGAATTAGCTCGGCCCCATAAGAGGGTCAGCGGGGCAACAGGGGAGTTGGAATTTGGAAAGGAGGCACCCTTCACACTGCACAGGTGGCGGGGAGAGTGGCCACTCAGTGTTCAGGCATTAAGTGGATCATTACCCAAAGTCACTGTGGCCTTGAACTTCTTCACTTTTGGCTCTTCTCAAAGACCAACCGTGGACCTTAGTGACATCTCGCAAACAGCTACACATCACTGCACTTCGCAGGCCACTGATGCCTTTTTTGTCAGTGCTGGACAGTGTGGAGGCTTTACGACAGATGTGGTCTCACAGGCAGAGAAGGTAGGGGGTTTCACTGTAATCACTGGATTCCACGATGCAGGGTATCACTGATTGTATCCATATGGCCATCACAGCACCCAGTGACAAGCCAGCGAGATTCATCAGGAAAGACTTTCAATCCCTCAACCTCTAGTTGCTCTGTGACTACAAGAGCTTCCTCCGTGTACGTGTTTGCTTTTTTGGCAGCTGCCATCACTCCTTCATCCTCCATCAGTCCATGCTGTCTCAGATCTTCACTCCAACTCCCAAAGTGGGAGGATGGATCTTAACGGACAATGCATCACCCTTGAAGTGATGGGTGAATAGGCTATTGATCCTTCTGCAGAAGTCCCAGGCAAAGGCAATACAACCATTGCCACCTGCCACCTGCTCATTAAGACAACCATTGAATAAGCTATCAGGTTTATGAAGATATATTTCCAGTGCCTATATTGGCTGGATGGTGCCCTCCTGCAAGGGTCTCTGTCACTGTTGTGGTCTACTGTGCTCTCCATAATATGATCCTCCAGAGAGGCAAGGACCTTGAGGACAGTGAGGCCCCTGGATGGAGGAGCAGGAGCAGAAGCAGAGAGAGGGGAGAAGGAAGCAAGGCGGAGAGGGCTGATGCTGAACAGAGAGGTACACCAACCAAACCAGGCATGGATGGGTGCACAAAGGGCTTGTGTAGATACGATGAATGCCAAGGATCTCCTGATTCAAGAACATTTCAACCGAACCCTCTCCGAGATTGAGGGCCATGGTCTGGAAGGGAGTTTGAAATCCCTGTCCTATTATTTGCATGGCAGACACAGCCTGGAACACCTAATCACTTGCAACCAATAAAGGAATCACATCGGTCAGAAGTTTTGCGTCTGAGATGTGTGTGTGGGATCCCGTCATCTCTTGCACCACCTCATATCACTTTTCCTGCCAAACGAGCAATAAAAGTAGTCCCAGATGTTTGACTTAAAGTGTTACCATTTATACAGTGCAAAGAGAGGGAAACAGTGGTCAGGGACAGTAAGAGCACACCCCCACGGCCTATAGTACCCACAGGACCTGGTGGCCTTCTCTTGCTACCCACTGAGAACAGGATTTCCCTTTTCTCTCTCATGGCCTTCAGGTGACAGCTCGGCACCATTGAAGTGAGAGGAAGACCTACCCCGGGTACCAGTAGTCCAGCCCCCCGTAACATCTCATTTCCCTCTGGTGCTGGGAAAGGCTTTGGCCGAGATAGCAGATTCCTCCCAAAGGACAGCCGCAAGCCTCACTGATGGGTGCCATGGGGAGTTTAAATGAGTCCCTCACTTCATCTGACCACCTCCATTTCCACTCCCACCGGCCTTAATTGAACAGAGGACGGTCTCTCTATCAGTTAAGGTCTCATGCCCATGAAAATCTGAATTTTAATCAATTTCCTCACTGGAGGTGGTTCCTGGCCTGAAAACAAACCCAAATCCTTTTTCTGACCTCCATGATAAAAATTCAACTCCAAGTGTGTGAAATTGCAATCTTGAAAAGAGCCTACAAATAAAAGGTATTCTGGTGAGGGTCCAGCCAAGGAGTAATAATGGTGAGTGGGACTCGCCTTATCAAATTAACACTAGGATAGGATTTGTTTACATTTTTCAGGGCTATAGGGCCAATCCAGCAAGAGGTACAAATACAGGGATGACCAAAAGAAATCATGCCTGCGGAAGGATTAAAAAATCCAAGCAAAAAGTTAGAAAACAATAATCACAGAAGGAGGCCATTTGGCCCATCATGTATGCTCCAGCTCTCCAAATGAGCATTATGGCCTAGTGCTATTACTCTGCCTTTTCCCTGTACCCTTGCACATTGTTTCTATTCAAATAGAAAGCATTGGAGAACTCCGGCATCGATCCCGCTACCTCTCACACGCTAAGCTACCATTTGAGCTAATTCCCCTTAATAATGTGGGGAGTGGGACAGTTGATTCAAGGACAGAATTTTGGGGCAACCCCTGTCCATACACTAAGATGTGAGTGGGGGAGGGATGGAAATTGCTAATGAGAGCTCTCCAGATCCAAGACCTGGAGCAAAGCCAAAGCTTATTCTGTAACACTAGGACTAACACAACCCACATTCTCCTTGCACCCATGTCTCCTTGTGCCCGATATTTAAAATTGCACGAAAAGATGTCAAGCGTGCATCCTGACATCATCACACACATGTGCAATATTGAGGTCAGCGGGCAGGCGCAGGAGTCGGAGCAGCGCCCGCTGATAATTAAAGGGCCAATTAAGGCCATTAAAAAGCCAATTGCCAGCGATTTTATGTAGCCCGTGCGATTCTTAGCTCATCGCACGGACAAAATATTTGGGCAGATTTCACGTTTTAATCTTTTCCCTCTCCACAGGCAGAATAAAAGGCCCCTGGAGCAGCAGCACTTTCTCTGTCATTGCCAGTCCTTTGCCGTGTGGGTACAGAGTTGTCCCAGAGTTTCGTGATATCTCATTTGATTGTCAAACCTGCCTTTCAGCATCTCAGGTCTTCATCTTCCCTGGAAGGTTCCCCTGAGTATTTCAGCACAGTGCTCCTTCATCTTCAGGGCACTGGTCCTCTGCATCCCTTCTAATGGGGATAGTGTGTTCTGCTTGTGGAACCTCCTCTGAAGAGGAAGAGAGGGGCAGCATCCCTGGGACAGACCTTTAAGAGGAGAGGCACAGGCTTAGTTGGTGCAGAGCCAGCAGGGAGGCCAAGGCAGGAGGGCTTGCCGAATACGCCACTACCTAGCAGTTAGTGTGTTTAACTACCTCCAGATGTCTAAGGTCCAGGGCCGCAGGAGGTTCTGCCTCTCCAGGGACACAGTGACAGTGATATATCACATGAAAGGTCCGGAAATCGCCTCCAACTGTGTGGGTGGACACCCCATGCCGGTGGCTTTGAAGGTCCCAGTGGCCTCAAACTCTCTGCCTCCGGTTCTCTTCAGGCCTCAGTGGGGGATCTGTGCGGTGTTTCTCAATCAGCTGCACAGTTGTGGCAGGCCCATGACTGATGCTATCTTTAGACACGTCTGCACGTTCATCCACTTCCAACAGACGAGGCGAGCTAGGCAGCGAGAGCACGAGGCTTCACTGCAATGGTTGGGTTCCCCCACATCTAGGGGGTAATAGAAGCACTCACGTGGCCACCAAGGCACCAGCAGGTGAGTCGGGAGGTTTTGTAAACAGAAAGGGGTTCCACTCAATAAATGTTCAGATCATCTGTGACCACAGGACACAGATTCTCCAAGCTTGTACCCGTTATCCTGGGAGCTCACATGATGCTTACATCTTGCAGCACTCACAGGTACTAAGGCTGTTCATGGCTACTGCACGAGTGGGTGAGTGGCTCCTGGGTGACAAGGGCTATCCCTTGAAGAGGTGGCTGATGACCTCACTCTGTCACCCAAGAATTGACGCCAAGGAGAGATACAACAGGAATCATGCCTCCACAAGGGCAGTGGTGGAGAGGACCATCGGGCTGCAGAAGATGCGCTTCAGCTGCCTGGACCAGTCGGGGGAGCATTGCAGCATCCTCCAGAGCATGTCTCCCTCATAGTCGTCACATGCTGTACCCTCCACAAACTGGCTCTGGCAAGGGGGGACCCACTGGAGGCTGAGGAAAGCGAGGCAGCTCCTCAGGCCACGGAGGCTGACTCAAGTGATGGCTCAGAGGAAGAGCCTGGAGAGGTGCAGAGTGAGAACCTCGAGGCAGAGGACAGGAACCCTCATGGAGGCAGGGACATCAGGAATGCTTTGATCCAGCAAACCTTCTGCTAGGTATCCAATGCATCGATGCCTCATCAAGCCAATGGCATTGTCTCCTTTGCTAACAACCAATAAATGAGAACCCAGCCCAGTACGCCAGCATCACATAACGCCACACTTTTACAGGTCTATGCTATATCTGGCACCTATTCAAACCATCCAGCCAACTCAGCCCATTTAAGTCAAATAAATATTTATGTTACTTCACATGAACAAAGAAAGAACAAACAAAGTGTCCATCCCTAACACATGAGTCAAAAGTATTAATGCAAATAATGTCACCCATGACACACCCCTGCTGTGCTCAAGGTGCCTTCAGCTTATGTCTGAGGGTGCTGCGTCTTAGTGCCCCTCCCTCGCTGACAGTGATGTTGGAGGCAGCTGCTGACTCTGCTGCCCTGGTGACCCTGATGACCTTGGCAGTCGCCCTCTGGCCACCAGAGCAAGAGTAGGCTCCGCCTGGAAGGGTGTGCCCAGCCCCATAGCTGGGCATTCCTCAGTCATCACGGCATCATCAGATGCAGTGGCCACAGGCAGAGGAGCGGAGGAGCTGGTGCCCTCATCCAGAACATTCTGAGAGAAGCCCACAGAGCCGACAGGCAGCTCGTCTGCCAGTGAGAGGTGCGCTTGCACCTCCCTGCTCACCATTGATAGACGGGGACCTAGCAGGGAGACTAGGTGCCCCATCCGTCTCTCACACTGGCAGTAACCCCCTGAGGTCACTGCCTGTGTGAGGGTTTGCAGGTCCAAAAGCAACACCAGGAACCCCTGAGTCTGCTCCTGAAGCCGCCTCTCCATGAGATTCACCACTCTCTCAATGGAGGAGGCTGTGTGCTTGGTGTTAAGGATCAATGCAAAACTCATGCTCCACATGGACTCCTCCATGACGGAGACCATTTCACGCAGCCCTTCATGGATCTCCGCCAGTTGTCCCCGCACAACACGCTGGACATCCAGCATCTGCCGCCTGATGGATGACTCCAGAGGCTCGTCACCTGCCTCAGACGCAACATGCTCCTGGTCTCCAGCTGTGCTCCCACTGTCAGCTCCCTGGGGCCTCTCTGCCTCTGCCAGCTCCTCAAGTGAATGTGATGTGCCCTCACCACTGTGCATTACCCGCGGAGCCGAATACCTAATGCCCACTGACGTGTGAGTATCTGTGTTGGTGCCTGGTTCAGAGAGATGGTGTGACGCTGGTGCAGGTGTGCTGTTTACCCCGGAGCTCAATGGGGGGTCCTCAGGGTCGCCGTCGGCTCCTGCGGATGGTGCATCTGTGGGAGGAAGGCAAAAGATCCGCACATTCAATCATCATAGTCACTATGCATGCTAGGCAGGCTGAGGAGACAGTGGAGGCCTGTTGCATGGTGCCATCTGCATTGGAGCTTCAATGGGCTCCCTGGCTACGGCAGTTCAGTTTCTGATGAGAGGAGCCCGTTATGTTTCCAGTGCCCACTGCACACGCATCTGTCGCCTGCACTCTTACCTTGGTCTGAGGCCCCTACCTCACCACGACCGGAGAAGTGAGCTGGCCAGTGGCATTCAAGATCCAGTGCATCGGTCTCATGCTTTATGAAGGGTTCTCAAAATTCTCACATTTTTCATATCATCAACAATGATATGACTTTTGGACTTTTGTGGCAGAGGACCCAACTGCCGGGTTAAGTGTAGAACCCTGCAGACAAGAGACTAGGACAAGAGGAGACAGAATACGCATTCTTCCCTTTAAAATAATCAACCCAGAGAAAGACTTCATCTTACACAAAACTAAAGCCCATCAAAATCTTGCATAAATAATCGCTACTAACTACTAAGGCAGGAAGGCCGCAATCAATGCAATTATGGGAACCTATCAATACTCCACATATACAATGGCTTTCAGTTCAAGACTAGTTACGGGGGCAGAAAGACATGTGAGTCCATTAAAAACAATGAGACAACAATCATCTGAAGAAGCCCAAATCAGACAAAGAACTAACCTTGATTTGGTTTCAGATAAGAAATTTGAAAAAAACAGTATCACTGGGCCACCAGTTACGAAGGTGAAGCTGAGACAGAAGGGTGGGCAGTTTTGAAAGCTGACACAGGAGGGTGAGCAGTTTATGGAGCAGTTGAAACAGAGTTTTAGCAGGGAGCTGAGCCAAGTGGAGGAAGGAGATCTGGAGGTTTGCAGGCCCGCAGGCAACATCACGACGAGGGGCATGGGGTGGGAGGCTCAACCGAGGACATCAAGGCCGCAACCGCAGCCCTCCACGAAGATCGACCATCCACAACCGTGCCTTCCACCCAACTGAAGAGCCTTCGCAGATTCCACAGACCAGGACCACGTGGGGACGGCAGGCCCCAGAGGACACAAAGAGCGTACCCCAAAACTGCAACCAGCTTACCTGGCTGGATTTCGAACTATCAAGGAACCCTGGCTGGTGAGCCTGATCCCTGACCTCTCCTAGTTCAATTTAGTTAGGTTTTGGGGGTGGGACAAGGGTAAGGGGATTAGTAGCGTGATTTTCCCTCGTTATGCAGTGTGTTCCCCATTCTTAACTAAGTGTACTTTGTAGGTCTGTATAATCTCAGTGTAATCCTAATGTTATAAGTTCATTTGTGACTTCAATAAACTCAGTTTTTTTTCCTTGCACCAAAACCAGTTGTCTGCTGCACTTTGTAACAACTCCCAAATAAGTCCAAGGTCTAGAACCCTGGGAGTAGGAGCGATTCGGACCGCTCAGAAGTCAGAGGTGAAGCTGACACACACCACCACCCCCTACATTTATGAGGATGCACAGATTTGGCACTCCTCCACCTGCTCTGCAGCAGTCCACGGCGTTATGACACCTCTTTTCCTGACAGGGAAAAATAGCCTCATTATTGCTGCTTTTCCCTGAAGTTCCCCCCATCCACCCAGGCATTAGGCAGGCCATGTCACTGTGGCACATCTCACCCTACAATGCACTGAGGCCAGTCGTGTTGACATCCCGGCCTTGGCAGGGCAGGTCTTAGTACCAGTTGGCAAACACACTCTTAGACCCCTGAACGTTCCAAGCAACAGGCACCCGACTAAAGTTCTCTGCACAGGCCCATGCCATTTCTGCACTTGCCCTTGCTGACTGCAGCAGATCATTGAAGCTTTTGCAGCACTGAATCCACATGCGGCGCACCATGTCGTGCCTACTTACCTGGGCGGTGGCATCTGTCCAGACCTTCTTGGTCAGGTGGGATGGCCTTCTTTTGCCGTCCATGAGCATTAAGATATGCCACCTGGCACTGACCTCCTTGACCAGCACTCCCAGGTGCTCACCTGAGAAACGGTGGAGCAGAGTGCCCACCCAAATTGCTCTCCTGGCTTCCATGACCACTAGGTGCTGAGGCCATGACTGCACACAGGACACTTCTTGAACAGCTTCCAGACAGCTCCCTCAGCCTCCCCCCCCCAACTCCTGGCAGCCTTCAGGGGGCTTCCTCTTCTGTTTTTGACCATCCCGCTGGGTCCCCATTGGACCCGACGCCTGATGCGTTCCCACCACCATGCGTGGAAAACACATCCAGCGGTCGCATTTCACGCTGGGCGGGCTTTAATTGGCCACCCAGCATAAGATCGCGTTCACAGTGCGAACTTGGCCCAGGGCGGGTTTTACATCCGCTTCTGGCCATGCTGATCTCGGGCGCACTCCGAGGGTAGAATTCAGGCCTAAGGTTCCAATGAGACTTCAACAGGTTTTGCAGAGTAAAATGCAAAAGCAAAATACTGCTGATGCTGGAAACCTGAAATAAAACAAAACATGCTGGAAACACCCAGCAGGTAAGACAGCACCTGTGGAGAGAGTAGCAGAGTTAACATTTCAGGTCGATGACCTTTCATTAATTCTGATGAAAGGCATTGACCCAAAACATTAACAGAGCAAAATACAATGGGTTAGATGTAAAAGAGGTACTTATCATGAATCTGACCTCCTGCAATATCAAGATCCCCAAGTGACAAATCCATGCTTGTGGGTCCTGATTCTGCTACACCCACATTAGTTAATTCCAGGCTTCGAATGACACACTTGAGCTGGCATGTGGTTGGAGTATCTTACATTGGCTCTGGTTAGTTGATAGTGAAGGAACTGACATTCCAATTGTTTCCAATCCAATCTGACATTTTAAAACTCAGGTGCCCCGTCTACACCTGTACAGAATTCATAAGCAAATTGAGCTGGTCACATATTCTGTACTGGTTTCAAAAGGCAATTGTGAAATCAGCCCATCTTCAAAAAAACTAAAAGGAATTCATCCTCCTATCTGCCTAGGAACTCAATGTATGACTTCTGTCATGAAAAAGAAATGGTTGCATGTGGAGATGTACAAGAATAAAAATTACTTAATAGAATGTTTGCTTTGTTAGAAAGTGCAAAATCAGATTGATTCAATCTCTAGCAGATAGAAGAAGGACAAAGGCCAAAGTCTGCACTTATGTTAATCACCTAGGACTGCATGAGAGAAGTATATTTTTAAATCAAGTATATCCACATAAAAAAGTGAAAATAACTAGTTTTGAGTTAGACTAATTAGGAGAATTGCTGAGATGACAGATCCTCAAGGCTTTGAAAAACAAGCTCTTTGTGGGGAGCGATATGACTATTAACGCTGCTGCTGAGACACTGCTTGTTGATATGTTGTATTGCTGAATCACATGGACTGAAACTTGATTAGATTAGGTGCCTGCTGATTTTCAGTGGTGCTGAAAATGACTAGGAGTGAAATTAGTCAGCCAGCAAATTACATTATGATTGGTCAAATTGGATGCTAAGCACTCGTTGATCAGTCTAGGGGATAAACACTTATTTCTAGCGCTGGACAGTGATGGCACTGGCTGAGACAATGGCCTGAATTTCACGCTTGGCTTTTGTGTCAAGTCGGCGGGCATGGAAGCGGACGTGAAATGCGCTTCCGCAGGCGATCAGCCCCCAAACGGAATTTCACGCTGGCTGGCCAATTAATGGCCAGCCAGCGTAAAACAGATACCGAGAAAGCCTCAGCGCTGTCGAGGTGCAGGCATCAATGATGTGTCCAGGGAGTGTGATGCTGGACCATCACTGTGGTCTGAAGACTGCACAGAGCACAGGGAAGAGGCCCTGGGCTGAGACACCTGCCTTTTATTTTGTGCAGAAGGGTTTCACACCCAAGTGACAAGAACACTGCTCATTAATAAAAAACAAGGAGCCAAAGGCAGGGAGACAGTCTTGGGAGTTTATTGACAATAATGAACAGTATGTACAAGTGATTAACACCCATCCCCTGGCTGTGCAACTAATTCTCCTTAACTTTCCTACCCCTGCTGCTCTATCTTGGTGCTCCCCGGACATCCACAGCAGGGGCGGAGGCAGCCTGCTGACTGCTACGCCTGTGATGAAAGGTAGTGATCTCAGGATTACTACCAGTGCCACGTGCTAGTCAGAGTAGAAATAGCAGGATAAATCGGATGAATACATGGCTGAAGAGATGGTGTGAGGCGGAGGGTTTCAGATTCCTGGGACATTGGGGCCGGTTCTGAGGAAGGTGGGACCAGTACAAACTGGACGGATTACACCTGGGCAGCATCGGGACTGATATCCTAGGGGGAATATTCGCTCAAGCTGTTGGGGCGGGTTTAAACTAAAATGGCAGGGGGATGGGAACCTATGCAAGGAGTCAGAGGAAGGGGAATCAAGGACAAGAATAAAAGACAGAAAGGGGGATAAGAAAAGTGGTAGGCAAAGAAATCAAGGTCAAGAATCAAACAGGGCCTCAGTGAAAAATAGTGGGAACAGGACAAGTAATGTTAAAAAGACAAGCCTTAAGGCTTTGTGCCGTAACGTGGGGAGCATTCACAATGAAGTGGATGAATTAACCATGCAAATAGATGTAAACAGGTATGATATAGATGGGATTACGGAGACATGGCTGCAGGGTGACTAGGAATGGGAACTGAACATTCAGGGGTATTCAGTATTTAGACAAAAAGGAAAAGGCGTTGGAGTTGCATTGTTGGTTAAAGAAGAAATTAACGCAATAGTGAGGAAAGATATTAGCTCCGACGATGTGGAATCTGCATGGGTAGAGCTGAGAAACACTAAGGGGCAAAAAACGTTAGTGAGGGTTGTATATAGACCCCCAAACTGTGGTGGTGATGTTGGGAATGGCATTAAACAGGAAATTAGAGATGCATGCAATAAAGGAACATCTGTAATTATGGGTGACTTTAATCTGCATATAGATTGGGCAAATCAAATTAGTAACAATATTGTAGAGGAGGAATTCCTGGGGTGTATACGGGATGTTTTTCTGGACCAATACGTTGAGGAAGCAACTAGAGAGCAGGCATCCGAGATTGGATATTGTGTATTTAGAAAGGAATAATTGGCATTCTAGTCGTGTGAGGCCCCTTGGGGATGAACGACCATAATATGATAGAATTCTTCATCAAGGTGGAGAGTGACATAGTTGATTCTAAGACTAGGGTCCTGAATCTTAATAAGGGAAACCACGATGGTATGAGGCACGAGTTGGCTATGATGGATTGGGAAACGTTACTTAAAGGGACGACGGTGGATAGGCAATGGCAAATATTCAAAGAGCGCATGGGTGAACTGCAAGAATTGTTTATTCCTGTCTAGCGCAAAAGGAAAACAGGAAAGGTGACCAAACCATGGCTTACAAGGGAAATTAGAGATAGTATTAGATCCAAGGAAGAGACATACAAATTGGCTAAAGAAAACAACAGACCTGAGGATTGGGAGCAGCTTGTAATTCAGCAAAGGAGGACCAAGGGATTGTTTAAGAAGGGGAAAATAGAATACGAGAGTAAGCTTGTGGGGAACATAAAAACTGACTGTAAAAGTTTCTATAGGTATGTGAAGAGAAAAAGATTGGTGAAGACAAATGTAGGTCCCTTACAGTCAGAAACAGGGGAATTTATAATGGGGAACAAAGAAATGGCTGACCAACTAAATACATACTTTGGTTCTCACTTCACAACGAAGGACACTAATAACATACCAGAAATGTTGGGGAACACAGGGTTTAGTGAGAGGGAGGAACTGAAAGAAATCAGTATTAATAGGGAAATGGTGTTGGGGAAATTGATTGGATTGAAGGCTGATGAATCCTCAAGGCCTGATAATCTACATCCCAGAGTACTTAAGGGAGTGGCCCTAGAAGTAGTGGATGCATTGGCGGTCATCTTCTGAGATTCTATAGACTCTGGAACACTTTCTACAGATTGGTGGGTAGCTAATGTCACCCCACTATTTAAAAAAGGAGGTAGAGAGAAAACAGGGAATTATAGACCAGTCAGCCTGACGTCGGTAGTGGGGAAAATTCTAGAGTCCATTATAAAATATTTAATAGCTGAGCACTTGGAAAACAGTGGCAGAATCGGACAGAGTCAGCATGGATTTATAAAAGGGAAATCATGCTTGACAAATCTACTGGAATTTTTCGAGGATGTAATTAGTAGAGTTGATGAGGGGGAGCGAGTGGATGTGGTTTATTTGGACTTTCAGAAGGCTTTCGACAAAGTCCCACGTAAGAGATTGGCCTGTAAAATTAAAGCGCATGGGATTGGGGTAGTGTACTGAGATGGATAGAAAACTGGTTGGCAGACAGGAAACAAAGAATAGAAATAAACAAGTCTTTTTTCGAATGACAGGCTGTGACTAGTGGGGTACCGCAGGGATTGGTGCTGGGACCCCAGCTATTCTCAATATATATTGATGATTTAGATGAGGGAACTAAATGCAATAGCTCCAAATTTGGGGTGAAAGGGATCAAAGGATATGGGGAGAAAATGGGAGCAGGCTATTGAGTTGGACGATCAGACATGATCATGATGAATGGCAGAGCAGGCTCGAATGGCCGAATGGCCTACTCCTGCTCCTATTTTCTATGTTTCTATGACCTTGGTGGCGTCCTTTGGAGGGCCAAGACCTGGAGGACCCTGGCCTACTTCAGGGGCCTGCTGTGTGGCACTGGCACCCTCCTCGGCCTGTGGAGCTGGAGCAGCTGGGGTCACGGGAAGAGGGGATTCGGATGTGCCAGACTCTCTCGGAGTCACCTGGATGGATGGCTCCAGGATGTACACCTACTGATCTTTCTCCCCATGGGTACCCGAGGGCCCCTGGCTGACTCCGTGAACGGAAGTGGTAGCTGGAGTGAGATCAAGCTGCCCGGCACCCCTCTCGCGTACACACTGTTGGAGGCCAACAATGACGTCAGTGATGGAGTTAAGCCCGCACAGCAGTGCAGGAGTGATGACCTGGAGCAAGGCTGCCATGGCTACTGCCATCCTGCTAGTGTTGACTTCAGTGTGTTGCAATGCCGACGCTATCACCTCAGAGCGAAGTCAGACGGACTCCTCCACTGTGCCGTGCAATCTGAGGAGCGCAGTGGACATCCCTTCCTGATGTTCCCAAGCTTGCCTTTGCAGCTCCAGCAACTGTGACATGACCGGGGGGCTCATCATCTGACCCGGACTCAGCAACGTTCTGGCCTCCAGCAATCCTCCAAGTGCTAGGCACCTGGGAAGTCTCTGCCTCCGCCTGCTGTGTATCAGGCAGTGTGATGTGCTCACCAGATTGTGATCCCGAGGCTATTCTAAAGCTAGGCCCCATCAGGGTGTGTCTCTGCGCTGGTGGAGGGTGTGGGTGAGTGCTGTGACGGGACATCAAGGAGGATGCCTCCATATTCCTCTTCAGAGGTGTCTTCGGGGTTTGAGTTGAGGACCTGGGTCATGGACTCCCTCGGCTGTTTAGCAGGTGTGCCTGTAAAATCAAGGGGAGATAATTAGTGCATGGCAGTGGCCTGTGAAAGAGGACACATCACTCATAGCATGGTTGTCGGATGGATGTTGTACTGCTGGATCCTCACTTGGTAGAACACCGCCGACCTCACCGTCAGCACAGGAATGGTCCAGGTTGTCGCCGGCCAGCTGGATGGCTCTGTTTTCAAAGTCCATGAGGACCTTGATTTCAGGCATTCCTCCATCTTCTGTGACCTCTCTCTCTTGTTGTGTGCCAGCTTGTTCTGCATGAATAGAGATGGAGAGAGTGTAAGCAGGACGCCTTCCAGGCCAGGCCAGATGATAAGTATGCCTGGCATGTGTGGGTGGTGAGTAATCCCATGGATGGGATGGGGACAATGATGGGGAGTGTGAGAGAGTGAATGGTGACGCACCCTGAACTGGCAGTGAGTGAGATCCTTGTGGATGTGTGATAGGTTTGTGAGTGTGTGGATTGATAGTGATGAGAAGAGAGTCCTGGCCGAACAGAGATCATTCATCCTCTTGTGGCATTGGGTGGCTGTCCTCTTTTAAAGGGGGTTGGCACTGACCACTGCTGCTACCACCTCCCAAGCTTGGTTGGTTGCACTGCTGCCCATTCTGCGGCCAGAACGGGGGTAGAGGATATTGTGGCGGGCCCCCACAGTATCCAAAAGGCGTTCCAGTGATGTGTCACTAAACATGGGGGCTGCAGTCTTCTTGCCTTTCATGGACATCATCCCTGCAGCAGTGGTGGGTTGGAAGCACTGAGATGTGTATGCACAGCTGGATTTTAAATATGGCGCCTGGCATGATGAAGCGGTGAGGTGATGGCATGGCGGGTGAATGAGAACCCACCCACTATTGAAACGGCACATTTCTGGGAATGAATAAATAACGTGACAGTTTTGGGATGAGATGGTGTGGAAACCCCAATACTGCACTTAATGCAAATCTGGGACGATTCCACCTTGTGTCTATGCAACAGATTCAAGCACCTGACAGCAGAGCTCAAAAAACATCAGTCCACAGATATTGTTTTTTATTATATTTCATTCCACCCTTGGGTGAAGTTTCGTTAAAAACGGGCTGCCCATCTGCTCTAGCGCCAAATTGCACGGGCAATGTAAAATTGTGGATGATAGGATTTTTAGTGGCCTTAATTAGCCTTTTAATTGTCAGCGGGCATGGCTCTGACTCCCACGCGTGCCTGCCAACCTCAATATCGCTCACGTACACGATGATGTCGGGACGCGCACCCAACGTCATTTTATACAATTTCACGTGCATTCGGGTCGGGAGCGTGCCCGCCCTGATCAACGTAAGATTCTGGCCAATGTCTAAATTAATTTGTCTAATCATTTTCATCCTTAATAACATTCCCATTTGTGTAAATCATACTTTGCCACTGTAAAAATAGAAAATGTTAAGGAAGCAATTTCATGCATTAAAGTCTAAGGACATATAGGGCAGAAGCTTCATTGTTGTGACATCACCAGGCCTTGTGTCACTTTGCTGGGGCACAAAGGCATCAATTGCTGCTTTCTGGACTGCCCACATGGTATTTTTCAGGAAAGGGACACACACAGGGGCCTTCCTAGTGTCAGAAAGCTGTGAATGTGTGTTTTCCTGGCAGCACACAACCCAACCAGTTGATGTGATGCCATGAGACCAAATTTAGACCACAGAGATTAGGCAATTGTCAATCACTCAGTAAACAACAAGCGTGAAGCTAAAAAGCCAGGTACCCAAATTGTAGGTGAGGTAGTTTTCTTTTTGAAGAACTTTTGCTGGTGCAAAATATCTAGATATGCTCGAGGGTTTTTGCAAGCGCTATGGTGAGTGAGTGGATTTACCAGAGGGTGTTAATTTTGGATTCTCAAAGGGAATGGCAGAAGAGTATGGAGAAGGAATGGAGAGAAAGATATTATATCAATATAAAAGCATGTTATATCAAGTTGCACTAAAACAGCAGAGAAACAGGCCAGTCAGCCCAACTAGTCAGTGCTGTTATTTATGTTCTACATGAGTCCTCTCCTCCCTTTCTTCATCCAATCCTAACATATTCCAGGAAGCAATTAAGCTTTGGGTCTTGTAAGGGAAACAAAGTTTAAACTATTCTGCAATCTGACAAACTACGAGGTGAACCTTTCATAGGTGGTTTCCTCACCCAAAGCCCCAGTTACTGAACATTTGCAAGGCTGCCGGCAGGCATAGCTCTGGCATAATACAGATGCCATGCCATGCCATGATGCAACAGGACTCACTGTATCATAAGCATCACCTTAAAACAGTTATTGCTTGCGCAGAATCTGATCTCCAAATATCCAGATCATTGAAATCAGCCATTAAGACAAGCCAAACATCAATGCACTTCCATTAGGTTCCTATAGCACCCTCGCCTTTGAATCAGAGGGTTGTGGGTTCATGTCCCACTCTCGGAAACCAAGAACTGTGATTGTACTCGAAAGAGTTGTAATCTGTGACTGTTGATAACTTGAAAGAGTTCCATTAGGTTCCTTTATGTTGTTTCACTGTTCGCAGCTGTTTAATTTGAGCCAATAACCTTGTTTTCTGCTGCTTTGTCCATTATCTGATTTACTAGTCATACCTATATCCTTAAAGATTTCCCCTTCAACCACAAATGTGATGCTTTATCAAAAGCTTTCTGAATTTCAAGATAAAATATCTACATTATTCAGTAATTCTGTTAGATCCTCAGTTTTCCAAAAATTTGGAAAGGCAAAGCCCAGCTTCTTTAAAACTCATATAGGCTTTTGTTCTGTTAGTCATCTACCACACAGGGCTATAATTCCTAGGTTCATAACATACTTTTTAAAAAATGCTTCTGCTAGCCTAAGTCTTTAAATAGCCATAAATATTTTCGGCACAGCAGCACCTACTTCACACTTATTTTCAGAAAAACAGGTTCCAAATGGGTGTTGCTTTATAATAAATCAACTATCTCAGTCACTTCATAACTAATCACCACATTCTCAAGGCTGGTTCTGCCACACCTACAGAGTAGTGCTGTCCAATACATTTGGCACTGGCCACAGATTGCTAATTGCACTTTTGAATGAGTAATAGAGTTGTTGAGCATATGATCTCAGTACTTATTCACATTGTGTGCATGTGCACTTTAACTCTATGCATTGGTTGGCAAAACGGTAAAACACAATGCAGAGTGTCCAAGTTTTTTGCTCATCATGAGAGACTTACTTCCATGCTTACTGATTGCAGGTAGATATGTGTTGAGCAAATCTACACATGAAGTGCATTTAACCCTATCGCGTGCAAGACATTTTCTACAAATATTAGTGCAAGTGAGCAAAACAGTGTCATTAAATCCACATCCATGGTTTGGTCAGCAAGTTCTGAAAAAAAAACAACACAGTATTAGTGCATTGGTCAGACTTTATGCATTCATTTCCAGCCATCATACCACAAAAATCAGGAACGCAATGAGAATGCTGAGAGAAATGTTATGTTTGAGAAGGATAAGGTATGATGAAAGATTTAAGAAGCTGAAGTTTTATAGTTTAGGAAAGAGATGCTTAAAAGAGGAATGGGCTCTCGAGTTCTATATAGCAGTAGCCTAGAAGCTGGGGTGCAATTCTTCATGCTTGTTGCAATGTAAATGTGGCACCTGTTCACCCATCATTACAATACAGTGATAATATACATCAATGACTGGAGGTTAGAATACTAGTGATAGTGAAAGATACTGGGCTGTGTATATATTTGTAATATTGTTTTCCCATAAGGTGCAAGCAACTAATACCATTTGATTCAGTTTCTTCAGACATCTAGGCTCTAAATAGAAATGTATTCCTTCCTTGTAACAGCTCATTGAATCTCTCCGCACCCGACTGTGATGAAGCTCTCGAGCTAAATCCTCAATCACACAAAAAAATGGACAGTAGTGCCCTAGTTGATAATAGCCACAGGGAAAAATAATCATCCTACAGAGGAAAAGGTTCTCAAGGTAAACTCCCAAGGATTACTGGATGCAGTCTGTCTCACTCAGACGAGCATGTCCTCTTTATATTTACCGAGATTCCACCATAATGTTGTTTGCGCTCTGCACAGGAGTTTTGGCATACTACTCCTCCAACACAACACTTTTTGGGGACATTTTAAGCTTCATCAGGAAGTGGTGAGGGGTTGGGGGGAGAGTTAGTGGCGGGTAGGGCTGGTGGGGGGTGGTCGGCAGGCCAGGAGCCCTGGCGGGCTTCAGAAAAAGCATGAAACCTCATCCACGGGCGGGATGAGGTTTCATCTAGGTTTTTAAAAATTTAATAAAAATTTGATAAAAAGTGATGGACATATCCCAACTCATGTGACAGTGTCACATGAGGGGACATGTCAGGGAAAATTTATTTCTCTACATTTACCATTTTTAAATTTGGTGACGATCTCCCTGAGGCAGCACTTAGCCTCAGGGAGATGAGTGTGCTCTTTCACACGCATGCACGAAAGAGCGCACTCTCGGCTTAGGGAATCCCACCCCCAGCCCGCACAGGGAGTACATAGCGCTTCCTGGCGGATGTCACACTGGGCGGGCCTTAATTAGCCCGCCCACGTAAAATGGCGGCACGCCTCCAATCGGGGGCGCCGATTGGAGGCACGCTCACTCCTGCACTTCCCCCGCAATGGGGGGGAAATTCTGCCCTAAATGTTTCTCATCTCTGTACGAGCCCAAATTAGACATGCATTTTGGATGCATTTTAAAAGACTTGATTCAAAGGCTTTTCAAAGCTGACTTATCATGCAGAAGTAAAGTGTGCTGCTCATTACTGACAACACTGTCTTGGTGCTATACTTACCCTTGTGACCTACAATGGGATGCTGCCTATTCAACATGAACTGAATGCACAATCATGAAGAGTAAGAAGAAGCAGTTGAGTGTCCTTCAGGCAGCACCTTATACAAATTGCTTGACTGTTGACCAGAAGCTATTTTCGTCAATTCAGAACTTTGTTGCTTTCAAGAAGAATGAAACAATCCATTTCTGAGTTGCAAAGAATTAGTGTGCAAAGCCTCGCTAAGTCAGGAATAGCCTTGTATTTATTTTATCCCAAATGCACCATGATATTTTTGAACAATTCTTGCTAATTGGCTGGTCTCAATAGAAGGAAATTCATTTCCACCTTTCTGATATTCCTCTATGAAGCTGTTAGCCTGTACATTCAGACCAATAGCTATGAGAAAGTCAGCTGGGAGGTCCGTTTGCTGCACTCTGATTAGTAGTTTTTATTAGCTCAGTGCATATTAAAAGGATCTACAGCAGTGCACTACTTGCTTAGGGGATTTCTATTTTTTCCATGTCGTGCTCATCAAAACCATAGAGGTTAGCACAATGAAAACCTTCCTTATCTCAAACTCTTACAGATCAAATATAGCAAAACTATCTGCAGGGTAAAGCTCCCAATGCTTCACCCCAAATTGCATCAGCTTCACCCTTCAAAGAACACCATACTGTTGCAGCAGTATATCTACATTTGCCAGGAATCTTACAGCACTCTGAGTGTGATTACCAATTAATGCTGATTTGTGTCAATTTCTCACTGTAGTTTCATGCCCATAAAGAATTGGTTTTCATGTCAGACCCTATCAGCTAGCAGAGGTGTGAAGCTTTCATCTAAGTTGGATTTGAACCTAGATGTGGGAGGCACGAAGCCTTCTGCATTAGTCTCAGCGCTTTTCATCAGTGCGATGACCGGGAATAAAACTAATGGAAATGGCTAGAAAAGAATTTGGAAATGGAGGGAAGGGATCTCGGTGTTGTGCTCCATGTTGGAACCAGAGACACAGGAAAGATTAATGAAGAGGACTTGCTAAGGAATTATCAGGAGTTGGGAGCTAAATTGAAAAGCAGATCTTACAGGTCAAAATCTCAGGATTATTACCCAACCCTTGTGCAAATTGGTTTAGAGACAAACAGATTAGGAAGGTCAACATGTGGCTAATGGGCTGCCATGAGAAGAATGGGTTCCATTTTAGCGAACACTGGCACCCGTACTGCAACAGGAAGGAGATGTACAATTGGTACGTGCTATACCTGAACCAGGCTGGGACCAAGGATTAAAGGGGGCTGTAAATACCAGAGTGGGGTGGAGGGAGGGAACTGTTAGAAATTACAGAAACTTAACAATAAAATAATCTGGAAAAGAGACGAAAGGACAATAACAGTTAAAAACAAAACAAGAGGAATAATAAATGAAAACCATGCAAACTATTGATACAACAATGTATATAGTATTCAAATCAAAATGGATGAACTGGAAGTAAGAATTTGTAGAGAGGATACATATCTTGTTGGGTTTACCGAAACATAGCTACACGCAACAGAATTAGCAACTAAATATTGCTGGATGTAATACATTTAGGAAGGGAAGAGGAGGGGAGGGATTGTGGAATAGCTGTAGGAGTTAAAGATAGCATAATGGCAGTAGGAAAAAAAGGGTGTAGCCATAGGTAAAACAAATACAAAGTTCACAACAATCGTGTTAAAAGAAGGGATCCATCACCCTTATATGTTACCCTGTAGACCACCAAATGGCAGAAGAGAATTGGAAGAAGAAATGTGTGAGAATGTCAAGTCATACAAGAAGTTCTCGGACACTAGGAGAGCATAGCAAAGGGAAATAGGAAAATCTTAGGAGGGAAGCTAAAAAAGGAAAAGCTAAGATTAATTCCAAAATCAAATGATCAAGGGATATAAAAGGAAATAAAGTATTCTATAGGTACATAAATAACAAAGGGAAAATTAAAGTTGGGGCCACAAAGGGTGAGCAAGAAATATTCACAGATAACAACAGAAATTGCAGAAGTATTGAATAACTACTTCACACCAATTTTTACTAAATAAGATAATAAAATAGACACTTCACTAGAGAATAAGTGTAAAAAAAATACAGTTGGGATGGAAAGGGAGAAAATAATTGACAACCTAGAAAAATTAAATGAGGAGATGACCCCAGGTCTGGATGTTATGCCTGCACTCAGATTCAAGGGAGGAGACAGCAGAGGCAGTAATTTATATACACAAGCTTCATATGGGCGTAGCGCCTGATAACTGACAGACAGCTAATGTTGTTCCTATAAAATAGACCAAATGTTGGAACTATAGACCAGTCATCTTAACATCAATAATAGGAAAGGCCGTAGAATCTATACTAAAAGAAATGATAGAAATGCATCTGGAAACAGAAAATATGGCAAAAAAGGTCATGTGAATTCTGAAAGGTTAAGTTATTTTTTAAATAACCTGATAGAATGCTTTAAGAAGGTATATGGCATCTACTGATTTGTCCATTCTACCCTTTCCTGTTGCTTCTTTAAAGGCCTTTTGAAAACCCAAGTATAACAAAATAAGGGCATGTGGAGTCAGGGGACAAATAGCTGAATGGATAGAAAATTAGCAAAAAATCTACAAAACAGAGAGTAGGGTTAAAGGGTAGTTATGTAGATGAGAGGAAGGATCAGTGATGGGACCACTGTTATTTATAATTTACATTAATGATTTGGAATTGGGAATAAGTAACTCAATATCAAAATTTGCAAATGATGCCAAACTGGATATAGCTGCCAGTGGGGAAATGAGACTGCAGCATAATACAAGATGATATTAGAATACTGGCAGACTGGACATAAGTGGCAAATGACCTTTAACAAAGGTATATGTCAGGTGATGCACAGTGAAATATCAGCCTGATGGGCCAGCATTTTCTCAAACAGTCTCAGTGCAGCTGGGGCTGCCTGATTGAATAATTGGCTCCATCATCCCAATAACGGGAAAACCACATTGCACAAATATGATATTTCTATATTCCTCTGACACCAGATATTCTTGTGGAAACTGACAGTTTAGTGCCAAATTGTACCAAAATTTAGTGACCTGGCATGCCCACTAAAACTTGGGTTGATTTCACCACATCTTTCACATGGGATTATTGCAACTAAGAGGGAAAAAAAGCTTTTGTAGCATCAGTTTGGGCTAGAGTCAAACGGAAGCCCCTAAATTGAAAGTTGTTTGCTAATCATCCTCCTCAGGAGTATTCAACATCGTAGAGAAACATCAAAGTGCATTGGTGAAAGTTGCTGTTTAAGTATGTGGTGAATATTACGCCACTTTAAACACATTTATTTGTCCCCAGTGAAATGTAATTCAAATGAAAACTTACAATGAATACTTAAATGATAATTAAGTTTGTTGGATGTTGAAAATATCAAAACCCTTCATGACTTCATCTTTATGAAGATTTATTCATGTGACAGAACAGAATTTCACATTTAGCCATTGATCATTCACTTTAATTTTCCAGCATTGACAGAACCTTCCAGGAAACTATCCCAATGAAGCAGAATGAATTGTTTCTGACCTCTGCTGATTTAGTTCATCTGGAAATTTGCTAATTAATTTATAGATTAAGAATAATGTGGAAAACCACAGGAATATATTTATCTTAGTGGTAGTCTTGCAATTTGAAATAAATGTCTTTTTATCCGCTAATCCTACTGACAGAGAGAGGGAGTGAGAGAGAGAGAGAAAGAGAGCGGAAGATCCAATTTTGTCATGAGTAATCCCTGATTTGATATGCGTGGTGTGGCTTCATCAATTAATTAACTGAGAATTTTCTGGTGAGGAGGATGGGGGGAGGAGTGAAGCTTGATGAGAGGGGTGATGCTCATACATCGAATATTGGCAGTTAGCAAAACAGAAGAAGTTAGAAAAATACAATAGAATTGGTTTTACTTCAGACAAAATCATCTAAACAACATTGGAAACTAAAGAGAAGGTAGAAGTTTAGCAGTGTTTAAAAAGTGGCAGATAATGAGGAACAGAAACAACAACTTGTATTTAAATAACACTTTTATTACAGTGAAACATCCCAGGTTACACAGGAATATAATCAAATAAAATATGACACTGAGCCTCATAAGGAGATGTTCGGGCAGATGACCAAAATCTTGGCCAAAGAGATGGCTTGAAGGATCACTTAAAGAAGGGCAGAAAGGTAGAGAGGTGGAGACATTTAGGGAGGGAATTCCAGAGTTTAGGGCCTTGGAAACCGAAGGCAATGCTCAAGAGGCTACAATCGAAGGAGTTCAGATATCTCAGAGGATTGTGGGGCTGGAAATTACATAGATATGGAGGGGCGAGGCCATGAAGGGATCTGTAAACAAGATTGAAAATTTTAAAATCAAAGATTAAGTTTATGGAGGGCAGAATGTGGGAGTCAGTCAGGAGTGGCTTGGAATAATCAAGTCTAGAGGTAACAAAGGCATAGGTGAGAGTATTAATGGCAGATGAGCTGAGGCAGGTGTAGAATTGGGCAGCGTTACAAGAGGTGGGAATAGGCAGCCTAAGTGATGGCACAGATACGCAGTCAGAAGCTCACCTCAGAGTCAAACATGATACCAAAGTTACAAACAGTTAATCTGCACCAGACAGTTAGCAGGGTGAGAGATGGAGTCACTGGCCAGAGTTTGCAGCAGGATTGAAGACAATAGCTTTGGTTTTTCCAATATTTAATTGGAAGAAATCTCTGCTTATTTGACATCCATTTCTGGATGAACAATCTGATCATTTAGCAGCAGTGGAGAATTCGAGAGAGGTGGTGGTGGTGGTGAGGAACAGCTGGGTGTGGTCAGTGTACATGTGAAAAATGATGCTGCGCTTTCAGATTTTGGTGCTGAGGGGTGGCATGTAGATAAGAAATAGCAGGGAGCCAAGGATAAATCTTTAGGGACATCAGAACATTGATGCACAATAAGGGAGAGCAGTCATTGCAGGTGATTGGTCCAGCTACTACTGGATAGTTAAGAATGAAACCAGGTGAGTGCTGTCCCACCCAGATGGATAACGGTGGAGGAGCATGGGTGTGGTCAACCGTGTCAAAGGCTGCAGGCAGATTTAGAAGGGTGAGATGGGATAGTTTCCCACCATCATGCTTACAAAGAAAGTTGTTTGCTGCTTTGAGAGTTGTTTTGGTAGTGTGACAGGGCAGAAGCCTGATTGCAGGTTAATATCACAGATATTGAGCATGCTAATGCCACAGGTACAATATACTCACACCCCAATAGAATCTCTCCAGACAAAGGGGCTATACCTGAAAGTTTATCCCATGCCCTTTGCTCACCAATCACCATGCAGCACCCCCACCTCCCAACACCCCCAGAGGCTGGCAGGTCTGCCCCATATCTTCAGTATTTCTTGCTGTAAAGAAAAATGGTTGAAATACATTTGCAGTCTGAATCTACTCAATCAATATTCAAACAAAAGGGCTGCAGAGTGTCCAGGTGAAAGCTAAGTTACTGCTCCTCACTCTTACTTTGACCTCAGCTGGAAATCAAGTGGGGCATGGCTGGGCTGGAAATGGAAGGGCAGGAGATAAAAACTTGGATTCTGCTGGGGGAGGTGAGGGAGGTTGACAGTAAACTGTCAGCATTCACCATCAGTACCCCCCTGAAACTCACTGCAACTTCAGGATTTAGCACATGGGCAGATTAATGCAGAAACCCCAAAGTTGTGGTCTGCCACAGGCTCCACTATGGACCTGCACCCCAGGGCCAGCAATCAGTGAAATTTGTTAATGTTATGAGAACTTCCCCCTTTTCATTCCCCGTCGCTGTTAAAACCCCATAAAAAGTTCCATCTTGTTTAAATCAGGGTTAACTTCATTTTTAAGAGTGATCTGAGTTATGACTGTTACTGAACAATAGATTTGGCCCTGGAAAAAATAATTATATGCTTGTGGAGTTTGTTAAATGGCTCCATTATGATTAATTAATATATTTTAAATTAAAATTTTAAAGTATTCTTTAAAAGAATAATAAGATAATTTCAGCTTTTACATTCACTTCATCTTTATTTTGCTCTAAAATTTTAAGAAGTGAATTGATTTAGTGCTTTTCATTTCCTGATTGGCCGCCTGTTAGAATTTGTTAATATGATTGGCTGTTTGGGCAGCCTAATGGCATCACTGCAACTCTACACTGGGAATCCTCATTAAAGAATACTGCAATCCACTGCACATCAAGAGAGTTAAAGTTTTTAACCTCAGATATCGCTAAATCTTTCCACGAGGCTTTCTTTCATGAGGCCCTTGCTTCACCATTGACTGCAAAATATGGGCCAAAGTGAACTACATTTGTTTGTTTAGCACAGGTAGACTCTATATATAATTCCAGTTATTTTAGAGCTTTGGCCTCACCAGCACGCAAATGTTTCGTGATGACAGCTGATCAGGGACAGAAAAACATGTTCAATGAGGCCATCACCCAATCAACATTTAGTTTCCTCATGCAGAGGACATCATCTATAGGTAATAAATAATTGATAGTAGATGAAAAAATGTATGTATATGCTGTCTTAAATAATAGAAGCATTTGAGTCCTTGGAAAAGAATGTAGGAAGTGTTGAATAAACAAGTGCTGCATTCCATCTCAGAAATGGTTACTCTAAGAAAGTGCATTCCCTTCACCTAACATTTAATCTAAAATGGATTGTGTCATCTAATTCAGAGACAATTTCAGAATTTACTGTGCAGTGTCTACGCCAAATGGAAAGCAACATATGTAGCACATGTCTTGAAAACCCAGATACTCTACTCTTCACAATTGGAAATAAGAATGGTGTTATCCGCCAATGAAAATCTGGAAAATAAAATATTCTCAAAGTACAATTTATCCAGGGCGCCACTCTTATGATGTATGTGTTTCTTATTTTAAATATTCATATTTCTAAGCTTGTTTTACTACATTGAACTGAATGAAAAATACATCAATGCAAATATATTTTTCATGTTTTATCATTTCTGGTCAGCTTTTTAACCAAATAATCTGCCTTTAGCTTCCCCAAAATTACTTCACAAATAAGTTACTTCAATAAAGAAACATAAGATTTAATTTACAAGGAAACCATTTATCTTGACATTACACATTTGTTTAATGATCGATATCAAATTATTGCAATTGGGAAATTGGTTTTATCCATCATAAAGAGGTAACAAAGAGGGATAATAACGATAATGCAGTTGATCTGGAGTATATCAAAAAGGTATTTGATAAAGTGACACATAGGGCAATATTCCCCCCCACCCCCCACCGTCCGGAGGGATGTGCGGGAGTGGGTGTGGGTGGGTGGGTTCCCGATCAGCTCTCCCGGTCGGGGCGCACCGCCATTTTATGTGGGCGGGCCAATTAAGGCCCGCCCAGCGTGACGTCTGCCAGGAAGCGCTATGCGCTCCCTGTGCAGGCGGGGGAGGATTCCCTGAGCTGGGAGTGCGCTCTTTTGCACATGCGCGCGAAATAGCGCACAGGTCTCCCTGAGGCAAAGTGCTGCCTCAGGGAGATCAGCTCAGGTTTGAAACTTCAAATAAGCATGGGAAAAGAATTTTGTTGCCATGTCCCCTCATGTGACACTGTCACATGAGTTGGGACATGTTCATAACTTTATTTTGAAATATTCCAAGATTTTTAAATCACTCGTGAAACCTCATCCCGCCTGTGGATGAGATTTCATGCTTTTTCAGAAGCACGCCAGGGCTCCCGGCCTTCCCACCAACCTTAAGGTTGGATAGGCAGGTCCATTAATGATTTCAATTGGTTTATTAATGGCCTTAAGTGGCTGTTGACAGGTCGGCGGGTGCAGCCAACTCGGTTGCACGCCCGCTGACCTAAAAATCTAAATGATGCAGGGTGACATCGGGATGCACGAACAGAAGATTCTGCCCACAATGCACTTGCCAGAAAAGCTGAAACCATGAAATAAAAGAGGTAGTAGTGGCATTGATAGAAAATTTGATGAGTGACAGGAAACAGATTGTATTGGTAAACAGTTGTTTTTCAGACTGGAGGATATAATGATATACAATTGGGTGTACAAGAAATTATTTCAAAATTTGCAGATGACTCAAAACTTAGGAGCATTGTGAACTGTGAAGGGGGTAGTGATAGACTTCAAGAGGGCATAGGCCAGCTGATGCAATAGGCGGACATGTGACCAATGAAATTTAATGCAAATGTAGTGATACATTTTAGTAGGAAGAATAAGGAAAGGCCATTTAAAATAAAGGGTACAATTCTAAACAGGGTGCAGAAACAAAGAAACCTGGTGGTGCCTCTGCACAACTCATTGAAGCTGACAGCAAGTTCCGAGATCAGTTACAGGACCTTTGGCTTTATAAATAGGGGCAAAGAGCACAAAAGCAAGAAAGTTGTGGTGAACCTTTATATAACGCTGGTTTGGCTCCAACTGGAGTAATGTGTCCAATTTTGGGCACACACTTTAGGAAGGACGTGAAGGAATTAGAGAGGGTGCAGAAAATATCTACAAGAATTCTTCCAGAAATTAGGGGCTTTGAGTTACGTGGGTAGACTGGAGAAGATGGGTTTGTTCTCCTTGGAGAAAAGAATTTTTAAAGGAAATTTGACAGGTGTGTTCAAAATCATGAAAGGCCTGCAGCGGGACCAGAAATTCCTGTCCACGGTCAACAGATCTTTGGCTGGTCTGTCATATTTTCCGTCCTGCATACGACGGTTCCCGCTGCAGGCAGGACCAGAAAGCCTCATCTAATGAAACCGTTCCCATCAGCAGAAAGATTGAGAACTCAGAGGGCACTGATTTAAGCCAACTGGCAAAAGAATCAACTGTGACATGAGTAAACATTTTTTTTACGTAGCAAATGTTTGTGATCTGAAATGCACTGACTGAGAATGTGGTGAACACAGATTCAATTGTGGCTTTCAGAAGGGTACGTGGATAAGTACCTGAACGGAAAAACATTCAGCACTACGAGGCAAGGGCAGGGGAGTGGGACTAGACGACTTACTCTCGCAGAGTGTTGGCATGGACATGATGGGCCTCATGGTGTGCTGCAATAATTTGATAATTCTATGATAAAGTCTTAACATAATGATAAAAGTAGCATTTTCACCCAAGTGAAGATGTCCCTGACACCTGTGCAGTGTAAAGAATCTAGAATATTTTAATATGCCAGTGTTATGTACTTGAAAACAAAACAAAAACAGAATTACCTGGAAAAACTCAGCAAGTCTGGCAGCATCGGCGGAGAAGAAATCAGTCAACGTTTCGAGCCTCCATGGCCCTTCGGCAGAACTGCAGCATAGTTTCAACAAGGGAGAAATATAAATTGGTTTAAGGTGGGTGGGGGGTGGGGGGAAAGAGACACATTGAGGGTGTGGTGTGAGCAGATAATAATCAAAAGATGTCACAGACAAAAGGGTCAAAGAGGTGTTGAAGGTGGTGGTCTTTGTCTGAGAAAAGTGCTAATTAAGAATGGAAAACAGGATATTCAAAGTACAGCTCTAGTGGGGGTGGGGTGGAAAGACTAAAGGTTTTAGTTTTAGATTTTAAAATAATGGAAATAGGTGGGGAAAGAAGAATCTATATAAATTATTGAAAAAAAAAAGCGGGTGGGGGGGGAAAAGAAACGGGGTGGGGATGGGGGGAGGGGGAGTTTAAGATCTAAAGTTGTTGAATTCAATATTCAGCCCAGAGGGCTGTAAAGTGCCTAGTCGGAAGATGAGGTGCTGTTCCTCCAGTTTGCGTTGGGTTTCACTGGAACAATGCAGCAAGCCAAGGACAGACATGTTGGCAAGAGAACAGGGTGGAGTGTTAAAATGGCAAGCGACAGGGAGGTTTGGGTCTTTCTTGCGGACAGACCGCAGGTGTTCCGCAAAACGGTCGCCCAGTTTGCGTTTGGTCTCTCCAATGTAGAGGAGACCGCATTGGGAGCAACGAATGCAGTAGACTAAGTTAGGGGAAATGCAAGTGAAATGCTGCTTCACTTGAAAGGAGTGTTTGGGCCCTTGGACGGTGAGGAGAGAGGAATTGAAGGGGCAGGTGTTGCATCTTCTGCGTGGGCATGGGGAGGTGCCATAAGTGGGGGTTGAGGAGTAGAGGGTGATGGAGGAGTGGACCAGGGTGTCCCGGAGGGAACGATCCCTACGGAATGCCGTCAAGGGGGGTGAAGGGAAGATGTGTTTGGTGGTGGCATCATGCTGGAGTTGGCGGAAATGGCGGAGGATGATCCTTTGAATGCGGAGGCTGGTGGGGTGATAAGTGAGGACAAGGGGGACCCTATCATGTTTCTGGGAAGGAAGAGAAGGCGTGAGGGAGGATGCGCGGGATATGGGCCGGACACGGTTGAGGGCCCTGTCAACGACCGTGGATGGAAAACCTCGGTTAAGGAAGAAGGAGGACATGTCAGACGAGCTGTTTTTGACGGTAGCGTCATCAGAACAGATGCGACGGAGGCGAAGGAACTGAGAGAATGGGATGGAGTCTTTACAGGAAGCGGGGTGTGAGGAGCTGTAGTCGAGGTAGCTGTGGGAGTCGGTAGGCTTGTAATGGATATTGGTGGACAGTCTATCATCAGAAATTGAGACAGAGAGGTCAAGGAAGGGAAGAGAAGTGTCAGAGATGGACCATGTGAAAATGATGGAGGGGTGGAGATTGGAA
This sequence comes from Cetorhinus maximus, assembly GCF_964194155.1. NCBI lineage: Eukaryota > Metazoa > Chordata > Chondrichthyes > Lamniformes > Cetorhinidae > Cetorhinus > Cetorhinus maximus. The sequence continues at coordinate 75,268,765 of NC_135888.1, forward strand.
GCAAAATTAATAAATTTTTCCAGGTCCCGACGAGAGCATGAAGCAGCACCGAAGTAATCATCGATGTACCGGAGAAAGAGTTGTGGGAGGGGGCCGGAGTAGGACTGGAACAAGGAATGTTCCACATACCCCATAAAGAGACAGGCATAGCTGGGGCCCATGCGGGTACCCATAGCCACACCTTTTATTTGGAGGAAGTGAGAGGAGTTAAAGGAGAAATTGTTCAGTGTGAGAACAAGTTCAGCCAGACGGAGGAGAGTAGTGGTGGATGGGGATTGTTGGGGCCTGAATTGTTATTGAATGGATGAATATTAGTGAACGGTTGAATATTAGTGAATGGGTGAATATTAGCGAATGGGTGAATGGGTAGAGTGATAGTATGGGTATGGTAATTGGGTGGAGGGGAGGGGTGGCATGTGGGTTGGGTTGGGGGAATGGTCAGAGAGTCAGTGTGAGTGTTTGGGAGTTGGGGGTTGGGTGTCAGTTGTATAGTTACCCAGCAGCAAGACTAGGATTTTTCTAGCTCACATTTCCCAGATATTAACTATTCAGGTAAGTCCCATGGAACAGTCCAAAATCTTAAACCCTAGCTCAGGGTTCGAGACTTTTGTAGAGGGTTCCAGGGAACTGCGGAATTGCCCATCTGAAGTTGAAACTTCCCAGGCAATTCCCATGGAAGTTAGTGTGCCAGGGCTTCTGCAGAGCCCCAACACACATCTTGGGTCATATGTCCAGTCTCTGATGATCTGGAGAGTGGGAGACATGGACTATTATCTTCTTTAATCTGTTAATTCTGTAGGTAGCTGAACCCCACACCTCCCCTTTTATATTTCTACTCTAAGATTTGGCCTAGTCCTGTATGGGTGGAGAAAGTGGTCAATGCTTGAAGAGGCATGTCAGGATGCATCATGGGATTACCCTTGCTTGGCCAAGTTGTGGATATAAGTTTTTAAGTGCTTGCCCTCATCAAAACAAGAATGAATATGACCTTGAATGACTAGCCTATGGATCAGTCCATGATAAAGCTAATGAATGTCACCTTTGGGTCAGGATAAAATAAGTTGATGAATGGTCTATGAGTTATACTTTAATAAACTGATATCTTGACCCTGAGGTCAAGCTATGCAGAATGCTAGGCACTGCAGTGAAATGTCAGGATAGATGAGCAAAGTACATGTTTTGGAATATCATTTGTGCTAACGCTCAGGACATTCTGTGATTGTTTTACAAATTCCTCCAGAACCACAGAGGTGATGAACAGGTCATTCCGTTTTTATGTTGTAAACTCACTGTAATTAAGGCATTGCAATAATTAGACATACAAGATAAGAGCAATGTGAATTAATGATGAGCTACCCAAAATATGGTACATATAACCAACAGGAACTATGTAACTTCAAATTGCCTTTTACAGCATTCTGAAAGAGCATTTCCCATGTGTGCACACTTGCACTAAATAAAGCACTACTACTGAATCTATTTACAGTTGACTCTGTGTCAAGAATCTTTTAGATACTCCATCAATGCTTACAACTCTTCATATAGTTTATTGTAACATTGATAAATCCTGCTTCATTTAAGTCAGATTAATACTTACAAATGCTGTTTACCATCAGTAACTTACAAACGTCAGTACCCTGCACCCCTTTTAAGTTAAATCAGTATCAGACTCACAAATGTAACTTCAATTACACTCATGCTGTTAACCCTTGAATTGTTGCTTCTGAAAAGTTGCTGCTTATGTTCCAGCTGCCCCTTTAGCTCAGTTGCCTGATTTTAGTTCATTCAATGGTAACACCCTATCAACATCCTGAGGATTACCATTGACCAGAAACTGAACTGGACTAGCCATATAAATATTGTGGCTACAAGAGCAGGTCAGAGGCTAGGAAGCCAGCGGTGAGTAACTCACCTTCTGACTCCCCAAAGCCTGTCCACCATCTACAAAGCACAAGTCAGGAGTGTGTTGGAATACTCTCCTCTTGCCTGGATGAGTGCAACTCCCACAACAGTCAAGAAGCTTAACACCATCTAGGACAAAACAGCCCATTTGTTAGGCACTCCATCCACAAACATTCACTCCCTCCACCACTGATGAACAGTAGCAGTAGTGTGCACCATCTACAAGATACACTGCAGAAACTCACCAAGGCTCCTAAGGTAGCACTTTCCAAACCCATGACCACCACCATCTCGAAAGACATGGACAGCAGATAGATGGGAACACCACCACCTGGAAGTTCCCCTCCAAGCCACTCACCATCCTGACTTGGAAATATATCGCCATTCATTCACTGTCGCTGGGTCAAAATCATGGAACTCCCTAACAGCACTGTGGGTGTACCTACACCACATGGACTGCAGTGGTTCAAGAAGGCAGCTCACCACCACCTTCTCAAGGGCAACTAGAGAAGGGAAATAAATGCTGGCCCAGCCAGCGATGCCCACATCCTGTAAATTAATTTTTTAAAAATTCCCTCATGAAACTATTTTCTGAAAACTCTATTCTGTAGCGTGCTGCCACAGCTGTCCACTGCTGCTTTCCTTATGCTACCACTACCCTTACTGCTAAAACACACATTTCTTAAAACTCAAAAAATCACACCCATGACAAAGATTACCACAACCCCTTCCCAAATCTGTGCCTTCTTACAATCTCACATCCCGGTTCATGAATAGTCCATGAACATATGAAGGTGAAGGTGGTTTCGATGGGGAAAATCCTGGTTTCGCTCTAATCAAAAAAATATCTCTGGGATTAGCATTTCCACGGAATGTAGGGGAACATTGAGACACAATGACTTAAAATCTGTACATATTATTTATGGTTATTATTACATTTATTATTTCCAGGTATTATTATAGTTTGTAGATGCATACTCATTGTGTGGCCTGACAGCTTTGTTATCTGTCTCTTGACCAGTGTATTGAAAAAAATCAGTCATTGTGTCTATGTTAGGTTTTCAAGGTCTGGGAGGCAGTATTTGGCCAATTCCTGAAACTGCCCATTACAAACAGCCTTCTTTTGCAGTTGTTTTTAGGCTTTTAAATGTTACCTTTTTTAAAAAGTTGAATGCGTTCTTGCAATACAGCCAAGTATTCACTATCTAGAGCTTATGCTAGCGTCTTAATTTAATATCTTTTCAAACTGCTATAAAATGCAGTCGACAATTGTGTTTGCCAATTAAAAACTGTAAAGTTCGATATAATCTGAGCCATAGGGCTGGATTTTCAGCATTGAGGCAGGAAGCTCAAGTTCGGTAATCTCCCAATTTGGCAGGCCCGTCTCCATGGAAATAACCCTGCAGTCATGATTTTCGCTCCACGGAAGCAGGGGCAGGGGTATGATCGAGTTGGGCCTGCTGACCTCGAAGCCAAATCGGTGAAAGGCTGGTTAGAAGGCCCGCCCTGATTCACTGAGGCTTTGGCCTATTTGTATAAAAAGCTGTTAGGCTCTCTAGCCCTCATCCCTCACACCGCCCATGACACTTCCATAGCCACTCACCCAGTAACCATTATGGGTAGACCTTAGGAGCCAGGTCTCCAAGAGTTTCTGACTTGCCTTGTAAAGCATCCTTCCCAATGTCATGAGGATGAGGAAAGAGTCCTGGAGCTCCAACAAGTAGTAATTCTTTAAACAAGCAGTTTTACTGAATGGTCTCCAAGGCTAAGTTGGAAATGGTCAGGATCAAAATGGTGCATTGGCATTCCTTTCTCTCCTGGCATGAAAACACCAAATTTTATGGCCAGTGGAGGCAGGTACGAGAGGTGTGACTGTAGTGATGTTTAAACACACCTGCAAATTAGGTGTCCTCCCTGGTGACTCTGTAAACTCTGGTGTTGTCAGTGTTGAAAGGCACAATGGGCATAATCCTGGTATAACTACATTGGTCTGAGAAGACAGAACACTATGGGGAGAATTTTCTCTCCATTGTGTGGGCTGGTCGGGAACGGGAACGGGTGGGCATGGAGCAGATCACCGCCCACGATCGACTGCAGGCTGCCATTTTACATGGGCGGGCCAATTAAGGCCCGCCAAGCGTGATGCGCGCCCGGTAACGCTCAGCGCTACCTGTATGGGCGGGGGGAGGAAGGAGAGTCAGGGCCTGCGCCTTTTTGCGCATGCGCGCAAAAGAGCACAGAAATCTCCCTGAGGCACAGAGCTGATTAAATTCAGTTTTGAAGTTTAAAATAAAGAAAGCTAGAAATCATTTACACATGTGCCCCCATGTGCCGCTGTCACATGAGCTGGGGCACGTTTATGAAATGTTTAAAAAATATTTATTAATTTAGTAAACCCTTCATGAATCCTCATCCCGCCCGTGGATGAGGTTTCATGAAAAATGTGAAGGTGAAGATCTAACCAGCCTGTAAGCCTACAACTGTATCTGCAAAGGAACCAAACTGCAAGGGACCTAATTTTGATTTTTTAAGGTTTTGACCCCGCCTGGGCTCTTCGCCTGCCCACCAACCTTAAGGTTGCATGGGCAGCCCTGTCAAATTGGTTAATTAGTTTATTAATGGCCTTAACGGGCCTTTGATAGTTCAGCGGGCACGCAGTCGACTCCGGTGCACACCCGCCGAATGGAAGATCGGAATGATGCACCCATGTCACCGCGCGTCGGCGTGTGGGGCCTGCCCCTGCACACAGAACAGAAAATTCTGCCCTATGATCACACAACCATACTCTGGTAGTTTTCTGAAATCATAGGCATGATTATCATGCTGCTGCGCAAAGAAACATTTATACAAGATTCTGTGCAATCCATAGATTATGTGCTTAGTATGGTACACACAAATAGTGATGTAAATAGATGTTTGCTAGTACAGAACTTGAGTATTGTTGAAAAAAGACATCTTGTCAAAGCTTTTCATCTTGCACTCATCAGGACAATCGCAAGAATACCAATGTCTGGGGAAGCAATAACTTTATACTGTATGAGATCAGAGTCCACTTGCCAAGCAATCAGCACTCTCTTCTCATACAGTATAAAGTTGTTGTTTCCCCTAACATTGGTATCCTTGTGATTGTTCTGATGAGTGCAAGATGAAAAGCTTTGACAAAATGTCGTTTTCCAGTAATACTCAAATAGTTATGTGCAAACTTTGAATCTTTGCAGTTGGAACACCTCACAGATTCCCCCTCTTGAATAAATTAACTATTCCTGCTGATATATTATATGGAATTTTACGACACAGAAACAATCCATTTAACGCAATAGGTCTATGCCGGCGATTACGACCCACATGAGCTTTCTTCAAGTTTAATTAATTTCACCCTAACATTCCTTTTATACTTATCTATCTTCCCTTTAATTGAACCACTGTAGCATGTTATGCTTTACATTATATTCATGGGTGATCTTTTTTCCTCTCTTTAAATTACATAACTACTTCCAAACCTATTGCTAGGACCTTCAAGAGGTTGACATGGGTGTCATTCTCTGTTATGACGCAGCAGTTGGTAAAGGCTGAGTTGTTTAAATCCCAGAGGAAAACTTGAACAACTGTCTTAACCGATATTTTCAATTGGTATGTTTGAGATGCAGCTCTGAATTCAGGAATAAAACCACCAAGCCTCAAGAGGGTTTTTATATAAAACTAAGTTAAACATTTATTAATTTAACAACAACTTAAACACATACACATGTCTACAAATTACTACCATAATAACTTTTAAACAAATCCCCAAATTAATCACTACCAGGTAAATCTTCACCAAGGCAAAAATAACCCATAGGTTTTAAACAAACATCAGGCAAAACACATTTGACCTTAAAAAATCAAAATTAGGTCCCTTGCAGTTTGGTTCCTTTGCAGATACAGTTGTAGGCTTATGGGCTGGGTAGATCTTAAATGCCTCTGACTTACACACACAAACTCCTTTCTGTTTATACCTAGCTTTTCCTTTGAATGTAAATTTTCCATGGTACCCTAGGCTTTTAACGTCACATCGTCTAACAATAACATTTTCATCCCACTAATTTTATTAGTAATATAAACACATTGCTTGGCATCTCCCAGCTAGGTGCAAGATTATACCCATTCTTTTGAATGGTTTATTCAACAAATGCAAATTTACACTTTACCTTCTCCTCCTTACATTTATCTCATTAACATCTCAAAACTACTATACACCAAAGCACCCAGACTAGCTGGCTTTAATGCACACACACACACACACACACAGACATAGACCTTACCACAATTCCATTTTAAAAATAAGTTCCAATGACATTATGGACATTAATGTCTCTTCATGACACTCTCGCAGTGATAAATTAACATGTTCATTTTTTACGAGCATGCAGGCCGTTCCTACACAGAGGAAGCCTCACCATAACGCCCTATTACAAATGTTACAGGTGTGTGCAGACGCTGGTCAGAAAATTGAGCTTTCCTTTTGTTAAGCTACTGTACATGAGTTTTCTGTGCCATTGATAGGCTTGGACATTTATCCCAGTTAACTGGCTTGTCAACTGCTTGAGAAGCATTAAAGGATCATTATTGTAAGTGCATTCTGATTTGTTGCTATTTTTTGTTATTGCTAGTGAAATCACATTCTGAGGAATTGCACACAGAGAAACAGTGTGGTTTCATTACTGGGTAGTAAATTATAATGACAAATTAGCATTTTTATTCTTAGGAACAAAGGAAAATCTTGCCACTGTGACATATTGATCAATATTTCAGCATGAAAAGAATAAAGTGTGGAGCTAGTAAAATTAGAGAGCATGTGATTATTTTTAAATGGCCCATAGTCTATAAAATATTCAAGTTTAAAAACTTCTTGCTCGTGCCACTCTAACTTCCAATCACACCATTTGGCTGTCACACCATTTTCATCACAACCGGTATTTATTAAGACATGGGTCAGAATTTTTAGCTCAGCGGGTGGGCGCACGCCTGACTCGACCAAGCGTGAAATGACGCGTGATTACAAAGTCTGAGCGTGCCAACGTCAACGCGCAGTCGTGTAATCGTTCGGTCGGCGGGTGCACATCGGAGCCGGCAGCACGCCCACCAACAATTAAAAGGCCTATTAAGACCATTAAATTATCAATTGTGCTTAATTTTTCACTGCCCGTTCAACCTAACGTTGAACGGACAGGCAAAAAGGCCAAGCAGCCTTTGCACTTATTTGGAAGCCTCATCCACGGGCACGATGAGGTGTCCAAAATCAAATACAAATGAAATAAAAGCTTTAATTTTTAATGAAAAACATGTCCCTTCATGTGACAGAGTATTAAGGACAGAGGTATTAAGGACAGAGTCTCATGAGGGGACATGTTTCATTAAATTTTTCTGTTCTTTAATAATTTTTTCAATATATTCTTCATCTTCCTGAGGCACGGAGCTGCCTCAGGGAGACTATTCAGCGCTCTTTCGTGCACATGTGCAAAGTTCGTGCTAGGCCGGCTCGCCCTCCTCCCCCCCGCCCGCACAGGCAGCACTCAATGCTGCCGCTCGCGTACCACGCTGCGCAGGCCTTAATTGGCCCACCCGTGTAAAATCGCAGAGCACTGATGATCGTGGGTGGCGATCAGCTTCCCAAACCCCTCCCCCCGCCCCTGCTGATCCCGCACGCCAAGGGCAAAATTCTGCCCATGGAAACATAATTACATTTAACTTTCAATCTTCCGCAAGCTCAGTTGCAATTTGCCACCATAGCACCACAGCTTTACTGTGCCACCACAATCCCAGGATTCATGCATTTGACCAGAAATTTTGGGTGGAATTGTCCAGCTGGAAAATGCAGCGAGCGATTCAAACGTCCATTCACTGCAACGGTACCAGAAGATCCCGACAGCAGGAGGGGCCGGAAAATTCCGGCCTATGTGTTACTAGCTCCCTGCAGGCAGCTTGATTAACATCAGGGCTTGGCTTACCGACAGGAAGACACTAAGATATAGGGCCCCTATCTTGTAACTTTTGAAGGGGGAGTTAGAAATCTTTGAGAAACAAATTCCATTTCTTCAGCTTGCTGCACGGGCATGGTGCCTGTCAGCACAGCAGGCACCTAAACAGGCTTTATGTTATCTATCTGGCCTGATGCTGGCAGGGATGCCAAGATAGGAAATGCAACTCACATTGTTTTAAAAATGCAGAGCCTGACTCTGCTCTCACCTCTCCCTGGTTTGTCATTACCTTACAGGTTTTGGCCATTAAGGGAGACTTTGCTGCTTATCCCTTCTCTTTTCCCTCACAGCTTGAAAAGCTACTCCCTCTGACAGCTCATTGCATTGATTGTAGCAGGTGTGATGTTTGCTCATTTTCATTGGACATATGGGCACAGGCTGAAGCACAGGGAAGTCTAAAAGCTCTTTTGCCTATATCAATCATTTATTCCTTTCTACTTTTCTTGTAAAAGGAGGACTGGCCTGAACAGGAGGGAAATGCTGCATAGGAAGAGGCCTGTCCCAAATCCAGCACTCTCATCCCTTGTGACCATGGAACCAGAGTAGCTCCTTGAGACTGTTCAGTTAGACCATGACTGATCTGTGACTTCACTTTGTCTACTCACCTTGATTCTGTAAACCTTAGTATTGGGTGGAAAATTAAAGGGTGCAGTTAAAGACAACAAATGAGAGAGAGTCCATTAAATTTGGCAAAAAAATCTACAGGGCTGCAATGGACAACAGGTAATGGTAAACAATCACTGGTAAGTCCTGTGATTCTGTGCTCCCAGTGGGAAACAGTGTCTGAAGGAAGTGTGCATCAGAGAATCAATGCAGTGTTGTAGTCCTATCATTCACTCAGTTTCAGTATGGCTCTCCACTGGGAAATGGGATTGCTGAATTCGTTCCATAGCCGAATACATAAAATGGTAGGAGAACTTTACATTTAAGCTACTGCACGGGGCAGCTCTGACACTAGGGGGAGGATCTTCCGGTCGGCGAGCGGGGCCAGGGCCTGCTTGCCGACGCATAAAATGACGCGGGATGATGTTGAGCAGAACTCCCGATGTCACCCCACCCCATTTCAATTTTCAGATCGGTGGGGGCGCAGCTGAATCACATGCGCGCCCGCCAACCTGTCAATGGCCTACTGAGGCCATTTAAAAAGTACTTAACTTAATTAATGGACCTGCCTGTCCAACCTTAGGATTGGCGGGCAGGCCGGGAGCCCTGGTGAGCTTAAGAAAAAGCATGAAACCTCATCCACAGGCAGGATGAGGTTTCATGAGGATTTTTAAATATTTAATAAAGGTTTCAGTAAAAGTGATGGACATGTCCCAACTCATATGATAGTGTCGCATGAGGGGATATGTCAGGGAAAGAGCGCACTCCTGCACAGGGAGCTCACAGCGCTTCCTGGAGGACGTCACGCTGGGCGGGCCTGTAAAATGGCGGTGTGCCCCTGATCGGGGGCTGCGATCGGCGGTGCGCCTGCCCGCACCCGCTTCTGCACTTCCCCCCCAACAGGGGAAAAAATTTTCCCTAAAGGTAGGGGAAGTGGTGTCTGAAGTTTCAGCACTGGCATTCTGTATGGATTTCAGGGTTACAAGTTTAAATTGATTCAGAACAATTACACAAAGGGAATAAGTCAGGTTGGGTTCTCTGGATAGAAGTAAACTGCAAACTGGTGGATGCATTTACATCAAAAATATTATCAAAAAGCTGGAGATGATTGAAATGACATTTCAAAGCTTAGTTGGCAACAATCTAAATTTTTAATGAATGGTTTGATCATTTCCCTTCAGTGCTCTAAGCAGCAATGTTAGATTCATTATGGTTGAGAGTATGTTTTTCCCATTTTCCAAGATGAGTGCAGTGATCCATGATGTTTTTGAAATGTGCAACGTGGCTCAGGGCGACAGAGCTTTTTTTTTCCCTTCATTCTTTGCTGCACAATATTACGTTTTGAGATCTGCTTTCGTTTTTAATAAGCAACTGAGAATGTTCAATATGCTGTAAACTATGAATGGAGCATTTCATGAGCGGGGGAGCTTTGTAATAAACTCAACATTAACATAAACCATTTGGTGGTGAGATAACACTTTTGTAAATTCTCAACTGAGCAATTAAATATGACCAGGATTCAGCCTATTGAATTGAAGTTTCGTTCTGAGGAATAGTTGCTTCTGTTTTTAAAGCTGCACATTTAATATTCAAGAATATTCAGACAACTTCACCACACAAATTTGGTTCCGTAGCACTCATATTCCCTATTCAAACTGAACACTCCCTCTGTTAGCTTTGCACAACTAAATATTCATTCATCAGCAGGAAGGACAACCTGCACCTTTCGCCACATCCTCCACCATCCACCCCACCACCTCCAAAAACCCTATTTAAAAGGATTATCAAATACTTTAAGATTAGTTGCTGATTGATTTTTATTGGCTATTGCTGAGGTGTAGAAACATTTGGAGGTTTGCACTGCAACTAAAAGGTGAAGTCTATAGGAAGCGGTGGCATGTACTCAAGGCCTTGGTTCTGACTTTAAGGCTTCCACTAAGATATTTGCTCCTCAAACAAGGGTGCTATAGTTACCATTCCCCTTGACCTGCAGCATGGCAGGGAGAATGTACAGAGGCAACACAGAGCAGGACAAACTGCTTGAAGATGGAGGAGGAGGAGGGGGGAAATGGACTCTCAGTTTGAGACCACATCTGCCCATGGTCTTCAGGGGGAAATTCTTTACTTCAACCCTGGAGGGGAACAATGCAGCACATTGAAAGCTGCAAATTGTTTCAGCCTACATTGGCATTCAAAGCAGTGGAGGATGGTATTGCCAGTGGCTGTGAAGGTAACCATAATGACGAATTATGCATCTGGCATATCTCAGACTGGGGTAGGTGATATTTAAACCATTTCCTGGTTCGCTATCCATTATTGTGTAAGGGATGTCACTGAGAACCGTAGACAATGTGAGCTGAAAACATCTCATTCCCTCTTGCCAGAAAGAAGCAGATGGTGTGAGCATGTGGCTTCACCAGGTTTGCAGACTTTCATAGGCTGTACACATACACATCGCTTTGTGGGCAACACATATCAATTCTGAAATGTATCACAACTGGAAGGGGTTCCACTCCTCACTCCTTTGATATCCAGTTGACGAGACCCCTTACTTAGTGCATCATGCAGGTCAATGCCAGTTATCTTGGTAGAAGACATGATACCTTTATAGTCCATCAGTCTGCTGTACAATTAGCATTTTGATTTACCAAGGCTATCCACTGACCATCTAGCTCATGGCTCCAACGCGTGACCCATGAACATGTAGGCACCATGTATATAACAAAAACCAAGCTGCCTACACAAAATATCATCATTCAGATCATCAATATGCTGAAACAATGGGTGGAATTTTCCCAGAATTGCACTAAGTGCAGTAGAGGGTGGGTAAAATTGAGTCCTACCACCGACGAAAATGGCGGGTTCTCATGCCCTGTCTTCCCGAGCCCACCTAATTATTTATGCATTCCCAGGAAACATGTCATTTCCATGGCGGTGGGCTCTCATTCGCCCGCTTGCCATCATCCTGCTGTTGCATTACACCAGCCGCCATCTTTAAAAGGCAGCCACCAGCAAAGCTCTCATCGCCACCAGCTCACCACCGCTGTCCGGGAGACACGGCCATCAAAGGAAAAAAGACTGCAGCCCCCCGCTTCAACAACGGGTCACTCAAGCAACTGCTGGATGCCGTGGAGGCCCGACAAGATTTGCTCTACCCCAGCTCTGGCCACATCCGGCTTGGGAGGTGAAGGGAGCGGTGGTCAGCGCAAATGCCCTGCAGAGGAGGACAGCCACCCAGTGCCGCAAAAGGATGAATGATCTCCTCCGTTCCGCCAGGGTAAGTCACTCTTTTCATCTCTCCCAACCCACACGCTCACAAACCCATCACACATCTACAGGGCCCTCATTCACTGCCAGATCAAGGGACATCACCATTCACTCTTTCACACACACCGTCATTGTCCTCATCCCATCCATGGGGCCACTCACCACCCACACAGGGGCCAGGCATGCTTATCATCTGGTCCAGCAGGAGTCCTGATATACTCTCCCTATCTCTATCCATGCAGGACAAACTGGCTCACAACAGGAGGGAAAGGTCACAGACAGGTGGAGGGATGCCGCAAATCAAATTTCTGACAGAATTTGAAAACAGAGCCATCCAGCTGGCCAGTGATGACTGGGACCGGTCCTGTGCTGACGGTGAGGTTGGCGCTGCTCAACCAAGTGAGGATCCAACAGTGCAACATCCATCAGACAACCATGCTGTGAGTGATGTGTCCTCTTTCACAGGCCACTGCCATGCACTAATTATCTCCCCTTGCTTTCGCAGGCACATCTGCCAAACAGCCGACAGGTTCCATAACCCAGAGCCTCCAATCAAGCTCCGAAGAAACCTCTAAAGAGCACCCTCCCTGAAGCCCCAACACAGCGCTCACCCACATCCTCCACCAGCGCAGAGACATACATCTCGGTGGGACCTAGCTTTAGAGTAGCCTCGGGATCACAATCTGGTGAGCACATCGCACTTTCTGATCCACAGCAGGCAGAGGCAGGGACTTCCCAGGTTCCTGGCGCTCGGAGGACTGCTGAAGGCCAGAACATTGCTGAGTCCGAGTCAAATGCTGAGTCTCTGAACTCGGTCATGTCACAGTTGCTGGAGCTCCAAAAGCAAACTAGCGAATACCAGGAAAGGGTGTCCGCTGCACTCCTCAGATTGCAAGACATGATGGAGGAGTCTGTCGTCTTCAGGCTGAGCGATAGCGCCAGTATTGCAACACACCGAGGTCAACATTGGCAGAATGGCAGCCGCCATGGAGACCTTGGTCCAGGACATCACTCCTGCACTGCTGCGCGGGTTTAACTCCATCGCTGATGCCATAGTTGGCCTCCAACAGTGTGTCCGCGAGAGGGGTGCTGGGCAGCTCACTCTCACTCCAGCTACCCCTTCTGCTCACGGAGGCAGCCAAGGGCTCTCGGACACCCATAGGGAGGAGGATGAGCAGGTGCACGCTCCAGGCCATCCACCCAGGTGAATCTGGGAGTGACCAGCGCATCTGACTCCACTCTCCCTGTGACCTCCGCAGATCCAGCTTCACAGGCCGAGGAGGGTGCCACTGCCACACAGCAGGACCCCAAAAGCAGGCCGGGGCCCTCCAAGTTTCAGCCCTCCAGAGGACGCCCACCAAAGTCATCACAGACAGGGTGTCACAGTCAGCAGGCTGCCTCCACCTCCACTGTGGATGTCTGGGGAGCACCAACACGTAGCGGCAGGGTTAGGAAAGTTAGTTAAAATTAGTTGCGCAGCCTGGGCACGGGTGTTGATCACGTGTACATACTGCTCACTATTGTCAATAAACTCCTAAGAATGTCTCCCTGCCTATGGCTCCTTGTTCTGATGAGCAGTGTTCTTGTCACTCATTTGTGAAACCTTTCTGCACAAGATATAAGGCAGGTGTCTCATCCAGGGCCTCTTCCCTGGACTCTGTGCAGCCTTCAGACCACAGTGATGGTCCAGCCTCACACTCCCTGGAAACATTACTGATGCCTGCACCTCGGTGGTGCTGGTCATTGCTGCCAGAATGTAGTGGGCAGGTGCCACAGAGTTCTCTCATACTCTCGGTGTGGTCTCAGCACCTTTAAGGTGGGGCTGGCCCCCATCACATCAGCATCTGCGACTAGTGATGCTGTGCTCCAGCTCCTGAAGGGCTGAGGTGCTGAAGGCGGACACAGCATCAGATGCATCTAAAATTTCATGGCTGTGTCTCTGAGATGGCCCTGATCACGGAGCGCAAGCGAGCTTCCCTCGGCCAGGCAGGAGTCAGACATTTTCAGAGGCCATGTGAAGATCAGTGGAGTGTCCTCACTGCACGTTGTCATAATCCTCCTGTGATCGAGCGACTATTAGAGCCTCCACTGCATCTCCATGATAGGAGAATTCTCTCAGAGGGTATTGGCGCTGCCGTAAGCCAGACTTGAGTCAAACGTTCACAGCTGCGATGTGAGGATCTATGGGGACACCTTACAGGATTTCATCATCATCTTCCACAAACCTGGCAGCTATGAGGGCCTCCCGAGCATGCCTGCCTTGTCTAGCCAGTGTGAGAGCCTCATCCCCGTCGCTGTCACCACTGAGAACCCCATCGCCCTCATCCCTGTCAGCGTCCTCCTCATTAGAGGAGACCTCCAGCTCCTCTATCTCCTCCTCAGCCAGCTCCTCACCCCCTTGCACTGACAGGTTGTAAAGGATGCAGCAGACAATGACGATGCATGACACCCTCTGCAGACTGTATTGCAGGGCTCCACCAGACTGGTCCAGGCACTGGAACCGCATCTTCAGCATCCTGATGGTCTGCTCCACCAAGTTATGAGCTGCTGCATGAGCCTCATTATAGCGTTGCTCTGCTGCAGTCTGAGGCCGCCGCACGGGTGTTATCAGCCAAGGCCTCTGTGGGTAGCACTTGTCCCCAAGGAGCCAACCCTGCAGCCTCTGTGGACTCTGGAAGACTGCAGGATCAAGCGACTCAGGATGTAGGCGTCGTGCACACTCCCTGGAAACCGTGTGCACACCTGCAGGATGCGTTTCTGGTGGTCGCACACCAGCTGCACGTTCAGTGAGTGGAAGCCCTTGCAGTTGATGAAGGTCATTGAGTGTAGCGATGGAGACCTGAGCGCCACATGAGTGCAGTCAATCTCACCCTGCACTGTGGGAATCTCAAAATCAGGGCAAATCCAATGGCCCTTGCATCCTGGCTGTCCTGATCCTGGGTGAAATGCACAAAGTTGTGTACCGTGGAGAAGATGGCATCCGTGACCTCATGGATGCATTTGTGGGTGGCGGATTGTGAAATCCCACAGAGGTCACCTGTGGAGCCCTGAAAAGAGCCACTGGCATAGAAATTGAGCACCACAGTCACTTTCACAGCCACTGGCAGTGATGCCATCCATGTCCCCTTGGCGTTAAGTCCTGCAGCAAGTGGCAGATGTGAGCCACCAGGTCTCTAGACATGTGCAGTCGTTGGCGACACTGGTTCTTAGTCATCTGCAGGAACGGCAGGTGGCATCTATAGACCCCGTAGGTGTCGCTAGGCGCCAACAAGCCACGGCTCGCTGTCGCTCCTGAGCAGCGTGTGCAGAAGCCCCTGCTACCCCTGCTTCATGAGGTTACTGCTCCTGCCTTTGCACAGCCAGGAGCCTCAGTCACTCTCTCCTCAGTCTTCTACGGTCTCTGTGGGCCATCAGGCATACAGCTAGGTCACCAGGATCCATGATCCTGATGTGGTCCTCCTGCAGCATGAAAGAGAGACGTGGTTATCTTGGGTGTACTTAGCACCTTTGCTGGCCCTTAACGCTTCCTGGAGAGTGCTGGTCACCCCTTGGATGACCAGAGATGAGTGCGCTGCATGGCTGCCCTGTCAACCTGCAACATGAGAGACACTGGTCCAAACCAGGATGCTGAGATTGCAAGGGGCTGTGAGCATCTCCGGCAGTGACTGCTACACGGCCAGCGTTGACGAGGAGATTGTACCATGTGTGCAGTCCAACTGCTCCGCGGTCCAAGAAAGTGGTGGTGGACTCAAAGTCTGCGTGAGGGGGTGGGGTGGGTAAGCTATGGAGCACTTGGTGGCCCTTTGGTACCTCCCCGTTGCTTGCATGGGCAGGCAGTCTAGGAGCCCGACCCCAATCATTTCACTGTGGCTGCGCCTGGTCTGTCTCAGTTGCAGTGGCATGGTCAGCTAACACAGGTGTCCCTACTGCATGGCCTGGTGGGATGGCCTTTTAATTATTTGCTAATGTATTACAGTTAGCTCACTGTTGGTGAGCTAGGAAATGTAGCGCGCCGTCAGCGGGCTGAGCAGATGATCGCGACCTGCCTTCATGCTGTCGTGAAGCGGGTCACGCTATATTTTCCGCACATGCCACTTATCACGCCCGCCACCAGCGGGCTCAGAAAATTCCGCCCAATGGGTGGAATCGCCCCAGGTTGGCACTGAGTTCAGTAGCGGGCGGAAGAAAGGACATTTTACCCGCCGGCCACAATGGCAGCTTTTCACGGCAAATGATCCCATTCGCACCTCATTAATTATGCAGTCACAGGAAACACGCTCGTGGGTGGCCCCCTTACCTCTCCACTTCCTCACACAGGGTGTCATATTTAAACTGCAACTGCATGCACACTTCTCAATGCTTGCAGTCCAGGAGGGCACTGGTGAAGACATAGCCCCAAAAGCCAAGAAGAGTGCAGCCCCCTGATTCAGTGGCACATCCCTGGGACGGCTTCTGGAGACTTTGGAGATTCACTGTGATGTCCTCTACCACCGGTCTGGCCGCAGGAGGCCCATCAGTCTCAGAACTCCGGCTAGGGAGGCGGTGGCAGAAGTGGGCAGTGCCATTGCTGCACACAAGAAGTTGGCCATCCAGTGCAGAAAACGATTGAATGAACTCATCGGTGAGCCAGGGTAAGGCAACCTTCTCATCACTCTAAACTCACACACTCACAGGCCCATCACACATTCACTGGCATCTCACTCACTGCCAGCTCAAGGGACATCACCATTCACTCTCTCTCACACACCCTCACACATCTCCATCTGGCCTCATCTCCTCTGGAGACTGCCTCCTCAGTCCTCAGCATCTTGAGGCCACTTGCACAGATCAACATGTGCCTCCACACACGCCCTGTGATAGCCCCCTTCCCCAGTACAGCCCTCACCCTGCAGCCTCTTCCCTTGCCTGAGGCCACTTCTCCCCCCTCCCCAAGTAAGCCCTAGCCCTGCAGCCATTGAAAAGCCAACCCCACCTAATGGCTGGTCTGCTAGGTAGAGAGAGACCTGCCCGTGAGCCCCTACTAAGAGTGATGTGGTGCTGCCTGCAAGGTCTGGCGCTGATGACTGCTGCCCAAAGAAAGGTAAGCAAACAAACCTCCAAGTCCTGAGCGAAGTGCCACTTGTCAGCTGCATGATGCTAATGTACTGTTGTAAAGCACGTTGGCGTGATTTGTGCCAGAATGATCCAGCGTGAGGGGGCTGATTCCAGCGAGCAGGGCGTATAATTAGATGCAAATGTATTAAAATGACATTCCTGACATCCAGCAGCAGGAAATGGAGCCCGCCATTGAAGGGCGGAGCAGACAATCGCAAACTGGTTTCACGATGGCGTAAAATCAAATTTTGGCCTTCTTGCCATATTGTCCACTCACACCTGCCATGACACTCAATGTCAACGGGAGCGGAAAATTCTAGTCAATGTTTCCACTGCCTGGATGATTCTGGATGAGCCCTGCAGAGGGCGTGTCAAAGTTTGTGGTGATCTGCTGGACGATGGCACAGTCCTTGTCACCAGTTTTATGGAAAGCAGCTGATTAGGAGAAGGAGGAATGGAGGAGGAAACCACCACATCCACTTTCTGGCCAAGCTGTCCAAGATCTATTCATCTGACTTTTCTAAATTTATTCTTTCACAAGATGTGGGCATCGCTAGCAAGGCCAACATTTGTTGCCCACCCCTAATTGCCCTTGAACTGAGTGGTATGCCACACCATTTCAAAGGGCAGTTAAGAATCAACCACATTGATGTGGGTCTGAAATTATATGTAGGCCAAAGCGGGTAAGAAAGGCAGATTTCCTTTCTTAAAGGACATTAGTGAACCAGATAGGTCACCATAGCTGGTACTAGCTTTTCAATTCCAGATTATTAATTGAATTTATGTTCCACCAACTGCTGTGGTGGGATTTGAACCCTTGTCTCCGGAGCATTAGCATGGACCTCTGGATTACCAGTCCAGTGACATTACCACAATGCCACTGTCTCCCCAAATTCTACCTCAATGGCCACAATGCTGAAATAAAAGTTACAACAAAACAACATTCCAAACCAAAACCAAATTTACAACTAAAGCCATCCAAAAATTCATACAAGGGTTCTCTTAGCACTTCTTTCAATGTGTCTTTCCTATCCTTGAGTTCCTACAGAATGTTACCCCAGTGGCTCCAAATGGAGGAAGACTACACATTGTTTCCCAGGTCAACCTCGCACAGTTCTAGCCCTAGAAGAACCCAGCGCCTCACTCTACCATTTCGACATGGGCAGGAGCAGTCTGGGGTGACTGATTCAGAGATAGAAGCAATGGCACTAGTGGACTTACAGTGGCGGGACAATGGATGCTGTCATCCTGAGAGATGATAGCAGGTTCATACTTAACTGTGACACTGCTATTTCAATGGACGATTCCTCAACAATCCTCATAATGTATTGCTGACTGCCATATGGCCCTGCTAGCCCTTTGCACACTAGTATCCATAGATATGATGGCAGTAGTCCGAGCTTGAGCGTCACAATTATGCAAGCAGTTTTTATCCACAGAAACAATTTTGAAACTATGACACTCCATCCCAGGTTGCAGAAAAAAATGCAGAGCCCACTAGATCATTGCCCAGTGGAAAGTCTACATTTGCAATAGCTAATTTTGGAACAACTCCAATCACAAAAGGCCCCTTCATCAGGGCACAACGTAAATTCACTCTGTGCAATGGGTAAGACATTCATTCCCCTCAATACCCTGTATTAATACATTCACATTCAGTGAACTTTCTGCAGAAAGGTCCAAATCATTTGTTAACAAGAAGCTCTGAGCTGAACCATTATCTTTCAGGAGAACAATTTTCCTGGCTTCTTCCTAGACAATAATGGAGTGACTTTCTTTTCCAATATAAACCCCTTGTAGTGTGTTTTCAGTTCTACCCATTCCTACTGTACAAACATAAGCACTGGGTGTCTCACAGTGCTTATAAGCGCTGGGTGAGCTTTTTCATTTTCATTTCTTTTTCTATTTCAAGTTGCTTCATTTATTTTTCTTTTTTTGAACTCTTTCATTCTTAACTAAATTTTAGCTAACTCTAGCTGTGATACATTACTTTCATGTTTCTCTTCTTTTAATTCTAAATGTTGAGTAATTACTTTAATCATATCATCCTTACAAATCCTGCTTTTATTTCTACATTCAATCGCTCTGCTAACTCTCTTAGTATAGCCTTAGTCAAGGATTTCAAATAATCTACTGTTACATTTTCTACTGCCAGAAAAACTTTAGCAACAGTCAAAGCCATTCTGCTTTTCAATCAGTATAGTAAAATTCAGTGTGGAAATCTTATAAACTTTAATCTCAGCAAGTATCAGCGCTCATGTTTGTCTGTGGATTTGAGATCCCGCAAGAGCCCCCAATTTATATTACGATCCTTGGCCAGACCCTGGGACGTGGGGACAGATCTGGTTAGAGACCAATCTCATTTCATTTAAATTAACGTTTGAGATTCAAGACATTTACTAAGTTAATAAAGCCACAAGATCCCATGGGTTTTGAACAAACAAAAATAAACTTTACTATACAAGTTCAGAAAGATAAAATAATTTACAATATCCATCTTATACTCTAACATTCAGGATAAATATATGGTACATATGAATTAATAGGCGAACGGTGGTCGATCACACCACACCACAGAATAAATGACAGATGCGATCAAACCCGATTCCATGGATTTCTCAACAATCCATCCAGACGTTTGTCACATTGTGAGCCAATCAATCTCACTGAAACTTCATCTTTCTCACAAGGGTTTCCAATCTCGACACTTGAAGATCCTGCCTTGGAATTCTCTTCAAAAGTCACTCCCACTCGGATGTCTTCAACAATGACCCACCTAGCAGAGTTTCAATCGTAGAATTACCTGGAAAAACTCAGCAGGTCTGGCAGCATCGGCGGAGAAGAAAAGAGTTGACGTTTCGAGTCCTCATGACCTCGTTGGTCATGAGGACTCGAAACGTCAACTCTTTTCTTCTCCGCCGATGCTGCCAGACCTGCTGAGTTTTTCCAGGTAATTCTGTTTTTGTTTTGGATTTCCAGCATCTGCAGTAGTTTTTTCTTTTTATCTAGAGTTTCAATCGTGCCTTCCAAGATTCTTATCCCATGGATCTCAGAGTACACTCATGCTTCACTTTCCACACATAATTTCAGATCTTCAGCTGTGCCAAGCAGAACACCACTGCTCCAAAGGGGTACCTTTCCCCCAACAGCCAGCAGCATGGAGTCACCGATCTTCAGCTGCCTTCTCAGATCTTCAGGGCCCCTTTCGTGCTCATTTCTTTCGAAATCTGCTCCTTGCAGCTCTTTCTTAAATTGAGAGCCTATTACTCTGCTCCTTTCTTTACCAATCTCATTTAAAGGAACTATTTCTGTCCCCTGGCTTTGTCCCTTAACTGGCACTTCTTTTTGGGACATCTCCCTGTCCCCCTCCCATGTCCTGCACCCTGGGACACCTAAAAAATGATGGCGCTCCATCTCAGGTCATTTGACCTGTATTTTCACACCGCTCTGTATCTTTTATTCTGCCCAGATGCACAGGGCCAGTCCCCAGCCAGAAGAATGCAAAACCACCGACATGTGCATGTGCGTCCATTTTCTGGCCGGTGCATTCACAAGAGGCCTGAGGATCATCGGAACTCGAGTTCCTGACTGACGAACTAAAGAATGTAAGTATTTGAGTTTCTTAACAAGTAGCACACTTTTTGTAGTTGACAATAAGAATTCCAACTAATTTAACAGAAAATAAAGTGATTTTTTTTTGCCTGGGTAACAAACACTTCTGGGTTCACTTGATAATTTGATTTTTCTTTAAAATGAATGCAAAAATCAATAATGAACTCCTAGTCAAAGGAAACATTGGAGAAGAAGGTCACACCAAAAAACATTGATCAATCGCTCATCCTTGTGCTATGATTGACCTGTTTGTTATGCTGTTGAATTCGCTTTGTGAATTTGTAGTTACATCTACCGGCGTTTCCAAGAGCAACCATGTCACTTCCAATCAGGTTGAGGAATCAAATAAAGTTTGTGTCCTTTAGCATTTCTCTGGGTTTCATTGGGCCAGCAAAACACTGAAAGGAAGAGGTGATACCACAGCCATGTTATAATCTCCAACTCCAGAGACCTTTGAGCTATACCAGAGATGGGATAAAATAATCAATTGCTTTTACTATTTCAGCCAGTTGGTAAACCTTATTTCTATTTCCAGCCATTTGTATGATAATGATAAAGAATATTTCTCAGCTAGCTGAAATCATCATGGACAATGAATTTGTGAAAAGTGCTCAATTTTAGCAGTATCTAAATTGTGAATTACAGCAAAATAAGAATCTGCATGTGGAGCGGGTGGGGTAGGGGGTGGGGGATAGAGTGTAATTTTAAATTTAGATGATTGCGTAAAATGGGTGATATCCAATTAGTTTCCCAATAGACAACATAGATTCTTGAAGGGAAAATCTGTCCATTCGACGTTGAGTTTTGGAAGGTCCACTGACATTCCAGCTAATTCTACTGAGAGATAGCCCATGCAGTTTGCAATGATATGCCTGAAAAGCACATTCACTGTGGAGTGGCACAGAGGAGAACCTTGTTTAAAAACATCTGATGCAAAACCACCTTGACTTCAACCATCATCAAAAAGGAGGCCACGTGGGGGGCTATATGTTCAGTCCTTTGTAGAGTCACACCTTCAACTATGGGTCCATTTCCCTCCATTTTGACTTACTGCAGAAGCTGAGGGGATATAGGATGCAAATCTTGCTGAATGATTAAGATGCCAGTAAATGCTCTCCAGCAGTAAATGTAAATACATTTGCCACTCACTGACACTCCCCTTAAACTTGAAAGCAACTTTTATTTCTTACTAATGGCATCATCGCTAGATCTAGTGAAATTTCCAACTGGAATTGTGAATCATGACTCACCACATGCACAATGGTCTCATGGTCAGATCTCATTTGAATAAAATCAGTGAGCTGCAAGTACTAAACAAGTGTGTGTAGGTGGCTCACCAAAATGGAGGAGGGGAAGAAAAACTAGTGTTCCACCTTTATTACTGAACTCACAGTTCTTATCGTAGTCACAGTATTACTTACAATGGCTTCTCTTCTCACTATTACCTTTGGTATCCCACAAAAATCTGTCCTTGTGACCCGCCTATTTTTAAAAATTTGTTCACAGGATGCGGGCTTCGTTTATTGCCCATCCCTAGTTGCCCTTGAAAAGATGGTGGTGAGTTGCCTTCTTGAACTGCAGTAGTCCATGTGGTGTAGGTACACCCACATTGCTGTTAGGAAGGGAGTTCCAGGGTTTTCACCCAGCGACAGTGAAGGAATGCTGATATATTTCCAAGTCAGGATGGTGAGTGACTTGGAGAGGAACTTCCTGGTGGTGGTGTTCCCATCTATCTGCTGCCCTTGTCCTTCTAGGTGGTAATAGCCATGGGTTTGGAAGGTGCTGCCTAAGGAGCCTTGATGAATTCCTGCAGTGCATCTTGTAGATGATACACACTGCTGCTACTATGTGTCGGTGGTGGAGGGAGTGAATGTTTGTGGAAGGGGTGCCAATCAAGCAGACTGCTTTGTCCTGGATGGTGTCCAGCTTCTTCAGTGTTGTAGGAGTTGCACTCATCCAGGCAAGTGGGGAATATTCCATCACACTCCTGACTTGTGCCCTATAGATGGTGGACAAGCTTTGGGGAGTCAGGAGGTAAGTTATTCATTGCATGATTCCTAGCCTCTGACCTGCTCTTGTAGTCACAGTATTTATATGGCTAGTCCAGTTCAGTTTCTAGTCAATGGTAACCTCCCCGGAAGTTGATAGTGGAGTTTTCAGTGATGGTGATGCCATTGAACATCAAGGGGCGATGGTTGGATTCTCTCTTGTCGGAGATGGTTATTGCCTGACACTTGTGTGGCGCGAATGTTACTTGCCACTTGTCAGCCCAAGGCTGGATATTGACCAGGTCTTGCTGCATTTGGATATGGACTGCTTCAGTATATGAGGAGCCGTGAATGGTGCTGAACATTATGCAATCGTCAGCAAACACCCTCACTTCTGACCTTATGATGGAAGGAAGGTCATTGATGAAGCAGATGAAGATGTTTAGGCCCAGGACACTACCCTGAGGAACTCCTGCAGTGATGTCCTAGAGCTGAGATGACTGACATCCAACAACCACAACCATCTTCCTTTGTGCTAGGTATGACTCCAACCAGCGGAGAGTTTTCCTCCTGATTCCCATTGACTCCAGTTTTGCAAGGGCTCCTTGATGCCACACTCAGTCAAATGTGGCCTTGATGTCAAGGGCAGACACTCTCATCTCACCTTGGGAGTTCAGCTTTTTTGTCCATGTTTGAACCAAGGCTGTAACGAGGTCAGGAGCTGGGTGGCCCTGGTGGAATCCAAACTGGGCATCAGTGACCAGGTTATTGCTAAGCAAGTGCGCTTGATAATGCTGATGATGACCCCTTCCATTACTTTACTGAGGATCGAGAGTAGATTGATGGGACGGTAATTGGCCAGGTTGGATTTGTTCTGCTTTTTGTGCACAGGACATACCTGAGCAATTTTCCACATAGCCAGGTAGATGCCAGTGTTGTAGCTGTACTGGAACAGCTTGGCTAGGGGCACAGCAAGTTCTGCAGCACAAGTCTTCAGTACTATTGCCGGAATGTTGTCAGGGCCCATAGCCTTTGCAGTGTCCAGTGCCTTCAGTCATTTCTTGATATCATGTGGAGTGAATCAAATTGGCTGAAGACAGGCATCTGTGATTCTGCGGAGGTGGCCGAGATGGATCACCCACTCGGCACGTCTGGCTGAAGATTGTTGTCAATACTTCAGCCTTATCTTTTGCACTGCTATGCTGGGCTCCTCCATCATTGAGGATGTGGATATTTGTGGAGCCACCTCCCCCAGTGAGTTGTTTAATTGCCCACCACCATTCACGACTGGATGTGGCAGGACTGCAGAGCTTAGGTCTGATCCATTGGTTGTGGAATCACTTAGCTCTATCACTTGCTGCTTATTCTGTTTGGCACGCAAATAGTCCTGTGTTATAGCTTCACCAGGTTGACACCTCACTGTTAGGTATGCCAGGTACTGCTCCTGGCATGCCCTCCTGCACTCTTCATTGAACCAGGGTTGATCCCCTGGCTTGATGGTAATGGTGGAGTGGGGGTTATGCCGGGCTATGAGGTTACAGATTGTGTTCAAGTACAATTCTGCTGCTGCTGATGGCCCACAGTGCCTCATGGATACCCAGTCTTGAGTTGTTTGATCTTTTCAAAATCTACCCTACTTAGCACAGTGGTAGTGCCACACAATACGATGGAGGGTATCCTCAATGTTAAGGTGGGACTTTGTCTCCACAATGACTGTGCGGTGGTCACTCCTACCGATACTGTCATGGACAGATGCACCTGCGGTAGGCAGGTTGGTGAGAATGAGGTCAAGAATGTTTTTCCCTCGCCACCTGCCGCAGATCCAGTCTAACAGCTAGACCGGCATTTAGGTCTCAGCCAGCTTGGTCAGTAGTGGTGCTACCAAGCCACTCTTGGTGATGGACATTGAAGTCCCCCACCCAGAGAACATTCTGCACCCTTGCCACCCTCAGTGCTTCCTCCAAATTTAACATGGAGGAGCACTGATTCATCAGCCGAGGGAGGGCAATACGTGGTAATCAGCAGGAGGTTTCCTTGCCCATGTTTGACTTGATGCCATGAGACTTCATTGGGTCCAGAGTCGATGTTGAGAACTCCCAGGGAAACTCCCTCCTGACTGTATATCACTGTGCCGCCACTTCTGCTGGTCTGTCCTGCCGGTGGGATAGGACATACCCAGGAACAGTGATGGTGGAGTCTGGGACATTTTCTGTAAGGTATGATTCCGTAAGGATGACTCTGTCAGGCTGTTGCTTGACTAGTCCGTCTGTGGGACAGCTCTCCCAATTTTGGCGTTAGCCCCCAGATGTTAGTAAGGAGGACTTTGCAGGGTCGACAGGGCTGCAATTGCCGTTGTTGTTTCTGGTGCCTAAGTCGATGACAGGTGGTCCGTCCAGTTTAATTCCTTTTTTGTGTTTTTTGTAGCTGTTTGTTACCTATTGCTAGGTCATTTCAGAGGACGTTTAAGAGTTAATCACATTGCTGCGGGTCTGGAATCACGTGTAAGCCAGATCAGATAAGGACGACAGATTTGCTTCCCCAAACGGCATTAGTGAACCAGATGGGTTTTTACAACAATCGTCAATGGTTCCATCGTATACATTAGGCTTTTAATTCCAGATTTTTATTGAATTCAAATTCCCCCATCTATCATGGCAGGATTCAAACCCGGGCCCTCAGAGCATTACCTTGGGTCTCTGGATTACTAGTCCAGCAACAATAGCACTATGCCATTGCCTCCCCTCATCTATATGCTGCCCTGGGTGACATCATCCAAAAGCACAGCATTAATTTTCACATGTACTCAAGAGACACCAAAACGTAGTTCGCCACCAGCTCTCTCGTCTCCTCCACTGTTGCTAAATTATTAGACTGCTTATCCGGCATCCAGTGCTGGATGAGCAGAAATTTCCTCCAATTAGGTATTGAGAAAACCAACACCATTGTCTTCGGTCGCTAGCTACTGAAACCATCCCTCCCTGGCAGCTGTCTGAGACTGAAGCTTCACATCTGACCCCATAAAGAGGTTCCCACTGTATATCTGTGCCAAGAGTAAGACTGCCTTTTTCCATCTCCATAATATTGTATGTCTCTGCTCTGCCTCAGCTCACCTGCTGCTGGAACCCTCATTCATGCCTTTTTTACCCTTAGATTTGGCCGTTCAATGCTCTCCTGGTTACTCCCTCATAGTCTATCCTCTGTAAATTTGAAGTCATCCAAAACTCTGCTGCCAGTGTCCTTATTTGCACCATGTCCCATTCACTCATTTCCCCTGTACTCACTGCCCGACACTGGCTCCTGGTCAAGCAACACCTTGCTTTTAAAATTCTCATTCTTGTTTTTAAGTCTGTCCAGGACTTCATCCCTCCCTATCTCTGCAATTTTCTCCAGCCTCACAACCTTCCAAGATATCTGCGTTCCTCTAATTCTGGCCCCTTAAGCATCCCAATTTTAATTGTTCCATCATTGGTGGCTGTGTCCTTAGCTGCCTCGGGACCAAGCACTGGAATTCCCTTCCTAACCCTCTGCCCTTCAACCTTCTTTAAGACGCTCCATGAAAAATACCTTTGAAAAAAACACCAGGCTTTTGCCAGTGGGTACATAGGTGATGGCTAAGGCTGATTTACACCTGGAAGTTTCTGCTATAAACAGGACAGGATACTGCAGACGATTGAGTTTTGGATGAGTTGCTGGCTTGGGATTTCCTCTCCTTGTGTATTCACTGCCCCTGATACACACTTCCTTTCGATCACGCCAGGTGCAGCAATCCTGGGCAAGCTTCTCCCAGGACTCAAGGTCGATATCAAAACTCCTAGGTGGAGCCTTTAGAATGTCCCTGGAGCACTTCCTTTGATCTCCATGAGACCGTACCCAAGACTTGAGCTCTCCATTAGAAGATTCTCTTTGGTAAGCAGGTGTCAGGCATTCTGGCTACATGAAAAACCCAATTCAATCCTAACTGTCTCAATATGATGTGAATGATTGACAAGCCAGATGGGCACCTCAGTGTCTGGTATTTTGTCCTGCCATCTGATCTTCAGAGGCTTCCGAAAACAGCTCAAGTGAAAGTGGGTGAGCTTCTTAGCATGATGCTGGTACACTGTCCAAGGCTCACACGTGTAGAGCAGATTGGACAGGATTGTTGCTCTATAAACTTTCAGTTCAGTAGGAGACTTACTCCTCTTCACCCACAGACTGATGTTCAAAGTCTGCTGAAGGCTACACTGCATTGGCAATATGGACAGATCGAGAGACAAATGAACTTCCCACTGTTGATAGGTCAAGGACTGAAACCTTGTGCTCAACATAGGGCTTTCCTGGAGCAGGTTGTTACATTACTTCAGTTTCCTTCATGTTGTTGCATGCATTGGAGAACAAATCCATATACACTGTATGTCCAGCTCTGAATGGTAGCTAGTGCACAGTTTTCAGCAAACAGGAAAATCGTGAAGTATGTCCTTGAAGACCTTGTTCATTTTCCTGGAGTTGTCTCAATTGAACAGCTTCTGTCCATGAAATGTCTGCTTTCGATGCCAGGATCACCATCACTGAAGGCATCAGAGAGCATGGCAGAGGAAAATATGAAGAGGGTGGTACTAGCATGCTGGCCTGTTTAACTGCATTGGCGACTGGGATTGGGTCAGAACCCATCATCCAGGACAAACGCAAGCATCATGTCACGGAACTGTCAAACCATTGCGATGAATTTCTTATGGCAGCTGAATTTCTCCATTACCTTCCAAAGGCCTTCAAGACTGATTGTGTCAAAGGCCTTGGTCAGGTCAACAGGTAGCAGATCCTGGTCAAGATGTTGTACTAAGTGATTTAGAAGCATCCTGGCAAAGATTTTGTCAGTGACGGAGAGTGAGATACCTCAAATAATTGTTGCAAGATTGGTGAGTTCCTTTCCGCTTGCACAGGTGGACAATGGAGGCATCTTTGTATTCTTACAGGATTGTTCCTTTCTCCCGCAGAGCGAAAAGGTTCACTGAGCTTCTTGACCAGGTATTGATCTCCAGCCTTGTAGATATCAGCCAGGATAGCATCAGCTCCTGGAGCTTTGCCACTAAACAGGAGTCTGATTGTGTTCATTTTTTCTAACAGTGTGGGAGGGTCATCAAGAGAGCAATTGATGGTGATATGTGTCAGCCTGTTGGTTGTTTCTTCATTGATGGATGAAGACCAATTGAGGATGTGGTTAATCTGCCCATCTTTCTAGAATTTGGACTTTTTCCATGAGCAGTGTTGACCCATTGGCACCAAGGATTGGTGATGAACCAGTAGACTACGGCCCGTAGACAGATTTCAGAACATCGTAGAATCTCTTCCAGTCTTTTATGGTCTGCATATGACCGAAGATCATCTATTTTCTGGTTCAGCCATGTGTCTTGCATTACTGAGCTTGCATTGGACAACTGAGCTTGCTGTAGATGTTTCAGTTGGCACCATTGCTTGGATAGTCATGACTTGTCATTGAGGTAAAACCTGTACAGGGGGTGTTTCTCCTCCAGTAGTTTCTGGGTCACCTCATAGTTTTCATCAAGCCAATCTTGATGTTTACGAGAGGGCAAGGGCCTCTGGGGTAGTGGGCTAAACTTAAGGCCCTTAGGGTCACCCCGTCATCCTCCATGCATTGAGTGTCCATTTTCACTGTACATAGGCAACTCTCAAGTTTCTCAGAGAGATGCCTTCATGATTGCATTGAGCCATTGAGATGCTTTTGGACCTTCATGCCCTGGGGACATCTAGGGGAAAAGATCTTGATGATTAGCTTTTAAATGATAAGACTATTGTTAGTTAGCAGTCAGCACTGCACATGTCTTTCATTACACACACACCCTGCCTGTCCTTCTGCCTGGTGATGGCATTGCAGATGCCAATGCATAGAACGGGAGTGTATCCAAGATATCTTGTTGCGACTAGGGAGGTGGAAAACTGTGTTGGTGATTAAGAGTTAACATTTTCAGCAAGAAGTGACCATTACTGTTACAACTCTCAATCCTGTTTTTTTTCTGATGACACCTTCCCATGCCTGGTGATTTGCTCCAATTCTTGCACTGAAGTCACCAGAAATGATTTTGCTTGTCTGACTTTGGCACAGTAACAAGTGGGGTGGAGGTCTTCACTCAATTCATCCTTGAATTCATGAGGATTGATCATGGTAGGAGTTTACGCACTGATGAGACTTGCTTGCCTATTGCCGTGTAGGGGGAGTTTAAGCACCATCAGACATTCAGTAACACCCTTGGGAAGGCAAGTCAATTTAATGATGAGATGGTTCGTGATAGTAAAGTTTACACCATCTTTGTGCTGTTCTTCTTTTCCACAGCCACTCTGGTAATCTGCACCAATTTGCTTGAGCTGACCATCCTTAGGTACACGAGTCTGCCTGAGGGTGGTGAAGGACGTTGTACTTAGCCAGTTCTCTGCCAACAAGAGCAGTTCTTCTCTCGGGTCTGTAGGTTCTATGAGGGTGTGCGCATTTCATACATCAACGGTGACCAGTGTCACCTTAACTT
The DNA here is from genome assembly GCF_964194155.1 of Cetorhinus maximus. Taxonomy (NCBI): domain Eukaryota; kingdom Metazoa; phylum Chordata; class Chondrichthyes; order Lamniformes; family Cetorhinidae; genus Cetorhinus; species Cetorhinus maximus. The sequence goes on from NC_135888.1 coordinate 75,297,766, forward strand.
TATTTTTGAGATTGATTTACAACCACATTGATGGGATCCCTGCCAGCTGTGGCCTGCTGGCCGGGGAGGTAAAGCAGACCATAGTTAGGGCATCTTTTCTAGCCCCTTCCTCATACCAGGGAGATGAGCAGTGTGGTCCTGAAGACTGCAGCTCAGTCGCTCAGGGGGCTGCCGACTTCCACTCCTGCTTCCTCTTCTGTGTCGCGCTCTATGTGCTTCACAACATGGTTGCTGCTCTGCCTTCAAAATGGTTGGACCTTACATTAGTCTCATCAGCCCAGTCCAGGAATCAGTCTTCACATGCCAGGGTGGACAAATCCCTAAGTCGATGACAGTTGGAGACCCGAGAGCTACCCTCACCTGGATTTTCCTGCCCAAAGCAGTTTACTGGGGTGTGGCTTCTATCATAGAACAACTACTTGGTTGTAGTAGTTAACAACTACTTGGAGCCACAGGTGAGGACCAATACAGGATGAGCCACTCTGAAGAGTGCAGCAAGCCTGCCTGTGAGAGGTGCTACCCCGTCCTTGCACGCCGGCATTAAAAGGGATAGGACTGTTTAAACACAGCTGCATCTTAGCCTTGTAGACATCAGATTCATACTTTAAAACTCAGGTTACCCACGGACAAAGGCACAAAAAATTAACTTGAGCAGACAATGCTGCACAGATTTTGAAAGAAAAAAACTTAAAAATCAAACTTACCATCTTTCCTCTTCAAATGAATTCTAAAGTAGCTGTATTCTTTACGATGGAACCCACTGAAAACTGAGTAGTTATGCCCAAGGAACTAGATGCTAATGCCGCCTGACTCACACATAAGGCTTATTGCCCTGCGTGTGACACAGAAATTACTAGAATCTCAACAGTCAACATGTTTGCTAACTGTAGATGCATTATAGCAACACTGCCGTATCAAGAAAGCACTGAAAGTGTTAATTAAACATTCAAGGAGCATTGTCTTGTGGTTAGAAGTGATTGATGTTGTATCATATAAATCAGGTTAAAATAGAGCACCCAAAGAACCTCCTTCTATAGCTTTAGGCTAGAAGTTCTGCTTCAAATGAGAAAGAACTCCATTGCACCATGTAACAAAGTAAGCATGAATGGAGTCTGTCGACCAAGGTATCGATAAAAGTTGAAGGCACACACTATGCTAACAGATGGGGCCACAATACTTCCTTCCACCTGATCCTCCACGGTTACCTCCTACCATCAAATGGTTCCTTCAACCAGAAGTGCAAGATGTCCATGAAGAGCCTATCAGCATCATGCCATGATCATAACACAGGGTGAATCAATCCTACGGTGCTATTTATTTTCCCATTAAGTTATACAATATTCCATAAGTCAGCCAAAACTCAACCAATGAAAGCAAATGACCGTAAGTAAATAGGAAGGCTAAATTTGAGGGGTAAAGCTATTTTTCTCAAACTTCACCCTTACTTCTCTAAACTAATTTTGCATGGACCTCTGTTACTGGAAATAGAATAAAATATGCTTTGGGTACAGACAAGGAAATTATCAGTGGGGTAAATAGGAGTTTCAACAGGCTGCAGAGGATGAATGCAACAGTCAAAGTAGCAACTAAAGGTTGGACCTGGAGGGATAAATGCAATGATTTTTTCAAAAGTGGGTGAATGTATTTATTTTTCCATCAGCTCTAACTGGACAGTCACATTCCCCTGACTAACTGGCGAATGGACTTTTAAAGCTTCAGTTGTGCATTTATCATTTGACTGCCAACACTATCAGTGCCTCAAGGTTAATGCCTGCTTGCGAAATCATCTCTTCAATCATTTTCTTCATGAACATGGGCTTACTTACAAATCTTTCCATGCAACTTGCATAGGCCTGAAACTGAAGTCACCAGAGTCAGTCAAAAATCAAGGAAATTATAAAAATTTGATAAATTTTCTTTTAGAAAATCCACCAAGTACAGTATAATTATATTATCTGTACACATTCCTGCATTTGACTGTGACAGTTTCTTAATTTACACACCATATTTAAAACTGGTGGTTTGGCTATTTCCCTCCCATTCTATTCCACCTCAACTATAAAAGAACATGAGAAATAAAAGCAGGAATAGGCCAATCAGCCCCTCAAGCATGCTTCGCCATCCGCCATTCAATAAGATCATGGTTGATCTGACTGTGGCCTTAACTCCACTTCCCTGCCTTCCTCCCATAACCCTTGACTGCCTTAGTGATTAAATGTCTGTCTAACTCAGCCTCGGATATATTCAATGACCCAGCCTCCACTGTTCTCTGGGGAAGGATGGAGAATTCTAAAGATTAACAACCCTCTCAGAAAAAAAATTCTTCTTCATCTCTGTCTTAAATAGGAGACTTCTTATACTGAAAATGCCCCCCAATTCTACATTCCCCAATGAGTAGGACCATTTTCTTAGCATGTGGAAAGAGGCACTGAGTTTGATGTCAGTTGATATCCCTGAAGGGCATAATGTCTTTTGGGGACACCAGAGGTAACTGTACAGGAGGAAGACGAGAAACCATTGTAGAGGACACACTGGCTACAACTGGATAGATGATAATAAAATGAAGCGAGTGCAGTCCCATCTGGCTGGTTTGCATTGGAGAGGCATTGGAGGAAGATGACATGGTCAACAGAGTCAAAGGCTGCAGCAAAGTTGAGAAGGACAAAGAGAGCTAGTTTACTTTTCTCATGGTTATGTAGGATGTCATTTGTGGCTTTGATAAGAGCCGTTTTGGTATTTTGGCAGGGGTGGAAATTTGATGGAAGGGGATCAAACATGGAGTTCCAGGAAAGATGGGCATGGATTTGGGAAGTGACAGAGCATTCAAGAATTTTGGAGAGGAAGGGAGGTTGGAGTTGGGGGCTGTGATTTGCACGAACAGACAGGTCAATGGGTTTTTCTGAGGAGAGGGATGATGACGGCAGATTTGAAGGAGACACCAGCAGAACCTAAAGGCGTACAACCATTAACATTGTTGGCTAACATGGAAGCCAGAAAAGGATGTTGAAGGTGAGCAGCTTAATGGGGACAGGGTCAAGGGAACAGGAGGTGCACTCATGGGCAAAGTGAGCTCAAAGAGCGCATGAGAGGAGATAGGCGAGAATCTTTAGAGATCCGAGTTCAAGGCTACGGCAGCGGGGAACTTAGAGGAAGGTTGACAAGGTGGGCAGGAAGACGAAAGGAAAGTGGCAGAGGCAACTGAAGAGATGACCTTGATCTTAGTGACAAAGAAGTCCATGAGCTCCTTATACTTTTTGGTGTAGGTGATGGTGGAGGAGACAGAGGAGAAGGGTTCAAGAAGACAGTTTTCAGTAGAAAAAAGAAGTTTGCAGCTATCCTTGCATTCCAGGATTATTGTAGAATAGTGAGCAGTTTTGTCAGATGAAGGCAGGACCCATTGGCGCTTTATGTATTTCAGCCAGATCAGGAAGCGAGTGGGTAAACCATGTTGTTTGCGATAGTGATCATGTCTACATCCCTTGGACTTAAGGGAATGGAGATGAGGGTCACACCAAATGGAATGACCAAGGTGGGAAAGAGGAATGGTTTTAATGGGGACTCGAGCATCAAAAGATGGAGGTGACAATGTGGTTCGAAAGATTGAGTCCTGCAGAAATGTGATATTGGATGGAGGGCCAAAGTTGGAAATTTAAAAGCGCAGTAGTAGGTAAATTGGGGGTCATTTTTTCAGGGGCAAACACAGAAGGATTTAGGGCCTTTAGGGGGAAGGTGGACGCAGGTGGAGAGCAATACAAAGAAACGATCATAGATTATCCAATTGCGACCATGGGAATAGTGAGGCTATGTGGTATAGCAAGATCAAGAGGGCAGCTGTGAACATGAGTTGGGGAGTTTACATGGAGAGAGAGATTAAAAGGATGAGAGGTCTGTGAACTCAGAGGAGAAAGAACATCATGAATTGAGATGGAGGTTGATGTCACTAAGAATGAGAAGGTACATAGTGCAGAGGCTGGGGGAGGAAAGCAATGAAGATCTCTCTGAGAATTTTTTTTTTAAATGATACTTGGCTGGACAGTAGAGAATGAAGCTTTTTAATGAGAGGGAGGCGAGATGGAGAAAGTGCTTGATGAATAACAGGTCAGATTAGTTGAGTCAAATGGCCTGTGTCTATAAGTTCTGTGTAACTCTGTCCTGGCATGTTGCCTGTGCAAGTTCCAGCAGACAGAAGGCCATAAGGAATCATTTGGACAGCTAGAAGGACAGTCATTGGGCGAGTCACTGAATGCTATTATTAATGAGACACTTGGACTGGGGGAGAGGGAAACTGCAGTTCCATCAGATGGAAGAAAATATTTCTTTCAGCAGAGATCTCAGATCTCAGGGGCCCAGCCTTCAAAAGAACAACTGGTCCGGAATTTTCTAGATCATATTTACACAGAGGTTATGGCAAAATTCACACCAACCTTTGTGCCAATCTTCCACTGTGGAACTTTCTTGGGGATCTCATTCGCCTACAACAGAATGTAGAATCTGGCTTAAAAGAAGATGTAATAACAAATGGGCTGTTGTATTCTGCAAAGGTCCCTCCCTTTCAGAGCCTCCTTTATCTCTGTTGTTCCTCATCCATTATTATGCAGAATAGGAGGGTATGCCAGTTGTAAAGCTATTTAATCCCTCTGAATGCATAAACAAGAGGGTGGAAGTCCAAAACTGACAGCATCTTGGTTAAATGTAGCACAGGATTCAGTAAGAAAAATGTATAAACAAGCTGCATAAAATCGCAGATACACGGGTGATTTTGAGCTGCACTGTGCCTACATCTTTCCCTTCTATCTTTAGGCAGTCCCTTGGGATCAGGGATAACCTCTCAGATTTGGTGGGTTCTGAAATGGCTAAGTCCAATGTGCGATCTGCAGACTCTACCACATGTAGGGCAGGTGGTGCATGGAGGGCTGGATAGACAGATTGTTTGGAGATTTGTGCGCTCCCTCCACTGCCTCAATTTGCCTCTGCACATTCCTGACGAAGTCTCTCAATGTGCTCGGTGCCTTCCCAAACACCTTCTCCATTTTGGACATCACAAACCAGGGTTTCCCAGGAGTCGAGTTAATTTAGCATCCTGACTTTGAATTGAATCTAAATACTCAGTTACAAAGGTTAAGAACAACAGGAACAGTGAGTAAACTCAGAGTTCATCTGCTGGCTTTAAGCCTACTTAAGTTTTAAAGTTTCTGTAAACATATATCATGGTCATGGAACGTTCAGTTGCCACGTACTTTAAGCTTGTGCCTACATATTTGGGCATTGACCTATACAAGCATGTTATCTAGGAAATTAGTGAGAGCTGGTCTTTTGCAAAAGGTGTGGTGTCATATAAATGAGTAGCAAAGGATTTTGCTGTACGTATCTCAAAAGCGGCAAAATCAATTGAGGAAATGTGTGCTGTAGTGATACAACAGTATAAAATCAATGTAAATCAGTTATTGAAGAGAGACAAAGGGAACTTTATATCACCATGCCCCCACCCCAGTGTCTATTCACCCGAGTATACCATGTGGTGGAATGTACAATTGCTTAATGTGTCCCTATAATGTAACCCTTAAAGAATGTTAACCCATTTAGAATAAGTAGGTTAAAAGTTTAATTGAAGTTATTTGTTCTGAAATTTTAAACAACTGTACAATCATACAGCAATACTCCAAAAGCATAATTGCTATACTTACATTTTACACTGTTTAAAATAAATGCTAATCTGTAGAGAATCTTGTATCTTGTGCACCTGAACATTTAGCTCGATGATGTTCATGACAAAAACTTTTCTGAATCGCTATTCACTTTAACCTCAAATTGGTTTCTCAAATTCCTCGACAGTCATTCTTCTTACACCCTAACTATGGGATCAGTCACCTCACCAATGCTACTGTAACTTTTATTTTAAAGCCATCGCAGTTCATTTGTGTTGTATAGAGCTTTAGCATTGTTGTAATGTTTTTAAAAGTGATCAATGACCAGCATATTTTCATTTGGTAGCACTTTTGAAGTCAGCTACGAAGAAATACAGGCATTGTTTGCAAAGTATACCTAACTAAAACAGCACTTAGCGTTACATGAAGAATTGAAAAGAATGAAATTGAAAGTTTGCAAAATAAAATCCGGTTTAAATAAAAAGAAGAGATTAGGAAAATTAGAGAACTTCTGATAGTTCCACAATAGCTCGTACATCATTTTTTAAGCAGTATTAATCATTGCTTCATGTTTTGGTATTGTTTCATTTCTCCCTGTCCCATTTATTTTGTCCTGCACATCACTGATTTTACAGCAGCTTGAAATTCAAGAGTTTGTGCTGTGGGTCTGCCAGATGTGGCAGATTATTCAAATATGAACTTGGTGTCACATCAAGCTTTTCTATGAAGTGCAGCAAAACGTCAATTACATGGCTTTCATATCTTATTTTCTACAGCAAAATATTCTGAAGGTAATTGATTTGCAAGTATATAATTACTCCATATTACTGAATTGCTGTGATTTAACTACTTCCATTAGGGCCCAATTCCAATCATTTATTTTCCTCGGTATATCTTAAATTTCAGTATTTAATGTGTCTAATCTATTCCATAAGATAAACTACCGAGAGTGCTATATGATAGTTGAAATAGAATTTCATGTCATATAAGGAAATGCCTTTTCATGTTTATCATCATGTGTGTCCATTCACTCCCAGTGCTTCCAACATAGAAATGGCAACAGAAAGCATTTTTGCTTAGAACTAAAACATTCATTTGGCAATATTAAAATCCAGTCAAGGCAACTGAATAGAGAAACAAATATTTAGTGAGATGGTACGCAGAAAGAGTGCTAGCACAAGTAATAATCTGCATCTGCCATCTGTAATATTCTGCCCCAGAACAAGTCCTAACTCTCACATATGAGAGATTCTTAAGCCACTTACCAGAGAACTGTAGCTGAGGTGGTATCCCATTGCATCCCTATGGTTTTTATCTTTGGAATAGCTTCTCCGAGGTGGGCTGGAATCAAGGTTAAGGTCTTCCACCTGCCCTTCATGATGGAGCGGCCATCCACACCATGCATACACAAATATTATCTTGAATGTCAACCCAATATTTTCAAAAGCTGGTGCTCTGGTCATCATTCACTGGGAGTGTGGGGAGTGGGGCCTGAACCCAACATTTCTGACTCGGGCAAGATCAGAGCACTGCATATGCTGGAAATCTGAAATAAGAACAGAAATATTGGAAATAAACTGTTCTGGCCAAAGGTTACCAACCTGAAACATTAACTCTGTTTCTCTCTTCACAAATGCTGCCAGACCTGCTGAATATTTCCAGCAATTTCTGTTTTCAATCCTGACATAGGCAGGAGTACTACCACTGAATTTGTGAACATTCTACACAAATGTCCGCAAATAGTCCTCTGGATGTTAACCTAGTATTTAATGACCATCTTCTTGTCGCTGCTTGGCGGGTTTATAATCTGCAGAACAACAAAATTCTCTCCCCTAGAAAATCTACAACATTATCTTCAAAGCTGATTTAAGTGTCTAGAGTCTAGTGGCTGTGGATAGAAGCATCTCAGCCATATAGTATATGTTGCACATCTTTCTAATTACAACTTCTGGGTTTGCAGCCTAGCTGAGATCAATAAACCGCTTTGACTGTAGTAAATATGATCTGCTTTTAACAAAGAATCACTGAGCAAAGCATCTTGTAAAATATCTTATTCATTAAAAAAAATGTTTTTAGTGGATGGCCTGGTAACCTTGTGGGTTATTGTGTAAATATGCTATCATGCAGCATGACGAAGTTACCTCCTTATTGGAGTTGGGAGAAACCTACAGTTTTTTTTTATTCTTTCATGGGATATGGGTATCACTGGCAAGGCCAGCATTTGTTGCCCATTCCTAATTACCCTTGAACTGAGTGTCTTGCTAGGCCATTTCAGAGGGCAGTTAAGAGTCAGCCATATGTAGTCCAGACTAAGTAAGGATGGAAGATTTTCTTCCCTAAAGGGCATGAGTGTTTTTACAACAATTGATGATAGCTCTAATGGTCACTATTACTGAGACTATATTGCAATTACAGATTATTATTTTTTTTAAATTGAGTTTAAATTCAATCAGATGCCATAGTGGGATTTGAATCCATACCCCTAGAGCATTAGTCTGGATCTCTAGTCCAGTGACATTGTCACTATGCCACCATCTCCCCTTTTTATAACCCTACTCTCTTTATATTGTAAATAGTGGAGCCGAATGCACAAAACAATTGTAAAGGTTAGACAGAAATCTGAGCTTGAAAATTCTCTGAAGGGACAAAGAAAGGATAGAAAACATGAACTCATATATACAGGCCACTGACTACTTCAGAATGGTAATAGATTAGAACCTGGCAGCAATTTGACTCAATTTTAAGGATAGATCCACCAAGGCCACTCATTAAAAGTAACAAGCGCTCGCATTAATTTTAATGCCTGTCACGAAACAGCACTGTGCATTTTAAATAGGATTTCTGATAAGACATGTCATTACTAACATGTCTCCTGATGTTGACAGTTCTGTTTGGGTTGTAACAGGAACAAACCCAAGATCCTCTTTTGAGGATCCAGTCATTGGCTAGGTTTTGAGGCGATCTATTTATATTTTTGCATGACAGAAAAGAATATCCTAAGATGTCTGCTGCCATGAGCTGCATCCTTATTAGAGCTGGGAGGAATCTACAGCTGCCCTAGCTCACTCTCTTCAAATAACATCCCACATAATAATGGTACTGAAAGGCCGCAGAATGCAAGTCCTTACAAAAGAGATTTTTTTATATCAAAAAAGGAGTATTACTTTGTAGCTATAAATATGTACTGCAGATGAATCTAAAACAAAACACATTTACAAAAGGTTACTCACACAAAGAAATGACAAAATGTGAAATATTGTATAATTATGGCTACAGAAACAAAATTAAATATATTGGGCTATATACTATATATTCCTCTGCAACCTAAGAGTGTGAGTAATGAGTTTTGGGTACAGCTTGCGATTATTTTCAATTCTTTTTATGGTTATATGTCAGATGTGATGGCTGACTACAACAATAGTCTGTGCATTCAGCACATTTTATGTCTTCAGATAAAAATAACTGCCAGGTTATGCCGTTTTTGTTTTGGATAAAGGGGCCTTGGGATAACCTATATCTTTTGATGTTGAATTCTGCTTTCAAACATTTTCAGCAACTTAGTAACAAAACAGATTTATTTTTCCCACTTAAAGCTGCTTTTGATTTTCTTCTATTTGGTTGAAGGTTTCTACAATCTATTTGGTATTTTATTTGTGGGTGCCGTTGACGTTATTGTGTGTTCAGATTGTTCTAAGCTTCCCAACTATCCCAGATCAATGTTTCTCCCCTTATAAACTCCACTACTCATTTCTTTCGACTATCCCTCAACCTCACCATCTCATCATGTAAATCACAGACAAGGCCATCTCGGATCACTTCCTTGCATCACTTTCCACCAACATTGTCCTTCCCCCTCCCAATCCCACTGCCTACTGTGTTCATCCTGGAAAAAATCCTATCCCAAGTCACTCACAAGCACACTTTTAAATTCATGATTGTCTAGCTTTTGACTCCTCATTCACTGCAGCATTTCTGTACTTCTACTAATCAGCTCTACCTTTGATGCCCTTGTCCCCATTAAAACCACCAGTCTCGCACACGCTGGTTTCTACCTCTGGAATGGACTTCACCTCTGCCTCCCTTAAGTTCAAGGGACAAAAAGTTGAGCATTAATCACGAACAATTGGTTTAATCACTCATCACCTGATCTGGCTGGACCATGTAAAACACTCTCGGTCCTGGTGTCCTCTGCTAAAACAGTTCACTATTCCAGGATCATTTTGGAAGGCAAAGATAACGCCAGGTTTTTCTTTTCCACGACAAATCATCATCTTAAAACCTTCTCCGCTGCCTCCTCCCCTCTTCCTTCCAATGAATGCAAGGAGTTCACAGAATCACAGAGTCACACAATGCAGAAGAGGCCCTTCGGCCCATCAAGTCTGCACCGACACATGAGAAACACCTGACCTACCTACCTAATCCCATTTACCAGCACTTGACCCATAGCCCTGAATTTTATGACGTGCCAAGTGCTCATCCAGGTACTTTTTAAAGGATGTGAGGCAACCTGCCTCCACCACCCTCCCAGGCAGTGCATTCCAGACCATCACCACCCTCCATGAGTTCATGGATTTGTCAAAAAAATTAAGATCATTCATTTGGCTACCTCTTCCATTTCCCTCCATTCTCTTTGCCCACCGGCCAAACTTCCATTAAACCTTCCCTCTTCCATAGCCTGGACTTGCATCTTTCTCCAGTTTCCCTCCCATTTCTCATTGAGCCCTCTCTGAGCTCATGCGGTCCATAAGACCCACCCTCAGCCCTATTGCTACTAAACTGCTGACCACCCAACTTCCCTTCCTGGCTCCAAGATTAGACAACATTGTTAATAGTTTGCTCTCCTCAGGCACTGTCCCTGCCAACATCAAATCTACCATCACCACTTATCCCATCAGAAAATCGGATGGCATCTTTGAACTTGCAAATTATCAACCCATCTCCAACATCTCTTTCCTCTCCCAAGTTCTTGAACATGTTGTCACTTCTAAATCCATCATCCTTCCTACAATTTTATGGTTGAATCCCTCCAATCAGGTTTCCACCCCTCCATAGTTGTAGTCATAGAATCACTCGAAATGGCTTCTTATCCCACTTCTGCTCCATGACTTCTGGAGTCCCTCAAAGGTCTATCCTTTATCCCCCATCTATTTCTTGTCGACATGTTTAGCAATATCATCCAAAAACATGTCAGGTTTCACGTGTACACTGATCACGTGTACACTCAGTTCTACCTCATCACCACCACTCTCAAACCTTCCACTGCTTTTAAATTATCAGACTGAGCGTGTGACATTCAATACTGGATGAGCAGAAATTTCCTCAAACTAAAGATTGAGGAGACGGAGCCACTGTCTTCAGCCCCCACTACAAATCCTGTTCCTCAGCCACCAACTCCATCCCTCTCCCTGACAAGTGTCTGGGGCTGAGAGAGACCTTTTGTAACTTTTGTGCCTTATTTCACTCAGAGGCTGCCTAAGCCCACCACTGTAGCATCAGCTGACTCTGGCCCTGCCTCAGCTCAACTGCTTCTGAAACCTTCATCCATGCCTTTATTACCTGTCGATTTGACAATTAGAATGCACTCCCAGCTGACCTTTCATCTTCCACCCTACTCAACTGACTTGGAGGACACCTTAGAGAGTGGCAGGGCGGCATAGGCATTAGGCAATGGAGTGGCTTAGATCTGGTGATAGCATTAGACATCCCACTGCCACTTGGCACTCAGCAGCCACTTATATTGATTTGATGTCCCCAAAAATTGAACTGTCATGTTAAACACTAATCTGAGTTGGTACCCTTTCTCAATGTCAGCACGAAAACATGCCTTTGTCCTCCCAAAGGTGCTTTACGGATGATGGAGGAGCTGAATAGGGACCAAGCTGAGTACATCTTGTTTCTTTTTTTTTAATGATGCACACAGTTGGTCAACATTGTAGCTGAGCTAACTTTATTGATAACACATTTTCCTAACATGAACACACATTTGCAGTGTCTGAACTCTGTCAAGACAGGCTCCAATATGTACTATCTGACCTTCAACCCCCAGGTCAGGTGACCCCATATAGAGTACAGAGTACCGTATAGTATCTAATATTGGTGTCCACAACCGCAATCAGCTATTATCATGGCATTTCCCTTTTTTAAAACAAACAGTACAACTCAAGTACACACAGTCTCTTACCTTTTCTTTCTCACTTTGTTTTGATCTGTCTGTTTTGCCTTTTACTCATCTCTGTATCTCTGTATGTTTTTTCACAATTCTTTCACTGGGTGTTCTGAATGGTGACAGAGGTAATTTTGAAGGACAAGGGGCCTTCTCCAGCTCTGTGTCAGTATCACCCCCTGATAGTTTTCAGGACTCTCAGGCTTTGTCTGGTTATCTGTTGCTTCACTGGTGCATTCTGGTTTTTGATCTTCAGCTACACTTTCTGGTTCAGAGCAGGGTTCTATTTCATTTGTTTTCCGTAAGAATTTCCGGTTTCTCCTGTATGTTGTGCATTTGGAGTCTGCACTATGTAAGACTTTGGTTCTCGTGTGATTCCTGTGACAACAGCAAGATTATAGATCCCTTCATGCTGAATCTTCACCGTCTCTCCCAGGTCAGGCAGAGGTCGGGCACCTCAATCAAATTACTGTTTCTGTTTCTGCTGTCTCAGTTTGAGCAGGTCCTGTACACTGTAGCTCACTGGCTGTGGAAATAATAATTGGGGCATAGTTGGAAGCTTAGTTCTTAGTCTTCTCTCCATCAGGAGCTGTGCTGGAGATGATCCAATGCCCTCTAATGGAGCATTCCCGAAATCCAGCAGAGCCAGTTAGGGGTATCTTCCATTCGCCTTTGCCTTCTTCAGCAGGTGTTTTAAGGTCTGCGCAGTACGTCCACAATTACATTGGATTGTGGATATTTGGGACTTGACGTAATGTGGCAAAACTCCCAGTCCTGTGCAAATTTGAGAAACTCGGTGCCTGATAATTGTGGACCATTATCTCAGATGAGACTGCAGGTATGCCATGGCAAGCAAAAATTGATTTTAAATGATTTATTACAGTGATGCTCTTACTATCATTTCTCAGCAGCACAGAATCAAAAAACTTTGAGTAATAATCTACTGCTAGTAGGTACTCACTGGGCAGAATTTTCCCTTTGGCGTGAGGGGGCGGGCCCCGCACATATGCACATAAAATGATGCACGGTGATATCGGGCAAGCGCCCGACGTCATCGCGCACCATCACGATATTTCGTTGGGTGGACGCATGATGATAGCCCCTGCGCGCCTACCATTAATTAACGGGCCACTTAAGGCCCTTGACTCACCAACCGACGCCGATTTTCTGGCGCCCATGCAATCTTCGGGTCGGCACAAGGGCGCAACGGGCAGGCGGGTAGGACACATTTGTATAAACCTCACCCACGGGCAGGTTAAGAGGGTTCACTGGGGTTGCGGGTGTGCTCTCTCAAGTATTGGCTTTTCAAAGTAATTGAAACTTGCCTGCGTGATCTGCAGTATTTCAAAACGCATGCCAGCTACTTTGTCTGGACTCTTAACCTTCAGGTCAGCACTCTGCAGCGAGGAATCTTTTTTGGGCCTGCAGGTTTGAGGAAGCCTTCCCTTAGCCTGGGAATGGGAGCTGAACTCTCCATTGGAAGCACCTCCTCTGAGGAAGAAGGGAGGGCTAGAAGGGGGAGGAGGCCAGGAGTGCATATTCAGCCTCCAAGGGAGCCACCTTTGGGAGGACAGGTGCCCACAAGGGGCACAGGGCCAAGAGGTAGACCAAGGCGGAAGGGGCCGCAGAAGACGCCACTATCCCGCTGCCAGGGTATACAGGCGGCGAAGCAGCTACCTCAATATGACTGAGGTGCAGTGCTGAAGGAGACTCCATCTCTCAAGAGAGACAGTCAACTATATCTGTCAGATGATTGGGTCTGAGATCTCCATTAACTGTGAGGGTGGACACCCCATGCCAGTGGCTCTGAAGGTCACGGCTGCCCTCAACATCTATGCCTCTGGCTCCTTCCAGGGGTCGGTGGGTGATCTTTGCGGTGTCTCCCAATCAGCTATCCACTTGTGTCAAGCAGGTTACAGATGCTCTGTTCAGGCATGCATTGACCTTCATCTACTACCCTTGGGACCAGGCAAGTCAGGCAGAGCGAGCCAGAGGCTTCGCGGCCATTGCTGGCTTCCCCCGTGTCCAGGGTGCAATAGACTGTACACATGTGACCATCGAGGTGCCAGCAGGTGAACCCAGTGCCTTCGTCAACAGGAAGGGCTTCCACTCCATGAACGTGCAGATAGTGTGTGATCACAGGATGCTGATTCTACAAGTTTGTGCAAGGTACCTTGGCAGCTCCTATGATGCCTACATCCTCAGACACTCCCAGGTGCCGGGGCTCTTCAGTGCTCCAGCCCGGCTGGATGGATGGCTGCTGGGTGACAAGGGCTATCCCCTCAGAAGGTGGCTCATGATGTCTCTCCACCATCCAAGAACAGAAGCTGAGCAGCGGTACAATAGGAGCCACGTCTCCACAAGGGCTGTGGTGAAGAGAACCATTGGTCTTCTCAAGATGCACTTCTGATGTCTGGACCGCTCAGGGGGTGCACTCCAGTACCTCCCAGATGGTGTGTCGGTGATAGTGGTTGCATGCTGCGATCTCCACAATCTTGCGCTGGAAAGGGGGGACATAGTGGCTGAAGAAGACATTGATGCAGTGTCTGTGGCTGCACACGATGAGTCCAGCAGTGAGTCCGAGGATGAGCACGCACAGGGAAATGCTGAGGGGGTAGATACTGACCCGGGCATACTCCAGGGAGGCAGGGACACCCGGGAGGCTTTAATCCAACGAACCTTCAGCTAGCACACCACAGATGGACCTCCAGGACATGCCTGGGCTGTAGGCTCCATACTGGATACCTAAGTGCCAAATCTCCCAGGTTAGGAACAGTAACTAAGGGCCTTGTTAATAAAGCTAAATGTCCCACAAATCACTCCTAACATTTTTGGAAACCATACACCTGCAGAAGAAAAGAAGCACCCTCAGCCGTGGTGACATGTCTGAATTTAATATCACAAACAAGAAACTTAATGAAACAAAATGACAAGGGTGTTACATTTCAAAGCAAATCTTAAAGACCTCATTGCAGGCCAACACAAAAGCACCAGTGATAAACCCGTGGTGTGCCTAAGGTGCCTTATGTTTACGTTTCCGGGTGCTACGTCTTGGTGCTGCCCCATCGCTGGGAGTGGCATCTGAGACAGCCTGCTGACTCTGCTGTCCTGTTGGCCTCGATAACCTTGGTGCTCGTCCTCTGGCCCGTGGAGCCTGTGCTGGCCCCGCCTGGGAGGGAGCGGCCAATGCCATGTCTGGCATCTCCACAGTCGTCACAGCATCACCAGATGCTACAGTCACTGGGAGAGGGGCGGAGGAGCTGCCACCCTCATCTGGAGTGCCCTGAGAGGAGCCCACAGAGACACCAGGCAGCTGCTGCACTGACGTGAGGTTGCTTCAGGCCTCCCTTCTCACCATGGATGGATGGGCACCGAGCTGGGAAACTTGCTGTCCATGCCATCTCCCACACTGGCACTGACCAGCTGAGATCAATGCTGATGTGAGGGCTTGCTGGTCAGAGCGCATCCCTAGGAAGCCCTGATTGGTCTCCTGGAAGAGCCTCTCCACGAGAGTCGCCACTCTCTCCATGGAGGACGCATGGCGCTCGGACATGTGGCTCATTGCTTCAGCGATAGTCTGCGTAGACTCCTCTACCATGGAGGCCAAGCCAAGTATAGCCTCATATATCACCCCCAGATGCTCCCGTACACCCAGCCGAATTTCCTGCCCCAGCAGTCCTCCTACTGCTAGCGCCATGGACACTCTCCGCCTCTGCCAGCTCCTCCAGCGACTGTAAAGTGCCCTCACCGCTGTGCTCCGGGACGCTAGCCGATGTTCTAACTCCCACCGAGGTGCTAGTATCTGCGCTGGTGCCTGCCTGGCAGAGATGGTGTGACGCTGGTGAGACTTCAGGGCCCTCAGGTGTGAGAGGGGGCCTCTGCTGCTCCTCCTCCCGGCCCTGCTCCGTTGATGCTGAAAGGAAGAACAAGGACATTGGATCAGTTAACATGGAGACAATGACAAAGTGCATCCCTGTCCCCCAGATCATTATGCGCACATCCATCCATAAGCAATGGTCAAGCCATGTTGCAAACTTCAATCACTGAACATTCAGCACTGCTATGGCTGTTGGGCAAACATACCTGCCCGTGGCACCCCAGCCTCACCAACACCAGTGGACCGGGGCGCATGGCACCTCTCCAAATCCAGGCCCTCCTGCTCAAACTGGCTGAGAATCGCTAACTGCGCCTGGCTGCCACCAGTCCTCACACGCTCTGCCACGTTATGAGCATTCTTCTCCTGAAAATGAGAGAAGAGCATTGATTTGTGCAAATTGTGCATGGACTCTCTTCGCGCACAGCCCACCCCAACCAGAGTGGGACATATCAGGGCTCCAGTGCCTCCTCACCCCGCTGCTGCCAAATACTCACACAAAGATGCTGGGTTTGTTCCCCACCACCCCACTCCCACCTTGGCCACATGCTGCCTACATCACATTAGGCGTCACATGGTATATCCTTCCATAGCAAGGACGCACAAGCAGGTGGAGCGCAGAGGGCAGCCGATAGTTCGTTGCCACACCACCTTGAAGCTACCCTCCCAGCTTGTCATCGCCCTGACTTGGACATGCCCTGCAGTTCAAGCACAGCGCCTAGGTGCAGCTCCTCCAGCTTGCCCCCAAAACAGTCATGTGGGTCTCAGTGTACCACATGCTGTGGGCGTAGAACCCATCTCTTCACCACCTTCTCAGGCTGATCTCAACATGGCCAATATCTGCTGGCCCACCCAGCAAAGGACACATGCCGTCAATGATTCAATGCAGTCACCGCACTCAGACTTTTTGGGGGGCGGGCAGCCGGAGGGAAAGCTGGCCTGCTGAGTTAAGTGACCAACGCCAACATTGTCCTCACCCTTCCAGGGCACAACAAGTTGTTGAAGCACTTGCGGCACTGGATCCAGGTGCGCCACACCACATTGTGGTAGCTCAACACATCCGCCACCTCCTCCCAGGCACATTTCGTCATGTGGTGGGGCCTCCTCCTCCCGTCCTGGGAAACCAGCACCTCCCGCCGTGCTGCTACCTCCTCAAGGAGAGCAGCAAGGTAATCATCGGAAAAATGAGGGGCGCACTGGCCCCCTGCCCTACCCTCCGGCCTGGCCTACTCTGATGGCCTACACTCCGGCCTGGCCTGCCCCAAGGTCTACCCTTCGGCCTGACCTACTCTGATGGCCTACCCTCCGGGCTGCCCTGCCCTGATGCCCTACCCTACGTCTGCCCTGCCCTGATGCCCTACCCTCCGGCCTGGTCTGCCCCGATGGACTACCCCGGACTTGCATAACCTCCATTGCCCCTCTGCAGAGCCTTTCGCCCAGTCATTGCGAGCAGCCTTTACAAGGCTGCCAGGCCTTCCTTTATATAGGCCGCTGGGTCACCGTTGGACCCGGCGGGCTGAGCATGCCCTCCGCCGCCCACCCACTCCTGCCTTGCACAGGAGTCGTGAAGTACGCTGGGAGGGCCTTAATTGGCTGCCCATGTAAAATGGACGCACGGACCCGATCATGAGCCGCAATCAGGTCCGCGCCCGCACCCACTCTGCCCCCCCCCACCATCCGGAAAATTCTGCCCACTGTTGTTAAATGTGAACAAGTCCACTCCAATTTTCTGCCAGGGCCTCTCTGGGACACTGTGTGGTTGAAGTAGATTTTGTTGCAATTTACTGTACTTTTGGCACACTGCACACGCATTCACTATTTCCCCAATTTGTGCTCCCATTCCAGGCCAATACGTTACATCTCGAGCTCTTCTCCTGCATGTTTCTATGCCGAAGTGACTTTCATGTATGCACAGCAGCATTTCTTTCCTCAGTGTTGCAGGAATTGTGATCTTTTCTCCCTTGAAAAGTATTCCTTCTGCTACATGAAGTTCCTCACAAAAGTTCCAGTACTCTTGTACAGCAGGAGGGGCTCCGCTCCGATGTGTGGGCCAGCCAGTTTGCACAGTCTGCTGCAGTTTTCTCAGGGTGGCGTCATTCTTGGTCACTTCCCTGATCTCATCCAGTTTGGTTACAGCCACAGGTAAGTTCTTTGTCAGCATGTGAACCTGTGCTTCCGTTTCTTTATCCTCTTTCTCCGTAATAGGTAGGCATACATGTGACAGAGTGTCTGTGATGTACATTTCCTTGCCATTTGTATTTAACTCTGACCTGCAGACACATTAATAATCTATGGATTCTGGTGGTGCACAGTTCAGGGCCTTCTTAAGTATAGTTTCCAAAGGCTTATGATCAGACCCTGCCTCTATGTCTTTGCCGTAGACAAACTGGTGGGAGTGTTCTAGGCCAAACACAATTGCTAGCATTTCTTTCTCTATTTGGGCGTACCACTGCTGTGTTTCAGTCATTGCCTTTGAAGCGTATGTCACTGGTACCTCATTTTGCAAGAGGTCAGCTCCCAGGCCAGTCTTTGAAGCGTCCACTGAGATTGTGACTGGCTGACTGACATCGTAGTACCTTAAACTGGTGCCTGGTCAGTGTTCTCTTCAGACTGGTCAAAGATTCCTGGTCACTTTGTTCCCAGTGCCATTCTGCATCATTTTGTAGAAGTGCTCTGAGAGGTGCTGTCAGGTCTGACATGTTCGGAATGAATTTCCCAACATAGGTCACCATTCCCAAAAACCTCTCCAAGTCTTTCACACATTCTGTGGGTGGCATGTTCACGACTGCTTCGATTTTAATCTGGTCCTGCTTCAGTCCCTCACTTGTTAGCACATGTCCCAAGTATTTGATTTCATGAAGACCTATTTTGCACTTTTCCTTCTTCAACTTGAGGTTCTTTTCTCTAGCTCTGGCCAGCACCTGCCTCAGTCTGTGGTCGTGTTCTTCTCATGAGGCTCCCCAGGCAAGCACATCATCGATATAGGTTTCCACGCTCTCTAACCCTTCAAACAGCTGCTTCCCTGTTCTGTGGAATACCTCCAGAACTGAATTAATGCCAAAAGGTAAGCGTAAAAACCTGTATCGCCCGTATGGCATGTTGAAGGTACAGAGATAGGAGCTGTGTTCATCCAGCTTGACCTGCCAGAAGCCTGAACTTGCATCCAAGGCTGAATAGTATTTAGCACCAGCTATCTTACATGTGATCTCTTCCACTGTGGGCAGCTGGTAATGCTCTCTTTGCCCTGCCTGGTTCAGGTCTCCAGGATCCAGACAGACGCAAAGATTCCCATCTGATTTTTCTACAATTACAATTGGATTAACTCACTTTGTCAGTTCTTCAATTTTCTTGATGATGTGAATTCTGTCCAACTCTGCTTTCAGTCAGTCTCTCAGCATTACTGGTATTTTCCTGGGCTGGTGTATTTTGGGTGTCACATATTCGTCAATCTTGATGGTGTGTCCTACTTTTAGGCAGCTAATCTCCTGGAACACATCTTTATGCTCACTCAAGATGTCATCACTGGTGACAATCATTCTTCTCTTCATTAGCTTCAGATTTTCACAAGCTTCAATTCCAAGAATGGGTTTTCCATCAGTTTTCACCACTATGAATGGAAGTGCTGGAGACTGTTTTTTGTTGTTCACTTTCAGTTGTTCACTTGCCTTCAAAAGCAATTTTTTCACCTGTATAATTAGACAGCTTCACTTTTGTTTTAGTTCTCTGTTTTTCTTTGCTTATCTTACGATACAGGTATATGGGAATGACATTTGCTTGTGCACCTGTGTCAAGCTTGAAATTCATCATCATATTGGCAATTTTTAAATCAACCTTCCATTCATCTTCTTTGGAATTTGTTGTTACTGCACCAATGAAAAGTTCACTTTCAGTGTCTGTGTTATTATCTGCAATTGTGTGCACTTTCTTCGATTTACACATCTTAGCGAAGTGATGTAGTTTATCACAGTTCTCACACTTCTTTCCATAGGCTGGACAACTACGTGGTAAATATTCTGTTTTGCATCAGCTGCATTTAAATGTTTTAATCGCAGTTTTGTTCTGTTAGCCTTCAGGCTGTCTATTTGCAGTTTCCCAGGGCTGTTTAACTGCATCTTACTGCTTGACCGTATGAGATTTATCATCTTCCATCATCTGTTTAATCTGGCATTTCATTGCCTCAGCTGTTCTGCAGATATTTATTGCTTTCTCCAGTGTGAGATCAACTTCTCTCAAAAGCCGTTCTCTCAGAGAGTGATATGCGATCCCATCTCAAATGAGTGATTCTTCAAGCTCTCCAAATTCACACGATTTAGCTCATTGTCTCTGCTCAGTTACGAACTGAATAATGTTGTCACTTGCGTTCACATAAAGAATTGTTATCTTTCACACGTGATGTTTTTCTTAGGGTTGCAGGAGGCTTTGATTTTTTCCATTATTTCTTTCAAGTAATTTCATTTCCCATCACTTTCAAATGTGAATTTGTTATAGACTTCTAGGGCTTCATCCTCTGTGATGTGAAGAAAATTGGAAGATTGTACCTGAGGGTCTTTTTTATCACTGCCCATCGCTGAGGCACAGCTCAAATTGCTGTCGGAACCTCCTGCAGTTTTCGACAAGATTTCCCTCCAAACTGTGGTTTCAGAACCTCCAGTGTTGTCTTTAGTTTACTTCTGGCACCATACCTTGTTTCTTGTTTCTTTTTTTAATAATACCCACAGGCCGTCGACATTGTAGCTGAGCTAATTTTATTGATAATACATTTTCCTAACATGATCACATACCTGCAGTGTCTAAGCTCTGAGCTCATAGGCTCCAACATGTGCTAACTGACCTTCAACCCCCAGGTCAGGTGACCCCATATATCATACAGAGTACCATATAGTATCTAATACTGGGGTCCACAACCACAATCAGCTATTTTCATGACAGAGGAGTCCTTGGAAGAGGGCGAGCACTAAGGATGTATCATTACATGGTGTCTCCTGGGCACCAAGATCAGTCCAGGGAGGAGAGAAGGGTGCGAGTGTGATGGTGGCTGGGTGACTATTGAATGCATTGTATATGGCTGGGGGGATGGCAGGGAAGCACAAAGTTTCATATGCCACAATCAGATTAAATAAAGTGTGCCTAGCTGGTGGAGTCAACCACAAGCTTCTTTGCCAGCCAGATGAACAGCTGCAGGCACGGTGGGACATCCTCTTCCTCGGTTGCCAGTTCCTCGGCATCCTCCTCTTCCTGTAGCATCATTCCGTTCTGCAGCACAATGTTGTGAAGGTCAGAGCAGACCATAATCTGGAAACCCTTGATACTGAAAGCAGCTCCGGATATGTTGAGGGATCTGAAGTGATCTTGAGCAAGCCAATAGTTTGTTCTATTCGTGCCCTTGTGGTGATATGGTTCCTGTTATATCTTCATCTTGTACTTTGTAAAGTTCCTTACAGGGATCATCCGCCAAGTCCCAAGAGCCACCCACTAAGGCTGTGTGGAGGTGTGAAAACCTGCAGGACATGTGACTGCTATGGAATGAATAAATTCACAGCAGCTCCCAGAATATGTAGCACAGTCACGTATGATAAGCTTCTAGTGGTCACAAACTAACTGGAATAGAGGGAGTGAAATCCCTTCTGATTGATGAAGACTCCAGGAGGATCAGACAGTACCTTGATTGCCTCATGTGCAATCAATGACTCCCTGTTCCTGTGGGAATCCAGCCACTGCAGCAAAGCCAACAGCCCAATATGTCCAAGTGAGCAATGTCAAAGTGGACACAAGTGCCATTTTTGACAAACACAGTATCAGTCACCCTGGGGGATGCCTTTGTGGGAAGCAGATTGAGAGATTCTTGAAATGTCACCAGCAGATCCCTGGACGGAGCCAGAGGCAAATGAATTCAGGGCTGTGGTAACATTGATGGCCACTGGCAATGTGTGTCCACCTGACCTTCTTGGAAGGAAGTTTTATTCCAGAAGGCACTGCAGATATCAGCAACAGTCGACCATGAAAACCGGAGCCTCCTGAAGCACTGTTGCTCTTTCATATTGAAGAAGGTCATCCTCTATGGACCCTGTACTAGGGGTGTCACCTCCATTGAAATGCAGCTGTCTGTCCATCCCACCTGTGGAGCAGCGTGTGGCTGCAGAGAAGGCATCCGCTGTTGCTGGGGTGATTGATCAGTTGCTCCTCCTCAGAGGGCAGGTGACTGATGCATACATTGCTTCCATGCTGCAGTGAAGGCAGACGGCAACAAAGCTGAGATGAAGGTGAGTACACTCCAAAAAGTTGAAATTAAACCTCAAAGTAGTGAATTCAGGCTCTCAGAGCAAATCCTGTAAGCACAAGCCTTTCACAGTAGCTAGCCACGAGCTTTGTGAATCCACTCTTAAGACGTTTTCCAGCAGGTCAGTTTCATTGAACAATCACCCCTCACAGTGTTCTCACCTCACTGACCCTGGAGAGCTGCAGAGAGCTCAGGAAAGCCATGCGCTAGCTGTAGAAGGGTTAAATCCAAATTTAAACTGTAATTATTTTGTAATTATTTATCTGACAGCTTGGGGTGCGGGTGGTTCCCTGCTCGCCTGCCAATTCCCCTGGTTTAAACGCAGGAATGGGCAGGGTCATGCCAGGCTCCTGGCCCAACACCACTTTTGGGTGCTTTAACTGCATCGTCCATACCCGAGCTCACCTTTTCCTTAGCAGATAACATTCTGCCAATAACTTTGTTTCTGCTGCCTGATCTACTGAGAACTATTAATTTTGAGCATTTTCTGTTCTTATGCCCTTCACAATGCTGGTGTGGAAACTACTGGAACTGCAGCTTTAACAGAGATTTTCATGGTTTAGTGGCTTTCAAGAGACTCAGATGAGCAGATGGTGGTTATGTTGGACAGCCATGGGGAAGGTCAATGAACATGGTCACATGTAGTCAAGCTGTAAAACTTTGCTGGAGAAAAATTAACTATTAATAGGGTATAGACACTGATAAACTTACTGTTTTAGCCAGTATACATACATTCAAACCCAACAACAGAGGCTGGAGTAAAAATTTGATAACATAGCCTTTTAAAATATATATATATTAGGAAATAGGTGTAATTTCTAATTGGCAAATGTGACAATGATTGGAAAAACTGATGTTTATGTAGCCATTTTTTTGTTAAGTCTTAGCGTTTGTGGATCCAAAGTTGGAATTTAGGATAACATTTCTTCATTTGGCACGATCTGTTGTTGTGTTTCTTGAGATCCGCTCCAATGACCCAGATCAAGTCTTCTTTGGTCCGCGTGTTAAGCCATTTTACCATGTGCAGTTATTTGTAGCAGTTCTTTTTTAAGTGACACTGTGGCGTTTAGTAGCAATTTCTCACAAAACCTCCAGTTATCATCGTGTCTCTGACACACATTAATTATTTAAAGTGATAACCACAATGAAAAGATTCCGATTCCACAAAGACACTTATTGCTGGCACTTGCTCTAATAACTTCCCTCCTCTTCTTTGTCCGCTGGTACTAGATGCACAATAACATTTAGAATGCAGGTTTTAATATATTAAATTGCATTTTTAAAAAAGTAAACTCCATGTAACGTCATTACCATTAATCTTTTAATGTGCATGTATGGAAGCTTGAAATACATTGGCAGTGTTTCCAAAGATAGCCAAAAGAAAACCAAACCAAATAAAATCACCCACATTAATAGTATGCCTACTTTTTAAAAAGGAACATACATGCTTGTGTGATCTCAGGGCAATAAGTGTATTAGGAAGCAGATGTAATTATAATCTATTGAACTTTGCTTCTGGCAATTTATAATCTCACTGAACCCATCAGTTAGATTACTCACTTACAATAACTTTAATCTATTTTAATTTGGGTCCAATTATTATTTCTGCTAGCCTATAAATATATGCACAACTGCTGTGGTGTTGCTTTACAACAAGCCAGGGGATACAGTCTTTGTCGTCTCTGTGTTATTCTTCCTCTATTACTCCTCTTCATCTTTTCTCCTCTTTCAGATAGAAGGTGGTGGACAACTGAGAAAGAAGTTGTCAAAGGTGGCAGACTGCATTTTCCATTTGGGTTTACAGGGTTTCTTGTGACCTCCTTACTATCCCCTTCCCCTGTCACTCATTCTCATTGCATCCTCTATCTCTGCAAAATTCCTTATTCCCTTTCTACCATCTTCTCACTCCCACAAGTACCCTAATTCACTCATGGCTTACTACATGTAGTTCTAACCCCCTTTGAACTGTCTGTTCAATCCTTATACTTATTCCTCTTCCTTGTCATACTCGGTTACATCAATCCTCACTCTTCACCGGCCCCTCTCTCACGCTCACTAGCTAACACAAAGTGTTGGTGGCAAGAGGTCAAAATTTCTTGTTCTGTTGTATGAACATACCCGGGGATATCACTAGTGTAGACCCAACCTCTGGGTGGACCTTGTACTTGAAAAATACCGTGCAGTGACAGACCACTCATAGGTTTGTATAAAGCATATACGTTTGTGCACAGCAATCAAAATCACACTACAGTCAGTTTTCTCAGGTACACTGTGGGAAAAAAAACTATGTAGGGTATTTTAAGAGGGTGCTTGGAGGCTGTTATTAAAGAGAAAAATAAACTTCTTTTGTTATCCAGCAGACCAATCTCTATTGATCCAGCCATTAGCCTCTTCAGGGACAGACATGCATCTGGGTCACAGCTCAAACCAGGCACAATCTAATTTATAGGCCAATTCCATGGCTCTTTCCCAAACATACAAGGCAGACAATCAGAATCCCCAGAGCAATTCACCTCTCTCAAAAAAATCAGAAAGGTCCATAAATTCACCACAGTTAAGAAATATGCTTATAAAATATGAACAAAGCTGCAACACAAAGGGCTGGACTTAACATGTCCCTGCCGGGTGTTCCGATGGGGGGCATTTAAAATGGGGTGAGTGCCCACCCCACCACCTTCCCTCCCACCCCTGAGCTCACCCCCCATAATACCGTAGGTGGGCGGGCACTGAAATCAGCAGCCTGCCCACCTTTTAAATAAATAATCAAGGGTCAATTGAGCTTAACAAGTCAACTGACCCTGATAATACACTGCCCATGCCATAATACAGTTGGCGTGGGCAGTCGGGCCGGAGTGGGCAGGCCGTCTTTGTTAAAATGTTTTTAAAAGAACAGGAAGGAAAGTGGGGTACTGTCTTCAGGGGTGCCTTTTGCACAATAGGGGGCAGTTCCTTAAGATTGTACGCCCCTTCCTACCCACCTGCCCTCTAAAACCAACCACCCCCAACCCCCTGCACCCTCTCCTCAAGCTGCCCAAGCCTGCCCCACCTCCGGCTTACCTTGCTCCAGGATCTATTGGGCCTTCTTAGAACTGGTTGTGGTCTATTCTATTGTTGCCACCCGTGATGTTTGCTGCTTGGACACCATGAAGCAGTCTTCTTGAAGTCACAAAGAAGCCTTTATTTACAGTAATGAACTGTGTACATATTTACAGTAGAGGGTAAAGGTATGGAGGGAACCCCATACTAGCTCCTTACATGTTACTACCTACCTCTAGACTGCCCTTAGCTCTAGGTCATGTGCCTTCTTATGTCGCCATGTGGGCAGTACTGTATTCAGTCTCATGTTAACCCTTTTGGTACCAGATCTTTCTACTACAGATTGCAGTCCCAACAGCACCCACTAATGAGCTCTTGGCGCTGCCAGGACTGCAGGAGCTGTCAGCCAATTGGATTGGCTGGCAGCTCCTGAGGGCTGGACCCCCTTCCCAGTGAGGGGCGAAAGCACAACCGTCAGGCAATTTAGCCCATCCACAGCGTGTTATGGCTGCAGGGCGGGCTGGTATGAAGCAAGTTGGCTTCCCACCAACTTTGCATCCAGATGGTGCCAGCCATCCGCGCCCATCCCCCCTCCCTGTACTATGCAGCCCAGAGTCTTTTAAATACAAGTACAGAATGAAGTCTAAAAATAGGATAATAAAACATGTAAAAATGTGTTTCTTTATATACATATATATAAATATATAAAAAGAAGAACTAAGTCTACATAAAAATAGGGATCCCCAAATGCAGGTTAGATTTCAGCTGCCTGAGCCAAAAGTGACTCTCAACAATCAAGATAAATGGGGCACAACGCATCATAAACAACAGTTGTTGCAGTCATTTGATCTCAAATGCTTACTGGTTAGCCTTGTGCAATAAAGCCAACAATATTCAATATGTGTTATCAGATCCATAGAAAGTTACTGAGGAAAACTAAATATTTTTATAGATTTCATGTTAAAATAAGAATCCTAAAACAGGTTCACTTCATTAGCTGTTATCAACTTAATCCTTTTCTATATACTTACAAATTCTCTAATTTCTTTAAAGATTTCTGGAGCCTTTGCATCGAGGAAAATATTTTTATTAAAATTTAATGCAATTTTTAAAATTACATTTTCTATGTATTTGGAAGAATCTGTTAACTATAATTTATACCATATGTCTCTTATTAGAGATGGCATCTGAACGTTACAATCAGCATTGCTTTTAATTAAAACAACAGGTCTATCTGATCCCATGGTGACGAACTGACCAATACTAAACAACCAATATAAAACAATCTCATATAAAATACTAAAGATTAGCACCTATTACAAATTATCTTTCCTGTAAAGTGGGTCTGTTAAATGCACAATGGTCATACAGTCATTGTTAAGAGGCCCATATTGAATTAATTCTAATTCCAATATTATACCATGAAAGCTCTGCAATCCAGCTCAATATAGTTGTTGACTCATATTCCAGCCTTGAAAGCTGCTATTATGTCAATAGCCACCAACCACCCTAAGAAAGGGTGCAAAGGGCAGAATATAATTTACTGTGTATGATTTTTAAAAACTTACTGAACTATGCTACTTGCAGCATAATTGAGGCCAAGGTGAATAAGCGATTATATCTGCTGTAGTCTTCGACACCCAGTTCTATTTACTTATCTCCTTTTACTTCCAAAGCTGTCATTTTAACTTTCTAAATACTGATTTTCGAGGCTTGAGGATTGCAATAGGTGGTAGCATGATTCTGGTACTATACCACTGGTGATTCCAAGCATATCAGTAGAAGAGGTTGTTTAGGTGGATATTTCTGATTAAATGAAAAGACCTGGCTCAGGAGGATTCTCTGCTGAGCCTATGATCCTGTAAAAAAGTGTAAATAATTGCCCAGCTCACTTTACCTCAACTTAGATGAAATTTGGAAATGATCGATCATCTTAATTAGATTCCATTTCAGACATGCAATCTCAAGTTTACTCCAGAGACATTTGAGGTTATCTCTATCAAACCCCCCATCTTAAACCAATAAAGCTGAATGGAAGCTTGGCTTCTTTTGACCTGTATACTTCCATTTCTATTTGTTCATTGGATATGGATGCTAGGAAGTTCCTCAGGAGTCTTTCTAACCCTCCAAATAAGAACTGGACCTGCTTGTGGTTGGTGCCATGATCGCCTCATACAAAAAGTAACCAATGTATGGCATTAATCAGGATCAGAGCGGTCTCCTGGACTAGTTTTGATTATCTAAGGGGCTCGGAGAGGAATTTTCCAGATTTATATCCCTACATTTCTGGTATTTCATTTCTCCCAGATTATCATATGGCTTTTGGTTGGGGTGCAGAAGGTATACATTGTGATGAACAAAGCATCACAGTTATGTGGGTCAGGCTGGGTGGACTGGGTGTCCATCATTATTCACATGTTCAACTGGCAATGGAAACAATCAATAAACCTTGTAAATGAGGATTCCTCCCGTCAAAGTCCTGACAGCATAAAGGTGAGAAGAAGCTTGGAGCTCTTCCAATGGCTTAGTCATTACAAGCCTGACGCTGACGCTGGAGAAATCCCAACTAAGAAATTCCCAGGTTTGATGCTCAGATTGTGCTGAGCTAGTTAATCTCAATTGGGCTATTGGTAAGGATGCCACAATTTTCTCAATTCCCCTGTGATTAGGGAAGAAAAATAAACATGGACAATCCAGCGACTCTCGCATGAGCAAATGCTGGTGTGGATTGGCTGGAGCTCAACTGTGATGCCTTTCACAATCAAATAGCCTGTCAACATTCATTGCGTATGTGAACACCTGAATGAATCCTTACTTCAGGAATGGGAGGTAAACCAATGGAACCAAATCTTAACAAGAGGCATGAATGTTGACCAGGACACAGGGAAAACTTTTGCCCTTTGAATTGTGCTACATCAACCTGGACAATTTTTACATCTTATTGAAAGCACAGCAACCCCAGCACTGCAGTAATCCTTCATTTGGCAGTACTCTAGCATCTGAATGAGAAGGTTGTAGATTCAAGTTCCACTCCAGAGTCTTGAGCAGAAGAATCTAGACTAACATTCCAGTGTAGTAGAGAGCAAGTGCTGGAACATTGGAATTGCCGTCTTTCAGATGAGACATTAAACCAAGGCCCTGTCTGCTCTCTGAGATTGAGATAAAAGATCCCATGGCAATATTTTTAAGAAGAGTTGAGGAGTTATCCCCAGTGTCCTACTTAATAGTTATCCCTCAATCAACATCACTAAAAAAAAATTATCTGGTAATGATCACATTGTTGTATGTCGGAATCTGGGGTGCACAAATTGGCTGCCGTATTTCCTACATTACAATAGGAACTACACTTCAAAAGTACTTTGTTGGCTGTACAGCACTTTGAAATGTCCTGATCAGGGGCCATGAAAGGTGCCAAATAAATGCAAGTCTATTTCTTTCATTAGTGCACTGAAAATCAGCCCCTATTACATGTTCAAGTAGGGCTTGAACCAACAAACTTCCAACTTAAAGCCTGACATGTGAAGACAAGAAGATAGATTGAAAGTGCAGTGGAACATGGGCTTATCATTACTTACGCTGGTATACCCAACATTCTGTCACTTTTATTACGGAACAAAGTGTAATTTCCTTCAATACTGGATATACAACTTATTGATGGGAGATGTCAATGTTGAAGACATGGCATTTATTTTCTAGAAGGACCTGGGGCATTCCCAGAAATTTTTAATTTCTGATACTTTATTGGATATATTCTCTAACACCTTGGAGCCAACTGTATTCTCACTCTCAGTCAACAATAATTCCTCTTTGAAGGATAAAGGAGATTTAAAATGTTAAAATAAAATGGTTGCACAGACTTCAATCCAAACTTACAAGGTGTAATAAATGTAGCCCCAGATCACCATGTTAATTTGTGGACTGAAACCTTTACAGCAATACATCTACAACAACAACAGCAATATGTATTTATATAGCACCTGCTGTGTAATAACATATTCCAAGGCACTTCACAGGAACATTACTAAGCAAAATTTAACATCAAGCCACACAAGGAGATATGAGAGCAGATAACCAAAAGATTAGTCAAAGAAATAGCAAAATCTATCTTTTAAGAAGGAGCATCTTAAAGGAAGAAAGAGAAATAGAGTCAGAGAGTTTAGGGAGGGAATTCCAGAGGTTAGGGCTTAGGCAACCAAATGGGTACCAATGCTGGAACAATTGAAATCAGGAATGCTCAAAAGAGGTCAGAATTAGATGAATGCAGGTATCTCGGAGTGCTGCAGAGCTGGAGGAGATTACAGAGAAGGAAAGGGGCCAGACTATGGAGAGATTTGAAAACAAGGATGAAAATGTCAAAGTTGAGGCAGCCTACACCCTGTAAGGATTCCATTCCATGTAAAAAAAACTTTGTAGCTCAGCAAGCACAGGGAAAATGGATGAACAGGATGGGCACAGGCAGCAAGGTTTTGAATGACCTCAAGTTTATGGATAGTAGAAAATGAGAGGACCAATCATTGCATCGGAATAGTCAAGTCTAGAGGTAACAAAGACATGGAAAAAGGTTTTAGCAGCAAATGAACTGAGGTAGGGGCAGAATTAGGCGATGTTATGGAGGTGGAAATAGTCTTAGTGATGCCATGAATATGTGATTGGAAGGTCACCTCAGGGCCAAATATGACACATGGCTCCAAACAATCTGGTTCAGCTCAGACAGTTGCCAGGAAGAGGAATGGGGTCAGTAGTTGGGTAATGCAGGGACTGAAGACAATGGCTTCAATCTTATCAAAATTTAATCAGAGGATATTTCTGCTTATCCAGTGCTGGGTGTTGAATAAGCAGTCTGATCATTTAGCAAGAGAGGAGTTGAGAAAGGTGGTGGTGAGGTAAAGCTGGGTCTCGTTAGAATATGTGTGAAAACTAGCACTGTACTTTCAGATGATGTCACTGAGGGGTAGCATGTAGGTAAGAAATAGGAGGGAGCCAAGGATAGATTCTTGAGGAACAACAGCATTACTGATGCAGGAGTGTGAAGAGAAGCTATTGCAGGCAATACTCTGGTTACGATTAGATAAATAAGAATGGAATTAGGTGAGTGCAGACCAGCTGATTGACTTTGGATAGGCATTGGAGGAGGACAGTGTGATAAACCATTTCAAAAACTGCAGATAGGTCAAGAAGGATGAGTGGGATTAGTACCGCAAACTGAGATTGCATTGCACCAGTCTGAGCTTTCACTGTAGCACTCAGGCTTTGGGTGGAAGCTGCTTGTGCTGCAATGGAAGCTGAAACTGGAGCCATTAGATGCTACATCATATCCCACGGGTGTGCTGCTGGACGTAGACACCCATTGAATGTTGGGAAGGATGAGCTCCATGCTCTGCACAAATCCCTGTAACAAGTTGGTGTAAGACATCTCCATGCTCCTTGACATTGAGCACAAGTTTTCTGGTATGTTTTCCTATCCACCAAGAGTTTGATTCTTTCCACCCATCAGATTTTTTATAGCCTGACCCATTAAAGTCATCATCAGTACCCCCTGCAGTGGAACTAATCTGTTACCTCATGCTCCAGGGAACTGGCATCTAAGCTATTCTTTCCCCCTACCCTGGCTGCAGCCCACTTCTGCCTGGTGTCTCAGCACATACAGGCCCCACCTCAATGCTATTGCCTTAGCTACACACAGTATCAGTAAATAAGCTGGTGGCTGTGAGTGTGAAATCAATTGATGGCGTTTCTTGTTCTTCAGTGTTTTCTTATTTTTTTCTCCAGTTCCTGGGTAGGTTGTTGCTCTTGGATATCTGAAAGGGGAAAGGGACAAAGGTAGGTTTGTGGCATGGGGAAAAGGGGGCAAAATAAGAGGTGCATGCTTATCCTATCTGCAGCTTGTAAGTCCGAATAAATTGTGAGGTTGGGGGGGGGGGGGGGGGGGGGGGGGGGGACGCAAGGAGGAGGATTAGGTATGAGGACGTCCTCAACTTCAACAGCGTTAGCCCTGCTAGTGGCCACAGCCTCCCGACACTGTCTCCTCCTCGAGGGACAGAACATGCAGGCGCACCTCCCCTTCTCCAGTAAGTTCCTGCTGCCCCCAGGTCATGCACCACCTTTTCCTGCAAGTGACGGGGAAGTGTGTCAGTGATTGTTGCGTAATCTGTTTGGGGTGATGTTGCTGCCATGGTTGAACAGTTGGCAGTTTGTGCAAGCTGTGAGATTCAGTGTATAAGGGTGAGGTATAAGTTCTGTTTGATAGGAATTGGTGTTAGGTGAGTGATGGGGATATGGTGAAGCAGTGTCTGAAGCTACCTGGTACAATTGATAGGATTTTGCACATGAAGATGCATTTACTGATCATGATCACTCATGCGAGACTATTTAATTCTTTCCTGCATGGCATCCATGTTCTTTCAGTTGGCATTGATCTCCTCTGCTATCTCATGCCACTGCTTTCTGAGCATGTATCTGAAGGGCCTCTGGCCACCTGACAGTACAGGATATCTCTCCGCCATTCCACTAATTCAACCAAGGCCTCCACTTGCATAGCACATTATTTCCAATGATCTCAACACCTCCAGCAAAGTATTCAATGCACCTTCCCTTTAAGAGGTGCAAGCTAGCTTTAATTAGTGCACAATAGCTTTAATTGGTGTTAGGCAGTAATAATATGGGGTCCCCAACTTATGCGTGCAGTTAATCAACAGTGATGTTAGTGGTGGCGACTCGCAGAAATTATGGTATTACACAGTCATTGGTATATATAGTATTAGTCTCCTTATTTAAGGAAGGATGTAAATGCGTTGGAAGCCATTCTGAGAAGGTTTACTAGACTAATACCTGGAATGGGAGGGTTTTCTTATGAGGAAAGGTTAGACAGGCTAGGCTTATATCCGCTCGAGTTTAGGAACATAAGGTGATTTGATTGAAATGCATAAGATCCTGAGGGGCCTTGACAGGGCGGATATGGAAAGGATGTTTCCTCTTGTGGGAGAATCTAGAACTAGACGGTCACTGTTTAAGACAGAGGTGAGGAGATTTTTTTTCTCTTAGAGGG
Organism: Cetorhinus maximus; assembly: GCF_964194155.1. NCBI lineage: Eukaryota > Metazoa > Chordata > Chondrichthyes > Lamniformes > Cetorhinidae > Cetorhinus > Cetorhinus maximus. Next base: position 75,329,806 of record NC_135888.1, read on the forward strand.
TAGTGAGTCTTTGGAACTCTCTTCTTTAAAGTGGTGGAAGCAGAGTCTTTGAATATTTTTAAGGCAGAGCTCAATAGATTCTTGATAAGCAAGGGGGTGGAAGGTTACCGGGGGTAGACAGGAATGGGGAGTTGAGGTTAAATCAGATCAGCAATGATCTCATTGAATGGCAGAGCAGGCTTGATGGGCCGAGTGGACTACTCCTGCTCCTAATTCATATCAAAAACAGAATTACCTGGAAAAACTCAGCAGGTCTGGCAGCATCGGTGGAGAAGAAATCAGTCAACGTTTCGAGTCTTCATGACCCTTCGGCAGAACTGAAGCATAGTTAGGAGAAAGATGAAATATAAGCTGGTTCTGTTCTCCGACAGGATTCTCTCTCCCCCCGCCCCCCCACCTTAAACCAGCTTATATTTCATCTTTCTCCTAACTATGCTTCAGTTCTGCCGAAGGGTCATGAAGACTCGAAACGTTGACTGATTTCTTCTCCACCGATGCTGCCAGACCTGCTGAGTTTTTCCAGGTAATTCTGTTTTTGTTTTGGATTTCCAGCATCCGCAGTAGCTTTTAGCTTTTTGTTTTTATCTCTGTGTTTAATTGACTGCCACTTCTCTTCAAGAAATGCCCTCTGTGAAGAAGTATGGTTCTGTTCTCCGACAGGATTCTCTCTCCCCCCGCCTCCCCACCTTAAACCAGCTTATATTTCATCTTTCTCCTAACTATGCTTCAGTTCTGCCAAAGGGTCATGAAGACTCGAAACGTTGACTGATTTCTTCTCCACCGGTTCTGTCAGACCTGCTGAGTTTTTCCAGGTAATTCTGTTTTTGTTTTGGATTTCCAGCATCCGCAGTAGCTTTTAGCTTTTTGTTTTTATCTCCTAATTCATATGTTTGAATGAATGTTCAGAACAAACAAACTTGGTGAACTCATCGCGATTGCTGCCAGGTTATCGGCTATTAACCTACTTGATGTGCTGCCTATGGTCACACACCAACTGCAAGATGAGGGAGCGGATCCCTTTCGGTCAGGTATCTGACAGTGCTGACGTGAAGCACATGCAAAGCAATGTGCATGCAGTCAATCGCACCCTGAACCACGGGGAAGCTTGCAATTCCTACAAACCCTCGTGCTCGCACCACTTGCTTCTTTCTGGCATAAGGGAATGAAGTTAAGTTCTTTCTCTTTGCATAGTGAGCCTCAGTGACGTCCCTAACACAGCAGTGGATTGCAAACTGCAAGATGTTGCATATATCTCCAGCAGCAGCCTAAAAGGAGCCAGATGCATAAAGGTTCAGTGTCAAAGTCATCTCGACAGCCAGAGACAATACGGGCATTGCCCTGCTTTGAGGCTCCAGAAGTGACAGCTTTCAGTCATAATCATTTTAGTGAAGCAAAGACATCTCAAGCATTGGTCGTCACTGAAACTCAGGTTAGATGAGGACAGATGGAGATGTGAGGGTGTGTGTGAGAGAGTGAGTGGCGATGTCCCTTGAGGTGGCAGTGAGTAAGATGCCAATGGGCTTGTGAGGTTTTTTTATTCATTCACGGGATGTGGGCTTCACTGGCTGGGCCAGCATTTATTGCCCATCCCTGATTGCTCTTGAGAAGGTGGTGGTGAGCTACCTTCTTGAACTGCTGCACCCATGTGGTGTAGGTACACCCACAGTGCTGTTGGAGAGGGAGTTCCAGGCTTTTGAAACAGCAACAGTAAAGGAACGGCAATATATTTCCAAGTCAGGATGGTGAGTGGCTTGGAGGAGAACTTTCAGGTGGTGGTATCTCATGTGTCTGCTGCCCTTGTCCTTCTAGATGGTAGTGGTTGTGGGTTTGGATGGTGCTATCTAAGGAGGCTTGGTTAGTTCCCACAGTACATCTTGTAGATGGCACACACTGCTGCCACTGTTGGTGGTGGAGGGAGTGAATGTTTGTGGATGGGGTGCCAATCAAGCAGGCTGCTTTGTGTTGGATGGTGTCGAGCTTCTTGAGTGTTGTTGGAACTGCACTCATCCAGGCAAGTGGAGAGTATTCCATTACACTCCTGACTTGTGCCTTGCAGATGGTGGACAGGCTTTGGGGAGCCAGGAGTTGAGTTGCTCGCTGCAGGATTCCTAGCCCTTGAACTGCTCTTGTAGCCTCAATATTTATTTGGCTAGTCCAGTTCAGTTTCTGGTCAATTGTAACACCTGGGTTGTTAATAGTGGGGGATTCAGTGATGGTAATGCCATTGAATGTCAATGGGTAATGGTTAGATTCTCTCTTGTTGGAGGTGGTCATTTCCTGCCACTTGTGTGGCATGAATGTTACTTTCCACTTGTCAGCCCACGCTTGGATAATGTCCAGATCTTGCTGCATTTGCACATGGACTGCTTCAGTATCTAAGGAGTCATGAATGGTGCAGAACAGTGTGCAATAATCAGTGAACATCCACACTTCAGACCTTAAGATAGAAGGAAAGTCATTGATGAAGCAGCTGAAGATGGTTGGGCCGAGGACACTACCCTGAGGAACTACTGCAGTGATGTCCTGGAGCTGAGATGATTGACCTCCAACAACCACAACCATCTTCCTTTGTGCTAAGTATGACTCCAGCCAGTGGAGAGTTTTCCCCCTGATTCCCATTGACTCTAGTTTTGCTTGGGCTCCTTGATGCCACACTCGGTCAAAAGCTGCCTTGATGTCAAGGGCAGTCACTTTCACCTCACCTCTGGAGTTCAGCTCTTTTGTTCATGTTTGAACCAAAGCTGCAATGAGGATAGAAGCTGAGTGGCCCTGGCAGAACCCAAACTGAGCATCAGTGAGCAGGTTATTGCTCAGCAATTGCCGCTTGATAGCACTGCCGACGACCCCTTCCATCACTTTACTGAGTGTGCGAGCTTAGAGTGATGAGATAGTTGGCTTACCCTGGCAACATGGATGAGATCGTTCATCCTCTTTCTGCACTGGATGGCCAACCTCTTCTGTGCAGCGTTGGCGCTGACCACCACTGCCACTGCCTCCCATGTCAGAGTGGTGAGATTGTTGGACCTCCTGTGGCCAGACCTGGGGCAGAGGACATCATGGTGGACCTCCAAAAGGCATTCCAGGTACGGGTCACTGAACTTTTCCTGGCTTTTGGGGCCATGTCTTCACTGGATCAGACCTTGGATGCATGCATTGAGAACTGTGTGTGTGGCTGCAGTGGCACCCAGAATGAGGAAACAGTGGGGCAATTCAGCGGCTTCCCACCAGGCATGTTTCCTGTGGCTGCATAATTAATGAGGTGGAAAGCGGACGATACAGTGCAAAAACCCGCCCTTGCAGCTGGGGGAAAAATGTCTTTTTTCAAGCCTGCCACTGCACTTAATGCACTTAAGAAAAAATTCCAGCCAGAGAACTTTGGACAGCTCTCACTTACTTGAATAGTTACCTTGGAAATGTCAGACAGAAAGAAACCTAGTGTAACTCCTGGGTAAATCCTAAGAACTGAATCCAAATCACTCACACTGACCCCCTCGCCTCCCCCCTTGACTCATCCCTCACTCCCCCCATGATGCCCTGCCTACCTCTCAACCTGACCTGACTCCACCCCCGATCCAACCTGATGAAATCCCCGAAACTGACAACCCCTCCTTACCTGACGCAACTTCCCCGAGACCACTGGACTACCCCCAACCTGAACTGACTACCGCCTGACCCACCTACCCCCTCACCCATCTGCCACCCTGCGAACCTGCCACCCTATCCACTTGCCATCCTGCCACATCGCTCAACTGCCACCCTACCCGCCTACCACCTCGCCCACCTGCTACCCTACCCACCTTCTATCCTACCAACCTGCCACCCTTCCACCCTACCCCATTACCCACTTACCTCACCCACCTTAACCTCTTACCCACCCTGCCTCCTTAACCACTTGCCTTTTCTCTGTTGCTGTTCAAAGAAGTTTTGGGGCATTTAAACTCTTTACTTAACAGAATATGGTAGCTAGTGCTGTAATAAGGGGTGTGGTTTCTGTTCAGATTCTCTCCCTTGCTCCCTCCAAAGTTTGCTGCACTGAGTCAGTTCTGTAGAATCCTCCATCAGAAAGACTGGCCAGGAAAATTGGAAGAGGTCGGAAATAGGGCTTCCGACCCTGATCACAAGTTCTGGGCCTAGGGGCAGAATTTTACATTCTCCTGCCAGCAGGCTTGCAGGCCGGTGGGGCCTGTAAAATTCCTCAGATTACTTTCCCACTGGGATCCCATCCACCCCGAACTCTCTGCAATTTTACAGTGGGATGGGTGAGGCCTCGGTCGGCCCGCCCACCCTTGCCTCAATTAAGTAGCCAATTAATGATCACTTAAGGGCTGTTTGCCACCCAGCCTCAATTTTCAGGCTGGTGGGAGGAGTTCAGGGGCAGAGAGGAAGCCTGGAAAGTGACCTTGTCCAGTCCTCAGATGGGAATGGTCAGGAACCTTCTTTTCAACACCAAATGCCTCTCTGTCTACCAACACACCCACACCCTCTCTGCCCAATGCCCCAGGCCTCACCTCCCGTCCCTGTCTCTGGGGACTGCTTGCACTCCCAGTCCTGCTCACTGCAGCGCTGCCACTGCTGGGACTAGAGAGTTGCCGGCCAATCAGATTGCCTGCTTCTTTCATGGCTGAGTATGAGTGACATACTGCCAAAAGAGTTCTATTGAACTTAAAAGACTATGGGGGCAAAATTGGGCTCAGTAGCATGAAGTGTGCCGAATGCCATTTGTAAAGGGGTTAATGTGCACAGAGCAGGCAGATCATGAAGTTAACGTACAATGCTGACATTTCGGAGCTGCGGATCCAGCCTATGCTCTCTCTTCACCTCCCACAACTCAACACATTCAACGTAATGAAGCAATCACCCACCCACCACCCCCACCCCCCCACAAGCAGCAATTAAAATGATCATCAACATTCGTTGTTGGTTTATTGCTCCTGATGTTGATATTGTTTCTGCAATTCTACATGTTTTGGGTGCTTTCTACAGTTGGTTAAAGTTTTAATATTGTCCAGGGAGTGGTGTGGCAGATGGTGAAGTACTTTTTTGTTGATGTCAGGACTTCTGCGCAGATCGGCTACTCCCAGTTTAGTGGCCCTTCAATTTGGCATTAAGCATTACTGGGAATCTGAAGAGAGGTCATGGAGAACAGGAGAAGCTGCTAGAAGGGGGAGGAGGAGGAGCAGAAGAGTTCTCAGCAGGAGGCATATCCACAGGGGATGTTCACAGAAAGGCTGCCAGGGAAGGACATCTGTCTGCCACTGCATGGATGGAGTTGAGTGCGGCAGCAAACGCCAGGCGGGAGGGCAGGTTAAGGGGGCACTCGGCCCTGCATTTTCCGACGAATGCCTCACTGGTGGCTGCCAGAAGGGGAATCTTTGTCCTCAGAGATGAGAGGAGGAGGCCACCACACCTCACCAAGAGGGCATGGGAGGAGGTGGCAGCCCGGGTGAGCAGCCACAATGTGGTCCGACGCACATGAGTGCAGTGCCAGAAGCAATTCAATGACCTGCTGCACTCCGGAAGGGTGAGTACCATGTTGGCATGGGTCAGTGTGTTCAATTATTTTGGGCTGGCCATCCCCTTCCCACCCCGCCCCGTGGAGCTCAGAGGTGTTAGAATCTGAGTGCCAACTGTCAATCACACCAGAGCTGGCTGAGGGGGTGAGCCCTGGCTGCGGGAATGAGTGCCATGCGCCTCGAGGGCCACAACTCGGATCTGCCCTGTAAAGTGTTCCTCAGCTGGGGTTAGCCAGGCTGCAATGGCGCTGCAGGTACAGAGAGGGCTAATCAATGCTCCCCTGTCCTTTCAGGAGAAGACATCCCATAACAATATAGAGAGGTCATGGACTGGTGGAGGGCCTCCACTCCTCCTCATCGTCTCCCACTATGAGCAGGAGGCCTTGGAGCTCAAGTTAAGCATCTCGGTTAAGCGGCTGGAGTGTCAGGCAAAGGTAAGAGCACAGTGTACTGAGGTGAGAATTTCAGCTTGTGCAACCATTCTAGTGCAGTCTCTACTTTGATGTAAAAGATCCAAAGCACTTTTCAAAGAAGAGCAAGGAAGTTCTCCCAGCATCCTGGCCAATATTCCTCCAATGGACATTATTAAAAAAACAGATTATCTGACCACTTATCTCATAGCTATATGTGTGATCTTGTGTGCAAATTGGCTGCAGCACTTGGCCACCTTATAACAGTGACTACACTTCAAAAGCACTTAATTGGTTATGAATTATGTTAGACTGTCTTTAGAATTCAAAAGGCATTTTATAAATACAAGGGGCAGCATCTTTCACTCGTTTGCCTTGCTTTTATTTCCCACACAATTTAACTGATATCGGCCTAATAGCGCAAACCAGTGGAATTTTAAATGCAAATTACCTTCAAAGCAATTTGAGTTTTCATGATATTTTGCACCAGTTTTCACACTAGAAGCCATCCTTGCCACAAAACTGGCCATATCTCCGGATTGAATTAATCAGTATGGTAGGTAATTCTGTCTGTTTGTGGACCTGGGGGAGGGACTTAAAATTAAGCCTCAGTTTTAGGTACATGGGCACTAATTGGCACATTATAAAAGCTTTTCATTTTTTAACTCTTATTAAGAAACTGACTACTGTACACATATGTAACGAACAAATGGTTTTGTATAGTTTTTTAAAGTCAGTTTCAATTATTTAAAATTGGGTTACTCACAAGTGGTTGACACAGATGAAAAATGCTATATTTTTGTCATAAACCTATTTTCAATCATATTAATAAAACTGCACCAGGTTACCACTTTTAGTCATAGCAAGGAATATTTTTAATGATTTATTTTTTTTAAAAGTTATGTTTGACAATATGCAAGTAAGTTTGAATGGGTACTTGAGAAAAATAAACTTTTCAAAATTAGCACAATTTTGAGCAGAATTTGTATCAAGGTTGCTGATTGCACCCTGACCAGAAACTCTTAGTTAAGTTCTCCTTTCTTTCGATCGATTTTGTTTAGATTTATCATTGAATTTGAAAGACTGTCAATCAGTTGAAACACCCTCCCATTCCTATTTCTTCTTGGCCTTCTTTGCAATAGAATTAAATGGAATTACACATACTGAAGTACAAGCTACCAACAAGGAGATTGTCCAGCTTCCTACCCATGAAAGTAGCCTTGAAAAGAATCTTCCTCTTACTCACGTTACAGGGGTATACCCATCCATGGGGCTAGGGACAATGTAAACATGAAACCTTCCTATTCTCTCCACCTCAAACCAATTCTTTGCACCTTTGCTGGGTGCATGACTAAGTTCTTGTATTGTCTGGAGAAGGCCTGTCCTACCTCAGAAGTATCAATTTTGAATAATTGAAGGGGAGGGAGCAACAGAGAATTATTCATCAGTTATTTCCCCCAATTCAATGAGAGTCTTACTGCACAGGCTCAAGTTGCTAAGTGACTCCCAAAACAAATGCACAAGCTCTACCCCATTTTTGAAGAACAAGACAATACTGCAAAATTTTGTACTGATGTTGCTGAGATTTGCGGCATTAGGGGGATTTCTTGAATACTTGAAGGAAGAAAATAGACAAGACTATTAGGAAATAACAATGGAGTGGGACAGCTCTTTTAAAGTATCAACATGGCCGCCATGGGCTGAATGGCCTCATTCTGTGTTGTAACTTTCTATGATTCTATCACCTTGTAAAGTAAATCAAAATTACTTAAAATAAAGAAAACTACCATGCATTTTTTTTTCTTCAAAACTCAAGTTCCCTTTTTTGAGTTTCATTAATCCCACACCAAAAAGTCTGCAAGGATGATCATTTTTTAAAGGTGAGATCAGCCATGGTATATATAAAGGACACATTGAAGCACACTTTTGGACCGTCCTGATATATTTCAGGCTTAATGATGGTGGCAGTCCCAGTGCCTCCCTACAATCGTCACCATTTGTTTTCCCCGCACCGCTGGGTAAATATTAAAGGTCTTCTAACAAATCTTATCTGTTCAGCTAAAAATAGCGCTGCTCCACTAGGCTGCATGCTATAAGTTTCATTTTCCAGGGCAAGGACAAGAAGCAGGGATGAGAGAATCAACCTTGCTGTGCTATATTCAAGCACAATCAGTAAATCATACAGCCCATTATAACAAGGTATTGTATCTTTTTGTCCCTTCTTTACAAAACTGGGCAACTTAGCAAGAACTCTAAGTAATTCTGCTAAAACAGAAAACCTGCTCCCTGGGAGATAAGTAAGGTGGAGCTTAAAAGTTTGGAAATTAATTGTTATTTTTCCAAAATGCTTGGAGCAAAAAATGCCTGACCAGCAAAATTCACAATTATTTATACAGAAAGATTTTTGCCTTAAAATCATATTCTTCAAATACTGAAGGCACTTGGCATTTGAATGGAGGGATTAGCTCATTTATTTTAAATAGGGGCCAAAAGAATTTTATAAGCAAAGATTCAAAATGTCTACTTTGAAGCCATTCTATATTGATTTGAAGAGTTCAAGGAGAAGGCAACAGTTTTAAAAAATTAGAATAACTTGTTCTTGCAACGTGTGATCTATCGCCTTCACAACTGGGAATAACTCAAGCTGGACTCCAATATAAAATTATTCATCATGTAATTCTTCTGCTTTTGCTTCAGAATTGGGTTGATTACTTTTTGATAGTAAGTCTGCAATGGAGTAAATTCCTCAGCTCAGCATATTATTTTTTTCTGTGTTTAAGTAGGACGATGTGAGTTACAAGCCATACATTTACCATTTTGGATAATCACAGTATCTAATGCATCTTGTCATGTGACAACTTGTAGTATGGTCTCTTGTGTCAAAATACTGAAAACTTTATCAAGGCTTGTGTTTCATTTAAAAAATATATCACTTTTTATTCGATTACAGAGCATTCCAACCTCATGCATCAGTCTTGGGGCAAATTCCATAGGGCAGAATTTTGCCATTGGCGTGCGGGGGCGGGCCTGACATGCCAACTGATGCGCAATGACGTCGGGTGTGCGTCTCGTTGTCACCGCGCACCATCGCGATATTTTGGAGGGTGGGCGCGCTATGAGTTCCGAGGTGCGCCCGCTGTTAATTAACAGGCCACTTAAGGTCTTTGAGGCAGCAATTGACAGCGGTTTTTCGCAGCCCTTACGATTTTCAGTGCATCGCACGGGTGCAACGGGCAGGCGAGTAGGCCACATTTTTAAAAACATCATCCACGGGTGGGATAAGAGAGGTGAGTGGGCTTGCTGATGCGAGCTGTTAGTACTTTACTTTAGAAACTTACTGCTACTTGCTTGTGTGAACAAGACAACTTCAATTCTCTTCAGAGCTGCGTTGACAGAAAGAACAGGCTTCAGTTGGGGACTCTGGAGGAATCATAACACTTGGGGTCTTGCAGGTTTCAGACAGCCTTCCCTTACAGTCAGAGAGAAATAGAAGAGCAGATATGTAGGCAGATTTCAGAGAAGTGTAAAAATGATAGGGTAGTAATAGTGGTGGATTTCAACTTCCCCAACATTAACTGGGTTAGTAATAGTGTGATAGGTTTAGAGGGAGCAGAATTCTTAAAATGCATCCAGGAGAGCTTCTTAATCCAGTGCGTAGAAGGTCCTACAAGGGAGGGGACAGTCTTGGACTTAATTTTAGGGAATGACGTCGGGCAAGTGGTAGAGGTACCAGTGGGGGAGCATTTTGCAGATAGTGATCATAACTCCATTAGATTCAAGGTTGTTATGGAAAAGGACAAGGATGGGCTAGAAATCAGAGCTCTAAATCGAGGGAAGGCCGATTTTAATAAGATCCAATATAATTTGGCCAGAGTGGACTGGGAGCAGCTACTTTTAGGTATATCTACGTCAGAGCAGTGGGACTCGTTCAAGAAGTCAATAGGGAGAGTACAGGACCAACATATTCCAGCAAAGCAAAGGGTGGGATCAACAAATCCAGGGAGCCCTGGATGTTGAGGGATATACAGGATTGGATAAAGAGAAAAAGGGAGGCTTATGGCAGATACCGAAAGCTCAAAACAGCGGAAGCCCTAGAGGAGTATAGAATGTGTAGGGGGGAACTTAAAAAGGAAATTAGGCTAGCAAAAAGGGGGCATGAAAAAACATTTGCAGGTAAAATAAAGGAAAATCCAAAGATATTTTACAAGTTCATTAAGAGTAAAAGGATAACTAGAGAAAGAGTAGGGCCCATGAAGGACCATAGTGGTAATTTGTGTGTGGAGCTGGAAGACCTAGGTAGGGTTCTAAATTAATACTTTGTGTCGGTGTTCACAAGTGAGAGGGATGACTTGGGATTGGAAATCAGGCAGAAGGACTGTGATATAATGAAAGAAATTAGCATAGAAAGGGAGGACGTTCTGAGTGGTCTGGCAGGCTTAAAAGTAGGTAAATCTCCAGGCCCGGATGAAATGTATCCCAGGCTGTTGAGTGAGGCAAGGGAGGAGATAGCAGGGGCACTGGCAATAATTTTCAATATCTCTCTGGCCACAGGAGAGGTGCCAGAGGACTGGAGGACAGCCAACGTGGTACCGTTATTCAAGAAGGGAAGAAAGGGTAAACCAGGAACTTCAGGCCAGTCAGTCTAACCTCAGTGGTGGGGAAACTATTGGAAGCAATTCTGAGGGACAGAATTAATCTACACTTGGAGAGGCAGGGATTAATCAAGGACAGACAGCATGGTTTTGTTAAGGGGAGTTCATGCCTGACCAATTTGATTGAATTTTTCAAAGAGGTGACCAGGCATGTAGATGAGGGCATTGCATTTGACGTCGTCTAATTGGACTTCAGCAAGGCTTTTGATAAGGTCCTGCATGGGAGACTGATAACCAAGGTAAGAGCCCATGGGCTCCAAGGAAATTTGGCAAATTGGATCCAGAATTGGCTGATGGACAGGAAGCAGAGGGTGATGTCAAGGGGTGTTTTTGTGACTGGATGCCTGTGTCCAGTGGGGTTCCACAGGGAGTTGGGTCCCTTGCTGTTTGTGGTATATATAAACAATTTAGACTTGAATGTAGGAGGGATGATCAGTAAGTTCGCGGATGACACGAACATTGGTGGGGTGGTAAATAGTGAGGAGCAGAGTCTTAGATTACAGCAGGATATAGATAGGCTGGTCAGATGGGCTGATCGGTGGCAAATGGAACTTAATCTGGATAAATATGAGGTGATGCACTTGGGCAGGACAAACAAGGCACGGGAATACACGATGAATGGTCGGACCCTGGGAAGTACCGAGGATCAGAGGGACCTTAGTGTACATGTCCACCAGCCCCTTAAGATAGCAGGACAGGTAGATAAGGTGGTTAAGAAGACATATGGGATATTTGCCTTTATTAGCTGAGGCATAGAATATAAGAGCATAGAGGTTATGCTGGAACTGTATAAAACTCTGGTTAGGCTTAGGCCAGCTAGAGTATTGTGTGCAGTTCTGGAATCCGCATTATGGGAAGGATGTGATTGCACTAGAGAGAGTGCTGAGGAGATTTACCAGGATGTTGCCTGGGCTGGAGAGTTTTAGTTATGAGGAGAGATTGGATAGACTGGGGTTATTTTCCCTGCAGCACAGGAGGTTGAGGGGGGACATGATTGAGGTGTACATGATTATGAGGACCATAGATAGGGTGGACAGGAAAGAACTTTTCCTCTTGGTGGAGGGATTAATAACCAGGGGGCATAGATTTAAGATAAGGGGCAGGAGGTCTAGAGGGGATGTGAGGAAGAATTTTTTCACCTGGAGGGTGGTGGGAATCTGGAACCCTCATAACATTTAAGAAGTATTTGGATGTGCACTTGCGATGCCATGGCATACAAGGCTATTGGCCTAGTGCTGGAAAATTAAATTAGAATAGTTAAATACTTGTTTGACCAGCACAGGCTGGATGTGCTGTAGACCTCTATGGACTCCATGACTCTACCCTGGGAATGGGGATTGTGCTCTCCACTGGAGGCACCTCTCCTGAGGAGAAAAGAGGGCCAGAAGGGGGAGGAGGCCAGGAGTCCATATTCAGCCTCCAGGGGAGCCACCTTTGGGAGGTCAGGCGCAGGCACATGGGGCGCAGGGCCAGCAGGTAGTCCATGGCGGAAGGGGCCGCAGAAGATGCTACTATCCAGCCGTCAGGGTTTACAGGCGGCAATGCAGCTACCTCAAAATGTGTGAGGAAAGCAATGCCGAAGGAGGCTCAGTCTCTCAAGGGAAACAGTGACCTCTATCTGTCAGAGGATTGGCCCTGGGATCAGCTCCAACTATGTGGGTGGACATCCCATGCCAGTGGCGCTGAAGGTCAGGGTTGCCCTCAACTTCTATGTCTCCGACTCTTTCCAGGGGTCGGTGGGTGATCTTTGTGGAATCTCCCAGTCAGCAGTCCACAGTTGTGTCAAGCTGGTGAAAGATGCTCTGTTGAGGCGTGCATTGACTTTCATTCATTACCGCTCGGACAAGGCCAGCCAGGCAGAGCGAGCCAGATGCTTTGCAGCGATTGCTGGGTTCCCCCGCATCCAGGGTGCAATTGACTGCACACATGTGGAAATCAATGCCCCAGCGGTTGAGGCGGGAGCCTTCATCAACAGGAAGGGCTTCCACTCCATGAACATGCAGATAGTGTGTGACCATATGATGCAGATTCTGCGAGTCTGTGCAAGGTACCCAGGCAGTTCCCACGACGCCTCAACCTGAGATACTCCCAGGTCCCGAGGCTCTTCAGTGCTTGATGGGTGGCTGCTGGGTGACAAGGGCTATCCCCTCAAAAGGTAACTCATGACCCCTCACCACCATCCAAGATCAGAAGCTGAGCAGTGGTACAATAGGAGCCACGCCTCCACAAGGGCTGTGGTAGAGAGAACCATCGGTCTTCTCAAGATGCGCTTCCGATGCCTGGACCGTTCAGGGGGCGCAGTGCAATACCTCCCAGATCATGTGTCACTGATAGTGGTTGCATGCTGCGCTCTCCACAATCTGGCACTGGAAAGGGGGGGATGCAGTGGAGGAAGAAGATGTTGACGCCGATGCTCTGGCTGCAGACGATGAGTCCAGTCGTGAATCCGAGGACAAGCACGCTCAGGAGAAGGCTGAGGGGATAGATGCTGACCTGGGCAACCTCCAGGGAGGCAGGGACACCCGGGAGGCTTTGATCTAATGGTCCTTCAGCTAACCCACCACAGATGGACCTCCAACACAAGTCAGGGCTGTAGGCTCCAACTTGATATCTGAGATCAACATCTGCCTGGTTAGGAACATTATCTATGTGCCTTGTCAATAAAGCTCAATGACAAACAAGTTACTTATAACATCATGGGTTCCCCTTCACCTGCAGAACGAATGAAGTACCTAGAGGCTTGTTGAGAACCAAAACATTTAATGATTGCACACTACGATACAGAAATGAAAGTCCATTAAAAGGTGTTGAACAGCACATCTACTTAAAAACAACTGAAACAGGGGTCAAAAGAAAACCACCAGTGATAAGCCTGTGTTGAGCCTTAGGTGATTTACGTTTACGTTTGCGGGTACTACATCTAGGTGCTCTCCCCTCACTGGCACCAGCATTGGAGACAGCCTGCTCATTTTGCTTCCTGTTGGCCTTGTTGACCTTGGCGGGTGTCCTCTGGCTCGTGGAGCCTGTGCTGGCCCCGACTGGGAGGGAGCAGCCAGTTCCACAGCTGGCATCTCCCCAGTCGCCGCAGCCTCATCAGATGCCATGGTCACTGGCAGAGGGGCGGAGGAGCTGCTGCCATTATCCAGAGAACCCTGAGAGGAGCCCGCAGAGATGCCAAGCAGCTCGTACGCCAACGTCAGGTCACTTTGGACCTCCCTGCTCACCATTGATGGGTGGGCACCTAGCTGGGATACTGGGTGCCCAATCCATCTCCCACACTGACACTGACCACCTGAGGTCATTGCCGCTGTGAGGGCTTGCTGGTCTGAACGCATCCCCAGGAAGCCCTGATTGTTCTCCTGGAGGAGCCTCTCCATGAGAGTCGCCACTCTCTCCATGGAGGAGGCATTGCGCTCGGCCATGAGGGTCATTGCATTGCTCATGCTCCACATGGACTCCTCTATCACGGAGACCATGGCACGCATTCCTTCATGTATCTCCTCTAGATCCTCCCACACACCCTGCTGGACTTCCAGCATCTGTTGCCTCAGGGACAACTCCAGGGTCCCATCATCAGCCAGCGACTGAGCATGTAGCTGGTCCCCTGCAGTCCTCTGAGTGGCGGCGCCATGGGCACTCTCTGCCTCCACCTGCACCTCAAGCGAGTGTGATGTGCCCTCACTGCTGTGCACCGAGATACTAACTGAGGTGCTGGTATCTGCGCTGGTGTTTTCCTGGTTGAGAGGGTGTGACTCTGGTGTGTTTATATCTTTTGGGCTCTCAGGGGTCAGCGGTGGTCTCTCTGCCTCCTCAGTGTGGGCTCTGGTGAGGCTGAAAGGAAGAACAAGGACATTTGATTAGTTGAAGTCGTTACACTGTTAATGTACATGCCTGACACCTGGATCAGGATGCGCTCCTCCTTCCATTATCAATGGGAAACCCATGTTGGAGGTTGAAATCAATATACAGTCAACAGTGGGATGTTTGCCCTGACAGACATCGTGACCTCAGTGCACGGCCCTCTTACCTCCCAGTGGCACCCCAACCTCACCGCAGCCGGTAGACCTGGGCGCATGGTGCCCCCCCAGCTCGAGAGTCTCCTGCTCGTATCTGGTGATGATGGGAAGGTGGGGCTGCCCTCTGCCAGTCCGCAGCCGCTCAGCATTATTGTGGGCTGTCTTCTCCTGACAGGAGAGAAGAGCATCGATTAGTCCACCCTGTACCTGAATTGCCATTGCAGCCTGGCCAACCCCACCTGAGGAAAACCTTGCAGGGCTCATCCGATTTGTGACCCTGGAGCCGCAATACACTCACTCCAAGCTGCCAGGGCTGACCCCCTTGCACAGATGCTGCCTCCATCACCTTTTCCACTCACATGCTAAGACTTTCCACACCCACAAGCACTACCACCTAGAAGGACAAGGTCAGCAGATAGATGGGAACACCACCACCTGGAAGTTCCCAAGTCACTCACCATCCTGACTTTGAGATGTTTCGGCGCTCCACAATTGTGAGGTCAAAATCTTGGAGCTCAGCCCCAAACAGCACTGTGGGTGTACCTGCACCACACGCAGCGGATACAGAAGGCAACTCAGCACCACCCTCTCAGGGGCAGCTAGGGATGGGCAATAAATGCTGGCCCACCCAGCGAAGGCCACATCCCGTGAATGAATGAATACAAAAACAAAATTCTAAGTTGGTGGGGAGGAGCCGGGGGGTCGGTGGGGGAGGGGTGGGGGCACCAACCTAAGCGCTGTGATAAATGACTCATGCCAACATGGCACTCACCCTTCCCGATCACAAGAGGTCATGACTCATGCCAACATGGCACTCACCCTTCCCGATCA
The DNA here is from genome assembly GCF_964194155.1 of Cetorhinus maximus. Lineage (NCBI taxonomy): Eukaryota > Metazoa > Chordata > Chondrichthyes > Lamniformes > Cetorhinidae > Cetorhinus > Cetorhinus maximus. The sequence continues at coordinate 75,345,228 of NC_135888.1, forward strand.
CAAGAGGTCATGACACCGCTTGCGGCACAGCATCCAGGTGCATCTCACCGCATCATGGGAGCTGACCCTGTCTGCCAAGTTCGAGCAGGAGGCCCTAGATTTGGAGAGGCGCCATGCGCCCAGGCCCACCCGTGTCAGTGAGGCAGGGGTGCCATGGGCAGTTATGTTAGCCCAGCACTGAGGTCATTAGTGTCCCAACAGCCATGGCAGTGCTGAATGTTCAGTGATTGAAGTTTGCAACATGGCTTGACCATTGCTTATGGAAGGATGAGCGCATAATGATCCGGAAGACAGGGATGCACATTGACATTGTCTCCACATTAAAATGTGGAGACAATGTCTTTGTTCTTCCTTTCAGCATCAGCGGAGCAGGGCCGGGAGGAGGAGCAGCAGAGGCCCCCTCTCACACCTGAGGGCCCTGAAGTCTCAGACTCACCAGCATCACACCATCCCTGCTAGGCAGGCACCAGCGCAGACACTAGCGCTTCGGTGGGAATTAGAACATCGGCTAGTGTCCCAGGGCACAGCGGTGAGGGCACTTCACAATCACTGGAGGAGCTGGCAGAGACAGAGAGTGACCATGGCGCCAGCAGTTGGAGGACTGCAGGGGACCAGGCACATGCTCAGTCGGTGGCTGATAATGTGCCTCTCGAGTCGTCCATGAGGCAGCAAATGCTGGAAATCCAGCAGGGTGTGCGGGAGAATCTAGCGGAGATACATGAGGCTATGCTTGGCTTGGTCTCCGTGGTGGTGGAGTCTACGCTGACTATCGCCAATGCAATGAGCCTCATGGCCGAGCGCCATGCGTCCTCCATGGAGAGACTGGCGACTCTCGTGGAGAGGCTCCTCCAGGAGGCCAATCAGGGCTTCCTGGGGATGCGCTTGGATCAGCAAGCCCTCACATCCACATTGACCTCAGCTGGTCAGTGCCAGTGTGGGAGTTTCCCAGCTCGGTGCCCATCCATCTACAGAGAGCAGGAAGGTCTGAAGCGACCTCACGTCAGCGCAGCAGCTGCCTGTCGTCTCTGTGGGCTTCTCTCAGGGAGCTCCGTATGTGGGCAGCAGCTCCTCCGCCCCTCTCCCAGTGACCGTTGCATCTGATGAGGCTGCGGCAACTGGGGAGATGCCAGCTGTGGAACTGGCAGCTCCCTCCCAGGTGGGGCCAGCACAGGCTCCACGGGCCAGAGGACGGCCGCCAAGGTCATCGAGGCCAACAGGACAGCACATTGAGCAGGCTGTCTCAGATGCCAGTACCAGCGAGGGGACAGCACCAAGACGTAGCACCCAAAAGCGTAAATTTAAGGCACCTTTGGCACAGCATGGGTTTCTCACTGGTGCTTTTGTGTTGCCCTGCAATGAGGTCATGATTAGTTGGTGTGGTGTTTAACACCTTTATCATTTTGTTTCCTTAAGATCATTTTGTTATATCATTAAATTTCGACATGTGACCATGGCTTATGGTGTCTCTTTCCCTCTGCAGGTGGATAGTTACCCATGATGTTATGAGTGGGTTGTGTCAAATTGAGCTTTATTAACAAGGCCCTTAGTTAATATTCCTATCCAGGCAGATTTAGCACTCAGCTATCGAGTATGGAGCCTGCAGCACAGGCTTTTGTTGGAGGTCCATTTGCGATGTTCTAGCTGAAGGTTCATTGGATTAAAGCCTTCCAGGTGTCCCTGTGTCCCTGGACTATGTCCAGGTCAGCGTCTACCCCTTCAGTATTTCCCTGCACGTGCACATCCTCGGACTCACTGCTGGACTCATCGTGTGCATCCACAGACACTGCATCTACATCTTCTTCATCCACAGCGTTCCCCCACTTTCCAGCACAAGATTGTGGAGAGTGCGGCATGCGACCACTAATAGCGTCACATGATCTGGGGGGTACTGGAGTGCACCCCCTGAGCGGTCCAGGCATCGGAGCACATCTTGAAAGACCAATGGCTCTCTCCACCACAGCCCTTGTGGAAGCATGGTTCCTATTGTACCGTTGCTCAGCTTCTGTTCTTGGATGGCGGAGAGGCGTCATGAACCACCTTCTGAGGGGATAGCCCTTATCACCCAGCAGCCATCCATCAAGCCGGGCTGGAGCACTGAAGAGCCCCGGCACCTGGGAGTGTCTGAGGATGTAGGCGTTGTGGGAGCTGCCTGGGCACCTTGCACAGACTTGTAGAATCAGCATTCTGTGATCACACAATATCTGCACGTTCATGGAGTGTAAGCCCTTCCTGTTGAAGAAGGCACTGGGCTCACCCGCTGGCGCCTTGATGGCCACATGTGTGCAGTCTATTGCATCCTGGACGCGGAGGAAGCCAGTAATGGCCGCAAAGCCTCTGGCTCACTGTGTCTGGCTTGCCTGGTCGCAGCTGTAATGGATGAACGTCAGTGCACACCTGAATAGTGTGTCTGTCACCTGCTTGACATAAGTGCAGACAGCTCACTGGGAGACACTGCAAAGATCACCCACCAAGCCCTGGAAAGAGCCAGAGGCATAGAAGTTAAGGGCAGCTGTGACTTTTAGAGCCACTGGCATGGGGTGTCCACCCACACAGTTAGCAGAGATCTCAGACCCAATCATCTGACAGATATAGTTGACTGTCTCCCTTGAGAGACGGAGCCTCCTTTGCCACTGCACCTCAGACATATTGAGGTAGCTGCTTCGCCGCCTGTATACCCTGGCAGCAGGATAGTGGCATCTGCTGCAGCCCCTTCTGCCTTGGACTTCTTCTTGGCCCTGCGCCCCTTGTGCCGGCGCCTCTCCTTCCAAAGGAGGCTCCCCTGGAGGCTGAATGTGCACTCCTGGCCTCCTTCCCCTTATGGCCCTCCCTTCCTCCTTAGAGGAGGTGCCTCCATTGGAGAGTTTACCTCCCATTCCCAGGCTAAGGGAAGGCTTCCTGAAACCTGCAGGCCCCAAAAAGGATCTTCACTGTAGAGCACTGACCTGAAGGTTGTGAGTCCAGTCCAAGCAGCTGGTATGAGTTTTGAAGTATTTCTGCTCACACAGTCAAGTATCAGTAACTTTCCAAATTGAATATCTGACTGAGCACATTCTCGATCCCAGTGACCCTCTTATCCCGCCCGTGGATGAGGTTTATACAAATGTGTCCTACCTGCCTGCCCGTTGCAGCCATGCGACGACGTGAAGATCGCACGGACCCGGAAAAAATCGCCGTCAATCGGTGCCTCAAGGGCCTTAAGTGGGCCGTTATTTAATGGCGGGCGAGCATCGGAGGCCATCGTGCGCCCACCCACCGAAATATCGCGATGGCACGCGGTGACGTCGGGACGCTCGCCCAACACCACTGTGCGTCATTTTATGCGTCGGGACCTGCCCCCACACGCCAACGGGAAAATTCTGCCCCATATTTTTCCACAATATACTCCAAATGTTTGTTCACTCACTTAAACTATCTATGTTCCTTTGCAATCCCTTTGTATCCTCCTCACAACCTGATTTCCTCCCTGCTTTTGTATCATCAGCAAATCTGTACAGTTGGTCCCTTCCCCTAAGAATTCCAAATGGCATGCGATGAATCTCCACTATCCAAACAGAGATTGAACATTATTTTTCTACTGATTTTCTTATCAAAAGCTACTTGCTACCTGGATACATAGGGCAGAATTTTACACTTGGCGTGTGGGGGCGGTCCCAACATGCCGGAACGTAAGATGACGCACGATGATGTCAGGCGTGCGTCCCAATGTCACTGCGCTGTCTCGCGATATTTCATTCGGCGGCCTGCGCCGGAGTCGGATGCGCGCCCACTGATAATTGAAAGACCTATTAAGGTCATTAACGTACTAATTAACTCCAAATTTTCACTGCCCATCCAACCTAACGGTTGGCGGGCAGGCAAAAAGGCCAAGCGGCCTTTAAGTTTTTTAGGTAACCTCACCCATGAGCGGGATGAGATTTCCTAAAGCTGGTACTGATTATATAAAAATTTTATTTTGGAAATAAAAACATGTCATCTCATGTGACACTGTCAGATGAAGGGACATGTTTCATTAAATTTTTAATGTTTTTAATAATTCCTTTAAAAAGGGCTTCAATCTCCCTGAGGTAGTTCCGTGCTTCAGAGAGATTGAAGCGCTCTTCCGCGCATTTGCACATAAGAGCACTGGACCCGACTCTCCCTCCTCCAGCACAGGTAGCGCTCAGTGCTACAGCTTGCGATCCACACCAAGCGGGCCTCAATTGGCCCGCCCCTGGAAAATGGTGGTGTGGAGCTGATCACAGGCGGCGGTCGGGTTCTCGACTGCCCATTCCCCGTCCCGCCGAATCCGCCCGACCAATGTAAAATTCTGGCCATAGACTCAGGCGTTGGCAAGTTTAAACATCATGGGTGGGATTTTCCGGTCTCCCCTGCTGCGGAAATCATCGCAGGCAGGATGGAAAATTTGATGGACTAGCAAAAGGTCGGTTGACGTTGGGCAGCAATTTCCAGTCCCGGGACAGGCTGGACTGGAAAATCCTATCCAATGTCTTTAAATTGTTGCCATTGGAAACTGTTCCCTCATGGCTGCTTTGTTTAAGCCCTTGAAATGAATCCATGCATGAATTCTGATCAGGTTTCTGGTTAGCTGTCTAGGGCATAAGATCTAGAATTCTGTCTCTAAACCTCTCTGTATCTCTCTCTCTCTGTTTAAAATCTTCCTTAAAATCTACCCCTTTAATCCAGTCTTTTGTCGTCAGTCCTAATATCTTCTTATGTGGCTGCTATCAAATTTTGATTGATAACACTCCTGGTTTTAACCACCCATGGTTTTAATCTCAATTATGTTTTTTATTATACTCATTTTGTTTCAATATACTAAATTTGTTTCTTTGGACTAATGGCATTCACCAAAGTACATAGACTATTGATGATATTATAAATTTAGATATATTTTATAGTCTCCAGGTCAATATCCAAAACCATTCATCATTTCACTTTTTGAAGATGTTTATCGGTGAAGTATTGGTATTGGTAACTATCTTTACATTTATTATTCCCATGTCTAGATTCACGTAAGCTTTTTTATTTTAACTAAAATTCCCTTTAATGTTCAGATTTATCATCTAAAATTTTCAAACATGCTTTTCCAGGATGGATGACAGCCAGTTTCTGTTGTCTGGCTTTACTACAGAAAATGATAAATGTTTTATTGGTGATATCTAGCAATTTGTTCTTGAGCTGATTTTGGTGTACTGCCCCTGGGTTTTGATATTTGCTTGTGCCTTGATGTTAAGCTTAGATTTGATTATAATGTTCCTTGTCATGATGTCTTCAATCCATTGTCTTCCTCTGCCCCTATTTCCAACAGGGAGCAAATGTACAGGTTATTGAGTGAAATCACTCTGCCATCTTAACCATTTTCTAAATCATGCATCATTCTCTTTCACTGTATGTACCTTTTGCTTAAATAGAGTACAACTACAAAATGTCCATTTTTCCCACTCTTCTGGCATTTGACATTTATGGCTGGTCAGTTCTTGCCTGCTGTGTGGCACTCATCCACATCTATTGTATCTGCTTGAGCTATTACAATTCTTTTTTCTGCTTGTAATCATGTTTCTTGTTGTCATTGTGCTCGGTTGCATCCCTAGCTGCTGTAGCATGTGGTACGCATGGTGGATCACCTGCTTTGAGCCATTACATTTGCTGTTTTGCCTTTTCCTTCTGGTGTTTCTTCATCACTGTCATTTCTAACATCAGACTCCACCTAATCAAAGTCATTAGCTCACAGCCTTAATTTGTATTCCCACCATTAGTTTGTCCCTGGCCACCTCTTCCTTGACTACACTTACACATTTTGCTAATCTCTGATGCTCAGTTCTGAATTTCTCTCTGCTGATTATCTACTCTTTGCATTCTTTCATGGCGCTTAGCCCTTCATTGAATCACATTTTTTTCTTGATACTGAAATATCTATCGAACTTTCCCATTGCCATGACATGCTTTTTACTTTTATCCAGCCAAAAGCACACTCTGCGTTATCTCCCATGCAATAAACCAATGTGTTTACTTGCCTAATTTCTGTTCTAGCTGCTAAACCAGATGCAATGTAATATCATTCCAAGCTTTATTCTAAGCTCAGCCCTTTGCCAGGAGCTGAAGAATTAAATTCTGTTGGATGAGTTTATAGAATGTCTGTAATATTTAGTTGCTGAGTGTAATTTTAAATTGTTTTGTGTTTGATTAGGTGAGCTTGTTTGCAATTGATGCTCACTGTTTTTGATTGGTTAAGCCTGGGTATGAACTCAGAGCAGACGCATGGAATAGACATTTTAAAGCACTGTAAATAAAACCTTTTACACACATATAAACCAGTGTAATCTCTGTATAGATCTAAGGTATAAAATATGCAACAAATTGACTATGTGGATGATGGAGAAAAGCTTAAATTTACCGACTGTTGTATATTTCCTTTATTCGCCAGGAGATTCATGGAATCATTGGATTTTGGGATTCAAAATATACTTGATTGCTACAGAGATAGACAGTCCAGATATAGCAGTGATCCACAAGAAAGCAGTACTCATACATTATGTCATGCTCACACAATATGGGCTCATGGATTTATGAAGTATAAATTCAAAGTGAACACTTTAGATTAAAACAAAATGGAGAATGGACATTTTATTTTGAAAACAAAATGGAGTTAAGAGATCAGGTGAATTTTTTTCTCCCTGTCAATATACATGGAACTACACAAGTCCCTGAAGCTAGTCTTCATATCTGGACAAGACATTAAAATGCAAACAAATTTTTGGTACATTTCATTAAGCAGTCAATAAAATGCAATAAACCTTTCCAGTGGTAAATGACTGTCCTTAACAAAATAATTAAAGCAACTAGTACACAATACTTCTTTCAGACTTTTCAGCTTTGGAGTGGAATTCCAACAAATGGGTGTGAGAAAACCCTATTCTATCACGATGATATATGAAGGGGTGAATGAATGACAATGGTCAAATTGTCAGAGACCATCTGTGAGGGCAATGTAAAACAGATACTCTGGTCACATGACAGAAACTAGGTTTCAGGTAAGTGGCATTTAATAAGGCTCATCTTTGGAGCAGAAAGGGAAGAGAAAGATCTAGACCAGAGAAGGAACGGACCATGCCTAAGAGCCATCAACAGGCAGAGAATTTGGGGTTGGCCTTTACCTATCTATTTGAGGAGCCAAACTAGGTTTTTGCTACAGGGGTTCGAATGCACCTCAACTGGAGTGAAGCTAGAGAAACCCGCTGCTGCAAGCAGTGAACCACCGTAAATCCATCTTCATTCATTTCTAGGTTCTATTTCGTCAGTGGAGCAAAAAGGAATCACAGGCCTGCAACATTTCAGGACTGCATCTCAGAAAAAGCAAGTGTGACAGAGAACTGTGCACTTTAAAGACCCAAGTCCATGCTACTTTCCTTGTAGTCACAATCTTGTCATCTGTCTGTGCATGTGTGTGTGCATGTATTAGTATGTGAGTGGGTGTGCATGTATTAGTGTGTGTGGGCGTAATTACAAATACATTCAGGTGTTGAACAATAAACATTTATCCTGTTTACAACTAATGAGAAAACCTGTCATTGTGTCTGTTCTTGACAGCTACAACACTTGGGGGCAGAATTTTTAGTTCGGCGTGCATGCGCGTGCCCGACCCACTCAAGCTTAAAGTAGCACAAGATGACATCGGGCGAGCGTGCCAACGTCATCCCGTGCTCGCGCGATATTTCGTCCAGCAGGCGTACGCGAAAGTTGGAAGCGCGCCCACCGACAAGAGGGCAATTAAGCCCATTGAAGTTCCAATTGACTCCGATTTTTCATGGTCCGTCCAACCTTACGGTCCAAGGGCGGGATGAGGTTTCTGTTATTAATTTTTAAAATTTAAATGTTTGGATAGAATTTTCATTATCTATATGTTTAGGTGACTGATTCTGATGCATGGACATTTTTTCTGGATTTTAAAATCTTTATTGATTGCTTTTAAATTCTTCAGCTCCCTGAGGCAGCTCTCTGTTTTCAGGGAGCTTTCATTATACGCTTCCCAGCGCTCGTGCTGACGTTAGCGCCCACCTTCCTCCTGCTCCACCCAGGCAGCGCTGAGCATTTCAGCACACCTTTCACGCTGGCTGGCCATTAATTGGCCAGCCAGCATGAAATCGCGGTTGGGGGCCAATCGCGGTTAGCGGTCCATTCCCCGGCCACTCCTGGGCCCACCAATCACATGCGCCTGCTGGACCAAAAATCCTGCCCAGGGTGTTAAAACATTTTTTTCCTTTTTTAAAAAAACATATCTGCCTTCAGTCAGTCAAGAGGTGGGAAAAGGAGATTCTACCATCTCTTCCGTCCATAACAATTGTTTCAGAGCTGAAGGCCAGTGAATATTCAAGCAGCTCAAAAAAGAGACATCTACCTATGATATGGTGGTAGGTGCTCTCAGAAAATACTGCAGGCCAAATAAAGTGTAATGATCAAACAATATACATTCCACCAGAGATGCCAGAGAAATAGTAAGCTCATTAAACAATATACGTCAGTGCTGTGACAATTGGCTTCTACCTGTAAATTTGACGCACTAACCAACAAATTAATTCATGACCAATTAATTGGAAAGACTTTTATTCCATGAATTAGGGAATGTCTCCTCATGGAGGATGATGATTTAATTTTGTATAAAGCCACAATCCTGGCAGTCCAAATCGAATCTGCCATGTTGGGTTCAAAAAGGTTTCACAGAAATGCACCCTCAGGCTCAGGGTTGCAGACACAGCTTGCCTAACCAGCTCAAATCCAAGGGTTAGGCACAGCAGTTTCATCAACACATGTCCCATCATGGTCAGATACTTACAAAACCATGTCTAAATTGTGGATGTGCCCATCAATTCACAAAGGTGTGCCCAGCTCAAGATAAAAAGCGTAACTCATGCGTGAGGGGAATAATTATGCAAAAATGATCAGGCTGTCAAAGAAGAGGACTTCATTGGTGCGACACGTGGAGGAGTCTGGCATGTGTATGCCATCACAAACAGCAAAGCACCAGGTCATTTTAAGGAATGCTCAGTTGAGATTGCGGGCATCTCAGCGCCGCTTCTCATGACGTTGGTTTGAAAGTATCTATTTTAAGCGACAAACTTTACCATTGGTATTTTTCACATTTCCTCACTCCCACAACAGGCAGTCTTCAAACTTATGACGACTGTATTGTTTGGGTTTTGGGAATGATCACAGTTCCAGTACGCTAGAGAAGCTTTAACCTGGACAGGGTACATGTTCTCTGTAGCTAAAGGCCTGATGCTAAACCTTTTTGACAAGCATGGATTCAAACTTGACCCCACTGGAGCACGCATTAACATGATCGATGACGCAGACTATATATACTGGTATACTGTATAGACTATATATGTCTGTACTGTACAGACTATATATACTATATATACTGGTTCTGCCGAAGGGTCATGAGGACTCGAAACGTTAACTGATTTCTTCTCCACCGATGCTGCCAGACCTGCTGAGTTTTTCCAGGTAATTCTGTTTTTGTATACTGGTATACTTCCTTATTTACAGGATTTGGGGAGATCAAGGGACACTGTCATGCTCTTCATGTCAACACATCAATTCCGCCAGTTTTGCAAAATTTGAGACAGTTTCCGTTTGCAATCCTTGTTGAAGTGCTACAGGAGCAGAAAAGACAACACTCAAATGGTATCATTGAGCAAATCAACTCATCAACATGGATATATCAAATCTAGTCACTACATAATGCAAAAATGTCAAACTTAGACCATGCATTTTCTCCCCGTTGAGTGGGCCAGTCGGGAGCTGATCGCCGCCCGTGATCGGCTGCACGCCGCCATTTTACATGGGCGGGCCAATTAAGGACTGCCCAGCTTGCCGCGCACCCGGAAGCGCTGAGCGCCACCTGTGCGGGTGAGGGGAGGAGAGAAAGTCAGGGCCTGCAAGAGGCATGGAGCTACCTCAGGGAGATTAATTGAATTATGAAATATTGAAAAGAAGAGAAAAAGAATTACTCAGACGTGTCCCCTCATGACCTGGGACATGTTTATGAATTTTGAAAAAAATTTTTACTTCATTAATAAATCCTTCATGAAACCTCGTCCCAGCCGTGGACGAGGTTTCATGAAAAATGCGAAGGCTGCCTGGGCTCTTCGCCTGCCCGCCAACCTTAAGGTTAGATGGGCAGCCCTGACAATGACTTCAATTAGTTTATTAATGGCCTTAACAGGCCTCTGGCAGTTTGGTGGGTGTGCAGCCGACTCCGGTGCACGCCTGCCAAACAAAAGGTCGGAATGACGCGCGGTGACGTCGGGACGCTCGCCCGACATCACCGCGTGTCATTTTACGTGTCGGTGTGCGGGGCCCGCCCCCGCACACTGAACAGAAGATTCTGCCCGAGGTGATCAACAAAGTTATCATTCCAGGCAAGTATCCACTTCCTATAATTCAAGAACTATCAGCATCATTTCATCATTTCCAATCTTCACAAAGCTCGACATGCGGTGGAGATATCTCCAGATACATCCAGCAGAACAAAGCTGATATCTTACAGCTTTTGTTACTATTGAAGATGGGTTTCAGTACCACAGAATGCCCTGTGGATGAGGCTCAGCAGTTGGAGTAAAGCTTATTCACGACAATGTCAAAGCCATTCATGTGCTTCTGACTCCGTCTAATGTGAAAGAGTTGGCATTGTTTCTCGGTGCTACCATGGTATCACAAGTTCCTTCCTAAGTAGGTTAAAATCATGAAGTCTCTTCAGAAGCTACTGCACAAAGATGCATAATCAGAATGGACAATTGCACAGCAAACAATGTTTGATACATTAATGGTGAAGATTGCATCTCCGCCAGCCCTCACATATTTCACATACATGCGGAAATGCATGTCACAACAGATGCATTAGGAAATACGCTTGGAGCTGTACTCTCACAGTACATTGACGGAAGTAAATGACCAATCGCTTATTCATCATGCCCATTGTCGGAAACCAAATACTAATACGCTACTGGAGAGGGGAAGTACTACCTGTATCTACGCTTGTGACCATTGCCACACGTATTTCTGCAGTAGAAAGTTCACTCTCTGCACCAATCACCAAGTACTTACTACATTGTTATCTGCATCACAATCAGTCCCCAACCTCTACACATCCAGAGATGGTCAGGTCATCCTTATCAGTATAATTTGAGGTTGAGTACCACACAAGTTCACGCAACTGAGTAGCTGATATGCTTAGCCATACTACTACTGCAGACCACAATAGCAAAGCGACTTGCAACATTGAAGACTACATGATTGCAGTGATTTTGCACACAACTGTGAATCTTATGATGTGAGGAGGTGAAGGTAGAATTGGGGACAGTGTACTGCAGAAAGTAACCCAGTGCCCAAAAACCAACTGGCCTTGTGAAATAAAGGAAGAATTGGTCCCATACTACAAAGCACGCGATGACCTCGCATTGTTTGATAACACCTGTATTGCACACGGAACTCGAGCAGTAGAAGAGCTACAGCAATGTGTATTGCATCTTGCCCATGAAGAACATCTGGGTGTTAAGATGAAACAGTGATCCCGTGAAGCAGTCTGGTGGCCAGCAATAGATTGCTGTACATAAGAGTTTGTTAGAAACTGCATAGCTTGTACGCTCAATGAAAAATCTGTTTAGCCATGTGCTGCATCTCTGCAACTAACCCCAATGCCAACAAATCCATGGCAACAACTCCAAGTTGATATTTTTGGAGACATGCAAACAGCCCCTGGGAATCGATGTTTTTTGCTTGTTGTTCATGATGTACATAGCAAATGGCTGAAAATCACTACAACAAATTCCATAACCACCACTTCAGTCACTACAGACAACAGGCCACCGTTTGTTTTCAGTCAATTCATAGAGTTCTTAGCAAGTTATGGAATTCATCATCATCTGACATCATGCTACAACCCACAGTTTGATGGTGCCATTAAATGATTCAACAGAGTGATAAAGGACAATCTGATAGCTAGTATGTCAGAGGGAAACATTTGAACAATCCATTTATATCATACTTCGCACATACTTCACATATTGATCCACCTCACACTCTCTGACCAGAAAGACACCGGCCCAATTTATGATAAGTCATAACTTTCACATGCCACTGTCCATTCTTAAGCCATTACTGACATTCAATGTGACTGTCAGGGTGAAAGTAGAAGAAATTGTCAAGTGTAAAGATAAAGCGAAAGCGTGCTTCAACAAGCAAACAGGCGCAAGGGAACCACAATTTTAAGTTGGACATTGGGTTCACATCAAACAGCCAAATCAGGACCACAGGCGTTCACCATTTCTATCAAGACCAAAGCAGATCAGGCAGTTGTTTGGTACCAGTTCTTATCTGTTGGATGACAACGCTAAGTGGAACCGAGACGCTTGATAGCAAGAAGACCAGGATATTTCAAAGACAGTAATTATAAGGATACATTTCCTTTTCTGAGGAGTGATTGTGATGTTGATCATCTGCCTCATCAAAGTTGACCTTGCAGAACCACAACCTCAAATTCATAGATCTCAGTGTAGTCACCAGAGACCTTTATATCTCAAAGATTATTTCTGTATTTAGAGAAAACTGACAAGCTGAACTCTAAGAAATGATTCCATGTACGTGTCTGATGTTTAGGATCGTTTAAACTAAGGTATTTTGTTTTAAAATGGGGATAGATGTAGTGTTCAATTGTTATGTGTTCAATTAGGTGAGTCTCTTTACAATTGATGCTCACTGTGTTTGATTGGTTAAGCCTGGTTGTGGACTCAGAGAAAAGTAAACAAAACTATAAAAAGAGCTGGAAGTCAGGGCTGAAGCATAGAGTAGATATTTTAAAGCACTGTAAATAAAACCTGTTACATACATCTCTGCATAGATCCGAGAAGTAAAATATACAACACCACGTAAGTTGACACATAAGTCACATTTTAGAACATCCTAACAGCGTTCCAGTTACAGCTCACTTAGCTGTGATATTCCAGCACAATGTTTTGGGTTCTTTTTTGTTTTCTGACAGCACTTCAACAACTTAGGTTAACAGTTTTCTTACATAATTGGTGGCTAAAATCCAAGTTCTGACACAATGTAAGGCTTTAATATTTTCATGATTTACACAACATGATTGTGCGAAACATCAACACAGGATGCAGCAAACTATTTACAAGGGAATGAAGCACGAAGGCAGGTAAAAGCAACAATCACAGAAATGCATATTTGTGCAGAGAGAATCCAGTGCAGGGATCAACTGGGAGGAGTAATTAGAGGTCTGAAAGCACTGGCAGGATATAGCACCTGACCCACTGAGCTGATTTACTTTTATCTTGATGCACTTTTGCTCCCCCTTTGTCCAGCCTACTCACCTACATCTGTTAATCGAGATGTTTAAAATGATAAAGGGATATGATGGAGTAGATTTAATTTTATTGTATCAACTGGCGCATTATAGTTGCAGGTTCTTGCTTTAAGCGATGCTTCTGAACATTTCCTCTCTCCTCCAAATCTGTCGCCATGTTGTATATCAAAATATTTAAATACATCAAATGGTCATGGGCAACACCACTGGCTAATGCTGTTATAAAAACATAAAGCTGCAGAGCTTCATCACCAGGATTTTAAACAAATTCCAAACTGAAAGGGTGAACTATTAATTCAAATTAATTAATTTTAAAATAATTTGATGCCATGTAGAACCAGATATCATACACATTAGGTATGCTATATAATGAACACAGGTTTGATCTACCTACAGAGTTTTCAGCTTGCCCACTGTGCCACACTGCCTGCAATGGCAACTGAAGGGAACTAAAATAATTCCTGACAAGTGGAAGGCTTAATTTTGCTATCTCTTATTAATGCAACATTTTGTGTTGAGTTTTAAAGAGAGTAATAAAAAGTACTACTTCGAATAGGCTGTTGAAGGAGGGAGAGAGGAAGCATCAACAAGATGATGAATGATAGAGCCAGCTTTATATTTTCACTTTGAATTCAGGGACAGTACAAAGAATTGTAGTGAGGATACAAGCTAACAGGAAAGCTGCCTCCCTCTCCCAGCATCGGGCGAGCGTTTCATTCTAACCCATCTCAGTAGCAAGCCTGAGATGAAAGTTATTTTTTAAGCCTTGCCTGTGAAAAGAAAAGCATCAAATCTTTTTTCTTTTCCAACTTCTCTTTCATTTTTGTTTTGTATAAAATCCCACAGTGATAAAGCTCTGATCTAAAGTCTGGGTCTCTCTGTAATGACAGTATTTTACCAAAAGACTTGGCTGAAAGGTCAAGGCCCATTCTGCAGGGTGCCACCAAGGTTTAAAACGTACAGAACAGATAATTCAAGAAGCAGTGGTTAGACAGCCCTAAGCTTGCTTTTAGAAGCCAGCAAGCCTATGACTACGCTATTATGTTTTAGAGAATTTTATGCTATGAACCCATTTTGTTCAGATATTAATGTTGAAAAATACCCAGCAATTAAATTCAGCAACACATCTATTTTCTTAATATCTATTCATTCCAGTTTGATAACAAGGATCAGCATGGTTTTAGTGTTACTCTGACAACTGATCTTTAACTTCCTGGTTTGAATGTTATGGTTTCCTTCTTGGGGTGAGATAGGCTATAATTGATAATATATTCTCTCCAATTATCCCTAAAGCAGGGAGACAGTGGCATAGTGGTAATATCACTAGTTTGGTAATGCAAAGACCCAGGGGATATAGGTTCAAATCCCACTATGGTAACTGGTGAAATTTAAATCCAATTAGTTAATAAATTATATTAATAATTTAATGGGATTGAAAACTAAATGGACTGCAACAGTTCAAGAATATGGCTTACCAGCATCTTCTCAAGGGCAAATAGGATAGGCGATAAATACTAGCCTTGCCAACAATTCCCACCACTAATACCTGAGAACGATAAATGTAGCCTTGCTAATGTCACCGATGTTCTATCAACATTTTTTTTTGTAAAATACAAACAGAGAAGAAATAATCCACTAAACATCTAAACTTTGCATTGGCAGGTAGATGCTGACTGAATATCCAAAAATTAGTAACTAGTCTGGGGGAGATGGTGGCATAGTGGTAATGTCACTGGGCTAGTCTAGAGGTCTAGGCTAACCCTCTGGGTCATGGGTTCAAACCCCACAACACCAATTGGTGGAATTTAAATTTAATTAATAAAATCTGGAATACAAAGCTATCCACAGTAATGGTGACTATGAAGCCATCATTGATTGCTGTAAAAACCTATTTGGTTCACTAATGCCCTTTAGGGAAGGAAATCTGCCATCCTTACCTGGTCTGGCCTACATGTGATTCCAGACCCACAAAAATGCCCTCTAAAATGGCCCAGCAGTTGTAATTAGGGATGTATAACAACCTTCCCAGCAACACCCTCATCTCATGGAAGAATAAATAAAAATCCTTCACTAATTGGCTTCAATCTCCTGTGTCCCAGAGCATACTCACTCACAACAGATAAAACAAAAGAGTTAGAGCATGATTAAATAAATGGTGGCTTCAATGGCTGATGAATATTAGATGACATTTAAGTTAAAATAAATAAAAGTCAGGCTGGCAGCTCCTTACAGCCTGCTACAGCTGCCAAAATGCTTTGCCACCTTCAGCAGAGGTTGCTGACTGTTCCACGATTGCCTGCCTTGCCAAATCAGTGACAGGCATTGACCAGAGTGTGCCCCATAATCATCAGTGTTCAGCCTAAAGGATACCTTGTGGCTATCCTAAGACATACAAATGTTCTCCCTCCTTCATCTGAACATATACATTTTCAGATTACATAGTAGTTTTACTATTAGACTCCCACAACCCACCCACCCATTTAAAATATTTTCCTTAAACTAGGGTAAAAGAATAGCAAAATGATAAACACGGTCATTGACTGACAGAACCTGAATAAATCAAATGTTTTTAGTGTATGAAGTTCTAGTATTTTGATGATCAGATTCCATGCATTTACAATTACTGCTAAAGCTTTATCGTGACTGAGGAGGGCTGCATGTCCTGGCCCTAATGCCCAGGTAGACCTGCAGTAGAAGTGCAGTGAATGGGTGTCTCCAGTTCTCCAATGGCACTGCCCATGACATGATACATGAATGTTCCTGTAATATTGTGCCACAGGGGAGCAAATGTGTTTGTTGACGATGCAACTCTTGGCCAATTAGTTTAACCTTGGGTGGCAGGAAAACATTTGGAAACAATAATCCGTCCAAGAGTAAGTTGGTAAAGTGTCATTAAGGACAGCAATGGAGGTGGAGGGGAGAAAGCTGTGCAAATTGCATGGGATGGCGTAAACAAGTTAGGGCAACATTTTACAAGTGACGACTGGGAGTCACATGGGGACGCTGCTCAAATTCTCAAAATCAGCAGTTGACAGGCATTTAAGTTCATTAATGAGGTAATAGGCCATGATCTTCCAGGCCCCTCCGGATTTAACAGTAAGTGCACAGGGTCCATAGGGGTGTCGGTGGCTCAACAACTTTTGAAGGGTGGGAGGGGGTGGCAGCTGTTGTCATTGCTGCACACGGCAGCCTTGCAGAGAAGCTTTTTGCTTCTGTGAGTCGAAAGGAGTTGGGCATCCATTGATTTGGGGTTGAGGCCACGTCAGGAGATCGTGTTCCTGGCAGGGGTCTCTCTAGAGAAGAGCCTGAGCAGGGGAGGTGGTTTGGGCAGTATTACAGCAGCTTTTGGCAGGGTGGCCCAGTCAGACCAGCAGTGCCCAAGTGGGATGGGCATCATTCATTCCAGAGGAAGGTCGTCCAGCATGGAGGAGAACCTGAGAGGGAGGAGATGTGGACACACAGAGTGAGACAGCAGCAACCTCCTGGCCACCTGCAGAGGCAGCTTTGTGATATGGAAACTGTAGAAAGGCACAGAGGGGACCGCAATCAGGCTGCAACACAGAGACAACCCTGTAGCCAAGGTATACAGACAAAGGATGATCGAGCTAACCTCAGATATCAGAGCAGCGGTATTGCCGAAGACGCACCTCTCCCACTCCCGAGAGGTCGTGGCCAATCCGTCTGTCATGGTGGTGGCGGAGGTGAGCTCTTGGTGTATTCGTAGTCATCCAATGTCAGTGGCCATTTGCCTCAAGCTCCTTCCACTGGAGACAGACCTGGCATTAATCAATCGCACATCATTGCATCAAGGTAGTGACAGATGCCCTCTTCAGGAGGGCCAACCAATACAAATATTACCGAACTGATGTGGATAGTGAGGCCGAGACAGTCAGAGGATTTGGCACCATTTTTGCAGTTCCCCAAGTGCAAGAGACAGCACATATGTGGCCATCAAGGCTCACATAGGCCAGCCAGAGGCATTCATTAACCAGAAGCGATTTCATTCCCTCAACATGTAACCTGTCTGTGACCATTCACAGCGGATCTGGCAGGTTTGTACCCTGGGAGCAGCCACGATGCTAACATTCTCCAGTACTCCCAGCTGCCACAGCTTCTCATCCCCTTCCGCAACTTCAAGGGAGGATATTCACCTCAGGGAATATCCGCTGAAGAGATGGCTGCTGACACCAGTGAGGAACCCTAGGACTGAGGCAGAGGATGCTACAACACAAGCCATGTGGCAACCCAAGCCACCATCAAGCAAACCACTCCTCCTCAAAATGAGATTCGTTCTGGTGGGTCACTTCTATATAGCCCACATGTTACGGATAGTGGTAGCCTGGTGCATATCTCATAAGCAGGATGAGATGGTGATGTAGTGATAATGTCACTAGTCTATTAATATAGAGGTCCAGGCTAATGCTCCTGGGGACAGTGTTCAAATCCCACAATGTCAGCTGGTGGAATTTAAAATTCAATTGTTACAGACAGAAGGGAGATTAATTTAAACAGCCTTGATTTCTCCACTCACTACCTATCCATAAACAGAAAGATATTCTTGGTTTCTCCCTTTATAAGTGGTGACATATTTTCCCCAACCTTCAGTTTTGGAGTTATTCAATCCTCTATTAATATCCCCACAGCAAACTCAAGATAAGGTAAAATAAGAGGGGTAGTTTATTTTACACACACACAAAACGCAATGCCCGCCCTATTTGCATTCATGCAATACAGGAGGGGTAAGGGAAAGAAAGGGGTTCAGGGAAAAGACCACGACAGAAATAAGAATTATGGTTTTGTGCTGATTCACAATTCAGAATCACTGCCCAAGGAAAGTTCTTTTAGGTGGCTTTGTCTGGCAGAATTCCTGGTCTTGGTCCTAGGAACTCAGTTGCAGGTTGAGTCCGCTGAAGATGCAGCAAAGTATCCTCATATCCTGGGTATTAGTTCACTCTGTAGGTGAAATTAAAGGAATTCAGACAGCTCAAGTCTCAGTCATGTGACATGATGGTTTCAGGTTGAGCTATCCAGCTAACAAGGCTCCTGGTTGAAACCCATTGTGTTTTGGAGCAGGGAACAGTGGGACTATACGCACGTTAGAGATTAGGAGTCACAAATAGCTCTACCTTTGTCCATAGCTGGCTGGTGCGGACTTAACATCTACTATCCTTTGTGTTGGTTTGGCTGGGATACTTATACGATGCATAAGGCCCTGACTGCTGAGAATGTGGTGAAGTACAAAGCATCCACCGATGAGGATGAAGATGAGGAAGCTGATAACTGGCTGCAGCATCCTGACAGACATGAGGGGCCACTTGGAGGACCCCCCACCAAGATAAAGATGCATGGGAGGCACTGATACTCACTTGTTTCAGCTGACCCTTACCACAGCAACCTACCAGCTAAATAAAGATCCAAGCTCTAACCACACTAATGCTACTCAGCTCTGCTGTAAGCCCAGCCTCCCTTGGCCACTAGCACTAGCGCTTCTGCAATGTGCAAGGATGAACACACATGCCATTGTCATCCCCGGCTAGCCTTTAGGTCAACCCATGCCACTCGTGGACTGCCACAGGGTCACCAAAAATGGATGGAAACCAAATCAGATATTCATTACATAAACCGCCACACACCAGCAGAGAACCATTAACTGTCTAAGCACCTGTGAGGCCCAAGCACATCTTATTTGTCTTTATCATTCTTTTACGCGTGCTCCTACATGGTTCTCCCCCATCACTGCCTGCTACAGTGGAGGCAGGCTGTTGACCGTGCTTCCCTACAGCCTGGGATCATCTTGGCGGCCATTCTCTGGCTGCCTGAGGGCTGCAGGGCCCGGCACACTAAAGGACTCCTGCCATATTAGCACCTAGGGGATGTTTAAATCTTTCCTTGGTGGCAGCCGCAAGTCATGTTTCTAGTGGAAGCCAGAAGGCCCAGTTCCCTCCAGCACTGCTCAAATTTCCTCCCCTGAATCCTGGGAAGACTTTCCTATTCACAAGATGTATTCGTACCTGGTGCTTGCCAATCCTGTCAGCCCAGGAATTCAGCTGAATTCATGTCAGGTCAGATCAAATGCAAAACCATCCAACTTGTGCTGAGAGAAAAGGAGGGAGGTGAAAAATCAGCCCCAGTCTTTTAATTAGTCTTACCTGTAAGACGCAGCAATGAAAAATTGACAGCTGTGTAGCTGAGGCATCAAGTGAATGTGATACAAATCCTTGGGTAAGAGGTGAGTTCACAATGTAGCTTATAAATTAACTGAAAAATCCAGTATCCTCTGTCATTGCAGCATTATATACTCTTATAAATTAAATAAAATATCCATAATTGCAATGATGGTGAATAGCACTAATAATTTTCAAAATACTGTGGTATAGATTAAAATATATTTATAAATTCAGCACACAAAAGAAATACATTGATTAACTGGTTTAGTTGGTGATGATTCACACTATATTAGATCAGTAGGATTAATTACACAGATAATTGTTTTGGTTCTGATCAGATCCTGGAAAGTAAATGTATTGTCTGAGTTACATCACATTTAATGTTGAGAGTGTGAGTAACTGTCAGGTGCGGCTGTGAAGAGTTTAGTGCAGTAGTCTGACTATCAAAATGATGCCATGGGCCCTGATGCCGACTAACACCTCCCCAGATGAACTGGCAAACCTCCCAGAAACCACTTGCTTAATTAATTCCCTGATGCCATTGCTTCAAGGTTGTAAGGTACAAGAGTAAATAGGTACGAGATCTTTTAAAATATGCAACAATTCTTGTGCAAACTTTCAAATATTTGGATAGTTTTAAAACATACTTGTACAAAGTTACAAAAAAACGTACATTTCTCTCCAACTCACCCATGGTCCATCCATTTTTTTTTAAGTATTCATTATTTTTATTCACTCACAGGGTGTGGGTATTGCTGACAAGGCTTATTAACCACCTTGAGGTGATGGTGAGCCATCTTCTTGACCACCAAATAGCTTGCTAGTCCATTTCCAAGAAATGCAGACATATTGCTGTGGGCCTGGAGTCACAGATCAAACCAGGTAAGGACAGATTTCTTTCAACAATCTGGCACATAGTCACCACAACTGATACCAGTGCTTCTATTCCAGATTTGACTTATTTAATCGAATTCAAGTTCCCAAGCCGCCCGGTTGGGATTTGAACTCATGTTTTCTAATTCTAATCCAGGCCTCTGCGTTATTAGTCCGGTAACGTAACCATTGTGCGTCTGTACCTTGTACATTCTTCTGGTCTAACTGACAGTAGGATGGACAAACAATCAATGTCCAACATTCTTATCAAGTAATTATTTTTAGTTCCCAAATCAAAACCCTGGGTGCCACAACGTAATCCAGTATTTTCTTTAATTTCTATTTTGAATTTTTAAACATTTGCAGTTGATTTATTGTGAAGCTATGAAAATAAAATGAAGTCACTTTAGTTTAGACCAGCAAAGTGACATCACATTGCCCCAGAAAATAACCATAGGTTACTAACAAGTGGCCCCTACTACAAGGAGAACACCACTTTAACCATTTGTTCAAAACGAACTAAGTAATTAAGATATGAGTCTGTTTCATTTATCAATAAAGCATTGTAATAAACTTGCACGTGAAAGAGCGCAGCAATCTTCCTGAGGCAGCTCCGTGCCTCAGGGAGATTAATCTCATTAACAAAAATTGAAAAAAAGAATAAGTAAAATTATTTAGACATGTCTCCTCATGTGACATTGTCACATGAGCTGAGACATGTTTATGAATTTTCTTGAAACATTTTATTGAATTAGTAAACCCTTCATGAAACCTCATCCCACCCGTGGATGAGGTTCCATGAAAAATGCAAAGGCCGCCTGGGCTCTTCGCTTGCCCGCCAACCTTAAGGTTGGGCGGGCAGCCTTGACAATTACTTCAATTGGATTATTAACAGCCTTAACAGGCCTTTGACAGGTCAGCGGGCATGCAGCCGGCTCCGGTGTGCGCCCGTCGAACTGAAGATCGGAATGACGCACGGTGACATCGGGACACAGGCCCGACGTCACCGCGTGTCAGTTTATGCGTTGGCGTGTGGGTCCCACCCCCATACGCCGAACAGAAGATTCTGGCCTATATGTACTTCAGAGCCCACTGGTTATGAAACAATTGAAGCAAATCAGTGGGCACCACATAATACTGCTCGAGTGTCATCCTGACACATGCAAAGCATTCCAAGAGAAGTAACTGGTCGGAGAACCTTCCCTATTAATCCTACACATAAAACAGCAAAGCGGATACTGTTGACTGCATACAAAATTCAACTAAACTTTTGGTTAATAAAAGCTACCAAAGTTATGCATCGGCTTGTGGACCCTCAGCTATACAGTTGATAGCACAGAAGACCATTCAGTCCATTAGGTCTGTGATGGCTTTTTGCCAGTTTCTTTACCACAGGGATTTGACCAAACAGATGGGGCAAAGTATCCACACCAGAAATGTTCGGCAGGTGCTTTCAATTGTCATTCAGGCATAAAATCCCTGTCCCATTTTATTTATGGCATGGAGAGCAGCCGAATGATCTGCTTAAAGTACAAAAATGAAGTAAGCAAAAAAAAAATAGTTCTGTTGATATTCATTTTTTGATTGCGATTTTATCTTAATTTGTAATGTGAATGTCAGGAATCTTTTCTCCCAGGAAGCAGCTCAAGCTGGTGTCATTCTTGCCCTTGAAATTTTGGATTGTTCAGCAAATACGCTCCTTTCCACCATCCTATAATTGCAGGAATCTCACTCTGATAGCTGCAGTATATAACACATTTGCAAATTAAGATTAAATGCCACTGGTGTATCCATCACCAAATGTACTCAATTTAAAATGGTTCCTGCCTCTCCTTACCCCATCTCCTCCATTAGTCTCACGTTGCTCAATCAGAAATACCAGCTAGTTTCAAAATAGGCTTTGCACTGTTTGTCTTCATTAGGGCTACCTTTCATGATTAAAACATAAGAAGCTGCTTCTAACCTTTTTTCCTTTAACTGCCTGTGCTGTTGTTTTATGAACAGCTGCCAGTTGAAGGTATATAGAGATCTTTCTTTTCAGATCCATCACAGTTTTTGTGACATTGGCCTCGGGACTTCTGTATGTGCTAAGTGATTTTCGACAAAAAAAACATGAATGAGGTTTTCAAAAGAAAATGTTGCAACATGCAGCTGGTCCAAATGTTAACAATTTACTGTTGATGAACTCTGCAAAAATGTCACTTGCCTCCAGTGCCTTAAGATTCCCATGAGATTGTTCTGCATTCATGTATTTCACAGTGACAGCCTGGGTCTTGCCTGCAGACTATAGAATGGGGTATCAGGTCGTTTCGTTGGTGTCTGAGGTTAAATTCTAACAATTCCACAATGCATTTTTAAAGAAATGACTGAATCCAACAAAAAATGAATTTCTGAAAACTCTGCTCTAAAACTGCATTTTAACCCAAGCTTTAGTCACAGTGCTGCAATCCTGATACATTTTTAATGTTCAATTTTCAAGATGTGACCTTTGAAACATTGCCTTTTATCTCTGGGCTTACATTAGAGGAAACAGAGTGCTTTTGATAAGTATACTGTAAATTGGTCCTATCCTCCTTCCTTGTCTTTGAGAGGGTTCAAATAGAGGGGCCCATTAAAAACTCCGAGTATATCATGTGGAATTCGTGGCATTAACACCAGCTGCCTTTAGTGATTTATCTCCCAGCATCTTCGCTACATCTCCCAGTTCTGTGTCCTTTTGTGACTGGGCCTCTGCAGCAGGCAGTGTGCAACATTCCGTGTCATGCTAGTTCGAACACCACCGCCAAGTTGAGCTCTAATCTAAAAAGGAAATAATTTCTTGCAGTTTCCGTTCCCTTTATTTCTAGAGAAGTTTCAGTAAGCCTTTTTGAACTTTTGTCATTCCCATGGTAAGCCACCATTACCTTGCTTTCTCCTGTGCAATTTTTTTTATTTTCAAGTATGCATCAATTCCCTATTGAATCTGCTTCCAACACCCTTTCAGGCAGTACATTCAAAATCACAACAGCTTGCTAGAAAAAAGAATTTCTCATCTCCTCCCCTCTGCCCCCCAGGTTCTTTTGCCACTTGTCTTCAATCTATGTCCTTTGCAGTGAAAACAGCTTCTCCACTGTTTACCATAATTTTGAACGCCTCCATTAAATCTCCTCTTAACGTTCTCTGTTCTAAGGAGAATAACCCCAACTTCTCCAGCCTCTCCACATAACTGAAAGTTCCTCATCCCTGGTGTCATTCCTGTAAATCTTCTCTCCACCCTCTCAAAGCCTTTGACATCCTTCCTAAAGTGTGGTGACCAGAATTGGACAGAATACTCCAGCTGAGGTCTAACCAGTGATCTGGAGGAGTTTAACATAATTTCCTTGCCCTGTATGTATAAAATCAAAAGGAAGCACTCAAGGAGTAGGAGCCACAGAGAGAGAGCTTCATCCAAGCCCTTCATTTTATGTATTTGTGGAGGGGTGAGGAGGGGCTTCTCAGCCTCACCAATCTTATTCATTCTCACTATTAGTATAATGTAATTATTTTGAACCACAGCAAGCACAAAGGTAGCAGAAGGCACTGTCCATCACCTGAAAGCTGTACTAGATGACTTGTTTGATTCATCTTTCTGAACTAAGTTACTTGTGTTCCATTACTCTAGCTGTATTGATTATTGGTGCTTCACTTCAACTCATACTTGTTTCTTTTCTTGCCCCTTTGTTGCGCCAACCATTCAAGTTAGTTTTTATTAAGAATGCTAATAGAGCATTCCCCTTGGGAAGAACTCCTGTTCTCAGGATGTTAGAGGAGGATGAGAAGTTCTTTAGCCATGAGCAGAGGCAGTATCAGATGGCCGACCCAATAAGCCATACTTGCTTAGACATGTCTGAGGAATTGTCTCTTCACTGCTTAATCTTCTACAGAGAGATATTTGGGGAACTTTGCCATGTCTTGCAGTCAACCCTCCAAATCTGCTGAGCTGGCATTGCTCTGCTCATAGCCATGATAGACACATCTGTCTTTAACTTTTTTGTCACTGGCTTCTATCAGACTGCTATTTGCCAACATTTGGAAGTTTAAACAATAAGCAGTGTACTGTGCACACAACAGGTCAATGATGCATTGTTTGCAAGTGCTAAAGTCTTTTATTAATTTCTGAAGGTTGATGACAATCAAGAGCCTCTATAAAGATGTACCTTGAATACACAATTGGACTGCTGAGACAATGAGAAATATATCCCCCAAAATGTTGAGCTGGAGGAATTGGTAAAAAATGTTTTAAAATCTCAAACTGGAATGCAACTCACCTTGAACTCTCCCATTTCCAATTTTAACAGAAGCGATAAGAGTGGGCAATGACTAACCTGCTCCCAGGAGCAGAGTTTGTCATATTTTAATGAGGCTGCATGCCTCAGATTTTTATCTCTCTTCCAGCTTTAACTCTGCCTGGCCAGGTTTCCAAGGTCCTGGGGAGCTAGAGGAGATGTGAAAGAGGTAAGTATTTTTCCAGCACTGCTTGTGACCCAGGAGGAGCAGGAGTGTTTCCTCCCAGCTTACAAAGCAACTCCGCTTTTAACCTCCACCCAGCCCTAACTTCACCAAACACCACTTTCCAGTATCGCCGAACCCCTCCTCCCCTCTCCACCCAGGGCTACAGATCCACCACCCTCCCAACCCTCCAACACCCCAGGTTTGGACACTACCCCCCAAGATTTGGACCCCTCCCCTGCCATTCTACCCTAGCAGCAGATTCTTGACCAGCTCTTGGGCAGCGCGGCCGTCTACTTTCACCTTGCCTAACCTGATAAGGTCAGTAGATATTTTCCAGTTTCACTTTGGTGTGTGTGTCAAGGTTTTATTAGCACTGATTTCTCTAGCATTCTCCTACTATTAGCAGTCCCACTCACCTTGAGAGGCAATGATATCTTGCCCCTAACAGGGACTCCCTCCTCTGCCTTCATTTTCTCCAGAAGCATGCCCACAGCTGAATCTCAGTGCCCTTCTACAGCATTAGTTTGATATTTAACTTTCCTTTCCTCTCTAAAGACATTTTTGATGGATGCCTGCCCCGCTAAGCTGCTGCAGGCCTTTAAACCCTGCAGCAGCTTACCAGCCTCCACTCCCCAAAGGGTAAGTTCCAATGTACAGGCAATCCCAGTGGCTGGAACGTCCCTCAAATATTTAAATTAGGCTGACTCCTGAAAATAGGGTGGATTGGCATCTGACAGATGCAAACTGCAATTTGTCCTAGTTCTGTTTGAGATTTCGTAAGAGCAGAAATCTATGCTATCATTCCTGATTATATTGATTCGTATTCCATCATGAAAACCTAAGCTATCAATAAAGTTAAGCAAATCAAGGTCGTGCAATAGTCTCGTATCTTGCTGCAGCACTGTTGGAAAAGTTGAAACTTTCAGTTCAATTGATGTTGGTTCTGGCAACATACATCAACTACATAGGTGTTTATGAATGTGAACATTTTAAATCCTTTGTGTGTGACCTTGAGTTTGAAGCAGCATAGCTGGTTTGCCAGGTTTTAGAGTTACAGGCACAACTAAAGCAGTTTCTAAAGAGCCATTTATATTACTGCTTGAAGGTCAGATCTGACCTGAAACCAACAAAAGCTGTTACAGAAGCTGGCTCAGATTCTCCACTTGAACAGAAGCCCAACCAAAAGTGCTGTGAAACAAGGGCAGCATCTGCCTGGTTCTCGGTGTCCTGACCTTGCGCATGTATCCAGGATCAACATCATTTAAATAAAGTATAGGCAAGCTCCAGCCGTGGAAAACAACTGTATTCAGGAGTTTGCCTTTTGTCGCATGAGACATGAGATTGAAAAGTAGCTTTACAAGCATTGTGGGTTGTCCAATTTGGAATACAAGTTCAATGAGGCTGATTTTAACTTGTGGCCCATGTGGGCAACTAGTGTGGGAAGCACACTGTTACTGTTATGAGGAAGGCCTGAGCCATTTAGAGGACTGGGATACAGGTTCCACATCAGCGCTGCAGGGCTTTAGTTGGGAATGGTATGATATCATACATTGGTGTGGGAATGGGTCACACAGGAGTAAGAAATAGTAGCAAATACAGGAAGGCCTTACACAGGGTGGAGTTTTTTGTGGGTTCAGGAGGAGCATTCCTACATTGCCTAGGCTGCAGAAGTTGAAAAGAAATTTCAGTTATTGTCTGAGTGATCTCGAGTGGTCCCCAGTTAATTAAGCCACTCAGCAGTAGTGGAGTGTGTAGAGTGTGTGGGCAGTGCATATTCCACCCATTTGTACTTCAAAATTAAATTGTACATCACAGGACTGCAATATGCTTATTAGAAGTTGTCTTTTATTTGAAATAGGCAGTCACTCTGTGCCTGAACACCAGAGGACCCAGTCCAAGCAAGCGTGCCAGTGGAAGTGGGGTGGAACATGGTCCAATGTTCTTTTGGGTTGCTAATATGTTGCTTATATCAGACAGGAGCACTTAAAATTGGCCCAAACATTCTCTAGCAGGAAACCAGGCAGAAAAAAAGAAGGTTCTCATCAGAAGTGAGCACCATAGGCCAGGATTTTACATTGGTCGGGTGGGCTCGGTGGGAGCGGGCAGGCGGCAGTCGGGAACCCAACTGCCCCCGCGATCAGCTCCGCACCGCCATTTTATGCGGGTGGGCCAATTAAGGCCCGCCCAGCGTTATACACGGTATCAGCGAGAAGAGACAGGCTGGGGCGGGAGCTCAATATCCGCCGGGTCTAATGGTGACCCGGTGGCCAAATCAAAAGCGGCCACAGCAGCCATGCGAAGGCTGCCAGTGACTCTGAGGAACCTCATCATGGAGAATGTCAGTGCTGAACACGGCAGGCGGGAGGGCAGGTCAGCGGGGCAGTCGGCCCCATGTTTTTCCAATGAGTGTCTCGCTGCCCTCCTGGGGGAGGTGGCAGCACGCACAGATATACTTGTCTCCAGGGACGGGAGGAGGCCCCCCCACCTCACCAAATATGCCTGGGAGGAGGTGGCATCCAGGGTGAGCTCCCATGGTGTGTTGAGGTGCACATGGGTGCAGTGCCGTAAGCGGCTCATTGATCTCCTGTGACTGGGAAGGGTGAATACCGTGTTGGCATAGGTCACTTAGCACAGCAGTTAGGAGCTCCCCCCACTCCCCACCCCCAGACCTCAGAGCTCTTAGAGTGTGAGTGGCAAATGTCAATGAGGCAGCCCTGGCTGCTTGGGATGAGTGTCTTGCAGCTCCAGGGTCACGAATCAGCTGAGCCCTGCGAGGTATTCCTCAGGTGGGGTTGGCCAGGCTGCAATAGCAATGCAGGTACAGGGTGGATTAATCAATGCTCCTCTGTCCTTTCAGGAGAAGAAATCCCATAACAATGCAGAAAAGTTGCAGACTGGCAGAGGACCGCTCCACCTTCTAATCTTGGGTAGATACGAGCAGGAGGCTCTGGAGCTCGAGAGGCGGCATGCACCTGTGTCAACCGGCCGTGGTGAGGTTGGGGTGCCACAGGGAGGTAAGAGTGCTGTGCACTGAGGTCGGAATGTCTGTAATAGCAACCATTTCTCTGTTATCTCTATATTGATGTGAGGCTTGAACATGGAATCCCCATTGATAATGGAAAGACGAGGGCACCCTGATCCAGGTGCCAGGCATGCACAGTAACAGTGTAATGACTTCAACTAATGATATGTCCTTGTTCTTCCTTTCAGGCTCACCAGAAACCCATCAGGGTGAGGAGCCCGAAGGTCCGCCACTCAGCCCAGAGGACAGCGACCATAGAAATGCACCTGTGTCATAACCTCTCAGCCAGGCAGGCACCAGCGCAGATACCAGCACCTGGGTGGGCATTATATCGGCGGATAGTATCTCAGTGCACAACGGTGAGGACACTTCACACTCGCTTGAGGTGCAGACGGAGGTAGATTGTGCCCAGGGCACCGGCAGTCGGAGGGCCGCTGGGGACCAGGATCATGCTCAGTCGATGGCTGATGATGGGCCCCTGGAGTTGTCCCTGAGGTAGCAGATGCTGGAAATCCAGCAGAGTGTGCAGGAGGATCTGGCGGAGATACATGAGGGAATGCGTGCCATGGTCTCCGTTGTGGAGGAATCCACCCGGAGCAAGAGCAATGCAATGACCCTCATGGCTAAACCCAGTGTCTCCTCCATGGAGAGGGTGGTGACTCTCATGGAGAGGCTCCTCCAGAAGCTGAATCAGGGGTTCCTGGGGATGCACTGGACCTGCAAGGATTCACACCGGCAATTACCTCAGGTATTCAGTGTCAGTGTGGGAGACGGATTGGGCACCCAGTATCCCAGCTAGGTGCCCATCCATCAATGGTGAACAGGGAGGTCCAAAGTGACCTGACATTGACGTACGAGCTGCTTGTCATCTCTGTGGGCTCCTCTCAGGGCGTTCCAGATGACAACAGCAGCTCCTCCACCACTCTGCCAGTGACCGTGGCATCCGATGAGGCTGCGGTGACTGGGGAGATGCCAGCTGTGCCACTGTCCACTCCCTCCCAGATGGGGTCAGCACAGGCTCCATGGGCCAGAGAATGGCCACCAAGGTCATCAAGGCCAACAGGAAGCAGAGTGAGCAGGCTGTCTCTAATGCCGATGCCAGTGACGGGGAGCACCTAGACGTAGCACCCACAAGTGGAAACTTAAAGCACCTTAAGCACAACACTGGTGATTTTTTTTCCCCCCACTTTTACATTAATTATTATTAGGTGTGATGGATAACACCTTTCAATTTAATTTGTATTACGTATGCCAGGCACCACACCATTAAATGTGTTTGTGTTCAACAAGCCTCCGGGTGCTTTATTAGTTCTGCAGGTGCAGGGTAACCCATGATGTTATAAGTGACTTGTCTGTCATGGAGCTTTATTGAAATGGCACATAGTACATGTTCACCGAGCAAATGTTCCTGTCAGGTATCGAGTATGGAGCCTGCAGCCCTGGCGTGTGGTGGTGGTTCATCTTTGGTCGGCTAGCTGAAGGAGCATTGGATCAAAGCCTCCTGGGTGTCCCTGTCTCCCTGGACATTGCCCAGGTTGGCATCTATCCCCTCAGCATTCTCCTGACCGTGCTCGTCCTCACTACTGGACTCAGCTGCGTCAACATCTTCTTCCTCCACTGCGTCTCCCCTTTCCAAAGCCAGATTGTGGAGAGTGCAGCATGCAACCATTATCAGTGACACACCATCTGGGGGGTATTGCAGTGCACCCCATGAATGGTCCAGGCATCGGAAACGCATCTTGAGAAGACCAACGGTTCTTTCTACCACAGCCCGTGTGGAGGCATGGCTCCTATTGTACTGCTGTTCGGCCCCTGTTCTTGGATGGCAGAGAGGTCTCATGAGCCACCTCCTGAGGGGATAGCCCTTGTCGCCCAGCAGCCATCCATCCAGCCGGGCTGGAGCACTGAAGATCCTCGTCACCTGGGAGTGTCTGAGGATGCAAGTGTCATGGGAGCTGCCAGGGTTCCTTGCACAGACTTGTACAATCCTATGGTCACACACTATCTGCATGTTCATGGAGTGGAATCCCTTCCTGATAACAAAGGTACCCGGCTCACCTGCCGGCGCCTTGAAGGCTACGTGTGTGCAGTCTATTGCACCCTGGATGGGGGGGAACCCAGCAATTGCGGCAAAGCCTCTGGCTTGCTCTGCCTGGCTGACCTCAACCGAGCGGTAGTGAATGAAAATCAATCCACGCCTGAACAGACCATCTGTCGCCAGCTTGACGCAACTGTGGACAGCTGATTGGGAGACTCCACAAAGATCACCCACCAACCCCTGGAAAGAGCTGGAAGCATAGAAGCTGAGGGCCACTGTGACCTTCAGAGCCACTGGCATGGGGTGCACACAGTTGGTGCTGATCTCAGGGCCAATCATATGACAGATGGAAGTCACTGTCTCCCGTGAGGGGCGTAGCCTCCTTCGGCATTGCACCTCAGACATATTGAGGTAGCTGCATCACCGCCTGTAAACCCTGGCAGCAGGATAGCGGCGTCTTATGCAGCCCCTTCCGCTTTAGACTTCCTGTTGGCCTTGCGCCTCTTGTCTCTGTGCTTGTGCTCACACAGGTTGCTCCCCTGGAGGCTGAAAAGGAACACCTGCTCTCCTCCCCCTTCTGACCCTCTCTCTCTCCTCAGAGGAGGTGCCTCCAGTGGAGACCACAATCCCCACTCTCAGGGTAAGGGAAGGCTGCCTGATACCTGGAAAGCCCCAAATGTTATGACTCCTCCAGAGTCCTGAACTGAAGCCTGTTATTTCTGTTAAAGCAGCTCTGAAGCGAAATGAAGTTGTCCTGTTCACACAAGCAAGCAGCAGCAAGTTACAGGCTAAAGTACAAACAACTCGCATTAGCAATCCCATTCACCCCTCTCATCCCGCCTGTGGATGAGGTTTTTGAAAATGTGGCCTACCTGCCTGCCCTGAAACGCCCTGAAAATTGCACGGGCTGCGTAAAATCACAGACAATTGGTGCCTCAAGGGTCTTAACTGGCCCGTTAATTAATGGTGGGTGCGCCTCTGTCCTCATAGAGCACCTGCCTAGTGAAATATCGCGAGGGTGCGCGGTGATGTCGGGACACACGCCCGATGTCATCGCACATCACTTTACATTCCAGCGTGTCGGGCCGGTGCCTGCGCACCGAATGTAAAATCCTGCCCATGGGATCCCAGGGAGAGTATTCCGGTAATGATGGAAGGAGATGTCTTAAACTATATTCAAAACTTACATTGATGCTGATTTCACCACAGGGTCAACTGCACATCAACCTTCACCTGTAATTGCTCTTTCATTCACATTCAGAAAACCAAAAGGAATCTTCCTGACTAAAATAGCTCTATGTACATGATTGCATGCTGACACTTAGGCATTACTGCATTACTGCATGCCATCTTGTCAACATTTTATATTCAGCCTGCAGGTGAAGGCAGCACATAACAGCAGAGAGAAAACACTTACAGGGAAAATAAAGCATGAGCATTAGATTCCAAACTCCATGTGAGGAGGAAACAAAGTAAATCCTTATAAGGGAGATTGTAGGAAATGGTAGAGATGGGATCGAATGTTGGAAAATTGCTGCCAGCTGAGAGATCTTATGAACCTATTGCTGCTCACTTTAACCTACTGACAGGAATGCCTATACTGAAGAACAACTTCTGCTGAAAGCTAGAAATGATGGCTTTCTCTGCCTTTTGTCCTTTCACTCGAATCCCCACAAGATTCAGAGCAAGGCCACAGCATCCAAACACTGTAACACTTCACAGCACACAATGTCACATATGCTGTGCCTTTTTTTATTTTTTCGTGGGGTGTCAGCATCGCTGACAAGGCCAGTATTTGTTGCCCATCCTTAATTGCCCTTGCTCAAGCATCAACTTGTCTAAATCCATCCTGGGGAGTTAGAGAGTAAGCTGGAGGGGAATGTACTGGGTGACATACACAGTATTAGTGAGTAGGGGTGACAGCGGCAGAGGATGAGGAAGCTGCTGGGCATTTTATTTTCTGCCTGGGTTGACAAGCCTGGGTTTAGATATCATAGGATGCGCTTGATAAAGAAGGTTGTTTTCTGATAATCAAACATTTGTTCAGTGACTGGGGACTGTACTAACTGTCCCACTGCAGATTTTGGCTCAGAGAGAATATTAGAATGTGACTATTAGTCACATATTCATGATAGACTGAGTGACAATTCCAGATCTGGATTTTCTATAGTGGAGTGGGCTATCAGTTCCAGCTTCAAAGGTTGGGGATCAATTTAAGAAAATCATCCATTGATATCATTGATACCATTAGGATTGCTCTCAGGTTAATCAGTAGCCATATGAAACAGTGTCCAGGAGACTGGAATGGGCATGGATGGTACATTTGTCCCTTAGGATATTAACATATCTAAACAGTCCTGCCAGCAGTCTTCAATGCCTACATTGTAGAATTAAGTTGAACATTGCAGTTGGTCCACCAGAACTAATTCACTAACAGGTAAGGGTCACCAAAATCCCAAGAGGCACCTATGTATGCACTACAACAAGGTGTATTTATATTGCACCTTAAACACAACAAGCACCCTGAGGTATTTCACAAGAGTATTATATAACAAAATTGACACCAAGCCATGTAAAGATATATGAGGAAGATGACCAAAAGTTTGGTTTAAAAAAATGTAAGTTTCAAGGAGCACTTAAAAGGATGAAAGGGGGATTGAGAGGTGGGAACATCTAGGGATGGAATCCCAGAGCTTAGGGCCTAGGCGGCTGATGACACAGCCACCAATGGCAGAGCAAAGGAAAATCAGGAATGCTCAAGAGGTCTAAAGTCATCTAACCTGTCATTGATAGTGCCTAGAAGACACACATATATCACACACTAGGTCGCAGGAGAATTAATGTAGAAGTAAGCACTAGGTACAGAATGAGTGGAACAGCAACAACACCACTGGCGCACCATGGCTGCAGTATGTGCTGTCTATAAGGAGCACTGTAGCAATTCACCAAGGCTTCCTCAACAGCACCTTCCAATCCCATGACCTCTACCACCTAAAAGGACAGTGGCAGCAGGCGACTGATAACACCATCAGATCCAAGTTACAGACCATTGTGACTAGGACATATGTCATCATTCCTTCATCGCTTCTGGGCCAAAATCCTGGCACTCCTTTCCTAACAGCACCTTAGTAACACCTTTCCATACAGAAAGTGTTGCTTCATGAAAAACACCCACCAGCAGTTTCCTTACAACCACTAGGAATGGACAATAATTACTGCCCTTGCGAGCAATGCCCATATTCCAAAAATGAATAATTTTAAAAAAACATACATATGGCCATTTGAGATTGAAATCTGGCTAATGTGTCTGCAGATTTTTGTTTTTGTTTTGCAAAGGTTTGCTTGCAATGTTTCATTAGATGGCAGAATGATGGTATTTGTGAGTTGCCTGTAAGATTTAAGACTCTGTCAATGAAAGCCTCTTTATAGAGGACATGGGGAAGTTGTAAACAGAACTATTAATGCAGCTGTCACGTTTTAAAGAGGTTTTCCTGCATGTGAGCTTGTTGAGTGACCTCAGCAGTTGGTATTGGGTTCAGTTTTCAGCTTATTCAGGCTCCTTCTAGTCCCTTTTTCATCTCCTTGATGTCGCTGAGGGCCTTCTTTCTCTAGGCCCTCCATGGTGCTGTTGAGAGTGAAGCTGGCAGGCAGGCAACTATTGAAACTTTGGCTGGGCCATCTAAAATGCAGTTTCAACATTCCAATGGGATGTTTGCTGTATACTCAGGTGGATGCTGTATACTCAGGCGGATGATGTATACTCAGGCGGATGATGTATACTCAGGCAGATGATGTATACTCAGGCGGATGCTGTATACTCAGGCGGATGATGTATACTCAGGTGGATGATGTATACTTAGGTGGATGCATTCACCTCAGTATATCTGTGCTCATGTGGTACCCTGGGATATGACAACAATGTCATGACTTGTAGTGCAGAAGACTGGTCAGGAATAAACCTCAAACTTGCCTTTCTGGATCAGATCCTTTCTGGAGGAGATGATGTGGTACACTGTATGTACACAGCAAACATCCACCTCATGTATTTTTAACACTGAGGTTGCACCTAAAAGAAACATGTGGTAGCGTAGTGACTGTGTTAATGGAGTGGTAATTTAGTGAATATGAATATCTCACCGTGGCAGCTTGAGAATTTGAGTTCTGTTACAAAAATTCTGGAAATAAAAGAAAAACTGGCATCAGTAAATATGGCCATGAAGTTATCAGATTGTTATCAGAAGAAAATCTCTCATCTTTACCCAATCTGGCCTGTATGTGATTTCAGTCTTGCCCCAATGTGGTTGACTTTGTCCTTTGAAGAGGCCGAACAAGTTATACAGTTGTAACAGACCACTGCTCAGTGGGTCAAGAAGGTGCACCACCGTTTTTTCAGGAGAACTAGAAGTAGGCAATAAATTCTTGCCAGTAATTCCCACTTCCTGAGTTTTGTTTTAAGTTGCACAGTGTGGCCAAGGAGCATCATAGTTTACGAGAGGAACAGCAACATTGGGCTGGGTTTTGTGGGCTCGGTAGGGGTCTCGCCCATCAGAAGGCGAACTAATGGGAACCATTAAGTGGATGATGCCTGACAGAATCAAGTGCACTTCAAGCACTTAAGTAACCACCTTTGGGCCTCTCCCCATGATTGAGTACCCCGGCAGCAGAAGTCCCACCCACCAAGAGCTGCCAAACAGTCAGAGGCTTGTAGCAACTTGTCGGCATCAACGCCAGTGGGAGTGGTGGCTGGTGGTGAGACCACCCCCATCAGGGGTCCAGGGTCACTAAAGGGCCCCAGACCAAAGTGAGTGATGAAAGCATGGGGGTTGCAGGGTGGGGATCACAGGAAAGGAGGGAGAGGGGGAGGATGAAGGTAAGGGCAGGAGCTGGCTTTCAGTGGCCCCACCTCTTCCCAATGCTGGGTTGCCAGTTAGACACAGAGTACCTGATAATGAAAGATTCACCCCCCAGGATGCTGCTGGCATACCCGATAGGGGTTGCTGGGTGGCCTTACAAGGGCGCAGGAGAGCTGTGCGGCTCCCATTAAATCCGTGAGGCACCATTAAATTGCGGTGGCCACAAAGATAATGGGCAGAACCTTACACCACGAGGACGGATGAGATGGCGTTAGGCGAGTGTCCCGACATCACCACGTACTCGTGTGATATTTTGTTCGGTGGGCGTGTGTAAAAGTTGGAAGCGCGCTTGCCAACAATTAAGAGGGCAATTAATCCCATTAACGGCACAATTGTCTGCGATTTTTTTTGAGGCCTGTCCAACATTACGGTTGGCAATTTGGCCAGGCGGCCTTTGCATTTTTCATCAAAACTCATGCAAGGGCGAGATGAAACCTCCATTAGGAAATAAAATAAAAATAAATATCTGTGGACAGCATTTTTATGAAGTACGCTTTCAGGTGCTTGAATGTGATGCATGGACATTTCTTTTCAGCTTTTTACACCTTTGTTTCATTATTTGCAGGCCTGCAGCTCCCTGAGGCAGCTGTCTGCCTTCAGGGAGCTCTCTCGCAGCACTCACCTGGGCACGTGGCGACGTCATCGCCCGCCCTCTTCCTGCCCCCACCCCGGCAGTGCTGAGCTTTTCAGCGTGCATTTCAGGCTGGCTGGCTATTAATTAACGGCCAGCCAGCGTGAAATTGCAGTTGGGGGGCTGATCGTGGCCGGCGGTCCATTTCCCGGCTGGTCCCGGGCACGCCAAGGGTAAAATTCAGGCCCATGTGTGACAATTGGCTCATTATTGAGCCGAATTGACATCCTGACGCTGGCGGCCGGGAATCCCACATCAGCCCCTTTTGTCCTCCCACTTAACCGAGGCCGATTCTCCCACTGCCAGGGAACTGACGAGGGGCCTCTCCTGCGATTAAGTGAGCCAGGCCACCATGGTTCCCACCAAAATGGCTGCATTAAATGCAGCCTATGATGGCTGAAATAGCAGGAAGTGGAGAGGGTGGGGAATGAGTAGAAAACCAGAGCCAGAATAGCTGAAGGTCATATGTATGGAGAAGATCCCCCAGGCAGACTGGAGCAAAGATGTGAAGAAATTTAAAAGCGAATCCTAAAATAGGTTTGTTGTAATCCCCTTGAAGTGCAAATGGATAAAACTGTCCAAATCATAAATTGAAATACTGAGGTAATCTATGAGCTTGACTTCACAATAAATACATCAGAAAACCAAGTTGTGAACAGTCTTTGGTGTTAGGAGGAAAGAGATGGTGGGGATTTCTAATGGTACAGTTAAAATTTTTGTGCATTGGTATGAATGTCAGGAGTCAGGTCTGTGATTGGAATACATTAACAGGAAGAAATGTGAGACCAGCTACAGGAAATAGTTTTTACTGGGTTTCATGCTGAGTGCAGTATAACTGCAGTCCAGTGCAAAGCTACATTGAAACACAATTATAAATCTTCTTTTGCTGAGAAAGAACGGCATGTCCCAAAGGTTCCATCCTAACATTAGAGCTTAACTATAAGTCAGAATTCAGTGAGCAGAGCTTTGCAGGTGCATTATTGCATACAGGCACAGAGCTCTACTGGCATTGGGTAGGAGGTGCCAGGGGGGCTGACATCTTGCCATGCAGATGGTGATTTAAGCTAAGTACTTTATATGTCAGCTCCTCACCTGCTAGGATATCCTGGTTTTACTCTTGAGAACAAAATGTCAAAACGATTTTACAGTCATCAGTGATCAAGCAGTACTTTTCTTTTATTTTCTCAGATAATCCTCTAAATCACTAGCCTGGGTCCCTTCTTCAAACTTGCATCCTTTCAATGTTGTCAGTCGATCAGCTGTGTCAACATATTCCCCCTGAGTTCTAAGCTGAGACTTCCACATTGAAGCTTCTACACAGAAACATTGACATTCTTCAAAATCTATCTAATTGAAAATAGATCAGTGTAGGATTACATTTCAGCCCCACCTTGAGTTCTTCATACAGGGATGAATTTTTCAGTGCCACGCACGGTTCCGCTGGGAGTGCTGCTGCCAGGGAAGTGGTGCCAAATTTTGAGCTGCAGGCGCTCCAAGGAAATGTGTTGCCCATATCATCTCGAAATCTACTGTTACATTGTTTTCCATATATTAATCATTTGAGTGCCCAAAAGTCAATAAAACTATGCTTTTAAAATGAAAAATATTTGTGCCGGTAGGCATTATATTTCAAACCATGTGGTATTTTGAATCATTAGTCTTTAGCATTACTAGAATTTCATTATGCAACAGTTTAATGATTTAATTCAATCCTATTAAAAACATGAACCACAGAAAACTTTACTTACTTCTGACTGGGGGATAGTATATAGAGGGGCCACTGTTTTTCTTGATTTATATTTATAACTTAGACCTGAGTGTACAGGGCATAGTTTCAAAATTTGAAGATGATGCAAGACTTGGGAATATTGTGAACTGTGAAGAGGATAGTAATAGACTTCAAGGGGATATAAACAGGCTGGTGGAATGGGTAGACACGTGGTAGATGAAATTTAACGTAGAGAAGTGTGGAGTGATAGATTTTGGTCAGAAGAATGAGGAGAGGTGACATAAAATAAAGGGTACGATTCTAAAGGAAATGCAGGAGCAGAGGGGCCTGGGAGTATAGGTGCATAAATCATTGAAGGTGGCAGGGCAGGTTGAGAAAGCAGTTAATAAATTATACTGAATCCTAGGTTTAATAAATAGGGGCACAGATTGCAAAAGCCAGTAAGCTATGAACCTTCATAAAATACTGGTTCAGCCTCAATGGGAAGGATGTGAAGGTTTAAGAAAGGGTGCAGAAAAGATTTACGAGAATGGTTCCGAGGGTGAGAGACTTCAGTTACGTGGATAGATTGGCGAAGCTGGGGCTGTTCTCTTGGAGATGAGAAGGTTGAGAGGAGATTTATTAGACCTCTACAAAATCAGAGGGGTCTGGATAACATAACTGTGGAGAAGCTGTTTCCATCGAGAACCTTAAGGTGATTAACAAAAGAACCAGAGGCAACATGAGGAAAAACTTATTTATGTAACAAGTGGTTTGGATCTGGAATGCACTGCCTGAGCATGTGTCGGAGACAGGTTCCATTGTGCTTTTGAAAAGGAAACTGAATAATTATCTGAAGACAAATGATTTTACAGGGCTACAGGGAAAAGTTGGAGGAGTGAGTTTAGCTGAGTTGTGTTGCAGATAACTGACACAGAGATAATGTGCTAAATGGCCTCCTTCTGTGCTGTCACCATTCTATGATTCTAGTATAGACACATTCAAGGAACTTGATAAACGCATGAGGGAGAAAGAAGCTGAAGGTTACCCTGATAATGTGATCAAGAAGAGTGGGAGGAGGCTTGAGTGGAACAGAAACATCAGCATAGATGAGGTGGGCCAAATGGCCACTTCTGTGCTGTAAATTTCATGTAAAGCTGCCGGCAGGGAACAAAAGCACTATACTGCATTTCGCATCCTCAGGCTATCATATCCATCATATGCAGCTAGTTTCCAGACATTGAGCATTGAGGCGGCTGAGGAGGAGGCAGTGGCCGAGACAAAGGTGGTGGGGGTGGGCGGAGTGACTCAGGTGGTCAATGCTCTTGTATAGGCTGTTTGAGCTGCTCCAGGGGACTCAGGATGTCAGGCAGGGAGCCAAGCTCATTCCCAGGCACATCAAGGATCTGCAGGGCCTGTAGGCGGCCCAGCTTGACGGGGAGGCCGGCCAGCTGGTTTGACCTGAGCACCAGGTTCCAGAACTGGCTCAGGCCACACAGCTCAGGCAGTAGCTGCCGCAGACTGGCCTCCAGCTCCAGGTGATTGAGCAACGGCAGCCGGTACAGTTCTGGGGTCCAGGCTGCCCTCTTGGGCCTGCTCCTCCACCTCCAGACCCCACAGTATCAGCTCCTGCCACTGCTCAGACAGGGCCAGCCGGACCACTGGCTGCATCGCCCCGGCCACCTCTGCCATCACAACCAGAGATGGAGCATCAGAACGGATGGCCAATCAGCAAAGGAGAGGCTACCATCATGCGATTCTCAGGAAGTGCCGGAGTGGTGCTACACCCCTGGCTGCTGCCATCTTTAAAGGGCTGCAAGCACTTTCTCGAATTGTTGCTAAAGCAAATAGGCCTGAGAGGCTCAGCAGTAGAGAGCGGGCCAGTGAGCCAATGGCAGAAGTAAGGTCGTGGATGGTCCCAGGATTTAGCAATGCCCTCCTGCATCCCCCCACGATCTCCTCCAGGCAACTTGGATAAGGCAGGAGGTCATCTTCTCCCTGGAGCAGGGTGAGGAGACCGGCCTTCCAGACCATGAGGCTGTGCTAGATAGGAAAGGAATCAATCCCGTTCAAGAAAATAGTGCCAGGGAGAAGCATTGACTGTCACAGGCATGGCAGCGTATCAGTGAATGGGGCTGCTAGGCTCTGGTGACTCCTGCAGTGCTGTTCCTGAATGGCCACTTGGAGGATGGATGCTGTAGGACCATCATGGACTGTCAGACAGCTGGCAGCATGGGTGATGCGTGTCTTTTTTTGGGCAACTAATAATGATCATCCGTGTGCTTGCAGGAAAAGACAGTCCACAGTGGAGGACTGTGGGAGTACCCAGTGAGGCTGCACCTCAGGCTGATGAAAATTATCAGGAGTCATCTGTAAGGCAGCAGATGCTGGAGGTTCAGCAGGAGGTGTGGGAATATTTGGCGGAGATTCCAGAGGCTATGTGTATCCAGGCTCAGATGATAGAGGAGTCCATCTGGGCCATGAGTGCTGCCATGTATCAGGCGCCGTGCAGAGATTGGCGACACTCCTGGACAGTAAGATCCAACAAACCACTCAATGGATGTCAAAGATATTCACGGACCTGGATTCCATCCCCCACTCCATGAACCTCGGGCAGCAATGCCTTAATGAGCGGTAGAGTGGCATCTAGATTCATCGTCAGGTCCTTGCACTCCTCTGGTGAACAAAGGGGCACGGGTGTGCCTTGAGAGTGAGGAGAAGCTGCTGCCCTGAAGCATTTGGGAGCCCCTCTCAAGGCCTTCCATGTGTGGACAGTGGGTCCACCTTGCAATGGTGATTGTAGGTGCTTCAGTTACACAGTGTTTCACTCAGCCGTGATGACAGAGGAGGTTCCTGCACCTGTCTCAATGTGCTGGGACCCTACAGGCCTCAGGCAGCCAGTATGAGCTTGGCCAAAGGTCATCTCAAGCCACGGGCACCACGTTAACAGTTTTCCTCCAATTCAGCTGAAAGCAAGGGGAGAGGACCCTGAAGGAGCACATGGCAGAGATTCAAGAAGAGCACCTCACTGCACTCAGGGTAGATGGGCTATATTTTTTTGGGTTCATTAAGCTTTGCCAAATTTTCTTTTGTCATTAAGTTTCTGCTGTGGAGCAGCTTGAGTTCTTGCAATTCTTGGGGGGTATTTGTACCTCAAGAGTACCTTGGTTCATCAAAGGATTTGGTGGGTGGGACCACACCAGGTGAGGTTGAAGTATTCCCCATGTTCAACACCATGGTGACCTTAAGTGCTGCTGGCATTGAGTGGCTACCACTTCCCACAGGGTTCAGCTCATCTTCTGGCATGGCTCAAAACTCTGTGATTACCTCCCTGGAGATGCACAGCCTTTGGCGACGTTGATGCTCTGACATCTGTAAGTAGCTGAGCTGCGGTCTGCAGGACCCTCTCTTGTGGATAACCTCTTCTCCACACAGGAAGCTGGTTGCGTGCCCCTCTGTGCCCTTCTTCTCTGTTCCACCACCCCCCCCAACCCCCACCCTAGTTGCTGCTGCCTGCTGTCTGTGGCTGAAGCTCTCTCCCTCTCTCTCTTTCTCTCTCTCTTTCTCTCTCTCGCTCCCTCATGCTGACGCTGCTTCTTACTGGAAGAGCCAAAACCTGAGCGAAGAAAGCCCATGAATGGTAGATTCACTCAGTATCCAGGGCCTCCTTCCACCCCTTCTTCCACCCACACAAGCGGGTCAATGTGCCACTCTGGCAGTATATCCCCACAGGCATGGCACCGTTTCCCCTTCTCTCACTGTCTGTTCCAATTCCCATGCTGTTCCCCTCCTTTCCAATGCTCGCCATTGCTCATGATGGCTGCTGCTTACAGCCAGAGCCTATTTCCTGCTTACTCACCTGCTCCTTATACCCGGTGAGTCTCTGAAACCCAGTGGTTTACATGCAGGTCTGGAAAATCCCACAACCCTTGTAAAATCAAAGCTAATTGACTTTTGAAAAGTTTAACTACCTGCCTGCCACGTAGAAGCTCGATGTCCTCCCACCATGTCCAAAATCCAAAACTGGCAGGAAGACGTTGGGCTTCCAATGGGCCTACTAAATTCTGCCCACAGTCTTTGTGTTTACAAAATGGAATATCTAGTTTATTTCTGATAATCCTGACAGCATTTGTATAGGTAAAAGCCTCTGATAAAGCTTATGTCCACTTTCAGCATTGATGGCCATGAGTGCGAGCTTAAGTACTACACTAGGAAATCTGGGGCTTTGCTCTCCCTATCCCCTTTCAATTGAGCAGCCAGAAACTATTAAAAACATCTGTTCAGATACATGAATGTTAAATTAAAGCAGCATTTTGGTGTCACCATCATATTGGCACCACGTTTGATTCCCCCTTCTCTTTTAATATTTCAATAGAACATAAGGGGGTCAATAGCTTCTACTGATAACTTTAGTAGCCACAAAAAAAATCTGCTAGCACAATTTCTCTTTTAAATTGGTGCCCTTATTTCAGTAAAATTATTCACCAAAAGAATTTACCCCCTACAGCTCAGTGTCACACCATACACTATAGTGTTAACCTCACCTAGTGATTGAGAATTAACACCAAAGCACCAGCCAAGATTTTGCAGTGAAAATAATGGTGGAGGTGAATTACATTAATTATGCTCAAATTGGGCAGCAACTCCCAATGAGCAGAGACACACAGTTAAGTGCAAAGATCCTGAAGTTTCCGCCCAAGATGTTCCGTTCCACTGTAAAATGTGCAAAACCGGCATCTTGTCTTCTGGATCCTAGTCAAATATATTGAACGGTGTGACATTCCTGCATTAACATTATAGATGCAGCCCGAACCTGCCACTGAAGTGAGGGATTGTCCATTACAGCCTAAGTCCCCTTTTTAATGGTGTGGTAAGTCTTAATTACTGCCACACAACCTCTCTGGCACTGAAAATGAACTTTTACAAGTATAAGTCGAATTCCTTCAGCTTTTAATTATTGTTGGAGTTTTTTTTTTAATGAAGGAGTTATTTTAAACATTGTCTTTCTGTGTCTTTTATCTCTCTCCCTTTCTCTTAAATCTTTGATCCCCTCTCTTCATTTTACTTTCTGTACCAAATTTGACATTGACTTAATTATTTTAGCTTACACCTCCTGAATCGGATTCTGAACTGCTCATGAATGATTCTTCAGTCTACTGATTAAAGGGATACACTGCTTGTCCTGTTCACTCATGTTCCACCTGGCCAATAGAGAGTGCTGCACATGCTTGGATATTTGGTTTTCATCAAATTGCCAGGCAAAGTCCCACAGAAATGCTGTGAGCAAGTGCAAGTCTAACAAATAGTTGGTGTTAAAAACAAAATACTGTGGATGCTGGAAATCTGAAATAAAAACAGAAAATGCTGTAAAAACTCAGCAGTTCTGACAGCATCTGTGGAGAGAGAAACAGAAGAAGAGTCAAACAGACTCGAAATGTTAACTCTGTTTCTCTCTCCACAGATGTTCTCAGATCTGCTTAGTTTTTCCAGCATTTTCTATTTTTGTTTCAAATAGTGGGTGTTGTTTGTTCGCCATGCAAAGCAAAATCTGGCCCGTAATTTAAAATATGATGTAACAGGAGCTGACACCCAAAGCACCAATATCAATGGACAAAGAGGAAATTGGAATAGATGCAGTACATGTTGATGTTGGATGAGAACAGGATCGGGCTCATCTGTGATGATTCCCACATTTAAATAGCATGCTGACAATTATTGTAAATTCCATCAATTTTGTCATCCATAAACATCGTTACTTTTATGAATAGCCCTAATAATGAATATTTTCAGAACATGCAAATTATTTTGCTAATAAAGCAGCTCTGTTGATATTTTTAGTACAAACTTTTATAGATAATTTATTTTTATAGATATATATTTTATAGATAAAACTTTAAAAATTAGAAAGTGCTCGTGGTGTTCAAATGACTGCAGTCGTGCAAAAAGTTATGGTTAAAAGTATCTTTGCCTTCAAAGCTATTCAACTATCCTCATAGAGTCATCACACTCATCTTCTTAGAGTGAAATTGCATAACTTTTAAGACATGTTTCTCTATCCCTGACATTTTAGGTATTTCTTCTTAGTTGCAACCCCCAGCCAAGCAAATGAGGGTGGCAAGGGGTGGGGAGGACACAGTCTGTCACTTGGTTTCTACTGTAGCTGCTCTGAAACTAGCTGCTCAGAGCTGTGTGAGATGTCTGTGGCCTGATTCTCCATCAAATGTTCCCTCCCTCATGCAAGATGTGGGTTAATGTCTGGCTTCTACTCAGCATCTATCAGTAGCAGCAAGGCTGAAGATCAGATACTGGTTTAAGCCTCCCCCCCCCCCCCCCCCCACCTTAACC
Organism: Cetorhinus maximus; assembly: GCF_964194155.1. Lineage (NCBI taxonomy): Eukaryota > Metazoa > Chordata > Chondrichthyes > Lamniformes > Cetorhinidae > Cetorhinus > Cetorhinus maximus. The sequence continues at coordinate 75,388,770 of NC_135888.1, forward strand.
AGCTTATATTTCACCCCTTTCCTATTTTTACTTAGTTCTGTTGAAGGGTTACGAGGACTCGAAACGTCAACTGTGCTCTCCTCCGCCGATGCTGCCAGACCTGCTGAGTTTTTCCAGGTATTTCTGTTCCTTTTTACTCTGAGGTTGGTCTGAATGTAAAGCTCACTACCAAAAGGAGTCATTAAAGTAATTAACATAGATGCATTTAAGTTGGGCCAATGGACCTGTTTCTGTGATGTTAACACTAGGCAATTAGAAAAAAAAGCCCTTCCTTTATAAATGAACCAGGATTATTGCATTAATGTATTTTATTTGAAAAGGAGATGCCGTGTTTATAAGTCAAATGACTGAATATATTAACACAAATACATATACTGAGAGAGGGTAAGGCTTAACAGGGTGTAAATTATGAAAAAAATGCATTCTTTTTGACCAGAGGAGTCTTCTGCCAAGCAACCTACAGTTCTCAAATTTCATGAATTACATGTTCCTACTTTCCTGGATTCTAGTAAAACCATATTTACAATACCTATTGTAAAATGGGTTTGTTTTAAAACAGCACAATGTAATGCATTGGCTGTAGATATAGAGAAAGATATAATGCTATGTCTCCAAGATCATTTGTAGAGGAAAAGCTTTTAAAACAAGAATATCCTTTCTATCGCTTTATAAATATCTTCTGATGTCAATTATCAGAATGAAGAAATTAAAAACAAAATAAAAAGTAGTGACAGAATGCTAACAATTGCTGGACAGATAGTTTATGTATTTACTATTAAAGTGCTTTGATAACTTTTTAGTGTTAGTTCTCCTTTCCTGATAGGGATAAAAAGAGAAGAAAACACAACAATGATCCAAATGAGGTTGATTCTAGTCTGTTTCTAAACACTGAATAAAAAAGAGCCATTTATTTCAGCGGAGAGACATTTATCGTACCAGCAATATGCACTTCTCGCATCCAAAACTAGTGATCATAAATCTAAGATAGCCACAATAAATTCAATTAAGGAAATCAGGACAAACTTCTTTAACCTAAGAATGTTTAGAATGTGAAACTTGCTATCACATGGAGTAGTTGATCTAAATGGCACAGATGAATTTAAGGTAAAGCTGGTTGGGTACATATGAACATACCAACAATGATTGACAGGTAAAGAATCTTTGATACATTAACGGGGAAGAAATAGAGAAACATGCTGCTCGGGTTTGATGAAGAAGGGTAGGAGGAAGCTGGTGTGGAACATAAACACCATCATGGACCAGCTGGGTCAATTGGGCTGTTTCTGTGCTGTAAAATTCCATGTAAGTTCTATACTAGAAAACATCTAATTTGTACACACAATGAAAATGACAAATGGTTAAAAGAATTTGGTAGAGATTGCATCACACTTTCTTGCAATGGTTATTGTAGAAGCCTGGAGTGTCCAAGCAAAATAGTTTAAGATTGCCGCAGACACCTTTGCCAATACATTATGACACTTTGTAAAGCAACATTTCTCCCTTTAAGTCAATGGCAAAAGATATTCATAGAAACATAGAAAATAGGAGCGGGAGTAGGCCATTCGGCCCTTCGAGCCTGCTCCACCATTCATTATGATCATGGCTGATCATCCAACTCAATAGCCTGCTCCCACTTTCTCCCCATATCCTTTGATCCCTGCATTTTGAAGACAGCCAGTCAGCTGTTAATGCACTGATTTGAGAATAGGCATTTTAATAATACAGATTTGCGTTGCCTGAAGCCTGTTTGTTGACTTCCCAGACAAGTGATCAAATTATTTCATTGAAAGCCATGCGGGTTTTAACTGTTGTTATAAATATATTATTGTTGTATTAATCCACTGTGAGTCCAGGCCTCCCACCAGTTTAGTTAGTAGCTGTGCAGAAAAAATCTTTCAAACAAATACATTGGAGCGATTTCACCTTATACAAGAGGTAGATACTGTATAGTAGTGTTCCTAAACTCTTCATAGGCTTTGTCAATGACAATCCCTCCATCATAAGGTCAGAAGTGGGGATGTTCATTATTGGTTGCACAGTGTTCAGTACAATTCATGATTCCACAGATACTGAAGCAGTCCATGTCCATATGAAGCAAGTCCTGGATAACAATGAGGCTCGGGCTGACAAATGGCAAGAAACATCCACGTCACAGAAGGTCCAGGCAATTCCCATCTCCAACAATAGAGAATCCAACCATCTCCTCTTGGCATTCAGTGGCATAACTATTGCTGAATACCCTGCTTTCAACAACTGGGGGTTACCATTGACCAGAAACATAACTGGACCTGCCACATAAATACTGTGGCTATAAGAGCAGATAAGAGGCAGGGAATTCTGCGGCTAGTAACTTACCTCCTGATTCCCCAAAGCCTGTCCATCATCTACAAGGCATAAGTCAGGAGTGTGGAATACTCTCCGCTTGCCTGGATGAGTGAAGCTCCAACAACACTCAAGAAGCTCCAATCCATCCAGCACAAAGCAGCCCAATTGATTGGCATGCTATCCATCACCTTAAACATTCACTCCCTCCACCACCAATGCACTGTGGCAGCAGTGTGTACCATCTACAAGATGCACTGCAGCAACACATCAAACCTCCACTGACAGCACTTTCCAAATCCGCGACCTCTACCATCTAGAAGGACAAGGGCAGCAGATGCATGGAAACACCACTACCTGAAAGTTCCTCTCCAAGCCACATGCCATCCTGACTTGGAACTATATCACTGTTCCTTCGGGTCAAAATCCTGGAACTCCTTCCAATACAATTACATATTTTGTAATTGACTTCAGTGGAAATAACAAATGGTTAGCTCCATTTGCTAGATATAAGAGGCCACCATGATAAACATGGGCAGTGTAAGTGCTTGGGATTTTAATATCATTCTTTCTCTAAATATATCATAGTCATTAGCTTTGATATTACTTTGGTGCATTTCCATACAGCAGGGAATAATGATCTTGGAAAGAATATTATTTGGACGATTCAAGATCTGAAGTATTTATTATTAAAAGATTAAAAGTGAATTACAAAGTAAATAGTCTAAACTCCTTTATAAAGTTCAAGAAGGTCCATTGCTTATTTTAACTAGCCTTAAAGAAAATAGAATGAATCCCTTTTTCCTCCCTTAGTTTTACATGTCATTTCTAGTAGATGTGGCTAGATTGCAATTGAGGTTCTGATATTCGATCCTTAGACAGCAGTCTGATATGATTTCCTATCAATGGTAAGAGATTTTGACTGTACATCCACATGAAATTGGAAGGATAATTAGGAGCTAGGTCTGACTCCAGAGCGTACCAAACCAAAGAACTAGTAGGATATCTTGCATCACTGCATTTCATCCTGGGCATAGTACAGCTCTAGTCAGGTGAAGATTTTCTGGTGAAGATTGTTTAATTTGAATTTTGACTCTATAATTGCTCTGGGAAAGGTCTTGCTGCCACAGCGAAAATAAACTATTCAGGAAGTGGAACTCTGTTACCACTCATTCGCAACAAAGGGCAATAGATAATGTAGTTCGGGTCTACCAGCTGAGCATCAAATACTAACCTGCAAGCAGCGTCTGTAGCATGCACACAGCCTTTGATCAGTAAGTAGGGTGTGGAATGCCCTGTGGGGAGCAAACAAAATCCATTTAATCCAATAATCCTTAAGAAATGAATCCAGAAGGGCACAAATTGAATGAACCAGGGTCTCATCAAATGATGTCTTTAAACAAACATTTCCATTATCATTGTCATGCTTCACTGTTAATGGAAAATAGACTCGTTCTGACAAAATACGAGCAGCTCTAGTCACCAATATAAAATATGTAGGACTTACCATCCATTCATTTTTATCGTCAATCATGGCTCAGTTGGGAGCATTCTCGCCTTCTCAGCTATAGAAAGTTGAGCACAGTGACTTCGGACTTGAGCACAAAACCTAGGCTGCCACTTCAGTGCAGTAATGAGGGAGTGCTGCACTGTCAGAGGTGTTGTCTTTTGGAAGAGGCATTAAACTGAGGCCTCATCTGCCATCTAAAGTGGACATAAAGGATCCTATAGCCATCCAGTGGAGTCCAGTGACAACCATCCCTCTGACTTGATCAATATTACTGTGCACTGACTATCCTGAAGCTTGTTTTCTACATTCGTGTGAATACATTATAAATTTGAATCTTTCCAATTCTCATTATAAACTGTTGTGATATGCAGCAGGGAAAGATCAAAGGTACAATATAGCGAGATTTCAGTGATCACTGTTATTACTGTCAGCACGACAAGGTTGCTTTACGTGTTCAGACTAGTGGACACTTTTTTTTCTCAAATTAGCACATAAAGATTTAAAGAAAGATTCAGTCCACAACTTGAATAATAATTGCAGCTAATCCTAAACTCTTTTTTGTGTGAGTATACTTATATGCAAATCTGACATGAGACTGACACGTAGAGCAAATCATTCTCACCATAATGAACATGGTCTTTATACACAAATATCAACATTTAGTGTACTTTGAAGTCAAGGGAAAATCAAAAGGCTGGCTCAGGTATAGTTGATTAAGTGTTACCCTAGGTCCTGTAGGACGGAAGGATTTTAATTATATGCCTGTTTTTGAAGCCTTTCAGATGCAGGACGTTACCAAGGCATTTAGTTATTACTATAGCAATTGCCTTTGACAGCGTGTATAATTGTGTTTACCGTGGTTGTCATCACACTATTGTGCATCGAGGAATTCAAAGCAGTTTTGAAACAACAAAGTTAAGACGTGATGTATTTGTTCCAGTTATTAGAAGAATCAAGCTGCTCTTGGTTACAGCAGGTTTGTAAGACACGCACTTTAGGTTTGCTTGTGTCCTGCTCATAAAAACTACCACACATTGATTGTCGAAGTCATCAGACTAATGTTCACATAACAATCTGAGTAGCAAAATTTGCAAGAGCACTGTATCTCCTGCCCACGCAAGATAGCCACCGATATCTGTCTGCGCATGTGTAGAGGCAAATGATGTCTTTGCAGGAGACACAATACCGGTTGAATCTTATTCAAATCCTGAAGCCATTCACCCCAGGTTCTGAGCCCCATGGCGGGCAGGTGTTGGGGTGTGGTCTCCCCACAGTCTCTGGCGTTCAGGATGGGGAGGCTTCTGATCTACCGAGTGATGGCCACAATTCTGTTTTCAGCTCCAGAGCGGGAGATTCAGAACCTGCAAGGAGGCCATAACTGCAAACATTAGGAAGAGCCTGCTTCCCTTTAGTAAAAGGTGTTAACTTGATGCTGCCAGCGCTGTAATATTTGCAATTCCAGGTTGTGATGACTACATGTGCCCTGCTATACCTTGCCCCCCAGAAAGATGGCGGTCATGCTTACAACTGTGCATGCACGGCATTGGCAGCAAATGCAGCCTTGCAAGAATTGTCAAGTCCTACTGGGCTAAAAACGAACATGGTGAAACACAATTCCATCTTCTTATCCATGGGTAGAATTTTTCTCTCGCCGGGCGGGCACACGCCTGACCCAAATGAAGGTAAAATAGTGTGCAATGACATCGGGTGAGCATCCCGACATCATCACGCACGCTAGTGATGTTTCGCTTGGCGGGTGCACGTGAGAGGCGGCAGCGCACCCGCCAGCATTTAAGAGGCTTATTAAGGCTTTTAATCAATTAATTGAAAACTGCTTGGTTGGCGGGTGGGCAAAAAGGCCAGGCAGCCTTTGGATATTTTGTGAAACCTCATCCATGGGCAGGATGAGGTTTCCAGCAGGAATTTTTTAAAAATGAAAATGTTGAAGTCTCATTTGTAATATGCCCCTGCTCATGTGACAGTCACATGGGGGGACATGTTTTTAACATTTTTAAAGTCTTTATTTATGGTTTTAAAAATCTTCAGCTCCCTGAGGCAGCTCTGTGCCTTCAGGGAGCTTTCAGTGCGTACACCCACGAGTATGTGCAAATTTCTGCGCTCACGCTCCTCCTGCCCCCACCCCAGCACCGCGCAACAATGCAGAGCACGACTCATGCTGGCTGGCCGTTAATTGGCCAGCCAGCATAAAATCACAGTCGGCGGTCAGTTTCACAATCATCCTCGGGCCTGCCCGCCAAGCCTACCCGACAAAGGGAAAAATCCTGCCCCATGTTTTTGTGTCATATTTCTTCTAAGACATTGGGGTAGAAGTTGATTGCTCCTATTTGGTTGGGTGTAAAATAAGCACAAAACATACCTATTTCACAGTGGGACAGACTGCATCCAGTTTGCCTAGGCATTGGGCCTACTGGCGAGTTAATCGGGTGTTGCCTAAAACAGACATTAGGCTGCTGATGAACAGCCTAACGCCCGTTGAAGCACCCCTCCACAAAATTTCTTCCCAAGGAGCAGGGCAGGCCTCAGGCCTGTCATGCTCAGCTTCTTCAGTGACCCCTGAGGCTGACAGCTAAAGGTAAGTTTGTTTTTGTATATTTTTCTAAAGTTTCTGTGGAGCCAGGAGCAGCAGGAGTGCTCCCCCCCTTACTCCACTGTGCTCATGATCAGCTCCCTCCATACACATTGCCTGTTTCAAACCCCCGCATCCCTGGTGAGACAGGCAGCCCAAGATAGAAATTTCTCCTTGGTGGAGCCGCCTGTAGAGGCACAACAGGCACTGGCAGTTCTCCTGGAGTATGTAGATGAGACTTGAAGACCAATTCCTACCACTAGGCTTCTTAAATTGGACGTACAATGCCTCGCGATACTGAAAACTTACAAAATTGTGTTTAATCAGGGATTCTAATTATATTTGAATAAAACCCCAGTGAGATCCTGTCATCGATTGATGTCACAATAAAAAAATCAAGGAAATTAATTAGAAATTCCATTCTAACAAATTAATTAATACCTTTCAATGAGTTTCTCTGAGAGAGATGGTGGGGCCAAAATTCAATACCCCCAAAAATGGGCACAGGGGTCACAATATGTGACTAACCCCATTCCTACCGATGCAGGCAGCATGCAAACCTCTTACTGTCTGCTCATTTAAATGATAGTAGCATGCAGTCCAGTGCTAAACGTGCTATTAGTGGCTCATTCCCTCAGTAGGAGATGCAAGTTTGTGCGGGACTAGCACCACTTAAAGCAGGTTGCCATCTCTTAAAGGGGAGGTGTATTCTGGTTTCAGGATATGCTGGCAGACGCTGATGAGAGTGTTGGAACTGCCAGGAGAGTAAGTGTGGCAAAACAGAGGAGAAATTGTGCTCCAAGGGTCTCAGATGCTACACTGGAGGTCTTGATGCAGGAGGCAGACAGGAGGAGAGATGTCTTCTATCCACAGGGGGCCAGGAGCCCTCACAAGCACACATTCCAAAGGCAGTAGAAACAGACAGCTGTCATGGTCAATGCCAGCAGGACAAGCCCAAGGATATAGTGCCACAAAAAGTTCAATGGCCTCACACAAGTGATCAAAGTCAGTGAATTCAGCTTCTAATTCCTTATCTTGCCAACTGAATCACTGGCCTCCCACACTGCTCAATGCACAATACTCATCATTCACCTACCTACAATCTCCATCAATCTAGATTCATTAATAACATTCACAGCTTCAACTCACAATCACCTACTTAGCATTGTTGCAAGCCTCACACCCACACCCCAGCTTCCACACACTGCCAGCTATTTAACCATGAGAGCTCAGTTACCGATACTGCTCATACTTCAGATCATAGCTTAGATACGTGTTCTGAGATATTGGCTGAATTAAGAGACAATGGGCTGCAGCCAGGGCAGGGAACAAGGGTAGCATAGGTGCAGTTGGCTGGAGAATACGGTCACACATGAGGTTCTGACACAGAGGACTCAGATACGGACTTTAATAGTGTGGGCTACAGAAGGAGGCTGATCGGTATGCACACTAAAATGCATGGTGAATTGATAGGCTTGCCAGAAAGCCTACAGACAATGTCAAGGAGCTTGTAAGAGTCCAGCACAAACTTGGCACAGGGATTTTCGTAGAGCTTGGAGCCTATTTGCTCCTGTATGAAAGTGGATACTTGTGAACCCATGCAAGATGCAGTATCTGATAGCTGATGTATCAGCTTCCATTGCAGCACAAGAAGAAGCCGCCCAATGTTTGGGTGCTGCAATAGAAACTCAGATTGTTCTCATGCCAGCTCAGACTGCTACCATCATACCTGCTGAAACTGCTGTTCAGAGAGTCACAGCAGTCCAGCAATCTGCCCTCCAACATACTGTTAGGGTTGCTGAGGTGGCACCTCTGAGGGGTGGCAGTGGCTCCTCTGTGGCCAAGCCTGCTGTGCTCTCTCAGAAGGACAGCATTCATCCCTCCCTGCCACTGCCACTCTGCCACTGCCCATGTTGCCCAACAGTGTGCCAGCCCAAACCTCTGCAACCATGCTCAGGTGATTTAATCTGAAGCCAGATCTTGGGCCAGAGCTGCTTCAGCTTGTTCTCCAATGCAATATTCAGGCTCCCCCACTGAAGGTCAGCAGCCTACTACCTGCCATGCTGCAGCCACTAGGGTAGCACTGCATAGGAGCACTCACACAGGCAAAGGCACCTGCAAGACAATCATTAAAGGGATGCGCAAGGATGATCAGTTGGCTTTTATATGGAATATTCAATGATTTGATGTATGAAGTTAGTTTGGAACATTTGTTTTGTAGTGGCCTTTATTTAAGCATTTTGGCCAAGTGGGTGCTGTGATGGTCAGTTTGAGGCAAGGTAAGATGTGGGACTATTAGTGAGTGGGGAATTGGGATTGTGATTGCTGGTATTAAACTTGGATGAGTTCTTCATGGACAACCCAGGAAGAAAGGGACTTTCTAGGTTGCCTATTTTCTTCCTCTTAATCCTTTTTCTCTTCTTCCTCATAGTCCTGTTCTTCAGTTGCTCATTATATAGTGGTGGTAAGGGCTGGCTCCTCATGAAGACAGCATGTAGCAAACAACCACACATCTTGACACCTGCTCTGCCAAGTCCTGCAGGGTTCCCCTAGAGCATTTTGTGTGGTAGCTTGACTTTCATTGTATGCCTGCTGCCCATGTGTGCAGAGGTTTTACATCAGTTATCAGCCACATTGTCGTAGGATAGCCATTGTTGCCCAGTAGTCACCCTTTGGTTAGCCATGGTGGCTGAAATACACCTAACACAGTAGAGTGCCACAGAATAAAGGCATCATGAATGCTGCCAGGATACTAGGCATTGACTTGCATATGGTCACACACCAGCTGGACCTTGATTGTGACATTGGGTGGAATTGGCATGAGGTGCCCATAAAGCAATATGTGTGCAATCAATAGCATCTTGCACATCAGAAAAGCCTGAAAGCCTGGTGAATCAGTGTGTTCACTCCACCAGTTTTGAAGAAGAGTCATATTCGATGTAAAACGTTAACTCTCCTTCTCTCTCCACAGATGCTGCCAGGCCTGTTGAGTATTTCCAGCACTTTCTGTTTTTATTTACCCATACCACTTTCTGGCAAGAGAAAATAAATGGAAAGTCTCAGTGACCTTTCTTATGCAATAGTGAATAGTAAACTTGCAAATATCTCCAACTCCAGTCTGGAAGGAGCAGGGTACATAAAATTTCATCACCACAATCCTTGATGTAGCCACTGGCACTAACACCCTTGTCCTGCTCCAAGGTTGCAGTTGTGGTCACAGCAGATTGCATATTTCAGTGAGGATCTCCTTACTAAAATGCAGGCATCTCACACACTGGTCCTTGCTGAAGTTGAGATAGGAGAATTGGCTCCTGAACTTCCTGGGTGGATATGGGCTCCTGCTGAGAGCCCTCCTCCCAGTCGTCCTCCTCCCTCCTCCAAGCAGTTTGTCCTGTTCTGCACCGCATCTTCTCATTCGCCAAGTCATGATGTATTCCAGCGTAATGTGGTACAATGGTGTATGTTAAACAAAGTCCCATAAAGGGTTAACTGTAATAGTCTGTGATGTCATAGAAGGAAGTGACATATACTCATGTGATCTGAGAGTCTAGGAGAAAGCAGCATGGAAAGAAACTAGTATAAGGGAATGTTCCTTCATGACTATAAATATGTTACAATAAAGTTAGAGTGTTTGCAGCTGGTAGTTTTTGGGAGTTATTGAAACTGCTCCAACCCAACAGCACAGTAATATATCTACTAGTGTACCCATGTCTGGTAACAACTGATTTGTGCAGAAGGCCTGAGGTCAGAAAAAGCTCTTTGATCACCTGTCAAACTACTCCCTGAAGACTTTAGCAATGTTAAACGACTATAGGAAGCAAACAGTTGTAGAATTGAAGCAATACCTAGAATTAGCCAATCAGCAACTAATCTGTAGAATGATACAGCACAGATGGAGGCCATTCAGCCCATCGTGCACCTGTCAGCTCTTTGAAAACAGCTATCCAATTAGTCCACTACTTCCTCTATTCTTTTCCCCACAGTCCAATCTTGCAACTGTTTTCTCCTTCAAATATTTATCCGATTCCCACTTTTGAACGTGAATCTGCTTCCCCGCCCTTTCAGGCAGTGCCTGCCAGATCACAACAACCTGCTGCATTTAAAAAAATAGTTTCCTCACCTCCCCCACCAACTCTTTTCCCATTCTCTTCAATCAGTAAGTTGTTACATTCTTCTCTATTCAGTGTAAATGTACCAATCATACAAAAGGATAGGTGAAACAATAATGTGGGTTCTTTATTTGAAGATAAGACTATATACAGATAATATTCACTGGGATGCTATGGAGGCACATGTCTGGCCTCGACCACTGCTGACTACAAGTCAAGGCACTACTACATCACACATCCTGCCAACGTGGGTGATGATTGACAATAGTTTAAGGGTGCATATCACAACATAAGTAGTTAATGATCCCTTTAAATAGTCCTGGTGGGGGTTGCTTCATTTTGCTGAAGGTGTGTTCACTTTGTGCGAGGCTAAGAGAGGACATCAGCTGGAGCTCCAAAAATGGCAACACTGGTGTCAAGTTTTTGTGGCACCCTGATTAATGTCATCATCTGCCTGCTCTGCCTACCTCCAACGGTAATTCACTGCATGTGTTTATGCGCGTCACCATTAAGGCACTCGGTGAGATTCACCCACACCAAATGGCACCCCTAACACCCAACCCCAGCATCACTGATCTGGATTTCATACTGAGTATAGGACGGTGCTCAGAACAACGGTCAGTACCAAAATCAACATATGCTGGTTGAAATAATTTTCTGCCTGAGTACATTGAAGTCCTGGCTAAGGGGCTTTCAAATATTACAGTGCAATACATCGGAGGGGATAATGAGCCTTGAGGTTTTAATTGTAAATGAAAGAATGGATTCTGAATATTCTTTTGAATCAAACATTGAGGAAAATTCCTGCCAATATCAGTACAGAAAAGAACACCATTTGCAAATCAGCTTCAGCAAACAGTGACATAGAAGTTAGAATTTTTCACAGAAATATGAGCAATACTGAAAAGAAGCGAGGCTTGACAGCTCTGACATTGATGTCATTGTTTTCTGGAAATAATACAGCTACAGAACATTAGACATTCAGCAATGCTTTACTGTTTAAGATTGTCTTCATCTGCATGGAATGTGATGCACCCTAAGCTAGTGGACATCTGAAATTATGCTAAATTATCCTCCTGGATGAGGAAACTTTAAAAAACAAATGAGACAGGTGTCCTCTATGGAAACTTCTGCTCACAAGTCAGATGGAACTTGAGAAGGGCATAAATATTTAAACTGGATATAAAATGAGGTCAAGTGACATTGTTGTGGTTCACAGCCAGGTTCCCTCTAGGTTAGGTTCTCATTGACCCCTTCTAAACTAGGCTTTGGGTCTCATTAGGCTACATTTTAAATACTGCCAAGTTGGAAGAATCAGATCAAAATGCAATAGGATGTAGATTAATCACTTTTTGTCTATTATGTTGATACTGATGGTAAAGCTTCCTACTGCAATACAGGTACACTATAGGCAGATGCTGCTAAGCAGAACTGTGTGTTCATTAGATCTCATTATCCTCTTAAGGTTCCATTTGGATTAACCTTATAACTGTGTCACTTGGAAGAGGAGAAGGCAAAGCAGATGCACTTCGGACAACAGGGAGGTCTGGCATTATTGTGGAGCGCACATAGCTGAATGAAAGGTCCCACAGGATCTTTCTGGACCTGAGAGATAAGCATTGACTTTGCAGGCTTTGGCTCACCAGGGAGATCTCTGAGAACTGTGACAAAAGAACCGGCTGTTACAGTTGAGTGGCAGTTAAGGTGACCATCGCCTTAACTTTTTTTGCCCCCAGGAACTTTAAAGGGAGCCACTGGAAACATAAGCATTGCCAAACAATCAGTCAATCATTAGTGCATCTGTGTACTAAAAAGGTGACTAATTTCTTGCTTGTAAGATTGAAAATATACTTCACTTGCTTTGGACAGCAAGTAACAACTGGCTTGGGGCCTAGGGCTTTTTCAAATGGCAGATTTTCAAAGGTCTGGCAGGGTTAATACCTGGAACCTATGTAGTCCTTAGTCCTGTTGCCAACAGCAATATTACCTATATGAACTGTAAGGGCTCCTAGTCAATCAATGTTCAGTTTGTCTGCGACAATTTACACTAGATCATACAGGTCAATGACAGATTTCCACTCAGCACTCAAGATGTCTTTACAGCAATCTGTTCTGTCAGCTTTATTTGGTGAGATTCAGTGAGTGAAGGGCTGCTTCATGAGTCACAAAAATACCCACTGCAACCTTGGCTCATAATCCCTGCAAATCAGTGCAGCACAGATATAACCAGATGCATCTGTCAGTCATAGAGCACATTTGTGGAATGCTAAAGCAGCACAACCAGTGCTTTGACAGTTGACAGGGTTTCCTGCAATACAGAATGTGGAGCTCACTGCCACAATGAGTAGTTGTGATGAATAGCATGAATGTATTTAAGAGGAAGCTAGATAAGCACATGAGAGAGAGCGAGGTATAGAAGGATAAATTGACGGGGTTAGCTGAGGAAGAGTTGGATAAGGTGTGTGAGGTCCATAACATCTGCATTGATCAGTTGAGCTGAACGACCTGTTTCTGCACTGCAGAGACCTTATAATATTCAAAAACTTCACTAACGGAAGAAGAATCCACCAAGAAAGGCTGCAACAAGAACAACTGGAAGACATGGAGAAGAATTTTTCCAATGGCAGTATTTCCCGCCTGGCCACTGGAGAAGTCAGTGGAGAAAGCAACCCCACAAATGTCAGCTGCCCACAGCCATTTAACACTCAGAGGAACATCAATTGGCTGGAGGCGAGACTTCCACCCCTCACTCGGAGGAAGTCCTGCTTCAGAGAGCTGCCTGGCTCTCTGATTGACTGGCAGCTCTGTCGTCCCAGCACGTCACCAGGAGCAGTGACCACTGCTGGACCTAGAAGCAGTCCCCACAGTCCCTGGAGCCCACAGAACACAGGGAAATCCAGGGTTTTGCAGCAGGGAGAGGACGCCTGAGAGGTTGGGAGTGAAGGTGTGGGGGTCATGCTTTGAAGGGCACGTAGAGAGAGTACAACCGGGGCAGGGGGAGCGGCGCCCAGACCTTAATGGTGGAGGGACCCAATCTTGAAAGGGGGGGCAGTAATAGAGGCACACACCCTGCCTTCCCGTCCGAGGCTCAACAAGGATAGCCTGCTGGGCTTTTACTCTCCCCCATCACTGAAACCCTCTCACCAGCCTTGAAATTTAGTCCAGGATGGGAAGCGGCTTTAAAATAACCACTTAAGGGCCTCATTTGGGACATGGGTGAGCAAGCCTCCCTCGGCTTCACCCACCCTCCTGTAAAATTGTGGACAGGTCAGGACCAGGCAGGAGGATGGTGGGAAAGCCAGCCGAGGCTCATGATTAAGAAGCCAAAAAGGAGGCAGAAGCACAACTGTAAGAGCTATTCACCAGACATGAATTCAATAGTTTCCATGAACATTCGCCAACCCTCTCACCATCAGCCTATGTTGTTTGTACCTGCTGCACATTTAATTCCATGAAATGGGTCTTAAACAGGAGATGACATTGATTCCTCCCACCATGGTTCATTGGACTAGAGAATATTCAGGAGGGGACAATCTGATAGACATTTTTCAAAATTCTCAAAAGTTTTGAGAAAGCAGAAAGGTAATGTTATATCCTTACAAATCATTAGTTATACTTCAGTCATAATATTGTGCTAAATTTTGGGCTGCCTACTCTAGGAGGGGATAGCAAAAGTCCCAAATGGATAGCTCATTTAAAGAGCTGGAAGGGGTGTTGAATGGCCATCTTCTATCATTTTAGAGTAAATATTTAAAGTGTGTTTCCAATAGTTATAAAATTAGCAAAAGAGAGCTTGGGCAGTGTGGTAAAATGAGGTACGCTGACCCTTTAAGAGAATGCAAGTGTACTGATCATGTGACAGCATCGATGAATCACTGTACAACGCAGGCAACAAGTCTAGTTCTGGAGGTTTCTGAGTGAACATGTATGATCTGGTGCACTGCCCTATGTCTCAATAAACCATCACTGTTTATTCTTACATCAGTCTCTCCCCGTTATTGATTGCAAGCAGCAATTAACAAGAACATAGGGAGGCGTGCAGTTAGAGTTCAGTTGGCCAACGAACCCTTTATCAAAGACATAAAAGACAGGGGCCAGAATTTTCCCATTGACGGGGGCAGGCCCCACATGCTGACGTGTAAAATGATGCGCGGTGACGTCGGGTGAGCGTCCCGACGTCACCGCGTGCTATTGCGATATTCAGGTGGGCAGGCGTATGATGTTCTCCGGTGTGTGCCCACCATTAATTAATCACCCAGTTAAGGCCCTTAAGGCAGCAATTGTCTGCTATTTTTCGGGGCCTGTGCAATCTTCAGGATGTCACACGGGCGCAATGGGCAGGCGGGTAGGAGATATTTGTATAAACTTCATCCACAGGCAGGATAAGAGGGGTGAGTGGGGTCGCGAGTGGTATTTGTCAGATATTCAATTGTGAAAGTTATTGATACTTGCCTGTGTGAGCAGCAATACTTCAAAACTCTTCACAACTGCTTGGACAGGAGTAACAGGCTTCAGGTCAGGACTCTAAAGTAAAGATTATTTGTGGGACCTACAGCTTTCAGGAAGCCTTCCCTTAGCCTGGGAATGGGAGTTGTGCTATCCTCTGGAGGTACCTCCTCTGAGGAGGAATAGAGGGCCAGAAGGGGGAAGAGGCCAGGAGTCCACACTCAGCCTCCAGGGTAGCCACCTTTGGGAGGAAAGGCACAGCCACAAGGGGTGCAGGGGCGAGAAGAAGTCCAAGGTGGAAGGGGCCACAGAAGATGCCACTATCCTGCTGCCAGGGTTGACAGGTGGCAAAGCAGCTACCTCAATATGTCTGAAGTGCAGTGCTGAAGGAGGCTCCGTCTCTCAAGGGAGACAGTCACCTCCATCTGTCAGGTGATAGGCCCTGAGATCTGTGCCAACTGTGTGGGTGGGCACCCCATGCCAATGGCGCTGAAGGTCACGGCTGTCCTCAACTTCTATGTCTCTGGCTCTTTCCAGGGCTCAGTGGGTGATCTTTTCAGAGTCTCCCAGTCAGCTGTCTGCACTTGTGTAAAGCAGGTGACAGATGCTCTGTTCAGGCGTGCATTGACTTTCATCGACTACCACTGGGATGAGGCCAGCCAGACACAACGAGCCAGAGACTTCTCAGCGATTGCTGGCTTCTCCCGTATCCAGGGTGCAATAGACTGCACACATGTGGCCATCAAGGTGCCAGCAGGTGAGCCCGGTGCCTTCGTCAACAGGAAGGGCTTCCACTCCATGAACGTGCAGATAGTGTGTGATCACAGGATGCTGATTCTACAAGTCTGTGCAAGGTACCCAGGCAGCTCCCACGACGCCTACATCCTCAAACATTCCCAGGTGCCGAGACTATTCAGTGCTCCAGCCCGGCTGGATGGCTGACTGCTGGGTGACAAGGGCTATCCCCTCAGAAGGTGGTTCATGATGCCTCTCCGCCATCCAAGAACAGAAGCTGAGCAGTGGTACAATAGGTGCCACGTCTCCACAGGGGCTGTGGTGGAGAGAACCATTGGTCTTCTCAAGATGCGCTTCTGATGTCTGGACCCCTCAGGGGCGCATTCCAGTACCCCCCAGATCGTGTGTCGCTGATAGTGGTTGCATGCTGCGCTCTCTGCAATCTTGTGCTGGACGCAGTGGACGATGAAGACATCAACACAGTGAGTCCAGCAGTGAGTCCGAGGATGAGCACGTACAGGAGAACGCTGAGGGGGTAGACGCTGACCCAGGCAACCTCCAGGGAGGCAGGGACACCTGGAAGGCTTTAATCTAACCACAGATGGACCTCCAACACAAGCCAGGGCTGTAGGCTTCATGCTCGATACCTGGGTGCAATATATGCCTGGGTAGAAACACTAACTAAGGGCCTTGTCAATAAAGCTCAATGTCACACAACTCACTCATAATATCATGTGTTCCCATCCACCTACCGAAGTAAGGAACCATCCTGAGCCATGCTTAGATATCAAAATTTAATGATTTAACAAAACGAAATTCAGAAAAAAAAATTACAAAGGTGTTGCACATCACACCAAGTGGTCATAAACTAATAGGGGGCAACATAAAAGCACAGTGAGAAACCCGTGGTGCATTTCAGGTGCCTTAAGTTTACACTTACGGAAGCTGCGTCTTGGTGCTCCCCCCTCGCTGGGAGTGGCATCTGAAACAGCCTGTTCACTCTGCTATCCTGTTGGCCTGGATGACCTTGGTGGACGTCCTCTGGCCCGTGGAGCCCGTGCTGGCCCCACCTGGGAGGGAACGACTAGTTCCACACTTGGCATCTCCTCAGTCGCCACTGCCTCATCGGATCCCACGGTCACTGGGAGAGGGGCGGAAGACCTGTTGCCTGCATCCGGAGCACCCTGAGAGGTGCCCGCAGAGACGACAGGCAGTTGCTGCGACGACGTGAGGTTGCTTCGGGCCTCCCTGCTCACCATGGATGGATGGGCACCGAGTTCGGGAACTTGATGCCCAAACCATCTACCACACTGGCACAGACCAGCTGAGGTCAATGCCACTGTGAGAGCTTGCAGGTCCAAGCGCAACCCCAGGAGGCCCTGACCGAGCTTGTGCCTGGTCCCCAGCAGTCCTCCGACTGCCGGCGCCCTGGGATTTCTCTGTCTCTGCCAGCACCTCAAGCGGGTGTGAAGTGCCCTCACCACTGTGCCCCAGGACACTAGCCAATGATCTAATTCCGACCAAGGTGCTCATATCTGCGCTGGTGCCTGCCTCGCAGAGATGCTGTGATGCTGGTGAGTGCAAATGTTCAGAGCCCTCAGGGATGAGAGGTGGCCCCTCTGCCTCCTCCTCCCAGCCCTTCTCCGGTGATGCTGAAAGGAAGAACAAGGATATGTGATTAGTTAACATGGAGACAATATCAGTATGCATGCCTGGCCCCTAGATCATTATGCACTCATTCTTCCATAATCAATGGTCAACCCATGTTTTAAACTTCAATCACTGAGCATTCAGCAGTGGCATGGCTGCTGGGGCACACATGGTGGGCATGGCTGCTGGGGCACACATGGTGACCTCAGCGCTCAGCTAACATACCTCCTCATGGCACCCCAGTCTCACCGCCACCAGTGGGCCTGAGTACCTGGTGGCTCTCCAGATCCAGGCCTCCTGCTTGAATCGAGTCACGATGGCCAACTGGGCCTGACCTCTGCCAGTCCGCATCCACTCTGTGGAATTGTGTGCAATCTTCTCCTAAAAAGGAGAGAGGAGCGTTGATTAGTCCAGCCTGTACCTGAATTCCTATCACATCCCTGCCAACCCAGCCAGATTGGGACATTGCAGGGCTCCAGTTCTTCATCACCTCGCAGCTGCCGCATACTCACACCAAGAAGGTAGGGCTGACCCCCTCCTTGCCCAAATGCTCGCTCCATCACATTTGGCACCACACGGTCTAACCTTGCAAGTAAGGACGCACAAGCACAAGGGCAGCAGATGGATGGGTGCCCCGCCACCTGAAAGCTCCCCTCCCAGCATGTCAGCACCCTGACTTTGACATGTTTCGCAGTTCCAGCACTGCGCTTGGGTGCAGATCCTTGAGTTTCACCCCCATTCTATACTCTGGGTGTCAGTGTCGCACATGATGCGGGTGCAGAACTCATCTCAGCACTATCGCCTCAGGGTGAAGTAGGCATGGGCAATATCTGCTGGCCCACCCAGAGAGGGAAACATGCCGTGAAGGATTCAATGCTGTAACTGCACTCAGAGGTGTTGGGGAGGGGAGGGGAGGGTGGCGCCTTTGGGGGAAAGGCTGACGGCTGTATTAAGTGACCTCTGCCAACATGATATTCACCCTTCCCGAGCGCAGGAGGTCGTTGAGTCTCTTGCAGCACTGGACCCATGTGCATCGCACCACATCATGGGAGCTCACTGTCTCGGCCACCTCCTCTCAGGCACGTTTGGTCAGGTGGGAGGGCCTCCACCTCCCGTCCCTCGGAAGCAGGACCTCCCGCTGTGCTGCCACCTCCTCCAGGAGGGCAGCTAGATGCTCATCTGAAAAAAGAGGGGCACACTGTCCCTCTGCCCTGCCCTCCAGCTTGGCCTGCTCCACTGGCCTACCCTCCGGACTGGCCTGCTCACCAGAAGCCTTCTGGTAAGCCCTTCTACCTGCCATTGTGAGCAGCCTTTGCAAGGCTGACAGTGCTTCATTTAAACAGGCCACCGGGTCGCCATTGGATCCAGTGGTCATTGCACTCCCACCACCGCCCACCCACTCCCGCTGTCCTCGGGAGTCGTGCATTATGCTGGGCGGGCCTTAGTTGGCCTTAATTGGGTCTGCACCCCACCACACCTGCTCCTGCATGGCCTGCCCGACATGGGGAAAATTCGCCCCAGGATTATTAGAACATGATGTAGGTGAAATTGGGCATGGTGCAGATACAAAACTGATGATATCTCACCAGGGCATATGGTCCATTAAATGAAGTAGAACTGATTATTTATTGGGTGTCACCAGTTACGATTCTGCCTGTTTCGAGTCCACGCCCAAGTCCAATCTCACCTCTGGAATGCTTTACCAAAAGTGGTTACTAAGGCACAGACTATGACATTTATAAGCATTTGAAAGGGATGAATATGAAAAGGATATAGGAAAAGAATGGGGAAATGGGATTAGTGTAGATGGCATTAGCTGAAGAGCCATTGCCCACAGCCGTACATCAGGACCCATGTAACGATTAGTAGGACAACAGCCTAAAAAAAGAGTCCACGGAATGTTTATCCATCTTTAAATCAGCACACAACTCAGCAGTTTCCAAATACTCTGCAACATATGTGAACTCACTGAGCAGGATGGTTATACAACATTGTCATGGACAAGCTAATTTTTAAACCTCATCACATAAATATACAGTTTGCTAAGATCATTATTGTGCAATCCCGTTTGATGCTAGAATTCATCAACACAGGCTTTAAGTACAGTGTCCACAGCAAGTCTACTTTAAGTACAATTTACAGTTTATTCAACTAGAACAAATATTTACATTAATTGTAAGAACAATAAATAAGACATCTGTATACTTCTCCATTCTTTTCTAATTGACTAAGGTGCTGATTTCTTTTGTTGCTATAATTATTTCTTAAATCTCTAGGTTTTGTTTAATCACATCCCATAAAATGTTCTTCTTGCTCAGGAGTTAGGAGCGCTGGACAATGTGGTCCAGCTCTACACCATCAATGCAAACTGAGAAACATGTCTCAGTTGCAGGGAAATACCTCTCCAATCCTTATCGATCCCTCAGAGGACCTGCCAGACTAACTTATAGGGAATCATAAGGACCCAAACTCCTCAAAGAGATCACTGGTTCCAGTTTGGTGCAGATGTAGCAAAATATATCAGAAGATGAGTACCACAGTGAGGCAACACTAAAGTAAGACAATATCTTACCTTGTTAGTTAATGTCTCGCCTTGTAGGATCAGTAAAATTCCAAGTCAATAAATTAGAATGGTTCTTGATTGAGATGTCTGTGCTGCATTTGATAGTTGTGTTCAGTACAGCACTTCTGAAATGATTTTATGTTATCTCTTGAAGAATCTGTGTTTATTTCCCTGAGTCATCCACTCCTGAAACTAAGAAAACATCAATTTCTATCATGGTGTCCTTCACCAAATAACTTTCATTAGCTGTTAGATCAATACATTTACAAAATATCTCATCAGCTTCCAAAGAAGTTAGTTTCACACAGCATTACTTTTTACATTAGGAGCTACTTCAAATTTTACAATGTGCTGGAGAAATTTTTCCTTGCCTGTTGGTTTTATGTTGACTGATATTAGTTTTAGCTGCAGATTTTAAAACAATGAATTTAGATGGTGCCTTTAACAGTGAAAAGCAATTCTAGGTATATCACAGATGCATAATCAGAAATAAATGGATACCGTCCAATGTCCCAAAGCGCTTCACAGTCAATTAAGCGTTTCTGAAGTGGAGTCACTTGTTGCCACATGGGAAATCATAGCAGCACATGTGAGAGAGACACATGCCAGCATGTGTCTTTTACTCTCATGGCCACAGCAAGAGAGGATATAAACATATGGGTGTTATGTTTAGCGTTTGGAACTGGCATCGAACAGGAATGGGCAATCTGATCCCTGAAAGTATAGCAGTGTAGTATCTTGTTGTCAGCAGTCTATGGACCCAATTACTTTCGAGAATCCATGTGGTCGACAGTTGAGACGTTAGATGGTCCCTGGAGGACTGTGGAACCTCAAACACCAAGCTTTATTCACAAGCTTCATGTGGTAGCAAATTCAGACCTTCTGAAAACAGTCGAAATCCATAAATAGATGAACAGTCACCTCCATTATTCAACAGCCATTTAAGATATTGGGCAGAGTTTTATGTCCCGCGGGCGGGCACGCACCTGACCCAATTGGGCGTAAAATAGCACGTGATGATGTTGGGCGAGCATCCCAACGTCATCGCGCACTCGTGTGATATTTTGGTCGGCAGGCACGCGCAAGAGTTGGCAGCGCTCCCGCCAACAATTAAGAGGCCTATTAAGGCCATGAATGTATTAAGTATGATTTTTCGCTGCCCGTCCAATGTCATGGTTGACGGGCAGGCAAATTGGCCAGGCAGCCTTTGGATTTTTGAGGAAATGAGGCGGGATGAGGTTTCCAACATTAACTTTAAAAATAATAAAAATGTTTTGACAGAATTTTTATAATCTATATGTTCATGCAAGGGAGCCTGATGTGTGGACATTTTTTTTTCAGTATTTCCAAATCTTTATTTCATGCTTTAAAATTCTTCAGCTTCCTGAGGCGGCTCTCTGCTTTCAGGGAGCTTTCATTGCACACTCAGTAGGTAATAAGGAAGGCAATTGGAATGTTGGCATTTATTGCCAAAGGAATAGAGTATAAAAATAAGGAAGTGTTGTTGCAACTGTACAAGGCATTGGTGAGACCGCACCTGGAGTACTGTGCACAGTTTTGGTCCCCTTACTTGAGGAAGGATGTAGTTACATTGGAAGTGGTTCAGAGGAGGTTCACTAGATTGATTCCAGAGATGCAGGGCTTGTCTTATGAGGAGAGATTGAGCAGTTTAGGCCTATACTCGCTAGAGTTTAGAAGGATGAGAGTAGATCTAATTGAGGTATATAAGATGCTAAAGGGGATAGACAAAGTAGATGTGGAGTGGATGCTTCCCTTTGTGGGGCGTTCTAGAATGAGAGGCCATAGTTTTAGGCTAAGGGGTGGTAGATTTAAATCAGAGATGAGGAGGAATTACTTTTCTCAAAGGGTCGTGAATCTGTGGAATTCACTACCTCAGAGTGCAGTGGATGCTGGGACGCTGAATAAATTTAAGGAGGAGATAGACAGATTTTTAATTGGTAATGGGTTGAAAGGTTATGGGGAGAGGGCGAGAAATTAGAGTTGAGGCCAAAATGAGATCAGCCATGATCGTATTGAATGGCAGGGCAGGCTCGAGGGGCTGAATTGCCTACTCCTGCTCCTAGTCCTTATGTTCTCCCCTGTGCCTGTGCAGACTTCAGCACTCGCCCTCCTCCCACCCCCACCCCGGCAGCACTGAGCCTTTCAGTGTGTGTTTCTGGTCGTTAATTGGCCAGCCAGCGTGAAGTCAGGTCGGGGGCCAATCTCAGGCGGTGGCCCGTTTCCCGGCCGCTCCGAGGCCCACCCACCGCACCCACCACACCCACCTGATGATCCGAGTTTATATATAACAACAATGACCTTCAGAAATAGGTGATAACACGAATAAAATACAATTTTTTTACAAGGTTTCATCATGTATTTGAACTTGTGGCTGGCTTTTATATTACTACTAGGCCTCTCGAATTATCAAGTAATCAACTAAAAATGAGAGAAGAAAAGCAATTGAAGTGTGAAGCTCAACTGTAATGTCCCAGAAGCACTTTTGGAAAGTAGAACAGTTGATACATAAAATATTTCAGGAATAAATCTAAATTATGGAAAACAATACCTTCACATACCATTCTGAATTTCCACAGCCAAACATTATACTGATTGTAATAGCCTTACATGACAATACAATGAGCTATCACCAACTAAATTAAAACAATTAAATGGCAGCCCTGGTGGGGTATACCATGAAGATTCAACTTGCCAACCAAAACATTTGATAAATAATTCCTTGCAGCCACAGCATTATTCCTCAGCCAATCACAGTCAATGCATTAATGTCATAACACTCAAGGTGTATTCTGAACATAAATTTTAAATTTTTCTAAACTGTGTATTTTCTTTAGTCAACTCCTTTTTATGATACAGAGTGCTTTATTTGCTTTTACTCATACAGGACTGTGAATGAGCCTAAGTGATGCTGGGCTTGCAGGAGTTATCACATCTGACGCTACCTGACAGGATCTATGCTGGCCTGTAGTCTTTTCTAGAGTCTTTTCTTCAGGTTGCAGCCTTCTTGGTAGCTAGTTGACTTGCCTTTAAACCCACCTTTTAGTTCACTAGAGAGAAAGAGAAAGAGAGGGAGGAAAGATTAAAGATTAGCTCAGCAATAGTTAGTGTCTTCAAGCTTGCGGCAGAATGTTCCAGACTGTGGCAGCAATAACAGAAAAGCCACTGATGCAGACAAAATAGACAAATAACTGAGAATCAGGCTAGAGATTATTATATTAGGCAATGTGTAGTAAAAGGACCAATCAGGGAGAGAAGGGAAAATTGCTAAGGAAAAAATAGTGTATAAAGAAGTAACATTTTTTATTTTTAGTTAGTACAATGAGAAAATGGATGCCTATATTTATTGTACTCTGCCATGCTACTCTGTTTATAAATAGCTTTGTATGCTGAATTAGGAAAGGCAAGTATTGTAGGCTTAACCATCAACCAACTTCATTACTATACAAGTGAATAATGCAAGTTTTTTTAATAACAATATTATGCAGACAAAACTTTTCCAATGTTTTACTGATCCACAATACATCTCATTTCTGTAGCTCTTAGATCTATTCATTTCTAATTAGGGTCTGATTTTAATTCACTCAAAAGCCAATCACTTACCCAGAGTTAAAACGAGGTCCATCATGTTCTTAAAGTCATGCTCAGCCAATGTCTTTCCTCCAGTTCCCAGTTTATGCTTCATTGCATATTATATGAGACGGCTCTAGAAGGCTCTTGGCTACTTGGATATAAATTGCTATGGAGCATTCAGAGGTCAGATGTTACATTATATTACAATGAGATAAACTACTATGCTATTAATTTAGAACAACAGATAAAACTTGGCTTTTACTTTCTTACTTCTGCTAGTTAGACAAAACCCCACTGTTTCAATACAGTTTTTCTTATGCCTTGCATCCAAACCACAGGACATCAACCGCAATGAATGTTGAATGTTAAAGTAGGAAAACAATTATTGGAATAAATAAAAGAAACACAATTTTATTTCTAGTTTTGTTCTTGTTCTTCCTGGAAGGCACTGCCTAAACACAGGGCTCATTTATGAGCAAAAAGCAGGGATGTGGAAGCACGACTGCACTTTGTAAAAGCTAGCAAAGGTCAGGCAGGCTGATTGGCCACCTTCTGTGCTGTAATTTTCTGTGATTCTATGATTTACCTTGGTCTATCAAACTTTAGAATGTTGACATTGGAAAGATATCTTTCTGACTGTAAATGGAAAGCTAGTAATGAGAACAAAGTTTTCAAGACATCCAATGATGGACAAATATCTGTCACACAGCAGGGAAGTTCCTTCCTGAACTTGGGGCAGATTGTTCGTTGAGGATAGAAGGAACTATAAAATTGCCTGTAATCTTTGGTGTTTTCAACCTGATATTTTCAATTTTTAAAGGCTTAATATAGATACAGTACTAAGGAATTTAAGTACAGAAAGTAATATTCCCCATCAGGGTCATTACATTCACCTTGGTGGATAAAAAATAGAAGTGGTAAAAGACACAGAGAACTGCATTGGATCGCCCCAAAAATTGACGTAGGGATTGCTATGCACAATTAACCAGCATCTATCTGTTGATTGCGATGCAGCATGCCAACTGTGTGCTGCCTGCTCATTATAATAATTCTGCATGCAGCCAGTGTTAATGGTGCTGTTGATTGGTTGCACACATCAGAAGGGGGCCAAAAATTAATTTGATAGTGCGACTTAAATCTATACTCAGAATCCCTTAGAGGGGTGTAGCATTGTGACTGGAGCTGGGAATCCTGCAGGAAGTGAACCTAACCCAGGAAACAAGTGAAGAATGGCATAACACTGTAAAGAGCAGACTCCAAGGTTTACAAAGCGGACTCCAATGCTGCACTTAGCCTTAGTGAGCAAATGCCCACTTAAGGGCTTCATTCCACCACCACTGGTATTTAACCAGTGGCAGGCAAGGCAGTCACCATGTGGTTCCCTGAAAAGCTGTCAAGTTTGCTTACGGACTCCTGGGGAAGGGATTGAAGTGTGGGGGTGTAAGGTGGGGGGTTCCCTCGCTGTCAGGCATTGAGCGCCTGATCAAGGGACCCGGCATCGGGAAGGTGGAGCCGAATGAGAGTCACCTTCCTGCCCTTTCTTCCCACCACCCCCCAACCCCCCTGCTGTTCCCCAGCCAGGAAACCCCATCCCATGATTTCCATACTGCCCTCATTCACCTATGACCTGGGTTCCTCCTGGGCCTCTGGTAGATGAATTGTCAGCGGCAGCCATTGCTCCTGCTGGTGCTACCTGCAACGGAGAGCTGCTGGCCTCTGATTAGCCAGCAGCTCTCAAGGGCTGTTATTTCCTGAGAGGCACTTAATAAGGCGGGCCATCCCCAAAGGAGGATGGGGCTCTCACCAACTCGAATGGCAGGTGAGACCACTATCGCCTGGATTAAATTCCACCCAATATAAGCATGCACCTATTACCTTCCCCCACCTCCCCTCACATCCCATCACATCCTTTCCTTTAGGCATTTCTCCGCTCAGATAGCCAAGAAGTACAACCTAGTCAGGCAGTGGAGGAACAGCAAGAAGATAGTGATGATGAAGACAGCCAACAGCTCAGACACTGACACTTTGTCTATCTTAGAGAATAGCATAGAAGTAGAAACTGCATCGAACAAAACAAAATGGAGAAAGACACTGGGTATGAGTGGCCTGCAACCAAGGCAGAGGACAAGGCTATCACAGGTGCCAGATGTGCGACTCTGCTACAGATGTTTCAGATGAACACGTCGATAGGTTAGGGCAGCTTATTTACTGTACAAGACACAAAGCACAATCACTCATAAGGGATTGGGTAAATATGATGTGCACTCACTTATTATATTCAACACTGAAAACAGTTATACATAGGTACAAAGCTTGAAGACATCAGAACTATGTGTATGTGCTCTGCTCAAAGCAAAAGTGAAACTAAGATTAGATCACATGACACACTTCCATATTAGTGATGTCATGCTGATATCTTTAAAGGCATATTATAACATCCCCCTTTTTAAAGATACTTTCCCTGCTTATGAAGACTACCAAAACCTTTCAAAGCACTTAAAACGTGATTTTCATAAGTTTACAGTTGGGACAACAAATTCATATTCAAGATCCCACAGAAGGTGTGGGCAACCAGCCGAGGTGATGAGGATTTGTTCAGAACCAAGGTCCTATGAAGTCATTAAATGCAATGGCGCAATGGTGAGGCATAATGAAGGACAAATCAACTCCATTCCAGCTTCTCAACCATCATACAGTTCTATTGCATCTAGGACAAGATCCCAAATGCAACCAGGAACAACATCCAAGATTGACAATCCCACAGACTACTATGAGCAATGAAAGAAACCTGCAGACAAGGTTACCATCATGAGATCTGGGTATATCAGCATATTACCTTTATGTTTTAGACACTCATAGGTTCATCAGTTCTATGCACTTGTGCAAAGGTAGCTAAACGTGGGCATGTAATGTAAATAGTTATACTTCTTGCCACAGGAAAGGCACACCCTTTCTCAACAATTCCCTTAGCGATAAAGATTTTTGAGCACAATTGGGAATGTATGGGGACACAAAATTAAAGAGACCTAGGCATCTTTGAAGACCATCCTTATCTTGAGGAGTTGGCATGGCCTTAATATCCTCTATTTTACTTGGACTGGGATATATGCCAGCACTGGAATAAGTAGAACCAAAGAAAATGATCTGCTGCATGTTGATGTCGCATTTCAGACTGTTGAACACCAACCCTTCATTTTGTGCCGCTCGCATCAATAAGTTCTGATTAGGATCACAATAGCTATGTCATCTGATGCATCCTGGTACAGTGCATATAACATGGTCAATGTGAGCTTGAAAGAGATCCTGGCTAACAGTTAGCCCAAAAGGAAGTCCTCGAAAATAGTTTCATCCAAATGGGGCAATTTCTGGGTCTTTAATTTCCACGATGTAGATCATCTGTGACACCCAGGAGAATTGATTGTTCTGCTCCAGCACTATGGACCCTGCACACGGGACTAGTGAAACATTGTATGCTGAGAGTTTCACAGCGATAGGTTTCCCATGGCCTTCCACGACTGTGGATACATGTTCTTTAGAATTCTCAGAGGTAGTATGTTGGCACTTGGCCCTGTGTCAATCTTAGCTAATAGCTAATGGTTACCAACTTTCTTAGGATAGATAATTCGAATCTTGGCACATACTTTGGACATTGTGATGGCATCTGTTTTCCATGGGTAGAATTTGCTGTTTGACGTGCGAGGGGTGGGCCCCGCACGTCAGCGCGTAAAATGATGCGTCCCGATGTCACCGTGCGCCATCGCGATATTTCACTAGGCGGGCATGCGATGAAGTTCGACGCACACCCACCATTAATTAACAGGCTAGTTAAGGCCCTTAATTCGTCAATCGATGGCGATTTTCAGGCGCCCGTGCGATCTTCGGGTCGGTACACGGGCGGAATGGGCAGGCGGGTAACAGATTTTTCTATGAATCTCATCCACGGGCGGGATAAGAGGGCCCAGTGGGGTTATCAATCCGCTTTGTGAAGTATTTATTGGAGAAAGTTTTTTAAACTTGCCTGTGTGATCTGCAGCAGTTCAGAATACATTCCAGCTGCTTTCTGTGTACATTGAACCTTCAGCTCAGCACTCTGCAGTCAGCAATCTTTATTGGGCCTGCATATTTTCGGAGGCCTCCCCTTTGCCTGGGTATGGGACCTGACTTGTCCGCTGGAGGCAGCTCCTCTGAGGAGGATGGGAGGACTAGAATGAGGAGAAAGCCAGGAGTGGACATTCAGCCTCCAGGGGAGCCACCTTTGGGATTACAGGTGCAGGCACAAGGGGCGCAGGGCCAAGAGGTAGTCCAAGGTGGAAGGGGCTGCAGAAGATGCCACTATCCTGCTGCCAGGGTATACAGGCAGCGAAGTAGCTACCCCAATATGACTGAGGTGCAGTGCCGAAGGAGGCTCCGTTTCTCAAGTGAGACAGTCAACTATATCTGTCAGATGATTGGCCCTGAGATCTCTCCTAACTGTATGGGCAGACACCCCCATGCCAGTGGCTTTGAAGGTCACAGTTGCCTTCAACTTCTATGCCTCTGGCTCCTTCCAGGGCTCGGTGGGTGATCTTTGTGGTGTCTCCCAATCAGCTGTCCACACTTGTGTCAAGCAGGTTACAGACGCTCTGTTCAGGCGTGCATTGACCTTCATCCTCTACTGTTGGGACCAGGCAAGTCAGGCACAGTGAGCCAGAGGCTTCGTGGCCATTGCAGGCTTCCCCCGCGTCCAGGGAGCAATAGACTGCACACATGTGGCCATCAAGGCACCAGCAGGTGAGCCCGGTGCCTTCGTCAACAGGAAGGGCTTCCACTCCATGAATGTGCAGATAGTGTGTGATCACAGGATGCTGATTCTATAAGTCTGTGCAAGGTATCCAGGCAGCTCCCACGATGCCTACATCCTCAGATACTCCCAGATGCCGGGGCTCTTCAGTGCTCCAGCCCGGCTTGATGGATGGCTGCTGAGTGACAAGGGCTATCCCCTCAGAAGGTGGCTCATGACGCCTCTCCACCATCCAAGAACAGAAGCTGAGCAGCGGTACAATAGGAGCCATGCCTCCACAAGGGCTGTGATGGAGAGAACCATCGGTCTTCCCAAGATGCGCTTCCGATGCCTGGGCCACTCAGGGGGCGCACTCCAGTACACCCCAGATCATGTCTTGGTCATAGTAGTTGCATGCTGCGCTCTGCACAATCTTGCGCTGGAAAGTGGGGACGCAGTGGACGATGAAGACATTGACGCACTGAATGAGGCTGCACACATGATGAGTGCAGCATTGATTCTGACGATGAGCAAGCACAGGGGGATGCTGAGGGGCTAGACGGTGACCCGGGACTGCACCAAGGAGGCAGGGACACCTGGGAGGCTTTAATCCAACGAACCTTCAGCTAGCTCAACACAAATGGATCAGCAGGACCAGCCTTGCCTGGCATTTCCATACTCAGCACCTAAATGCTAAATCTGCCAGGTCATCAGCGGGAACTAAGGGCTTTGGACATAAACTTTAATGTCCAAACAAACATTCATGACATTTATCTTAAACATACACATGAAGAACAAAGGAGCCACCCTTAGCCATGGTAACACATCTGATTTTTATTTTACACATTAGATGTTCTCACAAATCCAAAACAAAACATTAATCAAGCAGAAAAAAAATTATAAGGATCTAATCTCAGGCCAACACAAAATCACCAGTGAGAAACCCGTGTTGTGCCTAAGGTGCCTTATGCTTACGTTTGCGGGTGCTATGTCTTGGCATCGCCCCATCGCTCGGAGTGGCATCTGAGCCAGCCTGCTGACTCTGCTATCCTGTTGGCCTCGATGACCTTGGTGGACGTCCTCCAGCCTATGGAGCCTGTGCTGGGCCCGCCTGGGAGGGATCTGCCAGTTGCACAGCTGTCATCTCCCCAGTCATTGCAGCCTCACCCGATGAAGCGGTCACTGGGAGAGGGGCAGAGCAGCTGGTGCCCTCATCTGGAGCGCCCTGAGAGGAGCCCGCAGATACGACAGGCAGCTGCTGCACCGACGTGAGGTTGTCCTGGACCTCCCTGCTCACCATGGATGGATGGGCAATGAGCTGGGAAGCTTGAAGCCCACACCATCTGCCAAATTTTCATTGACCAGCTGTGGCCTCTGGCGTTGTGAGTGCTTGCAGGTCTGAGTGTAACCCCAAGAGAAGCTGATTGTTCTCCTGGAAGCCCCTCTCCATGAGAGTCGCCACTGTCTCCATGGAGAAACATGACGCTCTGCCAGGAGGCTCATTGCATCAGTGATGCTCCGCGTGGACTCCTCCACCACAGGCACCAAGTAAAGCACAGCCTCATGTATCACCCCCAGATGGTCCCGCACATCCGGCCACATTTCCTGCAGTGGCTGTGTCGCGGACGACTCCAAAGGCACATCATCAGGCACTGACTGAGCATGTGCCAGGTCCCCTGTAGTCCTCCGACTGCAGGCGCCATTGGCACTCTCTGTCTCTGCCAGCTCCTCCAGCGAAAGTGAAATGCCCTCTCCACTGTGCCCCGGGACACTAGCCGATGTTCCAATTCCCACCAATGTGCTAATATCTGCGCTGGTGCCTGCCTCACAGAAATAGTGTGACGCAGGTGACACTTGAGGGCCCTCAGGTGTGAAGGAAGCATCTGGAATTGCTCCTGGTGGACAGGCTCTGATGATGCTGAAATTAACAACAAGGACAGTGGATCAGTTAGCGTGCACACAGTGACACATTTCATCCCTTTCCCCCTGGCTCATTATGCACTCAACCTTTCAGAACCAATGGACACGAACATTGGTGGGGTGGCAAATAGTGAGGAGGATAGCCTCACATTACAGGTGGATATAGATGGGCTGGTCAGCTGGGCTGGTGAATGCCAAATGGAATGTTATGAGGATAAGTGTGAGTTCATGCACTTGAGCAGGAGAAACAAGGTACGGGAATACACGAGGAATGGGAGGGCCGTGGAAAGTAAGGAGGACCAGAGGGACCTTGCTGGGCATGCTGACAGGTCCCTTAAGGTAGTGGAACAGGGACATAAGGTGTTTAAGAAGGCAAATGCCATACTTGCCTTTATTAGCTGAGGCATAGAATATAGGAGCAGGGAAGTAATGTTCCAAGTGCAGAAAACGCTGCCTAGGCCACAGCTATAGTTCTGCATGCAGTTCTGAAATGCACTTCACGGGAGGGATGTAATTGGAGTGGAGAGAGTGCAGAGGTCATTGACCAGGATGCTGGCTGGGCTGGAGAGTTTGACTTATGAGGAGAGATAGCGTAGACTGGGGTTATTTCCCCTGGAGCAGAGGAGATTAAGGGGTGACATGAATGAGGTGTATAAACTTATGAGGGCATAGATAGGGTCGACAGAAAGGAATTTTTCCCCTTGACAGAGGGATCAGTAACCAGGTGGCATAGTTTTAAGGTAAGGGGCATGAGGTTTACAGGGGATGTGATGAGCAACATTTGCACACAGAGCGTGTTGGGAATGCGGAACGCACTGCCTGAAAGGGTGGTGGATGCAGAAACCCTCCTAACATGTAATAAGTATTTGGATGTGCAGTTGCGATGCCATGGCATACAAGGCAATAGGCCTAGTGCTGGGAAATGGGATTAGGAGACTTAGGAAGGTGTTTGACACGAGCATCCTCGAAGGGCCGATTTCTGTGCTGCACACCTCTGACTCTATCAGTCTGTGACCGAGCAATGTTGCAACAATAACAAATTAAACAATCATCAGTGCTACGGATGTTGGGAGGACATTGCGGATCTCACTGTTGGCCTCAAATATCTGGCCGTTCCACCCAGCCTCACCGACACCAGTTGACCTTGGCTGCATGGCACCTCTCAAGCTCCAGGGCCTCCTGTTCGAAACGGCTTAACATCATGAGGTGAGCCTGGCCGCCTCCAGTCCTCAAACGCTCCGATGCATTGTGAGCATTCTTCTCCTGAGAACGAGAGAAGACCATTCATTGCAGCAATTTGCACATGGACTCTGCATGCGCACGCCGCACCCCAACCACAGTGGGCCATGTCAGGCCTCCAGTGCCTCCTTTCCCCGCAACTGCTGATCATTCACACAAAGATAGCACGCCTGCTCCCAAACCCCTCAACAGCCCCTTGGACACATGCTGCGTACATCACTTTAGGAACCATATGGTCTTTACTCCCATAGAAAGAAAGCACAACTACGTGCAGCATCGAGGGCAGCAGATGGCTCTTGGCCACGACACCTCGAGGCTCCCCTTTCACAATCTCAACACCCAGAATAGGACATGTGTTGGAGTTCTGAGTATGCGCCTAGCTGCATCTCCTGCAGGTTGCCCCCAGACTAGTCATGTATGACTAAGAGCAACACATGATGCAGGGGAGAACTCATCTCCTCATGAACCACTCAGGCTGATCTATGCATGGGCACTATCTGCTTGCTCACTCAGCGAAGGAAAAATGCCCTACGTGATTCAATGCAGTCACGACATTCCGACTTGGGGAGGGGCCTCAAAAGCTAAGGCTAACTGTTGGGTTAAATGCCCAATGCCAACATGGTACTCACCCTTCCAGAGCACAATAAATCATTAAAGCGCTTATGGCACTGGATCCAGGTGCACCGCACCACGTTGCGAGAGCTCACCACCTCTGCCACCTCCTCCCAGGCACATTTGGTCATGTGGGGGTCTTCCTCCTCCCATCCTGGGGACCAACACCTCCCGCCATGCTGCCATCTCCTCGAGGAGGGCAGCAAGACATTCATCTAAAAAGCGAGGGGCGCATTAGCCCCCTACTGGCCTACCCTGCAGCCTGCCCTGCTCCTATGGCAGACCCTGCAGCCTGGCCTGCTCCTCTGCCCTTCCCTTCAGCCTGGCCTGCTCAGCCAACCCCTTGTGGTGTGACCTAGAAGTGGCCATTGTCAGCAGCCTACAGGAGGCTGCCAGGCCTTCCCTTAAACAGACTGCCGGGTCGCCATGGGACCATCGCCCCCACACACTCCTGCTATCCACGGGATTCGGGAAATACGCTGGGCGGGCCTTAATTGGCCCACCCGCGTAAAATGGCGGCCTGGACCCGATCGCGGGTGCCGATCGGGTCCGCGCCCGCCTGCACCCGCTCCAGCTCTGCCCACCTGCCCGACAAGCATAAAATTCTGCCTCATGAAATTTACGGTATGAAGCATGTGTTCACCGCTCTTCGTCTCATCATGCACATCCTCATCATTTTTTGATTTGTCAGTCATCTCGTATATTTTCCTGATGGAATACCAGATGGTCATTCTTAATGCTCGATGGCACTCATTCTGTAAGGTCCATTTAGATCACTGCATGGCTTTGTAGCTGCATCAGCCTTTGTTTTAGTACACTTCCTCTGCTAATGACCCTTTCTGCCACAAGCCTTGCACAGTTGATTAAAAGCTGTGCATTTCCTTAGTGCATGCAGAAGACCATACCTTCCTCATGTCTTGCTAGGTTTGGGTGTTCTAGTGAGTGCATCAACAATGGGGGTTGTACTTAGGACTTGTAACCATTGTCGACCTGCAAGGATCATTTTGTACTTATGTCCATCCTGCTCTTGTATTCATATGGCTGGTCCAGTTCAGTTTCTGGTCAATGGTGACCCCCAGGATGCTGATGGTGCTTAATGTCTGCTCAGTTGTATGAGGATAAGAGAGGGATGGAGCGTTTAGCTCCAAAATTGCAGCACAGACATCAAATCAGCTGATTAGCGTCATGATCTGGCTGCTCTTCACACTACCAATGGTTGTTAGCAGTCTGCGCACTAACACTTTCACCAATATGGGGTCCGTGTGATTCATAGCAGAAGTGCGCGCATTTACATCAAATAGCATTTTGATCCCCCAACAGCACTTATAGAATTCAAACAATGGGTGGTACCAAACCCAATTTTGTACTCATTATAGATAAAAACAGAAAATTCTTGAAAAACTCAACAGGTCTGGCAGCACCTGTAGAGAGAGCAACAGAGTTAACATTTCAAGCTCGTATGACTCTTCTTCAGAGCGAAGAGCTTCCCAAATGCTTCCTGATGAACCTCCTTACTCTACAAGCATATTATCACAGGCACATTAACATAATTCATGGAAGATAAGCGTGATAATATAGAAACATTCGGATCCTCAGGATGTGAAGTAGCATCAGCAGTTGTTAGATTCTATCTTGCTGAAATCAATGTAGCAGAACCTAACCTTAGAGCAAATAGAAAATGTAATATTGGTGAAATATGAACATGAGCTTGTAGCCAACTGAAGCACATAAATGAACAGAATGACGATAAATTGTAAAGTTGATGTTTGTCCTCAACTGTTCCCCATGTGGGCTCTTTACCACCACACACTCTCTGTCAGCCTGGAGGGAGAAAGTGTACTTTCAAATCAATCCAACTAACATGTTGGTTACACGGAATTGCTGAATCTGCTGTAGATTTCATGACTACTTTTAGTGTTACTCCCCAATCAGTGGACAGGTGAGGTGAAGCAAGATAGTGGCAACTTCACTCTTCCACTACTGCCCTCCTTCTCAACCCCTCCCCAACACTGCAGACTCCATAGGGTTAAAAACTGCAGGACGTTTGAGAATGCTATTATTCATGGGTTTCCCAACCTCAGAACAGTGCACACAACTCACCTACTACCACCCCACACCTCTCCACCTTGCATGGAACACACCTCTGGGCTAAAATTCAGACCAATCTTTAAGGTTAGGAGCTAAGCCATTTAGGAGGGGCATCAGGAAGCACTCTGCACATAGAGAGTTGTAGAAAATGGATTTTTTTCCCTCCAAAAGGCTAAAGGATATCAATGTTGGAATAACTGAAGCTTTCAATTCTGATATGGATATATTTTTGTGTATAAGGGTAGGTCCTCTGGCAAGTAAATTGAGTTGAGTCACAGATCAGTCATCATCAAATTGAATGGCAGAGCAGCTCTGTGGGGCTGGGTGGCCTATTCCTGTCTCTACGGACTGAATTATATGAGGTGCCAGATTCCCTGCTGCCCCACCCTGGCTAAAAGGACAGGGGGCTCCACTGAGGGGAACACCAGCTGGTCTGCAGCCATTTAATATTAGCTGTTAGGAGATGGGACAGACATCCTTCTGGATCAGGAAGTCCCGCCTCAGAGAGTTGCTGGCCAATCAGAAGCCAGCATCTCTCCAGCCCTTCAGGACAGAGGCATGTGGCATTGGATCTGGATTTAGATATGTATTTGGGGGTCTCACCAGGTGCCAAGGTGACAGGCTGGGGTGAGAGGGGTGGGGGTGTGCTGGAATTTGAGAGGCCATGGGGAGAGGACAACCAGGGAGGGGTTTAAAATCTTGAGGGAAGGCCTCTCAAAGATTGGGGTCCCACGCAGAAGCGACCTGCCTACCACCTGGCCATGCCGAGGTGGCCAGGTAGCATGGACCTTTCCTGCGGTTGGTTAACTCCCGACAACGGCAGGATGAGGCCCTTAAGTTGGTGCCAATTGCCTGATTAAGAGCCTCAATTCATCCAAAGGTGGGTAAGACCCCCAGACCACCCCCACCGCTGGTATAATTGCAATGGGGGCTGGATAGGTGGTAGGCAGTTCACCCACTGGATTTAATGAGCCCCCCCTCCACCCAAAACTGTCAGCAGGGGACCGTAAAATCCCGCCCTATGCTTCTAGATTGGCTGCTTCACTATTGCAAACCCAGGTTTAGAGGAAGGCTCAGAACTGGAGTCTTTCTGAACTTCTTGTCCAGAAGATATGCAGCGTGAAGACTCAAACATAAAATAAAAACAGAAAATACTGGGAATGTTCAGCTGGTCAGGCAGAATCTGTGGAGGGAGAAACAGAGTGTGTGTTTCAGGTCAATGCGTTGTAATAGATTTTAAGTGAGTGAAAGGGGAGATCAAGAAAACAAAAGTGAAGGTGTGCAACAGGG
Source organism: Cetorhinus maximus (assembly GCF_964194155.1). Taxonomy (NCBI): domain Eukaryota; kingdom Metazoa; phylum Chordata; class Chondrichthyes; order Lamniformes; family Cetorhinidae; genus Cetorhinus; species Cetorhinus maximus. Next base: position 75,424,191 of record NC_135888.1, read on the forward strand.
TGGAAGGAGAGATTAAATGATAAAAGAATTGGTGGTGCAGGGCCGTGGGAGTGGTAATGGAACAAGTAAACAAATAAAAGAGGAGGTGTGAATGGCAGAATAATGAACAGCTGCCATCAAAAAGCAAAAACAAGAGACAAGGAGAATAAAACCGAAGCTACAAAGAAAAAGCAAACAAAATGGGGACAGTTAGAGTTTATGGTCGAAAGTTGTTGAACTCAGTGTTGAGCCCAGAAAGCTGTAAAGTGCCTAATTGAAAAATGAGGTGCTGTTCCTCAAGCTTACGTTGAGCTCCATTGGAACATTGCAGGAGGCTGAGGCACAGAGCTCAGCGTGAGATCAGGGGAGAGAGTTAAAATACCAGGTGAACAGGAGCTCAGCGTGACGCAGGTAAATTGAATGGAAGAGTTCTGCAAAGTGGTCACCCAGTCGAGATTTTGTCTCCCCAGTGTAGAGAAGGCCATATTGTGAGCAGTGAATACAAGATACTAAATTGAAAATAAGTCACTGTTTCACTTAGAAGGAGTGCATGGGGCCATGGACAGTGAGAAGGGAGCAGGTAAAAGGTCAGGTGGTAAATCTCTTGTGCTTGCATGGAAAGGTGCCATGGGAAGGGGAGTGGGTGTTGGGGCTGACTGAGGAGTGGACCAGGGTATTGTGAATGGGCTCTTCGGAATGCTGAAAGGGAAGCGGAGGGGAAGATGTGTCTGGTGGTTGCACCGTGCTGTTAAATATGGAGGCTGATGGAGCAGGGTGGATGATGACAAGGGGAACCCTATCATGGTCCTGGGAGGGTGGGGAAGTGTTGAGAGCAGACATGCGGGAAATGGGACAGACATGGTCGAGGGTTCTGTTAACCACTGTGAAGGGGGATACTTGGCTGAGGAAAAAGGATGACATATCAGAAGCACAACTAAAAAAAGGCTGTATCACCTGAACAGATACAATGGAGACAGAGAAAATGTCAGAATGGAATCAAATCCTTACAGGAAGCAAAGTATGAGGAAGCATAATGGAGATAACTGTGGGAGTCAGCGGGCTTAAAATGAATATTAGTTAGTTTACTATGCCCAGAAATTAAGACACAGAGATCAGGGAAGGGAATGAAAGAGTCAGAGGTGAGTAATGGGTTGAAATAGGAAGCAAAGTTGATAAATTTTTCCAGTTAGAGTGAGAGCAGGAAACAGTACCAATACAGTCATCAGTGTATCAGAAAAAGAGGTGAGGGAGGGGTCCTGAGTAGGACTGGAACAAAGAATATTCCACATATGCCACAAAAAGGCAGACATAGCTAGGACCCATAGCAACAAGTTTTATTTGGAGAAAATGAGTGGAGTTAAAAAAGAGGTCATTCAATGTGAGATCAAATTCAGTCAGGCAGAGGAGGGTTTTTGTGGATGGAGACTGGCTGGGTCTCCACTGAAGGAAGAAGCGGAGAACCCTCAGTCTGCCCTGATGAGAATGGAGGTATATAGATATTGGACATCCATGATGAAGAGGAGATAGTGCCAGGAAATTGGATACTGTTAAAGTTATGAAGGGCATCTGAAAAGCCATGGATGTAGGTGGAAGAGACTAGACAAAGGGGGAAAAATAGACTTGAGACAGGAAGAAATCAGTTCAGTGGGGGCAGAAACAAGATGAAATAACAGGTCTACCAAGATAGTTTGTGGATCTTGGGAAGGAGGTCTTGGTTCAGGATTGGGGAACGATGAGGTTGGAGGCACTAGAGGGAAGATCTCCAGAGGAGAAGAAGTCAGTGACAGATCTGGAGATGATGGCTTGATGTTTGGTGGCTGGCTCTTGATCCAGGGGAAAATAGGAGGAGGCTTTGGAGAGTTGGCATTCAGCCTCTGTAAGGTAGCAGTCGGGTCACGAGACAACAACAGCACTATTCTTGTCAGCAGGTTTTATGACAATGTTAAAGTTGGACCTAAGAGAATGGAGTGCAGGAGGTTCAGAGGTTAGAGCAAGTGAAGGGAGCACAGAAATTGAGATGGCTCATGTCATGCTGGAAGTTGTCAGTCAAAAGATCAAGGGAGGGTGAGAGATCAGAGGGAAGGTTCCAGATGGAGGGAGAATGGAAGGAGCACTCAATCTTCCATTCACATCGCCTCTAGATGCACCTTTTGTTGCTTTACTTGTTCATTACTACTCCCTTTGATCCTAAACCACTGGTTCTTTCATCATTTAATCTCTCCTAGTTCTTTTTCTGTCACAGATCTTCACTTTTATTCTTTTTCCACCATCACCACCGCTCCCCCACCACAAGTAAAAGGGATTACTTTTACTTGTTTAAAACCTATTACATTTCTAACTTCACCCACTTCTGATGAAAGATTATCAACTTGAAATATTGGGCTGAATTTTACGTAGGCTGCAGGGGTACCGACGCCAGGGCTAAAAGTGGTGATCAGCCCTGTGTTAGTGGGCAGAAGGACCAAGGACTATATTTTGCCGGCAGCTGCCAATTAAATGGCTACTAAGGATACACTCCCAAGAGCTGCCAGCCTAATCAGAGGGCCGGCAAGTCAATAGCCTCAGCAGCCATTACTGGGACTGCACCTGGAGGTTGAGGGCACAGTGATGGCTGGGTGTCCTCAAACTAAGGTAATTGGTATCTGGGCAGTCAAGGCCAGTCAAGTAGGCCGGGGAGATAGGAGGGTGGCGGTCGACAAGCGTTGGCAGTGCCATTGTCATGGGGTGGCCATTGCCACCAGGTGGTCCCTCTGTGGCCCAAAGAGTGCCCAAAAAGTGCCCCCCAACTCAAAACATGCTGGGAGGCCACCAATGTTACATGGCAGTCTCCCCACGTGGCAGAGGGCCCCAAACAGCTGATAAAATGCCAGTGGAGGCAGGAAAAGGCCCTTGATTGGCCACTTAAGTGGCTCAATTGGGCTCCAAGTGGGTGAGTCATCTGCTACCTTTCTCATTGATGACAAAATGGCAGCGGGAAGAAGACAGGCACACCACCCAACCTTTTTCTGCGCCAATTTGCCAGTTTTCTTGCCCGAAGCCTGTTCTCAAAGGGCTGCCAAAATTCAGCCCATTAACTCGGTTTCTCCATAGATGCTTTTAGACATGTTAGTATTTCCAGTATTTTCTGTTTACGTTTTAGGCTTCCAGCATCCATCGTAATTTACTTTTGAGTTAAATATAAAACTTCCTCATTATGACTTAAATGTTTAGTCATGTCAGCTACTGAGTTCTTTCACTGTTTGAATATTTAAGCTCTGGCTTTATAAAAGCTTTCAAACTTCAAAGCTTCAAGTGGTGCATTTGAGCATGCAGCTAAAATGCCGGTTTCTAAGTTTTAATGCATCAGTTATACAAAGACCAAATTGATTTCTCACCGCTATTATCAGTTAACTAATGTAACATTTGATTAAGTGCAGGGTAGAAATGCATTATTGTCACTTGAAATGTAATATCACATCAGAAAAGCAGAGCTGTTGGCATGGAAACACTCGGAGTGAGATATATGAGTGGGACCAACATCAGTGAGACTGATTGCAAACCCATTTAAATCTGTGGGCAGATGGTTATTTTCAGAGGAAAGTACATTAATATAAGTTACATTTTAGACTCACATGAACACAACTCGACAAGTTCTAAGAAATATATTAATGAAAATGTTTGGTATTAAGCAACTGTGCTTGACATATGGATTGTATTCATTGCACCTACAAATAAACAGCATCCATATGTTAAGAACTTTCAAATCAGTCTCAGTTGGATTTAGCTTAGGCCACAAATGTGCAAGGGCATTGTGCTTAGCTACTGCAGTCCATAACCTGCCTGTTTTGTCTGCAGAGATGAGCAGAAATTTCCTCCAACTAAATATTGGAAAGGCCATTGTCTTTAGTGCCTGCCACCGACTCCATCCTGCTTCCCAGCGGCTGTCTGAGTCTGAACCAGACTCTTTGCAAACTTGTCATTTTTGACCCCAAGATCAGCTTCGACCACATATCTGCGCCGTCACTAAGACCTCCTATTCTCACCTCTGCAACATCGTCTGATACTGTTCCACCTCAGCTCATCTGTTGCTGAAAGCCTCATAGATGCCTTTAATATCTATGGACTTGACTATTCTAACCCACTCCTAGCCAAACTCCCATTTTCTACGCTCACTAAGCTTGAGATCATGCAAATTGCTGACCATGTTCTAATTCGCACCATGTCCCATTCCCCTGTCACCCCTTGTGCTTGCTGACCTACATTGGCTCACATTTAAGCAATGTCTCAATTATAAAATTCTCATCATTGTTTTCAAAACCTTCATGATCTCACCCCTCCCTATCTCCGTAATCTCCTCCAGCCCTGCAACCCTCCTGGATATCTGTGCTCTTCTAACTCTGACCTCTTGAGCGCCCCCGATTTTAATTGCTGCACAATTAGTGGCCAAGTTTTCAACTGCCATGGCACTAACCCCTGGACTCCCTTGCTAAACCTCTCTGACTCTCTCTCTCTTTCACATTCTTTAAGACAATCCTTGAAACATACCTCTTTAACGGAGCTTTTGGTCATCTGCCTTAATTTGTCCCTATGAGGTCAGCATGAAGTTTTTTTCTTATTAATGCCTCTTTGAAGTGCCCTGGGACATTTTACTAAGATAAAAGAGCTATATAAATAGAAAAGCAAAAGCAGGTCCCAAGTCTACCTCAGCTGGAAACGGATAGAACTCCATGCTGCTAACACTGATCTGATCCACACATTAGGGGCGGAGTTTTATGGCCCCCATCGCAATGGGGGTGGGGCCATAAAATGCGATGAGCCATTCAAAAGTCCATTGACTTTGGCGGGACTGTAAAATCCCACCGGCGTAAAGTTCCGCCCTGGGCATCGAGCCAACTGAGCTAACTGCCCAGCACCCCCGTCTATAATACATAGTGTAAAATACAAGTTTTTGTTGGAATTCCAGTCCTCGTTCTCTCCAAATCCCACCCCTCATAAACTATTTTATTATCTCTTCATGTAATTTTGGTGTCAGGTTTTTTGTGATAATGCTCCTGTGAAGTGCCTTCCAACTTCGTGTTACCTATAAATATAGGTTACCATTGTTAGAGACGGCATGGCCGCTGAGGCACTAAAATGTTACAGATGGTTAACTTTCCTGGGGGAGGATAGCTTTCCTGCTATTGATACTGCTAATGAAAACATATGCAAGTAGAAACAGGGGATCATTGTAATCAGTACAATGAATAATAAAATGAAAATCAATAAATCTTATTCAAAATTACCATACAATCAACAAATGTGATGATGAATATCAAAGTTGGCACATGCAGAAAATTAGAAAGTAACAGCTGAATTCTAATCTTAGCAATCACTAATGGTGTAATGTGCGAACATGACCACTGGAATTGTCACTTGCATATTATTTTGGTGTCTGTGGTACATTTTTTTTCTTGTGTTCCAAATTGTTTTCTGGCAATTTCACCTAAGGAAAATGAAAGGTGTAACTGACCTCAGTTTAAAAAAAATGCAGAGGGATGCACTCCAGATGAGGTATTCTCATTTTAGATTTTAACTGCCTGAGTGCTGCTAACTGGATAAACTCACTCCTACGAATGGACAGTATATCCACAGTGGCAGTGGGAATGAGGCGCAGTGGGGACAGAAAATTTAGAACATAGTAAATAGATGAACTGGAAAGCAACTATCTGAATGGAAAGAGAAAACAAATTGTGAGGCCTGGTATTGTTCACCCTATTGCCTTGACTGCTTTTATGTTTTAGGTTATCAGATTCGCTTGCTCCAGCAAACGCGAGCTGTGCCCTTGATATTAACACATTAGTTTGTGCTTGCAATAATATTGGCAAAGAGACCGATTAACTGAACAAACTCTGGTAGATAATTGGAACTAAGAACAGGACACGAACACAATGTGTGCTTCTTCAATCCCTCCAGTTCTAAACTTCCTGTTACCCAAGTCTATAGCTATTGGTCGATACAGCGACGTGGTCAGTTAACTACATTCTCATAGAGGTACATAGCACTCCACGTTACCACAACTGCATAACCTCATGCCTTGGCCTAATTGCCAAGATTAGATACAATCCTGGGAAGCAAAAGAAAATGCAGCCAATTTCAGAGAAATACTTCGGAAATGACTCCGACTCTGTGAAGCAAAACAGCACTACTACCATTACCCATGATGCAACAGCAGACTAACTTGGCAAATCACTTCCCCTCCCCATAGACTCCCATAACCTCCTCAATCATGAATGTCAAGGCTCAGCTTACAATCTACTTATATTTAGCTATGAAGCAAAATCTTTCCATGAAAAGGAAAAAAAAGATGAAGAGGGGTCCTGAGAGAGCTGTTCAAAACAGAGGGTAATGTTTTTGTTACAGGAATTGTAAACCAAAGGTTTCAATTATTGATCCAGAGATAAGAGTTCATACAAGAATACAACCAGATGAACCAGTTGGCATTGACCTAGGCATCAGATTTGGATGGAGCCCACACAGTTGGCCCTCAAAGTATTTCTCACTAACAGCTGGGGACTTGTACCAAAATTGAGAGAGCTGTCCCACAGACTAGCCAAGCAAAGCCCTGGCACAGTGATACTCACAGAAACATATCTCCTGACGAACATCACAATTCTTCTTCTTCACCATTCCTGGGTGTTTCTTGCCCCACAGTGGTATCCAATTGGATGAGAGTGGCCCCAGGAACCATCAACAATGAATCTGGTCCCCATGAAATCTCATGGCATTAAGTTAAACATGGGCAAAGAAGCTTCCTGCTGATCACCACCAACTATCTTCTCTGAGAGGATGAGTCAATGCTCCTCCATGTTGAACACATTTTGGATGAAGCACTGAAGGGTTACCCTCTGGACAGGGAACTTCAATGTCCATCACCATGAATAGCATGCTAACACTACTACTGACCAAGCTGGTTGAGTCCTAATGCACATATCTGCCAGATTAAGCAGGTGGTGAGAAAACCAATATGAGGGAAAAATCTACCCGATCTCATCCTTAATAATCTACCTGTTGCAGATGCATCTGTCTATGACTGTATTGGTGGGAGTGACCACTGCACAGGCCTTGTGGTAACGAAGTCCCTTCTTCATACCAAGGGCAACCTCCATTGTGTTGGATAGCATTGTGTTAAATGAGATCTAGTCAGAAAAGATCTTGCAGCTCAAAACTGTACTTCCATGAGGCACTGTGGGACATCTGTAGCAGCAGAAGTGAATTCCACTTCATTGCTAGGCATAACCCTCCACTCTACCATTGCCATCAAGCCAGGGAGTCAGCACCAGGCTTACCTAAAAATGAGCTGCCACCCTGCTGAAACCTGTGGCCTCTACACCTAGATGGACAAGGGCAGCGGATGAATAGCAATTCCACCACCTGCATGTTTCCTTCCAAGACACACACCATCCTGGCTTGGAAATTTATTGCCATTCCTTCATCATTGCTGGGTCAAAAATCCTGGGATTAAAAAAAGATTATGAGACTTTTGATAATGTAAGTCAGTACTTAGAGGCTTAAATATAAACTAGCACTAAATGAATGAAGAGAGACGATAGGAACATTTTCTTTCAGAATAAATTATAATGGCCTATGAGAAACAATGGCAGAAGCATAATGTTTTTTATTCCTTCCCAACATGTGGGCATCTTGACAAGGCCAGCAATCTTGCCCATCCCTAATTGCCCCTGAGAAGATGGTGTTAAGCACTTTTCTTGAACCACTGCAGTCTGTGTAGTGGAGGTACACCCACTGTGCTGCTTAGGTAGGAAGTACAAAGATTTTGGCCCAGTGACAATGGAGAAACAACAATATATGTCCAAGCCAGAATAGTCTGTGACTTGGACGGGAACTTACAGGTGGTGATGTGCCTGTTGTCCTTGTCCTTCCAGGTGGTAGAGGTCACGGGTTTAGGAGGTGCTGTTGAAGGAGCTTTGGTGAACTGCTGCAGTGCATCTTGTAGATGGTAAACGCTAAAATCATGTTGCATGGTTGGTAGAGGGAATGAATGTTTAAGGTGTTGGATGGAATGTAAATCAAGCAGACTGCTTAGTCCTGGATGGTGAAGGAATTCTGAAGAAGAGTCATACGGACTCAAAACGTTAACTTGTCTTTCTCTCCAAAGATGCTGTCAGACCTGCTGAGTTTTTCCAGTATTTTTTGTTTTTGCTGTAGTCTTGTATGGTATTGAGCTTCTTGAGTGTTCCTGGGAGTACATTCATCCAGGCAAGTGGAGCCCATCACACTCCTGACTTGTACCTCATAGATGGTGGACAGACTTTGATGAGTCACTTATCACAGAATATCCAGTATCTGACCTGCTGTTGTAGCCACAGTATTTATGAGGTTCGGTCAGTTAAGTTTCTGGTCAATGGTAACCCCCAGGATGTTGATGGTGGAGGATTTAATATAATAGTAGTGCTTTAGAACATCAAGTGGGAATGGTTAGATACTCTCCTGTTAGAGATGATAACTGTCTAACACTTGTGTTATAAATGTTATGTGCCACTTATCAGCCCCACCCTGAATGTTTTTTTCTGATTTTGCTGCATGTACTGTTTCATTAACTGAGGAATTGCAACTAGAACTGAACACTGTGCAATCATCAGTGAACATCTCCACTTCTGACCTTGTGTTGTGAGGAAGGTCATTGATGAAGCAGCTGAAGATAGCTCAACATAGGACACTGCCTTTTGGAACTCCTGCAATGATATCATGGGGCTGAGATGGTTGGCCTACAACAACCACAAACATCTTTTTTTGCTAGGTATGACTCTAACCAGTGGAGAGAATTTCCCCTAATTCTCATTGACTTCAATTTTACTAGGGCTCCTTGAGGTCATGTTTGGTCAAATGCTGCCTTGATGTCAATAGCAGTCACCATGACCTCACCTCTTGTGTTCAGGTCTTTCATCCATGTTTGAATCAAGGCTGCTATGAGGTCAGGAGCCAAGTGGTCATGGAGGAACAAAAACTGCAGTGAACAGCTTACTGCTGTGTAAGTGCCACTTGATAGCATGGTTGATGACACCTTCGACCTTGCTGCTGATTGAGAGTAGACTGATGGGACTGCACCTTGATCAACTGGATTTGTTCTGCTTTTTGTCAACAGGACATACCTGAGCAATTTTCCATATTATCGGGTTGATGACAGTGTTGTAACTGTACTGGAACAGCTTTGCTAATGGCACAAAACTTCAGCTCTACAACTAGGATTTTTTTGGAGCCTATAGCCTTTGCTGTGTCCAGTGCACTCAGCTATTTCTTGATATTAAGTGGAGTGAATCAAACTAATAGAAGATAGGCTTCTGTGGTGGTAGAGACCCGAGAAGGAGGCCAGGATGGATCATTGACTCAGCAGTTCTGGTTGAAGACGGATAATCTCTTAGCTTTCGTAAGGAAATGGATAAAGGTCTGAAAAAGAAGGTGCAGAAAGGACAGGGGTTGAGTGTAAGTGTATAGCTCAACATGTGATCAACATTTGTGACCGTTTTGCAGAACACCGTCGGTCTGTCTGCAAGCATGACCCAGACCTCCCTGTCGCTTGCCATTTCAACACTCCACCCTGCTCTCACGCCCACATGTCCATCCTTGGCCTGCTGCAATGTTCCAGTGAAGCTCAACGCAAACTGGAGGAACAGCACCTCATCTTCTAACTAGGCACTTTACAGCCTTCCGGACTGAATATTGAGTTCAACAATTTTAGATCATGAACTCTCTCCTCCATCCCCACCCCCTTTCCGAACTCCCCCACCGCTTTTCCAATAATTTATATAGATTTTTCTTTTCCCACCTATTTCCATTATTTTTATTATTAATTATTTTATCTCTACCTTTTAGCCAATTTCGATTCCTTCACCCCCACCCCCACTAGGGCTATCTGTACCTTGCTTGTCCTGCTTTCTACCCTTAATTAGCACATTCCTTAGATAATATCACCATCTTCAACATCTCTTTGTCCTTTTGTCTATGACATCTTTTGGCTATCTCCACCTATCACTGGCCCTCTATCCAGCTCTACCCTCCCACCCCACCCCCCACCCCCATTAAACTAGCTTATATTTCACCTCTCTTCTATTTTTACTTAGTTCTGTTGAAGAGTCATACAGACTCGAAATGTTAACTGTGTTCCTCTTCGCAGATGCTGCCAGACCTGTTGAGTTTTTCCAGGAATTTTTGTTATTTTAGCTCAACATGTATAATTGGCCAAATGACCTCATTGTATTGAAACATTTTACAGACTTGATTTTAACTTTGGGTGAGAGGTGAGCATGGGCCAGTGGACCATAATTGCCCCAACTCACCAATGGGCCATTTTACCTCCCAGGCCCTCATTACTGTACTCCAGGCTTGACTCCAACACAAATCCAGCATGAGCCCAGCTAGAATGTGATTGTGTTCATGGGAAGGAGGTGAAGCTAGGTGCAAGTGAGGCCCAAGGTTTCCTTGTGGGGTCAAGCCCAGCACTCCTACTCCTCCTTGCCCGAAACTTTCAAATTCATTTATCTTCCTGGTCCTCTCCTGGGCCTGCTTCTGTCTATGCCAGGTTTCCCCTGGAGAGTTTTGGGCCAAGTGGCAACCATGTGACTGCATGTTAAAATCTAATTGGTGGGGTCTGACCTCCAGCTTGGCATTTTACTAAGGCTCTCACCTGGCTCCCAACTCGCATGTTAAAATATCGTGGGGTGTTAGCATGGCGGGGGCATGTTGAGCACCACACTAATACTTTAAAACCCCTACCATAAACATATCCCAGATATCAGCTGTGACTCAGTTGGTAGTATTTTTAAAAATTTATTCTTGCATGGGACGTGGGCATCACTGGCAAGGCCAACATTTGTTGCCCACCTCTAATTGCCCATGAACTGAGTGACTTGCCACACCATTTCAGGGGACAATTAAGAGTCAACCACATTTCTGTGGATCTAGAATTATATCTACAGGAAAGGACAGCAGATTTCCTTCCCTAAAGGGAGGAAACATTAGTGAACCGGGTGGGTTTTTAACAACAATTGACAATGCTTTCATGGTCACCAATACTGTGACTGGAATCTCAATTCCAGATTACCAATTGAATTTAAATTCCACTAGCTGCCATGGAGGGACTGGAACTCATGCTCCCAGAGCATTAACCTGGGCCTCTGGATTACTAGTCTAGTGACATTACTACTACACCACCATCACCCCTGAAGTCAGAAGGTTGTGGTTTCAAGTCCCACTCCAGGATTTGAGCATGAAAATAAACACTGACATGTCAGTGCATTATTGAGTCAGCGCTTACTGTTGGAAGTGCTGCTTTTCAATGAGATGTTGAACCAAAATCATGTCTACCTTTCAGATGGGTATAAAAGATGCCATATGGCACTATTTTGAAGAAGAGCAGGGCGATTGGTGTCCAGACCTGTATTTATCCTTCAAAAACATCACAAAACAGATTATCTGCTTACTAACATACTGATGTTTCTTTTGCAAAACTTGGCTGCTATATTTCGCTGCAAAGCGATCTGGGACATCCGGTTGTGAAAAGTGCCTTTTTTCCTTTCATCAGGCACAGAGAGTTAAAATCAATCCTTATGATTTAGTGTCCACATAAAGAAAGAACTTGTATTCAAATGCTCTTGATATCCTCAGGATGTCCCAAGGAGATTTCTGAAGATTTCACCTCAAACAATGCAATCAACAACCATTACTATGCTGCATTATGGAAGCATACTACTTATCATATTGGGATTAACAGGGAAAGGAGAGTAGGATTAGATTAGGTATGTGGCCCATATGGAGTAAATGCCTAGCATTGACATGATGGGTCAAAGGCCTGTTTGTAAGCTGCAACATCCAACGATTCTATGAGATAAAAATAGCAAAGATAAACTTTACAGTTGTTTGGATTTCTCTGGAACACTGATGCTATTTAATGCCACATTAACATAGCCAACCTCTGCGGCATAATTGCATAAGATTGTAATTCTTGAACATCACATTTTGTGGTAAAATCTTAGGTAATGCCCAGGGGCTATAAAATATTCCAGACGGGCTTCCCCTTTAAGAATTAGTAACCTTCAGTTAACAGACTCTGCTGCTGTCGTGTGAATGATTTTCACAGAATGCCTCACTAACAGATCTAGTTCATCAGCTGGATAATTTCTAAGCTATCTTGGTATGTTTGCTAAAGTACACACCAAATGTGGTGGTATTCACAGCAAACCTTGGCAGGGCCTGCATGAGAAGACAAAATAGGTCCCAATTGTTCTATAAGAAAAAAATAATTTTGTTAGCACATTGTGCAAGGTTTTCCTGCCAATTATAAACAGGAATTTTGGATGGAATGATTAACTCCTTGGATCCATATAGGAGTCCTTCACCTAGTCCTTCAGCTGTAATTCTGTAAATCTGCTTTACTTAAGATCTATGGTTCACATAATAGAAAGCTGATAGTATTTCTACCACGGTGCTGTTTTCAGTTTATTTAGTGTGTTTAAACATGCTTGGTTGCTTCACATGTAGGAACATTTGTTGTTAGAAAGTGGATTTTAACATACTACAGTATATTGAATCCATGATATTCTCTTGTATTAACTAATACTACAAATCCAAAGATCATTTGTGGTGTAAATCACAAGGTTCAATACTAATTTTCTCTCTCTGGATGCTGAACTGAACCATAGAGAGAGAGGTCACAAATCTGATCCCGAGCCAATGCTTAATTAACTAAGCCAAAGCAACAGTAGCGATGTTCCAATTGCCCTCAGCTTGGCTGAGAAAAAAAATCAGCTAGAGTGCTAGAGTTCGGTTCCTTATCACTATCCACTCTTGGCAAGGATAAGGTCAGTCTTAACTGTGAAGTTTTAACAGCTTTTAGGTCTTATTGGCTTGGCTCAATGAAAAGTGGTTTCTCAGAAGAGCACTACATGTTTGTCAGTGCCTGTAGGACTGTACATGGGCACTACAGTCAAGAAAAGGCAAGGAGAAATTCATGGAATCATAGAATCATAAAGAACAAAAGCAGGCCATTCAATCACTGGGCGGATTTCTCCATAAATGGGACTAAGTGCATTTTTGGCAGCACCCACTGCACTGTCTGGAATGGCAGGAACTCGTGCCCAATTTTGCGCTTGGAACCTCATTAATTATGCAAAGGTGCGTATTGGTCTGAACACCTGGTGAGTCAGGAGCTGATTCATGCGGCTGCCATCAACTGGCAGGTTCGAATGTTCGGGCACCAAATTTAAAGGCCAGTCAAACACACAATCCCACTCTCTCCAACCCACCAGAGATGCCTGGCAGTCAGAAAGATGAAGGCCAAGAGCCTGAAGAAGAAGGCAGCACCCCGCTTCAGGCACCAGAGCCCCCAGGCATTGATCAGAGGGTTGCAGGCGCAAAGGCACATGCTCTATCCCAGGGACGGCTGCAGGAAGCACAGCAGCCTCGCCTCTCAGGCCTGGGAGGCCGTCACGGTGCAGTTCATTGTGGCTGGCAACTGTGCTCAAAGTGCCACCCAAAGTGCAGGAAGAGGATGAAAAATCTCATCTGCTCCACCAGGGTAAGTCATCCTTCAACTCCTTCCAATATCAAACTCTCAAATGTCTACTGTCTGCAGGGATCTCACACAACCATTAGTGTCATTCTTTCACCGACTTTCACATCACCATCATACCATCTATCATGTTGCTCACACTCCATCCTCCCGCCCTCCTGGGGAGGGCTCAACACACACAGGGGACATGCATCTCACCCAGCGTCTGCTCCATCCCTTCTCATCACATGGTTTTCTTTCTTCTTCAGAAAAGGAAGGCCAAGGGCCTGCAGAAGAAGGCAGCATCCCGCTTCATGCGCCAGGCCCTCCAGGCATTGATCAGAGGGGTACAGGCACAAAGGCATGCAGTTCATCCCAGGCATGGCTGCTGAAAGCATAGTAGCCTCACCTCTCTGGCCTGGGAGGCCATTGCGGAGCAGGTCAGCGTGGTTGGCATATGTGCCTGAAATGCCACCCATTGCAGGAAGAGGATGAATGATCTCATCTGCTCTGCCAGGGTAAATCACCCTTCAACTCCCTCCAATATCAAACTCTTATCATGGCATCGTGCACTCCAATGCCTACTCTCTTCAGGGATCTCATGCAACCAGTAGCGGGGGACACATATCAACACTCATTCTCTCACCAAAACTTTCACATCACCACCATCCCGTTCATCATGTTGCTCACACTCCATTCTCCTTCTGGGGAGGGCTTACCACACAGAGGGGACATGCATCTCACCCAACCTCTGCTCCATCCCTTCTCATCACATACCTTTCTTTCTTCTTCATACAGACCAAGCTGGCACACAACAGGCGCGAGAGATCACAGACCGGGGGAGGGACGGCCGGCATCATTGGCCTCACTGAGTTTGAGGAGGCTGCAGCCGTGCTGGCCGGGGAGAACAGGGATCACACCTGTGGGGTAGGGGAGATCAGCCTCTCCTACCAACCTAGTACGGATCACATCTCAATCACTTCATCAAATCCTGACAATCGCACTGAGTCATGTGCAGTCTTATCGAGCTCATGCTCATTAACTGAAATTCTATTTTCTATTTTCTAGGCAACAGCAGATTGAGGCCCCCAAGCCAGTCCAGTACTAGTGCAATCCCACAGACTTCATCCGAGGAGGAAGCTCCAGAAGAACTGTCATGGCGATCACACACACCCTCCTCCAGCTCAGAGACACACACATCGGTGGGCCACAGATGTAGATTAGGCTCGGGCTCACTTTCTAGGGAACACCTCACTGACACATCGCTGCAGCAGTTGGAAGCAGGGACAGTCCAGATCTCCGGCACTCGGAGGGCTGCTGGAAACCAGCCAACCGCTCGGTCCGAGTCAGATGATGAGCCTCCGGAAGCGGCCGCCAAATCATTGCTGGAGATGCAATGACAGGCAGCAGAACATCAGGCAGAGATTCGACAGTCACTCAACAGACTAGAGCGATGGAGGAGTCCGTCCACATTCTGCCTGATGTCGTGGCTCCGACATACGAGCACCTCGAGGTCACCATGGAAAGGCTGACAACCACCATGGAGACCTTGGTCCAGCAGATCTTGCTGGATTTGCGCTCGGCCCTGCCACACACCCTGGTGGGCACCATCAGGATGTAGATGACATGGGGACAAGGCACTTTGACCACCCTCCTGGTGCACTATCTCCTGCAGGAGTCAGGTTGGGCCATCGGGAACCCACAGGGAGGATGAACTTCAGCCAGACACCCCGCAGGGCTCCTCACAGGAAACTCCAAGGGTGTTCAGCCGCTCATTGCCCCATCTGCCTGAGACCCCATACACTCCAGCTTCTCAAGCCTCTGAGGGCGCTTCTGCCCCCGAGCAAATGACCCTTATCAGGCTGGAGCACTCCAGGCCACGGGCCACCAGAGGATGTCTGCCAAGGTCATCACAGACATCAAGGTGTAGCAGTCAGGAGGCGGCCTTCACCTCTGCTGTAGATGTCAGGGCTGCACCCAGGCGTAGTGGTAGAATTAGGAAAGTTAAGAAAAAATTATGTCACTTTTGGGTCGCGGGTGTGCTGGACATGTAAATAAATTGCACTTTTGTTCATGCATTTGATGGTTATGTGAATGTTCCTGTCAACTGAAGGTGTTGTGATTTTGTACTTTGGAATCCTCTTATTTCGAGGTTTAGCCTTCCTCCCACTCAATGATAGTGTCTCACTGTGAGATTCATATTCCTGCGATGTCAACTTCAGTTGAACAAGTTTCCGCACCCTTGTGTGATGTCAGGGAGATGTGTTTAAATCTTTATTGGAAATCTGTGATGTAAGCATCTCTAACCCTTCTTCCTCAAGGAACACATTGAGTGAGGGCAGCTCATCAGCATTGATATTCTAGTGGCATTTGTGTCTCCTCAGTGGTAGTGGCAGAAGAAAAGACATGCACGGGAGGAGGAGATCCCTAGGCATGTCCACATCTCAGTGTTTTCATCATTAGATGGTGGCAAAGGCTTCAAGTCTTCTCTCCCATCACTCTTATTCCTAAGTGGACTCTCAGTTCCCAGAGTGAGCTCACGCACAGGGACCCATGGACCAAAGCAAAGATCATGGCCTGGCAAATCATGAGGTCAGAACAGGCAGATGTGAACGCGGGTCTCATTCTCGCTGCAAGTGGGTGGACATCCCCTGATTTGAAAGAAAATGGTATTGAGGGCTAGGAGAGATGTGGCTGTATGCCCTCACTTAACTTTACTCTTCCTGGAACCTCTCAGCAATTAGTGTATCATGGGCACGTCTCCCACGTCTTCTTTCCTCCACGCTGTGATTACACTCAGACTGACCCTCAGCAGCCTCCTGAGGTTCCTGGACCTCTGGGTCTTCATACTCTGATGAGCTCTCATCCTCCTCCAGTTCATCCTCTGGCAGGGGGTCACCTCTTTGCATTGCCAGATTTTGAAGGAGGCAACACACTGAGATGATGCGGGAAACCCTGTCGGGAGTGTATTGTAGTGAGCCACCTGAGTGGTCTAAGCACCTGAAACACTTCTTCAGAAGCCCAATGGTCTGCTCTATAAGGGAGTGTGTGGAGCTGTGAGCAGCTTTGTACCTCTCCTCAGAACAACTCTGAGGACGACGCACTGGTGTCATCAGCCAGCGTTTCAGTGGGTACCCCTTATCCCCAAGCAGCCATCCCTGCAGACGTAATGGCCCCTCAAAAATCACAGGCACCTGGGAGGGACTCAGGAGTCATGGCAACTCCCAGGGTACCATGCACAACTGTGCAGTATGTGCTTCTGGTGATCACACACCAGTTGTACATTGATGGAATGATAGCCCTTGCGGTTTATAAACATTAGGGCCTGCTGCCATGGAGCCCGTATAGCCACATGGGTTCAGTTTATTGTACCCTGCACTTTGGGAAGCCTGAGATGGTGGTGAAGCCGGCGAATCTCACAGCCTGGCTATCTTCATCCAGAGCAAACCTGACATAATGATGGGCCTTCCTGTAAAGCGCATCTGTGACCTTCTTTATGCTTCGATGTGTTGCGGACTGAGAGATGCCACACAGGTCCCCTGTTGATCCTTGGAAAGGCCCAGAGGCAAAGAAATTTAGCATTGTGGTCACCTTTAAAGCCACTGGCAGGGAATACCCTCCAACTCCATGTGGCATCAGGTCTCCATGAAGAATGTGGCATATGTGATGTACCAGAGCTCAGGACAAGTGCAGACGTGCATGGCATTGCCTCCCAATCATTTGTAAATAGGAGATTCTTCTACGATAAACCCTAGGTCTGGTGAGTCGGCCGCGTGGTCTGCGTCTCTCTTCATGACTCTCCTGTTCATGCTTTGGCTCCGCTTAACCATATCCCTCCTGTTGGAGCTGTGCACAGAGTCACCTCTCCCTCCTTCGCCTCCTCCATTGCATTAGGACCCTGACAAAGGCAGCATTGAGCCCTGGATCCATATCTACTTTTGCCTTTTCTCTGAAAGGAAACATTGAAGACATTAATGATTCAAGGGGCAAGAAAGTGAAGCTCAGGAGATGACACATTTGGAAACTGTAAGAGTCCATAGTTTTTCCTGTCCCACTTGCATAGTGGCTGATGCCACCTTGTCCCTGAGACACTAGCACACAAATCGAGGTGACCAAGATGGCATCGCAGATATGTAACATCTTGAGCCCTGCGTGGGATGCTAAGTTTCAGTGAGATGAGTGAGCCAACCTAGCTCTGTGCTCCAATCTCTGATGTGGCATATTAATGACCAATCAGTTGCTCATGGTCAATGTGTGGATACACTTTGGCCCATTAGGAGTGTCAAATCTGATGAACAGGTGACAGGCCTTCATTGATGGAATGCCATGTATGATATAGCTGTGCTCCCTCACTATTGCCGGCATTCCCAAATTCTACGTCCTATGCATTACTCTTGCGATACAGTGACTGGAATGTGAAGCCACTGAATTATGAATAGCCATTTAACAGTGCTAATGAAGCCATTGGCTTTCAATGATTTTCATCGCAAAGAGATCTTCCTCCTTTCTTTCTAAGCAGACTCCTGCTCACTCCTGCAGCAACAGACACAGTGGGCGGAATTCTCCCACCCTCCCTGTGGGGGGTTTCATGGCGGGCGGGAGCAGAGAATCCAGCAGCAGGCAAAAAGTGGAAAATCTGCCATCGTAAAAAATAAGTTACAATTCTCCCAATGGTGCATTCATGGCGGATTGGTTATCTCGCCGACTAGTTGCACGATTACCATTTTCATTCATTAACATTTCATGAATCCTCATTAAAACAGGGCAACCCCAGAAAGGTCCCCTCATGTTTGCCCTTCCCCTCACTGCCATTCCACAGCCTTCACTCCCCATTGCCCACCTCGTGTTCATCAACCCCACCCCCGCCTCATAGTCCACCCCAGGTCGAAATGCTAGTTTCTGAAAGTGGAGGCCTGCATGAGTACCACGGCACAGTGGTGTTCCTTGGGACAATGTAGGCAAAGAGCAGGGGCAGACCAACCCTACAGCCCCAGCAGAGTGGCATTCATCACAGCAAGGCTGGCGCAGCGCTATGCCAGGTAGGCTATGTATGTTCCACTCACCCTCAAAGTTACTTGCGAGCTGAGGTCCTACTTGTGCACACCACTCCTTTTGCATTTGAGGCTGACATAAATTCCTGGTGGCATGACGCAAGATTGGAAGGCATGACAAGATTCCAGAGTCAGCTGTTTCAATGAGCATTCATGAAATGTTAATGAATGCAAATAATATTCCCGCCACTAGTCAACGGGACAACCGATCTGCCATGAACACACCATTGGGAGAATTGCAACCTTTTTTATTACGATGGCGGATTCGTGACTTTTTGCCTGCTGCAGGCTTCCACCCGCCACGAAACCCGCCACAGGCAGGATGGGAGAATTCCGCCCACTGTGTCTATACCTGCTCTTTGAAAGAACTATCCAATTAGTTCCACTCTCCTGCTCTTTCCCCAAACCCCTGCAAATTTCCCCTTTCTAAGTCCAGGATTTTCCCCCATTGGGGAGGAAGTTGAAGAGCGGGCACACACAAGCACACCTCCGATTGGTTTCCCCGATTGGGGGCGCGCCGCCATTTTACGTGGGCGAGCCAATTAAGGCCCACCCAGCGTGACGTCCGCATGGAAGGGCTATGCGCTCCCTGTGCAGGTGGGGGGTGGGAATCCCTAAACCCGAGAGTGCACACTTTCGCACATGCACACAAAAGAACGCATTCACCTCCCTGAGGCTAAGTGCTGCCTCAGGGAGATTGGCTCTACTGTGAAAATGATTAAAAATAGAAAAAAAAAATTCCCTGACATGTCCCCTCATGTGACACTGTCATATGAGTTGGGATATGTCCATAATTTCTAAAAACACTTTAATTAAATGTTTAAAAACATACATGAAACCTCATCCCGCCCGTGGATGAGGTTTCATGCTTCTTCTAATGCCTGCCAGGGCTCCTGGCCTGCCCACTAGCCTTAAGGTTGGACGGGCAGGTCCTTTAATTACTTAAATGGCTCTGTCAATGGCCTCAATTGGCCATTTCACAGGTTGGCGGGTGCACAGCTGATTTTGCTGAGCCCCTGCCTACCTGAAAATTTAAATGGGGCGCGGTGATGTCGGGACTTCTGCCCGACGTCACTGCACGTCATTTTACGTGTTGGCGAGCGGGTCCCGCCCCCCCCCCACTCGCCGATGGGAAAATCCTGGCCTAAGTATATATGCTATTCCCTTTCAAATGTAAACACAATTTAAAATGGCACTTGTGTGTGTGGTACAGTACCAACAGTGACTGGATAATTTGGTGTCCATCGTAACATAAAAATTGAAAACTGCTTGTGTAGAAAAATGGAGGTTGCTCTTTTTCTTATTACACTTCTTACAATCTGGTTAGGGACCAATAACTTTTTGTTTAAAGTAGACAAAGTTTGAAATACCAGTCACTCACTAGAAGAATAAAGGCACAAGGTTCCATGGTTTTAAACAAACAAAATAAACTTTACTATTCAAAGTCAGAAAAGTAAAACAATTTACAATACCTATCATAAATTAACATGAGGTAAATATGAATTAACAGGAAACTATGGCTGAACACACCATACTTCACATTAGATGGCACATATGACTAGGACAGATCCCACGGATCTCTCAGCAATTCACATAGACATCAATGATCACTGAGAGTCACAAAATCTCAATAAAACTCTGTCTCTGTCATAAGGGATTTCAACTTTTCACTTTTGAATAGCTAACCTTTGAATTCTCTCAAAAGCTGCTCTGACTCAGACTGCCTTAAAGACTGATCACCTCCCTTTGGCTCAATCTCTCCTCCTGAGGCTGCATTCCACGGGATTCACAATGCTGCACTCCTGCCCCTAGTTACCTCTACCTACCAGCACAATACCAACTCTTTCGCAGACTGCTAGCTCCACTAAGCTAGCACCAACCCTGAGTTTCTCTGATCTCCAGTCTCCTGGCTAAGTAATAAATAGTTCCCAAGGCTTCCTCTGAGCCCTAGCCCTAACCCTGTCCTGCACGGAACCAGCAACCTTTTACAACCTTCTTGGCTCTGCTAGACTTCTCCTGAGCTCTAACTGCCTAGAGCCTACTAACAGCAGCACCTTTTCACTCTCCTCTTCCCCTGCTGTAGAACACTCAGATAAATCAATACCAGTGAACCTTCTTAAACTTCACCCATATCCATGATGATATTGCATTTCAGGGTTCACTGAAAGCTTTTAAACTAATTTAGCTCTAACTCCCAAAACAAAACATCTCTCTGGACTGCACTACTTTGCAAGCAATGTAGACATCATGTCTCCAGCTCTCCAGCTAAGTAAGCCCACCTGCTGTTCCATGTTTATTACCTTGCTAGCTGTTAACCCCTTAAGTCAACATGGTCCCAACCTTTTAAGTGTAATAGATGACAACCTGCTTTAGTTGCATTTATCCCATTTTCTACAATTAACTCCCTTAATCTTCCCAGAACTAAAAATTACCTCTAAAATATTAACATGAACCATGAACTAGATATTCATCACATTCTGAATGACTGACTCTAAACAGTGTTGCAAAGTAGCATATATCTGATTTTCACAGCCATTTTTTATGATTTCATTCAATCCCTTGACTGGTGACAGCATTACAGAACATTCATGTAAAATATATCTCAAACACCACTCTGTAGAAAAGATAGCTGACAATTTTAAAATGAAAAACGCTTCCTCCTGTTGCATGATGCTCTTACTAGGAATATGTTCTTCAGATGCTCTCACTCACCTTGATTCCTGCAGCATGATGCATTTAGCAACTTTTGATGAGGCTGGCACTCCAGAGCCTCACATGTCCAAATTGCAGCCTAAGATTCCACATACAGTGCAAACTATCTATTATGTAAAAGGAAGCATGAGCATGGAGATTGTAACGTATTCATAGAGTTATGATGAATATATAACCTATTTCAAGTCTATCTGTATTTAGGGCAAGTTTGCAATGATTCTGATTTTCCAGGAGCAAGGCTTTGCAAAATCGATTGTATAAAATTAATTGGTTGAAACAACTTGGATGAGAAATTTATCCCGGTAGCACCTGTTTTTTGAGTGCTAAAAGTGCCCTTAGAGTTGCGAAATGCCATCCGCTGTGCGGGCACACACTTCTGAGGCGAAGTGTGCTGAACGTAATCTTGGTAAAGATTAAAGATAAAAGATATACTCATGCACATAGCTTCTTTAAAACTACGTAGAATAAACAGATGATGTAATCACTGATTTAACACTATTTTAGGGCTCCCACGCTCCAGCTGTATGTTTTAACCTTGCACAGCCAAACACATGTTAAGCAGGATGAAGGATCCTCCAAAAGCACTATTTGAAAGGATCATCTGTAGTAGTAGGGTCTGGTACATATGGGGTTAATGTGAGACTGAGTACAGTACCGCCCACACAGTGATGTAGAAGACACATGACCCTGAGCCAGGGTCACTCAAGAGATGGTCAGAGATGTGTAAAGACCTAGGATGGACTCAGCTCCATACCTTTACCCTCTACTGTAAATATGTACATAGTTGTGACTTGTTAACAAAGACTTACTGTTAATAGACTCAAGACTACGAAGCCTACTTCATGGTGTCTGAAACAGGATTCTTTACCATTGACTACCATTGACTAGAGGTTAGTGACTGGTTTATTTCTTCTGGCTATTGATACAATTCTACATATTTTTGGTACTTTCTATAGTTGTTTCAGGTTTCAAAAGTCTAGAGGGAGTATGGTGTAGCAGGTGCTGAAGTATCCTTTTGCTTACTGCAAGACTTCTGTACAAACCAATTTCACTGTCAGTGTAGCAATGGACATTCCCCTAGGAATCAAGCATAACTATAGAATGAACAGGCCATACAGAACTAGACAAGATGCTGGATGAGGGAAGAGAAGGAGTGAGGGGTGATGGGGGTAAGGGCTCTCAGCATGAGGCCATATCTACCCAGAACCAGAGCAAGGAACAATGTGCCAAGTGTCAATTAGGACATGCTCACTGAAATCTGCCACCTGCAGCAACCTCAAAACTAACTCCAGAGTAGTGCCAGGATCACATTGCCAGTGGCTGTGAAGGTGACCATGGCTAGAAATGTTTATATAATTCGGCTCCCTCCAGGATGGTGCTAAAGAAACCAACAACATCTCATAGTTTGTTCCCCAGTGTTGCATAAGGGATGTCAGTGAGGCTCTTGATTCAAAAAGAGAGAGCTAAATTTCATCCCCTGTTGCCTGAGAGAAGCTGGTGGAGTGGCCATAAGGGTTTGCAAGGTACATAGGCTTCCCCATGGTACAGGGAGTCATTGACTGCATGCTCATTGCTTTGTGGGTGCTGCATGTCAACCCAATAATGTACTGGAACTGAATGTGCAGCTCATGTGTGACCATAGGGAGCAGATCTTGCAGGACATTTTCCAATATCCTGGCAGCAGACATTCTGCAGCAGCCTGCTATGCCAGATGTATTTTAGCCACTGCAGCAAACCAAAGGGTGTCTACTGGGTGACAAGGGCCATCCATTGACAACATGCCTTATGACTCCAGTGCGCAACTGACACATGCATGCACAACATGCATTAACTGAGCAAAATACTGACAGAGGAAATGCGAAAGGGCAGACCATTGGCATGCTGAAGCAAAAATTCCATATCTGGAGCACTGTAGAGGAGCATGCTGTACTTAGATGAAAGGTTTTCTAGATTGTGGTGGTTTGGTGCATGTCACATAACATCACCTTCATGAGGAGACAGCCCTTGACAACATCTATTAGGTGCAAAACTGAGGAGAAGGAGCATGAGAAGGAGAAGGAGGAGGCAGCCCCTTTCAGCCTGGGCTGCACATGAAGAACCAATTCAAGTGTGAGACCAGTAACCTCAACCCCAATTCTGCATCCACAACTTCTTACTTTCCCTTTGTCTCTGACTCTCATATCATTCTCTTCACCACAATGCAAAAATAAAAGCCAACCCAAAAGTAACATTGCAAATAAAATTTATAAATCAAATCATTCCATATTGGATATAAACTTAAATGAATCACACTTCTGCATTCCCTTTGTGTCTGCCTTCTGTGTGTCTTTTCCAGTCCTAGTGCTCCTACATTGTGCTAACCCAGTGGCTAGTGGAAGGATACTAACTTTCAATGGAGGAGACTACAAATTACCTTGGAGGACAACCTTAAGCAGCTCTGGGCCTGCTTCAGAATGCAGCATCTCAGGATGGGAAGGCAACAACAAGGTTACTAGTGGAGTGGCAGTGGTAGGGGGACAAATACTGTTATCATGAGAGAGGACAGCAGGCTCACACTCCATGGAGCCACTGCCACTTCCCTGGGCAGCACCTCAACAATTCTGGTAATTTGTTGGAAGAAAGATTGCTGGACCACCACAAGACTCTGCAAGCCCCTTTGCAAACTGGAAACTACAATCATGATGGGAGCAGTCTGACCTTCCATGCAGCATGCTGAGCTTGCACAACAGCAGCTTGAGCTTGCTCAGCAGCACTCAGGCTTTTGGTGGAAGCTGCTTTTGTTGCAATGGAAGCTGAGATATCAAGGATCAGATGCTGCAACATGGTCAGGTCCACAATTGTGTTGATGGAGTTGGCCGCCACTTGTATGTTGGAAAGGGCAGGGTCCAGGCTGTACATAAAGCACTGCACAAATCACCATTGCCAGGGAAAGGTACTGGGAAAACTATTTTTATTAAAGGCTGACAAGTCCCCAGGACCTGATGGCCTCAATCCTAGGGTCTTAAAAGAAGTGGCTGCAAAGATATAATTGTGTTAGAAGTAGCTCAGAGTAGGTTCACTCGATTCATTCCCATTGGAGTTTAGGTGATCTTATTGAAACATATAAGATCTAGAGGGGACTTGATAGGGTGGATACAGCAGGTTTTTCCTCTTGTGTGAGAGACTAGAACTAGGGGACACAGTTTAAAAAAAAGACAGAGATGAGGAGAAATTTTTTCTCCACGAGGGTCGTTAGTCTGTGGAGTTCTCTTCACAGGAAGCAATGGAGGCAGGATCATTGAGTTTATTCAAGTCTGGGATAGCTGAGGTAGACAAGGGAGTCAAGGGTTATAGGGGGCAGACAGGAAGGTGGAGTTGAGACCACAATCAGATTAGCCATGACCTTATTGAATTGTGGAGCAGGGCCAAATGGCCTACTCCTGCTCCTAAGTGCTATGCTCCTATGTTCCCTGTGCTAAGTTGGTGCTAGACTCCTTCATGCTCCATATCTTTGACTTTTTGGCAGACTTTCCAATGCACCAGGTACTTATCAGCCTTTTTCTGTAGCCTGGTCCATTGATGTTCTCAGCTCAGTTCTCTGCAGTAGAACTGGCATGGACCTCCTTCGCTTGCAAGCTGGCACCTGCACTATCTTTACCTTCTGTCTTGTTTGCAGTGCACTGGCACCCAAAGGGAAGACCCCTATACTGAATGCTCTTCTCTAAGATACGTGTAGTGTCAATATCTTAGTGGGTGGCTGCAAGTATGAAATCAAGTGACGATATGCCTTCATCATTTCTGCATTCTTGCTGTTCTTCCACTGCCTGGTCATGTTGTACTTCTTGGGTATCTGAAAGGTAAAAGGCACAAGGGGGGGTGGGATTGTGATGAAGGGAAAGGGCAACTAAGAAGTGTTGTCTTACACAGAGCTGCCTCAGGG
Source organism: Cetorhinus maximus (assembly GCF_964194155.1). Classification (NCBI taxonomy): domain Eukaryota; kingdom Metazoa; phylum Chordata; class Chondrichthyes; order Lamniformes; family Cetorhinidae; genus Cetorhinus; species Cetorhinus maximus. The sequence continues at coordinate 75,449,374 of NC_135888.1, forward strand.
AGATTGAAGCACTTTTTAAAAAATAAATAAATACATTAAAAATTTAATGAAACATGTCCCCTCATGTGACTATGTCACATGAGATGGGACATATTTTTATTCTTCAAAGAAAGTTTTCATTTATTTTGTAGAAGTTTTAGGAAACCTCATCCCGCTTGTGGATGAGGTTTCCTAAAAAAATGTAAAGGCCGCTTGGCCTTTTTGTCTGCCTGCCAACTGTAAGGTTGAATGGGCAGCGTAAAATTCAAGTTAATTACCTGGTTAGTGACCTTAATAGGCCGAAACATCAAGCGACTTTGCGATGATGTCGGGACGCACGCCCGACGTCATCGTGCGTCATTTAACGTTCCGGCATGTCGGGTGTACGCCCACACGCTGGATGGAAAATTCCGCCCCTGGAATTGAAAGCTAGTCTCACTAATGGTGACCATCAAGTTATCATTGATTGTTGTAAAAACTCATCTGGTTCACCAATGCTCTTTCGGGAAAGAAATCTGCCACCCTTACCTGGTGTGGTCTACATGTGACTCCAGACCCACAGCAATGTGGTTGGCCCTTAACTGCCCTCTGAGATGGCCTAACAAGCCATTCCATTCAAGGGTATTTAGGGATGAGAAACAAATGCTGGCCTTGACATGATATCCACATCCCATGAAAGAATAAAGAAAAAAGAAGTCAACTCACAGGGGTGTTCCAAAATAAGCTTTTTTCATTACTTTGATTTTTACTTCAGACTTTTCTAAATACGTCTATAACTATGTCAAAAAGAACTGCCCAGGTAATGCCAAATATTGAAATAAAATCTAAATAATTTTCAAACGCAAATGAATTGCAAATTAAAATTGCACATGATTGTAAATGTAATTCAGAAATCTGACAGCAAGAACAATCTGCTTTATATGTTGTTATGGATACCAATATTGGCCTACAGGGTCCCTCCACTGGAGCAGTTTAATAGGGTGGAAGAGTATCATTGAATTTAAGTCCAGTTTGCTTCTTTATTATTAATTGCATTGACTATGCATGGCTGTAGTAAAAAGAATTAGAAACAGAAACAGTTTAACGTTCCCTGATATTTTTGGTTCCCCTTTCTTTCGGGGGTGAAATTTTTTTGTAGACTGATTGAAAAGAAAATTGAGCGCAGTGTAAAGTGGGCTGTTGATTCACTATTGCCTGCTTTGCGCTGCAACCAAAGACCAATTTCACCCTTTGTCTCAGCTCCACTTCCTTCAGAAACACAGAGAAATAATAGGTGGTTAACCCTATTCACTATATCAGCCTCTCAGGAAAGAGGCTCGTAGAGCAGAACATCCCAGGTTTGATTCCCAGTTTGTGCTGATCTAACCTTGGCATCCCTGAGGAAAGAAGGTGAAATCAGCCAAACTTTCTGTTTCTGCCTCAAAGTGTGCGTTTAGGCATTGGCCGGGATTTTCAGGCCCCATCACGGGCAGGTCCCACTGTGGGTGAGGTGACGCCCCAGCCAGACGCCCATTGACTTGCAGCAGGACCGGAAGATCGTGGCAGCGGGCGGTTGTGGAAAACCCTGCCCATTGACTGAGGACAGGATAGGCGATGGCAATACGATGCACCCGAAAAGTGAACAACCTGTCAACACTCACTCTAAAGGCTCACACAAGGAGATCAGCCACTTTAATGAGTATCAGACAGCTGCACGCCTTCATGTACCTCAGAAGGAGTTAGGAACTCCAAGAGAAAAGGAAAGAAAACTGAAGGAAGTAAACATAAAACAAAACTTCTGCGCCTTGGAATAACAGCATTTGTGAACAACTGCCCCAAGATATTTAATTGATAATTGTTGTAACTCACCCAAATTGTCTCAGCCTTCATTCTGAGAAGCTTACTTTCATATGGGGCAGAATTTTACACTTTCCTGCCAGCGGGTTGGTAGGCAGGGGATGACTGTAAAATTTCTCGATGGCCTTCCCACTGGGACCCCGCCCGCCCTGACCTTTCTGCAATTTTACACTTGGATGGTTGAGGCCTAGGCCTAGACCAGTCCACCTGCCCTTTTCCCAGTTGAGGCCCTTACGTGGCCAATTATTGACCACTTTAGGGCCATTTCTCACCCAGCCTGCAATTTTGCAGGCTCTTGGGAGAAGTTCAGGGGCAATGGAAAGCCCAAAAAGTCATCCTGCTCAGCCATCGGGTAGGAAGAAGTTGGGGGAGGGGGGTGCCTCCATCAGCAGCCTCCATTTAACATCCAGCAACCCCCCACATCCCTCCACCCCGCAACCCACCTCCCCAAGAATGTCTGGCCTCTGCAGGTCCTCACTAACCCGCCCCCCCGCCGCCCCCTGGCCTCTCCACCAAAGTCCTGACTGTTCTCTGCCCAACTCCCTGGGCCTCACCCTGCCCTGCCCTGCGCTGAGACCCCCAAAACTTGCCTGGTCCCGGAATCCCCCTGTCCACTGCAATTTCTGTGCTGCAGGAACTAGAGACGCCGGCCAGTTTGATTGGCCTCAGAGAGCTGCCAGCCAGACTTCCTCCCGAGTGAGGAGTGGAAGTCCCGCTTCTAGCAAATTAACGCTTGTTGGAGTATTAAATGGCCGCGGGGCAGACAGTATCAGTGGAGATGTGTTCTCCACCAACTCCCTGGACAGCGGGAAGGCCATCCTAAAAGTCTTCACCATTATTAACATTGTTCTGCATTTCTGTGTGGACAACACCAGGCAGGTTGTTAATAAGAAACAAAGCCTGCATAATCCTGACTTTAATGTTGTTGTGTCAATCCATCGTTTCCTCTCAGATGGCTATTTGTGATACCTTCATTATCATTAAAATGATTTACATTAGCAAGCCCGACTGAATAAGCATGAAGTCCAGAGGGTAAATTATTACTTAGCGCTGAAGTATTAGGAGTGTGCTCATAATATCAAAAAGAAAGACACCAAATTGTATTTAAAATTATAACTAACAGGATTCCAATTCACTTTTTTTTTATTAATAGCTGGCCTGAAAGCATGTAGATAAGTTCAGCTGAAATGATAATATGCAATTTTGTGTACCTAACCTCATGTCTAAGCATAATAATTACTGGAGTGACTGATACATATCTGCAGTATTAGAGTAGGGGTAACTGGCATACAGCTTCTTCACTGGAAAAATGAAGATAAAATGTAATGAAACATTAGGATTAAAGTTATTAGCTCTGATCACAATGCTCTTAGATTCCCTGCAGAATCATTTGTTTTGAATGCATTACTAATGCAATAGTTCATGCTCTCAGATCATGACCAAACTTGCCCTGTACTCTCATACTTTCCCCCCAGCACTTTTTATGAATTTTATTTGTACATTTTTCATAGAAGCTCACAGCACAGAAAGGGGGCCATCATGCATAGTGCAATCTAAAACTAATCTCACTCTCCTATCTTCTCCCAATAATACTGCATCTTCCTTTGCTTCAAACATTCATTAACCTCTCCCGTAAAAGATGCGATGTTTTACAAAGCAGAACTTGCTTACTTGCAAGTTGAGTGCCTAATCTTTCAAGTCCCTGATCTTTGGTGAGTGATCTATGCACTTGTACAATGAACCTGTGGGGTCCAAATCTGGCTATTGAGCATCATAGCAGGGCTGTGTGCTGTCAGGATAGCATGAGTTGGGCTATTTCTGACACACTCATGGTGATGCCCACATGAGCACCCTTCTCAAGATGGCATGGTGCACAAGCTGTGCCAGAACCGGCTGTCAACACAGTGTTTTCCCAGAAGGGAATCGATTTCCATTACTCCACTTCCAGCAATGCTACAGTGCTGAAATTCACACCCTCAGTCGTTCAGGGCAGAACGTATTGGCCTTTCTGACTAGGGAACTTTGCGCAAACGTGTGGGTGTGCACAGGAAAAGCTCCCTGAGGCAAAGAGCTGCCTCAGAGGGATGAAGATTTAAAAAAATGAAAAATAAAGACTTTTAAAATGTTAAAAAAAAATGTCCCCTCATGTGACTCTGTCACATGAGCAGGGACATGTTATTAATGAAATGTTTAAATTGTTATTTAATTATTAATTGCTGTTGGAAACCTCACCCTGACCATGGATCCTGTTAATTGTCGGCGGGCGCGTTGCCAACTCCCGCGCGCGCCCGCCGACCAAAATATCGCTGTCATTTTACGTTCGTTTGGGTCAGGCGTGTGCCAGCCTGATGAGCGAAAAATTCTGGCCATGATGTAGTTAAGTACCATGACCCTGAGTACTCCCACCATCAGCAGCCATGTCACCTCATGACAGGGGCAAAGAACCTAGTTGAGGTTAATGTGACCCAATAGTTCATTGATACTGTCCCTGCAACACGGTCCCAAACACTGAAAATTGCTAGTTTGATAATCACGGGTTACATCCTTCAAGGTGGTGCAGATCTTCTACCTGCTTTGTTTCTTGCTAACAGTAAAGTCTCAGTTTTGAAATCACAACACACACAGTGGGATTCACACAGATGTGTCTGATTACTTTACACTCAACTGCACAAACACAAAAGATTTCTCAGGGCAAACTGATGAAAGCTAACCTGAGTAATTCTGCTGGTGAGTAAGTTGGCTTCATTTATCTTGATCCTTCTGTGGCGTTTTTCCTTCTGCAAAGACATTTTTCATCAAGAAAAGGAGCAACATCTTTTACAGATGTTTTACTTTTCACTGTTTACTACACCATGTAGCTATAGCTTGCTCATGGGACACTATCTGCAGTCTTTTAATCTCATTCTTCCCAACAATTACCGATAACAGTTCTTGCGAGTATTTATCTATTTGATGATTTTCCTATAAAACAATATATGGCAGCACTCATTGAAGAGAGAAGCTACACTGAGGATTGACTATGTGAAGGGAGCATAAGTGTTATATTTGGGTTTGTAGCGCCACAGTCAGTTTAAGGCAGCTCCAGGTATTATCTGTTGCCACGCCTGCTGTTGCCTTTACCTGGCAGAGGGGGAAGTTGTGTTTCAAATCTAAACTAATCTGTGCTAAACAAATTAGAAAATAATACAGCAAACAGCACATTCGAAGGGTCTATTTCTTTTAGACTATGGGCGGAATTGTCCCAGATTTGCACTAAGTGCAGTAGCAAGCGGGAAAAAGGATGTTTTACCTGATGGCCACAATGGCGGCTTTTCATGCCGTATCGTATGCTTCCCAGCGCATCCCGCCACATTAATAATACATTCCCGGGAAACACACCAGGTCGCTGGCGAGGTAGCCTCTGATTCATCCACCCCGCCGTGACCTCAGGCCTTCAGTAAACCGGGCACCATATTTAAAGGCCGCCCCTGCGCAGAGCTGGCACGCTTCAAGAGATAGGAAGCTGCTGGGAACTGATGGCTGCCAAAGGGAGGAAACATGCTGCCCCCAAATTTAGCAATGCCCCCCTCAAGTGCCTACTGGATGCAATGGAGTAAAGTCCTCTACCCCCACTTTGGGCAAAGACCAGCAACAAAGGCAATCAATCCAGCATGGGAGATGGTGGCAGCAGTGGTCAGTGGCAACACCCTGCAAAAAAGGACAGCCACCCAGTGCTGCTACAGGGTGAATGATCTCACCCATTCTGCCAGGATAAGTCACTCTTCTCATCATTCTCAACTCACACACTCACAAACCCATCACACAACCATAGGGATCTCACACCTCAAGGGACAACACCACTAACTCTCACACACACCCTCACATCTCCATCAGGCTCATACCCTCTCGAGCTCACGTCCTCATCCTGTCCATGGCTCCGCTCACCACACAAACATTCCATTCAGTGCCATGTGTCCTGCTCACACTCTCTCCATCTGTTTTCATGCAGGAGGAGCCTGCTCACATCTGCAGGGAGAGGACCCAGACTGGGGGTGGAGTGTTCCACATAAGCCCCTCACTTATTTTGAGGGGTGTGCCATCGTGCTGACTGGTGAGGATGTGGACCGTGCCTGCGGCAACGTTGAAGTCAGTGGCGAAAACCCATGTAAGGATCCTGCATCACATCATCCCTCTTTCAATGCAACTGTGGGTGCTCTCTCTCCTGCTTTTGACTCTGCTGCCATGCACTAATTATCACTTCTTTGGTTCACAGGGAGCTCTACCAATCAACCGACACCCTCAGCCAGCCAGTCCCTCAGCTCCATCCACATCCTCACCTCCAGCCAAGACGACACTTCCACCATGGAAGAGCTGGAAATAAGCGGCCTGGAAGACCTGTCGGAGCGCTTACACATACCCTGTACCAGCGTAGAGACACACACCTCGGTGGGGCCTAGATCTAGAGCAGGCTCAGGTTCACAATCTGGTGGTCGCCACACGGACACGAGTCCGCAGCAGGAGGGGGCAAGGTTAGCTGAGCTCCCTGGCACTCAGAGGACTGTTGGGGAAGAGGCGTCTGTGCGGTCCGAGTCAGATGATCCTGGCTGAGTCTGGAATCAACCTTCCAACTCATTGTGGAGAGTCAGCAGAAGGTGGGGTAAATAGTGCAGAGATGCTGGAAGCCTTCAACAGAGTGGCATGCAAGATGGGGGAGAGTATCCATCTGCACAGGTTGTCTACACCCCTCAGGACAGCACCTAGAAGAAGTGGTAGGCCTAAAAAAGTTAAGAACTTCTGATCACAAGTGGTTGCACGGGTGAATACATTTTGTCACTTTATAATCTGAAAATATGTTCACTTTCACTGAATAATGTGTAATGGTGTCTTTAGCTTCATTTACAGGCTTCGCGAGTCCTCTCCCTGCATCCGCCCCCACTAGCAGTTCAGCTGCACGCAGCCGGACCACAAGTGATTCTGGAAGTAGAAGTGTGTTTGTGATAGGGTTTTTTGGAGTCTTGTGCTAGCATTCTCCCATGCACGTGGAGCCTTCCTCAATCACAATAATCTCAATGTCCCGAGCATTTACAATGCTGCCTGCTGTGGTTCTCTCTTTCAGTTGTCCATCTGAGTTGACCTGCATCTCCGCCCACCCACTGATCACACTCCCATGCAGCACCTGTTCCCGCCCAGCACGAGGCTCCGCTCACTTTCGATTCGAGAAAAATGGCAGCTGTCATGATTCTGCTCAGCTCCCCATCCTTTCCCCTCCCCCAGTCGCCTATGTCCTTTCCCCCATTACTGTTGACCTCCTTGGCATCACCTACTCATCATCACCTTCCAGCCAGAACCCTTTTCTTTCCAGGATGTCCAGGTGAACATGCATGTTCCCTACCTTCCCAAGAATCCCACCCTCATCCACATTGACCTCCCCGACCACCTCCTTCCCACCCCTAGGGTCCCTGTCTGCCTCCGAGTCCCTAACAACCACCATCGTCGTTCCTTCTACCACTACCGCCACCACCTCACACTCCCACCCTTCTGGCTCACTCTGCCCCCTGTCATATTTACCACTCACCATCCCCTCCTACCGTGCCCACCCTCAGTTCACTCCCGAGGAGGCAGTCATTGACTCCACAGACATCTTCCTTGCACATTCTCCTGGTCATAGCCCCCTACCCCTCCTTTCTCTCTCCTCCACTCTTACGCACTCCTCCACCCTTTCTCCCTCTTCCAGCCTTACTCCTTCCTTCCCCCGGATTATTTCCTCCTCCTGGACTCCTCCCCCCCTGGACTCCTTCCCCCTCCAAATTCCTTCCATCACCGCACCCCCCCACCAAGATTCCTTCACCTCCTCCAAACTCCTTTCTCCCCCGGACTCCTTCCCCCAATCCGATGTCCTTCCCTTACACCTTCCTCCCCCATTACACCAACCTCTCCAGTTGCCACAGTCTCCCCCATTACATCCTCCTCCCCTCGTATTCCCTCCCCCTCAACCTCACTCCCCTGACGCCTTTGTTCTCCCCCCTCCCTATCTCAAATCTCTAGTACACCTTCCTCTCCCAGTCAAACCTAAATCTTCCTCTCCCACACCCCACCACCACCCCACCCTCACACACCTTCCTCCCTGACTTACAACTGGACCTTCCTCTTCCCACCCTCTGACGATCATCTGTAGCAGCCCACGGTCAAGACCGTGATGTCCCGAAGCAGACCCCAGACATCAACGGAGTCCTCCCACCTTCTGTGAGCAGTTCCATGGCAGAGTCATGTCCTTAAGAATCTGCCCAGTATGCATTGGCGGCAGTGGTATTGTCACTGGACTGGTAATCCCGAGACCCAGGGTAATGTTCTGGGGACCCAGCTTCGAATCCTGATGGTGGAATTTGAACTCAATAAAATAGTGGAATTAAAAGTCTGATGATGACCACAAAACCATTGTCAATTGTTGTAAATACCTATTTGGTTCACTGATGTCCTTTAGGGAAGGAGATCTGCTGTCCTTACACAGTCTGGCCTACATGTGACTCCAGAACCACGGCAATGCGGTTGACGCTTACATGCCCTCTGATTGAGGGCAATTAGGGATGGGCAATAAATGCTAACATAGCCAGCGACACCCACACCTCATGAACAAATATTTTTAAAATGTGATGCACGTGTTCCTCCAGGGTCCGGTAGCTGTAGGGCTGCAGCATCTCCTGCTCCTCGATGTCCATGATGTGAGCAAGGGCCAAACCTAAGCCCCGGCTTCTGCATGTCACACTTGTCCAGACATGTTCTGAGCCGGTGTATTTTCCCACTGGCGTGGTAAATTTGACATGGATGATTCCGACGAGCAGGCAAGATGATGAGATGCAAATGCATTGAAATTAGGTTCCCGACGTTGGATGGCGATGGGCAGAGCGGACGATCACAAACTGGTTTCACGATGGCGTAAAACCAATTTTTGGCCTTCTCACCATATTGTCTGCTCAGGCCTGTCATGATGCCCAATGCCAACAGGGGTGGAAAATTCCAACCTATGTTGTTTCAGAATCTAGCGCCTAATTCAATAATGATGTACACCAAACAAATAAAATAGTTGTCTTTAGATTTAGTGCTCTGCGTTTCTGAGATAAAATGAAAGATCGAGAATACATACACACAAATCCTTAGAACAGGAAAAGATCTTCAGCCTATAAAGCTCGTTACTTCTTTAGTATAAGATCTGGCACATATAGGGTTAATTTGGGACTGAGTACAGTACCACCCACACGGTGATGTAAAAGAGCACATGACCCACACCCAGGCTTGATCTAATGTTGGACAGAGCCATGTACACAAGCAAGCATGGAGATGGCTCCTCGCTTGTACCCTTTACTGTATATTTGTAAATAGTTCCTAGAGTCAATAAAGACTTATGACCATGAAGACTTTTTCAGACCTATCACACTGTAACCAACGCCTTACAACAACTCCTATAGCCCAGTCATAAATTTTCCACTGAATCAACCCCTCCCATCATCTCTCCCAGTAAGTCTATACTCTCTAACCACATGTGAAAAAATAAATTAATCAATACTTCTCTAAGTGTTATATACATAAAGTTCTTTCTTAATATTTAACCCTCTTTCTCACCAGGATCTGATCTGATTTTTTTTAAAGGTATTAACTGGTCAAGAATTGAATTCGTTAACCTATCATTGAAAAGGTGGCACATCTTAAATAAAAGCAGAAAATGCTGGAAGTACAAAAAGGGACCAATCAGTATCTGAAATAGATTTGACAATTCAAGCATAAAACTTCATCAGAACTCTTAGTTCAAAGGCACAAGAAACATTGGGTGAGAAATTGCTTGTGTAGTGCTCCTTGTAGCAGGGTAATGAGGCCTTGTATTGCTCTCTGTGTGCCCCCCCCAACACCCCCCAGCAACCTCTCGCCCCCATGTCACTGGCTGCTTACTGTACAGCCCATGTGCCATTCTGTAAGGTTAAGAGTGCATGCATTGCGTCCCGAATGCACTAGAAGCTTTTATTTGGCCCTGTCTTGACATCAAATGGTCCAATCAGCTGATGTGATGCCAGGATAACAAAGTTGGGCAACAAATTTTCAGGCAGCATCTTTATTGCTTACTGAAGAAAATAATCAAGTGTGAAGCTGTAAGATGGCCCCGTGGTAGTATTATTGGAAGGGTCAGGCATCTTGATTGCAGATGAGGGGGCTCTGGAAGTGGAGTCGGTCTTCTGCCTCTCCCTATTATTATTGGTAACCTTCTCCTGCATGAGGGAGGGCAGAATGTCAGTGAATGTGTGGCGCTGCACTTGGGTGACGTGCTTGCAATAGCTGAATAGCTGGATGTGTGTTGAGGCAATGAGAAGTGGCTGTGATCCTGGCTGCTTTGCTAAATGGGTGTTTGAGAGGTGGTGTACATGAATGGTAGTCGTAAGTCCTGAGTGCCATAGTGTGCTGTTGGGTGAGTGATTGGGGTGTGGTGCATTGAGCAGGATGAGAGGTTATTGGTGTGATGGGCAGGTGATGTACTGTGTGGGTACATTCTCTCACCTTGACTGCCCCTGTGTGGTCATTGCATGCTCTCCTGCATTGCTGCCAGGCCCATGCATTGACCTCTGACTAATGTGCTCCCATTCCCTCTTCAGCTATTTCTTGAGGGTTTCTTTTCCACCTGGGAAAATATTGTCTACTGCATAGAGTCCATCTTGGGTGACTAAACCCTCTAGTGTGTTGTTACTAAAACAGGGGGCCCTATCCATTGCCTGTTGAGACATCGTACCAATCTTGAAAACTAATTTTCTGCCGGGCATGATTGTGGGTGTGTGGTTTCCCTTTAACAGGCAGTGAACCTTTAAGATGAGCAGGCTGCCTGGATCGCATGATCAACAAACAATGCTGCCAGGTCCCCCTGCTGTATGTGGGCATAGGTTGTAGGCAGCTCGGAGGACAGAGGAGCTATTTAGCCAATTGCAAAAATCATGTAGGTGGAGGTGAGTAGATAAAATTTGCTTGGCCCCCACCACAATCTGCATGCACAAGCAGGTCACAAAACATAACCCCTACGCCCAAAAATTGGCTTACATAAATTCCTAGTCCATTGTTTCATAAAGCAACACATATGATAAATAAATGACTATATTAGAACATCATTGTTACCCTGGATACTGAGATCTCAGTTAGCTATGGTTTATCAATGAAGAGTCTAATATCTAGTGTTAACTATTGGCCCACCTTAGGAAAGATTAACAAAACATATCTGAAAAATACATAATTATCCAATCTAAAATCCCAAGAGACGTGAGGCCCTATTGTTATACTCTCCTGCTGCACAAGTAGGCATCACCATGGGAGTCCACTTCAACTAAAAGAAGACACTTAAACCATTTACAGGAAAGAATTACAGGACTGAATCCAAGTTTTACCTGGCACACTTAGAACAAAGAGTTCATTTATGATTTGAGAACATCCTCTAATGTATTTAAAAGAAAGAAATACGCACAGTAATATAATCCGTTTCATAACCTCAGGACATCCCAAAGTGGTTTGCAACCAATGAAATACTTTTTAAAAGTGTAGCCACTGTTGTATTGTAGGAAACATGGCAACAAATTTGCATACAATAAGCCCCCACAAACAGCAATGTGGCATTAGTCAATATCTTAAAACAGATTATCTGGCCAAAGAGTAAATAATGGTCAGGGCACTATGGATAATTTCCCTGTCTGTCTGCAAAATGGGATCTTTTACATCCACTCTTTAACATCACATCCAAATGATAGCACCTCTGACAGTGCAGCAGTAAGGGAGTGCTGCACTGGATTGTCAGCCTAGATTCTTATGTTCAAACCTCTGGAGTGGGACTTGAGTCCACGGCCTTTGAACTCAGGAGTGGAAGTGCTACCAAGTGACATAAGCATGACAGATGCTTATTATTCTTCACGATGTGGGTATTGCTGGCAAAGTTAGCATTTATTGCCCATCCCTAGTGTGCTCTGGAGAAGGCGGCAGTGGGACTTTTCTTGAATTGCTGCAGTTCATGTATTGAAGGTGCTCCCACAATGCTCTCAGGTAGGCTTTTCCAGGGTTTTCACCTAATGAAAGATTGCTGGGATGTGGCCTGGAGGAGAAATTGAAAGAAAAAGGTTTGCATTTATGTAATGCTTTCATGACCACCGTGTGTCTCAATGTACTTTACAGCCAATGAAGTAGTTTGAAATGTTGTCATGGTTGTAATGTAGGAAAACTGAGGTGATAGTCTTCTAGTGTACCTATTGCCATTGTCTTTCTAGATGGTGGAGATCAGAGGTTTGTAGCTATTCTTGAAAAGCCTTGGTTGTTTATTATCAGACCAAAGCTGAGTGTTGTCCAGTCTTAGAAGCATAGAACCATAGGAAAGTTACGGTGCAGAAAAAAGCCATTCAGTCCACCGTGCCTGCGCTAGCCACAGAAAGAGAAAAAAGAAGCTAGCCGCTCATTTTTAATCTCACTTTCCAGCACCTGGTCCGTAGCCTTGCAGATTACAGCACATCAGATGCAGATCCAGGTACCTTTTAAATGAATTGAGCGTTTCAGCCTCAACCACCAAACTAGGCAGTGAATTCCAGATGCCCACCACCCTTTGGGTGGAAAAGTTTTTCCTCCTCCCTCTAATCCTTCTACCAATCACCTTAAATCTATGCCCCCTTGTAATTGACCCCTCAGCTAGGGGAAACAGGTCTTTCCTGTCTACTCGATCTAGGACCCTCATAATTTTGTACACCTCTCAGCCTCCTCTGTCCTATGGAGAACAATGCTAGCTTATTCAATCTTTCCTCATAGCTGCAATTTTCAAGTCCTGGCAACATTCTTGTAAATCTCTTCTGTACGCTTTCCAGAGCAATTATGTCCTCCCTGTAATGTGGTGACCAGAACTGCACACAAAATTCCAGCTGTGGTCCAACCAGTGTTTTATACAGTTCCAACATTACATCCCTGCTTTTGTATTCAATACCTTGTCCAATAAAGGAAAGCATTCTACATGCTTTCTTTACCACCTGATCCACCTGTCCTGCCACCTTCAGAGACCTGCAGACATGTACTCCAAGGTCTCTCACTTCTTCAGTCCCTCTCAATATCCTCCCGTTTATTGAGTAAACCCTTGCTTTGTTTGCCCTCCCCAAATGCATTACCTCACACTTCTCTGGATTGAATTCTATTTGCCATTTTCTGCCCACTCAACCAAACCATTGATATAATCCTGGAGACAACAGCTATCCTCTTCACTCTCAACTGCACGGCCAATTTTTGTGTCATCTGCAAATTTCCCAATCATGCCTCCCACATTTAAGTCCAAATCATTAATATATATGACAAACAGAAAGGGCCCCAACACTGAGCCCTGTCATGCTGCATGGAGACATGGACTGCTTCAATATCTGAGAACTTGCAGATATAACTGAATACAGTGCAATCATCAGCAAACATCCTCACTCCTGACCTTATGAGGGAGGGCAGGTTATTGAGAAAGCAGCTGAACATGGTTGGCCTTAGGATAGTGTCCTGAGGAACTCATACAGTGACGTCCTCAGGCTGACGTGACTGGTTCCCAACAACCACAACTTTCTACTAGCTGTACTCCACCATCATTGAAGCTGAAGATGTTCATATACCCTCCCTTCTCCCATTAATCGCTATCATTCATGACTGGATGTGGTGGCACGACTATAGCTGTTGGATTGTTTGGAGGGCAAAAAATATGTTCATATTTCATACGTTTATATGTAACCAAATTTAGAAGACTGAAAGGAATAATAAATTTCCAGTTCTGAAGGATTATCCAACAAAAATCATAAATGGTTTTCAGGAGGGGAACAAGCTGTGGTCATTTATAGTTCTGAAGTGAGAGTGTGACTAACTGGGAGTAAGCAAAACTATCAGCAGGGGAGATGGGGGTAGATTTGAACTATGAAAAAATATTATTTAGTTGATAAAACACATCTCATCGACTGAAATGACAAGATATATTGAATCAGTTATGTTCTTAACTGGTACATTCACTTTTATAAAAGTAATTGATTTGCTTTCTCTGTACTAACTCACGTGTATTAAACCACACCAGAGCTCATCAAGTAGTTATTTTGCTTAAAATCAATGTCAAAACTTTTTAAAGCAGCGCTGGATGGATTGTCAATTAATCCTTGAAAAGGAAATTAGTCCATTCTAATAACACTGATTGATTTGGCATGATGCTACTCATGAACAGCTTTTTAAAAATACATTATCTCCGTCTTTCTGTAATTGTCTTTCTGCTTGTTTCTCAATCTAATTTTTCTCTTGCCATCTGTCTTTCTGTTTATCTTCCAGTCATTCTGCCTTGCCTTTTCTACCCATGTTGCGCACACATTTTTCTTCTCAGTATCATCTTGTTGCCTATTTGTCTCTGGCTTTCTTATTCTTGTTGTTAAGACTCTGCTTCCCTCTGTTTCTCTTCTACATAGCAGCCACATTTAAAAAGAACTCATCTCATTTTTCATAATGATCACATTCTGTGACAGATTTTTGCCAGGTATCCTTCACTAATTGCAGGTAAACAATGGAAACGTGTGGTCCTATTCTTTACAGAGCTGAGATTTTCCAGGCCGGTTTGGGAGGGGAATAGTTTTGGTGGGGGGGGGGGGCAATCCCAGAAGTCCAGGTTTTCCTGAATACTATGGAGTTTTGACCATGTGCTTGCTTCATTTCCCAACAGGATTCCCATCTGGAAGCCAACCTGGTTGACAGGCTTGACTCCCTGCTGGGAGAGGAAAGATATGTAGCTCAGCAGCAGCTAGCCCATGCTGCTGGGGCAGGGATTGCGAACAAGGGGATGGGAACAAAATAGTTTGTAAGGCCAGGAGTGATTGTGGCAGCTCAGCAATAGATCAGGGACAGAGGTGTGGGCTTCAGTGATCATAAAGATTGTTCAATCATGGGGGAGATTGGTGATAGTGATTCAGTGATTGTGGGGAAGGGTCGGTGTTTGTGTGGGGGTTCAATCACTGGTCCGGGGTAGGGGTGTGGGATGTGGTGGGGTGGATGGTCCAATCCCAGGGAGGGAAACAGATTAGCTTGGTGGCTTAAGAGGGAGTACTCCAGCAGCTTCTGGGTGTAAACATGCTGGAAAGGGACTTAGGTTTTCCATGCAGCAGTCCTCAGCTCCCCGTAGCTGCCAGGATTCCTGAGGCCCGGGAAACCCAGCAACCAGGGTTAAAGCTGGAAGAAAGATGAAAGCGGAAACATGCAGTCTCATTAAAATATTTAAATGAGCAGTCTGCTTCCTGAGAATGTGTTGGCCACCTACTACCCACCCTACCAACCCCACACCCATCCCACCTCCATTAACACAGGAAATTGACAGGTTCGAGGTGACTTGGCTTTAGGTTTGAGATTTTAAAAAATGTTTACATCCCACTTGACCCAAATCCACCCATAAGATTCTCCTCCATGAGTCCACCTCCAAATAGTTCATCCTCTTCCTGTACCATAATACTTACTGTGAATTGGCTAAAACCAATAACTTTGCTATACCATATTTTGCAGAAGTTTTTTAATTTATTTATTCTTTCATGGGATGTAAGCGTTGCTGGAAAGGCCAGCATTTGTTGACCATCCCTAATTACCCTTGAACTGAGTGGCTTGCTAAGTCATTTCAGAGGGCAGTTAAGAGTCAACATTGCTGTGGATCTGGAGTCACATGTAGGCCAGACCAGGTAAGGATGACAGATTAACCTTAGTGAGCCAGATTAATTTTTACAACAATCAATGATAGTTTCATAGTCACCATTATTGTGATTACCTTTCAAATTTATCAGTTGAATTCAAATTCCATCAGCTGCCATCGTGGGATTTGAACCCATGTCCCCAGAACATTAGCCTGTGTCTCTGGATTACTAGTCCATTGACATTGCCACTGTCTTCCCTATGGAGACATGTAAGGTGATTAATTCTTATTTCTTACTGTATATAAATGCGATACCACCCAACATCAACATTCTTGTGTGGGACCATAAATCTAGGACATTGATCCCCTCCCCCATTCCTAAATTCCCTTCCCATCATGCTAAACTCTGTGCCAGGAATTATCACATTTACGCCGTCCTGCACATTAATAACCTCTTGGTGCTCACCGACAGAAAAATCTATGCCTCCTTAGTTCTGAAAGCTTGAGCACTTAGTTTTCAGGATGTGACACTAAGCTGGCCCTATTCAAGAACATAATTTGCACACTATGCCTCTCAGCTAACTGGTCTGCAATCAAATTAAAATAGCTTTTACTTCCAAACAGCTGTCATCACTTATGCAGGAGCTAACAATTAAAGTTTTCTACTATGTGAAGCTAACAACAAAGTTGTATTGGAGAGATCAGAGCGAAAACAAAATTGAAAACCCAAAACTCCAATTTGCTGGCCTTGTATAAAGAACAAAATATTATCAACCCAACAACTGAAGCATTTGATTGCTTTGAAAAGCGTGCTGGGATAAAGAGCCGAGCTGACTATAGTTAACAACAACCAATAGCAGCTTAACAGGAGGAAAGCTTGTTGTGCAAGAAAAATGTATTTTTGCAAAATGACAAACCACCATCAGGAATCATGATGAGAAGACTTTAGTAATACACAAGATAAGAACTTCTTTTAAATCTATTGTTGAAAATGGTTTTCTTTTGAGAAGTAATTCTAAAATGCACATATATGCAAGTACTTAATTTGCATATGCCTAACCATGGTAACAGTTTCCATGTGGCACACGCATCCACTAATAAATTTGACTCTGTTGTACAAAGCTGCTGGCATTCTGGGTTTGTTTTATTTAAAAATAATGATTCCAATTAATGTTATTGCTATACCTGTCTTTTTTGATAAATCATTGTCTTACATGACCAATTACCAGCCTACACATACAGAAGAAATATAGCAAACATTACAGAAGCCTATATTTATATGTTACACCAATAAACAGAGCTTCCAATATCCAGAATGGGAGGTGATGCATTTGCATTTTGTGTGAATGTGGAACAACTCTTTTGCTTCACTGACATTTAAAAATTAATTCCTCATTAGTATTTTAGGAATTGAAAACCATATCTGCATTTTATAGGAGATAATTATAATATATTTACTGCATTCAAATGTCTCTGACTGTTAATCTGTAAATCCATATTCATTAAAATTGTAGCACAGTAACCTTTACTCTCACCTTTGATATTCATCATCATGCAACTATCAACGTGCTGTAGAAAGTCAAGATCAAAAGTTCCCTCAAATTATATTAAAAGCACTCTTTATGTGACACCTCAAATGGTGATAAGTTATATAAACATACTGTATTTTATGTTTTATTTTTTATAGGTAATGTAAGATTGGAAGAGATTCTGCTGTACACCCTTTAGTCCCACGTGTTCTTTTGACAGTCAATGGTGATGTCCTTTTTGTCTTTTCTCACATTGTTAATCCTTTAACATATTATTTACCAATCTCAACATAAGTGCAGGCTTCTTGCTTCTGCCCAGGTATTCTAGTTACATATGTTGAACTCTGGTAACTGGGAGAGGTATATATCTACTGACAAGTTATTTTCTGTAAGGCTGATCTCGCTCACAAACATACTGGTCTCAAGTAATTCCCCATTCTGCTAAAGCTGAGCGACAGACTTCAATGCCCTTTCTTTACTTGACAGACACAATGGGCTAGAGTTTTCCAGACTTCCTATTGCTCACCATTGGAATGAAACAAACTCGCAGCAGTAACTCAGGAGGCTGAAGCAATCTCAGAGCAACAGACCACTAAATACTCAGCACTCATAGCTGCTTTCTTATCTGCTTGTTGGCAAGAGTTTGCTCACTGTATTTGTTGCTGAGAAGTTATTTTACAGACTTTGAAAGTTTCTTCAACACTTTGGAAGTTGGCAGGTCTGACCTGCACTTCAGACGCCTGTTCCATCAGCTCAGGGTGCTGCCTTAGATTGGACTTCAAATTAGGACCAAGATGGTCAGCTATAGGACCAACAACAGCCTCAGCAATGGTCTGCTTGTCATCAATCCATAGTTACACAAGAGACAAGGGAGCAGAAGAATGGTGCAACTCGCAGGGGGCCATTCTCAGCACACAGGCAAAGGATAAGCTTTCTTGTCATGTCCACATACTTGTAGCTCAGGAGGCAAGACCAGCTGCCAAGTAGAGCTGGTGGCCATGTTTCAACAGTGGCTTTTCACTCGCTCAACCTTTTTTTGCCGCTGAAGTTTCAGGGCTCGGCCAGGGCCATTTGCAGGCTCTCCCAGTCTGGAACCCATAGTGCATTACATAGGTGATTGATGGATTGCCACATGGAGCTATATCGCTGTTCCTTCACTATCATTGGGTTAACATCCTGCAATTCCCTCTTTAATAGTACCACGCATCTACTTACACCTCATGGACTGCAATGGCTCAAGAAGGTGGCTCACCACCGTTTTCTCGAGGGCAATTAGTGATGGGCAATAACTGCTGGTCTTGACAGTGACGCCGCATCCAGAAGTAAAAATAAAATATTAAAGGGCAGCCATCATGATACTTGTGTTTTGTGGCAGCCCACCTTCCCAAACGTCTTTGCAACAGGAAATTTGAGTTATCAGCTGGCTGCTCAAAGACAAGGGATACCCTTTTAAAATATGGCTGAGGATTCCTCTCAGATACCCAAGGAATGAAGCCCGGCTGTGCTACAATGAACACCACATGACCAACAGATTCATCATGAAAAAGCCATCAGCATGCTGAAGATACTCTTTGGGTAGCTAGACAGATCTAGAGGTGCTCTTCAATCCACACCAACCAATGTGCAGCAGCAAGATTTGGAACTGTAGGAGGAACTAGGTGCAGACCACAGAGCCTCTTTGGAGGATTCTTATGAGGAGGAAGGCAAGGAGGCAGAAGGTGATGAGGGAAATGTACATTGCTGCCTGGGATGCCCAGGCTGTCCTGATTATTGCAAGGTCTACTTAGGTTCCAACGCGTGCACCCATCACACTACATCAAGCAAAAATGTAAGAATTCAGGTCTGATATAACTTTGACCAAGTTTTATAGTGACATGTTTTGTAAGGTCAAAAGAGACTTTTTGAAATAAAACAAAACTCATTAAGATGCCTTTCCACAAATAAACAAAAGCCATTGGTCTGTGAAGAAGATCACACTACTGAAGCCATGAATCATTTACTCAGAGATCCAGGGTAATAAAATTATAGCTAAACACCACAGACAACCACTTTTCAAAGCTGTGTTAACCTTCAGGAAACTTTATATTTCAATAAGCATGACAAGAAATGAGCATGACGTAATTAAACGATAATATGCAAATTTGAACAAGGAAACATTAAAAGTTAGTTTACAAATCAGAGACAAAAATCTCCAATGTGAAAAAGCATGATTCAGCTGGTGTAAGGCTTAATTGAAAGCTGAAAAAGAAATTGACACAAACTGACATTGATCGGTAGTGTCAGAGCTGGCTTTGTTTGAAATGCAGAGAAACTAACTCCACAGGTAGCTATACTTTTATTGTACGGTTTATCAGGTTAATTCTGTTTTTAATTCATTAAGCAACAGCTTTCAAGAAGTCAGTAATTTGAGGGACTCTGATTGTTTAATGGTCTTGGTGGTCTTTGAACTTTTCATCAGGAAAAGAAGCTGTTATGTGTGTTGATAATGATCTGGAACATCTAGGGTGATGGAAAGTTACTGAGAAATTGGAAGAAAAGCAGACAATATCAAGATGGGATTTAACGCCATTTAAACAAAGAATCTACTGTAACATTACGTGACTGGACAAGCTGCAGTTGTCCTTAAAAGCAGGAACTTGGAATCTTGGCACTGGCAGGTTCACATATGGAAGCCCTCAGTCGCCCCTGAAATAATCTCACTCCCCACTAAACATTTGCCCTCATGTGTATTCCAACAAGTGTCGTCTTATAAGCAGTACATCCAAGCGCCTGGCCAAAGCAATCTCATTGCAGTCAGTCACGTGAAGGCTGATGCTCACTCATGTGTTCTTCTTATAGATCCTTCAGAGAGGAGACCATCAGCAAGATGGAGGCTGCATTTATTGTTGCCTGCATAATCGCATACAAGCAGGAGAGAAGGCAGGGAAGATTATGACAGTGGCAGCAGGCTCGCCAAAGGGAAGAGCTTCACCCTGATGAGCAAGAGGAAGCAGGGCCCCCTCCAAATGCAGAGGATGAGGTTTACAAAGACATTGCATGTAAGTGGCTACCAAAGGCCATGCATGTCTTTTCTACAGATGAGTGAGAGACAGCGTTGCCGATGCCACTGCAAGTCCAGGGATCTGGTGGCTCACATCTGCCACATTCTCCAGGAGTTGGCGCCACGGGCACTGGGAGGACATCAATTGCCAATGGCTCTGAAAACCCCCTGCCGCTCTTAACTTCACCACGAGTGACTCTTTCCAGGGCTCCACTGGGGACCTCTGTGGTATTTCTCAAGCTTCTGCCCACAAGTGCATGCAGGAGGTAACATACACCCTATTTGTCAAGGCCCACAGTTATGTGCACTTGGCCAGAGATCAAGCCAGGACGCCAGAGCACTGGACTTTGCTATTATTTCTGTATTCCCACAGGTGCAGGGTTCCATTAACTGTACTCATGCCATAAAAGCTCCCCGGCAACAGGCACTCCAATACATCAACAGGAAATAGTTCCACTCATTCGATGTGCAGCTGCTCTGCGACCACACGAAACAAATGCAGGTTTGCGCTAGATACCCGGGAAGCTGCCACAACTCCTGCATCTTGAATGGGTCACATGTCCCGGACATCATCGAGGGTATGGATCCAGGGTTGGCTCATCGGTGACAAAGGGTACTGCAAAGGACGTGGCTGAGGATGCCCGTGCAGCGGCCACAAAATCCAGCTGAGAGAAGGTACCACGATGTTCAGGCCACTACCTGAACACTGTTAGAGCAGCACATTGGCACCTGGAAGATGCAATTCCGTTGCCTGGACAGGTCTGTTGGAGAACTCCAGTATGCAGGGTCTCGTGGATCATTGTAGTTTGCTGCATGCTGTACAACCTGGTGAGTACTTACCAGATGCTGACATGGAGAAGCTGCACATCTCCTCCACTTAGGAGGACATTGAATGGGACGAGGGTGTTGAATTGGAGAAATATGAGGCTGCAGGAGAAGAGGCCATAGCATGGGCCAGACGAGGCAGGTGTCCACATGAGGCCCTCATAGCCACCAGATTCTACGAGAAGGATGATGAGTAGTACTGAGTTTCCTCCTGTACAAGTTCCCTCCATCATGGGCCAACATGAACACCAGCATAGCCACCCCTCTCATTTCAACCATCCACATCAATCTGAGAGTAAATAGTTACACATCAGGGTCACATTGTCCTGATCCTTTGAAAGATGATGAAGTCTTGGGAGCATATGTCCTTGCTGAGATGAGGTGCTAACTGGAGGAGGGTCTTCCGGCATCAGGCTTCAGAAGGTTCTACCTCTTCAAGCATCTCTCCAGGATCCCAGTCACAATATTAGCCTACAACAAGCAGGAGCTGTTCTACAAATCTCAGTGGGCTCGTGCCTTCCTGTTGACAGCGGTGAGAAGCGAACATTGTGCTCCCGGTATTTCTTGACCTTCCTAACCCTACCACTACCACTGCTTCTTGGTGCATCTCCAACATCCACAGTAGAGGTGGAGACAGCCTGCTGACTGCTACGCCCTGTTATCTGTGATGACTTTGGCAGGTGTCCTCTGGAGGGCCGAGAGCTGGAGGGCCACGGCCTGCTTTGGGTATCCTGCTGTGGGGAAGGTGGACCCTCCTCAGCCTGTGGAGCTGGAGGGGATGAGGTCACAGGAAGAGGGGATTAGGATCAGTTGGACAGCCCCGGAGTCACCTGGGTGGGCGGATCCTGGGTGTCCAGCTGCTGGTCCTCCTGTCAATGGGTGCCCGAGAGCCTCTGGATGACTCCTTGAGGGGAATAGGCAGGTGGGGTGAGATCTAAGTGCCCTGGCCTCCTTTCACTTAGCCAGTGCTAGATGCCACCCCTTCTCGTGTAGCCACTGCTGGATGTCATCTGTGCCTACAATGATGGAGTGCAACTCCTGAAAACAGCACAGGCGCTATGTCCTGGACTGAGGTCTCCGTGGTAGCTGCCATCCTACCAGTGTTGACCTCAGTGCACTTGCATGTCAGTGCTATTACCTCAAACTTAACGCGGATGGACTCCTCCATCATACGTTGCAACCTGAGGAGTGCAGCTGACAGCCCTTCTTGATATTCCCCTGACTGTCACTACAGCTCCACCAACTGAGTTAGAAATGAGTCCAGAGACTCGTCATCCAACTCAGACTCAGCAGAATCCTGGCCTCCAGCAGTCCTCCGAGTGCCAGTTACCTTGAATGTGCCCATATCCGCCTGCTGTGGACCAGATTGTGTTCTGTGCTTACCAGTTTGTGACCCCGAGGCTGCTCTAGAACTAGGTTCCACCGAGGTATGTGCACCTGTGCTAGTGGAGGATGTGGGTGAGCAGTGTGATCCAAGCTTTTCTCAGGGCTGGAGACTTGGCTTGTAGTGTCCCTGGGGTGCTTTACTGAAGTGCCTATGAAAAAGAGCAGAGAAAATTAGTGCATGGCAGGCAACTCGAAAACAGGACAATGGACTCACAGTATCATTACCCAATCATCAGCTGGTGCAAGATCCTCACTTGGGTGAGCGCCAACGACCTCACCATTGCCACATGATTGGTCCCGTCCCTCACTGGCCAACTCAATAGCCTGCTCTTCAAAGGGAGTAAGGGATTTTATCTCTGCCATTCCCCCACCAAATCTGGGACCTCTCCCTTCTATTATGGGTGAGTTTATCCTGTATAAAGACAGATGGAGAGATTGCTTGCAGGACACATGCCAAGGCAGAGGATCAGGATGCCTGCCTTGTGTGGGTGGAGAGTGGAGCGAACAACACAGGATATAAGCCCAGATGGAGATGTGAAGATGTGTGTGAAAGAGTTGAGTGATGATGTCCCTTGAGCTGGCAATGTGTGAGATCCCTGTGGAGTGTCATCATGCAAAAGCCTGATGGGCTCATGAATGTGTGAGGTGAGAGTGATGAGCTGGTTGACTTACCATGGTGGAACAGATGAGATCAGTCATTCTTTTTCTGCACTGGATGACTGACCTCTTCTGTGCAGTGTTGGCACTGACCACTATGGACATCACCTCCCAGGCTGCAGTTGAGAGGTTTGTGGACCTCCTCCAGCATTCATGAGGGTAGAATGATTCCCAGAGGGCCTCCACAGCAACTAGAAGGCAACCCAGAGAGGCATCACTAAAAGGGGGCAGGGTGTTTCTTGGCTTTGGGGGCCATCTGTCTTCTGGAGCAGTCCTGGGATGCAGACATTGCGAAAGCTATGAACAGGTGTGGTTTAAATATGGCGCCCAGAGCCATGATCCACTGAGATCATGGCGGGCGGGCAAATCAGGGGTCGCCTGCCTGCAATATGACGTATTTCTTGCTTATGCATATTTAATGAGGCGGGAAGCAGGCAATACGGCGTGAAAACCCACCATTGCGGCCGAAGGGAAAAACGCTACTTTTCCTGACCGCCTCCCCACTTAGTGTATGGAGGGGAACATCCTGCCAATAGATAGGATAGTTTGACACTGTTAACAGAACATCCATGCCCACCTTGGAAAGAGAAGAATAAAGGTTATTGCAAAGAATGATTTGGTACTGCAGCCAAGCAATTCGGTCAGTCGCTAAAGAGTACGATCCACTGGTGGACCCTTCTCGCAGTTTGTTGTTGTCAGTCCCTCAAAGTGAGGATGGTGTCTGCCAGGCTTCATGATTTGTGTGTCCTCAGGTGGCTCAGCAGGCCAATCCTGAAGCCTTGTCCTGAGGAAGGGGAGGTCGCTGAGCCAGGGGGTCTCTTTCTTCCTCCTTCTGCTTTTGTCACTTCTCCGCAGCAGAGTTTATGCGGTCAGATTCCAACTCTGTTGCTGCTTGCTCGATGAGGCACCGCTACAAGGCACGGTTTGTGGCAATATAATATAAAAGCAAAATACTGCGGATGCTGGAAATCTGAAACAAAAACAGAAAATGCTGGAAAAACTCAGCAGGTCCAACAGCATCTGTGGAGAGAAAAAAAAAACAGAGTTAACATTTTGAGTCCTTACATTTCTTCTTCAGAGCTAAAGAGAAGTAAAAATGTGATGAAATTTATACTGTTTAAAGGGGTGGAGCAGGTGAAGCTGGATAGAAGGCCAGCGATAGGTGGGGGCAAAGAAGAGATTGACAAAGATGTCATGAACAAAAGGAAAAAGGGGGGTGTTAATGGTAGTGATAAGGGCTAAAGGAGGTGCTGATAGTGCCATAAAGGTAAGAAAGCAGAATGTGAGAATAGCAGGGCAAGGGTAAGCACTCTGAAAAGAACAACATGAACAAGTGACAGATGGCCCTATGGGGGTGGGGTGGGAGGACGGGATAGTGGTGGGGAAAAAGATCGAAAGTAGGAGAAAAGGTGGGGATGAAACAATGAATAAATGAATAAAAATGAAAATAAATAAAAATAAAAATGTGGATAAGGATTTTTTTTAAATGAATATTGAAAAAAAATGGGTAAAAATGGAGTGAGGATAGAGGAGAGAGTTCATGGTCTAAAATTGTTGAACTCAATGTTAAGTCCGGAAGACTGTAAAGTGCCTAATCAAAAGATGAGGTGCTGTTCCTCCAGTTTGCATCGAGCTTCACTGGAACATTGCAGCAGGCCAAGGATGGACACGTGGGCATGAGAGCAGGGTGGAGTGTTGAAATGGCAAATGACAGGAAGGTCTGGGTCATGCTAGCGGACAGACCGAAGGTGTTCCGCAAAGCGATCACCCAGTCTGCGTTTGGTCTCGCCAATGTAGAGGAGACCGCATTGGGAGCAGCAAACGCAGTAGACCAAATTGAAGGAGATGCAATACCTGAAAGGTGTGTTTGGGACCTTGGACGGTGAGGAGGGAGGAGGTAAATGGGCAGGTATTGCACCTTCTGCAATTGCATGAGAAGGTGCTGTGGGAAGGGGATGAGGTGTTGGGGGTGATGGAGGAGTGGACCAGGGTGTCCCGGAGGGAACGGTCCCTATGGAATGCCGGCAGAGGGGGTGAGGGGAAGATGTGTTTGCGGCAAGTTCCTCCCACGCACTGATGTCAATTTGTCCCCATTTCAATGAGGCTGTGTGTTCTTAAAACCTTTTCTCTGTCCCTGAGATCAGGTGCCATTCTTAAGTTGTGAAAAGAGGATCTGCTTTGGAAGCCAATTATTTGGAGTGCGGTACCGTGTCCAGGCCTGCAGAGCTGATGTCATATCATCATGGCTGCAATGCTGGGAGGAATTGGCTTCCATGAGGATGCTAGAGTTTGTTTGCCTGTCTTCCCACTTGACTTTGAGTATCCTGTAGAGACACTGGTGGTTGAATTTCTCCAGCATCTGAAGGTGCCATTGTTAGATGGCCCAAGTCTCACTAGCATATAGAAGGGTGACAATAGCAGCATTGTAGACTGAAGCATTTGTCCTCTTACAGAAATCTCTGCTGTCAAAGACCCAGTTGCACAATTTTTAGAAGGCTGAACTAACTCGGCTGCTTCTGTTTATGGGAAGTGTCCAATGACTTCTAAGGTCCCCCATCAATAACGATCGCTGGAGCTGTTGAGATTTGTCCGGGGAAGGCTGGTAGAGGATATTGGTCTTGCTGATGTTGAGAGAGATCAACCCTTTTGATTGCAGAGTTGAAGAGTTTGAGGGTGGTCTGAATGTTGCTTGCAGTGTGGGCCACAACTATGTCGTCATTAGTATATTGTAAGTCATGGATATGGTGGAGGGTCACACTAGTCTTTGTTCTCAGCTTATTGAGGTTGATGCTTCCCGTCAAATCAAAACTCAATCACGGCCCCTTGTGGAAGTTGACCATGAATGAACTCCATGACCAGGCTGAGGTAGATAGCGAAGAGAGTTTGCACAATCACATAGCCTTGCTTGACGCCAGTCTGGATATGAAAGGGCGTTTCGAAGGATGGTTGCTGAAATACCATCATGCAGAAGTTGCAGCAGAGTAACAAATTTTACTGGACATCCAAATCTCTGAAATGCTTTTTAAAGGGCTTTGCGGTTGATGAAGTCAAAGGCCTTTGACAGATCAAGGCCATGTGTAGCTCTTTGTGTTGTTGCAGACACTTTTCTTGGATTTTTCAAGCAACAAAGATCATGTGTGTGGATCTCCTGATGGCTGACAACCACACTGGGTCTCTGGAAGCATGTCTTCACTGACAGATAGGAGGCAGTTCAGGAGGATACACGTGAGAATCTTCCCCACATCAACTTGGTCAGTTGCTGAATAGTACGATCAACAGGAGGTAACCACTCACTGGGTGATCATATGTATATTGTCTTGTAACATATTGTGACCAATAGGTGTATTGCATTACTAACTGGTATTCCAGCAAACTGAGTAAAGATATTGTTTAATTTGAGCTTTGAGTGTTGTTTCATTATTTCTCAAATTCTCATGTCTGAAATGTAGAGTAACCTGTCAAGGGTAGTAGATTATACCTTACAAAAGTCATTTTTGCCCTCTTAGCTTTCAATGATGCCACTAACACAAATCTGTGTTGCAAACAACCAGGCATCCTTTTCACATCAGCAGCTCGCCCTGAAACGTTAACCCTGTTTCTCTCTCCACAGGTACTGTCTGACCTGCTGGCTATTTCCATCAATTTATATGTTTAGCATGTCCCTTTGCATTTTCAGGTTAAGATTGCATCTTGCAGATCCATATCATGCCAGATTGGACAGGAAACCTGGAAATAAAATGATAATAAAGTGACTTAATTAAAATGCACTTAACATATTTCTGGGTTTCCCAAATACTACAAGACACCACCACAACCCTGCTCCAAGTGCATTTGTATGTCAAGATACAGCCCAATTTCTCATAAACCTATTTTTATAGCTCAGTCATACATAGAAATACATACATGGTTACTGATCGTTTAGTAAAAATATAAAATGCAAAGTCATACTGAAACTAGTGTTGTACTGGGATAAGACATCAAAATAAGTTATTATACTTTATGCTGATTATTGTCAGATCACATTTGGAATATTGGAGGTAATTTTAACCTAACTCGCAGGCACTGTGGAACGTTGCTTTTGACTTTAATCAAGTAAAATCAAGCCAGATATAAAACTAGTGTTGCTCCAGATCCCAGTTTACCAATGGAACAATTTGGTTAAAATTGTCTCCATTATGTTGAATTTTAGGCAGTCCGTTCTGGATTTTGCGATGTGCGCTTGCACCATCAGAACTTCACATCTACTCGCCTCTTGACCTTGCTACCTGTCCTGGTAGATTTCCCAGGGTCAGTTTATTTGCTTAACAGCTATAATTGCATTTAGACATTGTTTCAAAATATTCTAACTTTAATGAGGGAGAATTAACTCTTAAAGGCCTGTAGCTCTCTTTATACAAATAAATTAACATTGATAAAGAGGGTGGACTATATCATTACCTCAGTAAAAGTTCTATTATAATTGCAAATGCTGCTATTAATGCATCAGAAATTATCCACCGCTCAAAAATACATAATCGCCCCAGGTTTGCACTTAGTGCGGTAGTGGGCGGGAAAAAGAACGTTTTACCCAATGGCCACAATGGCGGCTTTCCACATGGTTTTGTCTCATTCTCAGAGCGTTCCGCCTTACTAATTATGCATTCCCTGGAAAAGTGCTGGGTCACTGGCGAGGTGGCCTCTGATTCGCCCACCCCGCCGCCATCTCAGGCCTTCAGTAAACCAAGTGCCATATTTAAAGGCTGCCCCTACATAGAGCTTGCACCCTTCAAGGGATAGGAAACTGCTGGGAACTGATGGCTGCCAAAGGGAGGAAACATGCTGCCAGCAAATTTAGTGACAACTCCCTCAAGCACCTACTGGACACAGTGAAGGCCTGCCCCAAAATCCTCTATTCCCATAGGCAAAGACCAGCAAGCAAGGTCACCAATCCAGCATGGGAGGGGATGGCAGCAGTGGTCAGCACCAATGCCCTGCAAAAGAAGACAGCCCCACGTGCCAGAAGGATAAATGATCTCCTCTGTTCTGCCGGGGTAACTCACTCTTCTCATCACTCTCAGCTCACACACTCACAAACCCATCACACATCCACAGGGCCTTCACTCACTGCCACTGCAAGGGACATCACCATTCATTCTCTCACACATACCATCTCGGGAACACCAAGAAGGGATGTCCACTGCACTCCTCAGATTGCAAGGCACGATGGAGGATTCTGTCTGCCTTCAGGCTGAGGTGATAGCGCCGGCATGCCAACGCACCAAGGTCAACACTGGTAGGATGGCAGCCGCCATGAAAACCTTCATCGAGAACATTGGTCCCGCACTGCTGCGTGGGCTTAAATCCATCGTTAATGCCATAGTTGGCCTCCAACAATGTCAACGTGAGAGGGGTGCGGGGCCTGTTCTGGCTGATGGCAGATGCCAGCGCTCATACCCTCAGTGAGAAGGCTCCTGTCATGGAGACACATTGCATACCCATAGTTCCTACATTTCAGGAGGATGATGACGACACGCAGTGGAGGTACTCCATAGGTCCTCACATGGCTTATGTGAATGTATGGCTGAGGGCAGATCACTTGTGCTCTGTGAACAAGGGTCATATCATGGAGATGCAACTTCTCTTGATCCTTTGGCATCCTTCATAAGCTGAACCCTTCAGGACCACACTGTCACCAGGCACATATGCTGATGAGATGGGGGGCCATCACACTGATTAGACGAGACAGGCGTGCTCGGGAGGCCCTCATAGTCGCTAGATTCATGGAAGATGATGACAAGTTGCACTGAGGAGGCAGCATAGATCCTCACATTTACAGATGGCCTCATCACCGTCATCCTCGCCTTTAAGGACCTCATCCCCATTGACATCCTCTTTCTCAGCTAGCTTTTGCTTGTATGTCCTTTTTTAAAAAACATATGCCTTACTTAAAAGTTCAATATGTCCAAAAGTAATTCGGGGATAGGGTCCATGTTAATGACACTGGTCCAAAACTGAATGATGACATTGCACGGGGCTGTGAGCACTGCCATCAGTGACTACTCCATGGCCAGCTTTCACAAGGAGATTGTACAACTTGCCCAGTCACCCAACTGTTCCACAGTCCACTAAAATGCTCATTGGTTTGCAGTCTGTGCCTGAGGCGTGAAAAGTTCAGGAGTGTTTGGTGACACTTTCATGCCTCTGGGGTGATTGAGTGGGCAGATAAGCTAGAGGCCCGACTCCACGCATGTCAATGTGGCTGCACCCGAGCAATCTCAGCTGTGGAAGAATGCTCACTTTAAACAAAGTTTCCCTAATGGGTGGCCGCTTTCCTCCCTCCCTCCCTCCCCCAACTGCATGTGCTTGTGCACTACCATCAGTGCAGCCCTTGCCCCGGTACTGCACTGTCAGCCAACCGGGAAAAAGCGACTTGCCTGTGTGTGCAGTGCCTCTTCCTTGAAGTCGAATGGGTGATTCTCGCAAGCACTGCACAACGTTAGTGTGCACTCATGTCTAACTTCCCCTCGAACTTCTGCTTGCCAGGTGCACGCCTTATAAATGCTGTTGTGTGTTGTGAAACACTTCAGCGTGCCCGGATAATCCAGCAAGGGGAGTTGATTCTGGTGAGCAGGATTTATAATTAGATGCAAATGTATTAAAATGTCATTCCCGGTGTCCGGTGGCGAGAAACACGGCCCACTACTGATGCGTGGAGCGGACGATTGCAAACTGTTTTCACAACAGCATGAAACCGATTTTTTGGCCTTCTCGTCATATTTTCCGCTCACGCCTGCCTTGACGCTCAATGCCAAAGAGGATGGAAAATTCTGACCATTGACTTTTATAAGACTCAGCCTCCTCTTATGCTACATCCCTTTCTATTTACTTAATATTGTTATTGATGGGAATTTGTTGTTAATATTCTCCCTATATTCGTTCCTAAATTTGTGAGAACGTGGCGCATTTTTAAAATGGGCAATATATGTCTCCAGAGGAACAGGATCGGTGCCATTTATAACTGGAACCCTTCCATAGCTCAGTGCAGACCTCAACTGCTTTTGTACTTAGCATAACCTTTCCTCTTCTCTGCAAAGTTCAGATGAAATACAGGGTACAAGTGCAGGACTGGTAAACAGCAGTTTATTTGAAATGTATGAAAGTAGGTTACTGACATTCTTTGTGTGACTGTGCTGTATAGTCTTGTCAGTGCCTCTCTTGGCAGGTTTCAGTACTGCAGGATCCATTTGGAACCTACAACAACAACTTACATTCATATAGGAACAGCAGGAGGCCATTTTGCCGCTCAAGCCTTTTCTGCCATTGATGATGATTGATCCATGATCTTACTCCATATCCCTTAAACCTTTGATTAACAAGAATCAATCAGACTCAGTTTAAAATTTAACACCTTGTCCTGACATCAATTGTCCTTTGTGAAAGAGGGTTCAAAACTTCTACCACCATTTGCATGTTTCCTAATTTCAATCTTGAAAAGTCTGGCTCTAATTGTTGATGATGCCTGCCTAGTTCTAGATTTCCCAACCAGCGGAAATAGTTTCTCTCCATATACCCTACCTATTCCCCTTAATATTCCAAAATCTTCAATCAGATCAACTCATAACCTTCTAAATTCCCGGAATACAACCCTAGTTTGTGTCACCTTTCCTCGTAAGTTAACCATTGGTGTCCAGATATAATTCTGATAAGTCAACACTGCACTGCCTCCAAGATCAATATATTGGCCCAGAACTTAAATGGAGTGGCAATCACTGTCTTATTGCCACTCTGCTCCTTTTTACTTATCCACATCAGGAGCTGCACATTTCTCCCCCAATTTTCTGTCCCAGGCCTGGTGAGAAATGTGAAGCGCAGCAGCTCTGGACTCCTCTCAGTGCAGAGCAGCAGGGCCAGAGGAAGTGAATCCACACTCCCTTTTTACACACTAGCTGCTGTAAAGCAGCCACATTTAAAGGTCCCAGCCACTTTGAGAAGCCAGGGAGAAGTAAGTATGTAAGGTAAGTAGGTGAGGGGTAAGGTGGTTAAGGGTGAAGTTCAGGTGGGGGCTCTGGGGTGGATGGGGGGGTTTGGGGGGTGGGCAAACAGGTGGTCAGGGAGATGTTCGGATGGTCGGGGGGGTATGGTTGGTCAGGGGGTAATTGGATGGTCAACGGGGGGTTGGGAGAGTAGCAGGGTAGTTGGAGGGGGTAGTTGAGGGTTCAGGAGGGTAGTCGGTGAGTTGGAAGGGTAGTCAGGGGGTCAGGGTGGTAGTCGGGGAGATGGGGGTGTAGTTAGGGGGTTTGGTGGGATCCGGAGGGGATTGTTGGGTCGTCAGGCCGGGTGGGGGGGTGGTGGTTGGTGGGGGCGAGGTGGGGGCGCAGTGGGTGATCACGGGGGAGAGGGGTGGGTTGGGGAGGAGGTCAGTACCATAGTTACCCAGGAGTTAGAAGTGGTTTTAATCCTTCAAACCTTTCCTGGGTAACTATTCAGTTAAGAAAGTCGGAATCATCCGAAGCCTCTGATTTAAATTGGAGTATTGGATGGTTCTAGGTGCAGGGAAATTGCCCATCAGAAGTTTAAACTTCCTGGGCAATTTCTATTCAGTCCTTGCATGGGAGTTCCGGGGGGGCCCCCAGTGCATCTTCCAGGGTACCTCTGGGCACAGCCCCCCATGGAGCAGAAGTTTTGGGCCATACTTTCTAAGGTGTGGTGCCCAGAGCTGCTAGCAATACTCCAGGTGTGTTCTAAACAGGCCTTTGTACATCTAAAGAAGTCCTCCAGAGATAAAAGTCAGCATTCATTCCATTCACCTTTTTGATTATTTTCTGCACCTTTCATAACATTTTAACGATTAAGCTATTGAACTCCCATGTCTCTTTGGACCTCCACTGTTGCTGGATTTTCACTATTTAAAAAGTCCCCTGTCCTAAACTTTTTAGATCTGAAGTGCAGACCTTTGCCTACATTGAAATTCATCTGCTACACTCTTGCCCTCTAAAGTATCTTTAATATAGTCAAACCTCCCAGGATTATTACAAGACAAAAATTGTCACTGAGCCAACAAAAGAGACTTTATGGCTGGTAACAAAAAATTGTTGAAGAAGTAAGTTTTAAAGAGCATCCTAAAGGAGGAGAGAGAGGCGGAGAAGGTTCACACATATTCTCAATCTTAGCTCAAAACAGGAGAAATGGAACCTTACTGTGCACAAATTGGCTATTGTGTATACATACAATATAGCCAGTGGCTACATTTCAGAAATAATTTATTGGCTGAAACTGTTTTGAGTCATTCAAAGATGTGGAAGGTGCTATCTCAATGCACCCCAGGGCTACACATGGTATATTGTTGCCTTGCTGGTCACTTAACATAATTTGCAACATATAAATTCAATATAAAATTCTTAACATTTTCACATAGCTCAGAATTATAGTTTCCACTTTTTATAGCTTAAAGTGCCAATCATAAATCTCAAGCTTTCAATCTCAAAGAGCTAGCTTTGGGCTGTTACCTTGACTAGAGGACAAACTCCTGCAAGATAATTGCATTTCTGTTCTAGCAGAAGGCTCTGCATAAGGACAGCACCACCAACTCTCACATCTACCAGTAGGAAGTGTTGCCAGAGAAACTATTCCATTGAGTTGCACCCCGTTAGCATTCAGCTTTTCAACAACCCTGTCACAATTGTTACTTTCAGTGCAGAAGACATTTCCAGACATAGCAAAGTTACTTGGCTCTACAAGCATTAGGAGTTTCAGTGACCAATGTTACCTAAGAAGCCTCTCCCTTTGAGACAATAGAGAGAGATTAGTTTATGAATTCCCTACTGCACCATATTACAGTGTCAAACATTTTTATTCAATCCTCAAGATTTGCTCAGCTGAGACAATTGAGCTTAATTTGTGTTTTGTTTCTCATATATCTGTTGTATTAAATTTACAAACTACGTTCCTCAAACCTTTGTAGTGCCATGATATTAATAACAGTCAAAACACCCTATCACGGGACATTTGATCAGCTTCTCTAAGCCACAGAACATCCAAAGAGAGATCCACAGCAAAAAAATGATAAGCCTACAAACTTAACGGGCAGAATTTTTCTGTCAGGACAGTGCAATCAGCTGTCTGCCCGCTGACCTGTCAATGGCCAACTGAGGGTAATTAAGCCAATTAAAGGCCCTGCCCATCCAGGAACCCCAGCGGGCTTCTGAAAAAACATGAAACCTCATCTACCGGCGGGATGAGGTTTCATGTCTGTTTTAAAAAACTTTAATAAAATTTATGTGATATTTATTAGCATGTCCCATCTCGTGTGACATTGTCACATGAGGGGGACATGTTATTAATTTTTTTTATTTTTCTATTTTTGAAGTTTATGAAACTTTCAGCGCTCTCCCCGAGACAGCACTTAGTCTCAGGGAGATGTGTGCTCTTTCATGCGCATGCGCGAAACAGCACACTCTGACAGTTGGGGAATCCCTCCCCCCCGGCGACACAGGAAGCGCATAGCGCTTCCCATCGGGTGGCCCACCCACTCGAAATGACGGCAGGGCTTCGAGGCCACCACCACTTTATTGGACCGTGGAGCAGTTGGACTGCACACATTGTACAATCTCCTCGCCAACGCTGGCCATGTAGCAGTCACTGCTGGAGGTGCTCACACCCCCTTGCAATCTCCGCATCCCGGTTTGGACCAGTGTCCCCCATATCGCAGGTTGACAGGGCAGCCATGCAGCACACTCATCCCTGACCATCCAAGGGGTGTCCAGCACTCTCCGGGAAGCATGAAGGGGTGGTCACACAGGGCCAGGATAGGTGCTAAGTACAGCCATGATAACCACATCTCTCTTTCATGCTGCAGGAGGACCACATCAGGATCATGGATCCTGGTGACCTAGCTGTATGCCTGATGGCCTACAGAGACAGTAGCAGACTGAGGAGAGGCTCCTGGCTGCGCAAAGGCAGGAGCAGCAACCTCATGAAGAAGAGCCAGCAGGGGCCCCCACACACGCTACCCAGGAGTGACAGTCAGCCATGGCTGGTCGGCGCCTAGCGACACCCAGAGACACCACCTGCCATTCCTGTAGATGACTGAGAACCAGTGTCACTGATGATTGTGCTTGTCTAGGGACCTGGTGGCTCACATCTGCCATTTACTGCAGGATTTGGCACCAAGGGGACATGGAGGGCATCCACTGCCAGTGGCTGTGAAAGTGACTGCGCCACTCAATTTCTATGTCAGGGCTCCTTTCAGGGCTCCACAGGTGACCTCTGTGGGATTTCACAATCCGCCACCCACAAATGCATCCATGAGGTCATGGATACCATCTTCTACATGGTACACAATTTTGTGCATTTCGCCCGGGACTGGGACAGCCAGGATGCAACGACCATTGGATTCGCCCAGATCTCAGGATTCCTGCTGGTGCAGGGTGTGATTGACTGCACTCATAAGGCGCTCGGGTCTCCATCACTACACTCAGTGGACTTCATCAACCGCAACGTCTTCCACTCACTGAATGTGCAGCTGATATGCGACCACCAGAAACCCATCCTGGAGGTGCGTGCACGGTTTCCAGGCAGTGTGCATGATGCCTACATCCTGAGTCGCTCGCAGATCCCTGCAGTCTTCCATGGTCCACAGAAGCTGCAGGGTTGGTTCCTTAGGGACAAGGGCTACCAGCAGAGGCTGTGGCTGATGGTACCCGTGTGGCAGCCTCAGACTGCAGCAGAGCAACAGTATAATGAGGCTCATGCACCAGCTCGACCATCAGAATGCCTGGACCGGTCTGGTGGAGCCCTGAAATACAGTCCGCAGAGGGTGTCACGCATCGTCATCATCTGCTGCACCCTCTTGCAACCTGGCATAGCAACGGGGTGAGGAGCTGGCTGAGGAGGAGATAGAGGAGCTGCACGTCTCCTCTGATGAGGAGGATGCCGACGGGGATGAGGGTGAGGGGGTACTCGGTGGTGACGAGGATGGGGATGAGGCTCTCGCGCTGGCTACATGAGGCAGGCGCACTCGGGATGTCCTCATAGCTGCCAGATTTGTGGAGGGTGATGACGACATGCAGGGAGGTGACCCCATAGATCCTCACATCGCAGTTGTGAACGTTTGACTCCAGTCTGGCTTATCGCAGCACCAATACCCCCTGTGAGAATGCTCCTGTCATGGAGATGTAGTGGAGTGACCTAATGGTCACTTGATCACAGGTGGATGATGATGACATGCAGTGAGGACACTCCATAGATCTTCACATAGCCTCTGAGAATGTCTGACTCCTGTCTGGCTGAGGGCAGCTCGCTTGCGCTCCGTGATCAGGGTTACCTCAGAGACACAGCCATGAATCTTTAGGCGCATCTGATGCTGTGTCCGCCTTCAGCACCTCAGCCCTTCAGGAGCTGGTGCACAGCATCACTATTCGCAGATGCTGGTGTGATGGGGGCCAGCTCCACCTTAAAGGTGCTTACAGCACACAGAGAGAATGAGAGAACTCTGCGGCACCTGCCCACTACATTCTGGCAGCAATGACCAGCACTGCCAAGGTGCAGGCATCAGTAATGTGTCGAAAGAGTGTGAGGCTGGACCGTCTCTGGGCCGTCACTGTGGCCTGAAGGCTGCACAGGGCACAGGGGAGAGGCCCTGGACTGAGACACCTGCCTTTTATCTTGTGCAGCAAGGTTTCACATCTGAGTGACAAGAACACTGCTCATCAGAACAAGGAGCCATAGGCAGGGTGGCACCCTTAGGAGTTTACTGACAATAGTGAACAGTATGTTCAAATGATCAACACCTGTGCCCAGGCTGCGCAACTACTTTTACCTAACTTTCCTAACCCTGCCGTTACATCTTGGTGCTCCCCGGACATTCACAGCCGAGGTGGAGGTAGCCTGCTGACTGTGATGCCCTGTCTGTGATGACTTTGGCAGGCGTCCTCCGGAGGGTTGAGACTTGGAGGGACCCGGCCTGCTGTGTGGCAGTGGCACCCTCCTTGGCCTGTGACGCTGGATCTGCGGAGGTCACAGGAAGAGGGGATTCGGATGGGCCGGTCACCCCCAGAGTCACCTGGATGGAAGAGCCTGTAGTGTGCACCAGCTGATCCTCCTCCCTATGGGTGCCCGAGGGCCCCTGGCTGACTCCGTGAGTAGAAGGGGTAGCTGGAGTGAGATCGATCTGCCCAGCACCCCTCTCCCAGATTGGAGGCCAACTATGGCATCAGCGATGGAGATAAGCCCGAGCAGCAATGCAGGAATGAAGTCTTGGACCAAGGTCTCCACGGTGGCCACCATCTTCCAATGTTGACCTCTGTGCTTTGGCATGCCAGTGCTATTACCTCAGCCTGAAGACGGATGGACTCCTCCATCGTGCCTTGCAATCTGAGGAGTGCAGTGGACACCCCTTCCTGTTCTTCCCTAGCTTGCCTTTGCAGCTCCAGCAACTATGACATTACCAAGTCCAGAGGCTCGTCATCTGACTTGGATTCAGCAGTCCTCCGAGTGCCAGGGGCCTGGGAAGTCCCTGCCTCCATCTGCTGTAGATCAGAAAGTGCGATGTGCTCACCAGATTGTGATCCTGAGGCTACTCTAAAGCTAGATCCCACCGAGGTGTGTGTCTCTGCGCTGGTAGAGGATGTGGTTGAGCACTGTGACGAGACTTCAGAGAGGGTGCCTTCAGATTCCTCTTCAGAGGTTTCTTCAGAGCTTGACTGTCAGCTGTTTGGCACATGTGCCTGTGAAAGCAAGGGGAGATAATTAGTGCATGGCAGTGGCCTGTGAAAGAGGACACATCATTCACAGCATGGCTGTCTGATTAATGTTGCACTGCTGGATCCTCACTTGGTAGAGCAGCGCCGGCCTCACCGTCAGCACAGGACCGGTCCAGATCGTTGCCAGCCAGCTGGATGGCTCTGTTTTCAGGTTCTGTCAGAACTTTGAATTCTGGCGTCCCTCCACCTGCGACCTTTCCCTCCTGTTGTGAGCCAGTTTGTCCTGCACAGATAGAGATGGGGAGACTATATCAGAACTCCTGCTGGGCCAGATGATACGCATGTCTGACCTGTGTGGGTGGTGAGTTGTCCCATGGACAGGATGGGGACAATGATTCTGTGTGTGAATGAGCGTACAGTGTTGTGATTGCACTGGCAGTGAGTGAGGGCCCTGTGGATGTGCAATGGGTTTGTGAGTGTGTGAGTTGGGAGTGATGAAAAGAGTGACTTACCCTGGCGGAACGGAGGAGATCATTCATCCTTTTGCGGCACTGGGTGGCTGTCCTCCTCTGCAGGGTATTTGTGCTGACCACCGCTACCACTGCCTCCCAAGCCGGGTTGGTGACTCTGCTGCCCATCCTGCGGCCAGAATGGGGTTAGAGCACATCCTGTTGGGCCTCCAAGGCATCCAGCAATCGCTCGAGGGACCCATCATTGAAGCAGGGAGCTGCAGTCTTTTTTCCATTGCTGGCCATGTCTCCTGGACAGCAGTGGTGAGCTGGTGGCGATGAGTGCTTTGCTGGTGGCTGCCTTTTAACGATGGCGGCCGGCATGATGCAACAGCAGGGTGATGGCAGGCAGGCAAATGAGAGTCCACTCACCATGGAAATGGCGTGTTTGAATGGAGTGAATAAATAATGAGATGGACTCGATACAATACCGCATGAAAACCCGTCGGCATGTAGGACTCCATTTTACCTGCCCATTCCCGTACTTAGTGCAACTCTGGGAAAGTTCCGCCCTTTGTGTCACCCTCACCACTTGCTTTCCCACCTATTTTTGTGTCATCTGCAAACTTGGTGATAGTACATTCACTTCCCTCATCCAAGCCATTAATATATATTGTATATAATTGTGGTCCCAGCACTGATCCCTGTGGCACTCCATTAGTTACTGGTCTCTGGAGAATAAAGTATATACTTAAGGGACAGAGTAAAGTATAATTGGGGAGGGGGATTTTCAGTCGTTCTAAAAATTAAGTGGAGAAACTTTTCTGTGGTTTAGAGCATAAGTTGATATCGTGATATATATATATACCAACGTAGTGTTTAGTCAATATTGGTTTTAATTTAAAAACAAAAAGCTAAAAGCTACTGCGGATGCTGGAAATCCAAAACAAAATAAAAACAGAATTACCTGGAAAAACTCAGCAAGTCTGGCAGCATCGGCGGAGAAGAAATCAGTCAACGTTTCGAGCCCTCATGGCCCTTCAGCAGAACTGAAGCATAGTTTCAACAAGGGAGAAATATAAATTGGTTTAAGGTGGGTGGGGGGGAAGAGACACATTGAGGGTGTGGTGTGAGCAGATAATCAAAAGATGTCAGAGACAAAAGGGTCAAAGAGGTGTTGAAGGTGGTGGTCTTTGTCTGAGAAAAGTGCTAATTAAGAATGCAAGACAGGATATTCAAAGTACAGCTCTAGTGGGGGTGGGGTGGAAAGACTAAAGGTTTTAGTTTTAGATTTAAAAATAATGGAAATAGGTGGGGAAAGAAGAATCTATATAAATTATTGAAAAAAAAGGCGGGTGGGGGGGGAAAAGAAACGGGGTGGGGATGGGGGGAGGGGGGTTTAAGATCTAAAGTTGTTGAATTCAATATTCAGCCCAGAAGGCTGTAAAGTGCCTAGTCGGAAGATGAGGTGCTGTTCCTCCAGTTTGCGTTGGGCTTCACTGGAACAATGCAGCAAGCCAAGGACAGACATGTGGGCAAGAGAACAGGGTGGAGTGTTAAAATGGCAAGCGACAGGGAGGTTTGGGTCTTTCTTGCGGACAGACCGCAGGTGTTCCGCAAAACGGTCGCCCAGTTTGCGTTTGGTCTCTCCAATGTAGAGGAGACCGCATTGGGAGCAACGAATGCAGTAGACTAAGTTAGGGGAAATGCAAGTGAAATGCTGCTTCACTTGAAAGGAGTGTTTGGGCCCTTGGACGGTGAGGAGAGAGGAAGTGAAGGGGCAGGTGTTGCATCTTCTGCGTGGGCATGGGGAGGTGCCATAAGTGGGGGTTGAGGAGTAGGGGGTGATGGAGGAGTGGACCAGGGTGTCCCGGAGGGAACGATCCCTACGGAATGCCGTCAAGGGGGGTGAAGGGAAGATGTGTTTGGTGGTGGCATCATGCTGGAGTTGGCGGAAATGGCGGAGGATGATCCTTTGAATGCGGAGGCTGGTGGGGTGATAAGTGAGGACAAGGGGGACCCTATCATGTTTCTGGGAAGGAGGAGAAGGCGTGAGGGAGGATGCGCGGGATATGGGCCGGACACGGTTGAGGGCCCTGTCAACGACCGTGGATGGAAAACCTCGGTTAAGGAAGAAGGAGGACATGTCAGAGGAGCTGTTTTTGAAGGTAGCGTCATCAGAACAGATGCGACGGAGGCGAAGGAACTGAGAGAATGGGATGGAGTCTTTACAGGAAGCGGGGTGTGAGGAGCTGTAGTCGAGGTAGCTGTGGGAGTCGGTAGGCTTGTAATGGATATTGGTGGACAGTCTATCATCAGAAATTGAGACAGAGAGGTCAAGGAAGGGAAGAGAAGTGTCAGAGATGGACGTAAGGTGTCAGAGGAATCACGGATGTAGGTGGGAAGGGACTGGACAAGGGGAGAGAGAAGGGAGTCAAGATAACGAGAAATGAGTTCCGTGGGGCAGGAACAGGCTGACACGATCGGTCTGCCAGGACAGTTCTGTTTGTGGATTTGACACCTTACGTCACATCAACAATTTCCAGTTCCCTGGCCCCAACCGCTTCCTCTTCACCATGGATGTCCAATCCCTCTACACCTCCATCCCCCACCAGGATGGTCTGAGGGCCCTTAGCTTCTTCCTTGAACAGAGGCCCCAACAATCCCCATCCACCACTACTCTCCTCCGTTTGGCTGAACTTGTTCTCACACTGAACAATTTCTCCTTTAACTCCTCTCACTTCCTCCAAATAAAAGGTGTGGCTATGGGTACCCGCATGGGCCCCAGCTATGCCTGTCTCTTTATGGGGTATGTGGAACATTCCTTGTTCCAGTCCTACTCCGGCCCCCTCCCACAACTCTTTCTCCGGTACATCGATGATTACTTCGGTGCTGCTTCATGCTCTCGTCGGGACCTGGAAAAATTTATTAATTTTGCTTCCAATCTCCACCCCTCCATCATCTTCACATGGTCCATCTCTGACACTTCTCTTCCCTTCCTTGACCTCTCTGTCTCAATTTCTGATGATAGACTGTCCACCAATATCCATTACAAGCCTACCGACTCCCACAGCTACCTCGACTACAGCTCCTCACACCCCGCTTCCTGTAAAGACTCCATCCCATTCTCTCAGTTCCTTCGCCTCCGTCGCATCTGTTCTGATGACGCTACCTTCAAAAACAGCTCCTCTGACATGTCCTCCTTCTTCCTTAACCGAGGTTTTCCATCCACGGTCGTTGACAGGGCCCTCAACCGTGTCCGGCCCATATCCCGCGCATCCTCCCTCACGCCTTCTCCTCCTTCCCAGAAACATGATAGGGTCCCCCTTGTCCTCACTTATCACCCCACCAGCCTCCGCATTCAAAGGATCATCCTCCGCCATTTCCGCCAACTCCAGCATGATGCCACCACCAAACACATCTTCCCTTCACCCCCCTTGACGGCATTCCGTAGGGATCGTTCCCTCCGGGACACCCTGGTCCACTCCTCCATCACCCCCTACTCCTCAACCCCCACTTATGGCACCTCCCCATGCCCACGCAGAAGATGCAACACCTGCCCCTTCACTTCCTCTCTCCTCATCGTCCAAGGGCCCAAACACTCCTTTCAAGTGAAGCAGCATTTCACTTGCATTTCCCCTAACTTAGTCTACTGCATTCGTTGCTCCCAATGCGGTCTCCTCTACATTGGAGAGACCAAACGCAAACTGGGCGACCGTTTTGCGGAACACCTGCGGTCTGTCCGCAAGAAAGACCCAAACCTCCCTGTCGCTTGCCATTTTAACACTCCACCCTGTTCTCTTGCCCACATGTCTGTCCTTGGCTTGCTGCATTGTTCCAGTGAAGCCCAACGCAAACTGGAGGAACAGCACCTCATCTTCCGACTAGGCACTTTACAGCCTTCTGGGCTGAATATTGAATTCAACAACTTTAGATCTTAAACCCCCCTCCCCCCATCCCCACCCCGTTTCTTTTCCCCCCCCACCCGCCTTTTTTTTCAATAATTTATATAGATTCTTCTTTCCCCACCTATTTCCATTATTTTTAAATCTAAAACTAAAACCTTTAGTCTTTCCACCCCACCCCCACTAGAGCTGTACTTTGAATATCCTGTCTTGCATTCTTAATTAGCACTTTTCTCAGACAAAGACCACCACCTTCAACACCTCTTTGACCCTTTTGTCTCTGACATCTTTTGATTATCTGCTCACACCACACCCTCAATGTGTCTCTTCCCCCCCACCCACCTTAAACCAATTTATATTTCTCCCTTGTTGAAACTATGCTTCAGTTCTGCTGAAGGGCCATGAGGGCTCGAAACGTTGACTGATTTCTTCTCCGCCGATGCTGCCAGACTTGCTGAGTTTTTCCAGGTAATTCTGTTTTTATTTTGTTTTGGTTTTAATTTGTTTGTTACATTAAAAGTCTTATAAATGTCTTATGGATCCTTTCAGTCAGTTACATGATGTCCGAATTTCTTTTTAAAAGTTAACAGTCTCTATGGGGATTATAGCAGTAGCATGTTCTGGAGAAGCAAATGCTTTTGGACTTATGCTTCACAAAGCTTTCCACCACTGGGGGTTGTCCTCGCCTCATGTCTGGGCCTATTGTACAGTAATTGATAGTGATTAATTACCATAATTAGTAATTATAAGAAAGAAAGACTTGCATTTATAAAGTGCCTGCATGATTTCAGGAAATCTGAAAATGCTTTACAACAATGAAGTGCATTTTACCTACAGTCTCTGCTGTAAAGTAGGAAATCTGGCAGTCAATTTGCACACTGCAATCTCCCACCAAGAGCAATATGATACTGACCAGGTAATCAGATTTAGTAATGTTGATTAAGGGATAAATAGTGGCTGGGACACTGGGGAGGACTCCCTGCTCTTATTCAAAATAGCACAATGGGCTCATTTACACTTGAGACACCAGACAGGGCCTCAGTTTATTGTCTCATCCAAAAGACAACACCTCTGACAGTGCGGCACTCCTTCATTTCTGTGCTGGATTATCTGTATAGATTTCTGTACTGAAGCCTCTTTAAACTACAACTTTGTGACAGCTGATTAGCCTTGCATCATGCAACTACCCGGATGGCAAAAGACAAATGAGGTGGATCCTGATCTTTTTCTCTTCCAGCGCTTCCTATGTTATTTATGTAAAATGGCTTTCCACTCTGATATTGCATTCTCTCAGCTCATTCCAGTGTTAAAATGAACCCAGGATGTTGAAGTCCAATCTCATTTGTGTTTACTCATTAGCTAATGCTATTTGTTCCTGATGTTTAAGGTTACATGGGCTGAAGAGCTATGAGGCAGTACTGAATTTTAATTAGAAATTCCCCACAAGTACAGCAACAACTTGGTCCCTCAACAGTGCTTTGGCTGTCATGTTCATGTCATTGAGTTTCCAACATGCTGCAAACTATGAGACCTTGCTTGTCATACATTTTAAACAAAAGCATTGAAATTGGACTTTCAGGTCCTCAGTCCAGTCCTATTGTACAGACTCTCTAAAGTATGTTTATTAATAAACCAGCTGCTTGCTACAAAATGCCCAAGAGCAAATTCATTGACTGAACTTCACTTCCCATTGAAATGAATTCTACAAAGTATCTTGAACATGCAGCTCAGTCCTTGAAGCACTTCATTAATGAGTTGAAGTATTTATTATGATGACAGTGACAGTAGAATAGTTGGAGCATTTTATTATTCTGTATGTTGTGTTTTGGAATTTTGAGTATTCTGGCTAAGAGGATGGGCTGCAGCACAGCTGGTGCCGATGCTATAGCAGCCTGAATGTCAGTAAATAGCACACACTGTGCTTCCAGTCACTTCTGTCAAGGCCAATACTCTTGCACCCTGCATGTGCCAGAAGCTCTTGATGTCGGCAGAGTGTGGTGTCAAACAGCTGTCCTGGCTGATTTAACACACATCTTCAAAACTTGGACCACGTAGGTTCACTGAACCCCTGTGCAAACCAATCCCAGGTGAACATGAGGAACTGTTTAAAGGCACAGGCACCCAACTTACAGGTGAGGTGCTTGACTTGCTTCTGCTATTAAAAAGTTTGTGGAAATACAACAAAGTGTTCTAAGAGGTGTTGTGCTGAGTTGTTGGATTTGACTGTATCCATACAAGGGAGGGATGGTTGCAGTGACTCTGAGTCTGCAACAAGAAAGACAAATGGAGCGGAGACTGCAGAGAGGGGAAGCACTGCACAGATTGAAGAGGAGGAAGGTGCTCCACAAAAGGCGCTGCCACCCTGAGCTTTCAGGGACCACTTTTCCTCCCTCCACCTCAGTGAGGAATGCCTGAGGCACCTGAGATTCACCATGGTCACCTTCACTCAAAATTTCTGCACGACCGTATCATTCCAGAGGGAAGCAAGCAACATAAAGAACATGTTTCATTATGTTGTACATTGTTGTATCAAGAAGGTGACGGAGGCCCTGTATACAACAAAGGGAGAGTTTGTTGTTTTCTCTCTAAGCAGAGAGAAGCAGGACAAAAGGCACGTGGCTTTGTCGGGGTAGTGAGATTTCCAATGGTGCAGGGAACCATTGACTGCACACATGTCACTTTGCAAGCCCAAATGTTAGTGGGGAGAGGTACAGAAATTGCAAAGTCTTCCACTCCATTAATGTGCGGTTGGTGTGTGACCATATAGAAACCATCATGTTGGTGAATGTTAGTGGAGGCAGCTATGATGCCTTCATCCTGAGGCAAACTGGAATTCCCACCAGCTTTGGTCACCAAGAAGAACCAGAGAGTGATGGATTGGAAACAAGAGCTACTCCCTCTAACATGGTTGATGATCCCCTCCTACCACCCAACCACGCTACGACAATGTGCAGAAAATGAGAGCCTTCTGTCACCAAAAACATGGTGAAGCAGACCACTGGTGTTGTTAAACAACAAAGTCACAACCTAGGCTGTTTATTGGGAGGCGGTGGCATAACAGTTTTGTCACCAGACTAGTAACCTAGAGACCCGGGGTAATGCTCTAGGAACCTGGGTTCAAATCCCACCATGGCAGATGGTTTAATTTGAATTCAATAAAAAACTGGAATTAAAAGTCTGATGATGACCATTGTCTGTGGTCAGGTTGCTGTCCTTACCTTGTCTGGCCTACATGTGACTCCAGACCCTCAGCAATGTGGTTGACTCAAAAATGGCCTAGAAAGCCACTCAGTTCTATCAAACCGCTACAAAATCGATAAAAAAGGATGCAACCAGATGGATCCAGCATCGATCTAGGCACCGGAAACGACAAAAGCAAATTCAGCCCTGTAAAGTTCTCCTTACTAACATCTGAGAGCCATGTGCCAAAATTGGGAGAGCTGTCTCACAGGCTAGCCAAGCAACACCCTGACATAGTCATACTCACGGAATCTACTGAACAGATAATGCCCCAGACACCACCATCACCATCCCTGGGTATGTTCTGTCCAACCAGCAGGACAGAACCAGCAGAGGTGGTGGCACAGTGGTCTACAGTCAGGAGCCAGTTGTCCTGAGAGCCCTCAAAATCGATTCCAGACCCCATGATGTCTCATGGCATCAGATCAAACATGGGCAAGGAAACCTACTGCTGATTACCATGTACCGCCCTTCTTCAGCTGATGAATCAGTGCTTCTCCATTTTGAATGCCACTTGGAGGAAGCACTGAGGGTGGCAAGGGTGCAGAATGTACTCTGGGTGGCAGACTTCATTCAATGTGCACCTCCAGGAGTGGCTCGGTAGCAGCACTGCTGACTGAGCTGGCTGAGTCCTAAAGAACATAGCTGCTAGGCTGGGTCTGCGACAGGTGGTGAGGGAACCAATAAGAGGGGAAAACGTACTTGACCTCATTCTCACCAACCTGCCTGCCACAGATACATCTGTCCATAACAGTA
Source organism: Cetorhinus maximus (assembly GCF_964194155.1). NCBI lineage: Eukaryota > Metazoa > Chordata > Chondrichthyes > Lamniformes > Cetorhinidae > Cetorhinus > Cetorhinus maximus. Next base: position 75,494,303 of record NC_135888.1, read on the forward strand.
TTGGTAGGAGTGACCAACGCACAGTCTTTGTGAAGACAAAGTCCTGCCTTCACATTGAGGATACCCTCTATCATAACATCACCAGCTTCAACACCTCTTTGTCCTTTTGTCTGTGACATCTTTTGGTTATCTCCATCAATCACTGGCCCTCTAACCAGCTCTACCTGTCCCACCCCACCCCCTTAAACCAGCTTATATTTCACCTCTTTTCTATTTTTCCTTAGTTCTGTTGAAGAGTCATACGGACTCAAAACGTTAACTGTGTTCCTCTCCGCAGATGCTGTCAGACCTGCTGAGTTTTTCCAGGTATTTTTGTTTTTGTTTTGGACTTCCAGCATCCGCAGTTTTTTGCTTTTATACCCTCTATCATGTTGTTTGGCACTACCATCGTGCTAAATAGGACAGATTTCGATAAGATCTAACAACTCAAGACTGGTCATCCATGAGGCGCTGTGGGCGATCAGCAGCAGCAGAATTATACTCAACCACAATCTGTAACCTCATGGCCCGGCATGCCCCCCACTCTACCATTACCACCAAGCCAGGGGATAAACCCTGGTTCAATGAACAGTGCAGGAGGGCATGCCAAGGGCAGCACCAGGCATACCAAAAAGTGAGGTGTCAAATTGGTGAAGCTACAACACAGGACTACTTGTGTGTCAAACAGAATAAGCAGCAAGTGATAGACAAAGCTAAGCAATTCCACAAACAACGGATCAGATCTTAGCTCTGCAGTCCTGCCACATCCAGTTATGAATGGCAGTGGACAATTAAGCAACTCACTAGAGGCGGAGGCTCCACAAATATCCCCATCCTCAATGATGGGGGAGCTTAGCAGATCAGCGCATAAGATAAGGCTGAAGAATTTGCAACATTCTCCAGCCAGAAGTGCCAAGTGGATGATCCATCTCTGCCTTCTGTGGAGGTTCCCAGCATCATAGATGACAGACTTCAGCCAATTCAATTCACTCCGGGTGATATCAAGAAATGCCTGAAGGCACTGGATACTGCAAAGGCTGTGGGCCCTGACAATATTCCGGAAATAGTACTGAAGGCTTGTGCTGCAGAACTTGCCGCACCCCTAGCCAAGCTGTTCCAGTACAGATAAAACACTAGCATCTACCCGGCTATGTGGAAAATTGCTCAGGTATGTCCTGTACACAAAAAGCAGGACAAATCCAACCCGGCCAATTACCGCCCCATCAGTCTACTCTCGATCATCAGTAAAGTAATGGAAGGGGTCATCGACAGTGCTATCAAACGGCACTTACTGAGCAACAACCAGTTTGTCTTCTGTCAGGGCCACTCAGCTCTTGACCTCATTACAGCCTTGGTTCAAATATGGACAAAATAGCTGAATAGCAGAGGTGAGGTGACAGTGACTGCCCTTGACATCAAGGCAGCATTTGAGCCAGTGTGGCATCAAAGAGCCCTAGCAAAACTGGAATCAATGGGAATCAGGGGGAAAACTCTTCGCTGGTTGGAGTTATACCTAGCACAAAGGAAGATGGTTGTGGTTGTTTGAGATCAATCATCTCAGCTCCAGGACATCACTGCAGGAGTTCCTTAGGGTAGTGCCCTAGGCCCAAGCATCTTCAGCTGCTTCATCAATAACCTTCCTTCCATCATAAGGTCAGAAGTGGGGATGTTCACTGATGATTGTACAATGTTCAGCACCATTCGCGACTCCTCACATATTAAAGCAGCCCATGTCCAAATGCAAAAAGACCTGGACAATATCCAGGCTTGGGCTGACAAGTGGCAAGTAACATTCACGCCTCCCAAGTGCCAAGCATGACCATCTCTGACAAGAGACAATCTAACCATCACCCCTTGACATTCAATGGCATTACCATTGCTGAAATCCCCACTTACAACATCCTGGAGAGGTTACCATTGACCAGAAACTGAACTGGACTAGCCATATGAATACTGTTGCTGCAAGAGCAGATCAGAGGCTAGGAATCCTGCAGCGAGTAACTCATCTCCTGACTCCTCAAAGCCTGTCCACCAACCACAAGGCACAAGCCAGGAGTTTGATGGAATACTCTGCACTCACTTGGATGAGTGCAGATCCAACAATACTCAAGAAGCTTGACACCATCCAGGACAAAGCAGCCCGCTACATTGGCACCCCATCCACAAACATTCAGTCCCCCCACCACCGACGCACAGTAGTAGCAGTGTGTACCATCTACAAGATGCACTGCAGGAGCGCACCGTCATTTTACGTGGGCAGGCCAATTAAGGCCCGCCCAGCATGACGTGCACCCGGATGCACTGTGCGCTCACTGCGTGGGTGGTGGGGGTGTTCCCTGAGTCAGGGCCTGCACTCTTTCGTGTATGTGTGCAAAAGTGCACAGAAATCTCCCTGAGGCATCTCTGTGCCTCAGGGAGATTGGTTTAAGTTTTAAAACTTAAATTAATAAAAGAAAATATTTTACGGCATGCTCCCTCATGTGACAGTGTCACATGAGCTGGGACATGTCAATCAATTTTTATAAAAATTTTTATTCAATTTATAAACACTTCATGAAACCTCATCCTGCCCGTGGATGAGGTGCATTAAAAATGCAAAGGCCGCCTGGGCTCTTCGTCTGTCATCTGTCTTAAGGTTGGACGGAGAGCTCAGTTTATTAGTTTAATTCATTTTTAAATGGCCTTAATAGGCCTTTGACAGTTCAGCGGGCATGCAGCCGAGTTGGCTGCGTGCCTGCCAAACTGAAAATCTAAATGACGCGTGGTGACATCGGGACGCACGCCTGACATCACCCCGTGTCATTTTATGCCTTGGAGAGCGGGCCCCGCCCCCACTCACCGAGCCGAAAATTCTCCCTATGGAGTTGGACACCAATTCCACAGTTGAAAGGATGGGTTCCAAACTCTGCGTGATGCCCTGTGCCATATTGGAGACAGACCCTTCCATGTTCCTGACATTGATAGGAGGCCTGCCAATGTAATAAGCATCTCGATGTGCATCCTTCATTTTCCTGTATGCCTACCAAGATGGTCCTCATCTGCATGTCCTGTAGCAGATCTTATTTACGACCTCATCCTTTAGAAAGCTGGCATGTGAACTATCCTTTCCCTCTGACCTGGCTGCAGCCAACTCAGCCCAGTGACTCCCCTGCCTCGGTAACAGCTGCTAAGTTTGCACAGTTCTCGTATCTGAGTTGGTGGCTGCAAGTGTCAAATTAGGTGATAGCGCTTCTTCGTCAGTGCTGCCTGCTGCTCACTCTCCTCCTCCTGATGCTGCAATGGCTGTGCAGGCAACAGTTCTTGGATATCTGGAAACAGAAAATCAGAAGGGGAGGGTTGGGGCAAGGGGAAGTGGGGTGGGGGAGGGTGGTGGCGGTGGGGGTAGAAAGCAAGATGTCTGCAGTTTGCTCTTCATGCCAGATAACAGGATAAAGGTGAGGTGGGATTTGAGAAGGGGTATAAGGAGGTAATATACCATCATCCTCAATGTTCTTGTCGACATTGAATGTGCCAGACCCATGATGCAAAGGACCATCTCCTCTGTAGCACTCAGGGGATTCAGGTGTCCTTGCCCTCTGTCACTTTTGCTCTGCTCCTTTCCACTGCAGGAGAGCGTGAAGTATGTCAGTGATTGTGTTGCTCTGTGTTTGCGTAATGTGGCTGCGATGGATAAATAGTGGGAGGTATGTGGAGCCAGTGAAAGGTGGGTGTGAGTTTGGTATCATTGGGGGTGTGTGAGGGTGAGGTGGGGCATTTGAATGTTAGGCCCATCTGATGGATGAGTGATGGGAACAGGGTAGGAGATGTCAAGTTACTTTTAATGATCTTGACCACCCCGTGAGGTCATTAAACTTTTTCCCAGCACTGTTAGCAGATCCTCAGTGCAGGATTCCTTGTATTGACTGCCCTGGCCATTTGCTCCCATTCCCTTTGGAGGGCATTTTTAATAGCCTACTGGTTCCCCCCGCCCCCCCCACCCCTCACAGAAATACTTCCTCTCTCCTCGAATTCCATGACTAAAGCCTCCAGAGCTGCATCAGTGAACCAGAGGAGCCCTCTTCCTGCCCTGGAGCTCCACTTGCTTTGATTTTAATTGCAGATAATTGCAGTACTGGCAGTCAGCACAGCAGCTTCCCTTCAGTTAATGCAGCTCCCAGTTAAGAGGGGAAGACTGACTTTAAGAGCTGGAGGCTAGCTGGAACAGATCATAACCTTACATGTTGTTAGGTCCCTGTTGAGCATGCAGTCAGTTAACAGTGTGGGTATTGCTCAGCTCATTCTACAATCAGGCAAATACCGAAACAGCAAAAAGTTTGGGTGCTGTCTTCCTCAACAGAACCAGGCGCGAGTGGATCATGATTCACAATCCCCACGTCCAATAATGGGTGCAGGCAAATCTTTAGCTTCAGGCGTCTGGTTAAGCACCTCCAGGTAAATTCAAATGACAGAAAGTAACAATTAGGTCTAAAATTGCATCTTAAATCCAGACTTTCAAACAGGCATATCTTATTAACACAGAACCCATTTATGTCTGTTTTCACCTTTTAGCGAAAATTAACTCCTCATATATTTTTCATTTTTACCATGAAAACGACATAAAGCTAGATTTCAGTGAAGTAATTCTTATTTCACGTGAACCCTTTTACCTCTAAAAGTGATATTTCATTACGTTCTGCTCCATATGTCACTGACATGTCCTGAGAGATGATTTACACAATTCCTCTTTTTGTTGCTCTAACTAGAGTATTAGCTCATTTCAGAATCTCACTCAGTCACAGTTGACAGGATAGACAGCCATTGACTGAATAAGAACTCTAAATGTTACCATGGGTTAAAGAACTTGAGCAAGGCTAGATTTAATACAAAGGGACATATTTTTCTCGAGATGTTAATGCTAACAAAAATTAAGTGCCAGTGAATAGTTGACTAAAAAAGAGATTTTATCCTTAAATATATGAAAGGAAATTGGCTCAAAGAATGTGAATTATTAATGATTGTGTCAGACCGATGCAGAGAAAATCATACAGCAATACACAGGAGAATAAGAATGAAAGGAATCTTTTTAACTCAAACTCAGAACGAGTATACTATAGGCCCCCAAACAGTCACAGAGAAATAGAAGAGCAGATATGTAGGCGAATTTCAGAGAAGTGTAAAAATAATAGGGTAGTAATAATGGGGGATTTCAACTTCCCCAACATTAACTGGGTTAGTCATAGTGTGATAGGTTTAGAGGGAGTGGAATTCTTAAAATGCTTTTTAAGCCAGTACGTAGAAGGTCCTACAAGACAGGGGGCGGTCTGGACTTAATTTTAGGGAATGAAGCCGGGCAAGTAGTAGAGGTATCAATGGGGGAGCATTTTGAAGATAGTGATCATAACTCCATTAGATTCCAAGGTTGTTATGGAAAAGGACAAGGATGGGGCAGAAATCAGAGATCTAAATTGGGGGAAGGCCGATTTTAATAAGGTTAGATATGATTTGGCTAGAGTGGACTGGGAGCAGCTACTTTTAGGTAAATCTGCGTCAGAGCAGCGGGACTCATTCAAGAAGGAAATAGGGCGAGTACAGGGCCAACATATTCCAGTAAAGACAAAGGGTGGGACCAACAAATCCAGGGAACCCTAAACAATTTAGACTTGAATGTAGGAGGGTTGATCCGTAAGTTCGTGGATGACACGAAAATTGGTGGGGTGGTAAATAGTGAGGAGGATAGCCTGAGGTTACAGGAGGATATAGATGGGCTGGTCAGATGGGCTGATCAGTGGCAAATGGAATTTAATCCGGATAAGTGTGAGGTGATGCACTTGGGCAGGACAAACAAGGCACAGGAATGCACGATGAATGGTAGGACCCTGGGAAGTACCGAGGATCAGAGGGACCTTGGTGTACATGTCCACCGGTCCCTTAAGGTAGCGGGACAGGTAGATAAGGTGGTTAAGAAGGCATATGGGATACTTGCCTTTATTAGCTGAGGCATAGAATATAAGAACAAGGAGGTTATGCTGGAACTGTATAAAATGCTGGTTAGGCCACAGCTAGAGTACTGCATGCAGTTCTGGAATCTGCATTATAGGAAGGATATAATTGCACTAGAGAGAGTGCAGAGGAGATTTGCCAGGATGTTGCCTGGGCTGGAGAGTTTTAGTTATGAGGCGAGATTGAATAGACAGGGGTTATTTTCCCTGGAGCAGAGGACATTGAGGGGGGACGTGATTGAGGTGTATAAAATTATGAGGGGCATAGATAGGGTAGACAGGAAGGAACCTTTTCCCTTGGTGGAGGGATCAATAACCAGGGGGCATAGATTTAAGGTAAGGGCAGGAGGTTTAGAGGGGATGCGAGAAAGAATTTTTTCACCCAGAGGGTGGTGGGAATCTGGAACTCACTGCCTGAAAGGGTGGTAGAGGCAGAAACCCTCATAACATTGAAGAAGTATTTGGAAGTGCACTTGCGATGCTGTGGCATACAAGGCTATGGGCCTAGTGCTGGAATATGGGATTAGAATAGTTAGGCACTTGTTTGGCCGGCGCAGACTCGATGGGCCAAAGGGCTTTTTTCTGTGCTATAGACCTCTATGACCTTGTGGGAAAAATGTTCCCCCCTGTTGGGGGGGGAAGTGCAGGAGAGGGCGCAGGCGGGCGTACCTCCGATCGGTGCCCCTGATCGGGGGGGGGCACCACCATTTTACGTGGGCAGGCCAATTCAGGCTCACCCAGCATGATGTTCATCTGGAAGCGCTATGCGCTCCCTGTGCGTGTGGGGGGGATTCCCTTAGCCGGGAGTGCAGTGTTTTGCGCACCAATCTCCCTGAGGCTAAGTGTTACCTCAGGAAGATCGGCTCCGATTTAAAATTTGCAATGAAAATGATTGAAAAAGTTCCCTGATATGTCCCCTCATGTGATATTGTCCATAACTTTAACTGAAACTTTTATTAAAAATTTGAATGCCCTCTCTCCACCTGTCTTCATGTAGGACAAGCTGGCTCACAACAAAAAGAGAGGTCCCACACCGGTGGAGTCATTGCCAAGATCAAGGTCCTATCTGACTTTTAGTGCAGAGCCATCCAACTGACTGGCGAGGACGTGGACCATGCCTGCGCTGACGGTGAGGTTGGAGACACTCAACCAAGTGTGGATCCTGCACTGCAACATCCATCAGACAACCATACTGAGTGATGTCTCTGGCTTCACAGTCCATCCACTGCCATGCAATAATTATATCTCCTTTCTTTCAGAGGCCCCTCTGGAATGCTGCCGAGGTCAGGAATGAGACAGGCCATTGACTCAAGCCCTGAGGGACCTCAGATGATGAATCTGAGGGGAGCCACATTGAAGACCCATCAGCGCTCATCCACACCCTCCACCAGCGCAGACACACACCTCGGTGGGACCTAGTTCTAGAGTAGCCTCAGGGTCACAACCTGGTGAACAGAGCATACCATCTGATCCACAGCAGGTGGAGGCAGGGACTTCCCAGGTTGCCACCACTCAGGGGACTGCTGGAGGCCAAAAATCTGCTGAGTCTGAGTCAGATGATGAGCCTCCAGACTTGGTCCTAAATCAGTTGCTGGACCTTCAGCGACAATCAAGGGAACATCAGGAAGGGATGTCAGCTGCACTCCTCAGGTTGCAAGGCACGATGGAGCAGTCCATCTGCCTTCAGTCTGAGGTGATAGCACTGGCATACCAATGCACTGAGGTCATAACTGGTTGGATGGTGGCCGCCATGGAGACTTTGGTCCAGGGCATTGTCCCTCTACTGCTGCATGAGCTGCACTCCATCACTGAGGCTCTTAGTGGCATCCATCAGTGTCAACGCAAGATGGGGAAAGGGCATCTCGATGTCACTCCAGCTGCCTTTTCTTCTCATGGAGTCAGCAAGGGGCCCTTGGGCACCCATAGGGAGGAGAACCAGCAGCTTGACACCCCAGGGCCATCCGCCCAGGTGACTCCGGGAGTGTCCATCCGATCCAAATTTCCTCTCCCTGTGACCCCATCAGCTCTAGCTCCACAGGCCGAAGAGGGTGCACCTCCCCCACAGCAGATCCCTGAAAGCAGGCCAGGGCTCTCCAGATCTCAGCCCTCCAGAGGACAGCCACCAAGGTCATCACAGACAAGATGTAGCAGTCGGCAGGCTACCTCCATCTTCACCGTGGGTGCTGGGGGAGCATGATGACGTAGTGGCAGGGTAAGGAAAGTGAAGAAGATGTAGTTGCACAACATGGGCATGGGTGTTAAACACTTGTACATAATATTCACAAATGTAAATACACTCCCAATCATTTCTTGTTTCGTTGTGTATGCCTCTTTCTTATAATGAGCTGTGTTTATGTCAATCAGGTGTAAAACCTTGGTTCCTGCACACACTAATGGCAATTGTCGGTATCCTGGGCCTGTTTTCTGTGCAGTGTGTTACCTTAAGGACATAAGAACTAGGAGCAGGAGTAGGCAATTCAGCCCCTCGAGCCTTCTGACCACAATGAGTGTCCTGTTTCAACGTCACTCTCCAGATCAGTAATATCTGCTCCTTAATGTAAAGTGTGGTTGCTGCAAGAATCCCATACCCAAGCGTCTCAGGGTCCCGTGATGTGCTGTGTTGGCTCTGCACCATTGAGGTGGAGGTGTCCCCCTATCTTATCTGCATTCTTGAGAGGTGAATGTGTGGTGTTGAAGGGAACAGGTGATGCCGCTTGCAGAAGGCTTATGCACTCTGAAACTCCATATTCCCACTGTCTTTTAATAGGGTCTCCATGCTATAAGCCTCTTCACAGAGATTAAGTATACTGCCCTCAGCCAGACAGGGGTCAGGCATTCCCAGATGCAATATGATGATCTCAGCTCAAAGTCGGAGAACCTTGCCACCTCAAGTTGCTGACGTATTGCCACTCTAGTGTGCAGGCACTGAGACATCCAGCCTTGAGCATCTGCAACCCTGAACTTGTGACTATTGCGAGGAGAATGGTGTCTTCACAAAGTTAGTGGACAACGATGTTCACCCCATTGCCTTCACTCTCCAGCAGGCTACTGATGCAGCTTGCAAATGGTGATCTGTAAGGCCACATTAGACTTTCAGGCTGCACTGGAATCACTCATCGTTGCTTCTCGCAATGTGCCCAGGACCAATACAATAGGACTGAGCGTGTGATGAGGACTGAGTGTGTGAGAACCGGGCTCTTCATAAGCTAAGACGCTTACCCTTGAGGGCTTCTTGTTGTCTTATCATTTTGGACTTCACAAGGGCAAGGTCTGGCCATGAGGACGCACTGCTTGTATGTCAGAGGAGGCATCTCAATGTCATGTAGCCAGGTGTCTGGCCTCGTCATTCTCACATGTGCCGCCTCCATTCTTGTGTCATGACCGATGAAACTCTTCAACCCGAATTGAAACTGTTGGATAAGAGTGTAATTTTGGGGAGTGTGCCACAGCCCACTGAGTCATCTGTACGTGCTGTCACATCAGTGGGATTTCATCGGCTCCCTTGTCCCAAGTGTGATGTTTATCTCTCACCAATGAGGTAACATATCGTGTGTGGCTGCCTTGGTCATGATGGATCTCACTGAGGAGCCTTGCCAGGTTGAAGGCATGCAGCCATTATCACACTTATGATTGTCCCATTGCCCGTGTGTTTTTTAGGGTGGTGCTGTGACCGGGTTGCTGGATGAACATGTGAGGATGCAGCAGTTTCTGATTTCTGAGGCCAGAAATGCCTCCTCCAGGTAGCACACCATCTCAGGACTGACACATGCCCTTGGGGCGTCCTCATCCTTCGAAGCATCAGGGCAATGTGAGCAAGCCGTACAACGATGCACTGTCATCTGGAAGGTCATGGCTGAAATGAGAGGAGAAGCAATGATCATCTTCATGCTGGCCCATGATGGAGGAGACTTGTCCAGGAGTCTCCTCACTGCATCTCGTCATCCTCCTCCTGGAATGATCTGGCAATGAGGGCCACACAAGCATGCCTGCCTTGTCTGGCCTGTGCAATGGACTCTTTGTCTGCATCCTCGACTTCCAGGGCCTAACCACCCTCAACCCCTTCGACTTCCTCCTCATTGGAGGAGACATGTAGCTCTTCCATCTCCTTCAGCCAGGTCCTCCCGCCTTTGCATGGCCAGGTTGTATAGAGCACAGCAAGTGACGATGATGCATGACACCCTCTGGGGACTGTACAGGAGTGCTCTGCCAGATCTGTCCAGGCATCAAAATTACATCTTCACAATCCCTATGGCCTGCTCCACCAAAGTCCGGGTTGCGGCATGAGCCTCATTATAACTTCTCTCAACAGGAGTTTTGAGGCCGCCACACAGGCATCATCAGCCACGTACTTTGTGGGTAGCCCTTGTTCCTGAGGAGCCAACCTTGCATCCTGTGTGGTCCCTGGAAGATGTCAGGGATCTGAGGCCTGCTGAGGATATATGAGTCATGGATACTTCCAGGGTAGCTTGCGCAAACGTGCATGATACGTTTGTTATGGTTGCAGACCATTGAGGGAATGGAAGCCTCTGCGGGTCACATTCTGCTTGTTGCCAGGGAGATTTAAGAACCACATGAGTGCAGTCAATGGCACTCTGCACCTGTAGGAATCCAGAAATCTCAGCAAATCCCAGTGCCCTTGCGTCCTGACTTGCCTGATCTCCGTCAAAGTTGACAAAATTGTGTGCCTTGGCAAAAATGGCATCTTGTGGATGCATTTGTGAGTGGAGGCTTATGAAATCCTGCAGAGATCCCCAGTGGAGCCCTGGAAGGAGCCACTGCCGTAGCAGTTGAGTGTGCTGGTAATTTCGCTGCCACTGGCAGTGGATGCCCTCTAAATCCCCATGACGCTAAATCCATCAGAAGGTGGCATATGTGAGTGACCAGTTCCCTTGACATGCGCAGGCACCAGCGACACTGGTTCCCCCTCATCTCAGATAGCACATGCAACATCTATAGACCCTGGGTCTAGCGAGACGCCTACAGGCGACGGCTCTCTGGGGCTCATCTTCTGCATCCGGAGAAGGCTCTGCTACCCCTTGATATTGGGGGTCCTGCTACTCCCTTCGGCGAGCCAGGCACCTCTGTCCCATTCTATCCCTCCATCTCTGCTGCCTATAAGCAATAATGCAGACAGTGATAACACCAGGCTCCATCTTTGTGATCGCCTCCTCACTGCAGTATCAGTGAGAGAGATGCAAGAATCAGTTTCTGTTTCCTAAGGTCCACTTTTGTCCAAGGCATCATCTGCAGTTATGGTCTCAAGGCCCATTTATGCAAGCCGGAGATTACTGGCCCCTGAAATGACGTCCAGTGCATGAACGTTGACCACAATCCCTCCCAACCCTGCCCCAATCCACATGACTGACTGCTAACAGCTTCTGCTGACACTTGACTGGATGTTGTGCTCTCATCTCAGGCGCTGGCATCATCCTAACCTGCACTCCAAGTCTGCGCAGTTTGGTATGACCATGAGGATGAATGTTCAGTGTCCATATTTAGGGGGCTTGAAGTGTTCCCCTTTGTGAGTGTTCCATGGCCACTCTCCAAACAGGGTCCTCAAAATTGTCCAGTCACCCAACAGTTCTCTGTTCCATCAGACTCTGTTGATTTTGAAGGCTGTGCATGAGGGGTTAAAACTAGGGGAGCAATCATTGCCACTTTGAGGAATCAGCGTTGTTTGAGTGGGCATAATTGCTTCACTTGCCTGACTCCACGCATGTCAATTGAGCTGATGCTAAACTGACTCAGCTGTGGCAGTGCCCTCATTTTTGAACTTATTTTCCAATTGGTTGGCCATTTACTTCCCCCGCGCCCCTCCCCCCAGTCATGTGTTTGTGTACAACCTTCCCTGCTCTTCACGCCCAGTGGAGCCCTTGCCCCTTCCCTTTACTCGGTGCTGCCTTGTTGCTTCCAGAATGGAGCCCTGGCCCTGCAGCACAGTAAAAGCCAGCCACACCCTTAACCCTGGCCTGGTCGCTGTGCAGGCTTCCCTGAGAGACCCCCATGAATCTGCAGCGGCATTTACTTCAAAGCCTTGCGCTGATCACCACAAACTAACCTCAGAGTTCCCAGCTAAGCGCAGGTCACCAGCTGCACTTCATTTAAATGCTGTTGTAAAACGCGTCATTCTAATTTCACTCCGACGTGGGATTAAAATTCAATGTGGGGGGATGATTCCAGCAAATAGGAATCATTGTGAGATGCAAATATATGATAATAAAGTTTGCGACATTTGCCGGGGTGGGGGAGGGGGTGCACAATCGCTTTCTGCTTTAATGTCATTAGAAATTGCGTCTCAGGCCTTCTTGTGATCGCGCCTGCTATGACGTTAGCCCAATTGGGAGTGGAAAATCCTAGCCCAAAGCTTCTGAAATGATTTACATTTAACATATTACATAATTTTATATTTTAATATAGTTTGCAAATGTTATGTTGTATGTACAGGGGTCATAGGATCAAATACTTTGGCGGTTTGCGTGTGACGCATGAAATTCTGGACAATTCCAGGCATGTAGACATGATGCAAAGATACCTACTAAAAGTTATGGAATTAGAGAAAAGGATCTTGGCACAATAGGTCAAAGGTTGAAGGTTCGCAAGCAATATAGTGAGGCCATAACTAAGCAAATAGAGTGCTGGGGTGCATAGCTGGAGCAGCACACTATAGAACTGCAGGCCGATATCCTTCATTCATAAATCCGAAAACTGAACACATCCAAAAACTTCACATTTTGTGAGCTTCATCGACATTTAACATGGGAAAAAAAGCAAAAAACTGCGGATGCTGGAAATCTAAAACAAAAACAAAAATACATGGGAAGTCCAGTTGTTTGTCTGCACTGTTTACCTTGCGATTCTTGTGGTGAACATGTCAAAAAGAAACTTATTACCCGTACCCTGTATTTATTATTCAGTGATACATTTTACTTTACTATTCATTTTATTTACTTTAGGCTATAGCTATCCTAGGCTTAGGCTATTGTAATGTAAGTTTATATGCGGTATCCAAAAACAGAAATCGAAAATACAATCAACCCCGAAGGTTTCAGATAAAGGATACTCGACCTGTAGGAACAAGTATATACAAGGTCTTTGTATACAAGCACTGTCTAATTTTGGTTCCCTGAATGTTTGAAAATATTGAGCCTTTGCAGAAAGGTCTCGAGGAGGGCAATCATAAAAATACCCACAAGTACCCTCCCCTCCACCCGGCAACGTATGGACAGGGAGTCAAATATTGTGTGGGCCTCTGTCTCTTTTACCTTTCCTTTGCACCTGGGAACTGAATGTTCCCCAGATGCACAGGAGAGGAAAAATCGACACAAAATAATATTTGCACTGTTGATAAGAATATATTAACTTATATTAGATGAAATATAATCTTCTGTACATAGATGTTATATCAATGCCAATAAAGAGCAATTGGACAGATTAAAGTATTGGATCGCCAATACTGGAACAGATAGGTAGTCTATTTATCTGCAGTAGAGTAAGCTCAATTGGGAATAACTGAAAGATAGCGAAGGCACTCAATTACTGTGGCAATCTTCAAAGATCAAATCCTCAAGTAAGTTATATCTCGCTATGCTAAGTCACGTACAGTGCATATTGTTCATCTCAAAATGTAGAATGAATTAATACCATGGGGATAGAGCCAAGGCTATTTAAAATGTGTATACTCCCTAATCACAAACTGGACATATGAATATTTATATGCCACCTTTACTGAATTTCAGAATGGGCTGCAATTTTCCTAAATAAATAACAAGAAGAATCACTTACATTAATAGCTGACACCCTTGGCATGGTGGTAGCACTCTTGTCTTTGAGCCAGAAGATCTTGGGTTCATAAACCCACTCCAGAGACTTGAGCACATAATCCAGGCTGATATTTTTTGCAGTACTGTTGAAGGAGCCGTCTTTTGGATAAGATGTTAAGCCAAAGCCTTGTCTCCCTCTCAGGTGGACATTAAAGATTTCACGAGACTAGTTGAAGAAGTTGAGGTGAGTTCTGTCCTGTGTCCTCACCAATAAATATCCTTCAACTAACATCACTAAAAACAGATCTGATCAGAATTGCAATACTGTTTGTGGGAACTTGATGTTTGCAAGTTGGCTGTTGTATTACAACAGTCACTATACTTCATTGGCTGCGAATGCCTTGAGATATCATAAAGTCATGAAAGGTGCCAAGTCTTTATTATGCAGTAAGACCTCCCACTATGCTGAGGCATTAGAAGCTTTGGAAATTAGAATTTTGGTCTAAGAGGTGACCTTTTGTGACTGTTAACAAAGCATGGGTGAAATAATTAGTTAACTCCAAAATTAAACAGGTGCTATCTTTTAAAAATTGGCCCACTATTAAATGAATAAAGATATACTAGTCCCAATTTTAACCAGCAGAAATCAGGTTGGTGATGTTAACGTGCTGAACATGGATCTGGCAAAGGAAGAAGCTGGAGCCAGTGTGTCTTCAACATATGTTATACTGGGTTTTGTGAATAAACCTAAGCGAAGACATACATTGGGACCTGAATATTGAAGGGTACGTGACATTTTGGAAAGGACAAGAAGTTAGGAAAAGGTGGCAGTGTGGCTCTCTTAATTACTGACGGTATTAGCACATTAGAGAGAGATGATCTAAGTTCAAGAAACCAGGATGTAGAAGCAGTTTGGGTTGAGATAAGAAATGATAAAGGCAAGAAGTAATTTGTAGGAGTGGTGTACAGGCCCCCTAATTTTAACTACACAGTAGGACAGAGTACAAAAGAAGAGATAATGGGAGCATGTCAGAAAGGTACAGCAATGATCATGGGGGATTTTAATCTACATATATACAGGAAAAACCAGATGGGCAAAAGTAGCATAGATGAGGAGTTCATAGAATGCTTTTGGGATAGTTTCTTAGAGCAGCACGTTCAGGAGCCAACCAGAGAGCAGCCTGTACTAGAGGTCGTATTATGCAATTAGATAGGATTAATTGACAACCTCATTGTGAAGGCACCCTAGGTAGCAGCGATCATAATATGATTGAACTTTAAATTGATTTTGAAGGAGAGATGAGTGCGTCCAAGACCAATATTTTTAACATAAATGAGGGCAATTATGAGGGCATGAAAACAGAACTAGTTAAAGCGAACTGGAAAATGAGGTTAAGGGATAGGTCAATAGAAATTCAGTGGCAAACATTTAAAGGGATTTTTAAGAGTACACAGAATATAGGCATTCCAATGGGAAAGAAAAATTCCAAGGGAAGGGCCCACCATACATGGTTAACTAAAAATGTTAAAGACAGTATCAAAGTAAAAGAAAAAGCATATAATTGTACAAAGATGGCTGGCAGGTCAGAAGATTGGAAAGAATATAATGAACAGCAAAGAATGACAAAAAGATTAATAAGAAGGGAAAAATTAGAGTATGAGAGAAAGCTAGCGAGTAATATAAAGATGGATCATAAGAGTTTCTATAGATATTTGAATAAGAAAAGGACTAACAAAGTGAGCATTGATCCTATAAAAAGTGCGTCTAGGGAATTGGTAATGGAAAGTAGGGAGATGGCGGATGAATTAAACAGGTATTTTGCTTCGGTCTTCCCTATAAAGGACACAAGTAACATCCTGGAAATAGCTGTAAATCAGGAAATGGAAGGGAGGGAGGAACTCAGGAAAATTACTATCACCAGGGAAGTGGTATTGAGCAGATCGTTGGGGCTACGGGCTGACAAATCCCTGGGTCCGGATGGACTTCACCCTAAGGACTTGAAGGAAGTGGCTCGTGAGATAGTTGATGCATTGGTTTTAATTTTCTAAAATTCCCTAGGTTCCCAGAAGGTTCCAATATATTGGAAAATAGCAAATGTAACTCCTTTATTCCATTGTATGCTTTCAAGAAGGAGTTAGATATAGCTCTTGGGGCAAAAGGGATCAAAGGGTATAGGGAGAAAACGGGAGCAGGCTATTGAGTTGGATGATCAGTCATGATCATAATGAATAGCGGAGCAGGCTCGAAGGGCTGAATGGCCTACTCCTGCTCCTATTTTCTATGTTTCTATTCAAAAAGGGAGGGAGACGGGAAGCAGGAAGTTACAGGCCAATTAGCCTAACATCTGTCATAGGGGAAATGTTAGAAGCTATTATTAAGATATTAACACAGGGCACTTGGAAAAATTCAAGGCAATCAGGTAGAGTCAACATGGTTTTGTGAAGGGGAAATCATGTTTAACCAATTTAATGGAGTTCTTTGAAGGAGTCACATGTGCTGTGAATAAAGAGGAACCTGTGGATGTACTATACTTAGATTTCCAGAAGGCATTTGATAAGGTGCCATATCAAAGGTTATTGCAGAAAATAAAAGCTCATGGTGTTAGGGATAACATATTGGCATAGATAGAAGATTGGTTAGCTAACAGGAAACAGAGAGTTAGCATAAATGGGTCTTTTTCTGGTTGGCAGGATGTAATGAGTGGTGTGCCACAGGGATCAGTGCTGGGGCCTCAACTTTTTACAATTTATATAAATGATTTAGATGAAAGGACCAATGAAATGATTGATAAATTTGCTGACGACACAAAAATAGGTATGAAAGTAAATTGTGAAGAGGACATAAGGAGGCTACAAAGGGACACAGATAGGTTGAGTGAGTGGGAAAGAACTGGCAAATGAAGTATAATGTGGAAAAATGTGAAATTGTCTATCTTGGTAGGAAGAATAAAAAAGAAGCTTATTATCTAAATGGTGAGAGATTGCAGAACTCTGAGATTCAGAGGGACCTGGGTGTCCTAGTGCATGGATCACAAAAGGTTAGTATGCAGGTACAGCAAGTAATTAGGTAAACTAATAGAATGTTATCATTTATTATGAGGGGAACTAATTACAAAAGTAGGGCGGTTATGCTTCAGTTGTATAGGGCACTGCTGAGGCCACATCTGGAGTACTGTGTTCAGTACTGGTCTCCTTATTTAAGGAAATATGTAAATGCATTGGGAACATTTAGAGAAAATTTAGAAATCTAATTCCAGGAATGGGCAAGTTATTCTATAAGAAAAGGCTAGGCAGGCTAGGCTTGATCGAAACCTTTAAGATCCTGAGGGGTCTTGACAGGGTGGATGTGGAGACGACGCTTCCTCTTGTGGGAGAATCTAGAACTAGGGGTCACTGTTTAAAAATAAGCGGTCGCTCATTTAAGACAGAGATGAGGAGAAATATTTTCTCTCAGAGGATTGAGAGTCTTTGGAAATCTCTTCCTCAAAAAGCAGTGGAAGTAGATTCTTTGAATATTTTTAAGGCAGAGCTAGATAGATTCTTGATTAACAAGGGTGTGAATGGTTATCGGGGTAAGCAGAAATGTGGTGTTGAGGTTACAATCAGGTCAGCCATGATCTTGTTGAATGGCGGAGCATGTACGAGGGGCCGAGTGGACTACTCCTGCTCCAAATTCGTATGTTCATACGTAGGAAGGGAACTCACTACCACCTTCTGACGGACAATTAGTGATGGGCAATAAATTGCAAATTGATTCACTTCTGTGTGATTGAACAACACTTGCCAGCGATGCTCACATCCCATGAATGAATAAAAAATGAGCTATTTATGTAGCACCATGTGACATCTTTAACATCAAGGATACCTAACGCAAATCCAGGAGTAACAGGTACTGCAGATATTAACAATGCAATGCATGCCCCATTATAGCAAAATCAATGAAATGTTAAAGTTGGCAAATCATACCAATTAAATATTATTTTCAAATTAATCTGTTGATTCAATTTGTGGGTCACTGACACTTGAACAGTAGCAACCACAGGCTATTGACAATAACAAAATAAAGTATAATATTAATGTTTTGACCGAAAATGCCGAGTGCTGATCTTCACTGCGATAACATGTTTGGCACCTTAGATTTTAAACAAGGGGCAGGACCATTTCCAGGTCTGACCCCAGTAGTTTCTGAGGTCCATCTGTTGCGTGACCTTACCAAGGAGGCCAATTAACAGGCAGCCTCCTGGACCCCCATGCAATTAATGACTACAGTGAGAAGACTGCACAGCTCAGAGAATTAATGGACGCATCCATGGCACTGAGCAGCTGGTAGCTCCACCAGGAGAGGTGGGCACTGCCACCATAGGTGGGGGACCATGGGGATATCATAAGACTGAGGCGACTTCTGAAGACTTCCAAAAGAATCTTAAAATAAATTGTGGCCAATGCTGCCAGGCCATCATTGTGGAGGGGCGAACCTCCAAAGGAGGGGAGTTAAAGGAGGCCTCAAAGGCCTGCTGTCGGGAGGCTGCCTTCAATCACCAGCTGGGCTTTGGCCTCAGCAGATGTCTGTCTGCACCCGGCTGGCTACGTTACAATTTGCCCCTAAGTAGGCACTTTATTGTTCCAGTTAGCTACAGGCCACCGCCAGGCTGCTAGCTAATGCCGGACTCACACTGTCTCCAGCAAGATCATCACTCAGAGATTGAAGTGCGTCGGGGAGATGCCCCACACAAGATTTTCTAAAACTCTCCGTCTCCAAAGCTGCCTCCACACAACTGATAATATTCTGCCCATCAAGTTCAACATTGCTTGAACTGCTACTCTTAACCTTTTAAGATGGAAGTGTGGCTAAATTATAATCAATATTATGATTTCCATTACTACACAAAACTGAGTAGTGCAATTGCTGTGTGAGAGCCAGTTTCACACCTGGTTCTCTCCCTGAAAAGCAAACCAAAGAGGAATAAATTACTTTCATTTCTGAGGCAAGACCACCTTCATTGAAGGAAACGATGGTGAACTTCAGTGAATGAATGTAGTATCACTTTAGGTAAATTGCCCATATTCTGTGCTCCACAGCTGCGTTTGGACTGTTTGTTTTGTGAGCATATTTGCATATCTGGGGTCGGCCTAGGTAATAAGGTATGTGACGGGACAGATTTCAAGGTCCCCAGTGCAATGGTCATTGAAATGAACAAGACAATGTGGCATTGAATTTAACACTATGGGACAGCTACACATCAGACACTACTTGAAGCGTGTTGTGTAACTGTAACAGCTGAAGCTGGATTAGCTTCAAAATACAAAGGCATTAAGTGAAGTATTTCCCAGCTGCTGTATCCAACTGCATGCGGATATAGCCTCAGGTAAATATAATGAGGAAAGGTCAAAAAGCTCTAAAATAATAGAGAGAAAGGATCCACAGGAGATCGTGACGGCATTTCAGATACAAAGCTCTGCAGCAGCTCAATTTATCATGGTTTTAATGTTAGCTAAAATTATTGACCTTGGGTAGCCAAGGTTGGAAACAACTTTCTGAGGTTCAATAGCGTAATAGATTACAGGTCAGTCACAGTACAGAGACGGGCTGTGCATATTGTAACACCACCAACCATTCTGTCTCTGGGTAGGTGAGGGATGCAGTGAAAGACTGACTGTTTTTCACAAAGATGAGCCATGGGTAAAGTTAGGAATCAACGAAGACAACCTCCTATTTGTTCATTGTTCTCAGTAGAGTGGCTAAAAGTAAACTCCTTTAACAGATATTATCAGTAAGATGTGGAAAATATTAAAAACAATAGAATACTGTGATTATGTTCTTCTTAATAAATATCCTTTAAACACACTTTCTTAAATAATAAAGACATTGGGTGGAATTTTACTGCCCCCCCCTGCAGCTTGAAGGATGGGGAGGGGCCTCATAAAATGCAGCATGTGGGCTGCCCGCTGCCTGCTCACCTGCCCTGACCTGTCTCCCATTTTATGGACGGCGGGGGGGTGGGGGGGGGGGGGGGGGGGGGGAGAGCAGTGAAGGCACCAGGTGGCTTCCACCCAGTTGCCCGCCACTACTTTACCCGCAGCAGCAGGCGGCCCACACTAGGTGGGTAGACCAGCACAGCAGCTTTTACTGGGTGAGCTGGTGTCCGACAAGGTTGGGGGACTGCCCCTGTGTCCATCGGAAGCACACTCTCCCAAGGTCATATCCCCCTATAACCCTCTCCCCCTTCACCCTCCCCCCAGCTTCTGTCCCAGAAGGAAAAATCAGTTCGGACCAGTACTCTTATTTCTCAGTTTTTACTGGTGTTCCATTTTAAGGTACACAAGACCAGTTCGGACCAGTATTCTTATTTCCCAGTTCTTCCTGTTTTTCCTTTCTGCGGAAACCTAACCCCTACCGGCCCCCACCCTCCCACCACCACCACCCCGCAACCCCACCCAGCCTTGCTGGGGCCTGCCATCCAGGTCCTACCTAGGCTTACAATCAGTCCGGCCTCCATAACCTGTTAATGTTGCAAATGCTGTGAGAATTGTGTGCATGCTTGCGTTGTGATTAAGAGCAGCTAGCACTAACTGGGGAAAGGTTAAGACACACAAGTTTCCACCCATGCGGGGGAAAAACTGTATGGGAGGAAAAAGTCATCTGCACTTAGATTTATTCACAAAACTTCGTGTAGCATATCTGAGGACAGACTAGCTCCAGCTTCCTCCTTTGCCAGAAGGATGTTTACTGCACTAACATGGTAGCAGGTGAATAACACCGAACTGTGGAGGTTGGAAGCTAAATAAGGGACTTTTGTCCCTCGCTTTTCTAACAAATGTACTGCCCCCCACAGTCACAGGTGCAAAATGACATCAAAGTAATGCAAATTTTCAAGCTTTGATTACCCAAAAGGTAAAAACAGTGAAACTGGGAAATAAGAATACTGGTCTGAACTGGCCTTGTATACCTTAAAATGGAACACCAGTAAAAACTGGGAAATAAGATACTGATCTGAACTATTTTTTTCCTTCTGGGTATCCACCATTTCTTTCAACCTGTGAGTTGTATGAGCAGTGGGAAAATGAGGTGGGATGGGGCAGACGGATCGGTGATAATTCTGTGAGGTGGGTACTTGGGAGGGGTCTAGGTTGAAGTGAATGGAGGTCGAGTGCTGCTGCCCCCATGGCTCTGCCCAGTTTGCGGCCTAGTTGATTACCATTGTGGTGCTTGGCAGCCGCCAGCAGGTGGAGGAAGGGTTCCTGCAGAAAGAGCCGGGGGCTGCTTGGGATCTCACCTACTAACACAGGGCTGGGGAGGCTGTAATCTCCAGGAGAAGTGGAGAAGCTCCAATCAGTACAGAGCTGCACCCGGGTCCAGTCCAGTTCTGGTCCCGGGACCTGATTACGCGTCTGAGGAAAAACCAAAAGAGAAAACCAAGAAATGGCAGCAACATCAGGTTAAATGGTATGCTGAGAATGTCAAAGCTCAACGTGCCCCCTCAGCATGTCCAAAAGATAGTTTGTGATCATGGCAACATGACAAACCAGAAATTCAGGTCCGACAAGAGGATCTACCTTTGTGCTTTGAAGTACATGTCACATGCTGTTCTGAAACTACTGGAGAACATGCCTATGCCATGGGAGCAGATCAGGTATGTTTCAGTTTTGTACCACATCACAGGCACAATCTCATTTGTTAATGAGAACCCACGGGTTATTGAACCAGAAAAGAATGAAAAGAAAAGTACAGCACAGGAACAAGTCCTTCGGCCCTCCAAGCCAGCGCCGATCATATTGCCCGTCAACTAAAACATTTTTCACTTCCGAGGTCCATATCCCTCTATTCCCATCCTATTCATGTATTTGTCAAGATGCCTCTTAAACCCCACTATCATACCTGCTTCCACCACCTCCTCTGGCAGCGAATTCCAGAATACCAGTTTATGTATCTCAATGGGGAACCATGCAGATTATGATGAGACAAAAAAAGTGATAGGTGACATTTTAAAAGGTTGTGGTTTCCTCTTTTCGATGATGAGCCTCCACTGGATTATGCAGATTATATACTTGCCGTGGAGCCACTCGAAGCAGCACAGATGGCTTGTATTTACCCATTTAAGTTTGGAGATTTCTTTTTTCTCCAATATTTGTTTCAAGCTCACAATAACAATTCTTAATATATTCTCATTTGCACATTTTGTGGATTGCACATCATCCCAAAGAGAACAATTGTCTAAAACATTCAATAGACATTATTTCTTAAGCATCTCCCTGATACAGAATTTCCCCTAATATTTTTTCTCAAAAGAATCCCATCTCAACTGCCTCAGCAAGTGCAAGACTTTCAGCAGCCAAAGTATATTTTTTTCTATTCTCCTTATTTGCTTGGTTTCCCAAGCCAAGGGGCAACATTTCCCACTTACTCCCGTAAGAAAAAATATAAAACCATCTGTGCTCCAAAACTCATCAAAAAGGTTTGCATGACAGGCATCGCTAAAAATAATCAATTTTATATTCCTGGGGTCACCCAAAGGTGGAAATTTCAGCACATATAACCTCCTCTTCTTCAGGGACTGGCTGTAATCCCAACAGAGGTCACCACTTGAACCTAATGCTGCTGCAACTATAATGCCGCTGACCAATCGTATTGGCTGGCAGCTCTTAAGACGGGACTTCCAGTCTCGCTCTGAGCTAGTTTCTGCTTTGCCAAATGTTAAATGGCTACAGGGCAGCTGGTGTCGGCATGGATGTGTTCCCCACCGACTCTTCAGATGGCGGGGCAGGGAACCCCCATCATCAGAAAAGTCCTGCCCGTTGTTCAACTTTGGACATTTACCTAATTTTTGTTTTGTGTCCACAGCTTGAAGCCAGCTTCCAAAGGCAGACAGAGGATGTGATTTTCTCCTTCAGTACCGCAGCGATTACCAGACAGAGATTATCACTGGCCATTTATAGAGCCAGCCTGATGTTCAACCCAATTGAACCAGAACTGAAGATGGTGGGAGAATTCCTCCAAATGCCCAGTCCAAATGCTTTGGAAGTTGGAGCCCTCAGTTTCCCAATGATTCAAAACACAATAACAGGAATTATTACAAAGAATACTAATGCACACAGGTTCTGCAGGCTGGATTTTCAAATCGGGGTCAGGAAGCCGAAAACCGGATGAATTCTGCATCCCAACACTGCACTTCAGCTGCATCACCCTTGTGACCCTAAGTTTAGATACCAATGTCCCAATTAGGCAAGAGGATAACTTGACGTCCAATTCATGGCTCTGCGTGCTTCCAGAAGGCAGAGGTTTCCTGGCTGGCGCCAGCGACAAAGGTAAGGCAATGCACACATTCTAGTGCAGATTACCCAACTACTTTTACTGTCACAAAGATTTTTCTTTGATCCCAGGGCAAATCCTAACATGCACTGTTTGGATCTGGGGGGTGCGGAAATGCGATTTTAAAATCTGATTTCAGCGAACCCAAAGTATCTTAATAGGCTATGTATTGGCATTAAGCGTGTTCCCTTGTTCCCTCCTGAACCACTAACACTTTGAAAATTTGAAACTGTCCTGGAGGCAACCTCCCAGAGCACAATTTTGAAATCGCGCCCACACTGAGTCCTGACCCTGCAGGCATTTGAAAATCCAGACCTCTGAATGTTGAGTTCCTATTAATACCTTAAAGATATACAATTTGTGCCTCCTGTAACATGACTGATGTCCAGAGTCAGTAGACACTGTTTGGCACATTCTGAGAAAATCCATTTTTCAGCCTCGATTTTGCTGATCTGCCAAGCCTAGAACTACATCTTGTGGGATGCAATGTAACTATTTTTCTAATAAGAGGCCCTGATCTATTTTGGACAGGACACAGTTGTAGGAAAGATTTCCTCAGATTTTCCTCAGAAAGATTTCCCTTTGGCTATCGGGTGCAAAACATGATGGCGCAGCAGCTTTTAAAGGGGTGCAGCTGACTTTGAAAAGGAAAGTTGTGGCAGCAAAGCAAACAATAGTTCACAATAGTAGATGGAGACCTGTGAGTGACACTGCTCCCTTCGATATCAGAGATTTGTATGTCCTGTTGTAAGAAGTGTACCAAAAGATAAATGTTGTATTTAGGGCTGAAAGCCACCTACAAGTAAAAGCAGAGGTGCTAACTGCATTGAGAGATATTGCTGACCAAGGTAATGATGTTACCCAGGTCCATCATAACTGACTGCCAATGGATAAGAAGTATATTTGTATCAGAAGCAAGGTAAAGGCTCCTCACATCCTCACATGCCAATGCAATGTTGAAACAATGCTTCCAACGGATGGTCAAGTTAGATTGTGCCCTGTTCTACAGCCCTGAAAGAGGCTCAAAGATCCATCATGTCAGCTGCATTCTGCACAACTTCAACATTACAAGAGGTGGAACGTGACCCTGCACCCTTAGAGGAAAGAGAGGAGCAAGAGGAAGAAGTGGAAGAAGTGTCCTGGGCTGATACAAGGCCAAGGGCTAATTGATGCAGTAAGGTTCTGACCAGGCATTTTAGTGAAAACAGCTCTGCCTCGCCAAACTCCATTAACTCTATGCCAGCATGTTGGGTTAAACAACCCACCTAAACTATTATTATTATAAGTTTGCCTGCAACATCAACAGGATAATAAGTACTCACCAAACATGCGAAAGGAAGTGAAATCAGTTTATTTCTCACCTCCAGTATGTCCCTGTATCAATGCTTGCTTCCCTTGTTCCTGCTTTTGGTGATAATAGTGTGTAGAGTTGCTTTTTTACTTCCTAGCTTCCTGCTCCTTCCAAGTGCTGCCACAGTGGCATGCACAAGTTTGGTAGCACACTGATACCCCTCAGTTGGAAGCCATGACCCTCCTTTTTCAAAATTCTGAGACAGCTTCACCATTACCAAAACTTTGGTCTCTGCACTGGCTGGCTGCTTCAATCCCCCATTTAACTCAGTTCTGAGGGAGCCAGTTGGGAGGCATGGATAGGTTCTCACCCCCAGAGATATGATCCATCCATTTCTCCTTCTGCTCTACCCCTGTTGCTGGTTGACACGTCTGGATGCTTCCTCTACTCCTACTCCCATCCCCACCATACCCACCACCTCCGATGCCAGCTTCCTCATCTTGGAAGATGCCTAAAAAGACAAGGAAGTTGTATTACCGTCTGGTGTGAAGCCAATGGTTTTTGCACATAATAACAAGTTCATGGTCATCGAATCAATGACAGCTGTATACCCAAAGACCTTCTGTACAGTCAATTGACCACTAGACCACGGCCTGCTGGACACCCATACCTCCACTACAAGGACACCTGCAAGTGAGAAATGAAGATGGTGAACATTAATACAGATAACTGGAAGACACCCGCCGATGGCTGGACCTCTGAATGCTGACTGTTCAGAGGGGCATTGGAAGAGGAAAGGAGTAAAGGAAAATTCAGCTGGCTGAGAAGAAGGCTCAGAGAAAACAGAGACCAGTGAATCCTGCACCCCATCAGCAGTCTTCCTCTGCAGAATCGCATCAGGTGATGTTTAACACAGTGTTGACCACCAAGCCGCAAACCATCTTCTCACCGGACGGGAGGACCCCAGGAGTTTGAATCCACTATATCTTCCTGCAGCAGAGGGAAATGTGGCTAATTGCTTGTCACTAATTGAGTGTCAGCTGCCAGCATAGTATGGAAGTTGAAGCAATCATCAATTTGTTAGTTTAGCCTCCCTCATTCACATCTTAAATGGCTCTCCCTGCTAATTCTTTGGAGGGCTTGTTCTTTACAGTGGCTGAGGTGTCATCGGTAGCTGATCAGTCACCAATGCAGATTCTATGCTGGTACCTGGGCACAACTTTTCCCTTTGAAAAGCCAAACAAAGAAATTATTTGAGCACAAAGGGAGCATTCAATGTACATTGCACAAAATTTGAAAGGACGCACACGCAATCAGTTCAAGAGCCACATAGCGAGTGGGGAAAAGAAGCCCATTCCTTCAATAGCCATCTGTTTGGAGGTGGAGATGCAGGCATTTTGGAGGGTGAAGTAGTGAGGCACGGTACACTGTTTACAGATTGCAATGCTGATTTGGCAATATAGTGTGGGTTAAGAGCTCATGACATACATAGTCCATCCACTTCCGGGAGTGTGTATCGATCAGTGTTCCTGATTTGGCATCCTTCCTCAGTCGAGATAACCTCCTTCTCATTTGTTCCCATAAATAATGCACTGGGGAGACAACAATCACATGATTACCATCTTTTTTCCACATTTGACATTTGATTTCATATGAAAGATTTTCCTCTGCCCCCAAAATTGCCACTTTTCTCCAGGCCTTCATTAATCAATCTGGCTTCCTTTAAGAACACAGCCTTTAAGGGCTACTTCATTGCCAGTTACACATTCCCCACTCTTGATGGCTGAACCCACCCTGTCCACTAGTTCTTTGACAGCTTGACAGTTCCAATGAGCATATGCACTTTTTACGCACAATCATGTTTACTTTTAACAATCCCAAATGTTTTCTTACCTCCCTCAACGGGTGTCTTACCTTTCCTAATGGATGCCTTACCTCTTCCAAAGTGTGCTTTACCTCTCCCAATGGTGTCCCAGGACCTTATCCATAGGGGTACTTTACCTCTCAAAGGGGTACTCTGGCTATCCAAACAAAGCAACCAAGTTCAGACCTACTCTTACCTGTTCTAATCTGCACACTCTGGGTTTCACACAATTGGCCTACCAAAATCCTGGAGATAGCTGGCAATTTAAATCCCTCCCTGGCAAAAATGGAACATGCCATATTCGGGTGTGGGTCTTATATTTCCGGCCACTTCCAGGATTTTCATCATGCTGGAGAGGCTCTCCGTCATGATGAAAACCTGGGCCTAAGCCTTGTCTACATGCTACAACTGGAATAGTTGTAAACATCCCAAAGCAACTGCTGGTCAGGACACTGACTTTATTCTCTGCCTGAATTTTAATTAGATTCCAAGTTTTAGATTGTAACAATAAAATATAAACTCAGTTGGAAAATAAAAAGTCTCATTTGAAAATTAGTTACAAAAGCTCTTAGCCCCAGTCTTTTGCTGCCCCTTCAACATGAGATAAGTGCAACCCCTGGGGAAAAAGTGAAAACAACCGTTTTCAGCTGTAGTGTTCTTTCTCCAAATGGTGCACCAATGTCCTGCCAAAGTCACAGCAGGAGACTCAGACAACCGCAGTGGAAATTCAGAACCTGATTTTGCCCAACTACCCATCAATTATTGATACACAACTTCATTACCCCCTTTTATCTACTTAGTTAAAAGAAATCGACTTTAGGTGGAAAAATATGTACCCCATTGTTTATCAATGGAGGAGTCCTTGACAGCAATAACAACTTACATTTATATAGCGCCATTACCATAGTCAAATGTGGCAAGGTGCTTCACAGGATCAATTATCAAACATGATTTGATACAACTGAGCCACATCAGGAGGCATTAGGGCAAGTAATCAAAAGCCTGGTTAAAGAGATAGATTCTAAGGAGAGTCTTAAGGGAGAGAATGGTAGGGAAGTGGAGAGATTTGAGGAGGTAATTCCAGCACTTAGGAGCTAGGCAGCCGTAGGCGCAACCACCAGTGAAGGAGCAAAGGATATTGGGGATGTTCAGGAGTTCAGAATTGGAGGAGTGCAGATGTCTCAGAGGGTTGTAGCACTGGAGGATTTTGCAGGGATAGGGAGACATGCACCCATGGAGGGATATGAAAACAAAGATGAAAATTTGTCTATACATTTACAGGAGAATCATGGCAAATAACTTGCAAATTGAATGTGTACCAGTCACAGATTAGTAACTACATTGTCAATAGCTCAGCATACAATTGAATTACACAGCTCTGAAGCCATCATCAACCTCAGGCACGCAGAATATTTTTCAGTAGTTACTTTATTAATAATGAATAGAGCCTACAAAATAGATTGAGTTCATTACTAATGAAGGGGGTATGAAATAAACATGTTAGTCAGCGAGCCATGCGCAGTTTTGCAGCTTTTGACTAATAGGTACACATTACGCTGCAGAGATTAATTCTAAATCGCATAGCTGCATAAAAATAGCAGACACTACTTACAGATTATCAGAATTAATAAAGTTCAACAGCAGATTTATCTACGGTAGCCTGAGGATAACAGGGTGTGGAATTGTTCTGACAGCTCTTTTTTTGAAAAAAGAGGATCTCTGTTTAGGTACCAAAGTATTGCCACTAACCTATCACCATCGCAAAAACCTTGTTGGAAGCAAGCCTCGATGAACAGAATGACAGTCACTTCTCTGAAAGGTTTTCATGTTAGATAAGTTTAAGTAGTTTTTGAAATCAAATTTGCAGCAAAGGAAAGGCCCACAGCAAAAAGCCCCTCCCTCCAACAGTAATCTTGGTCTTGCTTGAAGAATATAAAATGGCAGTAGGTTGAAATCACACTGTGCAGTATTCATAAAAGTATAAAATGTGTCTGTCGGGTATTTTATTTAGGCACTAATCTGCTTAATTGTAATAACTTAGAACCCAGCCATTACCTTTGGAGCAAAAACAAAAATTGCTGGAAAAACTCAGCAGGTCTGACAGCATCTGCGGAGAGGACAGAGTTAACGTTTCGAGTCTGAATGAATCCTCTTCGGAAGAAGAGTCATATGGACTCGAAACATTAACTCTGTCTTTCTCTCCACAGATGCTGTCAGACCTGCTGAGATTTTCCAGCTATTTTTGTTTTTGTTTCAGATTTCCAGCGTCCACAGCATTTTGCTTTTATCTTTACATTACCTTTGGAAGCCTGATTTCAGCCTAAAAATATAGGCACTGTCTAACCAGTGCACAGGGGAAGGGTTGACAT
Source organism: Cetorhinus maximus (assembly GCF_964194155.1). NCBI lineage: Eukaryota > Metazoa > Chordata > Chondrichthyes > Lamniformes > Cetorhinidae > Cetorhinus > Cetorhinus maximus. The sequence goes on from NC_135888.1 coordinate 75,522,851, forward strand.
GATTGATTGAAATATTTTGGGGGAAAATAATAAGTTATATGTGTCCTATTCCATGAATGGATAATGGAAAGCAATTTAAATACATATCCTTTACCATCTCTAAAATGTCTCACTTATCCATTGTTATAATGAAATATTAAAAATACTCTGGCAGCAAGAGCAGGTCAGGGGCTGGGAATTTTCACCTCCTGACTCCCCAAAGCCTGTCCACCATCTACAAGGCACAAGCCGAGAGTGTGATGGAATACTCTCCACTTGCCTGGATGAGTGCAGCTCCAACAACACTCAAGAAGCTGGACACCATCCAGGACAAAGCAGTCCACTTGATTGGTACCCTATCCACCACCTTAAACATTCACTCCTTCCACCACTGAAGCACAGTGTTAGCAGTGTGTATCAGTTACAAGTTGCAGCAACTTGTCAAGCCTCCTTCGAAAGCACCTTCCAAACCTGCAGCCTCTACCACCAGAAGGACAAGGGCAGTAGATGCATGGGAACACCACGACTTGTGCCTAGTCAATGGTGAACAGACTTTGGGGAGTCAGGAAGTGAATTACGTGCCACAGAATACCCAGCCTCTCACCTCTGAATATGGCATTTGTTGTAGCACTATTGGGCTTCATATTGGTTGGGTTTCTGGTGAATATCATTAGCCAAGTTTGAAGTGGATAATCAATTTCTCCTAACAACCACTCCATCTGCTTGAAGGACCAAAGAGTTCAAGGAGGTTGGACCCTGCAGGACAAACATCATGATAGCCCCAGGAATTTTAATGCACACCTGCAGAAATATCCTATTATGGTTGCATATCAGCTTTGCAATGATGGAATGGAAGCCCTTGCAGTTCATGAACATTCCTAATTGATCTGAGGGTGTGCATATTACCCCATGTGTGCAGCTGATGATGCCCTGAACCTGTGGGAAACCAGCCAGAGATGCAAACCCAAGCACCCACCCATTTTGGTCTCTCGGCGACCAAGAGATATAGGAAGCTGGTTGGAGAGTGGAGTTGAATCTGAAGACCAGCCTTGATCAAACTGAATGGCAGAGCAGGCTTTAGGGGCAGTACTCCTGCTCCTATTTCTTATGTTCTCATTCTAACCTGTTGACATATTTGCCGGCCCTGGCAAACAAGCCATCAGTCACCTACCCTAAGCACTTGTGGGCCGGAATAATCCAAAGGCAAAAAGGCGGTGACCAGGTCCAGCAGAAAGCAGATGTTTGACACCTCCTGACTGAACAGCCTGAAGCATTGCCCTTGAGACGTGACAAGGAATCCGAGCCTCTGCCTGCAGACCTATGTCACATTCATTTCTAAGCTGCGCGTGCCCCCAGTTTCATTTTATTCTTCGTCTCATCCGATGCCTCAACAAGAAACTCTTTCTTTCAGGTGCAAAGGAACACAAGCTCCAACAACTCATCGACACCACACCCATCCAGAACCTTCAACCCCTGCCTGTCCCTCTGTCCCCATCCCGTCTTCCAGTCCCAGCCCCGGCCGTGTATTCACCATACCCCCTGACCTTCCCCTCTCCGATGTTAAACGTTCAGTGCTCAGCAAAGGACTTAGTTTCATACCCTTACGCCCTCATCTCAATGAATTTCGGGCTCGGCACGATGCTGAACTCTTCTTCCGCCGCCTTCCTCTTCGTGCTCAATTCTTTGGGCAGGAGTTCTCTCCCCGTTCAACGGATCCTTTTACCCACCTCCAATATTCTCCCTCCACCTGGACCCCTCCCTTGGGTTCTTACCTTCTCTTGATCTTTTCATTGAGAACTGTCAGCGTGACATTAGTCGTCTCAATTTCTCTGCTCCTCTCACCCACTCTAACCTGTCTCTCTCTGAACTTGCTGCATTGCGTTCTCTCAGGTCCAACCCTGACATTGTCATCAAACCTGCTGACAAGGGTGGTGCTGTTGTTGTCTGGCGCATTGACCTCTACCTCGCAGAGGCTGAGCGTCAACTTGCAGACACTTCCTCCTACCTCCCCCTGGACCCACCACATCAAGCCATTGTTTCCAGGACTGTTACTGACCTCATCTACTCTGGAGATCTTCCTTCCACAGCTTCCAACCTCATAGTCTCCCAACCTCAGATGGCCCACTTCTACCTCCTACCCAAAATCCACAAACAGGATTGTCCCGGCAGACTGATCGTGTCAGCCTGTCCGTGCCCCACGGAACTCATTTCTTGCTATCTTGACTCCCTTCTCTCTCCCCTTGTCCAGTCCCTTCCCACCTACATCCGTGATTCCTCTGACACCATACATCATATCAACAATTTCCAGTTCCCTGGCCCCAACCGCCTCCTCTTCACCGTGGACGTCCAATCCCTCTACACCTCCATCCTCCACCGGGATGGTCTAATGGCTCTCCGCTTCTTCCTTGAAAAGAGGCCTGAATAATCCCCATCCACCACTACTCTCCTCCGTCTGGCTGAACTTGTTCTCACACTGAACAATTTCTCCTTTAACTCCTCTCACTTCCTCCAAATAAAAGGTGTGGCTATGGGTACCCACATGGGCCCCAGCTATGCCTGTCTCTTTATGGGGTATGTGGAGAATTCCTTGTTCCAGTCCTACTCCAGTCCCCTCCCACAACTCTTTCTCCGGTACATCGATGATTGCTTCAGTGCTGCTTCATGCTCTTGTTGGGATCTGGAAAAATTTATTCATTTTGCTTCCAATTTCCATCCCTCCATCATTTTCACATGGTCCATTTCTGACACTTCCCTTCCCTTCCTTGACCTCTCTGTCTTAATTTCTGGTGATAGATTGTCCACCAATATTCATTACAAGCCTACCGACTCCCACGGCTACCTCGACTACAGCTCCTCACACCCCGCTTCCTGTAAGGACTCCATCCCATTCTCTCAGTTCCTTCGCCTCCGTCGCATCTGTTCTGATGATGCCACTTTCAAAAATAGTTCCTCTGACATGTCTTCCTTCTTCCTTAACTGAGGTTTTCCACCCACAGTGGTTGACAGGGCCCTCAACCGTGTCCGGCCCATCTCCCGCGCATCCACCCTCACACCTTCCTCTCCCTCCCAGAACCATGATAGGGTCCCCCTTGTCCTCACTTATCACCCCACCAGCCTCCTCATTCAAAGGATCATCCTCCGCCATTTCCGCCAACTCCAGCATGATGCCACCGCCAAACACATCTTCTCTTCACACCCCACCCCATCCCCCCACCCCCCCGGCGGCTTTCCGCAGGGATTGTTCCCTCCGGGACACCCTGGTCCACTCCTCCATCACCCCCTACACCTCAACTCCCTCCCACGGCACCTTCCCATGCAACCGCTGAAGGTGCAACACCTGCCCCTTCACTTCCCCTCTCCTCACCGTCCAAGGGCCCAAACACTCCTTTGAAGTGAAGCAGTGCTTCACTTGCACTTCCCTCAATTTAGCCTACTGCATTCGTTGCTCCCAATGCGGCTTCCTCTACATTGGAAAGACCAAACGCAGACTGGGTGATCGCTTTGCAGAACACCTTCGGTCTGTCCACAAGCATTACCCAGACCTCCCTGTCGCTTGCCATTTCAACGCTCCACCCTGCTCTCATGCCCACATGTCCGTCCTTGACCTGCTGCACAAACAAACACAAACTGGAGGAACAGCATCTCATCTTCCAACTAGGCACTTTACAGCCTTCTGGACTGAATATTGTGTACAACAATTTCAGATCATGACTGTCTCCTCCATCCCCACCTCCTTTCCGATCCCCCCCCCTTTTTTTCCCAATAATTTATATAGATTTTTCTTTTCCCACCTATTTCCATTACTTTTTAAATGTATTTCCATCCATTGTTTTATCTCTACCTTTTAGCCTATTTCGATCCCTTCCCTTCACCCCACCCCACCCCCACTAGGGCTATCTGTACCTTGCTTGTCCTGCTTTCTACCCTTAATTAGCACATTCCTTAGATAATATCACCACCTTTAACACCTCTTTGTTCTTTTGTCTATGACATCTTTTGGTTATCGCCACCTATCACTGGCCCTCTATCCAGCTCTACCTGTCCCACCTCCCCCCCACCCCCCCAACCGGCTTATATTTCACCTCTTTTCTATTTTTACTTAGTTCTGTTGAAGAGTCATACGGACTTGAAATGTTAACTGTGTTCCTCTCCGCAGATGCTGCCAGGTCTGCTGAGTTTTTCCAGGTATTTTTATTTTTGTTTTGTCACATTCGGTGCCTTCTGCGAGTTACCCCTCTAATGCTTCCCTCTCTGCTGACAAGCGACAAGTCTCTCGACTGCAGGCTCTCTCTGCTGCTGCTGGAACTTATATTTATGTTGGTCATTTTGCTCCTTGTTTGAGGTCCAGCCTGAAGCAACCAAGGTGCCACCCAAGCTGTTGTGATTCAGAAAACCTCCAAAGTGCAGTAAGTAAGCTTTCAGCAAGAATATTTACAACAAACCATTTCCCATTACGAGGTAACTTAAAAATGTGTTGAAGTATTGCTTCATGTGAGCGATCAGTGTGTGTTAATAGGCAAATCCCCTCTTCCGAGGGGGTTGTGCTTAACTTGTTCAAACTAAATGCGAAAGTTGGTGGGTTCCCGATAAGCTTGGATTTTTCCAGATTAACTGCTCCCACAACCATCCGCACCCAAACCCATGCACTCCTCCAGGTTAAAATTTCTCCCATTCTCTCACTATCCTGTTTGTATCTCTGGGTTGGATTGTCACTACTGAGTTGGATAACTCGAGTCCCGAAATTTCCCAACTCGGCAGACCTCTCTTGGTAGAAAGTGTTCATCAGGCCCAATTTTCACTGCAGTGAGGGGGGCAGGATAGAGTCAAGCCTGCAGCCCCCTAAGTAAATTTGAAGAGACCACTGGGGCAACTGAGCGTCGAGCAGGCTTGTTAAAAGGCTGCCTTGGTTCTCTGGGACTTGGTCCCAGTTGTTTTGTTCAATTTTTGACCCTCTAGCCCTCACCCCTCTCACCCCATCACTCCATCGCTCCCGCACCCACTCCCCATGCCACCTCCGTGCTCCCATACCAACTCAATGCCAACTCATGCACCACACCCACCCCCATGGCCCATTATAGTGCTCATGGCAACTCAATGCCAATGCATACCAACACGCCCATGAACCTTGGCCCTTACACACTCCATGCCAACTCACCCAGTATCCACCACGGGCAGACCTCAAGAGCCATGTTGAGATGAAATAAAATGAAGTTCTAAATATGTAATACAGCCTTCACTATAATAAAAAGGCTCCAATTTATGAAAGCCCATTCAATCCTTTTAGATCTCCTAAAATGGTTAATCTCTTAATAAAATACACTTCTATTCATAACACCCATACTGGCTATGGTATTTCATGGACGCCCTGCTTCCTTGCTGTCCCCGAGCTTGCAGAGTGGTGCCCTCAAGCTACGAGTCGCCAAAATTTGTCCCTCTCTAATGGAGATAGATGCCTATGGTCCTTTGGGACTATGACTAGATGTATTCATAGCACAATATCAAAGACAGCTAACCTTTTAATAGCCTGCATGAACTGTCAATCAAACTGTGAATTTAGATCCCTACCTTCTGAGATACTTGTAGCTTTTGGAAATCAGCCAAGCATTCTAAAGAGCCCTTAGGGAAATGTAAACAAACAGCTATTAGGTGGGTTTTTCTGCACCTGCCCACTGCCGGGATCTTCTGGTCCCGCCGCAAGTCAATGGGCTTCTGACGGCAAAGTCAAACGGCAGGTCCCACCCACGACGGGGCCTGAAAATCCCGGCCATTGTAACTGCTAGAACAGAGTTTTATTAACTCTCACTGACACCAGCAGCCTGCTTTTTAAATGTTTAAAGAGCAGGCATTTAAAAATCTTCGCATCATGACAGCTATACAGACCTTATCCAACCTTCAAGAACCTTTATGTCTTTTCTATAAATTAGTGAGTCCCACATTATGGGCTAAGGCTCTTGCAACAGCCAAAATGGGCTCTGTTTGAACTCAGCACTGAGCTCTAATGGCCCTGCGGAAATGGGGGCAGGACCTCCTGAGGATCTGGGTTCCGCCCGCCATTTTGGAAACTCGGTGCAGTCTTCATGACTCTGTGAATGTCTGGCCCTCTGGGTTTCTGTGAACCTCGTGACCCCTAGGATAATAAAATTCATGAGATATTATTGCTTGATGCAGCTATGCCTGACTGCAGCCATAACAATGTTCTTTAATATTAAAAAGCAAATGACAAAAGTTTTTTAGCTGAAGGAATACAAGTTTTTAATACATAGCACAGTGATTAATATGTGTTATTTCTTAACACTTATGATTAAACAGAAACTCCTTGAAATTAGCATAATAAATTCTGAAATTCCTGGCACTTGAAGACTGCTATTCTGAAAATTGCAATGCATATTGGTTAGAATGAAAAGAACTGCTTAAATAATCCCTATGCAGGTAATTAAGTAAACTGTTCAAAAGCATTTCTTTGAAATGCACAAATTGCCATCCTTCATTAAATGCAAATGTCATAATTTAAACACTGATAATGTTGGGAATTTTGCCAAGAATGAGAAAAGAGAACAAACACTGCAGAGCCACCATTTAATAGAGTGCACTACATTTTGCCTGGCTTCATTTTGCTGCAGGGGAACAGGGAGGTTAAGGCATTCAAAGCACATTTGCTTATCTTTCTTCCGGCTGAATCTTTGACAGTGGTTTATTCAGTAGTGTACGGTGCAGACGCTGCCACAGGCTAGCATGTTGTTATACATCATCTCTGAAGATGCCAACACAGAAATGTTTGCTAGCTTTGTGACTGAACTTTAACATTAATGTGCCATCTGCTGTATATAACTTTGTTCTGCAAACAAAAGCCCAAAAATTGACCATACATCAATTCTTTTAGCTTGCTTACCTTTCACATCTCAGACTTATAGCCACAAGTTGTATTCAAAATTTCTACAAATAAATTGCAAAATCAATTTCTTAGTTTTATTGTTACTGGACTATCTCTCAGCAGATAGTAACATCTTTAAAAAGGGGGGCTGTTTAGACACACAGTGTGCAGATAATGGGCAGAACTAGTGCCCATTTCCTTCCCATTGTTACTGCCATGAGGCCCAAGCATCAGTTGGATTCAACTGTAAACTGTAAAGCTTCTCACTAATTGCAAAGGAAGGCACATCAACCGGCCCCCAGCTGCAGCTGGCCAACAGTTGGAACCTTGAAGAGCAGTTATGTATTCTCAGGAGGTTAACATGTTATTTGGTAGTGGGCTAGAATGCTGTTTTGGGCAGGGTGGAGGGTTTCTGTTCTTACTGGACCCATAAGTGGGCCATTTTTGAGTGCCCCCACTTAGCCCCTTTAAGTATTACTGGCTAGGGTCACTCAACACATGATGAGAGGGCAAAGTGTCTGTGGCACATTCTCTGCCCATTGTAATTCAAAGTTGCGAACAGGGTCCTGTGTACGTCATAAACCCATTTGCAGATTAAGATTGGATGAATGCATGAAACAGTAGTCTAGTTAACTTTCTCAAGATCCTATGCAAGGTGGCAAGAGCCAGACTGTCAGTAAATGGACCAACAGCATTTCCAGATGGCTACACCACATTTGCACCAGTTGGGAGGAGTTAAAATTGGCCCCAAGAATCTAAATCCAAAACATTGGGGAGAATTTCCTCCCCGTCAGGTGGGCCGTTCGGGAGCTGGCGCGGGCAAGTGTGGAGCCGATCGCTGCCCGTGATCGGCTCCGTGCCGCAATTTTAAGTGGGCGTGCCAATTAACGCCTGCCCAGCATGAAGCACGGCTCCCGAGAATAGCGGCAGTGGGACAGCGGCAGCAGCAGTGCAATGACCACTGGTTCCAATGGCGACCCGGTGGCCTGTTCAAATAGAGCACAGGCCGCCTTGCAAAGGGCCAGTGGAAGGGCTCCCCAGAGCACTGCTGGAGAGCAGGGCAGGCAGGCGGGTAGGGCAATGGAGCAGTGTGCCCCTCAGTTTTCTGATGAGTGCCTAGCTGCCCTCCTGGAGGAGGTGGCAGCACGGCGGGAGGTCCTCGTTCTGAGGGATGGGAGGCAGAGGCCCCCCACCTGACTAAACGTGCCTGGGAGGAGGTGGCGGACATAGTCAGCTCCCACGACGTGGTGCGTCGCACATGGGTCCAATGCCGCAAGCAATTCAATGACCTCTTGTGCTCGGGAAGGGTGAATACCATGTCATCCTTACCTGGTCTGGTCTACATGTGACTCCAGACCCAGGTTGACTCTTACATGTAATGGCCTAGCAAGCCACTCAATTGTAACAAACCGCTACAAAGACACAAAAAAGGAATGAAACCGGATTGATCACCCGGCATCGACCTTGGCACTGAAAATGACAACAGCAAGCCCTGTCGACCCTGCAAAGTCCTCCTTACTAACACCTGGGAGCTAGTGCCAAAACTGGGAGAGTTGTCTCACAGACCAATCAAGCAACAGCCTGACATAGTCATCCTCACAGAATCATAATATCCCAGACAACACAATCACCATCCCTGGGTATGTACTGTTCCACCAGCAGGACAGACCCAGCAAGGGTGTCAGCACAGTGGTATACAGTTGTGAGGGAGTTGCCCTGGGAGTCCTCAACATCGACTCCGGACCCCATGAAGTCTCATGGCGTCAGGTCAAACAGGGGAAAACACGTACCGCCCTAGTGCTCCTCCATGTTGAACATCACTTGGAGGAAGAACTGAGGGTGGCAAGGGTGCAGAATTTACCCTGGGTGGGGGACTTCAATGTCCATCACCGAGAGTGGCTCGGTAGCACCACTACTGACTGAGCTGGCCGAGTGCTAAAGGACATAGCTGCCATGCTGGGTCTGCGGCAGGTGGTGAGGGAACCAACAAGTGGGAAAAACATACTTGACCTCATCCTCACCAACCTGCCTGCCGCAGATGCATCTGTCCATGACAGCATCAGTAGGCGTGACCACCGCACAGTCATTCTGGAGATGAAATCCAGCCTTCACATTGAGGATACCCTCCATCGTGTTGTGTGGCACTACCACCATACTAAATGGGATAAATTTTGAACAGATCTAGCAACTCAAAACTGGGCATCCATGAGGCGCTGTGGGCCATCAGCAGCAGCAGATTTGTACTTGAACACAATCTGTAACCTCATGGCCCAGCATATCCCCCACTCTGCCATTACCATCAAGCCAGGGGACCAACCCTGGTTCAATGAAGAGTGCAGAAGGGCATGCCAGGAGCAGCACCAGACATACCTAAGAATGACGTGTCAACCTGGTGAAGCTATAAAACAGGCCTACTTGCGTGCCAAACAGCATAAGCAGCAAGTGTTAGACAGAGCTAAGCGATCAAACTCTGCAGTCCTGCCACATCTAGTCGTGAATGGTGGTGAACAATTAAGCAACTCACTAGAGGAGGAGGCTCCACAAATATCCACATCCTCAATGATAGAGGGACCCAGAAGAGCAGTGCAAAAGATAGGGCTGGAGCATTCGCAACAATCTTCAGCCAGAAGTGCCGAGTGGATGATCCATCTCGGCCTCCTCCGGAGGTCCCCAGCAACACAGATGCCAGTCTTCAGCCAATTTGATTCACTCCACGTGATATCAAGAAATGGTTGAAGACATTGGATACTGCAAAGGCTATGGGCCCTGACAATATTCTGGCAATAGTACTGAAGACTTGTGCTCCAGAACTTGCCGCACACCCTAGCCAAGCTGTTACAGCTACAACACTGGCATTTACCCAGCTATGTGGAAAATTGCCCAGGTATGTCCTGTACACAGAAAGCAGGACAAACCCAACCCACCCAATTACCACCCCATCAGTCTACTCTCGATCATCAGTAAAGTAATGGAAGGGGCCATCAACAGTGCTATCAAGCGGCACTTGCATAGCAATAACCTGCTCACTGACGCCCAGTTTGGGTCCGGCCAGGGCCACTCAGTTCCTGACCTCATTACAGCATTAGTTCAAACATGTACAAAAGAGCTGAACTCACGAGGTGAGGTGAGAGTGACTGCCCTTGACATCAAGGCCGCATTTGACTGAGTGTGGCATCAAGGAGCCCCAGCAAAACTAGAGTCAATGGGAATCGGGGGAAAACTCTTCGCTGATTGGAGTCATACCTAGCACAAAGGAAGATGGCTGTGGTTGTTGGAGGTCAGTCATCTCAGCTCCAGGACATCACTGCAGGAGTTCCTCAGGGTGATGTCCTAGGCCCAGCCATCTTCAGATGCTTCATCAATGACCTTCCTTCCATCATAAGGTCAGAAGTGGGGATGTTCGCTCATGATTATACAACGTTGAACACCATTCGCAACTCCTCAGATCCTGAAGCAGTCCATGTCCAGACAATATCCAGGCTTGGGCTGACAAGTGACAAGTAACATTTGTGTTACACGAATGTCAGGCAACAACCATCTTCAATAAGAAAGAATCCAACCATTGGCCCTTGATGTTCAATGGCATTGCCTTCACTGAAACCCCCACTATCCACATCCTGGGGGTTACCATTGACCAGAAACTGAACTGGACTAGCCATATAAATACTGTGGCTACAAGAGCAGGTCAGAGGCCAGGAATCGTGCGACAAGTAACTCACCTCCTGACTCCCCAAAGCCTGTCCACCATCTACAGGGCACAAGCCAAGAGTGTGATGGAATATTCCCCATTTGTCTGGATGAGTGCAGCTCCCACAACACTGAAGAAGCTGGACACCATCTAGGATAAAGCAGCCTGCTTGATTGGCACCACATCCACAAACATTCTCTCCCTCCAGCACTGACGCACAGTAGTTGCAGTGTGTACCATCTACAAGATGCACTGCATGAACTAACCAAGGCTCCTTAGACAGCACCTTCCAAACCCACGACCGCTACCACCTAGAAGGACAAGGGCAGCAGATAGATGGGGACACCACAAGCTGGAAGTTCCCCTCGAAGTCACTCACCATCCTGACTTGGAAATATATCACCGTTCCTTCACTGCCACTGGGTCAAAATCCTGGAACTCCCTCCCTAACAGCACTGTGAGTGTGCCCACACCATATGGACTGCAGCGGTTCAAGAAGGCAGCTCATCACCACCTTCTCAAGGGCAACTAGCGATGGGCAATAAATGCTGGCCTAGCCAGCAAAGCCCACATCCCGTGAATTAAATTTTTTAAAAGTGTCCCAGCAGCCATGGCTCTGCTGAATGTTCAGTGATTGAAGTTTGCAACATGGGTTGACCATTGATTCTGGAAGGATTAGTGCATACTGATCCAGGGGACAGGGATGCACATTGACATTGTCTCCATTTTAACTAATCAAATGTTCTTGTTCTTCCTTTCAGCATCTCCAGAGCAGGGCCAGGAGGAGGAGCAGAGAGGCTGTCACTAACACCTGAGGGCCTTGAACAATTAGCCTCACCAGCGTCACACCATCTCTGCGAGGCAGGCACCAGTGCAGATACTAGCACCTCGATGGGAATTAGCTCATCGGCTAGTGTCCCGGGGCACAGCTGTGAGGGCACTTCACACTCGCTTGAGTTACGGGCAGAGACAGGGAGTGCCCATGGCGCCGGAAGTTATGGGATTGCTGGGGAGCAGGTCGGTGGATGACGATGTGCCTCTGGAGTCATCCGTGAAGCAGCAGACACTGGAAGTGCAGCAGGGTATGCGGGAGGATCTGGTGGAGATACATGAGGCAATGTGTGGCATAGTGCTCGTGCTGGAGAGTCCATGTGGAGCATCACCAATGCATTGGCCGAATGTCATGCTTCCTCCATGGAGAGAGTGGGAACTCTCGTGGAGAAGCTCCTCCAGTAGAACAGTCAGGACATCCTGTGGTTGCGCTCGAACCTGCAAGCCCTCACAGCAGCATTGACCTCAGCTGGTCTGTGCCAGTGTGGGAGATGGTTTGGGCACCAAGTATCCCAGCTCAGTGCCCATCGTTCAACAGTGAGCAGGGAGGTCCAAAGCGACCTTACGCAGGCGCAGGAGCTGCCTGTCATCTCTCAGGGCGCTCCGGATGAGGGCACCAGCTCCTCCACCCCTTTGCCAGTGACAGTGGGATCCGATGAGGCTGCGACCACTGGGGGATGCCAGCTGTGGAACTGGCCACTGCCTCCCAGGTGGGGCCATCAAAGGCTCCACAGGCAAGAGGATGCCCGCCAAGGTCATCGAGGCCAACAGGACAGCAGAGTCAGCAGGCTGTCTCAGACGTCAGTGTCAGCGAGAGGGAGAGCACCTACACGCAGCACCTGGAAACAAAAACATAAGGAACCTTAGGCACACCACGGGCTTCTCACTGATGGTTTAGTGTTGCCCCGCTATTAGCTGATGACTACTCGGTGTGATGCGTAACACCTTTGCAATTTTTTTTTGTGCTTTATTTTGTTAAATCATTAAATTTTGATATGTGAGCATGGCTCAAGGTGATTCCTTACTTCTGCAGGTGGATGGGAACCCATGATGTTATGAATGACTTGTTTGCCATTGAGTTTTATTGACAAGGCACTTAGTTAATGTTCCTATCCAGGCAGATTTTGCTCTCAGGTTTCGAGTGTGGAGCCTGCAGTCCTGGCTTGTGTTGGAGGTCCATCTGTGGTGGGCTAGCTGAAGGTTCATTGGATGCCCAGGTCAGCATCTACCCCCTCAGCGTTCTCCTGCGTGTGTCCATCAGACTCTGCTGGACTCATCATGTGCAGCCGCAATCACTGCGTCTACATCTTCTTCCTCCACTGCGTCGCCCCTTTCCAGCGCAAGATTGTGGAGAGCGCAGCATGCAACCACTGTCAGCTACACATGATCTGGGGTGTACTGGAGTGCGCCCCCTGAGCGGTTCACGCATCGGAAGCGCATCTTGAGAAGACTGATGGTTCTCTCTACCACAGCCCTTATGGAGGCGTGGCTCCTATTTTCCCGCTGCTCAGCTTCTGTCCTTGGATGTGGAGATGCGTCATGAGCCACCTTTTGAGGGGATAGCCCTTGTCACCCAGCAGCCATCCATCCAGCCGGGCTGAAGCACTGAAGAGCCTTGGCATCTGGGAGTATCTCAGGATGTAAGCGCTATGTGAGCTGCCTGGGTACCTTGCACAGACTTGTAGAATCTGCATCCTGTGATCACACACTATCTGCACGTTCATGGAGTGGGAGCCCTTCCTGTTGATAAAGGCACTGGGCTCACCTGCTGGCGCCTTGATGGCCACATGTGTACAGTCTATTGCACCCTGGACGCAGGGGAAGCCAGCAATGGCCACGAAGCCTCTGGCTCGCTGTGTCTGGCTTGCCTGGTCCCAGCGGTAGTGGTCAAGTCAATGCACGCTTGAGCAGAGCGTCTGTCACCAGCTTGACACGTGTGGACAGCTGATTGGGAGACTCCACAAAGATCACCCACTGACCACTGGAAAGAGCCGGAGGCATAGGAGTTGAGGGCAGCTGTGACCTTCAGCGCCACTGGCATGGGGTGCCCACCTACATAGATCTCAGGGCCAATCATCTGACAGATGGAGGTGACTGTCTCCCTTGACAGTCAGAGCCTCCTTCAGCACTGCACCTCAGACATATTGAGGTAGCTGCTTCGCCGCCTGTATACCCTGGCAGCATGATAGTGTCGTCTCCTGCGGCCCCTTCCGCCTTGGACATCCTGTTGACCCTGCGCCCCTTGTGCCTGCACCTGTCCTCCCAAAGGTGGCTCCTCTGGAGGCTGAATGTGCACTCCTAGCCTCCTCCCCCTTCTGGCCCTCTCTTCCTCCTCAGTGGATGTGCCTCCAGTGGATAGCACAACCCCCATTCCCAGGTTGAGGGAAGGCTTCCTGAAACCAGCAAGGCCCCAGAAATGATATTTACTCCAGAGTCCTGACCTGAAGCTTGTTATTCCTGTCCAAGCAGCTGTGAAGAGTTTTGAAGTATACCTGCTCACACAGTCAAGCAGCAGTAACTTTAAGCACTAAATGTCTGACAAATAATACTCACGGCCCCACTTACCCCTCTTATCCCGCCCGTGGATGAAGTTTATACAAACGTGGCCTACCTGCCTTGCCCATTGCACCCGTGCGGCGACCTGAGGATTGCACGGGCGCCGAAAAGTCTCCGTCAATTGCTGCCTCAAGGGCTTTAAGTGGCCTGTTAATTAATGGCAGGCATGCATCGGAGATCATCGCGTGCCTGCCCACCGAAATGTCACGAGGGCTCGTGGTGACGTCAGGACGCTCACCCGACATGACCGTGCATCGTTTTACCCATCGGCGTGGACTGCAACGAGAAAATTCTGGCCATTAACTTTAATAAGTTTGCCTATTTCTGCCTCAGCTCATTTGCTGTTGCAACCCTCATCCATGCTTTTGTTAGCTCTGGACTTGGCAATCCAAATCACTCCTGGCCAGGCACCAATCTTCCACCCTCCATTTCCTTGAGCTCATCTGAAACTCTGCTTCCGGTGTCTAACATGCACCAAATCCTCAGCGCCATTATCCCTGTGTTCACTGATGTAAATCCCTTTCTGACAGGCCTCAATTTTACTGTTCATCCTTATATTCATATCCCTCCATGGTCTCATTCCTCTCTATTTCTGTAACTTCTTTTAGACCTATAAATCTGTGAGATGGCTACACTCTAGTCCAGGCCTCTTGCACATCCCCAGTTTTCATTGCCAAACATTAATTGGCGGCCATGCCTTCAGCTGCCCAGGGCTAAGTTATCAAATTCTCTCTCTGAACCCCTCAGCCTTTACATTTCTCACATTCAAGATGCTTTTTAGATCTTAACTCTTTGACCAAGCTTTTGGTCACCTGTTTTAATAGACCAAATCTTGCTAGGGTCAGACATTGCAAGGCGTATACCGTTACTTCAACATTTTTCTGCACCCTTCAACTCGAAAAAACTTTGGGCAGGACTTTTAGGCCGGCATGCAGGCATGATCGGCCGGCCCGGGAGCAGCCAGGGAACGGACCGCTGCCCGCCATTGGCCCCCGACCGTGATTTCATGCTGGCTGGCCAATTAACGGCTGGCTGGCATGAAGCGCATGCTGAAAGGTGGTGGGGGGCTGGGAGGAAGGTGACGCTGAAGTCCACACGGGCACGGGCGAGTGCTCGCAGAAAGCCCCCTGAAGGCAGAGGGCTGCCTTAGGGGGCTGAAGACCTAAAATAATTACTTAAATAACTAAGATAAAGGTCACAGGAATTGGAAAAAAGTGTCCAAGCTTCATAAATGCTGTCCACAGAAATTTATTTTAATTTTAATTTATCATGGAAACCTTATCCCGCCCTTGGGTGAGGATTCCTGAAAAACGCAAAGGCCGCCTGGCCGATTTGCCTGCCTGCCAACCGTAACATTGAACAGCTAACGAAAAAATTCTGTTAATTGCTCCATTAATGGGCTTAATTGCCCTCTTAATTGTCACGGGTACTCTTCCGAGTTTAGCGAACGCGAGCCAACCGAAATATCGTGCGAGTGCGCGATGACAGCGGGACGCTCGCCCGACGACATCAGCCGCTATTTTACGCTCGAGCGGACCAGGCATGCGCCTGCCCGCTCAACGAAAAATTCTGCCTTTTGTGTTGAAACTTGTTGGAAAGGTGATCATCGAGTGGTGAGGGCCAAATGAATGCCAGATAGGAAATTTGCAACATAGGAACAAGAGTAGGCCTACTGAGCCTGCTCGTCATTCAATTAGATCATGGCTGATCATCTACCTCAAAGCCACTTTTCCACACTATCTCCATATCCTTTGATGTCATTAGTCTCCAGAAATCTATCAATTTCTGTTTTGAACATGTTCAATGATTGAGCTACCACAGCCCTCTGGGATAGAGATTTTCAAAGATTCACCATCCTCTGAGTGAAGAAATTCCTCCTCTTCTCAGTATTAAATGGTCTACCACTTATCCTGAGATTATGTCCCCTGGTTTTAGCCTCACCAGCCAGGGGAAACATCTTATCCACATCCACCCTGTCACGTCCTGTTAAATTTTGTAAATTTCAATGAAGTCACCTCTAATTCTTCGAAATTCAGAAACTCAAGGGAATACAAGCCCAGTCTCCCTAATCTCTCCGCATAAAACAATCCCACCATCCCAGGGATTAATCCGGGGAACTTCCGTTATACTCTATGTCAAATATATCCCTCCTCAGATAAGGGGACCAAAACTATACACAGTACTCCAGATGAGGTCTCACCAAGATTCTATACAACTGCAGCAAGACATTTTTACTCTTGTGCTCAAATCCCCTTGCAATACCATTTGCCTTCCTCATTGCTTGCTGCACCTGCATGCTAACTTTTAGTGACTCATGATCAAGGACACTCAGGTCCCTTTGGGTACCCGCACCTCTCAACCTCTCACCGCTTAAAAAATATTCTGCCTTTCTGTTTTTTCTACCAAAGTGAATAGCTTCACACTTATTCACATTATATTGGAGATGGAGTAAACAGTTTAACTTCTGAAACCATGAGATTTAAAGACTGAGAGAGAAACAGGAACAATGAACTAGGAGGCAAATTAGAATTGGTGAAGTAGAGTCAAATCAGGCACAGAAAGAGAAATAAAGCGAGGGAAATAAAGATTGGATTGAGAGAGAAAAAGACAGGAATAGAAAAAGAACTAAAATTTGAGATTTGACATTTTTAAAATCTCTAACCATTTAGTACATGTAGGAAAGAGACTCAACAGTTGAAATTGTTCCCCTTATAGGCAGAGATTGACTTGACATTACACTAATAATTGTATTGCTAAATCAGTATTTACATGAATAGTTATGAGCATTAATGTATTGAAATGAGTTCAATGAGCAATTAATGTGCAAATCTAGCAAGTTCTTAAAAGTAACAGGGCTAAGGTTAGAGTTAGGGCTAGGGTTAGAGTGAGGATTAGGGTTGGGGTTAGATTGAGGCGCCATTTATGTGAAACAAATGGCAGAGCAGTGCAACCAGCATGTTCTGGAGATTTGCAATTCACTGCATACTTCTTCATTCCTGTACTTGCTGATTGATTTGCACATTATTCCAGGATTCTTTATCATTAATATTTCATGTAACTTCTTGTCAAATTTTGTTTTGGTAATGCTTCTCTGAAGAACCTTGGCAAATTTTACTACATTACATGCACTATATAAATGCAAGTAGCAGATGTTGTCCTTTCCCTTTTCAGATGCTGACAGATTTACTGTTTATTTACAACATGCTATGTTTTTATTTCAGAATTTATGGTAAGGCTTTTCTCTTTAACTTTAAAAGTGCGACATACATGTATACAATATTTATTATCTTCATACATAAGTATTGCTTAGCTATTCAGAATACTTAGTAATCTAACAAGACCTCACTGTAAATGCATCTGCAGTCAAGTAAATATTACCTTTGTCCTTGCAGAACATGTATTTTTCATTTCGAATAATGTTTCATTCAAGACTCTTGTGACGAATGTGCAGTGAGACATGCCGTTTCATACATCAAAATATAATAAATAAAGCATGGAAGAAAGATATTGAATACAATAAATATTTAATGATCTCCCTGACTATAAACCCATGAGTGGATTATCATCAGTTGAATATTTGTGGCATTCATCCTCCCTGTCTAGTTATACTAAGAAAGCAGTGGAACGCTTACTACACTTCAGATATTTGAAATAACTATGTTTGGTTCAATTGCAACTTGCATTTGCAGATGATTAATGGCCCTGAAGTTACATGGGCTTGCAGTGCAATGAGAACTATTATCCTCCACTCTACCAGAATATCTGAGATGGGGTGAAGGTCATCTCATTAGCTTGCAAGCGGCCAGTACTCCAACCACTGTTATTCGCCAGAGTAGAGCGGAGTGAGAAAAACAGCACTAGCTAGCAAAATGTTTTGTAGCCGCTCCAACAGCCCAAGTGGCCAAACATTGGTGTGGGCATTTTGATTGTGGTGCGGAGGGGATGGTGATACAGATGAGGATCCTAGCCTATATCTTCAGCATTCCATTCCTGAACAGACTGGTATGCCAAGTTTATTCCAGCATCCAGATCACCTGGATAGAAAGAAAGGGACCAAAGATTGTACCAGCATGAGAATTCCCTCCAATGCGATGGGCCAGTTTTGTTGCTCAAACAGGGCCCAGATAATTGTGTATGGTGCTTTATTGAAATATTTTTATATTATATCTGTGGCCTGATAGGTTCACGCAGGAAATGGATACTAGCACTTCAGTTCACTAATAATAGCAGAGAGTAGAATTGCTGTCAAGAAAGAAACTGGCATAGAGCCTCCTGTCTCAATTGTTTGTTTTCTCTGTGCCAGTCGGCATCTGCATTCCTGGAAAATAGGGCTGGATTTGTGATTCTATAGCCTACGATGGGCTTTAGTTAGGCTTAAGACCCATTAAATTTGTATCTGTTTGGTAGAACTTTTTATTCCTCTTATATATTTGAGCATAATTCCAGCAGAGTAGTGGTTAAAGTATTCACTTCATAATCACTGTCCCCACAACAGCAACAACTTGTGCTTAATATAGCACTTAGATAGTTTAGGATTAAAAGAAAGAATACCTTTAAGGCTTTTAACCTGCAAAGGAATTTGCATCCAAATTGAATATCCATGTTCCCGTTCCATTCCCATCAGCTGATGGCATTTTCAGAGCTTGTAGGAAGGGGAAGGATGGCCAATTATCACAGAATCTAAATCCGCTTTAATAGAAAGACAGTTTTCCATCACAACAGTGTGAACACGAGGTGATTGGTCTTCAGCTTCATGCTGCAAGTGTTACTAATGTACCTGCTAACAGGTGATGCTGTTGTGTTCAAAGCGCATGCGTTCTGGTTGTTTATATATAAATTAGTGTGAAATAGCACTATCTGGAGGTGGGGAAAAAAAACTGTGGTGTTGATTGCCTTGATGTGTGGATACAACAAGCTGTAATCATGGTACACATAATCATAGAGAATGCTCTACTCCAGCCCATAACAAACAAGGTTTATTATTATCCCATACAAGTAAACAATTTTTTTTTGGACAATCTGAAGATGAAGAAGATTCCAAGAGCTCGTTAGTAATGGCAGCAGTGAAGGCTTCATGGAATGCAATATTAGCCCATCAATGGTAGAGATGTTGAAAGGTCATTCACCATTTTGTATTCTGCTGAATGGATCTTGCTTTTGAAGAAATTGCAAAAGCAGTAGATGCAGCATATCTTGACTTTGTGGGATTGTGTAAGCTGGGTGATAGTGAGGGTACAGCCTGTTTTACATCTCTCCCCATTGTTGTAAACGGAAATGAGAATCAGTAAATAAGAGGTAAAAACGAGCCGCCAGTTTTTTAACATGTAGTTTGCACAATCCCACAAAGTCAAGATTTAACTCCATAAGTGAGCTTTCAGCACATGCACAATTAGAATTAGGGTGGCTGATATTCAAGAAAGATCATCTGTGTCTCAATCTTCTTTCAGGATCAAGTCTCTAACAGTAAATTCAATACATGTTAAGTTAATGCTTTCTAAATATTGCATTTTAAAAATAAACATAAGTTTATAATAATGGCTGCTTAAAACGCAATTTGGCATTCACAAATATTTTGATGTAAATCGTACCTGAACAAAACCTGAAATCTGAAATAAAGCCAGAACATTTAGGAAGTACACAGCATTTCCATCATCAAACAAAATAGGCAAGGCTGGTTAATGTTTCAGGTGAAAATCATTGTGTGAACCCAGTATCTGATGAATCACACACAAAATGTCAACCTACCTTTTCTCTTTGTAGGTGCTGATGGGCCTACTGTGCACTGGCTGCATTTTCTGGCTTTATCGCTATCTTTGAGTTTACTTTATAATTCAATAAACAGCAGGCATCCGGTGAGATGCTGTGAAAGGTGGAAATTGTTTCACAAGTGAGCTAGACACAAGCTTCAGAACTCCTCAGGTCACATGAACTACCTCTCCCATTGCTCCAGCATCTTGAAAATCCCTTTTAGCATCAAACATGCTTCAATCTTTACCAAAGGGATTTTCAAGAATCTAGACAGGGTACAAGCAGTTCCTAGAAGGTATTGGGGAATATTAGAGCACCCCAATGTTTCTGCTGGCCACTGTTAAAGCAATGTCAAGAGTAATTCATTTTCAATTTACTCTCAAGCAGAGCCTGCAGAATGCATGATGTAGAAATACAGAATTAATGCTGCTCAGGAGAAAGGACTGGATAACACAGTCTTGGCTTTTTGAAAAAGTAATATGTGTTAACAATATTGAACTAAGGAGTTTAATAATTAATAACAAGAACAGAAGTTTGGTTTTAGAATCAGAATTATGAAATGACTAGAATTTGTATTGAGAAACAAATCTAGCAATAACCATATGCTCACATTTTCCAAAAAACAAACAGCGCAGAATCAAGACCAGAGCCAAATCCTTCTACTTTGTAATAACATCCCCTTGTGGTCTTTTCTGTACATATGTATATATAGTTAAACCAGATTAAACTAGTTTCAGTTGGTACTTGACTTTCCATGTGCACACTGTCTCTAATCTGTCCTACAAAGATGTCACAATCTGGAAACCTGGTGGCACTGTGGATTCCCTAGCTGAACAAATTTGGGATGGAGAATCTTCCGGCAAATCAATAGAGGAATTGTGGGTTTTTTTTTTTGCTGAGAAATAGTTTTAAAAATCCAATCTTAGTAAAAAGGCTGTTTGTACATGTGGATGGGCTCAACTTCAAAGATGGCCAATGATATCCTCGATGTTCCTGATAATCCGACTGTTAGTCAGGCACTGGGGGCAAGGGAAAGGGCAATATTTTTAATGGGGGCAAGCCCAGTAGTGTATGAAACGCTCAAGAACTTGCTTGCTCCAGTCACCCAAAAGACGCGTCACTGTTGGATATTTTGTGTAAGCTTGAGAGCAGCACTACAGTCCCAAGCCATTGGAGATTATAGAAAGCTATTGGTTTGGAACAAGGAATTAGTTGCTATGTGAGGGCATTGGCAACTTTATCTTTATCTAATCTGTCCTTCCATTGTAATTTGCAGAATTTCAAGAGACACCATTGCAGGACAGGTTTGATAAGTGGATGCATTCACATAAGTTGCTGACATTGCCAAAGTTAACTTTCGATGTAGCTTGCCAAATAGAATTGTCCATGGACATGGCAGAATGTGACTCAAGAGAAGCCAGAGTTAACAACTGCCAGTCATCTGCTGAAGTAAATAAGCTGAAGCTGGGTAGGCAGAAGATCCTAACAATGCAGTTAGCAGTAGCAGGGGTATTAAAAAGTCCTGTTGACAGTGCTTAGACCAGCATTGGGCAGAGGATTGTCCATATCTGAAGGCAGAGTGCTACAACTGCAAGAAGAAGGCCCCTCTTTCCAAGGCATGTTGAACGAATGTAAATGGAAAAAACTCTGGCTGGTGGAAATGGCAGTCATTGCATATGGTTGTCAAACCAGGCTGATGAGGGGTCAGTTGTGACCCATACGATATAAAGCACAAGGATGTCCAGTAGAAATTCATACGGCATTATCATCCAACTAGCATTGCACGGAGTTATAGTAAACGTGGAGGTCGATATGGGTGCATCAGTCAGCTTGATGCTTGGGTTGCTATGCCAGATTTGCACTAAGTGCAGTAGCAGATGGGTAAAGCAACGTTTTACTTGTCGGCCACAATGGTGGCTTTTCACACCATATCATCCCAAATCTGCATTAATTATGCATTCCCAGGAAACACGCAGTTTCCATGGGGCGGGTCGGCTGTCATTCACCCGCCACGCCATCACCTCACTGCTTCATCAAGCAGGGCACCATATTTAAATTCCAGCTACGTGCACACCTCTCAGTGCTTCCAGCTCATGGCTGCTGCACAGAAGACATGGCCCCGAAAGGCAAAAAGACTGCAGCCCTCAGTGAAGGCCTTTTGGAGACCGTGAAGGGCCACCGTGATTTCCTCTACCCCGCTCTGGCCGCAGGAAGGGCAGCGGCATCACCAATCCAGCATGGGAGGCAGTGACAGCGGTGATCAGCACCAATGCCCTGCAAAAGAGGACAGCCACCCAGTGCCACTACAGGATGAATGGTCTGACCCGTTCCGTCAGGGTAATTCACTCTTCTCATCACTCTCACCTCATGCACTCACAAACCCATCACACATCCTCAGGAATCTCACTCACTGCTAGTTCAAGGGACATCCCCATTCACTCCTTCACACTCACCATCATTGTCCTCATCCCGTCCATGGGCCCATTCACCCCCCACACAGGTCAGGCATACTTATCATCTGGTCTGGCAGGCATCCTGATTACATGCTCTCCATCTCTATTCAAGCAGGACAAGCTGGAAATCAACAAGTGGGAGAGGTTGCAGACCGGTGGAGGAATGCCTGAAATCAAGGTTCTCACAGACTTTGAAAACAGAGCCATCCAGCTGGCCGGCGAAGATCTGGACCATTCCTGTGCTGACGGCGAGGTCAGCACTGCTCTACCAAGTGAGGATCCAGCAGTGCAACATCCATCAGACAACCATGCTGTGAGTGATGTGTCCTCTTTCACAGGCCACTGCCATGCACTAATTATCTCCCCTTGCTTTTGCAGGCACATATGGGAAATAGCAGACCAAGTCCTTGACCCAGGGGCTCCAATAAAACCCTGAAGAAACCTCTGAAGAGGGATCTGAAGGCACCCTCCTTGAAGTCCCATCACAGCACCCACCCACACCCTCCACCTGCGCAGAGACACACACCTCGGTGGGACCTAGCTTTAGAGTAACCTTGGGATCACAATCTGGTGAGAACATCACACTTTCTGATCCACAGCAGGCAGCAGCAGGTATTTCCCAGGTGCCTGGCATTCGGAAGACTGCTGAAGACCAGGAATTTTCTGAGTCTAAGTTGGATGGCGAGCCTCTGGACTCGGTCAGGTCACAGTTGCTAGATCTGCAAAGGCAAGCTAGGGAACATCAGGAACGGATGTCCGCTGCACTCCTCAGATTGCAAGGCATGATGGAGGAGTCCGTCCGCATTCAGGCTGAGGTGATAGCATTGGCATGCCAATGCACCAAGGTCAACACTGGTAGGATGGCGGCCGCCATAGAGACCTAAGTCCACGGCGTCGCTCTGCATTGCTGCGCGGGCTGAACTCCATCGCTGATGCCACAGTTGGCCTCCAACAGTGTGTACATGAGAGGGGTGTGGGGCAGCCAGATCTCTTTCCAACTACCCTCCTCCTCAAGGACTCATCCAGGGGTCCTTGGGCACCCATAGGGAGGAGGATCAGCAGGTGTACCCTCCGGGGCCATCTATTCAGGTGACTTTGGGAATGTCCAGCCCATCTGAATCCCCTCTTTCCTGTGACCTCAGCAGCTCCAGCTCCAGCTCCACAGGCCGAAGAGGGTGCCACTGCCACACAGCAGGACCCCGAAAGCAGGCCGGGGCCCTCCAGGTGTCAGCACTCCAGAGAACGCTTGACAAGGTAATCACAGACAGGGCGTAGCAGTCAACAGGCTGCTTCAATTCCTGCTCTGGTTGTCAGGGGAGCACCAAGACATAATGCCAGGGTTAGGAA
This sequence comes from Cetorhinus maximus, assembly GCF_964194155.1. NCBI lineage: Eukaryota > Metazoa > Chordata > Chondrichthyes > Lamniformes > Cetorhinidae > Cetorhinus > Cetorhinus maximus. The sequence continues at coordinate 75,546,324 of NC_135888.1, forward strand.
GGCAAAGAAGGTGTAACTATTTTGGTTAAAAAACCAATAAGCTAAATTAACAAAATAAAGGGAAACTGCAAAAGCAAAAGACAACATTTAAAGGAAACTTACAAACATTAAATCAAAATTTGATTAACAGGGTCAATAAAACACCCCAGTCCCCACGGTGCCCACTGAGCACAGGAGGCCTCAATGGTGCTGAAGGGCAGCACGTGCTCCCTTTCCAGGGATACCCAGCCACGAACACAGCCGCGGAAGAGGGGCAAACAGTTGGGTCGAAAGACCCCTTCAATCTCCCGCTGCCTGGACTTATTGATGGTCAACTTGGCCAGGCCCAGGAGCAGGTTCACGAGTGCGTCCTCCTCCTTCCCTGCCCCCCTCCGCACAGGATGCCCGTGGATCAGGAGCGTAGGGCTGAAGTGAAAACAAAACAAAAGCAAAAGGCTTTTCAAGTAACTAAAAAGTGGGAGCAGCTTACAACAACTTACGTATACATGGTCCACAGACTCTACAAGGCTGCAAAAATCGCAGGTATCTTGGGAATCCATGAACAGACATCCTACGGTTGTATGGGACTGCCCCATACAACACCCTGCACCCCAGGTTCCCGATAGTAAGTGGGAGGACACCCTTGTAGAGGGCCCCCCACTGGGGACCTCTGACGCTGGACAGCGGCAACAGAGTATGGCAGGGCATGTCCGGCCACCGACGGGCAAAGGTGTGCAGCAGCAGCCCATACAGGAAACCCCTCCACACTGTGCTAAAGGGCATGGAGGGCATTTCTGTGAGGCGACTCAGGTTGCGAGGCTCCTGCTCCCGAGGGAAGGTTTGGGGCTTGGACCAAATGTGGAATTGTGTTCAAACAGTGGTACATTTGGACGGAAGACCACCGCGCAGCTACGTCACCTCGAGACCCAGAATGATGTTGGGGCCGAGCACGACCGTCCTAAGGTCTTGAATGGTATTGGCCGTGAACCGTATGCCCACAATAGCATCCAGCCCACTCGTCCACCACCCAGCACGTCGCCGATCCTGGTCACCCCGGCAGCTGCAGCCTCCCTCTCCGCCAGCCACCGAAAATGGAGGAGGTGCGGATTCCTGAGCAGCGGCTCTCGTCAGAGAGCCGCTACTCCTGATGGCGGAGAGCAGCGTCACAAGGTGACCATGTTCCAGACTTTAATCAGGTCCTGGTAAAAGACGGGCAATGCCTGTAAGGAGCCATGAAGGCACCTCTGCTCTATAAACAGGAGCTGCACGTCATAATTCAGACCGTGCATCTGGTGGAAGAAATATGTCACCAGGGCACACCATCGCGGAGGGGGCTCAAAGTAAATGGATTGCTGCAGGACCTGAAGGTAGAAAGTCACTGCCTGGGTGCATAGGCACACTAGCGCCTGATTGCCCTCCCTAAGCAGGAGACTCAGAACCTCAGCAGTGACCCAGTGCAGCCTTTTATCCTAGAAGAAGTCAATTAGCATTCTCTGGACTTTTGGGACGAACCCTGGGGGAGGGGACAAAGTGACCAGCCAGTACCACAACATGGCGGCAATCAGCTGATTTATGACCGGCAGTCGACCCCGGTAAGACAACATTCGGAGCAGTCCTGTCCAGCGCCGCAGGCGAGTGGTGACTTTGGCCTCCAGCTCCTGCCAGTTCGCTGACCAGCATTCCTCAGCAGGACAGAGATGGACCTCCAGGTAGAGGAGGGTGGTCCTGCTCCAAGTGAAAGGCCTGATCTCCTCAGGTAGGGAATCCATCTGCCACGGACTGACCAGGGGTCCAGAACACTTACCCCAGTTGATTCTGGCAGAGGATGCGGCAGAGTAGACTTCCTGGCACTCACACATCCTCCGCAGGTCAGCTGGGTCGGTGAACATGAGGAGCACGTCATCGGCGTAAGCTGAGAGGACCACCCCGATGCCCAGCCCGCGCAGAACCAATCCCGACAACCTCCTCCACAAGAGGTGCAGGAAAGGCTCCACACAGTTAGAATATAATTGGCCAGACAGCGGGGCAGCTCTGACGCACTCCTCTCCCAAAGCAAAGGGGCGCCATCAGGGACCTGTTAACCTTAACTAGACACTCTGCAGCAGCGTACAGAAGTCGGATTTGGGGTGACAAATTGCACTCCAATCCCAAATGCTCGTAGAGTCCTGAATAATTATTCGTGATCCACCCTGGCGAACACCTTCTCCTGGTCAAGAGACAACAAGGCGTTCAGCAGACCAGTCCTCTGGGAAACGTGAATGACATCCCAGACCAGATGAATGTTATCAAAAATGGTCCGGGCTGGGACCGTGCAGGACTGGTCAGTGTGGGTTATGTGGTCCAGCACAGTGCCAAGGCGAGAAGATATTGCCCTGGCAAAGATCTTGTAATCTGAGGAGGGAGACCGAGCGCCAGTCCTTAAGGTAGTGGAGATCCTGCCTCTTTGGCAGCAGGGCTATCACAGCCCTGCGCCACGAAAGGGGCATCTCCCCAGTCATGATACTCTTCCCCAGGACCCCGGCATATTTATTCTCCAGGACGTCCTTGAATGCCTTGAAGAACTCCACTGCCAGCTCGCCCAGCCCCAGGGACCTGCCTCTGGAGAGACTATTGAGGGCGTCGGTCAGCTCCTCCAGTCAGGCTTTCCGGCACCCTCCTGGCCGATCAGCAGTATGTCCTCCCACAGAACTCTGCCAGCATCCTTGCTGGACAGATCGAGGGGGAACAGAGCAGTGTAGTATGCTCTGGCAATGGTCCTGATGCCCTCCGGATCCGAGACAAGGGATCCGTCGTCAGCCAGCAGAGTAAGGAGCTGCTGACGGACCCCGCGCCTTTTTTCCAGCGAGTAGACGAAGGAGGAGCCGCGGTCCAGGTCCATGAAGAACCAGATCCGCAACCTCACATACGCACTGTGGGAACCGACGAGTTGCAGGTCCCGCAGCGCGCCCTTCTTCTCATCGTACACGAACCACAGGGCCGGGTCCACGTCGGGCTAACGGAGATGTGCCTCCAGGTTGAGCACCTCCTTCTCCAACTCCTCGACCCTGGATTTGCGCCTCTTTGTCGACCCCCTCGCATACTCCTGATAGAAGTTGCGGACGTGAGCTTTTCCTACGTCCCACTATAGCCCCAAGGAGGGGAAGCCTCCCCACTTCCTTCTCCAGCAGGCCCAGAAACGATGGAACGAGTACAGGAACCGCTCGTCCTCCAGCAGCAGGTTGTTAAAGTGCCAGTATGTGGACCCTGCCCGAGCGCAGAACGGAACGAGTTCCACCTACACCAGATGGTGGCCCAACCACAGCGCCTGCTGCACAGAAACCGATGGATCGCAGGACATGAAGACCTTGGAAACGTAAAGGTGGTCGAGTCTGGACGCTCCGACTCCAGGTGACACGGAAGTGAAATCGCTGGAGTCAGGATGGAGATGTCGCCAGACGTCCACCAAGTCGAAGGACCCGACCAGGTCCCGCAACTTACTCATACCTAGCGTGCGGTGCTGGGCACCGAGACAGTCCTGGGCCTCAAGGGTGCAATTGAAATCCCCCCCGAGGACGATGCACTCGCCCATGTCAATGGAGCCCAGATGAGTGGACACTTCCTCAAAGAAGCTCACTTGCTGCTGCACACCCAGGGGAGCGTACACATTCACAAAGTGAAGCGCCGCACCCCCCAGGCGCACAGTAAGGTGCAGCAACCGGCCTGGTACCGGCTCTTTGACTTCCAAAATTTCTGGCTGAAAATGTGGGGCCAACAAGATAGCCACCCTGCCAGAATTAGAGGCTAGGTGACTCATGTAGACCCCCCTTCACCATGCCAGGGGCCACGTAACTTTGTCTCCCGGAACGGTATGGGTTTCCTGCAGGAAGCACACCGCACACTTCCCGTCCCTGGGGACCGAGAAGTTCTGGAACCTGCGCTGTGCATCCCTGCTGCCATGGATGTTGAGGCTAGATATAGTAGTCTTCATTGTCAGAAGTGTTTGACCCATCACCAACACCTCAGATAGTGCAAGAAGGAGAGGAGTACAAAGCCCTCCTCTCCTTGAGGAGCCCAGTGAGAAATGTGTGGACCATCTGCATGGCATTGAAGGCCTCACGGGTGGACCAGAACACCAGTGGAAATGAATGCCACAGGTCCAAGGCTGACTGGGCCCTGTCTCGGCGACCATGATTACTCGGTAATAAATCCTGGAGCTCCCATTCAGAGATGAGGGGAGAATCGATGGGGGGCACCAGGGGCTCCATCACCTCACCCAACAATGTCTCTAAGCCATCCCCAGTGCTCACCACTGAAACCCCTTCCACCTCCAGGTCATTGCCTCCAGCTTCCGACCCCTCCCCCGTATTGAGTATGGGGGCTGGTTCGCAGCTACCAGTTGGCTCCACTTCCACCTTGATCCCACCCCCAGGATCAAGGGCAGAGGGGTCCTCTCTGGTCTCCAGTTCCAGTTCAGGGCCACAGGGCGGTGACAGCTCAGAACCCTGCTCCGCCCCTGGTGCCAGGTCACCTGGTGTTGGATCCAGTGCCTGGTTTGCTGGGGCTAAAGGATCTGGGTTGCACACTTGTTTTGGGGTGACTGAGTTGGTACCAAGACAGAGAGGATCTGTAGACCACCCTTGGAATAAACACATGAGCTGAATTTTTAGTTCGGTGGGCGGGCGTGCACTGGACCCGACTGAGCGTAAAATGATGCACGAGGACGTCAGGCGAGGGTCCCGACGTCATTGTGCACTCGCATGATATTTTGGTCAGCAAGCACGCACTGGAGTTGGTAGCATGCCCGCTGACAATTAAAAGGCTTATTAAGGCCATTAAAGAGGTAATCAGAAGAAATTTTTCACTGCCCGTCCAACTTTATGGTTGGCAGGCGGGTGAAAAGGCCAAGCGGCCTTTACATTTTTTTGGAAACCTCATCCATGGGTGGGATGAAGTTTCCTATAGCAAATGAAAATAATGTAAAAATTTCAAAATTTATTTAATAACATGGCCCTGCTCATGCGCGGGGACATGCTTTATCGCATTTTTATTTTTTATTTCAAAAACTGTTCATCTACTTGAGGCGGCTCTGTGCCCCGTGCGCATGCGTGAAGTTCATGCTCACCATCCTCCTGCCCAAAAGGGCAGCGCTGAGCGCTTCCACTCACGTTTCACACTGGGTGGGCCTTAATTGGCCTGCCAGGATGAAATCGCAGTGCGGCCCCGATTGCCTGTGGCAATCAGCTTCTCAACCACCCCGCCTGCCCCTGGCGAGCCCTCCTGACAAGGGCAAAATTCTGCCCACGCTGTTTATTTACAAAAGGAACTCAGCAGCTACACTTGTCTTAAAAGTATATTACACATCAGATTACTGCATCCCTCCCCTTTACTGAAAAATGCATTTTACAAATCTTTTAAATACATCGGGTTATTTACACCATTCAATAATTTACAAAGTCAGTCTCTCTGGGGTTCCTTTATGCGTGTAGAACGTCTCAACTCTACAGCTTCTAAAGTTTGATTTGGAACCTCCTTTACTGGAGTCATCTGAGCATCTGGTTCTTCAGTAGGTACCTGTAAATCTGTTTCTTCGACTCTTTCAGATACAGTCGGCCCTTCAAACACTTTTGTACTCGGTTGAGTTCTTTCAACTGGTGGAATCATTTCTGAGTATTTTGTTTCTCCTCTTCTTATATGATCCACATGTCTCCGTACGACTCGATCTTCCACTTTCACCTGGTAGGAAAAAGGCCCGGTTACTGCACTAATTTCACCAAACAATCATGTTGGTCCCTCTCTAAAATTCTTCACAAATACTTTCTCTCCTACATTAAATGGTCAGTCCCGACTGTGACAGTCATGTCAAATTTTCTGACTTCCCTGTCTTCTTTCTACCTTCCCCCCCAAGTCAGGCATAATTTGGCTCAATCTCGATCAACAATTCCGCAGGTGTGACACCTGTTGTCATGTGAGGGGTGGTTCTATAATGGAAAAGAAAATGTGCTAATTTAGTCACAATAGAATCTCCAGATAATTCCTTCATATCAGATTTGATGTCTGAACTGCTCTCAGCCAGTCCATTTGAAGAAGGGTAGTATGGTGATGTTTTCACATTAATAATACCGTTGGGGTTTGTAAATCAGTTAAGTTCAGCACTCGTGAATACTGTTCCATTGTCTGATATTAGCACTCCAGGTTAGTCCATTGATTGCGAAACTTTGTTGTAGCTTGTCTATTGTAGCGGAAAATGTGGGCAACCTCACCGTATATGTGCATCTATTTTGAATGAGCTCTACGATAAGTAGAAACATTGTTACCACAAAAGGTTCCACAGTCAGTGTGTACTCACACCCATGGCCTTTCTGGCCACACACAGGGGTGTAACAGAGCTGTTGCAGGTAACTTTTGTACTTGTTGACACTACATACAACTTCTCACTAAGTTTTCTATTTCTCCATCCATTCCTAGCCACTGCAAATAGCTACATGCTATTGCCTTCATTTTGGAAATTCCATGATGTGCACTGTGAAGATCAGATAACCATGGCTTTCATCCTTTTGGAGGAACAATCACTCGAGCTCCCCACAACAAAATACCTTCTTGGTTGGTTATCTTGTATTTTCTCTGGAAATATGGTTTTGTTTCGTCAGACTCTTGTGGTTTTGACCAACCATAAAGAACCTGATTTCTCATTTTGGATAAGACTGGGTCTCAATTTCTCCAATCTTTAATTTGTTTAGCACATATCAGTGATGAGTCCACAATTTCAATAACAAAGTGAATTTTTCAGGAATTGGAGCATCCCCATCTTTTACTTGCAAGGGTAAATGACTGAATGCATATGCGTTTGCAATTTGACTTCGGGTCTATGAATGAAAGTATATTCATACGCTACCAGGATCAATGCCCATCTTTGTACTCTTGCTGAGGCTATAGGGGTATAGCCTTGTCTTTACCAAATAGCCCTAATAATGGCTTGTGGTCCATTATAATAGTAAAATGATGACCATGTACATATTCATGAAACTTCTTAACACTGAAAATGATTGCCAGGCCTTCTTTTTCAATTTGGGAGTACCTTTTTCTCTGCAGTATTTAGTGTTCTCGATGCATATCCTATAGGTTGTTCTGATCCATCATCCATTCAATGGGAAAGCACTGCTCCCACTCCATAGGGAGATGTGTCACATGTTAATATCAACTATTTTTTGGGGTCAAAATGTGCTAGAAGTGTAGATGATTGTAACAACTGTTTCACCTCTGTGAAAGCTACTTCCTGTGGTGTTTGCCAAGACCATCTCTAGTAATTGATCATCCCCAAGAATGATTTCAGTTCAGATATATTCTTTGGCTCTGGGGCTTCTCTAACGGCTTTCACTTTTTGTTCAACTGGATGTAGGCCTTGTGCATCTACCTTGTGACCTAGGCAAGTTACCTCTTTCGCCTGGAATGTGCATTTTCCTTTTTCAGTCTCACTCCAACCTGCAAAAAATGTTTCAGAACTTCTTCCAAGTTTATCAAATGTACCTTTTCAATAAATCCAGTCATTAGAATGTCATCCAAATAAACTACAACATGGGGCAGTCCCTGTAGTAAACTTTCCATGGTTCTTTGGAATACGGTGCAAGCTGAAGATACGCCAAAAGGTAAACGGGTCTATTGGTACAATCCCTTGTGTGTATTTATGGTGGCAAACTTCCGGGAGGCCTTCTCTCATTTCAATTGCTGGTAGGAATGAATCATATCTAACTTCGTGTAGGCCTTTCCACCTGCCAATTTAGCATATAAATCTTCAATTTTAGTTATGGGATGTCTATCCAATTTTGTCACTTTATTGACTGTTAATTTGTAGTCCTCACCATTCTAATGCTTCAGTCAGATTTGAGAACAGGGGCAATTGGTGCTGCCCACCCTGAAAACTGCACTGGTTGTATCACTCCCAGTTTTTCTAATCTGTCCAATTCAGAGTCTACCTCATCCTGCATAGCATAAGGTACTGGTCTTGCCTTCATGAATCTTGGTGTTGCCTCTGGATCTACATGATTTTTTGCTTGTAGCCCCTCAATTGTTCCAAGTTCACCCTTGAAAACTGAGGCATATTTTTGTAGTGCTGTGATAGCCCATTAGTTCTCAGTTGGAAGATTTCAGTCCATTCCAATTTAATTTCTTTCAGCCAGTTTTGTCCGAGGAGACTAGATTCCTTGCCTGCTACTACCATCAAGGGTAATCTCACTGTTTGACCTCTCCTAGTGTACTGTGACTTTACATACACTGCCATGCAGCTAATAATGTATATAAGGTTATTGAAATTATTTTTAAATAGAGGGTTAGTCTGTGGGTGTGTTAATTGGAATAAAGCCAGCTAGTCTGGGTGCTTTGATGTATAGTAGTTTTGAGATGTAAGAGAGGTAGAGTGCATTTGCATTTTGTTGAATAGAGCATTCAAGAAGAGGAGTGAATTCTGGCACCTAACTAGCAGAGACCAAGCAATGTTTATATTACTAATAAAATTGGTACTACGAAAGGGGTTTTATTGTTAGAAGAGGTAGAGTTCAAAGAGGCTGGCGATACAATGAGAATTTACATTCAGTAAGATGTGCTAGGTATATCAGAGGGCATTTTTGTGTGTGCAGGGCAGAGACATGTAACATCAAAGCAACTGTAAGTCTACCACTGTCTGCAAAGGAACCAAAGTGAAAAGAACCTCATTTTGAATTTGTATGGTGAAAATGCTTTGCCTGGTGTCTGGTTAAGTCTATGGGTTGCTGTTGCCCTAATGGAGATTACTTTGGGAATTTGTTAAAAGTTATGATAGTAGTAATTTGTAACCATGTGTATGTGTTTAATGTGTTGTAACTTAATAAAATGTTTCATTTAGTTTAATATAAAAACCTCTCGAGAACTGATGGTCTGATTCCTGAATTTAGAACTGCATCTCAAACATACCACTTAAAAACATAGGTTATGACAGTTGTTTAAAGTCTCCCTCTGGAATTTTTAGATAACTCCGCTTTACCAGCTTTGCTGGGTCATAACAACGTCCTTGGGTTGTATGCTTTTTCCCGTGTAGGTTTTTAATTTGGCATCAGTTTCTTCTAAATTCAGCTTATGTTCTCCATGATTCAGGTACTTTAAAGTATGCTCACCAATCACGTAATGGCTGCTCTGACATCCACCTCCATTCTGATAGGCTCCTCATTCACCTCATGGTTACATAGATAGGTTCCGTTCTTCCTACCTTTAAATTTTATAACGAATCAGAATCTATTACTTCAGGCTTTTCAACGCTATTAATCTTATTGGGTTTTTGTTTTTGTCTGAAAGTCTGCCTGATTCTATCTTTACAACGTCTCATGAGGAGTCCATTTCGTGACAGAAAAAAGCATTCAATATTTTTAAACTGTGGTTCATTATATGGTTGTCTGCTTCCACCTCTGTTACCATTGTGCCATGCTTTTGCTGCTAAGTTATCTCTTTTAATTTGTCTGCTAGTGGTGGCTGCTTCCCGCTTCTGAATAAAGCTTTGCACTTTCACGCACTTTTTGGCTGAGGCCAAATGTGGAATGTCCAATGTGGAAGACGGCGTCATTTGGAACTCTCGATATGGCTTTCAAGTCTCGTATGGCACCTTCCATTGCCAGAGCAATTTCCAATGCCTTCTGAAAATCTAAATTTGTTTCAGACAATTATTTCTTCTGAATCACATCTTCATTTATATCACACACCAAACGATCTCTAAGCACACCATTGATAGATGTACCAAATTCGCAATATTCAGTTAATTGTTTCAGACTTGTGATATAAAAAGCAACTGTTACCCCCCGCAGCTCTACTTCTGGAGCTAAATTTAAACCGTTGCATCATCAACGATGGGCTGGGAATGATTCTTTATGAGGTTCACTAGTTCATCAAAACTTTCTGAGTCAAGGGCACTGGGCACCAACAGATTTCAAATTAATCCATGTGTCTTACTCCCACACGTGGACAGAAGGATCGCGTGCCTCTTCTCCTCCCCTGCGATGTCATTCGTCTGGAAGAAGAATGTGAGGCGTTCAACATAGTGAGACCAGTTGTCCAAAGTTGGATCGAAAGGGTCCACTCTTCCAAACTGTGGCAGGCCTTGAGGGGATTCTTTGGTGGTCAAGAAGGAAATTGTCTTTTACTTACAACTAACGTGCGAGGTACGGCCTGATTTCGGTTCTTCTGATTTTCTTCGTTCTTCCTTGCTTTTTACCTAATTTTTTCACGCTTTTATTCTCGTCACCAGTTTGTTGGATCCAGTGCCCTTGGTTTGTTGGGGCTAAAGGATGCACGTTGCAAGCTTGTTTTGGGGTGACCAAGTTGGTACCAAGACAGAGAGGATCTGTAGACCGTTCTTAGAATAAACGAATGCTGTTTATTTACAAAAGGGACTCAGTGGCTACACATGTGCACTTACAACTCAAAACTCTGTTTTCACTCTTCAGACTCTAACCCAAGACTCTTCCACAGGAGTAGCCCGTGCTATGCTGCTATTGGGTATTTAGGTCATGTGACCTTACATTATAACAGTTGCCTTAAAGGTATATTACACATCAGATTGCTACACCTGGCGAGTCTGGAAGAAGCTCCGGGAACAGGACAGAGGCACCTGGCGCTAAAGGTTGGGAGGGTGCAGGGAGGTCCTCCTCGCCATTGCTGCCTGATGACCCAGTGCTTGGGGCAGTAAAAGGCATACCGCAGTCCCCTAGTGGGCCAGATGGCATCTCGGAGGTGCAAGGTGGGTCGAGGTGGGGCATCACCGTAAGACAGTACCCTCACCAGCCCCCGAGGAGCCCTGTTCAGCAGACCGCAGCAGGGAGTCAGTACTCTGGGCTTCATCCAGAGGGCAGAATGGGGACTTACGGGGTGGAGATGCCACCACCTTTTCATTGGGGGAGGAGTCACATTTGACCTCACGAGTCGCGAGGTCCTCCCCCACCCCGAGGAATGGCGCCTCTTCCGGGTAGACTGGGGTTGGGGAGACCTCCCTCTATGAGGCCTCCGGTGTCTCAACCAGCTCATCTGGACGCTCTGCCCTCTGGGGTTTTGGCTAGTCAATCCTTTTGAGGAGAACTACTGGCTCAGGGTAGCGTGCCCCATCGTCACCGGACCCAGGAACCCGTGCAGGGGTGATGCTGGGCCTAGCACTTGGTGATGAGGTGCCACAGGCCCCAGAGCATGCGTGGTCACACCGCAGGGGCCAGATGGTGTTACGTCTGCCGAGCTGATGCCTTTGGGGGTTTAGGGATCAGGGTAGGTTTGGGAGCCGCTTCCGGGTGGCAGGACTTTCTCCGCCCCTTCTAATGGCGCAGGTTCTCCCCCCCACCTCGCCAGCAGCCGAGGTGATGTTGGCCGCCGGCGTCACCTCCCTTTGTGGGGAAGAAGAGGGAGCGGTGGTGGGGGGAGGAGCAGCGGTCAGTGCCAGCCACGGCCACCGGGATAGTACTGGCAGCCTTGGAGGTGGGGCAGTTCTTTCTCACATGCCCCACCTCCTTGCAGGCATGACACCGCATGCCATCTGCTGACCAAAAAATACGGTAGGCGGCCCCCTTGTGGGTAACCTCAATGCCCCCCTCCGTGTACTCCTTCAGGGCCAGGCGAACAAAAAACTGGCACCAGAAGGAGTATGTGATTTAGGCTGGTCTCTTTCAGGCCAAGTGGGATCAGCGATACCCCAACGTCCCCTTCCCCAGATGACAAAGGTGGGGAGGGAGGAAAGGCGGGACTTTTGATATAATGAGTCTCTGGGTGGTAGCCTCCAGGGGGTCCACCACCAGAAACATACCACCCACCATGAGCCCCTTTGAGTGCGACGTGCACCGTCCACTCAGCCTTCAAAAAGAGTATGGCCTACATCTTTAAGACTGCGACAATGGCCGAGGGGCCGACAACCCTGGCCATAGCCTTGACGCCGGAGAGGGGGGAGGGGAAGGCAATGGCATAGTGGTATTGTCGCTGGACGAGTAATCCAGAGACCCACGGCAATGCCCTGGGGTCCTGGGTTTGAATCCCACCACGGCAGATGGTGGAATTTGAATTCAATAAAGATCTAGAATTAAAAAGCTAATGATGGCCAATAAACTATTGTCGATTGTTGTAAAAACCCATCTGGTTCACGAATGTCCTTTTGGGGAAGGAAATCTGCCGCCCTCACCTGGACTGGCCTACATGTGACTCCAGACTCACAGCATTGTGGTTGACTCTTATATGACTTCTGAAATGGCTGAGCAAGCCACTCACAGAATAGGAATGAAACCAGATGGACCACATGACATCGATCTAGGCACCATAAATGACAATGGCAATCTCAGCCCTGTTGACCCTGCAAAGTCCTCCCCTTACTAACACCTGGGACTAGTGCCAAAATTGGGAGTGCTGTCTCACAGACTAGTCAAGCAACAGCCTGAGAGTCATCCTCACAGAATCATACCTGACAGATAATGTCCCACCATCACCTTCCCTGGGTATGTCCTGTCCCACCAGCAGGACAGACCCAGCAGGTGTGACAGCACAGTTGTATACAGTCGGGAGGGAGTTGCTGGGAGTCCTCAACATCGACTCTGGACCCCATGAAGTCTCATGGCATCGGGTCAAGTATGGGCACGGAAACCTCCTGCTGATTACCACGTACTGCCCTACTTCAGCTGATGAATCAATGCTCCACCGTGCTAAATGGGATAGATTTTGAACAGACCTAGCAACTCAAGACTGGGCATCCATGAGGTGCTGTGGGCCATCATCAGCAGCAGAATTGTACTCAAACACAATCTGTAACCTCATGGCCTGGCAAATCCCCCACTCTACCATTACCATCAAGCCAGAAGATCAACCCTGGTTCAAAGAAGAGTGCAGGAGGATATGCTAGGAGCAGCACCAGGCATACCTAAAAATGAGGTATCAACCAGGTGAAGCTATAACACAGGACTATTTGCGTGCCAAACAGCATAGCAGCAAGTGATAGAGCTAAGTGATTCCACAGCCAACGGATCAGATCTAAGCTCTGCAGTCCTGCAACATCCAGGCATGAATGGTGGTGGACAATTAAACTACTCACTGGAGGAAGACGCTCCACAAATATCCACATCCTCAATGATGGAGGAGCCCAGCATATAGGTGCAAAAGAGAAGGCTGAAGCATTTGCTGCAATCTTCAAGCAGAAGTGCCGAGTGGATGATCCACCCAGCATCAAAGATGCCAGTCTTCAGCCAATTCGATTCACTCCACATGATATCAAGAAACGGCTGAAGGCATTGGATACTATAAAGGCTATGGGCCCTGACAATATTCCAGTAATAGTACTGAAGACTTGTGCTCCAGGACTTGCCGCACACCTAGCCAAGCTGTTCCAGTACAGTTACCACACTGGCATCTACCCGGCTATGCAGAAAATTGCCCAGGAATGTCATGAACACAAAAACAAGTCAAATCAAACCCAACCAATTACCACCCCATCAGTCTACTCTTGGTCATTAGTAAAGCAATGAAAAGAGTCATCAACAGTGCTATCAAGCGGCACTTGCATAGCAATAACCTGCTCACTGATGCCCAGTTTGGGTTCCGCCAGGGCCACTCAGCTCCTGACCTCATTACAGCCTTGGTTCAAACGTGGACAAAAGAGCTGAAATCCCGAGGTGAGGTGAGAGTGACTGCCCTTGACATTGAGGCAGCATTTGACCGAGTGTGGCATCAAAGAGCCCTAACAAAACTGGAGTCAATGGGAATCAGGGGGAAAGGTCTCCGCTGGTTGGAGTCATACCTAGCACAAAGGAAGATGGTTGTGGTTTTTGGAGGTCTGTCATCTCAGCTCCAGGACATCACTGCAAGAGTTCCTCAGTGTAGTGTCCTAGGCCCAACCATCTTCAGCTGCTTCATCAATGACCTTTCTTCCAACATAAGGTCAGAAGTGAGGATGTTTGCTGATGATTGCACAATGTTCAGCACCATTTGAGACTCCTCAGATACTGAAGCAGTTCATGTCCAAATGTAGCAAGACCTCAACAATATCCAGGCTTGGGCTGACAAGTGGCAAGGAACACTCACGCCACACAAGTGTCAGGCAATGACCATCTCCAATAAGAAAGAATCCAACCATAGCCCCTTGATGTTCAATGGCATTACCATCACTGAAACCCCCACTATCAACATCCTGGGGGTTACCATTGACCAGAAATTAAACTGGACTAGCCATATAAATACTTTGGCTACAAGAGCAGGTCAGAGGCTGGGAATCGTGCAACGAGTAACTCACCTCCTGACTCCCCAAAGCCTGTCCTCTATCTGCAAGGCACAGGTCAGGGGTGTGATGGAATACTCTCCTCTTGCCTGAATGAGTGCAGGTCCTACAACACTCAAGAAGCTTGACACTGTCCAGGACAAAGCAGCCCGCTTGATTGGCACCACATCCACAAACATTCACTCCCTCCACCACCGACGCACAATAGCAGCAGTTTGTACCATCTACAAGATGTGCTGCAGGAATTCACCAAGGCTCTTTTGACAGCACCTTCCAAACCCACAACCACTACCATCTAGAAGGGCAGCAGATAGATGGGAACACCACCAGCTGGAAGTTCCCCGCCAATATGTCCACCATCTTGGCTTGGAAATATATTGCTGTTCCTTCACTGTCGCTGAGTCAAAATCCTAGAACTCCCTTCCTAACAGCACTGTGGGTGTACCTACACCACATGGACTGCAGCGGTTCAAGAAGGCAGCTCACCACCATCTTCTCAAGGGCAACTAGGGATGGGCATTAAATGCTGACCCAGCCAGTGAAGCCCACATCCCGTAAATTAATTAAAAAGCAGGCAAGCCCCAATAGTCATTGTGAGGTGGGTGTAGCACTTCACCCCAAGCTTGCGGGTTAGCAGTTGGAACAGCGACAGGGCCGAGGGAGAGGCAGGGGCCAAAGATGTTACTGCCCTTGCATAGGTGGCCCAAGCATGCTCCGCCACCAGCGAAGAAGGTGTTGGCATCGAGGCATGCTACAGCCACCTTGAATCAGGCAAAGGCAAGAAAAAAAAACAAACAGTCCAGAGCAGAGGGGAGCAGGAGTAGGAGAGAGCGTGAAGGGGAGGGGGAGGGAGAGAGGCGGATGCCTCAATGTGTCTTGGAGGTGGGGGGTATACATTGATCTTCCTCTGCAGGGGGAGGAGTCTTCCCCTGGGCAACTGAGACCACCCAGGCACAGTTCAGGCTCAGATGTTATGTCCTCACATGCAGCTGACTCTGTGTAGCACCAAAACAAAAACAAAATTACCTGGAAAAACTCAGCAGGTCTGGCAGCATCGGTGGAGAAGAAATCAGTTAACGTTTCGGGTCTTCATGACCCTTCGGCAGAACTGAGTATAGTTAGGAGAAAGGTGAAATATAAGCTGGTCTAAGGTGGGGGTGCGGGGGGAGAGAGAAGTTGAGGGTGTGGTGATTGTGGAGATAAGCAAGCAGTGATAGGAGCAGATAATCAAAAGATGTCACAGACAAAAGGGTCAAAGAGGTGTTGAAGGTGGTGATATTGTCTGAGAAAAGTGCTAATTAAGAATGGAAGACAGGACACTCAAGGTACAGCTCTAGTGGGGGTGGGGTGGAAAGACTAACAAAGTTTTAGTTTTAGATTTAAAAATAATGGAAATAGGTGGGAAAAGAAGAATCTATATAAATTATTGAAAAAAAAGGGAGGGGGGAGAAACGGGGTGGGGATGGGGGGAGGGGGAGTTTAAGATCTAAAGTTGTTGAATTCAATATTCAGCCTGGAAGGCTGTAAAGTGCCTAGTCGGAAGATGAGGTGCTGTTCCTCCAGTTTGCGTTGGGCTTCACTAGAACAATGCAGCAAGCCAAGGACAGACATGTGGGCAAGAGAACAGGGTGGAGTGTTAAAATGGCAAGCGACAGGGAGGTTTGGGTCTTTCTTGCGGACAGACCGCAGGTGTTCTGCAAAGCGGTCGCCCAGTTTGCGTTTGGTCTCTCCAATGTAGAGGAGACCGCATTGGGAGCAACGAATGCAGTAGACTAAGTTAGGGGAAATGCAAGTGAAATGCTGCTTCACTTGAAAGGAGTGTTTGGGCCCTTGGACGGTGAGGAGAGAGGAAGTGAAGGGGCAGGTGTTGCACCTTCTGCGTGGGCATGGGGAGGTGCCATAGGTGGGGGTTTATCTCTGTGTAGCACCAGCTGACCCAGGCAAGGGAGGGCAGAGACGGGTGCTGATCGCATTTCCCGGTTGAGGCACAGTCACTTACAGCCCTCCATTTTTAGAAAAATGCAGCAGACGTTCCTTTCCTCCCCCCGCATTCAAACAAACAGTTGAAAGAGTCTTGGCTTTTTTTCCTCACCCATGCACCCACCTCCGGCACAGTGTCAGTCCTCCCCCTTCCGGCTGGAGTGGGGTCCCCACCTCCCAGCTCTCTCCAAACTCCAGCTCCCAGGCTCCCAAGCTAGGCCCCAAACCACAGTTGCTGTAGCAGCAGGATGTAGTGGTCCTCAAAAGTCCACTCCTTTCTTATCCTCCTTGTAGGCAGCAGTCTTCCTCTCTCAAGTAGGGTAAAGAAAACCACCACAGCAGCGGCAAGAAGCAGCAGCCACAGGAACAGCAGCAGCAGCCATAGGAACTCTTCTGAGTCAACCTAATAAGCTAAATTAGCAAAATCAGGGACAATGTAAAAGGCAGTTGCTTAAAGGGAAACTGCAAAAACAAAAGACAAAATGCAAAGGAAACTTACTAACATTAAATCAAAATGTGATCAAGAGGGTCAATAAAATACCCCAGTCCCCAGGGTGCCCACATGGAAGGCCTCGACAGTGCCAGTGGACACCGCGGGCTGTCTCTCCAGGGAGACCTGGCGCGAGCGTAGCCGTGGAAGAGGGTCAGACAGTCAGGTCGGACAACACCCCCCACCCCAATCACTTGCTGCCTGGACTTGTTAATGGCTAACTTGGCCAGGCTCAGGAGCAGGTTCACGAGGAGGCCCTCCTCCCTCCTGGCCCCACCTCTGCACCGGGTCAGGAACATGGGACTGAAGTGCAAACAAAACAACAGTAAAAGGTTTTTCAAATAACTAAAAAGGGAATGCAGCCTACAACAATGAACATATACATGGTCCACAGACTCCACAAGACCGCAAAAAATGCAGGCATCTTGGGAGTCCGAGAACTGTCACATTCTATGATTGTATGGGACTGCTGCATACAACAGCCTCCACCCCAGGTCCCCGATGGAAAGTGAGAGGACACCCCAGTAGAGGGCACCCACACTGGAGATCTCCACTGCCAGACGGCAACAAGGCACGCCAGGGCATGTCAGCGGGTGAGGGCAAGGACGTGAAGGGTGTGCAGCAGCGGCCCATTATAGGAAACCCCTCCGCACCATGCTAAAGGACATGGAGGGAACTTCCGCGAGGTGACTCAGGTTGCAGGGCTCCAGCACCCGAGGGAGAGTTCAGGACTTGGGTCCAATGTGGAATTCCCTCTGAACAGAGGTACGCTCGGACGGAAGACTACGGCGCACCTGCACCACCTCGAGACTCAGAATGATGTCGGGGCCGAGCACGACCATCCTAAGGCCTTGAATGGCATTGGCCGGGAGCCAGACGTCTACCGACACGCGATGCGCCAACTCCTGTGGAAGCATCTAGCACACTCCTCCGCCATCCAGCACATCCCCGATACTGGTCACCCAGGCAGCCACAGCCCTCCTCTCTGCCAGCCACTGAAAAGGGCAGAGGGATGTATTCCTGAGCAGCGGCTCTCTGACGATAGCCGCTACTCCTGATGGCGGAGAGCTGCGTCACGAGGTGACCATGTTCCAGACTTTGATCAGGTCCTGGTAAAAGGCTATGGGCCAAGTGTTGGTAAATGGGATTAGGTAGGTAGGTCAGGTGTTTCTCACATGTCGGTGCAGACTCGATGGGCCGAAGGGCCTCTTCTGCACTGTGTGATTCTGTGATTCTGTGAAAAGACGGGCAACGCCTGCAAGGAGCCACGAAGGCCCCTCCAGTCTACAAACAGGAGCTGCACGTCATAATTCAGGCCGTGCACCTGGCAGAAGAAATATATCGCCAGGGCACACCATCTCGGAGGGGCCTCGACGTAAAGGTATCGCTGCAGGGCCTGAAGGTGGAAAGTCACCACATGGGTGCATGGGCACACCAGGGCCTGACCGCCCTCCCTAAGTGGGAGACTCAGAACTTCAGCAGCGACCCAGTGCAATCTTTTGTCCCAGAAGAAGTCGACGAGCGTTCTCTGGACTTTTTGTGATAAAACCCGGGGAGGGGTCAAAGTGACCAGCCGGTTTTTGGTGGCAATCAGCTGGTTTATGACCAGCACTCGACCCCGGTAAGACAGCACTCGGAGCAGTCCTGTCCAGCGCCGCAAACGAGTGGTGACTTTGGCCTCCAGCTCCTGCCAGTTCCCCAGCCAGGATTCCTCAGCAGGGCAGATATGGACCCCCAGGTAGAGGAGGCTGGTCCTGCTCCAGGTGAAAGGCCTGAGCTCCCCGGGTAGGGGATCCATCACTCACTGACCGACTAGGAATCCAGAACACTTACCCCAGTTGATCCTGGCAGAGGACACAGCAGAATAGACCTCCTGGCACTCACACATCCTCCGCAGGTCAGCCGGGTCGGTGAACATAAGGAGCACGTCATCAGCGTAAGCCTAGAGGACCACCCCAATGCCTGGCCCGCGCAGAACCAATCCCAACAACCTCCTCCACAAGAGCTGCAGGAAAGGCTCCACACAGATAGAAGGCAATTGGCCAGACAGGGGGCAGCCCTGACGTACCCCTCTCCCAAAGCGAAGGGGCGCCGTCAGGGACACATTAACCTTAACTAGACACTCTGTGACAGCGTACAGAAGTCGGATCCGGGCGACGAAATGCGTCCGGAACCTGAATGCTCGCAGAGTCCCGAATAAATATTCATGATCCACCCTGTCGAACGCCTTCTCCTGGTCAAAAGACAGAATATTATCAAATGTGGTCCGGCCTGGAACCGTGTAAAACTGATCAGGGTGGGTCATGTGGTCCAGCACGGTGCCAAGGCGAGAATACATTTCCTTGGCAAACATCTTGTAATCTGTGCTGAGGAGGGAGACCAGGGGCCAGTCCTTAAGTTGGTGGAGATCCCCCTTCTTAGGCAGCAGGGTAATCACAGCCTTGCACCACGAGAGGGGCATCTCCCCGGTTGTGATACTCTCCCCCAGGACCCCCCCGTAGTCGTTCCCCAGGATGTCCCAGAACGCCCTGAAAAACTCCACGGTCAGCCCGTCCAGTCCCGGGGATTTGCCCCTGGAGAGGCTGTCGAGGGTGCCAGTCAGCTCCCCCAGACTTATAGGGGAGTCAAGCTTTCCGGCGCCCTCCGGGCCGACCTGCAGCTGGTCCTCCCATAAAACTCTGCGAACATCCTTGCTGGACGAATCCGGAGAGAACAGGGCAGTGTAGCAGGTTTTGGCAACGACCCTGATGACCTCCGGATTGGAGAGAAGGGATCCGTCATCGGCCAGCAGCGTAAGGAGCTGCTGACGGATCCCCTGCCTTTTTTACAGTGAGTAGAAGAAGGGGGAGCCGTGGTCCAGGTCCCCGAAGAACTGGATCCGTGACCTCATGTACGTGCCCCGGGACCCAACGAGTTGCAGGTCCCGCAGCGCGCCCTTCTTTTCTTCAAACGCCAACTGCAGGGCTGGGTCCTCACCGAGCTGACGGAGATGTGCCTCCAGATCGAGTACCTCCTTCTCCAACTCCTCGACCCTGGATATCTGTCTCTTTGTCGAACCCCTCGCATACTCCTCACAGAAGACGCGGACGGGAGCCTTGCCTATGTCCCACTATAGCCTCAAGGAGGGGAAGCCTCCCCGCTTCCTTCTCCAGCCGGCCCAGAAGTGAAGGAACGATTCCAGGAACCGCTTGTCCTCCAACGGCAGGTTGTTAAAGTGCCAGTACGCGGACCCCGCCCGAGCGCAGAACAGAACGGGCTCCACCCACATCAGACAGTGGCCCATCTACAGCTCCTACCGCACAGAAGCTGATGGAACGCAGGACACGAACGCCTTCGAAACATAAAGATGGTTGAGTCTGGACGCTCCGACTCCAGACCACACAAAAGTGAAATCGCTGGAGTCAGGATAGAGATGTCGCCAGACGTCCACCAAGTTGAAGGACCCGACCAGGTCCTGCAACTTACTCACACCTAGCAAACGGTGCTGGGCACCGTGACGGTCCCTGGCTTCAAGGGTGCAATTGAAATCCCCCTCTGAGGACAATGCACTTGCCCGTGTCGATGGAGCCAAGATGAGTGAAAACTTCCTCAAAGAAGCTTTCTTGCTGCTATGTGCCCAGGGGAGCGTACACATTCACAAAGTGAGGTGCCACACCCCCTAGGGTGCACAGTAAGGTGCAGCAACCAGCCTGGCACCAGCTCCTTGACACCCAAGATCTCCAGCTGAAAATTTGGGGCCAACAAGATAACCACCCCGCCAGAATTGGAGGTAAGGTGACTCATGTAGACCCCCGACTCATGTAGAACCCCCCTCTCCACTCCAGGAGCCATGTAGCTTTGTCTCCCAGAACAGTATGGGTTTCCTGAAGGAAGCAAACCACATACTTCCTGTCCCGGAGGACCGAGAAGTTCTGGAACCTGCGGTGTGTGTCCCTGCTGCCATGGATGTTGAGGCTAGATATAGTAGTCTTCATTGTCTGAAGTGTGTGCTACAGTCACCATGTCTAGTATGAGTGCAGAAGGAGAGGACTATTTTAAGTCTTCCTCCCCTTCAGGAGCCCAGCAAGAAACGTGTGGACCCTCCGCACGGCATTGCGGTCCAGCCCAGGGGTCATAAGGGCCTCACGGGTGGACCAGAACACCAGGGGGAAAGAATGCCACCGGTCCAAGGCCGACTGGACCCTGTCTCAGTGATGCAATTGGTCGCTAAAATTCCTGGAACTCCTGTAAAGGGATGAGGGGAGAATCAATAGGGACCTCCAGGGGATCCACCACCTCACCCAACAATGACTCTAAGTGGTCCCCAGAGCTCAACACTGTAACCCTGACCTCCTCCAATTTGTCGCCTCCAGCTCCCAACCTCTTCCCCTGTCCTAGGCTGTCCTGGTCCTAGGCGAGTTGCACAAAGTTGTGTGCCCTCGCAAAGATGGCATCCTGACCTCATGGATGCACTTGTGTGTGGAGGCTTGTGATATCCCACAGAGGTCACCTGTGAAGCCCTGACAGGAGCCAATGGCGTAGAAATCGAGTGCCACGGTCATTTCCACAGCCATTGGCAGTGGATGCTGTCCATCATGAAGAAAAAGGGAGTTAGGAAGAATGAAATGAGTCAGATTAACTGAATAGTTGGGATATGAGCACAGAACCAACAATTACTCCAACACAAGTCCCTGGAACATAAAAGCCTGAAATGTTGGGCTGCTGCAGCATGAAGGCATCATGACAGCTCCCATGAAATCTGGCACAAACCTACATGAACCTCTTCCTGTGGTTTTACACATACAGCACATTGAAGAAAGAATATTCCTTGTGGGATATAAACACTCCTGATTTCTGTGGTGGTGCTTGGATACCACGTGTGTGCATTCAATAGCACCCTGGGGGAATGCTACCAGAAAGACGATGCAGAATGCTCACTCATTCTGAATGGCGTCATTATAGCTGAATTTGACATAGTTGTTGGGGCCTAGCAAACAAACCATCAGGAACCTGCCTAATGCATTTACGTGTAGTCAACTGGGAGACCCTGGTTATGTCATTTGTTGTGTCTTGCAAATAGCTGGAGGTGGAAACGTTTAGAGCAGTCAGTCTGTCCGCAAGCATGACCCAGACCTCCCTGTCGCTTGCCATTTCAACACTCCACCCTGCTCTCATGCCCACATGTCCGTCCTTGGCCTGCTGCATTATGGCAGTGAAGCTCAATGCAAACTGGAGGAACAGCACCTCATCTTCCAACTAGGCAATTTACAGCCTTCCGGACTGAACATTGAATTCAACAATTTCAGATCATGAACTCTCTCCTCCATCCCCACCCACTTTCCGATCCCCCACCGTTTTTTTCCCAATAACTTATATAGATTTTCCTTTCCCACCTATTTCCATTATTTTTAAATGTATTTCCCTCCATTGTTTTATCTCCACCTTTTAGCCTATTTCGATCCCTTCCCTTCACCCCACCCTACCCCCACTAGGGCTATCTGTACCTTGCTTGTCCTACTTTCTACCCTTAATTAGCACATTCCTTAGATAATATCACCACCTTCCACACCTCTTCTACCTTTTGTCTATGACATCTTTTGGCTAACTCCACCTATCACTGGCCCTCTATCCTACTCTACCCCCTCCCCCCACCTTAAACCAGCTTATATTTCACCTCTTCTCTGTTTTTACTTAGTTCTGTTGAGGAGTCATACGGACTCGAAACATTAACTGTGTTCCTCTCCACAGATGCTGCCAGACCTGCTGAGTTTTTCCAGGTATTTTTATTTTTGTTTTGGATTTCCAGCATCCGCAGTTTTTTGCTTTTATCTTAAGTTTAGAGCAGTGTTCACTTTCACACCATTGTTAATAAATGGCCATCAGCTCCAGTAGAGAGCAAGAATTCCTATAGGGTGCTGTAGATATCTGCCATCGCCTGGCATGACTGCCTCAGCCTGCAGAAACACTGCTCTTCAGGGAGGTCAAGGAAGCTGAGCTCCTGTCTGTGATGTGGTTAGTGCCTCCTGTGACCTTGACCCCACGCTGTGCACATCTGCCCTTTGGAACTCCCTCCTTTACACCTCTGCTCTCTACACCTCTCTCCTATGCACGTGCTGATGCTACCACAGTACACTGCCGCTGACCTGGCTGGTGATGGCTTTTGTCTTCTGATGTTTTATCAAACACATCCAATCCACCTCCCATCCTCATCTTGTCAGTCTGAAGTTCTCAAAGGTTGAACAAAGCTGTACCAATACAAGCACTACCTGCTAAACATTTTGGACAGCCGTTGCTATAACAGAGGTTTTTATTCAGATGGTAAAGTAACAAATTTAAATACCTACCTGAACTGCTGCTCAAACTGGCCTCCATTTCCCTGGTCAGTTTCCTGGTCCTGGGAATCCCATGCTGTTCAATTTAAAATTGAGAGGCAAATTAAAATCAATTTCTAAATTGATCATTAACTCCTCTGAAAGGATGTTAATTGAACCATTAAGTACCTGCCTGGCTTCAATTCTGTAATCTCCAATTTCAGTGAGTCGGTTTCTTGTGCCTCTGTAAGTGAAACCAGGCCCTCTACGGAGGTGTCCTCCCGCTTTCTATCGGGGACCTGGGTTGGAGGGTGTTGCATGCAGCAGTCCCCTACAATAGAAGGATGTTTAGGTTCACGGACTCCCAGGACACTTGCCCTTTTTGCGGTCTTGTGGAGTCCATGGACCACGCATATATAGGGTGTGGTAGGCTGCACTCCCTTTTTAGTTATTTAAAAAACCTGTAAGTGAAACCAGGCTGCACTCCTGCTCTAACATTCAGATAGTTTTCACCTCCTGCCTGCTTTGAAGCTTGGGGTTAAAATGCCCCCTACTATCCCTCTATCTGCACTTTGTGTGTTCATTATAATTAGGTTCCATTGTGTCATATTTAGTCTGCGAGACAAAATGATTTATTGTTTGTCTTTAAACCAAGGACAACATTCTAATTATGTCATTTAATTCATCAGATCAAACAGCGACAAAGATTCAGTCTGTCTGCCTTTATCATTCCTCCTCCACAAACATCCCTAAATACAGGCTAGTTGATTATTCACTGTTTATGGGACTTCCCTGTGCAAATTCACCTCAAATGTTTTGCTTACATCTTAACAGTAAAGATCCTTCAAGAAACATATGAAGTATGTTGGACATCCTGAGCCTATGGTAGTAAGCATAGCAAGTAAGAAACATAGGAACAAAGGAGTAGGCCATTCAGCCCATTGAGCCTGCTCCGCCATTCAATTAGATCATGGCCGATCATCTACTCAATGCCATTTTCCCACGCTATCCCCATATCCCTTGATGTCATTAGTGTTCTTTTATTTCTGTCTCTTACAGGCTTGTTGGAATAAATGGCCTTTTTTCTGCTCCTTAAGTTTCTTAATTGCTCACATATATATCAGCGAATCTCCCACAAAATAACTCAGGTTGAGTTAGAGAATATGCTTAGTGTGACATCCGAAATGCGACACCTGAAGATTGATGGCCAAAGTGTGACACAAAATAACACGACAGTTCATTACATTCAAGCAAATATCCCAAGGCATTGCTCATGGTTAGCCAGAGGACATGAAGTTATGTAACAAGTGGGTTATGAAATTTAATACATAATGCACTTTCAGGGCTACTTTTCTAGTCACTTCCCTTGCTTTTGATTAGTATGTGTCGTGTACACTCAAGTCTGATTTGCTGATGGTTTACTTTGAAACAGTCAGCAAAATGTGACTCTAAAGTATGAAATGGGAAATATGATAGCAAGTAAGAAACATAGGAACAAAGGAGTAGGCTATTCAGCCCATCGAGCCTGCTCCACCATTCAATTACCTCAACGCCATTTTCCCACACTATCCCCATATCCCTTGATGTCATTAGTGTCCAGATATCTATCAATTTCTGCCTTGAACATGTTCAATGATTGAGCTTCCACAGCCCTCTGGGGTAGAGAATTCCAAAGATTCACCACCCTCTGAGTGAAGAAATTCCTTCTCATCTTGGTTTTAAATGGCCTTCCCCTTATTCTGAGACTGTGTCCCCTGGTTCTAGGCTCACCAGCCAGGTGAAACATCCTATCTACATCTACCCTGTCACGCCCTATAAGAATTTTCTAAGTTTCAATGAGATCACCTCTCATTCTTCAAAACTCTAGAGAATACAAGCCCAGTTTCCTCAACCTCTCCTCATAAGACAATCCCACCGTCCCAAAGGTTAGTCTGGTGAACCTCCATGACACTTCCTCTATGGCAAGTATATCCTTCTTTAAATAAGGAGACCAAAACTGTACACAATACTCCATGTGTGGTCTTACCAAGGCTCTATATAATTCCAGCAAGACATCTTTACTCCTGTACTCAAATCCCCTTGCAATGAAGGCCATTTGCCTTCCTCATTGCTTCCTGCATTTGCCTGCTAGTTTTTACTGACTCATGAACAAGGACACCCAGGTTCCTTTGGATATCAACACTTCCCAACCTCTCACCATTTAAGAAATATTCTGTCTTTTTGTTTTTTCTATCAAAATGGATAACTTCACACTTATTCACATTATATTCCATCTGCCATGTTATTGCCGATTCACTTAGCCTGTCCAGGTCCTCTTGAAGCCTCCTTGCATCCTTCTCACAATTTACATTCCCACCTAGTTTTTTGTCATCAGCGAATTTGGAAATATTACATTTGGTCCCCACATCCAAATCATTAATATAGATCGTGAACAGTTGTGGCTTCAAGGCTTGATCCTTGTAGTACCCCATTAGTAATAGTCAGCCAAATAAGACTAATACAGGAAATGTGTCCTTCATGTAAAATCTTTCTCGACATGAATATGTGTATAATCCATACCTGGTATCATTATGAATGGATAAAACACGATTTAATAGAGCACAACATTCTTCAGACTGGACACAGACAATTTTATGCAAAAATGGATGAAAGAATAAGATTTTGAAATTCACTCCCTCCACCACGTGTGCACCGTGGCCGCAGTGTATAGCATCTACGAGATGCACTGCAGCAACTCACCAAGGTTCCTTCAACAGCACCTTCCAAACCCATGACTTCTACCACCTAGAAGGACATAGGCAGTTGGAATGTGAGAACACCACCATGTGTATGTTCCATTCCAGGTCACATGCCATCTTGATTTGCAAATATATTGCCGTTCCTTCACTGTCGCTGAGTCAAAATCCTGGAACTCCCTTCCTAACAGCACATTGGGTGTACCCACGCCACACGGACTGCAGCTGTTCAACAGTTGGCTCACCATCACCTTCTCAAGGTCAGTTAGGGATGGGTGATAAATGCTGGCCTTGCCAGTGACACCCACAACACGTGAATGAATAAGAAAAGAATTGATGGCGGAGTAAGCTCGAGGGGCAGTATCACCTGCACCTGTTCCTAATGTTCCCATCATGCTGAGTACTATATTAACATACATTCTTGGAGCTGTCTAATCACATTCCAGTTTGTTATACATGCTATAGGGTATCTCAAAAAGGAAGTTGACCATATCACGCCACATATAACATAGACATTTATTTTTGCCGTGCTATATCCAATTCAATGTTACATCGGTAATCATTCGTAAAGCGACTTGGTGGCAGAGAGGAATTATCTTTGCTTCAGTAATAAGTTATCAGAAGAATATTATGGGATACTGTACAATGTAGAATTAAAGCATTCTCCCTGTGTAAATTTACACACAACAATGTCTGATTACACTATATAGGCTTGGGAATTATAATGTTGCTACCCTTGGAGAGACACTATTTGAATATCCTACTTATAGGGGAATTATGTAGTGCACTGATTTAGCGCACTGGTTTTCAGCCCCAGGATATGGATCCAATTGGCCCAGATTAATGGAATAGAATTTTTTTTCTCTGATGGACGGGGGTTATTTTTCTCCAAGGCTAATTAAGTAAAAGTCCATTAGCAACTATACATGGAGCCCAGCTACAATGAATGCTCGTCCAGTGGCTCTATGTAAAGTCAAACAATTACAATGCTCAATTAATTCATCACTTAACTGAACCAAATGTGACACTTCTGGTCAAGAGTGAAATTATTGCCTGTTTTACTATAAAATTAAAAGATAAGCTAACTGTTTAGTTCATAAGTAATGTGATAAATAATAGAAAACCGTGTTTGTTGTTTATGCAGTGACAAATTCTACAAAGAGCTTTTTTAATTATGCTTTCTGGTTCAACTACAGGAAAATAGTTGATCTCGGGATCAGAATACATTTTGCAGAGCACAATACTATTTTCATGTTAGACTTGTAATCTGAAATGGCAGAGAATGAAACATTCCTTTCACATCAGTGTACCTGCATTACTGTTTGATTATTTCATTGATAAAGATACAGCACATTTAAACTTAGCTGATTGCTTTCTGTGAGTGCACTCAAACTTTTGATTTGATGAAAATGTTGATCAATAAGTTCCTGATGCAGTGATATTTTTGCAACAAATAAACTCTCCTTATTAAAGGATTCCAATGTTTCTCCTGGTTTCATTGTTCAAAATTCTAACCTAATTTTGACCACCTTAACATCAGCCTGTGGAACTACTAAAGGTCTGCCTGATTATGATTCTGCTTTTCCTGTGGCTGCCATGTGGTAAAAACTCGATGTAATTGTATTTGGGCCATAAACATTAGATTTTGTTTTTTAATTTTATTTCAAGTGGCTTTCCCCAATGACTCCCATAGTATTACCCCTTGCCTAATGTGGAACTAAGCTTTACAAACCAGCAAAGTCCCAGATTGAATTTTTACTCAGTGTTGTGTTTGATGATTTCAGCTGGGTTGTCGAGGTGGTAGAGGTTGTGGGTTTGGAAGGTGCTGTCCAAGGAGCCTTGATGACTTGCTGCAGTGCATCTTGTAGATGGTACACAATGCTGCCACTGTGCATTGGTAGTGGAGGGAGTGGAATGGTTAAGGTGGTGGATGAGGTACTAATAAGTCGGCTGCTTTGTCCTGGATGGTGTTGAGCTTCTTGAGTGTTGTTGGAGCTGAACTCGTCCAGGCAAGTGAGGAGTATTCCATCACATACCTAAAATGTGTTTTGTAGGTGGTGGACCAGCTTTGGGGAGTCAGGAGGTGAGTTACTCTCCACAGCCACCCTAGCCTCTGACCTGCTTTTGTAGCCACAATATTTATGTGGCTAGTCCAGTTCAGTTTCTGGTCAATAATAACCCTCAAGATGTTGATAGTTGGGGATTCAGCGATGGTAATGCCAGTGAATGTCCAGGGGCGATGGTTAGGTTCAATCTTGTTGGAGATAGTTATCACCTGGCACTTGTGTGGCATGAATGTTACTTGCCACTTAGCAGACCAAGCCTGAATATTGTCCAGGCCTTGTTGCATTTGGATGTGGACTGCTTCAGTTTCTGAGGAGTCGTGAATGGTGCTAAACATTGTGCAATCCTAAGCAAACATCCCCACTTCTGACCTTATGATGGAAGGAAGGTCATTGATGAAGCAGCTGAAGATGTTTCAGCTGAGGACACTACCCTGAGGAACTACTGCAGTGATGTCCTGGAACTGAGATGATTGACTTCGAACAGCAACAACCATCTTCCTTTGTGCTAGGAATGACTCCAAACAACAGAGAGTTTTCCCTCTGATTCTCATTGACTCCAGTTTTGCTAGGCCTCCTTGATGCCACTCTCGGTCAAATGTTGCCTTGATGTCAAGGACAGTCACTCTCACCTCATCTCTGGAGTTCAGCTCTTTTGTCCACATTTGGACTAAGGCTATAATGTGGTCAGGAACTGCGTGACCCTGGCAGAACGCAAACCAAGTGTCAGTGAGCAGTTTATTGCTGAGTAAGTGCCGCTTGATAGCACTGTCGATGACACCTTCCACCAATTTGCTGATAATCGAGAGTAGACAGATGGGGCAGCGTTGGATTTGTCCTGCTTTTTGTGGGCGGCACATATCTGGGCAATTTTCCACATTGCCAGGTAGATGCCAGTGTTAAAGTTGTACAGGAACAGTTTGGCTGGGGGCACGGCTAGTTTTGGAGTATGAGTCTTCAGTCCTATTGCTGGAAAGGCGCCAAGGCCCATAGCCTTTGCAGTATCCAGTACCTTCAGCCATTTCTTGATATCACGTGGAGTGAATCGAATTGGCTGAAGACTGGCATCTGTGATGCTGGGGACCTCTGGAGGAGGCTGAGATGGATCATCCACTCGGCACTTCTGGCTGAATGGTTACAATTGCTAAAGCCCTGTCTTTTACACTCTTGTGCTGGGCTCTCCCATCATTGAGTATGGAGTTATTTGTGGAGACTCCTCCTCCTGTTATTTTTGAATTGTCCACCACCATTCACGATTGGATGTGAAAGGAATTTAGAGCTTAGATCTGATCCATTGGTTGTGGGATTGCTTAGCTTTGTCTATTGCATGCTAGTTCCACTGTTTGGCACACAAGTAGTCCTGAACTGTAGCTTCACCAGATGGACACCTTTTTAGGTATGGCTGGTGCTGTTCCTGGCATGCTCTCCTGCAGTCTTCAATGAACCAAGGCTGATCCCCTGGCTTGGTAATAATGGTAAAGTTGGAGGGGATATGCCGGGCCATGACTGTGGTTGAGTACAATTCTGCTGCTGCTGATGGCCCACAGCACCTCATAGATAGTCAGTTTTGAGCTGCTAGATTTGTTTGAAATCCATTCCATTTAGTACAGTGGTAGTGCCACACAACACGATGGAGGGTATCCTCAATGTGAAGGCAGATCTTCATCTCCACCATGACTGTGTGATGGTCATTACAGATACATCTGCGACAGATAGATTGGTGAGGACGAGGTCAAATAGGTTTTTCCCTCATGTTTGTTCCCTCACCACCTGTCGCAGACGCAGACTAGGACTTTAGGACTTGGCCAGCTTGGTTTGTAGCGGTGCTACCGAGCCACTCTTGGTGATGGACATTGAAATCCTTCACCCAGAGTATATTCTGTGCCCTTGCTATCCTCTACAAGAGCAGGTCAGAGGCTAAGAATCTTGCAGCGAGTAACTCACCTCCTGATTCCCCAAAGGCCTGTCCACAATCTATAAGGCGCAAGTCAGGAATGTAATGGAACACTCCCCACTTGCCTGGATGAGTGCAGTCCCAGCAACACTGAAGAAGCTGGACACCATTCAGGGCAAAGCAGCCCGCTTGACTGGCACTCCTTCCACAAACATTCACCCCCTCCACTCCCTCCACCGCCGATGCACAGTGGCAGCAGTGTGCACTATCCACAAGATGCACTGCAAAAACACACCAAGGTTCCTTAGATAGCACTTTCCAAACCCACAACCACTACCATCTAGAAGGACAAGGGCAGCAGATTACACTAACTGGAAATTCCCCTCCAAGTCACTCACCATTCTGTCTTGGAAATATATCGCCATTCCTTCACTGTCGCTGGGTCAAAATCCTGGAACTCCCTCCCTAACAGCACTGTGGGTGTACCTACACCACATGGACTGCAACGGTTTAAGAAGGCAGCTCACCACAAGCTTCTCAAGGGCAATTAGGGATGGGCAATAAATGCTGGTCTAGCCAGTGAAGTCCAAATCCCTTGAATGAATAATTTAAAAAAGTGTTTCTTCCAATTGGGGTTCAACATGGAGCAGAACTGATTCATCACTGAGTGGGGGTAGAGGGTGGATGGGTGGGGAATTGATGGTAATCAGCAGGAGGTTTCCTTGTCCATGTTTGACTTGATGGAGGCCAGAGACAGGCTGCTAGCCTGGGGTCTGGTTTTCTTTTCTGTGGTTAAACCTCAATTGAAGCCAGATTTCAAAAGCTGCATAATTAAAACAATTCAAACAGATCAAGTCTCAATCATGCGACAGGGTGGTTTTGGGTCAAGTCATTCAGCTAATGATACACTTTAAGGACCCTCATTAAAACCCATGGTATTTTGAGCAGGTAACTGTGGAGCCATTGGCATAATATTGGAGATGAGGAGTCACAAATAGCTCAGCTTTTGTCCAGAACTGGCTGCGGCAGATGTCTCATCTTCTAGTCCTTTGTGTTGGCTTGGCTGGAATGTTCATACAATGTAAAGGGGGTGTCACATTCCAGGAGGATCATGAATTAACCTTTGTCGATTGGAATGGTTTAAAATCTTCCAAAGCTACCATCATGTGACCAGCTGCGGCCACTTTATCAGCCCAGCAACTGTCCATTTAAAAAAATCAGGATTTAAACAAGAGAATATGGAAGAGAAACAATTTTCTCTTAGATTTTTTTCTTCCTGCCTTCTCGGCATGACACGAGTTACATGTTGGCAAATCCAAGTAGGGATGACAGATTTCCTTCCCTAAAGGGCATTGGTGAACAGATGGTTTTTTTCAAAGGCCATCGTCCTATCATCCACACCCAGAAAGGCTGGCCCAAGCTCAGAAGCAGGCTGTCCACCTGTTGTCATGCCAACCCAAAGCACCTAGCAACAGAAGCTGGAACAACCCAATTGTGCTGGTGCCCGAGCTGGACACAACCAAAATCCCACAAAGAGTCCAAAGTCCCTTTACAGCACCCCAATCTCCTGACCCTCAGCCTAACCACAGTCCCTGGGTTTGAATAGCTGAATCCACAGGTTAGCAAGGTGGTCAGGGAGAAGCTAAGCTGGATAAGAGCAATTCAGTCCTATGATCAAAGAGCCTGACACACACAGAGTGAGATACTCAGCTTTCCCCTATGGATAGCCCAGAGCAGCTTGATGATTGCTCACCCCCTGAGTGCTAATCACCCTGTAAAAACCTCTTTAGGGGGCACTTAATCAAGAGTTGGACAGGCAGAGCTCTGAAACCAATGACTTTGCTCAGGGCTGATCCCCAACAGAAGAAATGCAGAACTCTAACCCTGAATAGACTTTCCCAAGAGACAGATTTTGAACCTTCCCAAGTCAACCTGCCCATTTCACATCCTAGGAAAGAACAATGTCCATGCCGCTGCACTAACCCAGGTTTAAACCTCAAAAAGAAAATGCAGCAGGGAACTCCCATTGCCCCTGCTAGCTGTGTGTCAGACATGCCAGTGTGAATGAGAGAATGCATGTAGACTTCTTTACTTCCTATTCTTCCTTCATAAGATCACATATATGAAAAAAAAATGAAATAGAATTCTTTTTTTTTCCTTTGAGGCAGCGAGGAATGTCAGGGGGCTAAAGCCTCACACTACATATTCATATATATATATATATATATATATAAAACCTTATGGCCAATTTCCAAAATTTTAAAACTGGACAATTACCTTTTTAAAATGGCTGAAGCTATGTCTGCCTGTGACGCTAAACAAAGGGGCTCAGGGCAATATCACAGAAACTTGTGCCTTGTTATTAAGAGACACTAATGACTCCTGTGGGCAGCAGAGACCAAATTCAAAGGGAATTATACAAAGGCAATTTGCATAATCCAGGCCTGGCCAACCAGAGCCAATCCATCTGCTAGGACAAAGGACCCTGCAAACATCCCTTTAAGAATTAATGGTTGGAACATTAACAGTCTCAGGGGCCCAGACAAAGAGCTACACACCCTTTGTCAAAGCCAAAGCAAAGAGATGAGAGTCATGTGACATGCCCCCCCTCCCTCGCTGATGGAACCATCAGTATTGCCTTGTGGAGTTGCAAAGCTCAGCCTGCCATCTTTCTATCTGTCTAGCAGCAGCACCGAGAAGGGCTCTGTCCAGGTTTGAATGCTTTGCCCCACCTACACTGTTTCTACTAGACCTTTCATACCTTTGTCTACAAAACAGATTAATCTCTGCGTGCCTATTTCACTGTGGAAGACAACTCTACTGGAAAAGTGAATTATCCAGCACCAGTTCAGACTGCTGGCCTCTGTGAAGGAATACACCATTGGACTTTGATTCTGGACTCTGGACTCATGTGAAACAATAATTCTTTTCCCTGTGGTCTTTGACTTGGAAATTTTTCTTTCGCTATCCTTCTTTTACTGTATGAATGCACAGCAACCCACCCCTCCCCATTTTGAGCGTGTGCAAATAAATTAACCCTCTGATTTCATCCTAAATTGAGTTTGCTGCGGGGTTATTTATAGGAAATTGAATCTCATCAAAACTGAGGGGTCGGGAAACACGTCATTGCTTATAAAGGGAGAAGCAAATCAAAACATCTTTCTGTTTACTGACAGGTAGTGAGAGGAGAAATCAGGGATGTTTAAGTCAACCCCTGCTCCTGTCTGTAATAGTCACCATTACTAAGACGTGCTTTTAATTCCAGATTGATTAATTGAATTTAGGCTCCACCAGCTGCCATAGGGGTTTGAATTAATGTCCCCAGAACAATAACCTGGGACTCTAGATTGCTAGCCCAGTGACCAAGTACTGGAGTATTGCCAAGTACCAAGTACCAACTGAGTTTTCAACATGTCTTGCAGCCAGCTTGAGGCCACTATATTCAGGGCATTATATTCACTAAACAAAAAAGAAAAGCACTAAAAAATTATCCAAAACCGATTAACAGGTAATACTGAATTACTAAAATGTTTCTGGAAAATAGATAAATAAAAGGTTGAATACCACACTTCCCTAAAGGTTCTCAGTACTCATAGATGTGGTTATGAATTTAATTTGTTATCGAAGTATAATGTAACATAATGTAAGAGTAAAGTAAATTTAAGTAAGATTAAACTAAAAAGGTTTTTCTGCATTTTGATAATCACTATAAAAGTTGAAAAACATCTTGTAAAATGACTGAAATGTATTTAATGCAAGGTTGATGGCAAGGTGTTGAGATTTCAACATTTTCTCTTAGAATGTGTATTTTTAACAAAAATTTCAATCTAAGACATGCTCAGTACTAGAGTGACACTTGTGCTGAATTGATCTGTACTGACTCTTATCCACTGAACCTGGAACAGGAACTAAACTGATAATTATTATGAATAATTAATTGAAATTGTCTAAAATTGTGACTTGTCCTAATTGGGTAGCAGTTGGTATGCATTTTGCCTATTTTTCAGCTATAAAATTGGCATATTATATAACACTTCTGACATGAAGTTCTGTACCTAATCTGCACTAGCGGTATGATTCTCGTCATATTGATCCCCACGTTTTCTAGGTATCCCTAGTGTTTGCCTGTAAGCAGAATATATGCAAAAAAGGGGTTCTGCACCTTTTTGAGGATCCATATGCTAAATTCATGAAAGGTTACATGAAATGTGCTCCATGATTTTCTGCCTAGATTTTCCAGATCTAAGAAGAGGAACTGAGAGAAGCAGGAGTCATCCTTCAAGTGCTGTAACACTACAGTGGCCACTGGCAAACCACGCTCAGCCCTCAATAGCTCCCTCTCCATCTCTTGAATGAGGCCCGAGGCCTAATTTCCATGAGAAAAAGTAGTGCTTGAAAGGTACTTACCTCTTCCATGCTGCAGTCCTTGCCTCCATTTAACTGCTGGTTTCCTGAAGATAAAAAAAACTTGGCTGGCCAGTGTTAAACCTGAATCACAGATAAAATTTTAGACACATTAAAACCAGATGTATGGAAGTTTGAGTTGGGTTCGGGTTTGACTTTTTTTTTCCGCCTTTACTTCCCACTCGACCCAAACCCATCTGATTTTGGGAGTTAAGATTAGTCCCATTAGGGTCTTTCAATCTGATTGGTTATGGAGGCGCGATGTAGTTTGCCTGGCTCCATCAGGTCCCAGATGCCCTACAATGGGCCCTGCACAGTTTTTGATTTATAATTACCCAAATTTCCAGCGCAAATGCCCACAAAGTACGTGAGAAAATAAAAGTGTAATGAGCAGTGAGTGCCATTTGACACAAATACCTATAGTATGTTTTTGGAATATTCACTCCTGCCACCACCGACAGACAGTGGCAGCAGTGTGTACCATCTACAAGATGCACTGCAACAACTCACCAAGGCTCCTTCGGCAGCACCTTCCAAAACCGCGACCTCCACCACCTAGAAGGACAAGGGCAAAAGATGCAAGGGGAGACAACCCCCTGCAAGTTTTCATCCAAGTCACACACAATAGTTGTTTGGTAGCACAGAGTTTGAGTATTGCTGAATAAAAGGATGACTGAGCTTTTCATCTTGCACTTATCAGGACTCTCACAAGAATACCAATATAAAGGGAAAAACAACAATTTATACTATATGTGAATAGAGTGCTGATTGGTTGGGAAGTGGCATTGCCATGGAGAATGCACCACTGCTGGTGACTAACAGTTAACTGCCAAGCATTGTTTGAAATTTAAACCAGGCAGGTTGACCCTGATTGATCAAGACATTGCCCTGAGGAATGAGTCAGCAAATGGCTGTCAGCACCATTCAGCCAATCAGCGCTCTCTTCACATAAAGTATAAATTGTTGTTTTCCCCAGTATATTGGTATTCTTGCGAGTGTCCTGATGAGTGCAAGATGAAAAGCTTAGACATGTGTCTTTTTTCACACACAATCTTGACTTGGAACTATATCGCTGTCCCTTCAGTGTCACTGGGTCAAAATCCTGGAACTCCCTTCCTAACAGTACTGTGGGTGTTCCTACAACACTTGGACTATAACGGCTCGAGAAGCCACTTTCTCAAAGGCGATTATGGATGGGCTACAAATGCTGGCCCAGCTGGCGACACCCACATCCCATGAACAAATAGATTTTAAAAAACCCTGGAGTAGCACATTTCTTTTGCTTGAAGTGATGAAGTTAGTGGGGAAGCTGCCTTTAAAGTAGCTAAACTGGGTCTCCTTTTAACAAGCAATGGTGTTTGAAATGAATAGTTACATAACTGAGCTTCATAGGGCTTGTTTTTAATATATTGGACATCTATCTTTGAATTGCTTTAAATTAACTCTGAGCTCAAGCAGACTATTAAACTTCCATTAAGTTTAAAAGCGCCAAGAGGCAAGAACAGAAAGTCTCTCACACATAAACAAATGTGAATAAGCCTTTAATTATAAAAAAATCAAAGTTAACAGGAATGTGAGAATGTTACTAAACAGCAAGTGTGGAGTATTACAATGAGCCAAAATGTATTTTTGTCTGACATGCTATTGATTCTCCAGTGGAAGTAAATGACTGAACGTAGACTTTTCAGCTCCTTCAGAGCTGGTAATTGTGGAGAAAGTGGAGTGGTTCTCAATTCTTTAACAAATCAATGTCTCTTTCAAGAGGACAAAGATGTCCACACATCCTGATTATGTACAGCTGACTGTTCTTTATTTGTCTCTAGAATTGCACAGATGTTGGCTTGAACAATTCTCTGTTGCAATGGTTTTGTGACTGTGCAGTACAGAGTATGAACTAATCAGTTTGCAATCAAATTTACTGGGACCAAAGTTCCTCAGCATATCTCTCCAGTCTCCTGCCAAATGCCAGCTGTTGATCCAGGACTCCTTCATTTTGGGATGTCTTTTGTTCACTGACCTATTCTGGATCCTGTTTTGGCAAAAACCTCGATTTAAAAATTATCATTGTCCCTCTATGACTTTGCCTCTCTTTCCTCCAGCCCTACAATCCTCCAATATCTCTACATTCCTCCAATTCTGGCCCCTTGCACATCCCTCCCTGCTTCTTCACTTCTCCGCTTAAGGACATTCCTCAAAATCTACCTCTTTGACAAAACTTTTGGTCACCCATTCTAATATCTCCTTAAGTGGCTTGGTGACAAATATTGTCTGATAGTGTGCCTGTGAAACACCTTAAGATGTATTTACTCTGATAAAAATGTTTTATAAATGCAAGTTGTTGTTACAATAAAGGGGTAAAACCATTTCCCCCATCCCTTACAAGTTAATTTATGCTGAAGAGGCAAAGCCAATGTGGGGTGGGGGGGGATGCTAGGGAACCTCTCAGTTCCCTTTAACTGAGCATAGTTGGCACCCTGCGTATCCATAGAGACCAGTATGCCCAGTGAGGTGTGGAGTAGCAACTTTCACATGGACAGAAATGGGTCCCACTGGTGTGATCCTGGACAAAGAGATTATTACCTGGATCATGCAGAAACCTAAAGCAATACTTTACAAAGTTTTCCTCCGTAGATCCCCTTGCTGAGGGGGTTGAGCAGAACATGGTGGGTTCAGGGTTGGGGGAGTGGTTGATGACCTGGGATGGCCACACCCCAATGCTAGAAAGGCACCTGAATTCATATGTGGAGTGGGTGGTAGCAGTGATTCATCTTATCACTGATTATGTCTCCCTTTGACTATGCATCCTCCAGCAGAGTCAGCCCTGGAGGACTCTGACACTCCAACCCCAGTGCAACATGAGAATTTCAGCTCCATTGTTATATAGAAAAACAAACACTATTTGCCATTTTTTTTTTAATGACAGAGTTGTTTCAAGGGTGTACTAGTTTGGCTTTGATTGCTTGAGAGGATACTGCCTGAAGTTCCTGGTTTCACATTTACATGGACCTGTTATATTGGCTAACAACACAGAGAGAAGTAAAAATTTCAAGGGGCAAGCCAACTGCAACAATGATGAATGCTCATATCTGTGCTGAATTTAACTTTCATCATTCAAACAAGAACCAAACTGTGATTAGGGAGGGTGATAATGTGTAGTGCCATTGGTCAACAGTAGGACATTTCTAACCCATTTTGTTAACACATAGGGTAGAATTTTATGTTCCCTGTGTGTAAAATAGTGCGCGGGGATATTGGGCGAGCGTCCCAACCTCATCACGCACTTGCGCGATATTTCACTCAGAGGGCGCACGCGCGTGCCAGACCAGCGCTCACTGTTAATTAAGTGGCCAGTTAAGGCCCCTAGGAGTCCAATTGAACGTGATTTTTTTCCTTGCCCATGCAATTTCCAGGTCGTTGCACAGGCAAAACGGGCAGGCAGCCAGCCGACGTTTTCACAAACCTCATCCAGGCATGGAATAAAAAGGATCAGCAGCATTGCCAGTGTGAAGAGTGAGGTATTTTCGATATAGTTTGGTGCTGGTTGCTTATTGGTACTTGGCAGCTTCATCTCTGTTCTGGGCTTCATTGTTAGCATTTCTAGGCTTCATTTCAGGACTCTTTGCTGTCTGCAAGGCCCTCAGAGGATTCAGACCGTGTGGACCCTTCCAGGTGTCAGCCAGCCTTCCCTTACCCTGCTAATGGGGATTGGGGCCTCCACTGGAGGTACCTCCTCTGAGGAGGAAGAGAGGGGCAGAAGGGAGAGGAGGCCAGGTGTCCCTGTGCAGCTTCCAGAGGAGCAATCTGTGGGAGGAGAGGCGCAGGCACAAGGGGCGCAGGGCCAGCAGGTAGTCAAGGACAGAAGGGGCCATGGAAGACACCACTATCCTGCTGCCAGGGTTTACAGGCGACGATGCAGCTACCTCAATATGTCCGAGTTGCAATGCTGAAGGAGGCTCTGCCTCTCAAGGGAGACAGTGACCTCCATTTGTCAGATGATCGGTTCCGACACACCATACCAGTGGCTCTGAAGGTCATAGTGGCCTTCAACTTATATGCCTCCAGCTCTTTCCAGGGGTCAGTGAGGAATCTGTGTGAAGTGTCCCAATCAGCTGTCCATAGTTACATCAAGCTTATGACAGAAGTTCTGTTCAGGTGGGTACTGACCTTTATTCTTTACCATACGGACGTTGCCAGCCAGGCTGAGCAAGCCAGAGGGTTTTCAGCGATTGGGTTCCCCCGCATCCAGGGTGCCATCGACTGCACAAGTGTGGCCATCAAGGCACGAGAGGGTCAGTCAGGTGCCTTCGTCAACAGGAAGGGATTCCACTCCATGAACATTGCTGGGAGTCGGAGCAGAGTGGACCTGTGGGAGACAGTCGGGAGCTGAGGAGTGCCTATAAATACAGACCGAGGATTGAAGAGCGGCCTACCTTGTTGGGCGTCAGTACGGAGCGGACCTACGAGAGACAGTCGGGAGCTGAGGAGCATGTTGTTTCAGTTGCTTTGAGGCTGCAGTTTGGGAAAAAGAGAGGAGAAGCAACTGCGACATCACAGGATGCTCATTGATTGGCAGGTAAGTGCTCAGTCTAAGGGACAGTGTGTGAGAAAACAGCTTAGGACAGGTGAGTTCAGGTAGATCTATAAATAAAAATAACTAAAACTTTAAAATAATAAACCAAAAATTGAAAACTAAAATTAAAATAAAACAATAAAGATAAGGAAAGCAATAAAAATAAAGCAATTTAAACAAACATTTAAAACACATACTTATGTAGTTAAGAAGCATATAACCTTTAGTTGTCAGTGGTACTAGCATTCAAAGAACACAATAAATTGTAGCATACATAGGCAGAAAGTAATTAAAGTAAATTAACTAAATAACATAAATTAGAAGGGTGGGCAGGTGTTATGTTGCAGCTGTGAAACGTGGGAGCTTTTGGATGTCAAGGTGATCCATGACAAACACGTCTGCAGGAAGTGTAAGCAGCTTGAGGAATTCTGGATCAGAATTATTGATCTAGAAGCCGAAATGCAGACACTGCACAACATAAGGGAGGGGAAGAAATACCAGGATACTTTGTTGCAGGAAACAGTCACGCCTCTTTGAAGAGGGTCATTTGTTTTGACCAGCAGTGAAAGACAGGAGGATCAGTGAGGCAGGTATTGGGACCGAGCAGACAGTAATGGAGA
This sequence comes from Cetorhinus maximus, assembly GCF_964194155.1. Taxonomy (NCBI): domain Eukaryota; kingdom Metazoa; phylum Chordata; class Chondrichthyes; order Lamniformes; family Cetorhinidae; genus Cetorhinus; species Cetorhinus maximus. The sequence continues at coordinate 75,585,579 of NC_135888.1, forward strand.
AGCCTCAGGCTTTGCAATTGTCAAACAGGTTTGAGGTGCTCACCTCATGGTGGATGAAAGTGAGGTCTGCAAGGCAGATGAGCTAGCTGGCCATGGCACCATGGTACAGGGGGAGCAAAAAAGTAATGTTGTGGTAGCAGGGGATAGTATAGTGAGGGGGATTAACACTATTCTCTACAAGAAAGAGTGAGAGTCCAGACGGCTATGTTGCCTGCCCAGTGCCAGGGTTTGGGACATCTGCTCAGGAACTTGCAGTAGGATGGGGAGGATCCAGTTGCTGTGGTCCACATAGGTATCAATGACATAGGTGGAACTAGGAATTTTTTTCTGCAAAGTCAGTATGAGAAGCTTGGTACCAAATTAAGAAGCAGAACCTCAAAGGTAATAATCCCTGAATTATTACCCGATCCACATGCAAATTGGTATAGGACAAATAAGATCACAGAGATGAATGCGTGGCTCAAAGACTGGAGTGGGAGATGTGGGTTCCAGTTTGTGGGGCACTGGGAAAAGTGGTGGCTGTACCATTGGGATGGTTTACACCGTGCTGGGATGGGTGTCCTCGCAAATCGCACAACTGGGCAAGTAGAGAGGACTTTAAACTAAACAAGAGGGATGAGAGATCAAGCTTGGGTAGAGGTAGCAATCCAAGGTGTAGAGTCAAGATAGGAGAACAAAATAGTAATATGAGAAATGAGGGTCAGAGAATGGCAGGAAGGGACAGAGAGAAAAAACCTAAGAATACATCAACAGTCAAGGTGAGATGTTACAAAGGTAACAAAAAGACAAAACTGAAGGCTCTCTATCTGAATGCACGTAGCATTCATAACAAAGTAAATGAATTGATGGCCCACATTGAAGTAGATGAATATGATCTGATAGTAATTCTGAGAAGTGACTGCAGGTCGACAAATGTTGAGCCCTGAATATTGAGGGATACATGACATTCAAGAAAAATAGGAAGCTAGGTAAAGATGGAGGAGAGCATTTTTAATCAAAAAGAGCATTGGTGCAATAGTTAGAGATGACCTTGGTTCAGGAGATCAGGATGTAGAATCGGTTTGGGTGGAGATGAGGAATAATAGGGAAAAAGAGTCATTAGTGAGAGTGGTCTACAGGCCCCTAACAGTAGCCACAGTGTAAGACAAAGTACTCAAGAGAAAATATTGTGCTTATGATAAAAGGACAGCAATAATCAGGGGTGATTTTAATCTACACATAGGGGAGAATTTTCTCCCTGTCAAGTGGGCCGGTTGGGAGTGGGCGCGGGTGGGCACGGAACCAATTGCCATCTGCAATCAGCTGCGCACCACCATTTTAATTGGCCCACCCAGTGTGACGTGCACCCGGTAGCGCTGTGCGGGCAGGGGGAGGAGAGAGAATCAGGGCCTGCGCTCTTTCGCACTTGCGCGCGGAAGAGCACAGAAATCTCTCTGAGGCACAGAGCTGCCTCAGGGAGATAAAGTTCAAATTGAAAGTTTGTAAAAAAGAAAGAATAAAATTATTCAGACATGTCCCCTCATGTGACAGTGTCACATGAGCTGGGACACATTTATGAATTGTCAATTTTTAAAAAATTTAATTAAACCTTCACAAAACCTCATCCCGCCCATGGGTGAGGCTTCACGAAAAACATAAAGGCTGCTTGGGCTCTTCGCCTGCCTGCCAACCTTAAGATTCTGGCCCAGGTTCCGATGGACTACATCCTAGGGTCTTAAAAGGGGTGGCTAATGAGGTAGTCAATGCGCTGGTGTTAATTTTCCAAAATTCGCTAGATTCTAGAAAGTAGCAAATATAACCTCTCTATTGAAGGAGAAAGGGAGGCAGAAAAAAAGAAACTATAGGCCAGTTAACTTGATGGCTGTTATGGGGATGTTGTTAGAATCGATCATTAAGGAGGTTATAGCTGGGCACTTAGAAGAGCTCAATGGAACTGGGAAGAGTCAGCATGGTTTTGTGAACGGAAAATCATGTTTAACCAATTTATTGGAGTTTTTTTAAGGAGTAACATGTGCAGTGGATAAAGGGGAGCCTGTAGACGTACTGTACTTAGATTTCCAGAAGGCATTTGATAAGGTGCCACATCAAAGGTTATTACAGAAAATAAAAGTGCATGGTGTAGGGGGGTAACATATTAGCATGGACAGAGGATTGGCTGGCTGGCAGAAAGCAGAGAGTATGAATAAATGGGTATTTTTCGGATTGGCAGGATATGATGAGTAGTATCCCACAGGGGTCAAAGCTGGGGCCTCAATTTATTATTACAATTTACATAAATGATTTAGATGAGGGGAGTGAAGACATGGTAGCTAAATTTACAGATGACACAAATATAGATAAGGAAAGTATGTTGTGGAGAGGACATGAGGTTGTAGATGGGTGTAGATAGGTTGAGGGAGTGGGCAAAGATCTGGCAAATGGAGTTTAATGTGGGAATATGTGAAGTTGTTCACTTTGGCAGGAAGAACAAAAAGCAGAGAATTACTTAAATGGAGAGCGGCTGCATAATTCCGAGGTGCAGAGGGATCTAGGTGTTCTACTACATGACTCACAAACAGTTAGTATGCAGGTACAGTAAGTAATTAATGGAGTGCTGTCCATTATTATGAGAGGGGTTGAAAATAAAAGTAAGGATGTTATGCTTCAGTTATAAAGAGCATTGGTGAGACTGTACCTTGAACACTGTGTGCAGTTTTGGTCTCCTTATTTAAGGAATGATGTAAATGCACTGGAGGTGGTTCAAAGGAGGTTTACTAGATTGATACCTGGAATGAGTGGGTTGTCTTATGAGGAAAGGATGGACAGACTGGGCTTGTTTCTAAGTTTAGAAGAGTGAGGGGTGACTTGATTGAAGTATACAAGATCCTGAACGACCTTGACAAGGTGGAAAACAAAAACAGAATTACCTGGAAAAACTCAGCAGGTCTGGCAGCATCGGCGGAGAATAAATCAGTTAACGTTTCGAGCCTTCATGGCCCTTCGGCAGAACTGAAGCATAGTTAGAAGAAGGGAGAAATATAACTGGTTTAAGGTGGGTGGGGGTGGGGGGGGGGTTGGTGGGGGGGAGAGAGACATTGAGGGTGTGGTGATTGTGGAGATGAGCAGATAATCAAAAGATGTCACAGACAAAAGGGTCAAAGAGGTATTGAAGGTGGTGATATTTGTCTAAGAAAAGTGCTAATTAAGAATGGAAGACAGGATATTCAAAGTACAGCTCTAGTGGGGGTGGGGTGGAAAGACTAACGAGGTTTTAGTTTTAGATTTAAAAATAATGGAAATAGGTGGGGAAAGAAGAATCTATATAAATTATTGAAAAAAAAGCAGGGGGGGGGGTGGGGGGAGAAACGGGGTGGGGATGGGGGGAGGGGGAGTTTAAGATCTAAAGTTGTTGAATTCAATATTCAGCCTGGAAGGCTGTAAAGTGCCTAGTCGGAAGATGAGGTGCTGTTCCTCCAGTTTGCGTTGGGCTTCACTGGAACAATGCAGCAAGCCAAGGACAGACATGTGGGCAAGAGAGCAGGGTGGAGTGTTAAAATGGCAAGCGACAGGGAGGTTTAGGTCTTTCTTGCGGACAGACCGCAGGTGTTCCGCAAAACGGTCGCCTAGTTTGCGTTTGGTCTCTCCAATGTAGAGGAGACCGCATTGGGAGCAACGAATGCAGTAGACTAAGTTAGGGGAAATGCAAGTGAAATGCTGCTTCACTTCAAGAGACCAAACGCAAACTGGGCGACCGTTTTGCGGAACACCTGCGGTCTGTCCGCAAGAAAGACCCAAACCTCCCTGTCGCTTGCCAATTTAACACCCCACCCTGCTCTCTTGCCCACATGTCTGTCCTTGGCTTGCTGCATTGTTCCAGTGAAGCCCAACGCAAACTGGAGGAACAGCACCTCATCTTCCGACTAGGCACTTTACAGCCTTCTGGGCTGAATATTGAATTCAACAACTTTAGATCTTAAACTCCCCCTCCCCCCATCCCCACCCCGTTTCTCCCCCCATCCCCCCCACCCCGCCCCGCTTTTTTTTTCAATAATTTATATAGATTCTTCTTTCCCCAACTATTTCCATTATTTTTAAATCTAAAACTAAAACCTCGTTAGTCTTTCCACCCCACCCCCACTAGAGCTGTACTTTGAATATCCTGTCTTCCATTCTTAATTAGCACTTTTCTTAGACAAATATCACCACCTTCAACACCTCTTTGACCCTTTTGTCTGTGACATCTTTTGGTTATCTGCTCATCTCCACAATCACCACACCCTCAATGTCTCTCTCCCCCCCACCACCCACCCCCACCCACCTTAAACCAGTTATATTTCTCCCTTCTTCTAACTATGCTTCAGTTCTGCTGAAGGGCCATGAAGGCTCGAAACGTTAACTGATTTCTTCTCCGCCGATGCTGCCAGACCTGCTGAGTTTTTCCAGGTAATTCTGTTTTTGTTTTGGATTTCCAGCATCCGCAGTAGCTTTTAGCTTTTTGTTTTTATCTTTGACAAGGTGGATGTCAAAAGGATGTTTCTTCTAGTGGGTGACTCCAGAACTAGGAGTTTTAAAACTAGTGGTCATCCTTTTAGGACAGAGATAAGGAGATTTTTTTTCTCTCAGAGGGTTGTGTGACTTTGGAACTTTGCCTCGGAAGGTGGTGGAGGCGGGGTCATTGAATATTTTTAAGGCAAACGTAGATAGATTCTTGTTAGGCAAGGAAATCAAACATTCTCGGGGTTAGATGGGAATGTGGAAATCGAAACACAAGAAGATCAGCCATGATCTTATCGAATGATGGCTCAGGCTCAAGGGACTGAATGGTCTACTCCTGTTCCTATTTCTTATGTTCTTATCTTCTTATGAATGTGCACATAGTGTTTGCCCACAGGAAGCAGATTCTGCAACTCTGTGCAAGGTACCCTGGCAGCTCCCATGACGTGTACATCCTCAGATACTCCCAGGTGCCGAGGCTCTTCAATGCTCCAGCTCGACTGGGTGGATGGCTGCTGGGTGACAAGGGCTATCCGTTGAAGAGATGGCTTATGATGCCTCTCCGCCACCCAAGAACAGAGGCAGAGCAGTGTTACAATACGAGTCATACCTCCACAAGGGCGGTGGTAGAGAGGACCATAGGTCTTCTCAAGATGCGCTTCCAATGTCTGGACTGTTCAGGGGGCGCATAACAATACCCCCCAGAGCAGGTGGTTCCATGCTGCATTCTCCAAAATCTGGCACTGGCAAGGGGGGACCGACTGGAGAAAGAGGATCCTGACATAGCTGCACAGGCCACAAATGATGAGTCCAGTAGTGAGTCAGAAGAGAAGCCCTGTGAGGGGAATGCTGAGGGCATGGAGACAGACATCGATAACATCTAGGGAGGCAGGGAACACCAGGGATACCTTGATCCAACACTCCTTCAGCTAGGTTACCAAAGATCAGATTTAACCACATGCCAGGGCTGCCTCCTCCATCCCAGATGTCTGAAAAGACCCATTAATTTGAACAAAAAGAATACTCAGTGCCTGTGCGATAAGGTTCAGAGCCACTTACATCTAGCATTACATACTGGCGTACCCTGCACCAATAAAACAAAAAGATGAAGCATACTCAGGCCATGACGACAAAAGCAAAATTTATTTCATTTTGACAATTCCAAACTATTTACATAAACTTCTCTGGTCTTTATTCCCACACCAGTATAGATAGAGTAAACATAAATAAACAAAAAATCACCCATGACCTGTCGCTCTTGTGCTCACGATGCCTTTAACTTACACTTGCTCACCCCTCGCTGGCACCAGCATTGGAGGCAGCCTGCTTAATCTGCTGACTCGTTGGCTTTCATGACCTTGGCGGTCGTCCTCTAGCCAGTGGAGCCATGCTGGCCCTGTCTGGGAGGGAGCGGCCAGTGCCACGGCTGGTATTTCCCCAGTCATCGCAGCCTCATCAGATGCATCGGTCACTGGTAGAGAGGCAGAGGAGCTGCTGCCATCATCCAGAGCACCCTGAGAGGAGCCCGCAGAGACGACAAGCAGCTCATGCACCAAATGAGGTCACTCTGGACCTCCCTGCTCACCATTGATGGATGGGCACCTAGCTGGGATACTAGGTGCCTCATCCATCTCCCACACTGACACTGACCACCTGAGGCCAGTGCCTGTGTGTCGGCTTGCGGGTCTGAACGCAACCCCAGGAACCCCTCATTCTGTCCCTGGAGCTGATGCAACAGAAGCTCAGTGGTCCTCCAGTGTCAGGGGTGGCCCTTCGGTGTCCGCAGAGTGAACGCCTGCCAGCAAACCTAAAAGGGAGAACAAGGACATGCCATTAGTTAAAGTCATCACACTGTCTCTGTGCATGCCAGGCACCCTGGCGAGACAATGGAGATCTGCATCATAGTGCCATCATCTTTCAATGATCAATGGGGACACCAGGTTCGAGGCTCATATCAATGAAGAGACTACACTGGAGTGGTTGCACAAGGCGAAACTCTCACCTCCGTACACTACCCTTACCTTCGTCTGACACCCCCACCTCTCCACGCCTAGTTTCAAGGGGAGAGTGCCAGCTCCAGGGTGTCTTGCTCGAACCTGCAGAGCAGCAGGAGGTTGGGCTGCCCTCCCCCTGTATGTGCCCTCTTTGCGTGGTTGTGGCTTGTCTTCTCCTGAAAGGACAGAGGAGCATTGATTAGTCCATTCTCTACTTGCAGCGCCATTGCAGCCTGACCAACTCCACCTGAGTAACACCTTGCAGGGCACATCTGAATGCTGGCCCTTGAGCCAAGCAGCCAGAGCTCACCCCCTAGGCCAGCTCCGGCGTCATTGACAGTTGGCACTCAATCTAGCACCCCTGAGGTTCACGGTGGGGGGAAGGCCACACCTTAGCACTTCTGCACACTGACCCATGCCAACACAATACTCATTCTTCCTGAGCACAGCAGGCCATTGAAGCGCTTCCGGCACTGCACCAATGAGCTCTGCACCATGTTATGGGCCAGTGCTGCCACCTCCTCCCATGCCCTCTTGGTGAGGTGCAGTGGCCTCCTCCTCCCATCCATGAGGACAAAGGTGTCCCTGCGGGCAGCCAGCTTCTCCACGAGGACAGTGAGTCACTCGTCAGGGGCTGAGTGCCTACCCGATCTGACCTCCCGCCTGCTGTGTCCAGCCGCACTCGACTCCATTGGGAACGCAGAACACACGCCCTTCCATGGCAGCCTTCCAGGGGCTACCTGGGCTGTTTTTAATTAATCGGGCCATTGGGCCTGGCAGCCGACAGACCCCCACCCTGCATGGCCCTTCCCAGCCAGTGCGGAGTCGCATTCCATGCAGTGTGGATGTTAATTGGTGAAATCGTGGTCGGGACCCGATCGCAGGCAGTGGACCATTTTCCGGCAGCTCCCAGGCCTGCCCACCACCCCTGCCCGATCACCTCAAAATCCTGACCATAGTGATCCATGGGCTGCCAGGATATATAAGCATATATATATATATATCTAGCACTAGACATTCAGGGAATCAGATCTCAGTAGCCAGCTAGAGAAAGCCCTGTTTTTTGGATGCGGGGATCTAGATTTGAGACCTGCCCAAGTTGGTTCGCAATGTGGTGGGCAGAACATAGAATTCATTGATTCACCTCATCTCTATGATTGTAGCGTGGCCCTGAATGGCTCCCACGCTGAACCAGTCTCTGTAGCCCTGTCCAAAACCTTTATGCACCCCAGGGGGTCGAGTAGTCTGAATAACACATGTGTTCCAGGCAGCGTTCCTCTTTTAAAGGCACAATCCATATAAAAGGGAAGCTGCAGGAATGCACTGCAGACTACTACATAATCAGTTTAGAGCCCTGAGGGACAAGGAGGATGTCATAGCACACCAGGCAAATGGTTTCCACTTCATCAATGCCACCCTGGACACAGTCAGATAAATGAAGGCTAGGAAATGGGCCATGTTTCTCTCAGGAGGCAAGAAGCTTTCTGGACGGCCTTACATGGTAATGGCAGCAGGTGGCAGCAGCTGGCCACAGAGGTCAATAGGAACCAGAACATGGCAGCAGTATGGAAAGAAAGTTTAATAACATCAGCCAGGTGGTCAGGGTGAGTGAATGCATCGGCACTTCACATCTCAGACCCACCATGCCACTCACCTCTCACACTGCTCAATGTACCATACACCCAATACTCACCCTGACACTCAGGACTCACCCTTAACATCTTGATATTACACCTCATCCATTCACACCTTGCAATGATGCCAGCTACACATGCCTCTGGATGTCTCTGCAAACTTCCAACTATTCAGCTGTGGCAGGTACATCACTCAAGTATATGAACACAGTCACTGACATTCCGCCATCTTTCTTTTGCAGGAGAAGGGGACCCGCAATAAGTGGGATATTCACAGGACAAGTGGAGGTCCAGTTCCCCTAAACCTCCTCAGCGCCCTCCAGGAGACAGTTCATAGAATCATTGGGACCAATACCAATGGCACGTGGTGCTGCTGAAGCCATCAAGGATGATGGTAGTTCCTGCCTTATACATCATCTCCAATCACTTCTCACTCTCATTCTGAAAGGTACCATGACTTACAAACTGTGCATTGAGAGCCCTCCACTGCCACACCGACCCCTCCCCCCAAACCCACCATGGAATTTCTGCTTTCCTCGTCACCCCAGCACCCCATCTTTCTTCACTCCTCCCCTCCTCTTATGCTTTTGTGCTTTCAGATAGTCAGGACCTGCTGCCTGTCCAACCACTGCAGCCTCACGTGGAAGGATGAGAGCAAGACCAAATCTCTGAGGAAGAAGCACTGTCACTTAACCTTACAACTGCAGTGGTCAGCTCAGACACTGGCACCGCATGTGCCTTAGAGCCAGGTCTAGCAGATGGTAAATCACCAAGCACAATGCAACCAGGCCATTGGACATAGGGCAGCTCATGTGCAAACTGCCCTGAGGTCACAGAGGGGTTGTTCTACAGGGGACTCAGCTGAGAACATTGTTGGGCAGATTATAGGGGAACACTGATGAACGTGCACACACTGAGATGCTTAGTGCATTGACAGACCTGCAAGTAGTCCTCAATCATTGACTAAGAGCATGGAGCAGTCCAGCTCCAACGTGGCACAGGACATCACATAGAACCTGGAGCCCAACATTTCCAGCATGGACCTGTGGGCACCTCCAAGACACCAATGCCCAACTGACCCAGGATGAAACACCTGAAGGACACTGTCTCAGCTTCCACTGCAGCACATGTGGATGCCTGCTGATGTTGAAATGGAAGCTCAGACAGGGACCGTGAAATTCCTGGTTCCTAACATTCAAGCAAAGGCTGCTGCTACCATTGGTATTGGTCTCAGTGCTCAACATGGCAAGCAGTTTCTCACAGCAGTCCAGCATGTGTGCGCCAACAGATTACGAGGATTGCTAAGGTGCCACTCCATGGATCACAAAACTGCTGTCCTCCCTCAGGATGACAACATTCGTGCTCCCACCACTTCATCTTCGCCAGTGCTCTTGATGTTACCTGTCAGCCAACTAGGCCAGACTGTCGCCATCCATGTTGAGCCGATGCAACCCAAAGTTGGACCTTCAAAGCCTAGAGCTACTTGAGGGTGTCCTGTAAGGCCATCATTTTTAAAAATTCATTCACGGGATGTGGGCTTCACTGGCTGGGCCAGCATTTATTGCCCATCCCTTGTAGCCCTTGAGAAGTTGGTGGTAAGCTGCCTTCTTGAACCGCTACAATCCACATGGCGTAGGTAGGCCCACAGTGCTGTTAGGAAGGGAGTTCCAGGATTTTAACACAGCAACAGTGAAGGAACTGCGATATATTTCCAAGTCAGGTGGTGGTATTTCCATATGTCTGATGCCCTTGTCCTTCTAGATGGTAGTGGTCGTGGGTTTGGAAGGTGCTGTCGAAGGAGCCTTGGTTAATTCCTGCAATGCATCTTGTAGATGGTACACACTGCTGCTACTGTGTGTCAGTGGTTGAGGGAGTGAATGTTTGTTGATCTGGTGCTAATCAAGCGGGCTGCTTTTCCCTGGACGATGTCAAGCTTCTTGAGTGTTGTTGGAACTGCACTTATCCAGGCAAGCGAGGAGTATTCCATCACACTCCTGACTTGTGCCTTGTACAGGCTTTGGGGAGTCAGGAGGTGAATTACTCGTCGCACGATTCCTAGCCTCTGACCTGCTCTTGTAGCCACGTTATTTATATGGCTAATCCAATTCAGTTTCTGGTCAATGGTAACCCCCAGGATGTTGATAGTGGGGGATTCAGCAATGGTAATGCCATTAAACAACAAGGGCCGATGGTTAGATTCTCTCTTGTTGGAAATGGTCATTGCCTGACACTTGTGTGGCACGAATGTTGCTTGCCACTTGTCAGCCCAAGCCTGGATATTGTCCAGGTCTTGCTGCATTTGGACATGGACTGCATCAGTATCTGAGGAGCTGTGAATGGTGCTGAACATTGTACAATCATCAGCGAACATCCTCATTTCTGACCTTATGATGGAAGGAAGGTCATTGATGAAGCAGCTGAAGATGGTTGGGCTGAGGCCACTACCCTGAGGAACTCCTGCAGTGATGTCCTGAAACTGAGATGACTGACCTCCAACAACCACAACCATCTTCCTTTGTGCCAGGTATGACTCCAACCAGCGGAGAGTTTTCCCCCAGATTCCCATTGACTCCAGTTTTGCTAGGACTCCTTGATGCCACACTCTGTCAATCTACAGTCACCACCAGTGAAAGTCAGTAGCCTTCCACCATCCATGCTGCAACCACTGGGGTAGCCCTGCAAAGGAGCACTGAGTCAGGCAAGGGCACCCCTAGGACAGACACTTAGGTGTTGCACAAGGATGATTAGCTCTGTTTTTCATATTATTGCTGTGTTGCTGGATAAAGTTGTGGAAGATTTTTGCTGTTGACCTTAATTAAATGATGTTGACCAAGTGAACTTTGTGAAGGTGAGTTTGATATGATTGTACTTTTATGGAATGATGAGCCCATATTGTGGGGGGCAGGGGGGGAGATCACTTCAATTGAAATAAAGCCTCACAATTCAGTCCCTTTGTTCCATTTAGTTGCACATATTGCATGTGGTCTCCTCCCTGCCTCCTGTTCCTCCCTTCCTGAGGTGGCCTCTGGATCCCAGGAAGTAGTAGCTGGGCCTTTGGAATTGCAAGGTTGTTCAGGAGACAGCAAGCCACCACAAACATGGACACCATCTCTGGCATTTACTGCAGAGAATACCCAAACCATCTAAGTAGCAAAACAGTTAGCTGAGGAGACCCACGGTTGCTTGATCCATGAGTAAGTGGTTCACCCCATGGTGTTTGTTGCTCTAGCTTGCCAATGGACACAATCTTGGACTGGCATCAAATGTTTGGTGCCTGTTCTGTGGCTGTTAATAAATACCTTTGTAGCCACTTCCTCCCCTGTGATCCACTGTCAGGGCACTGTTCACTTCCTCTTGGGTTTAAGGGTTTTAAAAGCCTGTCTGCTCTGGGGCTGTCTTGAAATATTGCATCAGGGCTGTTTTATCAGCTGCTTATCTTCCCTGCTGGCTGGTTTCTTTGAGTTTATTAGGAGCTCTGAAGTGACATTATTGCTGATTCTGGGCCACTGGTGTGAGTTGTTGCTCAGCTGCTCCCAGAAGGCACAAGAGTTTCCATGCCTTTCACCATGAGTGCATGAAGTTACACACTCCGAGAAAGTAATGGTTCTTTGCATATGCTGACAACTTTGCCCGAGCTTCCCAGGCCAAAGAACTTCAGGATATTGTGAGAGTACTTACTGAAGATTTATCCTCTGAAGAAGGGTCATACAGACTCGAAACGTTAACTCTGTTTTTCACTCTCCGCAGATGCTGCCAGACCTGCTAAGTTTTTCCAGCATTTTCTGTTTTTGTTTCAGATTTTCAGCGTCCACAGTATTTTGCTTTTATTATACTGAAGATTTATATTGTCCGCAAGCCTACTTCAGAAAATGGAAACCCGAACCAAGCACTGCAAGCCTGCCATTTTAGCCTTCCACCTGAACAACTCGAAAGCTAGGGAAGAAATTCACGTCTAGTTCTGTGGCTGACCACTCACCCACAACCCATTGCCAAAAGACCTTGGCATTAGTCTTAAGCATACGCTGATCTAACGGCAACACCTCCAGAACACCAGAGCCAAAGTCAAAACGAGGAAATACAGAAAAAAACCAGGGGCAACAGAGCCAATACACTACACACTGCTTCACTCACTCTGGTCTACCCAATAGCAGAGTACTGCTGTTCAACCTGGCTCAGGAGCCACCACATAAATGTGGTAGGTATCCACCTCCGGGAAATCATGAGGATTATTTCTGGGATATTGAGATAAACACAGCTCAAGTGGCTTCCTGTGCTGGCACATGTTGAACTTCCTGATGTCCACAGGAAAAACATCCTCCTCAAAGAGCTGGCTGACAACTAATGAAACATTCAGACTGACTCAGGACATCAAAACAAAAATCCACCACATATCTGAAACCCCATAGTCCCTGCTGGAACACATTCTACATCCTACAAACTGACGACAGCCCCACCCCTCGATGGCGCGTCTCCTGACTGACTACAAACATCACCAATGCAAACTGGTAACTGACCTGAGGGGTAAAGTCCCAGATTTCAACCCTCCACGGAAAATCTGGACAACCCGCAACCTCGAGAGGATGGGTCAGAGGGGATGTGGCCACTTGCTCCACACGTGGGATATGGAGGAACAGTTCAACTTGTGACTGTGGTCATCCAAGTCAGACTATCGCACCCATACTGAACATCTACCCTGAGAGATCTATTCCTGGTGGCATCACTGCTTCCCCAGCCATATGAAGGGTGGAATCATCCCAGATTTGCACTAAGTCCGGTAACGGGCGTGGAAAACAATATTTTACCCGTCGGTCGCAACGGTAGCTTCTCACGCCGTATTGTCCCAAGCCTGCCGCACTAAATATGCATCGGTGGGAAACACACCCTTTTTGATGGCAGGCAGGCTCTCATTCACTCTCCAAACCATCACTTTGCTGCTTCATCACTCTGGGCGCCACACTTAAAGTGCAGCAGCACGTACACCTCTCAGTGCTTCCAGCCCAGGACTGCTGCACAGAAAACATGGCCCCAAAAGTTAAAAACACTGCGACCCCCCGGTTTAGTGACGCGTCCCTCGAGGGCGTTTTGGATGCCGTGGAGGCCCGCTGTGAATTCCTCTACCCCTGCTCTGGCCGCAGGGGGACAGTGGCATCACCAATCCAGTTTGGGAGGTGGTGGCAGTGGTGGTCAGTGCCAATGCCCTGCAAAAGAGGACAGCCTCCCAGTGTCACCTCAGGATGAATGGTCTCATCTGTTCCGCCAGGGTAACTCACTCTTCTCATCACTCTCAACTCTCACACTCACAAGCCCATCACACATCCATAGGGATCTCACACCTCAAGGGACAAAACCTCTAACTCTAACACACACCCTCACATCTCCACAGGCTTATACCCTCTCAAGCTCGTGTCCTCATCCTGTCCATGGCTCCGCTCACCACACAAACATTCCATTCAGTGCCATGTGTCCTGCTCACACTCTCTCCATCTGTTTCATGCAGGAGAAGCCTACTCACATCAGCAGGGAGAGGACCCAGACTGGGGGTGGAGTGGCCCACAGTAGGCCCCTCACTCACTTTGAGGAGTGTGCCATCATCCTGACTGGTGAGGACGTGGACTATGCCTCCGGTGATGGTGAGGTCAGCGCCGAACACCCTCGTGAGGATCCTGCACCGCATCATCACTCCGTCACACAATTGTGAGTGCTCTCTCTTCAGCTTTTGACTCTGCTGGCATGCACTAATTATTTCTACTTTGGTTCACAGGAAGTCTGCCAAGCAATGGACACCCTCAGCCAGCCAGTCCCTCAGCTCCACCCATGTCCTCATCTCCAGCCAAGAGGGCACCTACTCCATTGAAGAACTGAAAACAAGTAACCTGGAAGACCCATCACATCACTTACCCACACCCTCCACCAGCACAGAGACACACACCAGGATGAGGCAGGTTCAGCCGAGATCCTTGGCACTCAGAAGACTGCTGGGGAAGAGGCATCTGTGAGATCTGAGTAAGATGATGAACCTCTGGACTTGGCCTTCCAACTCACCCTGGAGAGTCAGCAGAAGGCAGGGGAACATCACACAGAGCTGTTGCAAGCTCTCAGCTGAGTGGCTCACGAGTTGGGGGAGTGCATCCGCCTGCTCTCTGATGAAGCGGTGCCCACATGTTGCCATGTATGGAGATATCCATGGGGAGGATGGCGGATGCCATGGAAAGCCTGGTCCAGCAGAACGCGGAGACGTGTGTAGACCTGTACTCCATCATGGGAGCCATGGGTGAGTTCCAGCACTGGCAATGCTAGTGGGAAACGGGGTATCTTGATCTCCCTCCAGGTGCTCCTTCCCTTCAAGGAGTCAGGCTGGGGCCCCTGGGCATCCAAATGGGGGAGGAGCAGCAGCTGGACACCCCTGGGTCATCGACTCAGTAATCTCAGGGTCTGTCCACTCCCTCAGAGTCCCCTTTGCCTGTAAGTCCCTCAACCTCGTCCTCTGTCACCGCAGAGGGAGCGGCCAGCCAACAAGTGATTCTGGAGGGAGCAGTGTATGTGTGGTAGGGCTTTTCGGAGCCTCGTGCGAGCACTCTCCAATGCACGCGGATCCTTCCCGTTTCACACTTATCTCAATGTTCTGAGCATTTTCAATGCTGCCTGCTGGGGTTCTCTTTCAGTTGACCATCTGAGCTGACCTGCATCTCCGCCCACCCAGTTATCACACTACCATGCAGCACCTGATCTCGCCCACCACGACTGTTGTTTCATATCCGATTTAGACAGCATGGTGGTGATTCAGTTTTTCGTTCACTCTTCCTTCTTTTCCCCTCCCCCAGTCACCCATTTCCTTTCCCCCATCACTGTTGATCACCCCTCCATTCCTTATCTACCAGCCTCAACCCTTTTCCTTCAGGGACGTGCAGGTGAACGTGCACGTTTCCTTCCTTCCCGAATATCCCACCTCCTTCCACATTCACCTCCTTGACCTCCTCCTTCCCGCCCCCAGGGTCCATGTCTGCCATTTGAGTTCCCACCAACCACCCTTGCAGTTCCTTCTACCGCTACAGTTGCCCCCTCACCCTCCCACCCTACCGCCTCACTTTGCCCTCGGTCATACTCACCATTCCCTTGAATCACACCCACCCTCAGTTCACTCCCCAGAGGCAGTCATGGACTCATCAGAGCACTCCCTTGCACATTCACCCGACCATAACACCCTCCGGACCTCTTCCCCACCTTGGAACCACTTTTCCCCCTGGATTCCCTCCACCTTGGCCCCCACACCACACCCCCCAGCCCCCACCCTGGACTGACCACTGCTTAGTCCTTCCCCCTTCCTGATGCCTTCAGACACCCTTACTTTTTGTGCCACCCCTAGGCCTTCCCTCCCTCCCTCCTGATCTTTCCTCCAGCCTTACTTCTTCCTCTTACCCAACTCCTTCCACCACCCTTTCTTCTTCCTCCACCCTTAATCCCACCACTCTCTGTACTCCTTACTCCCCCTAGACTCCCTCCCCTCTCCACACTCCTTCCTCCCCCTGGACTCCCTCCCCTTTCCGCACATCCTCCTTCCTCCAAATTCCTTCCCTTACACCTTCCACTCCCTTACACCTACCTCCCCAGTTGCTGTCTGCTCCCCGGTTACCCCCTCTTCCACCCACTGCACTCCCTTCCAACCTCCACCCCGACACTTTCGTTTTCCCCCCTCCCAACCTCACCCCATCCGACACCGTTTTCTTTCCCAGTCGATCCTAGACCTTCCTCTCCCACCCCCGGTACATCTTCCTCTCCCAAACACAGCTGGACCTTCCTCTACACCCCCTCGACCATCATCCACTCATCATCTGTTGTGAGCAGACCCTCAATGGTGACTTTCCAACTTCCGTGAGCTGCTTCGCAGCGGAGCCACGTCCATGAGAATCCACCCAGCGTGCCACGGACATTTCTCCAGGATCCCATTGCTGTCGGGCTCCAGCATTTTCTGCTCCTCAGATGTCCACAATGTGAGCAAGGCCCTGGCGGTAAGTCCCAACTTCTACACGTAACACTTTTCAAGACGTGTTCTACACCGACGTGTTTTCCCACCAGATGATCCAGGGCGGGGGGATGATTCTGGCAGGCTGGCCTTATAATGATTTGCAGATGTATTACCAAGAGCTTCCCAAAGTCCACCAGCGAGAGACGCGGCCTGCCACTGACAGGCTGAGCAGACAATCACAAACTGGTTTCACGACATTGTGAAACCGATTTCTGGCCTTCTCGCCATATTGTCCGCTCACGCTGCCAAGCATGCCCGACGCCAATGGGCATGGAAAATTCCACCCAAAATATATATATTGAAGGCCCTCTGGCCTCATACAATGGGATGGCATAAGGAGGTCATGAGCCATATTTGGAGCAGGTACCCCTTGTTGCTAAGAAACAATCCCACGTTGCTTCTTGAAGGCCCAAAGACAATGATTATTGCAGGCCGTCCGCAGCAAGTGATGAGATCTGTGAAATACATTCGAAGAAAGCTCCAGTATTTTATGTCTATAAGTGTGATTACTTCAAACTTCTGGGAACCACAAGAACAGCCGTGTCTAGAGGCTTAACGCTTGGAGATTCATTATTTTGAAGGGGCAGTCAAGGATCTTTCCAATTCCAAGGTTCATTACCTGCTAACTTGCATGACTGAAAAGTATATGGCAAAAGGATTCTGCTTCACAATATTTACTTTTAAATTACTTTTGTCCCAGTTATCTTCTTTTCAGCCTTCAGGTGGCTAGGGAAAGATTGTACCCAGGCCTTAGGTATTGTCCTCTGCTATTGGCCATAGATTGAGGTATGAGTGACAGGAACCTGCAGTGACTCATCTCTTCCATTTAGCCTCTGTTCAAGGCTTTGCCCTGATGGCACTACTCCGATCAAGAAACTGCAGGCACACACCACACGCTGCCATTTCTGTGGTACTGCACACTGAGTTTTAATATGCTGCATTATAGTGTCGTCCCAGTTAGCTGTTTCTAAATAATTATTTCCCGCTGTGCACTGCATCTCCAAGAAGCTTCAGGGGAAAGATCACCGATGTTTGCTGTCTATAGTGGAATCACAAAACTGGAGCTGAAGATTATGATTTTGCAGTTAATAGTAAAGGATCAAGATTTGTTTTCCCAGACACATGATATTCTTCCATTATTTTGTATTTACGATGATGGGGGTGGTGGTGGTAGTTGGGGGGGGGCAGGGTTAAGTTTTAAATCTTTTAGCTAAAAGGCGAAATATTGATGGCTTTCGGAACAATTAGCCTATAACTTGTTTAAGGCGTTAATTTAACTAACACCCTCATGATGTAGTACATTAGTTGACTAATCAGGTGGGATATGGCTTCTTCCAAATGATGCTTCCTACGATCAGGCTTTTCTGTCAGTGTACAAGGTTTGGGATGAAACCTGCAACCAGCTGGTACATAATGGCAATGAAGGTGGCTGAATAACAGGTCACTTAGCCACCCTCAGGGAATAGTGTATGATGTGCGTGCTGAGCTGGGGAGACTTCTGATGGAAGAACTGATTTTATTTCAAATCTAGATGCACAACAAATGACACAATTAAAAGGTGTCATTCATGCAATGGAACATCCTGAGGCACAGTACAAGGCTCTGAAATAGGATGAGTTAGATGAGATAAATTGAAACCACAGCCAAAGGAATGAATTTTGAGGACACTGCTGACAACATTAAATTAATTATCTACAGGGGACGATAAGACATTTGAAGCACAAAATTCATTTGCCCCGATTTTTGGGTGGCGGACTCTGCAATGCGTGGTGTGCCCAGGCCCATTCAGATCAAGGCATGTAAAACACTAAATTTGTCTGCACACTTCATTTGAATGATTTCTGTACAATTTTCTGCACCTCCAACACTGGTCACCTCCTCACAAAGCTGCTGGCGAGCAGTATACACTGCAGATGGATCTGGCACATCGCTGCAGACCACATGGCGCATGCCACAGCCAGCCTACTTTTTCTTAAAGGCAGGCTGCCTCTTAAAAAGAATCTGCAAAAAAAATTGCTGAAGAAATTGCTGAAAATTGCAAATTAAATAGCAGAGCACAAAGAGGGATCCAGAGTGTTAGACACAGTGCTGGTGGCATTAGTGACACAGGTGGGCAGGAGGAGATGGCACAATCCTGCAGAGGGCCAGAAGACCCTCAGGGACCACCCTCAGAAAGGGAACAGCATCTGGATCCAAGGACCTGGCAGCATAATATGCCTAATGCCTTCACATGGGTGGCATTGTCAGTGAATGCATCTCCAACACACCACCAGCCTATCATGTCGTTCAAAGCACTACCCGCCTATCACTCACCCAGCAGCACTCCCTGGCATTCAGGACCCAGGCCTAACATCCAGGTGCTCCAGCGACCTCCCACACCTAACAATCCTGCCAGCCTCACACCTACTTCTCACTGCATCCACATACCTCCAGCTATTCAGCTATGGTAGGCATATTACCAAACACAGTGCTACACAACCACTGACACTCTGCCCTCCCTCTTGCAGGATAAGGTGGCACACAATAGAAGGGAGCATAGTAGGCCTGGTGAAGGGCAAGGATGCCTGCATCTGCTAAGCCCTAAGTGAAGATGGCTCTCAGCATCTTGGGTCTAATTGTGACAGGGCCCATAACATTCAATGTCACTGAGAACATTGAGAATGATGGCAATTTCTGCCCAATGCCCCTTCTCAAATCCAAGCTCACCTTCATTTCTGCTATCTGGCATGACGGTCAAACTGTGGATGGTGTGATCATTGTTACGATCTGATACGGAAGCATTAACATTTAAAAAGAAATCCGAATACATTGTTTTAACCAATGGACCTATGCCACATGATTTCACTTCTTTAAAAGAAATTTTTTTTATTGTATATAAAAGACTTACGGCGGGATTTTCCACACCCGCCCATCGCGGCGATCTTCTGGTCCCGCCGCAAGTCAATGGGCTTCTGGCTGGGGCGCCACCTTGCCCCCAGTGGGTCTCACCCAGGGCGGGTTCCGCCCACGACAGGGCTGGAAAATTCCTGCCTTAATCACTATTACCTTAACAATAGTGTTCATAACTATATATGTTATGCACTCAGGTTTACTTCCTACTTCCCCCAAAAAATATCTCATAAGACACATCAATCTTAAAGTATGTACCTGTACAGGGACCACCCATATGTATGCCACAGTTGTCTGGAGAATTTTGCTCAGCTCCAACTATTCTCAGGGGTAAAACTTAAATTTACCCTCTTTTGGCTGTGGAGGCCTCAGTCCTGGTTGCTTTTCCAATACTTCCAAGCTAATCTACTAGTTACTTTCTTTTGCAAAAAGACACAGTGAGGCCTACTGCAGATTCTCCCACCAGTTTCAAACTGGGCAATCTTCCAGCTTTTGTTCCTCACAAGATTCAAACTGAGATTAAGCCTCACCAGCCTTCCACACAGTCAGTGATCATGTTAGTGTTTTACTCTTCTTACAGTGCAGGTCGGCCCAACTTCATTTATTTTGGATAACCTCTCTCAGTGAGCTGCAAACCACACTAGGTCCAAACTGTTGATAAGAACCTCTCCCAGCACACAGCCAGGTAAATTAAAACCAGGGAGCCTTCCTAAGCTCCATCTATTTCTATGATGACGTAACCTGCTTTGGGCTGTCATCAAACCAATCTTTAAGTTAATCATCCCTCATTTACAATTTCTTTTTTGATCTGATGAAGTAAATGGGTTTTTTAACCTCTCAGGATTCACTGAATGCTTTTAAGCTAATTCCACTCTAACTCCCAAAAACAAAAAAAAACATTTCTCTGGAATATATTTCTTTGCAAGTGGTGTAGACATCATGTCTACAGTTCTCCAGCTAAGTAAGGCCACCTTCTGTTTTATGATCTTACCTTTCTAGCTGTTAACCTCCTAAGCAACATGTCCCCAACCTTTTAAGTGTAATAGACTCCAAGCTGCTTTAATTGCTTTTATCCCATTTTCTACAGTTAAACTTTAATTCCTAAAACTAAAAATGATATACTAAACACATGAACTATGAACTGGACATCCATATGGACTTCTTGCTTCTCACCTTACCCCACTTTCTTCATGCCAAACTTCCCCTTTTAGGTTGCTGCTTTCAGACATCCAAGAAATTCTGCCTGTACAGCCAGAGCAGCCCGAGGACAAAGCAAGAAAGCAGGGATAAAGAGACTTTGTCACTGGGTGTGAGACTCATGCTCACCAGTTCAGGTACAAGCACTGCACTTACCTTGATGGCAAGTATGGAGTTGGTATCAGAACATAGTGAATCACTGGGCAAGAGTGAGCTGCAGCCAGGCCAGGAATCAAGGAAGATTAATTTGCCAGCTCATCAAAGGGTGAGGTAGCAGATGAGGTACTGATGTAGAGGACTCAGGTGAGGACCTTGATGGGGTGGCATACAGGAGAAGGCTGAGGGGCATGCACATTGAGATGCTGGGTGCATTGTCTGGCCTACCAGGAATCCTTCTATCACTGTAAAGGAGCAAGGAGGAGTCCAGCTCCAAGTTGGCAGTGGGCATCGCAAAGAGCTTTCACACTTTGCAGCCTTAGCTCCAACTCCCTGTCATCCTGTGAGTATTACTGCAGACTCCATTTCCTATTACAACCTTGGCTGGACAGATCACCTACTCCTCTGCCATTATGATGCGGCAACACTCGGACAATTGGACCAAAATACCTCCAAGAATATTCCAGGGTACTTTCAGGCACTTTCCAATAGAAAAAGTTCCAATACCTTTACTTACCTGCGATCTGGGTGCCTGGCCCTTTAAATAACACTGCTGCAGGGCCCTAGCTTGCTGCTTCTTGCTTCTTTTGTCATTACTAGAAAATGTAGGCATTACCAGGACCTGCCTTGTCTAAGTTTAGGATCCTGGCATCACATCAGCTGGTTAGGCGGTGTGATATCAAGATAATGCCATTTCTCTATTCTCTGGCACAGGCACCAATATCAATGAAGAACATCACATGGGCCACACAGGCAGCCCCCAGAAAAGCAAGGTAATCATTTGTAGCACTGTTAGAAGCTATGCTGTGCTATTGAATTTCTCATGCAAATTGGTTACTTTTGTTTGATGTCAGGACAGATGATGAGTTATTACCTCAGCAAAATACACAGAAATGTGAAAGATCACAGTGACAGGATGTCGGTGTGAAGTGGGGGTCATGTTGTTTGGGAGAATGTGCTTTTTCTTGATGCTCCATGAGGTAGATTAATGACCTTATGCTTATGAAGGGACTGTACGACCTCCCCCAAACTCCTTTCTACACACCAATTAACAGGCTGTGTTGATCCATTCACAATTGCTTTCGTCAGTCATATTCCTGGGTATACAGATGCTGTCACAGCTACTGCTAAACCAAGTGACCTAATTCCTTTATTTCACCCACTCTCTGCTATCACACACGTACACTCTGCAGCATTGTATGGCAATCAATGTTGTAACGATGGCCATTTCAAAATTCAGAAAGCTTTTTTTTCTGGGCCAGTAACTGGCTAAGTTAAAACCTCAGGTCATTCAGAATTGGGTGCGCTTCAGATTCGCATAGAGAGATGTTAGGGCACAGACACTGATCCCTCAATAGCTTGCAAACATAAAATAAATTGTCACATTATTTTTAAATTTGCAGAAGGGCTTGTTTCATCCTGGTTACTGTGACTTCATTAGAGGATGCCGATGTGACATCCGCTGTCTCAACTGTGTGAGAAATAATTCGGATGAGCTACCAATAATATATACATCAGAGAGAAGTCAGCAGAGCCTATTTTAGGCCTTTCATTCCAGTTGACATATGGAGAACTGTTTAAGTGTTCAGAGGGACATGAATACCTGCCTACATTTGTTGAGATATCCCCCAGTGAGTTGACTGTACTACACAATTGTGGGCTAAACAGAACTTGAGTGCATTCAGCAGCAGGCGCCTTGCCAATCATCATCAATGATTTATCTGATCGCCCATGATTTAAGATTCAAGAAATACCTTCCCACAGGAACGATCAGTTGACATAATTAAAGTCTCAATACTCCCTCTGCAGTGTAATAAAGGAACTACAACCTGATCCAGGAGCAAGGAAATTAAGTTCATCTGCAATGTGACAGTTGTAGGACGAAAATAAATCTACATGATTTGAAATTCTGAGAAAGAGTAAGTTAGAGGAAGAAAGCAGATTATCCTTCACTTTAACACAGAGAAAGCAGGAATAGTTTACAGGAGGATAAATTTGGAGCTTAGAAGGAAGAAGAGAGGAACATTCAGAACATTTTTTTCTATTCAGGTATTAATAGAGAAAACTAAGGTGTGAAGAGATTGAAAGGTGGAGCTGTGAAAAAAAAGATATCAATTAAGTTAAATATCTGAAGTATAGGGAGGACTAAACTAACAAAAGTTCACACTGAATTCAGTTCCTGTTGTTAATTCTTTAATGAATTTCAAACCAAAGGTTGGAACTTTCTCCTTGGTGCTAAAGTAAATTCTTAAAACAAGCCAACATCCCATCAGATAGGGCACTGCGACACATCTCAATACTCCCTCTGCAGTATGATGAAGGAACTACAACCTGATCCTAGCGAGGGCACTGCAACCCGTCTTGGAGACATGGACCAAAGGTTTTGTAGTATTAGGGTGTTCAGGACTGTAAGGGTTAATATGGGACTGGGGAAACAGTACCACCACATTATGGAGGAGAGAGTGTAGTAGTGAGTCTGGTAGAAGTCGGTATGAAGATAGCACCTAGTCAGCATTGTATTCTATATGTATGTATATAGAACCATAGAACCATAGAAAAGTTACGGCGCCGATAGAGGCCAATGTGTTATTAATAAACAGTTATTGTTCAACCACACAAACCTCCAGGCCCCTTCATGCAACAACATACAGCCTTACAACAGATTTGACGTGCTTTACTCTCTAGGATGGTTGCTAGATGGTCAGCTCCCTCAGAGTTACTTCCTGTCTGCCTCTTTGGCCATCTGCTGCCAGCTTTTGCCCTTTCTCAATAAATCTCCTTTCTCCCACTGTTTACGTTCACCTGGCTCTAATAGTCGGTGCATTTAAATCCAAACTATAACTGCTAGCTTAAGCCGCTACTGTCCACCCCCCAGCCATTTCCCCTCTTATCCTTGGAAAGCACTGGATCATTTCTCAAATTTGGCTTCCAAATTCTTCGATTTCTCTGGATATCAAGATTACACTTCTACATTGTACTACACAGGACAACACCTTAAGGCACAGTTTTTTTTTGTCCCTGATCTGTGCTCAATTGCTGAAATTTTAAAGGAACTTTGATCAGCCTACTGCCATAAGTCACTGCCGCTATTCTCTACTGAGCCTGGGACTGGATCTACTAATTCTACTGGTTTTTCAGCTTCAGTCACAGTCTAGTTCCTAGCTGGAGATTCACTCTCCTGGGCTGAAGTATATTTCTTCATGGTTTCTGGATCTTATGGTAACCTTCAGCTTCACCACCATTTTTCCTGCTCCACAAACGATTCTGCACACCTCTCAGATCTTCATTCCAGGAAAAATCTCCATGAGTACACCCTTTGGTGCACGACCTTTCAATAGTCTCTGGACTTCATTCACCTGCCATAGCTGTCTCTCAACTTGGATAAGTTTATCGATGCTCCCTGTCATTCCATCTCAACCAAGTCAATTTTAACCCACCACTGGAGATTTGACCTCAACTCTGGACTCTCTCCTGTTGTCTTATATTTCCTATTCACTACCAGGATATATATGAACATATGAACGTACAAATTAGGAGCAGGAGTAGGCTGTTCAAACACTCAAGCCTGTTCTGCTATTTGATAAGATCATGGCTGATCTATGTGTGGCCTCAACTCCATTTTCCTGCCTACCACCGATACCCTTTGACTCCCTTGTCAGTCAAGAATCGATCTACCTCTGCCTCAAAAATATTCAGCAACCTGGCCTTCACAACTCTCTGGGGAAGAGAATTCCACAGACTCATGACCTCTGAGGGAAAAAAGTTCCCCTCATCTCCATCTTCAATGAGAGAGCCATTGTGTCTCTCCCACAAGGCGAAAGATCCTCTCAGCATTCACCCTGTCGAGACCCCTCAGGATTGTATATGTTTCAATAAGATCACCTCTCATTCTTCTAAACTCCAAGGGATACAGGCCCAAACTGTCCAACCTTTCCTCATAAGATAACATCCTCATCTCAGGAACCAGTTGAGTGAACCTTCTCTGAACTGCTTCTAAAGCAATTAATACCTTTCTTAAAGAAGGAGGCCAAAACTGTACACAGTACTCTAGATGTGGTTGCACTGAGCCCTAGTTTTATATTCCGTTCTATATATGTATCCTACTAATTGCTATGTAAACAGGCTTGAGTTTTCCTCTATGTTCTACACATACACATTTTGTCTGCTACTCCAGATCTGAGCTTATCACTTCTATTTCCATTTTATTTCTACCACTTTTCCACTTCTTTTTTCTTTACCCCCTCCTAAACCTCTCTCTTCTGCTATCCTGTCTCCCTTCATTTCTCCCCTCTTGGTTACTCTGCCCTCCAAAATCCCTGCTCCCAACCCTACAGCACTCCTCGACCTCCCTAGTTTTCTGCTGCCATCCCAGGTTTGACTCTCTCTTAGATAAGCTACAGCTTCTCTCTGTATCTCTGTTGCAACCTCTGAAGAGTCCTTGAAGGTAATCATTCCTGTCTCCTTACCCAATCTGCCCTTTCCAACTCTCTCACTTAGCTTCCTGCAAGCACATCTGCTGGGGCTGACCGTGCCAATCTCCCCTGAGTTCATCCCACCCTCCCAGTGTTAACACTGCATGTCAAATTGCTGAATGCCAACCTTAAAGGGATCACACAGTGAAACAAGCCTGCACACACAGCAAATGGAAGTTAGAGGGATAATTTCTCACCAAACATATCCTCCTTCCCCTTTTTTCTATCTTTCACAGGATGTGGGCTTCACTGGCTAGGCAAGCATTTATTGCCCATCCCTAATTGTCCTTGAGAAGGTGGTGGTGAACTGCCTTCTTGAACCACAGCAGTCCATGTGGTGCAGGTACATCCACAGTGCTGTTAGGGAGGGAGTTCCAGGATTTTGATCTAGTGACTGTGAAGGAACAGAGATATAGTTCCAAATAAGGATGGCGTGTGGCTTGGAAGGGAACTTGCAGGTGGTGGTGTTCCCGTGCATCTGCTGCTGTGGTCCTTCTAGGTGGTAGAGGTTGCGGTTTGGAAGGTGCTGTCGAAGGAGGTTTGACGAGTCGCCGCAGTGCATCTTGTAGATGGTGCACGCTGCTGTCACTATGCATCAGTGGTGGAGGGAGTGAATATTTAAGGTAGTGGATGGAGTGCCAATCAAGCGGGCTGCTTTGTCCTGGATGGTGTCAAGCTCCTTGAGTGTTGTTGGAGCTGCACTCATCCAGGCAAGTGAGGAGTATTCCATCACTCTCCTGACTTGTGCCTTGTAGATAGTGGACAGGCTTTGGGGAGTCAGGAGGTGAGTTACTCACCACAGAGTTACTGACCTGTTCTTGTAGCCACAGTATTTATGTGGCTAGTCCAGCTCAGTTTCTAGTCAATGGTAACCCCCAGGGTGTTGATAATGGGGGATTCAGTGACGGTAATGCCATTGAATGTCAAGGGGAGATGGTTAGATTCACTCTTGTTGGAGATGGCACTTGTGTCACGCAAATGTTACTTGCTTCTTGTCAGCCCAAGCCTTAATGTTGTCCAGGGCTTGATGCATAAGAGTGCAGACTGCTTTCAGTGTTGACTGCTTGTACTACTGAGTGCAAGTTCAGCTGTTTGAGGTTAAGATGGCGTGTTAGCTGAAGCATGCAGGTTGAAAATGGTATTGCTGATGTTTAAGCAATGGTACATGCTGATGTCTTGATCTGGCTGCAATGCATACTTTCAGCACATGCACCTTACACCTATGCTTATTATTGATATTATGCCTTGGAGATGTGCAGAAATGCCAATTTCTACGTCTAAACGGGAGCTTTATTTACAGCGCTTTAAAAATGTCTCTGTGCTCAATGCTTCTAGCTGCTTGTTTCAGTTTCTGTTTCTCTGTAACCACACTCAGGCTTGACTAATAGCGCACAAAGGACGGTTAACAGACACACACAATCAAACACCGAACAATCGAACAATTGAATACAACACTCATATCCTTTCCAAAATGGCATCTGGACCAGCCAGTCCCAGAAGTGCGTATTCATGCTGCAGATGTCATACTGGACTCGATAAAGTAACTAGTAGCGCAAAGAAGATGGGTGTTACACAACTGAATTTTACAGCCTTAGTCTTGACATGCCATACTTTGGAATTTTGCTGCTACCGTTTTGGATTTTTATGAGTCAAACACATATTTTTAAAACCAATGCCCTTCCTGATTTCCTGTTTTCAGGTTCTTTTAGCATTAACAAATTATTATGGACTATCCAGCTACTCAACTAGTGACTATAACAACCCAAGCTAATCTGCAAAAGTGAATACAAAGTTAGCTTAGCCAAGGAATATAGAGGTCGTTCCCTTCAAACATAGGATAAACATGGTTCAGAACCTATCCTGGTGCAGTAGCCTCATTAATCTATGTCCATTTAGAAGACAAAATTCAGTGGGATTGCATATTTGTTGCATCAGTATAGGTCAGTAATAAATGAACAAGGCAAAAATAGGATTTCCTCTTATCCATGCTTCAGTTCAGTGCTATCTTGATGTTGCTGTATTTAATGGTTTCAGCCTTGGATAAGCCCTCTGAGGATAGATTGTGAGCACAGTATTCACATTTATCACAGAAAATTGTAAACCCACAAAATAATCTGGTCAAGATTGAATTTCCCAAGGGCTTTTGTGCAGCTTAGAATTTAGGAAAGAAAATTTTAAAGGGGATCTTCTCTCCTTTTTGAGTTCTCAGCATATAGTTATCTTGAGAGCTACAGGGTCAGGGGCTACTTTACAGCATTATGGTACTTTACACTGAAGCGGGGTAAGTGCTTTGAAGATTTTAACTCCATTTTTAATCGAATGTATTTTAAAGAGGTTAGCAACAGTGCTAAAATAGCAGGAACTGAATTAAATGAGAACAAAAAAATTGAATTTATATTTATCACATCCTTTGGACATTGCAAAGTATTAAATAACCAACAAATCATTGTTATGTACTGAAATGTGACAGTCAATTGAACACAGCAAGCTTCCACAAACACAAATTAGGATGAATAATCAGTTAACATGTTCTTTTATGTAGGGTTTAAAGGGAGGAATGTGACCCTGAACACCAGGGGAGCTCCCTGCTCTCCAAGTCGTTAGACAGAATTATTTACATCCACATAAACAAGCAGATAGAATTTCAAATTAAGCTGTCATCTAAAGGTGGTGCCGCCAATGCAGCACTCCCTCAAGTATTGCAGTGTCAGCTTAGATTATTTGCTTGGATCCTGGAGTGGGGCTTGAATGAAAATTCTTTTGAGTCAAGGGAGGAAATTAGAAATTGGCGACTCATTTCACTGTTGAATGTGGACTATAAGATTCTGTCCAAGGTCATCGCCAATCGGGTCAAATCCGCTCTGGAATTGGTGATTCACCCTGACCAGACCTGCTCTGTGCCAGGCAGGAAGATCTCTGACAGCCTGGCGCTGCTCAGGGATACGATTGCCTATGTACAGGACAGGGGTGTGGATACCTGCCTCATCAGCTTGGATCAGGAGAAGGCCTTTGACAGAATATCGCACACCTACATGGGGGATGTGCTCTCCAAAATGGGGTTTGGGGAGGGAATTCAAAATTGGATCCAACTGCTCTACACTAACATCAGTAGCGCAGTCTCAATCAATGGGTGGGAAACAGATAGCTTTCCGATTAAATCTGGAGTCAGGCAGGGCTGTCCTCTCTCGCCTGTCCTTTTCGTGTGTTGCATAGAACCCTTTGCCGAGTCCATCAGGAAGGATCCGGGCATAAGAGGAGTGATGATCCCAGGCAGTGGAGGCACTCAGGTAAAAGCCTCCCTGTACATGGACGACGTCGCCGTCTTCTGCTCGGATCCGCTGTCGGTGCGCAGACTGATGCACATCTGCGACCAGTTCGAACTGGCCTCGGGAGCCAAGGTAAATCGTGGGAAGAGCGAGGCCATGTTCTTTGGGAACTGGGCTGACCGATCCTTTGTCCCCTTCACTGTCAGGGCTGACGGCCTGAAGGTGCTGGGGATATGGTTCGGAGGGACCGGGGCATGCGTTAGAAACTGGAAGGAGCGAGTGGCTATGGTGAAAAGGAAACTGGGCATGTGGGAGCGACGCTCCCTCTCCATTGCGGGAAAGAACCTGGTCATCAGGTGTGAGGTACTCTCGCTGTTGCTGTACGTGGCGCAGGTCTGGCCCATTCCAGACTCCTGCGCGATGGCGATCACTCGAGCCATCTTCCGCTTTATCTGGAGGTCGAAAATGGATCGTGTCCGCAGGGACGCGATGTACAAGCCTCTAGATAAAGGGGGAAAAAACGTGCCCAACATCGCCCTCATACTGATGGCCACCTTTGTGTGTGGCTACATCAAGCGGTGCGTAGACCCTCAGTATGCAAACACCAAGTGTCACTACGTGCTGAGGTTCTACCTGTCCCCGGTGTTGCGAAGGATGGGTCTGGCCACGCTGCCGCGGAACGCTCCAAGTAGTTGGACCGTGCCGTACCACCTGTCCCTGGTGGAAAAATTTATGCAGAAAAACACCTTTGACCACAAGTCCATCAGGCAGTGGTCAGCACGTAACGTCCTAGAGGCCCTGAGGGAAAAGGAGAGGGTGGACCCTGTGGGATGGTTCCCCGAGCAGACTGTCAAAGTCATTTGGCAGAATGCCTCATCGCCAGAACTTTCCAACAAGCACCAAGACGTAGCTTGGCTGGTGGTGAGAAAGGCCCTCCCCGTCAGATGCTTCCTACACGCCAGGAGGCTCACCCCCTCTGCACGTTGCCCTCGAGGTGGCTGTGGTGGGGAAGAGACCGTTGTTCACCTCCTTGTGGATTGTGCCTTTGCAAAGAAAGTCTGGAGAGAGATGCAGTGGTTGCTGTCGAGGTTCATCCCGAGCAGTTCTGTGACACAGGACTCTGTGCTCTACGGGCTGTTCCCAGGGACACACACCGAGACAAACATCAACTGCAGCTGGAGGATCATCAACTCGGTGAAAGACGCGCTTTGGTCTGCCCGAAACTTGTTGGTCTTCCAGCACAAAGAGTTGTCCCCGACCGATTGTTGCGGACTGGCACAATCCAAAGTCCAGGACTACGTGCTGAGGGACGCACTAAAGCTTGGGGCAGCTGCCGCAAAGGCGCAATGGGGAAGGGTCGCTGTCTAAGACCTTTCTACCACAGCGCACCGAGAGACTGGGAACTGTTTAGAGCCCCTCGGGCTGTACAGATCAAAATGAAAGGCTGTAAATGATTGTAATATTGTTTGTACTGATGCACCTGGTGATACATTTTGTAAAAGTTTAACCTGGATTGTACCCTTGTAATGGTGTTTTTGAAATGGTTTGGAATGTGATTGAAGATATTTTATGAATAAAGTATATTTTTGCAAAAAAAAAAAGAAAATTCTTTTGAGTCAGGAGGAAAGAGCCAATGAGCCAAGAATTGTTGCTCTATAACAAGCACACAGAGGAAATTCAGGCCAAAGAGTGAAAATGACATATTGTGATACACAACAACTTAGTTTACCAGCAGTGACACGTAATGTCACCGGATAATTGTGATATTTATGGACAATCACCTAATCAAAAAGAAAAATAAACATCCAAAACCTAGAAGTTATCGTAAGGGAATAGTGTCCTAATGAGGAATAGTTCATATTTTCCAAAGGATCAAGAATGCCAAATTCACTGGGATCAAGATGACTCCCACAGAGCCATACATAGCTTCCTAGATTGAGGTTCACAGACACCCTTGGACCATAAGGAAGAAGAAAATGAATTGCCTTTTCATAGCATCATTTACAACCTCAGGTAATCCCAAAGCATTTTTACTGTCAAGGATGTAGTCTTAAAGAGTAGCCACTGTTGTAATGTAGTTAATGGTGCTGTCATTTTGTGCACAGCAAGGTCACACAAACAGCAATGTGATAATGACTAGATAATCTGTTTAAGTGATGTTTGTTGAGGGATAAATATGGACCAAAATTCCCCTATCCTTCTTCAAAATGTTGCCATTGAATCTTTTAAGACCACCTGAGAGAGCAGACAGGACTGCGGTTTGATCTGTCATCCAAATAGTACCCTAATTCTGTCTGTTAGCCCTCACCATACTATGTGCTACAGGTGCAGCCTCTTGAGGATCTGTATTCTATTGTTTATATTTGTTGGCATACTATCACACTGATTCGTATACAGCAACAGAGCTAAATTAATTTTGTTATGATAGTATGTTTTCCTTTGAGTAGCTGATAATGTATTTCAGAGCTTTGAATATGAAGTTTCACCCAGCAAAATGTAGATGTTTGTAATGCTTCCCTGGTGTTGCATCAATATTTTCATGGCTTCCTTAGAAACATTTTAGAACCATTAGTGGCTGTGGCCAGGCGGTCTCAATTTCCTCAATGCCACATGTAATAGGGATGCCTGGGAGAAGATTTTGTGACAATATGAACACAAGATGAATTCAGTATTTGCTTATTGCTTTGCTGAAAATGCCTTTTAGGCTTCCAACTCCTGATCGGTCGAATGGCCTGAATGTTTCCATGTGGCATTAAATATGATGGCCGCAAAACTCAATAACCCTTGAAACGGGTGCAGGGATCATGTTGCAGGATTAACCCATGCAAGTCTTTCTTCCTTTTTTCCTCCCTTCCCTTTTCTTTTCCTCCTGCTCCTTTCCTTCTTCCTGCTCTCCAACTGTTAGCTGGTGTCATGGGCTGTCCCCTCATGATGCGAGGTTGTGCAACAGCATACCACCACAGCTTTTGACACGTGCTCTCCGAAGCACTGCAGGGCTCCTCCAAAGCAGCCCAGGAAGCACAAGTGTTGTTTCAGCATGTCAATGGCCCACTCTATCACATTTCACATGGCAGCATGGCTTTCACTGTATGCAAATTCTCATCGGCATAAAGCCCTTGTTGCCACTCATTGGTTTGTCATAGTGGCTCAGATGCAGATGGAACAGTGAACCACCACAGGGTGAAGAGTGCATGAGCACTGCCAGGATTGACTGGCATGATTATTGCTGTGCACCAGCTGAACAGTGAAGGAATGGAATCCCTTATGGCTACAATAAATTTCAGAGTTTGCATGCAGCACTGCCAAGCAACATGCATGTAATCAATGGCACCACGCACAATAGGGAACTGAAATCCTCATAAATTTGCATGCACCTGCCACCTGCTTCTCTCTAGCAAGAGAAATGAAATGTATTTAGCTCTCTTTGAGTGCCAATGACTTCCTTTACCTATCAGTGAACAGCAAATCGCAAGATACTGTAAATATCTTTACCTGCAGCCTACAAGGAGCCCATGCATAAAAGTTCATTGCCATAGTCATCTTCACAGCCACTGACATTGCCGTCCTCACCCTGCTCTAAGGTTGCAGCTGCGGCTGCAGCAGGTGGCAGATTTCAGTGAGGATCTCCCTGGTGAAGTGCAGATGTCTTACACACTGCTCAGATAGGAGAATTGCTCCCTGAACACTCTGGGAAGATATGGGCTCCTGCTGAGATTCGTTCTCCTTCTCCTCCTTCTCCTTCTAGCAGCTTGCCCTGTCTTTTTCTGACCTCTGCTCATTCTCCAATTCATGTTCATCCAAAGTGAAGGTCTTCTCACACACCCATTTGTGAGCACAGCTGGTTTGTGCATGGGCATTGAAGTTAGAACAAAGCAAGCCTTGGACAACATTTAGGCTTGGGCTGATAAGTGGCAAATAACATTTGTGCCACACAAGTGCCAAGCAATAACCAGCTCCAACAAGAGAGAATCTAACCATCTCCCCTTGACATTGAACCAACATTATCATGGCTGAATACCCCACCATTAACATCACCGGGGGGAGGGAGGTGGGGGTTACCATTGATCAGAAACTTAACTGGACCAGCCATATAAATAGTCTGGCTACAAGAGTTGGTCAAAGACTGGGAATTCTGCAGTGAGTAGCTCACCTCCTGACTCTCCAAGGCCTGTTCACCATCTACAAGGCACAAGCCAGGAGTATGATGGAATACTCCCCACTGGCCTGGATGATTGCAGCTCCAATAACACTCAAGAAGCTCAAAGCAATCCAGGACAAAGCAGCCGGTTTGATGAGTCAATTGATTGCTGGAGTTGCTGTCTTTGAGATGAAATATTTAACCATGGCCCTATCTGCCTTTTCAAATAAATCCTAATGTAATATTAGACAAATAGGAAGTCATTCTGGCCAATAATCGTCATTCAACCAATATTAATCATCTCTTTCACTGTGTATTGAATCTTCCTGAATGCTAATTTCTGACGGTGTTGAAAAAGGCGGTGTATAAAATCAAGGCCAGAATTTTGAGGTCAGCGGGCGGGTGCAGATGGTGGGCCTGGGAGCGGCCGGGAAATGGCCCACCACCCGCGATTGGCCCCCAACCTCAATTTCACGATGGTGTGAACGACGACTCCCCAATGGTGAGGAAAGGGTGGGGAGGGGCAGCGGCCTACTGGCACAGTCAGGCCCTGGAAGGGTACCAGCGGTGAAGACATCTTTGGTGTTGTCAGCAGCAGAGTAAAAATGATGGATGCAAATGCAGCTGCAGGCGCCAGGCGGGAGGGTAGGTTGGGTGGGCACTTGGCCCCCCCCCGGTTTTTCAATGAGTGCCACGCAGTCCTCCTGGAGGAGGTGGCTGCCAGGAGGGGCACCCTTGTCCCCAGGGATGGAAGGAGGAGGCCACTGCACCTAACAAAATGAGCGTGGGAGGAGGTGCCAGCACAGGTCAGCAGCTATGATGTGGTGCGGTGCACCTGGGTCCAGTGCAGCAAGACGTTTAACGACTGCTGCGCTCAGAAAGGGTGAGTACCATGTTGGCATGGATCAGTGTGTTGAAATGTTAAGGGTTGGCCATCCCCCCGTGGAGCTCAAGGGTGTTAGAGTCTGAGCGCCAATTGTCAATGACACCAGAGCTGGCCAAGGGGCTGAGCCCTGGCTGCTTGGACTGAGTGCCTTGCAGCTCAAGGGCCATGACTCAGATGTGCCCTGAATGGTGTTCCTCAGGTGGGGTTGGCCAGGCTGCAATGGCGCTGCAGATAGAGAGTGGACTAATCAATGCCCTTCTGTCCTTTCAGGAGAAGACAACCCATAACAACATTGAGAGGCCACAGACAGGTGGAGGCCCCCCCAAGCCCCCTAATCCTAACCAAGTACGAGCAGGGTGTCCTTGAGCTGGAGGGTCAGTCAACCGGCCGTGGAGAGGCTGGGGTGTCAGACAAAGATAAGAGCGCAGTGGACAGAGGTGAGAATTTAAGATGGTGGAAACATTTTTGTGTAGTCTCATCATTGATGGGAGCCTCAAACCTGGAGTCCTCATTGACCATTGAAAGATGATGGCACCATGATACACACTTCCATGGTCTCACCAGGGCACCTGGTATGCACAGTGACAATGTGCTGACTTAAACGAATGACATGTTTTTGTTCTCCCTTAGGTTTGCCACCACACACCCAATCGCAGGACCCCGAAGGCCCACCCCTGATGCCTGAGAACCACTAGGCTCCAGATGCACTTGTGTCATACCCGGTCTCTGAACCAGGCTCCAGCATAGATACCAGCACTTCAGTGGGTGTTAAATCTTCGGCTAGAATGTTGGTTCACAGCGGTGAGGGCACTTCACACTCATCTGAGGTGCAGGCAGAGTCAGAGAGTGCCCAGGGTGCGGGCAGTTGGAGGAATGCTGGAGACCAGGACGATGCTGAGTCAAAGGCAGATGATGAGCCTCTGGACTCATCTATTAGGCGGCAGATGCTGGATGTGCAGGAGGATCTGGCAGAGATCTATGAGAGTATGCCTGCCATGATCTCAGTTATGGAGGAGTCCATGCAGAATATCAGCACTGCTTTGGCCCTCACGGCCAAGCGCCCTGCCTCTCTCATTGAGAGAGTGGTGACTCTCATGGAGAAGCAGCTCCAGGAACAGAATCAGGGGTTCCTGAGGTTGCACTTGGATCTGCAAGCCCTCACACAGGCACTGACCTCAGGTGGTTAGTGTCTGTGTGGGAGATAGATGAGGCACCCAGTATCCCAGCTAGGTCCCGTCCATCAATAGTGAGCAGGGAGGTCCAGAGCAACCTCACATTGGTGCACGAGCTGCGTGTAATCTCTGCGGGCGCTTCTCAGGCACTCTGGATGATGGCAGCAGCTCCTCTGCCCCTCTGCCAGTGATCGTGGCATCTGATGAGGTTGCGTCAACTGGGGAGATGCCAGCCATGGAACTGGCCGCTCCCTTACAGGTGGGGTCAGCACAAGCTCCACTGGCCCTAGAACAAAGCCAAGGTCAACAAGGCCAACAGGACAGCAGAGTCAGCAGGCTGCCTCCAATGCCGGTGCCAGCGAGGGGGGAGCACCAAGATGTAGCACTTGCAAACGTAAGTTTAAGGCACCATAAGCACAAGAGGGACTGATAACGAGTGATCTTCTGTCGTGCAATGTTTTGTTTAATTTAACTGGTCTGGGGTTGAAGACCAGAGAAGGTTTAGTTAATTTGTTTTGACTGTCAACATGAGATAAATTTTATTTTGTCGCAATGGCCTGAGTATGCTTCACCTTCTTTATTTAGTGTGGTGCAGGGTACGCCAGTATGTAATGCTGGATGTGGGTGGCTTGAAACTTTATTGCACAGGCACTGAGTGGACTTTGGGGTCAAAGGAAGGGGCCATTTCAGACATCCAGGATCGAGGCAGCAGTCCTGGCATAAGGTGGTAGCACTTATTTGGCAGCCTAGCTGAAGGAGCATTGGATCAAGGCGTCCCTGGTGTCCCTGCCTCCCTCTAGGTTACAGAGGTCTGCCTCCATGCCCTCAGCATTCTCATCACCATGCTCCTCTTTCGACTCACTACTAAATTCATCACTTGTGGCCTGTGCAGCTGCATCAACATCTTCCTCCAGTGGGTCCCCCCTTGCCAGTGCCAGAATGTGGAGAGCACAGCATGCAACCACTCTCAGTGACACCCCCTCTGGGGGGTATTGCAGAGCGGCCTGATGCCTGAACAGTCCAGGCATCAGAAGCGAGTGCTCAGAAGACCTTTGGCCCTCTCTATCACCGTCCTTGGCTCCCATTGTACCGCTGCTCAGCCTCTGTTCTTGGATGGCAGAGAGGCGTCATGAGTCACCTTTTCAAGGGATAGCCCTTGTCACCTAGCAGCCATCCACCCAGTCGGGCTGAAGCACTGAAGAGCCTCAGCATCTAGAGGTATCTGAGGATGTACGCATCATGGGAGCTGCCAGGGTACCTGGCACAGACTTGCAGTATATTTATCCTATGGTCACACACTATCTGCATGTTCATGGAGTGGAAGCCCTTCCTGTTGACGAAGGCACGCAGCTAACCTGCTGGCGCCTTGATGGGCACATGTGTGCAGTCGATGGCATCCTGGATGCGGGGGAACCCAACAATCGGTTAAAGTCTCTGGCTCGCTCAGCCTGGCTGGCCTTGTCTGAGAGGTAGTGAATGAAAGTCAGTACTCACCTGAACAGAACTTCTGTCACCAGCTTGACGCAACTGTGAAAAGCTGTTTGGGAGACTCCACACAGATCCCCCACTGACCCATGGAAAGAGCTGGAGGCATAGAAGTTGAGGGCAGCTGTGACCTTTAGAGCCACTGGCATGGGGTGTCCACCCACACAGTTGGAGGTGATCTCAGGCCCAATCGTCTGACAAATGGAGGTCACGGTCTCCCTTGAGAGGTGGAGCCTCCTTCGGTATTGCACCTCAGTCATATTGAGGTAGCTGCATCGCTGCCTGTAAGCCTTGGCAGCAGGATAGTGGCGTCTCCTGCAGCCCCTTCCGCCTTAGACTTCTAGCTGGCCCTGCGCCCCTTGTGCCTGCGCCTCTCCTTCCACAGGTCACTACCCTGGAAGCTGCATTGGGACACCTGGCCACCTCCCCCTCCTGCCCCTCTCTTCCTCCTCAGATGAGATACCACCAGCAGAGACCACAATCCCCATTACCAGGGTAACAGAAGGCTGTCTGATACCTGGAAGGGTCCACAAGGTCTGAATTCTCTGTGGTCCTTGGAGACACCAAGGAGTCCTGAAATGAAGCTTAGAATTGCTAACAATGAAACCCCCAACAGAGGTGAAGCTGCCATATACCAGTAAGTCACCAGTAGCAAACTATCTACCAAGCTCCTCACTACTCACATTGGCAATGCTGCTGACCCTTTTTATCCCGCCCGTGGATGAGGTGTTTGAAATTGCCGGCTGTTGCCTGCCCGTTTCACCCACGTGACGAACAGGGAATCGCACGGGCAATGAAATATTGGCATCAATTGATTTTTTAATGGCCTTAACTGGCCTGTTAATTAATGGTGGGTGCGGCTCCGGCACCCGCGTGCACCTGCCGAGCGAAATATCGTTCGAATGTGCGATGACGTCTGGACGCTCGCCCGATGTCGTTGGCCACTATTTTACACCGAGCGTGTCGGACACACGCCCACGTGCTGAGTGAAAGGTTCTGCGCCAAGTCTTTTTGTTATTCACCTATCCAGACGACCAATCTTAAATATTGACATACTTTCTGCCTCAGCCACCTATCTCCGAAATGAATTCCAGAGCCTCACAAATCTCTTGTGTAAAAATGTTTCTCCTGCCCTCTGTTCCAGCTCTCTTACATTTAATCCTATATCAATGGCCTCTTATTCTAGGCCCCTCAACTGTTGCTAACAGTCTGGTTCCATTACCTGGAAGCACCCTGTCATAATTTTAAACTGCTTCTATCATATTGTCCCATAATCTGCATTATTTAAACAAAGCTCCACTTTATCAGGTCTTTTATCATGTTTCTATTTGAAATGCTTGAAGATGTGATTGTGTGCTATATGGTGGCCAGTTCTGCCTTTCATTGTTCTATTATATTCATTTAATATCACTAATACTGGAGAAGATATCGAGCCTTATTGCTTATTGTTGGTTTTTATGCTGCTCCCTATGTTCTGCTCCTCGCATCACTTACACATAAAAAACTTCAAATCTGATTTCTGGATAACTGTGGCAACTCAGACCAACACTCATATTAAAGGTCAAAAGAGCCCAACACATCACAGGTCATTCTTTAAACCCGGGGTGTATTATCCTTTATAGTTTCTGACCCCACGTCCAAATAGTTGAAACAATCAAAGTGAACATATAAGTATTGGCTGCTGACGAGCACTCCTTTACAGTAAGGGTGATAAAGCTATTTAAAAAAGCAGATACTGCGATAGCAGGTGTCAAGTCAGTCAGCATTTTGCATGTTGGCTTACTGCAGGAAGATAATGCTAACTGGACAGGCTTTGTCAGCACCAGACTATAATTGTTTCCCGCAAGCTAACATGGAGACACACAAGCTTAGATTTTTCTTTCCTCACTCTCGGGGGAGCATTTGCCTTCAGATAAGGCCTCCAAATTCAACTGAATCAGTAGCTTGTTAATAGGCTCTCTTTTATGTCGATCTTAATCTACTTGCTCGGATATGCCAGAGCAGCATAACTGGACAAAAAAAGTTTCTTCTCTCATGTAATTGGAATCTGGATATTTATTCCATAAGTGTAACTGAGGTAATTTCTCAGCCACTGTCTTACATTATCCATAAAACGCTTTGAGGCATCGTTGGAGCCGTGGAAGGCGCTACCTAAATACCAGTCTTTCTTTCTTATTCCAAGAGGTTTTGTGTTTTTTTCAGGCAAGCACAGATATTATTTCATCAGTAAAGGGGTGGAATCTTGCATGTTAAAAAATTGAGCTGCTAATAATGCAAAGGAATCATAAATCGAGTCACTAAAGTAACCTCCCAGCTGCTTACTATTTATCACTTCAGCAGAATAACAAGTCACATCTCAATAAGCTTTAAATTAATCTTTAGAATTGTAACAAGGGCAAACTTTCCCCCATTGTGGGCTGGAAACCTTGGAGGTAGAAATGGCAAAATCAGTTTGAAAGATGTGCTGAATTGATGGCACAAGAGGTCGTGACCAGGAGCCCAGCACAATTCAGCTCTAGCACCTCTGACCCACTCCAAATTCGAATTCAAGAAATCAAACCTGTGAAAAATTCACCAGCTGAAACAATTATATGTTAACACTCAAATGTTATGACATAGCAGATGATGTGTGCTAGGCAATCAAATCCATGAGGGAACTTGATCACGTGGTCACAACTGTTTTACAATTTGTATTTTATTTTGAGATGAGTGCCCTGAATTCAGAAGTAATAAGACTACCACGACTTCAGAGGTTTTTTAGAAAACTAAATTAAACATTTATTAATAAAAGAAAAAATTTCAAGCACATACATAGGTCTACCAATTACTACTATAATAACTCCTATAACCCCTAATTAATCTGGCTCCAAGTTACACCTCCATTAAGGCAACTGTAAAAACAAATAGATTTAAACAGACCCAGGCAAAGCAACAGTGATATTCAAAGTGAGGTGTCTCAGCTTCAGTTCCTGTAGACAACAACTTGATGCACTGATGCTGGAGGCTTTTCACACTTGTGTTAAATCTTAGAATGCCTTCTCCTCTGACATATAGCCTCATCTCCTGAATAAATGTTTCTCCCCCTTTAATGCAAATTCCATTGTTCCGATATTTCTTTGGAACTTTACCTTTCTCATAATATAAATCTTTTAATAGTGCTCATTTTAGCAGTAACCTTTGGAAAAAATAAACACACTGTTTGGCTAACTTCTCCTGGCTAGGTGTAACATGTCTTTGAAATTTAAGTTAACCTAATTTATCTAAAAATGCAAATTTTCCTTACACCTCACATTCTAAAATTTCAGCCATGTTTACGTATTTAGTATTTCAAATCTCTAGCTTCTTTTTGATAACTCAAAGTCTTCAGACCAGCTGTCTCAAATTCAGTTAAATTCCACACACACACACACACACACGTAACACAGAGAAACTATCCAAACCCCACTATTAACCTAACATTAAAATAAATCACAATAATATTATGAAATTTATTATATTTTCATGACATCAAAGAAGGGAACAAGAGATCATAAGGACACTTCCATGCTAGCAAGGAGAAAACTGAACAAAATCAGTCTTTTAATGAACAGATACAGAAGGCCATGAGTGACACAAGAACGAAGCTGGAGTGACAGTGAAATTATTTGGGCTGGAAATTCTGACAGGTGATAAAAGTTGATGTTGGTATAATGGTAAGTTTAGATCATTTTCATTTTCATTCAGCTTGCTGGATAAAAATCTTCAATAAGAGTTTGCTTCTTTGTGGATAATATTATCTGCTTCATAATGGCAGCAGTGGGGTGAGCCATTTCCTATCTGTGGTTCTACTAGCAGAGAGGAATCACTGAGGATACCAGCATAAATACATTCTCATTAGCTAGAACCTTGTGCTGTCACTGGTAGCGAGCTTAGAGGTGGGAAATACACGTACTCAATGGGGCCGGGGTGCGGGGGGGGGGGGGAAATGGTGTGCTAGAACCCTGGTGCCTTCCCGTCTCCACCAGAATTAAGCTCAGGTTGGGAAGGCCCATGGTCGACCTTTCCATGTCAGGTAAGACTGTGCAGCCAGTTTGTCACCTGCAAAGGGGGAGAGACTGGACATCAGGAAGGAGGGGCCCACTGAGAGCCATCCCCCACAGCCGAACACCTGCACCCCTCTCCCCACACCCCCAACCTCATGAAATGCACCCCCCCAACCCCGACATTATATACCTGTGGCCTATTCCGCAATCCCAGGACTAGGGTGCCTGTCCTTCCAGCAGCACCTACAGCCACCCCAGCACAAGATCTACCACCCCTAATTGGCTGGGAGCTCTCGGTAGGTGAGTCTTCTGCCGTTGGGGTCTTGATTCCAGGGGAAGACCCGCCACTCGCCTCGCCACTGCCCGATTGGCATGTGGTTTAGCAGGCCTTCCCTAAAAGAGGTAGCGTGGGTCTCTTCCGGCCCTCTAGCTGGCAGGCGAGAGCCCTGATGCCTTAATAAGATTCTGCCCATTGAGTGAGAGCATACATTTCAACAGAAGATAGCATGAGGCATAAGTAGTTGGTGCATATTTCAGTCACGCACAGAAAAGTTTACTTACAAAATGGTCATTGGTTAAATCTATTGTATGTATTTGTGATTAACTGATTTTATTACTGCTGTTTTCTGAATGAGGTTATTTGCTAGTTTGACAAGTAAATCTCCAAATTTGCAAGGGGGGCGACAGCAGCCATAAGAGTACTGTGATTTCAATTGCATTTCCACACAACTCTTGCCTGAGAGATGGGGTGAAAATTGGTACAACTGTGCCAGGTAATTATAGTATTGAAATCTGCACATTTTCTTAATTTACTTTGAGGCTGATTTTCTGTTGAAGTATGTGTTAGTTGCTATCAGCCAAATCAATAACATAACAATATCCAACATGGCACAAGAGACTGCCGGAACTGAACGGTGGCAATCAGCTTTTCCTGAAACTTCTATTTCTCTAATTCTTCATCAGAAAACAAGAATGACAACCAACATTGATCACTCTTCATTTGTGCAACTGAGTTTAGCAAAGCTTTTGTCCTCTAAGTACCACCTCTTAGTTGACTTATGGATGACAAGTAAGTAAGTCACACAATTTGACAAAATCTGAAACATGACACATAATTAGATCAATCTGAGTAGTATTTTCCCAATTATTCCAGTTTTCCACTTCCAGTGTTGACAAAACACCAATACTTACCTTAAATTTAAATCGGTAGTCGGAGCATGGAAACTCCAGTTCCCGGCAGACCTCTGGTCTTCTGAGCTTGCGCTGGGCAGGAACTGGCCACACATGCGCAATTAGTGCTTTTTTTCCATTCATTAGGCCGGCAACTGGCCCTGCAGTCCTGCTCAGAAGGAAAGGAAGCAAAGAAGTGAAACGATGTGAAACGGCCAGGTCAGTGCCATTCACCCAAATGTGTCCCACGGAGCAGAACACAGGGAGGAGGACAGGGAGAGGTCCCAGAAGACAGTCCCAGGCAGGGAAAAGAAACAGGCATCAGGAAGAGATCCCAGAAGACAGTCCCAGATAAGGGACAAGGACAGAGATTAGAAACAGATCCTGTTAAGTAACATTGAGGGAAAGGAGCAGAGAAATGGGCCCTAGTTAAAGAGAGAGAGGCGGGAAGAAGACTTGAAGCAAAGTGGTCTTGAGAGATGCCCTAAAGATCCGAAGAAGAAACCGAAGATTGATGATCCCTTGCTGCAGGCCTTTTGGAGCAGTGGTGTTCTGCTTGGCACGGCCAAAGATCTGAAAGTATGGTTGAAAGGTGAAGCTTGAGTGTATTGGGAGATCCAGAGGAAAGGAGTCTCGGAAGGTGAGATTGAAACCCTGGAGGCGGATCCTTGTTGAAGCTGTCTGAGTGAGAGCAACGTCTCGAGAGAATTTCAAGACGAGTTCTTCAAAAGTGGAGTTTGGAAACCCTCATGAGAAATATATAGTTTCAGTGAGACCAGTTGGCTCACAGTGTGACAAGCATCAGGGCGGGTTGTTGAGAAATCCATAGAATCTGCTTTGGTCTCATATGTCATTTACTTTGGACTGTGGTGTGTCTGACCACAGTTCACCAGCTGGTTCACATGTGCCACATACTTACCCTGAGTATAAGACAGATATGGTAAATTGTTTTATCTTTCCTAATCTGTGTTTGTAAAGATATAGGGGGGATGAAGGAATAGTGAATATTTGAATAATTTTCTTCTGTTTGTATTGAGATCTTTCCAACCTTTTTTGCCTTGTGTAATATAGTTCATCTTTAGCTCTGAAGAAGTTATTTGGACTTGAAACGTTCACTCTGTTTCTCTCTCCACATAAACTGTGCCATGATATTTTTATAATCAAAACTACCCTTGGGTTCCCAAGACTCAATTATACTTTTAAATTTCCAAGTAACATGTATCTCAATGTTACTGATTCAGGCAGTACACCGTGGGAGGGTTTATCTGTAACTTAGATTTATAAGTAAAATGATCATTTTCATTCTACTTTCATTTCCAAGCAGGTTCTATGCTGAACATTGACCACCTGACCCTTCAACTGCTCACAACTTCTGGGTAAACAAAGTTATTAATCATTATGCAATGGCTCTTATTGGCTGCAAATTACAACGACCTCAAGGAACTGGGCTCGGTACTCAATGAACAATTGCACTGCTGCAGAAGCATGGTAATGGAATGGGGTCTCAAACATCTTGAGCTTAAAATAACGTAAAGTATAATTTGTTTCTTTGATTTGTCCTCTTTACATTGGGCCAAATTTTCCGGCCTCTGGATCATCGGAGACCCGGCATACGACCAAAAGTGCACATTGGGACGCTGTGGAATTCCTGTCCCGTGCATCTTCGGTCATATGCCTGGTCTCCGACAAGCCAGAGGGAGTTTCAACTTCGGGCGGAATTTTCTGCACCAGAGATTAGGTGTGGTGGCAGGCGGGAAAAGTGGCACGTTTCCCGTTGGCCAGTGTGGCGGGTTTCCATGCCAGATCATCCACTTTTCAGCTCATTATATATGCACAAAGATGAAGAACATTGTACCTTGTGGTGGGGCAGGCTGGGATCCGTCCGCCCCACCGTGACCCCATCGGATCATCTCTCTGGCTATTTCATTCACTCTATGCAGTCCAGGACTGATCACGGCAAGTGATGGCTTTGAAAGGTAAGAAGCCTACTGTCCCCATGTTCAGTGACAATGTGCTAGGGGCACATCTGGACACTGTGGAGGCTTTCCGGGAGATCCTCTACCCCCATGATGGCAGAAGGAGGTCCACCATCCTCACCACGCAGCTTGGGAGCAGATTGCCAAGGCGGTCAGCGCCAGAGATCCTCAGAAGAGGACCTCCATCCAACGCAGGAAGAGGATGAATGATGTTATCCTCTCCACCAGGGTAAGTCAACCTTTTCCTCACTCTCAACTCACACTCTCACAAGCCCATCAGACATTCGCAGGGTTACAGTCCACAGGGATCTCACTCACTACCAGTACAAGGGACACCACCTCTGATCCTCTCAGACACACTTTTATATCTTCATCTCCTGTCACATCTTGTGCAGCTCGCATCCTCAGCTCTTATACAGGTCCATGCAGCACCCAAAGGAGGCAGGCATCCTTATCATCTGCCTTGGCATCCGTCCTGCTCACAGTCTGTCCATTTGTCTTTATACAGGAGGAGATCGCCCACAACGAAAGGAAGAGATCCCAGAATGGTGGGCGAATGCCTAAGCTCAGGCCTCTCACCTAGTGTGAAGAGCGTGCAGCAGAGCTGGCCAGCGAGGACCAGGACCTGAGCCCAAGCCAAAGGTGAGATTGGCGTCTCACGAACCAGTGAGGATCCATCAACAGCTCATCGTTCAACTCAACAAAACTGTGAGTGCTTTGTAACATTGTTGACTATGCAGCCAATCACTCATATCTCTTCTCTCTTTGATAGGCACCAGCAGCAAAAGGAAGAGGCCCAGTGGCAGCCAGCCCATCAGCTCCAGACCCCACACAATCTCAGATGAGGATCCTGAGGACACACTGGATGAAGACCCTCCACCACCAGCGGAGGGACACACACCTCAGTGGGACCTGGTTCTAGAGCAGGCTTGGGGTCACAATCTGTTGAGCATAGCACAGATTTGGGTCGACAGCAGGCGGAGGCTGGGACATCCAAGGTCACCGGCACTCGGAGGGCTGCTGGAAGCCAGGCTCCTGCTGAGTCCTAGTCAGATGACGAGCCTCTGAACTTGGCCCTAACACAGAGGTTGGAGCTGCAAAGACAGACACGGGAACATCAGGCAGTGCTGTCAGATGCTGTCACCAGATTGCAGGGGACGATGGAGGAGTCCATCCGCGCTCAGTCTGATGTCATTGCTCCTACATGCCAGAGCACCAAGATCAACACTGGTAAGGTGGCAACTGGAGAACTTTGTCCAGGTCATTGTACCTGAAACGTACCAGGACCTGTACTCCATCTCTCTCGGCATAGATGGGATCCATCAGTGGCTAGGCGAGAGGGGGAAAGGGCACCTCAAACTCACTCCAAGTGCCCCTTCTCCTCAATGAGTCAGGCAGGGGCCTTCGGCTACGGATAGGGTGGAGGACCAGCAGCTGGACACCCAGGGTCCATCGACCAAGGTGACTCCGAGAGTGTCCAGCCAATCCCAATCCCCTCTGCCTATGACCCCATCATCTGCACTATAGGCTGAAGAGGGTGCACTTGTTACACAGCAGGAGACCTGAAGCAGGCCGGGGCCTTCCAGGACTTGGCCCTCCAGAGGACGTCCACCAAGGTCATCGCAGACAACAGGCTTCCTCCACCTCTGCTCTGGATGCGGAGGAGAACCCAGATATAGTGGTAGGGTAAGAAAAATTAAGAAATACTAAGAGCACAAAGGTAGCACGGGTGTCCACAATCTGTATAGAATTGCACAAATGTAAATAGATTTTGACCCATTTCACTGCTCATGTTGTGTATGCCTCTTCTATCTGATGAAATGCTCCATGGCCCATCAAGTGTCACAGATACCTCATTGTCTGCTCCACTCTA
Organism: Cetorhinus maximus; assembly: GCF_964194155.1. Taxonomy (NCBI): domain Eukaryota; kingdom Metazoa; phylum Chordata; class Chondrichthyes; order Lamniformes; family Cetorhinidae; genus Cetorhinus; species Cetorhinus maximus. The sequence goes on from NC_135888.1 coordinate 75,630,405, forward strand.
CAATGTCTAGAACCTTCTCATTACAGTGCCTGACCATTCTCTGCACAGTATCGACATGAGTGAAATTTCTGCCTCTAAGAAAGTTGTGGTTGGCCAAGGTATCTCTGAGGCCTGCTTCAGGGCTTCATATAATGTTGCCTCATAAGTTTAGAATATGGAGGCTGCTTTAGTTCCCGTTGCTTCTGCATTGTAGAGTGCTCAATGTGGATCTTACAGGATTGAACGGTGACACGCATGGAGTCGGTGCATCTTTCATTGGCCTCCATGTACTTTCCGTGAGCCTTTAGTGAGCTTCACATATAAACCCAAATTCGTAGTTCTTATGCCTTCCTGTCTGCCTGCTGCATTATCTCATGTCCGTGTGTACATCTGGACATCACCCAACATTAGCCCCCACCCTCCAATCTCCATGATTTAAAGCTATGAGCCTTGCTGACAGGTGTTGAGCCTTGTGGTTCCTGCTAGGTATATAACCTCGGAGTTGTGTGCAGAGGCCCCAGATGCCTGACTTGGACATGGGAGGATGCAGCACCGGGCCAGAAGGTCTGACTAGCGTCTCATCACATTAACTCTTTGCCAGCTTTGAGATGGTCAGTCGACATGGTAATGTGCAACAGACCATTGCATTGGTGTGCCTGGCTTCCGTGTGCATTTATCAGACTGTTGAAATGAAAATGTGGAGGTCCCAAATGGGATCAGAGCGAGTGTCTGCGACATCTAATGTGTGCTCCTTATTATCAGCGATTGAACGTAAGAACATAAGAAATAGGAACAGAAGTAGACCACTCGGCTCCTCGAGCCTGCTCTGCCATTCAATAAGATCATAGCTGACCTCCACATTCCCATCTAACCCCGATAACTTTTGATTCCCTTGCTTAACAAGAATCTATCTACTACTGCCTTAAAAATATTCAATGACCCCGCCTCCACTGTCTTCTGAAGCAGAGTTCCAAAGTTGCACAACCCTCTGAGAGAAAAAAATTCTCCTCATCTCTGTCCTAAAAGGGCGACCCCTAATTTTAAAATAGTGCCCCTAGTTCTGGACTCACCCACAAGAAGAAACATCCCTTCCATGTCCACTTTATCAAGGCCGTTCAGGATCTTGAATTTTTCAATCAAAGGATTTGGGTCCTTAAGGCCTAGATGGAGTGTCATCATCTTCTTTCAGGCCTATAAATGCCATGACTAGACAGCACGGGACACTTGGAGACTCCAAACGGAGGCATGGTCATAAGTGCCTGACAGGTATCAAACCAAGCTGCTCCTAAAGCCTTCGCGGTCCGCGGTGAGCTGAAGTGCAGCCTCGCAGCCATTACACAGAGTTACAGATAACTGTGTCCTGAAGAAATAACTAATACTGGGGACTGAGTATGAAGCCTGAATACTGTCTTGCCTGAACGATTGCCTGTGCGGACAAACCGCAGTGTAGATTCAGGATCGAGCTTACACATGAAGGCGAGAACCACTGAGTGATGATTGTCCTCCTTGAGGCACCTTGCCAGGTTATAGGTATATTGCCATGAGAGCACTGAGGATTGCAGTGCTGCTCCAGCATCTTGAAGGCTGCCATAGGCACTGGAATGTTGGCTAGATGCTTGAAGAGGCTGCACCATCTCAACTCTGCTCACAAAAGGTGATGTTGCAGTATTATCCCATAACAGAAAGGCCACCTACTCCCAAAGCTGCCAAATCTTCCAAAGATGAGGACATTGTGACACAAGATTATAATTCGTCATTCAGAGATAGATGTGCTGCATTGATCTGATTAGGATCGCAACCAAGAGGGTAACGTGGACCCAGCATGGAGGGGACTGGTTATAGAGGCTCGTATGAACTATTCATCTTCATCCTCCTGGAACCTGGTGGCTGTAAGCATGTCACATGTACACCTGCCTCATCTGGCCTGTGCTCTGTTAGGTCTTCAACTGGAGCCACAACTTCCTTTCCCTCATCACTGAAGGAGACGTGCAGCTCCTCCATCTCTCATTCTGGCAAGACATTCCCCTTTTGGAGTGCCAGGTTGTGTAGAGCACAGCAAGCCACGAAAATGCGTCAGACCCTCTGGGGAGAGTACTGGAGTGCGCCGCCTGATCTGTCCAGACATCGAAAAAGCATCTTCAAGTTGTCAATGGTCTGCTCAATCAATGAGCATGTTGCAGAATGAGCAGCGTTATACTTCTCCTCTGAGGCACTATGTGGCCGCTGAACAAGCATCATCAACCACATCTTTTGCGCGTGGCTTTCATCGCCCAGGAGCCAACCCTTCCAGTCACTAACTAGGGAGTCACTGTGGAGCCCATGAATCACTTTCATCCCAACCATTACAACCCACTTAATCCATTGGAGTACTATTACAGCCTTCTGGATCACCGGTAGGTCATGCACTGCACCCCCCCCACCCCCCCCAAATGCCAAACCCCACTCCCAAATGACACAGGCATGACAGGGCTTTGACACAGGGGCTTGGAAGTGCTGAGGGCCCTCAAAGATCTGTGGCATTTGCGAATTACTCTGGATGTATGAGTTATGGGAACTTTCAGGGTATCTCACACATACCTGCATTATCTTCTGATGGTTGCAGGCCAGCTGCACATTGGGTGAGTGGAAGCCTTTCCTGTTGATGAATTGTACTGGCTTTTCCCAGGGAGCTCTAACAGCTCATGGCACTCTGCACCTGTGGGAGTCCGCAGATCGCTGCAAATCCCACTGCCCTGGCGGCCTGGCTGACTTCATCCAAGTAGAACGGAACTTAATTGTGTGCCTTGCTAAATAGGCCATCTGTTACCTCTCAAAGGCAATCGTGAGCAGTTGCTTGAGAAATCCCGCAGAATCCCCAGTGGAGCCCTGGAAAGAGCCAAAAGTTTGAAGAACTTCAAAGCAAAGAAGTTCATAGCAGTGGTCACTTTTAAAGCCATTCGCAATGGATGGCCTCCCAAACCCTGTGACATCAACTCCTCCCGGAGAATGTGGCAGATGTGAGCCAGCACATCCATAGACATGCGAAGGTATCTACGGCACTGTCTCTCACTCACCTGGAGCTATGAGAGGTGTCTTCTCCACACCCTTTGTCTTGCCAGATGCCTCCGCTCAATGGCTCTGCCAGCCTCAGTTTCTGGTTCTTGAGAGGGCTCCGCAGGCCCTTGTTCATCAGGGTGAGGCTCTTCCCTTTGCCCAGCCGGGCAGTGATGGGCCCTTCTCCTCATTCTTAATTTCCTGATTGCCAGGATGGATGCAATGTTACCTGTTCCATCTCTGAGGCACTTGTACTCATGTCTGCGGAAACCTTGAACAGAAAATCAATGAACATAAGCCTGCAATGGTTACCTTCCAGTCGCTAACCATGGAGTCAATGTGGAGCCCATGGGTATCTTTCAACCCAGCCATTACAACCCACTTAGTCCCTGGAGCACTATTACAGCCTTCTGGAACACCTGTCGGGTACGCACCACCCACCCCACCTCCCAACATGACCCCCCACCGCCAAATGACACAGGCATGACAGAGCTTTGACACCGGGGCTTGGATCTGACTGAGTTCAGCCAGGCGAGAGAAACATCAGTCAGGGCACTGTCAGACTGTATTCTTAGGATTATACAATAGCCTCAACCTGCACTCATGTTATGAGAGTATTGTGGGGGAGGGGGGCTTTCAAAATCTTATACTGCCAGCTGCAAGGTTTAGAGGTCTTCAGGCCGTCAGTCATATGCGTTTTGGCCCATGGCCCCTTTTCATTTGGCACCTTCTGACACTCAGGATTTCCCATGAGAGGGACAAAGGGTCTTTGGAAGCCAATCCTACAATGGCCCCAATTGGGTTTATACTCTCGCAAGAATGCACAACATGAGTTAGAACACCACATTCCCTAAATTAGCATTTAACTGTTCCTTACATGTCTCAGCTGTGCCTCCTTCACCTTTTAGTTAAGTGGAAATTAGTAGGGTGCCCTTCACTCAGCCCACAAGTGCAGTAGCCGACTCCACCCACAGGCCCTCAGAGCCCTCCCCTGGCAACTTTTTTCATAGCTTCTTTTTGCACTGTGTCATTGGGTCAGCTTGAATAATGGTGGTGCTGCGATTTTACTACCAGACCAGCTTCGAGCAGCCACCCACCACCCCATGACCGTCGAGATCACCCCCCCATCATGCTGGAGGATCATCTTGTTCAGGTTTCCCCCCCTCCAACCACTCTCCTTCACCCCCCCCAATCCTTGACCCCATTATTATAGTCATTGATATCCCTGTCCTCCCCACTGAACCATTTGATGTTGATGTCCCGCTGCTCCATGTAGGCCTGACCCCTCCCCATCTTGAGGCCCATTGTACTGTGGCTTGCAGAGACCCCCTCCCACCCCATGACACCATGGAGCACTCACCCTTACATTACCTGTTCCTCACCTACAGGCTGCAGATGCCTCCCCTGACTGTGACTTTACCATCTGTGGCCCAGTAATAAGCCACCACCCCCAGGACTGACATATGTGAGGGACTGACCATGCCCTGTGCACCATGCTGTGCACAACTGACACAGGACTGACAGGCCCTCCCCCTCCCTGGATTGATTCCAGGATAGGCATGCCAGGCACAGCCCTCTAAATTGTGAAGCAGATCCACAGGGCTGACTATGCTTTGTGGCACCGACTACCCATGAGTCTATTGCCCAGGACTGTGATTGCTTTCTGGCTCAAGCTAATTCCAACCCCTGCCCTGCACCCTCCAGTCATGTGTCTGTGCCCTGTCTTCCCCAGCCATGTGTCTGTGCACTCTCTTCCTCAGTCTTCCCCCAGTCACGTGTCTGTGCACTCTCTTCCTCAGTCTCCCCCCAGTCATGTGTCTGTGTGCTCTCTCCCCATCATTGCCCCCTCCAGTCAAGCCTTTGCCCTCCAGCATCTTCCTTTGCCTCTGTCTTGTCTCATCCCCCTTCCCCCATTCAAGCCTTTGCCCTCCAGCCCCTTCAACCCTGCACCCCCCCACCTTCCCATTGGTCTCACGTGGTAAACCTTGGCTCTGATACTACCACGCCCGCTGCCTTGAGTTCCCACTGGTCTTGTCTGTGCAGCCGTGCGTGGAGTTGGAGCGAGCATGAGTGAAGCGCAATGGAAGGTAGGCGGATGTATCTGATATCGAGGATACGAGTGGAGTGGTCCTTGCCATGTGCAGATCACTTATATCCAGTCGTGAATTAGGCTGGTCTAATTAGCTGCCAGTGTGGCCCTATGATCTGGAGCTGAGGTGTGATTCTGGTGAGCTGCACTTTTCATTAGTGTTCATGATATTCAAATCAATGCAAATGCGGTTGCCAACATGGTTGGACATGCTATCCAATCCGCCATGAAAACCGGGGGCAGAAAATTGCAAACTCTTTTTACACTGGCAGGAAACTGACTTTTGGCCATCCTCCACATTTTCCCATCCCACCCACCATGAAGCCCACTGTTGATGGGATCAGAAAATACTGCCCTTCCGATGGGCAATTTCCCTGACTCTCCAGGACCCTCAGCGAATGTCTCTGGCTCTGAGTTAGATTCAGAGATTTAGATTCAGGCAGATCTGTGGGATTTACCTGGGTAGTTATCCAGGAAATATTAGAGAGATTAAAACTTGCCTAACACCTGAACTCCCAAGGTGAGGTGAGAGTGAATGTCCTTGACATCAAGGCAGTATTTGACAGAGTGCAGCATTAAGGAGCCCTAGCAAAACTGGAGTCAATGGGAATCAGGGGGAAAATTCTCCACCAGTTGGAATCATACCTAGCACAAAAGGATGATGGTCGTGGTTGTTGGAGGTCAATCATCTCAGTTAGAGGACATCACTGCAGGAGTTCCTCAGGGTAGTGTCCTCGGCCCAACCATCTTCAGCTGCTTCATCAATGACCTTCCTTCCATCATAAGGTCAGAAGTGGGGATGTTCGCTGGTGATTGCACAATGTTCAGCACCATTCAAGACTCCTCAGATACTGAAGCAGTCCATGTCCAAGTGCAACAAGACCTGGACAATATCCAGGCTTGGACTGACAAGTGGCAATTAACATTCGCGTCGCACAAGTGCCAGACAATGACTATCTCCAACAAGAAGGAATATAACCATTGCCACTTGAAATTCAATGGCATTACCATTGCTGAATCCCCCACTATTAACATTCTGGGGGTTACCATTGACCAGAAGCTGAATTGGACTAGCCATATAAATACTGTGGCTAAAAGATCAGGTAAGAGGATAGGAATCCTGAGATGATTAGCTCATCTCCTGATTCCCCAAAGCCTGTCCACCATCTACCAGGCACAGGTCAGGAGTGTGATGGAATACTCTGCACTTGCCTGGATGAGTGCAGCTCCAACAACACTCAAGAAGCTGGACACCATCCAGGACAAAGCAGCCCACTTGATTGGCATTCCATCCACAAACGTTTACTCCCTCCACCACTGATGAACAGTGGCAGCAGTGTGTACCACCTACAAGATGCACTGCAGAAACTCACCAAGGCTCCCTATGCAGCACCTTCCAAACCCATGACTGCTACCATTTAGAAGGACAAGGGCAGCAGATATATGGGAACACCACCACCTGGAAGTTCCCCTCCAAGTCACTCACCATCCTAACTTGGAAATATATCGCCGTTCCTTCACTGTCACTGGGTCAAAACCCTGGAACTCCCTTCCTAACAGCACTGTGGGTGTACCTAAACCACATGGATTGCAGAGGTTCAAGAAGGCAGCTCACCACCATCTTCTCAAGGGCAATTAGGGATGGCAATAAATGTTGGCCTAGCCAGCAACGCCCACATCCCATAAATGAATAATAATAAAAAAATGACCCCCCAATCAGCCCTGACTCTCTGACTACCCCTTGACTGCCCCACTAACCCCAACTACCCTCCTGTCCCGCCCCCCCCCATCATCCCCTGGTCTCCCAATCACCAGCCAAACCCCCCAACTACCCCATGACTCCACCGACTAGCCACCTGATTCCCTAATCACCCTCTGACCACCTGACTACCACCTTACCGCCTGACTATCCCCTGACAACCCCCCAACCAGGGCCAACTACCCACCGCCCCCCTCCCGACCACCCGGCTATCCTCTCAGCCATCTCACTGCCCCCCCCCAACCTGACTGGACTTGACTAACACCCCGCCCACCCCAAACACCCGACTCCTCCCTCTCCCGGCCACCTGTTTTCCCTCACCGACAGACCGACTAGCCACCACCCCCCCGCCCCCACCCCTCCGCACCAACCCAACCATCTGTCCAACCCCCGGCCCGACCTGACAACCACCCCAACCAGACCTGACTACCCCTCCCAATCACCTGACTACCCTCCAACTCACTTACCATCAAACCTTACCCATTCACTCACTGAAGCATTTATCCATCATCCATTCACTATCAATTCACTAACATTCAGACCGGACTTTTGAACATACCATACAGCAGCTAGTGCCATAAAAAGAGGGCGTGTCTTGCCTTCCCACAGCTGTGCTTTGACTGAGTTCCCCGATGGACGTTGCGCTGCACATTTCTGGGAAAGCTGGGTTCGGAAAGTCCCGGAAGAAATGCGTAGCAGCGTCGAGTCAGGGGGATCTTTAAGCGAAGCAACAACCTAATGATCGTTGCCGCTGCTCGGAAGATCCAGACATTATTTTTTTCAACCAACTTTTACTGCTTTCTCTGACATATTGTCCATACATAGTGCAGTGCTCTGAGAAGGCACTTCAGTTAGGTAGATGAACTGATTGCAAATAGTAGATGATTTTCATCGAGTTGCTGGTCTTGAGTGGTTCCTAAAATGTTGATTCATCACTGCTTTTCTGAGGGTAGTTATGGCTAACGCTTCTATTTATGCTGTATGTCAGTACCTAATGGTAAACATTCCACTCCATTAAAGATGTCAAGGTTCCACCGCTGCAGTTCACCCATCACCTCAAGGGCACTCCATCAAAAAATGACACATCACAAGTTTTGGGGTCATGAAAGGCTGAAAGCTGTGTTTATTACAGTCTGTTGGGAGTAGCACTTTGTGAAAACTGCTTGTGATTTTAATGGATGTTTTTATGGTGTATTCTCTCATTTTTGGGAGCCTCAGTAATGGATTAATATATTCTCTGGAAAGGAATATTGTAAATATTGGTCTGCTTCTCAGATTCCTGGCTTCAACACACCGGAAAGAGTGTTAATAAAACAAGGGAGTCCTCTTTACACCTTGTACCATGTATGGCTCCACTGTGTCAACTGTTAACACTTGAACACACAACAAGGGAGTTAACATTTCATATTTCTGCTTCATTGTCAATTGTGTAGCGTCAGAGATAGCATTCGAAAGAAAATTGGTCAGAGTGGACCAGTGATGGCAAAAGTTCAAATTAAAGTTTTAAAATAGGATGAAAGTAACAGAAATTAGGAGAGAGCTTGAGGGAAATGTGAATGGATTTAAATCTCACTGTGCAATATTCATTGGAGATATAACACATAGACAGGTCGTTCTGCCCACCCAGTCCATGCTGGCATTATTCTGAATTCTAGCTTCCTCCTGCCTTTTCCCATCTAACTGTATCCGCATAACAATTTAATCCCTTCTCCCTCATATACTTATTCAGCTTTCCCTGAACTGCTTTGATTCTATTCACTTCAACTACTCCCTGTGGCAACGAGTTCCACATTCTCAACACTCTCTTGGTTAAAAGTTGCTTCTGAATTCCTATTTGATTTGCTAGTGACTATATGATATTGATGGTCTTTCGTTTTGCTCTTCCCCAAAAGTGGAAACATTCTCTCTGCGTCTACTATCAATACTTTTCCTAATTTTAAAGAGCTTCATTAGGTCATCCCTCAGCCTTCTTTTACCAAGAGAAAAGAGATCCAGTCTGCTCATTCGCATCTGATCTGCATACCTCTGCATTTTTGGGATCATCCTTGTAAATATTTTTTTTGCACCCTGTCCTGTGTCTCTATATCTTTTTTGTAATATGGCAACCAGAATCATAAGCAGTACTCCAGGTTGTGGTCTTAATGAAATTTGATACAAGTTTAGCATAACGTCTTTACTTTTCAATTTTATCATTCCAGGCGTAACCCTGGTGTTTGGTTTGGTTTCTAATTATAGCCTTGTTAACCTCTGTCATTGCTTTTAGTGATTTGTGTGTTTGTACTCCCAGGTCCATTTGCTCCTCTATCCCATTTAGATTCTTATTTTCGGAATAATATGCAATCGCCTTATTTTTATTTCCAAAACATAATTCCTTACCTTTGCATGTGTTGAAATTCATTGGCCAGTTATATGCTCATTCCATAAGCTAGCTAAAATGTTCTTATAATTTGTTGCAGTACTCCTCAGTCTTGACTATCCCTGCCTCCGCTCCCCCACTCACCCCACACACTCAATTTGCTCTCGTTTACAAAATTATAAATTGTGTTTTTTTGATTCCAAAGTCTAAATCATTAATACAAATTATGGACAGCAGTGTCCCAGCATGGATCCTTATAAAATATCACTTCCCATCTCTATCACTCTGAAAAGCTGTCCTTTAGGTCTACACTCAGCTATCTGTCTTGAAGCCAGCTAGCTATCGATTTTGCTACCTGTCGTCTGACTCCACATTCTCTGACCTTATTCTTTAATCTATTACATGGTACCTTATCGAAGGCATTTGAAATTCTAGATAAATTACATTTACTACATTACCATTGTCTACCCTCTCTGTTACCTCCTCAAAAAATTCACTGAGATTGGTCAACCAAACCTTTCTCTTTTTGAAGTCATGATGGTGTTACAACTGGGTGAGGAGGATGAACTGGCTCCCCTTTATTTAGCCTCCTTGGCTGAAACAAAGATTTTAAAATTTCTGTTCCCTGTGGGTGCCTTTTCCAATCAAAACCTATTTACTGTTTAATAAGGAGCCAATCAAACCAGGTTTTCTTGCAGCAAAGAAATTGAAAGTTTATTGGCCACTAAACCCAAGGAAAAATAATTTTTAAAAATGCGACCACACACACATACACACACACACACACACACACACAGATATCAGAAGTAAGATAGATTTGAGTTCAAATAAAAGTTAAAAGAATACACAGTTAAGTTCTTTAATTGTTCTTGAAGCATAGATTGTTGAATGTTGTGGCCATTTGAAGTTAGCTGGCTCCTTTTAAAACCCCAGAGTTGAATTGAAATCCAGGTAACTGCACTTTGCTGGAGACAATTTCCTTCATTTTAATTTCATGATCCGCAGCCCAGAAATTGATAGGTTTCTCCTGAGGTTCTTTCCAATGGACAGTCACTATCTCTTGGGTTGGATTCTTATACTGTAGCGATAGCGTTTTCCTTAAGAGAGAGATAGAGAGAGAGATGGAGTGAGAAAGAGAGAGGCAGAGACAGAGAGAGAGATTCCTTACTGCTTCCTTCAGCAGTTTTTCTGGATGCATTCTGTCTGGGTCCAGCTTGGCAAAACCAGTTCTTAAAACCTGCTCTCTGTATATTCCAAAAAAGGAATTCTATCAACATGTCTTACAATCATTGTGGTAGAACAAGTAATCGCCTTTTGATCTTTCATCTCAGAAACTTTTGACACATTTTAGGATAGGAAAATCTAACAGAAGATGGGGTTATTCTGTCCTCCACAAGGGGTTAGAGTGTCTGTTGGGTGTATCTGTCTGATTAGCAGTTCCCGTTGTCTTCACTATTGATTAACATTCAGCACTTTGTATTTTTAATCTCTTCCTTAGATAGTGTTGAGTTTTGATGTCTTCAGGTTTCCTTTGAAATGTCTCTCTCTTCACACTTACCTTCAGAGGGTTTGCTTTTCTCACATTCATGTTGGAAGGTGGCCACGCATTTTAAAGCAGTTTGCTATTTCATTTTTTAAAATACCAAATTTCCAGTCAGTTGAGTTTAAAAAAAAAATCAATTTTTTGAAAATAAAGAGGGATTTTCATGACACTGGTGAGTTGTTATTATATGGTTGGTTTCTAGATGTATTCATAAATTATATGCATTCATAGTAGATGGGGAGGTTATAGGATAGTGGTAATGTCACTAAATCTGTAATTCAGAACCCAGATTACTACTCGGGGGACACAGCCACTCGGTTGTATTAAACAACTTCAAAGTCTAAAAGGAATGAAACTGGGCAGACCACCAGGCATCAGCCTAGGCACCAAAAATGAGAACTGCAAACATAGCCCCGTCAACCCTCCAAATCCTTCTTACTAATATCTGGGGGCTTGTGCCAAAATTGGGAGAGTTGTCCCAAAGACTAGTCAAGCAACAACCTGACATAATCATACTCACGGAATTGTACATCACAGACAATGGTCCAGACAACACCATTACCAACCCTGGTTATTCCTGTCCCCCAGGACCAGAGGTGGTGGCACAGTGATGCACAGTCAGATGGGAGTTGCCCTGAGAATCCTCAACATTGATTCCGAACCCCATGCAGTCTCATAGCATCAGATCAAACACAGGCAAGGAAACATCCTGCTGATTACCACCTACCTAGCCCCTCCACACCAGCTGATGAACCAGTATTCCTCCATGTTGAACACCAATTGGAAGAAGCACTGAAGGTGGCAAGGGCACAGGATGTACTCTGGGTGGGGCACTTCAATGTCCATCACCAAGAGTGGTTCAGTAGTACAACTACTGACTGAGCTGGCCAAGTCGTAAACTACATAGCTGCTAAACTAGGTCTGAGGCATGTGGTGATGGAAGCAAAGAGAGGGAAAACTCGATTTGATCTCATCCCCACCAATCTACCTGTTGCAGATGCTTCTGTCCTTGACAGTGTCGGTAGGAGTGAGTGACTACCACGCAGTCGTTGAGGAGACAAAATTCTGCCTTCACATCGAGGATACCCTCCATCGTGTTGTGTGCCACTTCCACCATGCTAAATGGGATAGATTTCAAACAGATCTAGCAACTCAAAACTGGGCATCTATGAGGCATTGTGGGCCATCAGCAGCAGCAGAATTGTACCCAATGACAATCTGTAACCTCATGGCCAGGCATATCCCCCACTCTATCACTACCATCAAGCCAAAGATCGGCCAGTGTTTAATGAAGAGTGCAGGAGGGCATGCCAGGGGCTGTACCAGGCATACCTAAAAATGAGATTTCAACCTAGTGAAGCTACAACACAGGGCTACTTGAATGCCAAACAGCAGAACCAGCATGAGATAGACAGAGTTAAGTGATCCCACAACCAATGGATCAGATCTAAGCTCTGCAGTCCTGTCACATCCAGTCATGAATGGTGGTGGACAATTAAACAACTAACAGGAAGAGGAGGTTCCACAAATATCCCCATCCTCAATGGTGCGGGAGGCCACCACATCAATGCAAAAGACAAGGCTGAAGCATTTGCAGCCATCTTCAGCTAGAAGTGATTGGTGGATGATTTATCTTGGCATCTCCCTGATATTCCCAGCATCACAGATGCCAGTCTTCAGCCAATTTGATTCACTCATGTGATATCAAGAAACAGCCGCAGGCACTGGATACTGCATAGGCTTTGGGCCCTGACAACATTCCAGCAACAGCACTGAAGACTTGTGCTCCATAGCCAAGCTGCTCCAGCACAGCTACAACACTGGCAATGTGGAAAAAAGCCCAGTAATGTCCTGTACACAAAAAGCAGGACAAATCCAAACCAGCCAATTACCGTCCCATCAGTCTCCTCTCAATCATCAGCCAAGTTATGAAAGGCATTGTCGACAATGCTATCAAGCAGCACATAATCAACTATAACCTGCTTACTGATGCTCAGTTTGGGTTCCACCAGGTCCGCTCAGTTCTTGACCTCTTTGCAGCCAGGGGCCAAATATACACAAAAGAGGTGAGGCGAGAGTGACTGCCTTGACATCACACCTAGTACAAAAGAAGATAGTTGTGGTTGTTGGAGGCTAATCATCTCAGTCCCAGGCCATCACTGCAGGAGATTCACTGGGTAGTGTCCTAGGCCCAAACACCTTCAGCTGCTTCATCAATGACCTTCCGTCCATCATAAGGTCAGGAGTGGGGATTTTTGTTGCTGATTGCACAATGTTTCAGCACCATTCATGACTTCTCAGATACTGAAGCAGTCCATGTCCATATGCAGCAAGACCTGGACAATATTTAGGCTTGGGTTGATAAGTGGCAAGAACACAAGTAGCAGGATTGGACCATATGGCCCATCGAGCCTGCTCCACCATTCAATACGATCATGACGGATCCTGGGTTTCAACTCTATTTTCCCTCCCACACCCCCACCCACCCCCCCCAACTCCCCTCCCCAAAAGATTCACAACCCTTTGAGTGAAATAATTTCTGCTAATCTCAGTCCTAAATGATCAGCCCCCTACCCTGAGTCTATGCCCCTGTGTTTTAGACTCCCCAACTGACGGAAACAATCTCTCAGTGTCTCCCCTATCAAGCCCCTTCAGAGAATTTTGTAGGTTTCAATGAGATTGCCTCTTATTCTTCTAAATGCCAGAGAATATAAGCCCATTGTACTTAGCCTTTCATCACTGGACAACCATCTCATCTCAGGGGCCAATCTAGTGAACCTTCGCTAGATTGCCTCCAATGCAAGTGTATCTTTTCTTAAATGTGGAAAACAAAATTGCACACAGTATCCCAGATGTGGCAAGTAACATTCACCCCACACAAGCGCCAGGCAATGACCATCTCCAATAAGACATTCAATGGCATTATCATCGCTGTATCCCCCACTATCAAAATCTTGGGGTTACCATTGACTAGAAACTGAACTGGACTAGCCATATAAATACTGTGGCTACAAGAGCAGGTCAGAGGTTAGGAACCCATCTACTGGGCACAAGTCAGGAGTGTGATGGAACGCTCTCCACTTGTCTGGGTGAGTACAGCTCCAACAACATTCAAGAAGATCGGCACCATCCAGGACAAAGCAGCCCGCTTGATTAGCAACCCATCCTCAAACATGCACTCCCTCCACCACCGATGCATTGTGGCAGCAGAGTGTTGAATCTACACGATGCACTGCAGGAACTCATCAGGGCTTCTTTGGCAGCACCTTCCAAACCTGCAACCCCTACCACCTAAAAGGACAAGTTCAGCAGCTGCATAGAACCAACACCTGTGAGTTCCCCTCCAAGGCGCTCACCTTTCCGACTTGGAAATATATCACCATTCCTTCACTATCACTCGGTCAAAATCCTAGAACTCCCTCTGTAACAGAACTGTGGGTCTACCTACACCATATGGACTGCAGTGGTTCATGAAGGCCGCTCACCACCACCTTCTCAAGGGCAATCAGGGATGAGAAATATCTACATCCCGTGAATGAATAAAATGGAAAAAAATGTTTGAGCATAATGCTTCTTATTTTAACAAACATTAACCCATTTAAAACTATATTTCAAATTTTTAATTTGATCCTATTTGATTTATTTTACGATTTACTGTTAAAATGATCATAATTCTGCTGCTCCTGACAATTGAGTAACTTTTATCGCTGTAACATCAATGTTTATTTCTGAACCAGTAGTCTGCAAAATTGTCCAGTGTTGGCACATGGGAATTTCTCTGAACCAGCCAACACTTTATGGATTAACATTTCATTTTCAGGTCAGCTCCGCATTTACATCATAAAATTGACATTGGTGCAAAACAGTTCCGTATTCATACTAAATTTGTTCAGTGTAAATCAGGTGTCAAGACCTCTTCTGCCTCTGAAGCAAGAAGGAATGAGCTTCCCCCTTCAACGACTCTCACTCCAGTTGCTTCTAGTGTCAGGTTAGATCCCAACGTCAGATTCAGATTGCAATTGCACTACAACTGCAGTATCAGTACACAGCAAAACTGCTTTGTGTCAATGTTAAACGTACATGTGAATGCATCACAAGACATTAATAATAATGCTGTATATTTTGTCATAGGCTAACAGCAGAATCTTTAAGTAGAGTTATAAAACCATGCTTTTCATCAAAAAATTATTTTTGAATTTACTAGCTGGAAAGCACTAACTTTTTTTTTAAAGACTAAAGCCACATTCCAGTGATTTAGGATCATAGTGAAAGATGGCTGCATATTTGCATCACTACTTTCAGCATTCCAAAACTAACGAAATGGAGACGACCTGTCTGCAAAGTCACATCAGGAACTATTTTCTTGAAAGAGATGAATGGGGACCATCTCCCTTCCCATTAGCAAAGTGCCCAGGTAATCGCCTGGGTACTCAACTGAGTGGAGACAAACCATTAGACATAATCATTTGGACAATCAGCACTGGCTGAGAGAAAAATTCCCAGCCATAATCTAATCAAGGTGACTGGAATACATGAGTCACAACCATATTTCTATCACTGGGCAGTTGAAGAGAGAAGGTAATGTGACAAACTAATCCTGTGTGTGTTTAAGCACTTATTTTCTCTGTAGGCTGGAGAAGTAACTGAGACACTAAAGGAACAAGATCCTGAGTGGGTTCCTTCCCCCTCTCTCTCTTTCTCTCTTCCATTCAACTTGCAAGTTTTCAACCCTGTCTGCTGATTTTGAAGATCTAGGTGCTGCACACAGAGATTTGAAAAAGAGCTCAACTGAAAAACAGAGAGAGCAGCAGATCCACTGAGTTCAGCCTGAAGTCAGCCGAGTCACCAACCTTCAAGTGTTGTGTACCCCTTCAATTTCACTGACCTCTAACTTACTTAATCTATCCTCCCCTCTCTGTAAACTATTACATTATATGTCAACTTCAAGGCCAGAATTTTTAGCTCGTCAGACGGGCGTGCACCCAGCCCAAACAAGCGTAAAATGACGCACGATGATGTCAGGCGAGTGTCCTGAGATCATCGCACACTTGCATGATATGTCGGTCGGCGGGCGCGCACGGGAGTCGTCAGCACACCCTCCAACAATTAAAAGGCCTATTACGGCCATTAATGTAATAATTGAATTAAATTTTTCACTGTCCATCCAACCTTACTGTTGGCGGGCAGGCAAAAAGGCCAAGCGGCCTTTGGGTTTTTAAGGAAACCTCATCCACGAGAGGGATTAGGTTTCCAACAGCTATTAAAAATTAAATAAAAATGTTAACATTTCATTAATGACATGTCCCTGCTCATGTGACAGAGTCACATGAGGGGACATGTTTTTTAACAATTTACAATTCTTTATTTTTAATCCTTAAACTCTTTATCTCCCTGAGGCAGCTCTGTGCCTGGGGGAGCTTTTCCTGCGCGCACCTGCCACATGTACGAGGTTCCCTGTTTGCCTTCCTCCACTGCCCCACCCCCCCCAACACAGGCAGCACTGAGCGCTGCAGCGTGCGTCTCATGCTGGGTGGGCCTTAGTTGGCCCACCAGCGTGAAATCGTAGTCAAGCCCTGACCGTGGGCAGCAGTGGGCTTCCCGACCTCTCCCACCCACACCCGCCAAGCCCGCCCGTCTAGGGCAAAATCCTGGACCAAGTGTGCGTGTATGTGTTGTGTGCATGTGAGAAAGTCAGAGTGGGTTTTTTTTTTGATTAGACCTGGTTAACCACAATAGAAACAATCCTGTTTTCTTTTTCAAAACTCAAGGAAACCTGTCTGAGCCTGTCTTTTATGGTCACAGCATGTAAACAGGAAAACTGTCATGGAATTGGCAAATATATCCCTTTTTAAAAAATACTTGTTGAGGTCAAATGAGGAGAGGAAAAAGAGGGGAGTCATTCGACCCCTTCTTATTTGTTCGTAACAGTAGTCATTGCCTTTAAAATCCCCATTAATTTGAAACAAATTTCTCTGAATTAAATAGTTTATACTTAAACTCATGAGCCTGCCACTTCATCTCTCTTGTTGCTCATGAGTAACTGTTGATTGTCATTAGTATGTATGTGTGTACATTATCCTGGGCAGTTTGTGTATTAATCTTGTAGTTGGTCAGGTACCTGTAACTCAATCCTAAATAATTACAACATTTTCAAACGATAATTGTGCAAAGCATTCCGTCACTCATTTTGAAACAAACTTATTATCCTCATAGCACAATAATAATTCTAGATCTGTTTCACTGAGCATGTACTTTTGGCTAACTTCAAGCAGAACCATTTGTGAATAATCACACAGTTACAATTATTACCATTCCATAGTGATTATTCTTAAATGGGAAAATTAGAATAACATTATAACAATCACAGATTGTCTAAACCTTGGACAAAGGCATATGGCCAGATTTTCATGGAGTTCTAAGGATTCTGGGGCCATTTAAAAATAGTGGGAGGGACCCACCTTCAGATTCCGCCCCATTCCTGGCACCCCATTTTTCTGTGGCATGTGGTGAGGGTGCAGTTGGAGAGCCCGCATCCTGCACCCTGATCTGGCTATTTCCATTGTATGGGGTAGACATCTTCCCCGCAATTTTCATGGAGTTGGGCCAGCTTCTCCATGACTCATGGTTCACAGCCCCTCAGAGGTGTCATGAACCATAGGGAACTTTTTGGAAGGTGAGATCAAAAGGCATACCCATGCACCCCATGCCCCCTCCATGCTAATTCATTCATAATGGGGCTTGGTTGAGAACCCAGACTCCTATAAAATGATTACCTCTGTTGACATGGCTGGGGAGAAGGGAAAACTCTGCCTGATTGACACCTTTATGATGCTATAGTAAGCTATTTATCTGTGGTCTCTTTTTTCAATGGCTCAATGGTTATTTGCACAACATAAAAGTGCTTATAGCTTCTATTACTGCTACTTTAAAGGTCTGGTTGACTTACACTATTAAAGGGTTGTAGCAGTTTTTTTTTTAAAGAAACTTATGAATTTTTTTAAGGGATTCCACACATGCCTTTGTTACTCTGGGTTCATTGGTTCTGTACAGAGTGTATTCTGGGTAACTGGGCATGGAAATGCCATGAGTTGGCATGGATGGTATGAGGGGACATTGGAGGTGGGTGTGGATCATGAATTGGCATAGAGGGTATAAGGGGCCATTGGAGGTATAAAGGTGGCATGGGGAGTGGATGGGAGTATGAGGAAATGTAAAGGGTGAGGGCTAGAAGGCCTAAAATATAAACAAACAACTGGGATAAAGTCCAAGACAGCAGAGGCAGACCTTTTAAACAGCCCACCTCAACACTTGGCCACCCTGGTGGATGCCTCCGATCTGTTTCCAGGGGCAGCAGGCCCAACCCTACCCCACCCCCCACCCCGCAAACTGAAAATCTGAAAATTGAGCCTGATGGAGTACTTTCCACAGAGGCAAGTCTACCAATTGCAGCCCTGCCTCAGAAGCAAAAATCCGGCCCATGTTCTAGTCTTTAATAATAGTACATATTGCTACTTAAAGCACGAAAGTATTTTCTGACATACATGTCTCAGGATGAAAGAAACCTATTATACTGTGAAGATCATGGATCTATAAGAATTGCATGATTCGTGGATGATTTGATAGTGGCTTCATTACAATTCTTGAAGACTCATTCTACTAAAATTTAACTGGCATTCAGATATTCTATTTTTCCTGTTCAAATGTTTTGCTGTACTGCAGGTATTGTTTTGATTCCAGCTTATGAAGCTTTTCTTCCCTTAACTATTTGAAATTAGATCATAATGTAAGCCCAAACGAAGGTTGGAACAGGAGAAAATCATTCAGGCCCTCAGGCCTGTTCAGCCCTTGAATGAGATCATGTCTGATCTGAACCTCAACTTCATTTACCTACCTTTGCTCCAGAAACCTTGATACCTTTACTGGACAAAAATCTATCAATCCCAGTCTGGAATTTTTCAATTGATCCAGCGTCCAAAGCCATTTGGTATGAAAGAGTTCAAGATTTCCACAACTGTGTGGAAAATGTACTTCCTGGGGTGAAATCTTGTGCCCTCCCCCAAGGCGATCTGTTGGGGGGGGCGCGGGGTATGGTGCGGGGGGCATTTAATCAGGTGAGAGGGTGCTGGGTGGGGACACCGCCACCTTCCCACTTCCGCCCCAATTAATCCATGGTGAGAAAACCCATGGACAGCCTTCCTGCCCCGCACCAATTGAGGGCTTTAAGTGGTTAATTAAAGCCCACTTAAGGACCTCATCCCACTGCTGCCAATATTAACCCAGAAGTAGGCACAGGGCTCACCATGTGGGGAGCACAACAAGCAAATGCTGCCATGTTGCTTATAGACTCCCGGGGGTCCCTCGTGCCTTAATAGTACTCCATCCACCACAACGAACATTCATTCCCTTCACCACCAACTCACCATGGCAGCAGTGTGTACCACCTACAAGATGCACTGCAGCAACTCACCAAGGCTCCTTCAACAGCACCTTCCAAACCTGTGACCTCTACCACCTAATAGGACAAGGGCAGCAGATGAATGGGAACACCACCACCTGCAAGTTCCTTCCAAGTCACACACTATCCTGACTTGGAATTATATTGCTCTTCCTTCACTGTCACTGGGTAAAATCCTGGAACTCCCTCCTTAATAGCACTGTGGGTATACCTACACCACATGGACTGCAGCAGTTCAAGAAGGCAGTTCCGCACCACCTCTCAAGGGCTATTAGGGATGGGCAACAAATGCTGGCCTAGCCAGCAATGCCCACATCCCATGAACGAATATTAAAAAAAAGGCACTCTGCTCCTGATTGAGAGATCTGCCATTAGGAAGGGAGGAGCCTTTTGAGAGCCAGCCCCTGTCCTGCTGTTGACTCCACTCTTCCCGTTTCCCCTGTAACCCCCACCCCGTGACCCTGTTTCTGCCATCACTCACCTGTGCCTGGATCCTCCCTTAATCCAAGGTCTTGGTGGTGGGATACCAACAGCAGTGGCACTGCGAGTACAGAAGAGCTGCCCAGTCTCTGATTGGCTGGCAGCTCTTGGCAGGCAGGACTTCTGCTCCCGATGTCCTTGACCCGGGGAATGCCCAATGCTAGCCTGTTAAGTGCCTGAGAGACACAAGATGCAGCAGGCCCTCTCGAAAAGAGGCAACCCTGGGGTCTTACCAGTTCCCCAGCCAGTGGCCGCGACCCCTGTTGCCTCCACTACAATCCCCCCACCGGAGCTGTTCCTAATTGTCCTAGCTCTAATTTTAAGATTTTACCACCATGCTGTGGGTTCCCCCACCCGAGGAAATAGGTTCCCGTATCTACCACATTGACTTTATTATTTTAAAGACCTCAACTTAATCGCCCCTCAAATATACAAAATGTACATTGAAATCTAAATGTGACACACCCACTTATGTGAAAGTTACCATGAAATAGAATGAAATAGCACCCAGCACATTTAAATTATTCCTCATTGTATAATAAAAACTCTTATGTGCTATAATTTCTCATTTTTTAGCTATTAAGGAACAATGGAATGTAGTTTCCAGTTAATGACCCCAGTGTCTTGAGTTATAAAGCATTAGGGAAAATCATCCAATCTGTGGCCATTAAGGCTATTTGGGTGGTTAAGTATTGGTCAATTAACTCCATTTACCAGATAAGCACTACCAGACCTCAGGGTATTTTATATGTATTAATTTACCACCAGTGGGAAGTAAAGCTGCTCAATGGAACGCTAAACACAACTATGCAAATTAAACATTTTAACAACAGAAATTAAACTGTTGTTTTTTTGCTACCAAGCCATACTTCATTACAATTTTAAGGAGCAAGAGTCACATTTTATTGAACAAATTTATTCTAATAAAAATGGGCGGTTAACAAATCAGCTGAAGCTGCAGGTGGCACTCCAGCTATTAGCAGCCACCAAGGATGCATCTACTACTTCACAGGAGACCTACCTACAAGCACTCTTTTTATTGAAGCAAGTTTCCCTTAGGCTTATAGTCTTTCAATATGTTTACATTACAGGACAGGAAAAGCAGACATGCAAACATTATGCTGACAGTGCTGACACAGATATGGTACCACATCATGGTATGACAAGATATTGTTTGACTGTACTATGTTACTGGTATATTCACTATTTCACAGAGATGACAAGAATGATCGCAGCAACCTTTCAACATTTTTAAAGATTTTTTATTAATTAAAAAAAGGTTCATTCTATTACTTTTGCGCTACCGCAGTATTAGTCTTTATCAAGCCATTAAATAGTAAACCACAAGTACGTTAGTATTCCTGTTTATGTGTGACTGTTGTTGATTCAAATAGATGTGATATAAAGTGGACCCTTTTCAAAATTGGTACAATTAGAATCCCAATTTTAATCATGATATTTATTGAGTTTTGATGATGCATTTTCTTCCCTACAGATAGCATTCACATTAACCCCTTTATTTAATTAGCTATGCTATATATAATAGCTTTATTTCAGATTTCCAGGATTTGCAGTACTTTTCTTTTATACATTTGCTCTTCTCATTTTGCTCAGAAACAACAGTGTAGAAAATGAAAAATATGTCAAAGGAGAAAGAAAGGAATTGATATTGAAAAAAGCTGGATAAACAGTCTTGTCAGTATCTGTGTCTGGTGGACTTAATTTGTGCACCTCATCAGTTCAAGCACACATAGATAATGTACAGGAAATAAAATGCACATCCAGTCGAATCAAGCAGTTTGCAAGAGTTAAATTCAGAGTAGGCAAGAGATTCAGAAATGTTTTAGTTCCAATAAGCTTCATAGGGTTATTTTCTTAATGTACTTTGTATGTAACTGGACAGAGCACAGCAGCATGAAACCTTTCAGCCAATTTACAGCTTACAATTTCCTTCATTCTTTTAAATATGCCAGCAAAGGAAAGGTACACAATAAAAACAAAGAGGAATCTATTTCTTATTTCAGTGTTTCATTCACTCTATTAGATAAAACAATAGGGCCTTCAATGTTGTACATGATGCTATGATTGGCTTCCAATCTACAGTCTCAATTTTAACTCTATGGTGAGAATGTGGTAAAGCGAGCAGCTGACTCTTCTAATAATGATACTAGGGAGGCTACACCATTTTATGTGCTGCTAACTAATTTCGCAGTCAAAGGCGGGGACATCTTCTGTCCCTGATTGCTGTTCATAGCAGGTTTTGCCTGGTTGGGAATTTGCCATGGTCTTCCACTCAGGTCTCAGTTTAAATAACAGATCGGGCCAATTACGTCATCCAAGATTCACTTGAAAATTTAAAGTAACCTAGGGAGTTAAAATTGAAGTCACCCAAGGGCAGAGAGGGAGTAGGTTTGTTGAATTTTAACCATGTATCCTCCCTGTCCTGCAACCTGGTTTCCACCAGGCGCAGGAAGTTAAAACTGATCCCTGTCAGGATTTGAGTTCTCAGGCTAACTACAGCACTGAGGAATCTGTGGGGAAGATCAAAGAAATGAGTAGTGAAGAGGCAAAAAGTGTGGGCAATGAAAAGAAACAAAGAAAAAGAAAGAAAGCTGGAGGCCACTCAGTTTGGAAGGAACTAACAGCAGGCTGAATTCTGAGGAGCCCTGAGGTTAAGTACAGTGTTTGAATTTACGTGAGAGGTATTGAAACCCTGACACACACTGTAGAGTTACGGTGATCAATGAACATACATTTCTAGGATTTACAGCTTACTTTCTTCCTTTATTCATGTCTTTCCCCAGTTGTAGCTGAAAGGGATGGGTAGTCGATGTGGTGTGAGCTATCCTGTTTCAACATACAGGAAGGATACCTAGATGGTTACTTGGCCTTTTCGTGCTCCTCTCTTTATGACTTGGCCTCCAATTCCCACCTTCCAGATGAGACTGATAACTCAGCAAAATGAATGGATGTAGTGAAAATCGGCATTTCACTCATCCAAGACATCTTCCAATCAATTGTCAACAGCTTTAAAGAGGTTTTGCATTTTGCTGACCAAATATTCAATAAAATGGTCAAATTCCAAGGCTACAAACATCTGATTCTGACAAATTTTGTCTCAATGTAATCCCTCGCACACTCAGGCTTTAGATGCTGAAAGAGCTTTTATAGTTTGCTTTATTTGGATCTGTCTGTTTCAAATTTCAAATGCCTCATTCTTTCTAAATGCTTCACAGTACTTTACATTATTATTTTTGAAATACTTAACAGCAACAATAATAATGTAAATTTTTTAATGGCAAAAAGGCTGAAAATATGTAACATTTTCAGTACCTTAACAATAATTCCAAGTTCATGCAAAGTGTCAGTAATTAGCTAAGAGAATCAGGAGTGCTACATTTCACCTGCCACACATTCAATCTTGATTCAGACGATGAGGTATGTGTTGAGTGCATTAACTCCACTCCCCACGTTCGGAATGCTCCATTTCACTGATGCTGTCTTCTGCCTGGGTTAAGTTGCATATGACTGCTTTGCACCACAAGCTAATTCATAGAAAGCACTGTAACATTTTATAACATGTGAATGGTGCCCTTAAATACTAAATAATCAAAATTATACAGGTTGAGCCTCTGACGTGCTATTATGGATGGAGCTGTTTGCTTTCTAACACCTACATTAGACAATTTACTGTTTGTTCAATCTGCTTGTGTAGCAGCACTAAATGTTCACACTGCATTTCCACCAGCAAAGAATATTCAAGCAACACATTCGGCGTGGCTTTATTTCCAGAATAAATTTAATGGCCTAGAAGTTTGATGGCCTCGTGCCTGTGTTTCAGGTGCAAAATGGGCATGTAAGTTGGCTCATGTGTGCATTCCAAATTGAAAGTGCATCGCCTGCCATGCTGGACTGCTCCATAGATGTCCAGGGCACATGCCAGAAGTATATGAATTGATGATTCAATTACTTAATAAAGGTCCTATGCTTGCAGTAGGACCATTTCGTGATACTGATCTCCCCAATGCCTGAATTGTGGCACGATGAACTTCCTTAGCATCTTGTAATGCTAACAGGCAGGAAAGACTCTTCAGCAGAGCTACTGAAATGGTTCATCCACTACCTACAGGTTAGTTACTGGTTTGTCCTTTTAAGCTATTGCTTAACATCTGACCATTAATTGTCATGTTTTCTGAATTATAAAGCTTAATTCTTAAACTGAGAAGAATTTTTCACTAGAGCTCATCCATTGTTAGCTGTCAACAATTGAGTTTTATGCCAAGGGCACAGGTGAAGTTGGTCGCAGGGGAACAGGCATGCTGTCATTCTGAGAGAGGGCAGTATCATCTCTCTTGGAACCAAGTTCAATCATCTGGGATTGTGCATCAACAGTTCTACAGGACTGTGTGAGAACAAAGTGCAGGAACAATGAGAAGCCCCGGAGACCCCTGTTAATACTGATCCCCACAGCCAAGGTGGCAGCTGTACGAGTTTCCATGGCAGCAGTGTTAGCTACCATTGAAGCCATCAGCACCAGCAAGAGAAGTTCAGCCATGGTGGGTGGCAACATTTTTTCATGGTGCTGACTATTCATTCTATCTTGGATAGATTGGTTTCCATGCTTCATGCAAAGCCTTGATACAAGATGGAGCTAAATTCCATGGAGCTACTGTGTGAAAGGTTGTTGGAAGGCAGTCCAATCATCTTCTATTTCCAGGTTAAATCTATCAGCTCTCTTCAGTTGCATGGGCCCTCAAAGTCAGTATCTAAGCCTCTGAGCCCTTTACAGCAGGGTTAGCATCTCCTGCACATGTAGCAGGCTGGCAATTGTGGCATCTTACCCCGTGGCCTAAATCCTGTACGCTTATGCCTGGTGATTCACCATTTGAAGACCTCTTCTCTAGCCTACCCTCTATAGTATGTGTGGTGCCAGTCTCTGAGCTAGTGCTGGATGGGGTCAGATCAATTGATGATTCATCTTCAGGAAGGCTAGACTCCACTTGCTAAAGTGGAAGAGGTATTTGCAAATCTTCAACAATGCCATGATGGTGGACATGATGACCGAGTGAGATCTACCTTTAAATTCATCGACTAACCAAAGACATATTGAACTATTTAAAGAGGACTTGTTTAAAAAAAACAAGAAAAGACACTGATCATAAGATGGCTGCCATGAGTCATCTGATGGCCAATACTGTAAAGTTGACCACTTCTCTGGAAAGTCTATGTGAATTGCACTGCAGACCTGCTACATGGAATTTCACACCCATGGGTGGTGGCAGTGTCAAGATCCACTTCAGTCAGGAGTGCTCTTGAAAGGAAGACATTAAAGATACAAAGTGCAGCACCTTTATCTGATACTCATCAGACATTCAAAGCCTCTGTGGAAGACAAAGTTCAAGAATCTACGACTCACGGACAAGCAAAGGACTTACTGGTATGTTCTTTTAACTTTTGTTTGGACTGTAATTTAAGTGTGCATTTGCGTCTTGTCTTTTATTATTTTTTCTCAGGTTTAGTAACTAATAAACTTACTCTTCCTTTGACTCTAGAAAACCTGGTCTGATTGGCTCCTTATAAAAAAGGTAAATGCATTTGGATTGGAAAAGGCATCCACGGGGGAAAGAAATTTTTTAAAAAACCTTTATTACAACCAACTGAGGGGGTTGAATAAAAGGGAAGCCAACTCACATCTCCTCACCCGGTCGGAACAACAACTGAAATGAAAGATAGGGAAGAGCATTTGCTTTCAGCCTTAAGGCAGCAGAGAGGGAGGCAAGTGGCCAGTGAAGGCACCTACAGTTTGTCATGGAAAATGTCTGGGATGAGATACAAGGTAAGGAAGAAAAAGAAGATGATGTGTTAAGAAACCCTATGTAACCTCTCCACTAGGTTGGAATGCACCACAGCCATGACTCTCCAGTGAAGTCTTCCCATTGGTGATGGAGGTGTTGATTGGAAAATTTTCTGTATTCCATCTCCTGTGCATCTGTTGGCAGCAGAGATCAACTTTCTGGGCTGATTTATTTTTCTATTAAACTTTTTAAAGACAAGGAAGATTTATAACAGTAACAAAAGAAACATCATTAAAAATCAAAAATCAGAGCCACTTTTAACAGCCAAGGTCAAATTATGGAACACTTACAGTAGGAATTTCCTCAGGGCAGCCTGTTTATGTGTGAACATCTGCCAAACTTATGTTCACATTGGTTTGTTACACTCAGGTGTCTAGCTCTCCGCTTTGTCCTTTGGCTCTGGGAGGAACTGCTAATCAGCATCATAAACAGAGAAATGGTGCATTCCTAACATAGCTCTCAGCTCCAAATACCTTCTTGTTCTCATTTATTTTTTGTTGGGGTATGGGCCCCATATGTACTAACTGTAATCCAATATCTCCTCAAAGTGCCCATTTGTTTGTGTTTTGCATAAACCTTGATAATTAGTGTCAGAAAGTTATTCACCATTTATGGCCAGAATGTTTCCATCATGTTGAAGGTGGGTTTAGAGGTTGGTATAGGCAGATGGGGGTGTGGTGGCGGGGGTGGGGTGGTGCTGTGGGGGTGAGTTGGGAGTGGGGGCACTGGGAAAATAGCCAAAAAAATTAATCAGGCAGCTTCATAGCAGTGACAACAACTTTCTTGGCAGGAAGCCAATTCAGATAATGATGGAGGCAATTAGCAGACATTCTTGTAAGGCTTTGGAATTTTGTTGGAGGCACACGGAATCCCCATTGTCTACAGCTTGTCTACTACTCATAGGAGGCAAGAGTAGAGTGGGAGGTCGGAGCATCATGAGTTTAATATACAGTGGTCACTTTAAAGGACAAAATTAGCAATTCACAAGACATCTGCAAGAAGATGTTTGTAATTGTTTGCTTGTCACCTGGAGATTGATCCACAGGATAGCGCTGGGTGCGAGGAATTTGCTGCAGGTCCCATCTCAAGCTGCCCTCGCCTTCTCCATTCGCCTCAGCAGTAAAGTGTTCACACTGACTCTGCTGGCTGCCCTTCACTTCGGACACTTGCCCTTAGGCACTGACACTAATTGATAGCACTCCTGGGGGCAGCTTCTTAATTGGCCTTCTTCAGGAAGATCCCACCCCATTTCCAGCAACACACGCATCGAGGCTCGCAACCAGGAAATCAGCCTCATATTGGTCTCACAATTCAAATAGGAAAATTCAGCCCATGATATCCTCACATTATCAGGGATACTATGTGAATCATAGCAATAAGCTACTTCAGCACTGACCAATGGGGCTTTTAGGGTTGAATCAGGGAAGTGGCCTGCTGCATTTTTTTTGCCATTTTCCTGGCTCTCCTGCCTCCAAACCTCCAAGGAGCAGGGAAAATTCCTCCCTTGTTGTCAATTCAGTTCAGTGACTCCCTATCTTAACCAGCCAGACCATCAGGACAGAGCTAACAGAATTATAAGTGTACAAGTTGGCTTCCTCCAGCATTGCTCATGGACAAAATGTTTTAAAAAGGTGTCATCTTCTTTCTGTAATTGCCTCACTGATCACCTTGAACCCATATTCTTCTTTAGCCCTATGGCTCTCATCTCCTTTCTCAGGCCTATCCTCAGCTCTTCGAGGAGGACTTTACCGGTGGCAGGGTTTCCCACCCTGCTACCAATAAAAAAGTCGCCATAAAACTCGCCCCTGCTCTGGGAGGCTGCCCTGCAGCCATTTAGCTCTCCAAGGAGAGTTAACTGGCCTGAGCCAGTTATCTGGGGAGGAAGTCCCACCTCCAATAGCTTCCAGCCAATCTGAGCTTGAAAGGAAAAGAATGTCAACTAAGTCACTGGCAATGGGGTCAGGCAACAGCATTGGTGTCACAGCGGTGACAGCCTCTCAGTGAATGGCCCCATTCCGTCTCAGGTGATTCTTGCGTTGCCACTTTTGAGTTGTCACATGCAGAAGGCATACCCATGGGACCTTCATGGATTGTCAGAAGGCCAGAAGCATAGACGATGCATTTGTCTTTGACAGATGACTAACAATGGTCATCAGTGTGCTTGCAGGAAAAGACAGCCTAAGACACCCAAGGAAGGGTGAAGACCGGTGGTGGTGTCTTGTACCTCTTAATCCAGACCCCCATAGAGGAGGCGACACTGGAGCTTGGATGCCACCACGGGAGCCATTCCATCGCTTACACATTGCCACATGTATGCCCCCAAGGAAAGCGACGTGTGGTGCACCCATCTTGGCAGATCTCATGAGGTCATTCACGCTCTTGCTGCACTCCAGCCAGGTTCAAAAGACAATCCCATGGCTGCAGACTTCCTCTGTGAACTCCATCCATGTTGAACGAGCAGGTCTCCTCCTCCTGTCCTGGGGAAGAGGACCTCCTACTTTGCCGGATCATCCTGGAGGAGAATCTGCAGGGAGGCATCACTAAACTGTGGGCCCAGCTAAGGTTTTGTCTCTGCCATTGTTGCATAGGCCTGCTCTCTGCTGTCTCCCTCAGTCTTTTTGGCTGCTGCTGCTATTCATCAGTGTGCTGGCAGCCCTTTAAAGATGGCACCGGCACTTCCAGCAGTGTGACCTCATGCTGCTAACAGTTCCCTACCGGACGTCTCCTCTACATGACAGCAATTAACGGGCCAGCCAGCCAGCCTGCCCTTGTCCAAACAGCGGCAGCTCTCGCTTCTAGTCCAGGCGTTGGGATCATTAGCAGTGACGAAAAATTCCACCCTTATGACTCCATGATGTAGAACTGCCAATCTAATGGCGCCTCATGGGCATCAATTGGCAATCCTGCTTGGAGCATTTAAATTCTTCCCAGTGTTGTGTTTCCCCCAGCAAGCTGATTGCCTGTTGCGTTCAGACGTTCCTAATTTCCATTGTCACCTAGGAGAGTAATCATGAAAAATAGACAGCGGTCCTGATGCCATAACAGTGGAATTCAGAAACTTTATGAAAAGTAAGTGTACAAATGCAATTAAATAATTATAAATTGTGTAGACATATCTATTAATTTAAAATTAAACACATTGAGTCAATAACTGAACACTGTGCATATTGTCTCAATGATCAATGCATCCCCTACGAGACTCATTATGTTCTGTTTCTGCATTGATTTATTTTTGAATTATAGCAATAATGTAACTCTTTCCAGCCTAGCAGGTTCATTTCTGCAGAAAAGACACAATTCATTCACTTGGATGAACACTCAACTAATATCTAACTAATCAAATTCCACACAATATAGGCACGCTTTAGCACTGCTGCTCAGTTTGACACACCTGGTCAGTCGAGAGTTAACCTTTAGTAGGCTTTCTATTGGTACAGATTTGTCCCGGCCTTCATATTTAGTCAAGAATAAGGTAGCTGTGCTGAACATGGCTGAATTCTTTCAGAACACTGAACTATTCCATCAGGCATTCCAGGAAACATATTGCTGTAGTAAAAAAAATTCATAGTTCATTAAATTTGAACCAATAACAGCTACAGAATGTAAACAGTTGCCATCTGTTACCCCAGTGGTACCTTGTATTAAATGTCAGACCAGACAAGAAAGAGGAAGCAATATTGCCAGCATGGGTGAGTGGGTTAGTGCTATTTATTACAATGATTGAGAAATAGTACAAGGATTTGTGTGTTCAACTCAGTGGGATGTTTTCTCCTCAACATTCTGTACATTCTAGAGTCCAATACTTTAACTGTGTATTACCAAAACTATGGAAACCCACTATGTCGCACTGCTGTCAGCCTGACTCTCTCCTCTAACTCAGAGGGCTATGGGTTTAAATCCTGCTTCACAATTCATTTATTTTCAGGGTAAACCTTGATGGCTCCTTCAGGAGCTAAAGAGCCTCCAAGGTGGTCAGGTTAAGGCCCTGGGTTTAAAAGCTGGTTTAGCCTATGTTTTGCACAAGATGGCATCTTGCTGAAGGAGTCAAAGCTTGCATTAGAAACGGCCATCCGATGGATTGTTAAGAAGCTGGCTTCCATTTAAGTTACCTGTTAGTGCCCATTAATTAAGATGCATGGCATTTTTGTGGATAGCGCTTGACCTAACACAGTTTCCCAACAGTGACCAGAGCACGAGTTAAAGATCCATCATCTTTTACAGTTTACCTGCGGCTAGAAATTTGACAAAGATTTTGAAATACATCAGGAGACTTTCTGTGACACTTTGTACAGACTTCTTCAATACTCCATCGACATTTATTCCGTAAATTTTGTATGGACTTCAGATAAAGTTGTGCTACTTTTCCTCATTGGACACCTTATAGGGGAAAGGGATCACGGACAGCTTGCTATATGGGAATACTTGATCTGCAAGAGGAATAGGAGGAGGATATAAGACCAGGCAAAGTAACACCAACTGCTGCAGGAGATGGGGAGAAAAGGGTGAGGTGGACTCCTTCCTCACTGCGGATACAGGATAGCCCCCCTACTCTGGAATTCCAGTGCTGCATCAGAGAATCCGTGCACCCTGTCACACAGTTCTTTAGCCATCCTGTAATCTGCCAGCACACTGCACACATTCAGAGGAAGTGGGTTGGTCGAGCCAACATTTACTGCTCCTTGAAAATTGCTCCAATTGCTTGATTGCTAAACCTGTGGGTGTCTATCTAATGCCACCAGGCAAAATCAAATTATGGCAATCAGCAATTTAAATCAAGTTGTGAGAGGAAACCAGACTTAAAAACAGAAATGATGATAAATTGGAATAGGCACTTCAAGTGCCTTTAGGGTTACAAAATTGTGTCCATGGACTGTGTGCATGCTTTGGATGCAAAGTGCACCAAGTGCCATCTTATTTAAGGGATTAGCATATTTATTTTATTCATTCGCAGGATGTGGGCATTGCTGGCAAGGCCAGCATTTATTGCCCATCCCTAGTTGCCCTTGAGAAGGTGGTGGTGAGCTGCCTTCTTGAACCACTACAGTCCATGTGGTGGAGGTACACCCACAGTGCTGTTAGGAAGGGAATTCCAAGATTTGCCAGCAATAATGAAGGAACAACAATATAGTTCCAAATTAGATAGTGTGTGACAGAGAGGAACTTGCAGATGGTGGTGTTGCCATGCACCTGCTGCCCTTGTTCTTCTAGCTGAGAGAGGTCGTGGGTTTTGAAGGTGCCGTTGAAGGAGCCTTGGTGAGTTGCTGCAGCGCATGTTGTAAGTGGTACACACTGCTGCCACTGTGCATCGTTGGTGGAGGGTGTGAATATTTAAGGTGGTGCATGGTGTGCCAATCAGGCGGGCTGCTTTGCCCTGTACGGTGTCCAGTTTCTTGAACGTTGTTGGAGTTGCACTCATCCAGGCAAGTGGAGAGTATTCCATCACACTTATGACTTGTGCCTTATAGATGGTGGACAGGCTTTGGTGAGTCAATAGATGAGTTATTCACCGGCAAAGTTCCCAGTGTCTGACCTGATCTTGTAGCCTCTTGTAATGGGATGGTAATTGGCCAGGTTGGATTTGTCTTGATTTTTTGGCAATTTTCCATATTGCCTTGTAGTTGTCAGGTTGAATGGTACTGGAACAACTTGGCTAGGGGCACATTTAATGTCTGCCACAAGTATGTAGAGAGGTCAGATCAGGATGCCAATCAGCTGGCAATGCTAATTTGATGACAGTGCTGCTAGCTTAGTGCTCCAAGCTCCTGTTGATGCCTTCCCTTAACCTTGCACAGCTGTACACATGTTAAGCAGCATAAAGGACACCCCCATCAGCACTATTTAAAGAATTCACAACTACTTACAGGTTAGTTGCTGGTTTATTTTTTATGGCTGTTGGGGCAATTCTACAGATGATTGGTGCTTTTTATAATTGTTTCAAGTTGCAAAATTCTACAGGGAGATATATGGATATTTTTGCTGTCTTCAAGATTTCTGCACAAACCAGTCGCTTCTAGACATGGGTGCGATAATAGGCTTCATTCTTAAAATCAAGTATGATTGGGAGACTAAGCAAAGGCCACACAAAGCAGGATGAGCTGCCACAAGAGGGAGGAGGAGCGGGGCAGAAAGCTCTTGACAAGAGCTCTTTATTTACTTCTTATTCTAGTACACTAAACAATCAGCAACTTTATTTATATGGATTTCTCAGTCGTTTGGTTTGGAGATGTCCAAGTTTGCTGAGGGTTTCTGTTTATGTTATACAATGTGAAATCAGAGAAAGATTCACCAAGATTGTCCTGGTATATTATTGACAAGGCTTAGTGACAGTGATCGTGTATCATTGAGTTCATGGTGCCACCAGCACCAGTGGCATAGTGCTGATTTGTTTTTTAATTCACAGGATTTATATAATCGTATCATTGTCCGCATCAATATAAACAATTTGAAAATGGTTTCCAGACAGTTTAGCAGAGGTGGGCTCCTTTAAGAGCAAGTAGCCACAGATGTCTGTCGCTGGATTCTGATGGACACGAGATATTGGGGTTACTCAGAAACAGGCAGAAAAGTGGCCCCAATTGCTCAAGCCCAATGCACACAATGAGATAATGGTTTTACCCCAGGTGATACACTGGAAATGTAACAATGGATGTGAAATTTTATGGCTGTTCAAAAATGCTATTTCTTCTCCTCTCAGCAGAGCTGGAGTGAGTGATCACCTCCTCACTACACAAGACTTTACATTGTCACTTTTTTCATTAAGATAGAGGATGATGTTACCAGGGTTCTCTTTGTCTTAGTATGCAGCACTTCCTTTGAGTCATTGCATCTCAGTATGGGGATTCTATCAATGGCTGGCAATGTCTCACGCTGATTACATGTCTTGTCGATGCTGCCTGTTTTTCTAATACCTTTTGGTGCTGTTTGCATGACCTTCCGGCAATACTGGATTCGGAAAGCCTGCCCTCCAGGGTGTCTAGTTCTCTCAACAGTCACACCGCTATTCTCAGACTGCATTTGCATTGTGGAATGATATATGAATGCTTAATGCTTGAATGTGAAACCCCTTTCTCGCAAGTTTCAACTGAAGCTGTAACATGTTTATTTTAAATGGCTTGACATCTCCATTCAAGTTGCAGAGAGAGGTATTTGACAAGCATTCACATTCTAATATGACACAGAGAGATTTTACTTCCTGCAACCCAGTCTTCCGGGTCAGTCAGAGTTTATATCAGATGCGTGTACCGTGTTTTTTCGGAGAAGTTATGATTTGAATCAGATTGCGTGTAGCAGTTTGGCTCACCTCTTCTTGCGGAACTCTGACTAGTATGACTATTTGGAAGAGGCAGCAGGTATCCTGAGGCACACTAATAAAGCAGGTACTGCTTTTTAAACTGGAACCTAGAGCTGAATGACCTTCCCACATGTCGAGATGGAAACAAAGATTGCAATTCAATTGAAGACTGATGCAAATTGTCAGTAAATCTAATGTCACTGATGTAGCAGGAATGGGCTAAGGGTTCATACTAGGGTCTTCAGGTAGCAGGGTGAGCATGAAGAGATGCCAGAGAGTTCTCACATTCACTGGATTTCTGACCATTCATCTTCAGATCTCTGTACACATTGGCTTCTCACACAATGGGCAGAATCTTCTGCTCTCACTTGTGATGAGCTAGGAAGTGGGCAGGGCATTTACTTAGATGGGGTAGTGTACCAGGACACCACCTCCTTCAGAATTACATTCTGGGCGGGAAGGATCAAGGTCGACCCTCCTGCCCCGCTGCCAATTGAGGCCCTTTAAATGGCCAGTTAATGACTACTTAAGGGCCTCATCCCACCGGCGCTTAACCCAACTGCAAGTGGGCCGGTCGCCATGTGGTGTACACATCAGCTGAACCTGTGTGGGCTGCTATTCACCTTGGGGAGGTGGTGGGGGAGGCTGACTGAGAGCCACCCATCTTCCCTTGCTTCTGACACCCTTGCCTTCCTCTCCCTACATCCCCCACCCACAAAACCACATTACTTACCTGTAGCCTGCATCCTCCACAATCCTGGGACTCTAGTGGGTGTCGGGGGCTGTGGGGGGTGGGGGGGTGGCTGTCCTTCCAGCAGCAGCCACACCTTCCTCAGCAGCGCTGCTGAGCACAAAGTCTGCCAGCCTCTGATTGGCCGACAGCCCTTGCTAGGTGGGTCTCCTGCCCCCAGGATCTTGATTCCAGAGGAAGGCCCTTCCCAAGGAGAGGCACTGTGGGTCCCTGCTGGATCTCCAGCCGGACGCTGAGACTCCTCGATGCTACAACAAGATTCCACCTACTGTTTCAGTTCTGCATCTCCTAATAAGCATAATTTTACTGTAATGGTTGGCAGTGTTTGCCTTTGGTCAGGTGGACCTGTCTTCTGGAAATTAGCACAGGGAGTTTCTGAAAATGTGTCAATATTTTCATACAGGCCTCTAACGTTGCATTGCATCTCCAGATGTGGTAATGTTTACAAGGATTCCCTCAGAGTCTTAATATTTACAAAAGATTTCTGGAAGATATATGCAGGCATCCGAGAATGTCCCAATATTTGCAAGAAGGCACCAAAAAAAGGTCTGAAACCCATTTCTTTTAAATGATGGTGGAGTCCCAAGGTAGGGACAGTGGGATTGGACTCTGTGTACCTGGGGTGTTGGAATCCCTTCAGGAGGTCATGTCATACTTGGGTTTGACATTACATGAAGTGTCACTCCAACAGGGCATTGAGCTGGGTCGAGAAATTGCTAATGACCGCTTACTATCAGGGATTTACTATCAGGGAAGCAAGGCTCTGCTTATGTGTGCAGTAAATTGTACCACTATCCAACCTGAATATAATTGGTCAGTGGAACTCTTCTGATCCGCTGACAGTCTCAATACTTACCTGAAACAAAGGCTCTCACAAGTGACTCCCAAAAAAATAATGGCCCTGTTTTTGTGGTTAATGGCAAATAAATGGTGCTTGTTTCTCATTCCACTGACACATAGAAACATAGAAAATAGGAGCAGGAGAAGGTAATTTGGCCCTTCAAGCCTGCTCCGCCATTCAATATGATCACAGCTGATCCTCTATCCTCAACACCGTACTCCCACTGACTCCCCATGCCCCTTGATCCCTTTAGAGTCTAGAAATCTATTTCCTTCATAAATATATTCAGTGACTTGACCTCCACAGCTTTCTGTGGTAGAGAATTCCACAGGTTCACCACCTTCCAAGTGAAGGTCATCTCAGTCCTAAATGGTCTACCCCATATCCTGAGACTATGACCCCTTGTTCTAGACCCCCAAGCCAGAGGAAGCATCATCCCTGCATCCAGTCTGTCCAACCCTGTCAGAATTTTATACATTTCAATTAGGTCCTTTCATTCTTCTAAACTGCAGTGAATCCAGGCCCAGTGGGGGATCTGGGACTTGTGCAAACTGGCAAACAACAGGGCATCTCCTTAACCATACAATGTCTAAACCAGGCAGATTAAGTTAGGTTTTTATTTCAATGTAAAATCATGTGCAGAAAGCAGAAGTAAGAAGGGAAAGAAAGATGCAATTAAGAGGAAGAGAGATAGAAGACACAGAAATAATGACCTCATTGAAACATGTAAGGTTCTGAGGGGGCTTGACAAGGTAGATGCTGAGAGGATGTTTCCCCTCATGAGGGAGTCTAGAACTATGGGGCATATCTTCAAAATAATGGGTCTCCATTTAAGACTGAGATGAGCACAGGGTTCAATTTTCCCTTTCTGGCTGGGGTGGATTCAGGACTTGCCTCCTTGCTCTTCTGGTGGTAGAGATCGCAGTGCAGTGGGTTGGACATGACTTCAGGCAGAGAACTGAAGAAGACGATAATGAAAGGAAACAAGAAACCCTAAAATTTCAAGTGTATGTTGGAAGGGTTGGTACAAAATGATGTAGGCCTGGACTATGCTTAATGCATCATCAACAATGTGAAGCACATATCTGTTTTGTGTTTGAGTATGTTTCCATTGTAAATATGCATTATGGCCTAAGAATGTTAAATTGAACTTCTGATCCTGTGTTTTTGTTATTACTTCTATTATTACTGGTAGCAGCATTATTTAACCTTAAATGAAAATCTGACCTTGCATGCTGAAAATATAACTTGCAATACAGCAAAGAGTTTGTTCTTAATAAATGGGAAAAATAAAATGGACTGAAATGCTCCTGACTTCTCTAGGAAGGTGATCATTAAGATAGGTTTCATTCCGTCTCTGTGGGGAACGCACCGATCTTTCGGTAGAATTGAGAGCAGAAAAAAGTGACACTCTGTTTGTCAAGTACAATCAGAAAATAAATTGTTTTGGGCAAACTGAATGTCAGTTTTGCTGTGTGAATTCCCACTTTGACTTGCAGACAATTACATTTCTTATTGCTTACTCAACAACTTTTCCCATGAAATTCAAACATTGCAGAAATACTCCCCTCTACCCACAGCACTCCACATCATTTTAAACTTTTGCTCTTGAGGCAGTCAATTTCCATTGGAGGAAGTAGTTTCAGTAGGTAGCAGTTGTAATTAGCCTCTAAATGCTGCAATATAATGTAGGGAGGATATTCTATATTGCAAGAATTCATTTTTATTTATATCTGTTAACAGCACTGTTGGGAATGAAGCATGTGAAATCTGTAACTGAAAGGGATAATTACTCTAAATGATTAATTATCAACAATGTTAGTGGCAAATAGTATAGCCATACAATACGTTTTGGAGTGGTGTGTGATTTCCCAGTGGCAACTTACTAATCTCTGCATATTAGTATGATGTTGAATGGAAACCCATTACTGACAGCAGGAACATAATTGGAAAGCTCCTTGATCCACTCACATGAACTTTATATGTTTGTAACAGGATGGCAGAAGCAAAGGCTGAGGAGAAGGTCACATACTGCCTTTTAGGCCAAGTAATGGTGTGAACCAAGGAGAACATAGAGGCAGTAACTGAAGGATCGATAGAAAAAGCTCCTTTTACAATTTATTCTGATGTATCTATAATCCACAGAACACAGCAATGTCAGTATTTTCATTTTTTCTTCTTTGCTGGACAGTGAAAACTTAATTAAAGGGAAAATACACTTGGAGCAGCATAGTATGAACAGATAAAGAAGCTAATGCAGCATGCCTACACTAGTATAAAAGCAAAATACTGTTGGTGCTGGAAATCTGAAATAAAAACAGAAAATGCTGGAAAAGCTCAGCAGGCCTGACAGCATCTGTGGAGAGAGAAACAAGAGTTTACGTTTTGAGTCTGTACGGCTCTTCTTCAGAGTCAAAGAGAAGTAGAAATGCGATGAAATTGATACTGTTTAAGGGGTTGGAACAGATGATGCTGGACAGAAGGCCAGCGATAGGTGGGGGCTAAGGAGAGATTGACAAAGATGTCAGGGACACAAGATAAAGGGAGTGTTAATGCCTACACTAGTGTCAGCTTTGCTTAGTTGGTACCACTCTTGCCTCTGAGTCATTCAGCTGATTTTAGGATTAGGCCACTTTAGGACTGGGAAATATAGGCCCCAAAAACCCACATTTGCATTTTTTTAATGCCACAGTTATGTGAGCTGGTCAGAACTAACTGCCAGTGATTTGTGTTGCTCACCTCAGTAGAATTCATGGGATCAGATATTTAAATAGACTTTAGTGGGTGTTACAATCAGGTGAGGAGTGGTTGAATGGCTCTCCTCTTTTCCTCATTTGACCACAACAGGTTTTTTATTTAAAAAGGACATATTTGTCAATAGTGTTTAGCTATTTATGTGCTGTGACCATAAAATACATAATCAGACAGATTTTCTTGAGTTTTTAAAAAGAAAAGAGGATAGATTTTATTGTACTTAACCCGCTCTAAAAAAAATAATAAACAAAAACACTCTCATTTTAACACACAGACGCTTGAAGTTCTCACACCTGTGCACACAAGCAGATTACAGAGTGAGGAAGATAGATTAAGTAATTGGAGTCCAGCAAAATTAAAGGGGTATATTGCTTTTGAAGGTTGGTGACTCAATTGGCTTCAGGCTGTCGTCAGAGGTCCTGTTGCTTTCAATGTCGAGGCGGTTTAAAGTTGTAGATGGACAAATTATCTCTTCCTCTGGAGTTAATAGTGCTATGTTGAGTTCTTTTTAAAATCTCTGTCTGCAGCACCTGGGTAGTCAAAAATCAGCAGACAGGGTTCACAAACAGGAAAGCTGGATGGAGGGAGAGAGTGAAGGAACCCACACTGAGTCTTGTTCCTTCAGCATCTTTGTTGCTTGTTAGTTCTGTGGAGTAAGCAGGTGCTTAAAACACAGGGTTGGCTTGCCACATGAGCTTCTCTCTCTAACTGCTCAGTTATCCAATTAAGGTCATGGCTAGTGTATTCTAATTGTAACTTGATTAGATCGTGGCTAGGAATTCCTCATTCAGCCAGGGACCAAGTGATTATATCTAATGATTTGTCTCCACCTAGCTGAGTACCCAAGTGATTGTCTGGACCCTTTGCTAATGGGATAGGAGATGGCTCCCCAATTCATCCTCTTGTTCCTGGTCCGGCTTTTTAGACAGGTTGTCTCCATTTTAATGGTTTTTGGAATGTGAATGGTACAGTGATGCAAAAGTACAACCATCTTTGACTATGATCCCAAGTCATTGGAATCTGGCTTTAGTCTTTTTCTAAAAAAAATTTAAGGGTTTCCAGCCAGTAAATTCAAAAATAACTTTGTTTATTAATAAAGCATGGTTTCAGAACATGAGCCAGGAACATGACTCCCCTACAATGCAGGAATCAAATGGGTGAACAGACTTGTTGCTGGTGGTTTTATAAGCCTGCAGCAACTGAAAGGCAAGTGGTGTCTTCTGTGGGACATGTGTTTCCTGCTTTGAAGAATATTCAACCACATTGACTGACTTCTAACCGAACAATTTCTTTGCTGCTCAAGACTTGATCATGGCCTCCACTTTTCACTTTGAGTGACTCACAACAAAAGCATCATGAGAGAGATGGCAGAAGGAGGAGAAGCCAGAACCTCTTTGATGCAGATGCTCCGCAATTAGGTTATACCGACAAGAGGCCACCCACTGGGATTGTAGGGAAGGAAGCCATCAAAAACATTTGGATACATTTAAGGGATATCTAGACAAGCATATGAAGGAATATGGAATGGATGGTTACAATGGTAGATTTTAGCATCCCTGCCTCTGAGTCAAAAGCTCTGGGTTTGAGTCCCGCTCCAGGACTTGATGGCCAAGAAAGGTGCATTCGTAACATGACCAAACATGTTGATTGTTAATCTGTAGATACCATAGCAGGTGGTTAAGGTGGGAGAGACTCCTGGTCAGCCATTCTTGGTGTGGAGTGATACCTCTCAAGCAATAGCCCCTGGCTTCAGACTAGCGACCTGTCTCCGGAAAAACACGCTACTGTAAATAGACATAAGCTCGTGCTTTTTCTGCCTCATGTGTCTTTAGGTATGGGATGTCTTCTAAGACTATGGGCAGAATCATCCCAGATTTGTACGAATTGCCGTAATGGGATGGGAAAAAAGATGATATATCCACTGGCCACAATGATGGCCTTTCAAGCTGTATTGTCCCAATCCCACCTCATTAATCATGCATTCCCAGGAAACATGCCAGGTTGATGGTCCTCTCATTCACCCACCCCACCATCATATCAGACCTTCAGTAAACTGGGCGCCATATTCAAAGGCCGCCCTGCCAAGTGCTAGAACTCTTCAAGGAATAGGAAGCTGCTGCGAACTGATGGCTGCCAATGGAAGGAGACATGCTGCCCCCAGATTTAGTAACACCTGCCTTGAGTACCAACTGGGCACAGTGGAGGCCCGCTGCGATATCCCGTATCCTTGCTCTGGGTGAAGGCCAGCAAGCAAGGTCACCATGGGAGGCATGGGAGGTGGTGGCAGAGGTGGTCAGCGCCAATGCCCTGAAAAAGAGGACAGCCATCCAGTGCAGCAAGAGGATGAATGGTCTCTTCTGATCTGCATGGCTAAGTCACTCTTCTCATCACTCTCAACTCTCATTCTCAAACCCATCACACATCCACAGGGATCTCACTCATTGTCAGTTCAAGGGATATCACCATTTACTCTTTCACACACGCCTTCATTGTCCTCATCCCATCCATGGCACCACTCAGCACCCACACATGCCAGGCATACTTATCATCTGGGCTGGCAGGCTTCCTGCTTACACTCTCCTCATCTTAATTCATGCAGGACAGGCTGGCACATAACAAAAGGGAGAGGTCACAGACTGAATGCCTGAAATTCAAGGTCCTCATGGACTTTGAAAATGGAGTCATTCACGAATATGGTGTCCGTAACTTCATGGATGCATCTATGGGTGGAGTCTTGCGATATCCCACAGGGTTCATCTGTGGAGTCCTGAAAGGACCCATTGGTGTAAAAATTGAGCGCTGTGATCACTTTTACGGCCAATGGCAGTGGATGCCCTCCATGTCCACGTGGTGCCAAATACTGCAGCAGGTGGCAGATATGACCAACCAGTTCCCTAGACATGCACAGTCTTCAGCGACACTGGTTCTCAGTCATCTGCAGGAATGACAAGCGCCATCTACAGTTGCCAACCAGCAGCGGCTCGCTGCGGCGAGCATGGGAGCCCCAGCCACCCCTTCTTCTTGAGGGTCCTACTCCTCCCTCTGTCCAGCCAGACACCTCCATCACTCTCTTCTCCTTCATCTCTGCTCTCTGTAAACCATGAGGCATACAGCTAGGTCACCAGGCTCTACGTTCCTGATGTACTCCTCCTGAAGGATGAAAGCGAGAGACCAGTGGGTTAGGTTGGGTGATCTAAGAACCTCTCTTGGTTACTTTTGAAAGCCCCTTAAACGCATCCCAGAAAGTGCTGGCCACCACTTGGATGACCAGAGTTTAGTGTGCTGCATGGCTACCTGAAACCCAATCCTCCTCCACCCCACTCCACCTGACCGATTGGCGGGAGCGTCGCAGGCTAGACTGCATGCTGTGCTCTCAGCTCAGGCACAGGCATTCTCCTAACCTGCACTGCAAGGCTGCACTGTTAGCTTGAACCATGGGGGAGACTGATCCAAACCGGGATGATGACATTGCAAGGGGCTGTGAGCACCTCCACCAGCGACTGCACAATGGCAGGTTTTGCCCAGTTGTCCAATTGTTCTGCAGTCCACTAAAATGTTCATTTGTTTGCAGTCTGTGCCCAGGGGGTGACAAGCTGTGGAACATTTGGTGACACTTTCATGTCTTTGCGTTGCTTGAGTGGGCAGGTAAGCTCGGGGCCCGACTCCAAGCACATCAATGTGGCTGGGCTGGAACTGCGTCAGCTGCGGAGGAATGTTCACTTCATACAAGGCTTCCCTAGTGCATGGCCACTTCCCTGCTCCCCCGCATCCCACGTGCTTGTGCACTACCATCAACTGCAGTGCAGTCCTTGCCTCCCCAACTCACCCCAACTGCAGTGCAGTCCTTGCCCTGGCATGGCACTGTCAGCCAGCTGGGGAAAAGTGACATGACTGTGCCCTCACCTGAATGCACGGCACCTCAACTTTGAAGTCCAACAGGCGATCCTCGCGAGCAATGCACAACATTAGTGTGCACTCACCTTCAATATCTCTCGAAGCGCAGCTTTTCTGGTGCAAGCCGTATAAAGGCAATTGTGAAAGATATTGGCGTGTAATTATGCTGATGTGCCCAGGTGATCCAGCTTGGGGTATGATTCCGGCCAACAGGGCTTATAATGATGTGCAAATATATTAAAATAAATTTCCTGACACCTGGCAAGGAAAGGTGACCTGCCATTGATGGGTGGAGTGGACAGTCGCAAACTGGTTTCATGACGTCGTGAAACTGATTTTTGGCCTTTCTGCCATGTTATCCGCCCACGCCCACCATGATACTTGATGGAAGGGGAACATGTGCCATTGAGAACTCCTTTGTATTTGTCCCTGGACTTGCCACATTCTCCATAGTAGATTGCAATGCAAACAACTAATCCTCTACTGCTGCAGAAGTGTAACGTTTTGGACAGGGTGCTTTACTATCTCATTTTGGACAGCCTTCCTTTTTTGTCCTTCCAGGTACTTCTATCATGATAGTTTTCTACCTTTTTGCTTCTGAAAACCTCCTCCAATTATATAAAAATTCCACAGGCCTCTATAACATGATTTTTTTTAAAGGCTGACTCCTGTCAAATGGTAAAAATTATCAACAAATTTGCACACAGCAAGATCCCACAAAAGAAAATTGGATAGATGTTTCACCATATATAACATGCATCTAAGCTCCAGGCTCATTTCCCAATATAAAAGTTCTCAAATGATTTAGCATACCCTTGAAACCTTCTCACAGGCCCCAAGGGAGCCATAGTGAGAACCCCTGCTCCATCATATTTCCTTGCCAGTAGGACAGGAAATACCAAAAGATGGTGATGGAGGACTCAGATATGTTGCTTGACAGATATGATTCTGTGAATATGACTAACCTATGAGGTTTGTTCTATTTACAACTAGATGGCATTCTAGGGCATTAGGATTCCACCAGATTATACTGAACTCAAATTGGAGTATCAGAATCTTTTCCTTGAGGGACACTCAAAATGCCATTTGGCTTCAACAGGCCAGAAACTGTCATGGCTATTTTTCTGGCATAACCAATTACCAAATTTCTTGCATTCAGTTTCACAACTTGCCATAGTGAGATTGGAACTTATAATCACTCGGCTGCCATACCCAGGTAGAGAGAGCGAGTTTCATTTGGAAAGACTCCATTTTCCAGCAATCTTCAAGTACAATTCCATGTTCAAGTAGAGTGGCTCAAATAACTGCTTAAATCCTTTAATTGCCAGTCAGTTTAAATGGTGTTGATGGATGGGCTGGAATTTGCACAACTCATGTTTGCTTGGCTAACAACAATATTGGGAGTTAACTGGCAGGTAAGCATTCTTCCAAGAACACTTAACAACCCACCATTAATCTTTAAATACCGCAGCTATGACAATTTACTGGATGACTTTATTTCATGTAACTGAGTTTCAGTAATTCATGTATAAGGGGAAATAAGTCAGACCAGCTGTGTATTTGCACTGACATTTTAAATCATTTTCTTGAATGTCACTTACTGTCTGGAAACAAAGTCAAATCAATACTCTCTTTGAGTCACCTTGTATTTTCTGCCACTTTTAATTAGCAGCTGTATTTGCTCAACAATACTGAGGCAATTACTTCTCCTGAGTTGACTCTGTAGAGATTTAAGCTTTACCCTGCAAGAGCTCCTAATTGCTAATAAAAAGGATGCAAATAACCCAAACAGAATAAGTGTGACAAAAACACCTATGGCTCATTATGCACACAGCAACCACGAGGGGCTGAATGCAAATAGTTTAGAGATGTCAAATGAGTTGCAGCAAACAATTTTACGACCCCGCCGCCAGGCTAGACCTGCGGGCCAATCAGATTGGCTGCCAGCTCTCGAGGGTGGGACTTCCTCCCACTGAGGCCCGAAATGCCTTATGGCTGTGGGGGCGGCCATTTTTAATGCCAGCTGGCTCCAAACCAACATTTCTTCTGGGGCCGGGGGTGGGGTGGCGCAAGCAGTATGCTCCCCCGTAAAATTCAGTCCATTGAACCTACCAGGAGGCTTAATCCACAGGACCCCATGGCTTGGGAATTATTTCTTGAAGAACATACGGTTTAATCATTTGAGTCTTTCTTTACAGTTGTTCAGCAAAATATAACCTGTTGCTGTTAGATGCAATGATGAACCTCATACAGATGAAAGGTCAGCAAAACAATACTAACAGGAGCATTTGCTTTGCATGTTTAGAAATAGGTTAAGGTTCTGAGAATTGCTGCTTTTCCAATAACTTAATTTCACAAAGGCATGAGCATCATAGGAAAAAAGAGCTGGCTAAGTTATATTTTTTTTAAATTGAAATGTTGCTTTTTGTCATAATTTAGTTGAATATGATTTATAATCCAGAGCAGTTCTCTACGGAA
The DNA here is from genome assembly GCF_964194155.1 of Cetorhinus maximus. Taxonomy (NCBI): domain Eukaryota; kingdom Metazoa; phylum Chordata; class Chondrichthyes; order Lamniformes; family Cetorhinidae; genus Cetorhinus; species Cetorhinus maximus. The sequence goes on from NC_135888.1 coordinate 75,673,963, forward strand.
CTTTCAATATATACTTTTTTATTTTGCTTTATTCTCAGGAGTGATAAAAAAAGAACCTTCTAATTCATTCCAATGCTAGACCTCCAATCTCCAGCTGTGGCAATTCATCTCCCATTTAAAAATGTCCCCGGTGTCCAGAATGACAATGTGAATGGATGTACTCATGAAGTAAAAGAAAAATCTGTCCTTGGAAGCCAAAAATAAAACATAGTTGTCCAAGCATTTAATGGAATATAATTCCAATTGTTACGTCTCTCACAACTTATCTTTTGTTTAACCAATGTTACTAATGTTCTGTAATTTAAGGACTGTGGAGGTCATGCAACTTTAATGTTTTCAATCATAATGACGAAAGTAAGTGAATAATTCTCAACCAATGTCCTACAGCTTAAGTGAATAGTCATGTATATAATAAAAAAACCAAGATATTGAAGGAAGATTATGATATTCTTTTCATTTCTCACATCAATCTAGTCTCATAGGTCTAATATTTAGACAGATCTGATTCTAACTCTAAATGCAGTTTAAATATTAAAGCACAGGTTCCAGTTTTGACACATCCTCTTAACATAGATGCTTTCAGTTACAGAATATTCATTCTTCAAATTTAGCCTCAGTGCAAAGTGGTTCTGACACTGCTGTTAAGATTGTAAAGTTTGATCCAGGTGTCCAGGACAAAATTGTCTCGAAAGCGAAATGGAGTGAAGACTACGGGTGGTAGCTGGCATGATAGGTAGCGTACATGGACAATATGGTGCGATTGGCTTCATGACAGCGGGAAGGCAGGTCGCAATCGTCTGCTCAGCCCGCCAACGGTGGACCACATTTCCCGCCAACGGTTGTCGGGGAGATCTTTGTAATACATCAGCATATCATTGAAAGGCCATCCCGCCAGGCTCTTGGACACCGCCAGATCATCCATCCACGTCGGCAGGAAAGCACTTCAGCATGTTTCACAACAGTACACAGGTGATGTGCACTTGGCGGCCTTCACTTTGGGGGAACTGAGGTTGAGTTAACAGCATTGTTTTCCACAGCTCACCAGGGTCACCTGTTGCTTTGCAGGCTTCAAGGGCACTGGGCGGCCTGGGTGAAGTGCCGCCCTGACTTGGAGGCGACTATTGTTGGTTGTGGGGGGGGTTGCAGGGCAACTGCTGTGATTGCTGTTGTTGTGGGGGGGGGGGAGGTGGCAACAGCTGCCCAGCCTCGGAGGTGACTGCTGCTGTTGGCAGGGGGGTGGGGTGGGTGGGGGGCAACTGCTGTCCTGGCGTTGCATCCCACGCACAAGAAATTGAGATGGGGGCAGGGTAGGCGGGAAGTGGCCACGCAGTAGGGACACCTGTATAAACTGACCATTCCTCTGCAACTGAGGCAGTTTAGGCACAGCCACAGTCATGTGGCTCCTAGCCTGGCCACCGACACAAGCAACATGGAGGCACCAAAGTGCCACCAAGTGCTCCAGACCTTACCCTCCCCTCCCCCCCGACCTACCACCCCATCTCCCCTGTCCCCGACCCATCCCCCGTCCACCGGCACAGACTGCGAGGCTGCGACCAGTTTATTGGACCGCGGAGCAGTTGGACTGCACACGTTGTACAATCTCCTCGATGACGCTGGCCATGTAGCAGTCACTGCTGGAGGTGCTCACAGCCCCTTGCAATCTCAGCATCCTGGTTTGGACCAGTGTCCCCCATGTCGCAGGTTGACAGGGCAGCCATGCAGCGCAGTCATCTCTGGCCATCCAAGGGGTGACCAGCACTCTCTGGGAAGCGTTAAGAAGCAGTCACTTAGGGCCAGGATAGGTGCTAAATATACCCATGATAAGCACGTCTCTCTCTCTCTTTCATGCTACAGGAGGACCACATCAGGATCATGGATCCTGGTGACCTAGCTGTATGCCCGATGGTCTACAGACAGTGAAGAAGATGGAGGAAGAGAGACTGTGGCTCATGTCCGCGCAAAGGCAGGAGCAGCATCCTCAGGATGAAGGGACTGCTGGGGCTCCCGCACACGCTGCCCAGGAGCGACAGCGAGCTGTGGCTAATCGGCACCTAGTGACACCCAGGGTCTAAAGACGCCCCCTGTCATTCCTGCAGATGACCGAGAACCAGTGTCGCCGATGACTGCGCATGTCTGGGGACCTGATCTCTCACATCTGCCACTTACTGCAGGACTTGGCGCCAAGGGGACATGGAAAGCATCCACTGCCAGTGGCTGTGAAAGTTACCGCGGTGCTCAATTTCTATGCCAGTGGCTCCGTTCACAGCTCCACACGTGACCTCTGTGGAATATCACAAGCCGCTACCTACAAATGCATCCATGAGGTCAGATACCATCCTCTTGAGGGCACACAGCTTTGTGCATTTTGCCCGGGACCGGGACAGCCAGGATGCAAGGGCCATTGGATTCACCCTGATCTCGGGATTCCCATAGGTGCAGGGTGCGATTAACTGTACTTATGTGGCGCTCAGGTCTCCATTGCTGCACATGGTGGGCTACATCAACCAGAGGGGATTCCACTCATTGAATGTGCAGCTGGTATGCAACCACCAGAAACACATCCTGCAAGTGTGCACATGGTTTCCAGGGAGTGTGCACGATCCCTACATCCTCAGTTGGTCACAGATCCCTGGAGTCTTCCAGGGTCCACAGAGGCTGCAGGGATGTCTCCTTGGGGACAAGGGCTACCTGCAGAGGCCGTGGTGAATGACACCCGTGTGGCAGCCTCAGAAAGCAGCAGAGCGACGAGGCTCAGGCTGCAGCTCACAACTTGGTGGAGAAGACCATCAGGATGCTAAAGATGAGGTTCCGGTGCCTAGGCCAGTCTGGTGGAGCCCTGCAATATAGTCCACAGAGGGTGTCACACATCATCGCCGACGGCTGCCCCCTTTACAATCTGGTGCTGCAACGGGGTGAGGAGTTGGCTGAGCAGGAGATGGAGGAGCTGCATGTCTCTTCTGATGAGGAGGGCACCGACGGGGATGAGGGTGAGGGGGTACTCGGTGGTGACGAGGATGGGGATGAGGCTCCTGTGCTGACCAGACGAGGCAGGCACACCGGTGAGTCCCTCATAGCTGCCAGATTCATGGAGGATGATGACAACATGCAGTGAGGTGGCCCCATAGATCCTCACATCGCAGTTGTGAATTTTTGACTCCAGTCTGGCTTATGGCAGCACAAACACCCTTTGTGAGAATGCTCTTGTTATGGAGATGCAGCGGAGGCCCTAATAGTCGCTCGATCGCAGGAGGATGATGACGAGGTGCAGTGTGGACACTCCATAGATCTTCACATAGCCTCTGAGAATGTCTGACTCCTGTCTGGCCGAGGGCAGCTCACTTGCACTCCATGATCAGGGTCATATCATGGAGATGCAGCCAAGAAACTTCAGAAGCATCTGATGCTTTGTTCACTTTCAGCACCTGTGTCTTCACGAGCTGGTGCACAGCATCACTGGTCATAGATGCTGGTGTAATGCGGGCCAGCCCCACCTTAAAGGTGTTGAGAGCACACAGAGAGCACCAGAGAACTCCGCAGCGTCTGCCCACTACATTTTGGCAGCAATGACCAGCACCGCCGAGGTGCAGGCATCAGTAATGTTTCCAGAAAGGCTGGACCATCACTGTGGTCTGAAGGCTGCACAGAGCACAGGGAAGAGGCCCTGGACTGAGACACCTGCCCTTTATCTTGTGCAGAAAGGTTTCACATCTGAGTGACAAGAACACTGTTCATCAGAACAAGGAGCCATAGGCAGGAAGACATTCTTGGGAGTTTATTGACAATAGTGGACAGTATGTACAAGTGTTTAACATCCATGCCCAGGCTGGCTTCCTGATTGGTCTCGGCTGCAGCTCATTTCTGCTGAGCTGTGTGGCTGTTGCTGCGGTTGAGCTTGGTGCTGGCTGTGGCTGTTGCTGCTGCTGTTTTCCTTTGGCTGTTCCTGCTGCTGTGGGATTTTCTTCTAGTCCTCAACTGGAGCAAGAAGATTGCTGCCAACAAGGCCGCTGCTGCTGCTATTACAACCTGCCACTTTAGGGCGGGGCCTTGTAAGGTCTAGCAAGGCCTGAAGAGCCTGGGAGTGGGAGTTTGGGGAGAGCCGGAGGGGAGAGGACCCAACTCCAGCCGAAGGGGGAGGACTTTTGCTGCAAGAGGCGGGCACCTGTAGGAGAAAAGAACTGCCTTTAGTCTGTCTGGTCGTCTGCAGGGAGAGGGATAAAACATCCAAGCAGGGAGGGCTATGAAAGACTGAATTTTGAGGGGCCTGTACCCTACCCTACCCTCCCTTGCTTCATCTGGGTTAGCTAGCACTGCCCAGAGCCAGCTGCATCTCCAGACATTTACCATCGTTCCTGAACTGTGCCTGGATGGTGCTAGCTGCCCAGGTAAAGACTCCTCCTCCCCCTGCAGTGGAACATTGGAACCGCTGTCCCCACCTCAAGAAAACCCCCCTACCTTTGTCCTCTCTGTCTCCCCCTCCCCCCGCCATCGCTCTCCCCTACTCCCACTCCCCCTTGCTCTGATTGTTGTGTATAGTTTACCTGTATCGGGGTGGGTGTAGCCCTCCCCAATGGTGGCGACAACATCTTTGCCAGCGGTGGGGCCCACTTGGGCCACCTATGCTGGGGCAGTGGCCTCCTTGGCCCCTACATCTCCTGCTGCCCTGTCACCATTTAAATTGCTGACACGTCAGCTTGGGGTGAAGTGCTTCACCCTCCCCACAATGACCATCGAGGCCTGCGTAAAGGCTCTGGCTGGGGCTGTCGGCCCCTCGGCCATAATCGCAGCCTTGAAAATGTACGGGTAGGCCATATTCTTTCTAAAGGCCGAGAGGGCGGTGCACTTTGCCCTCGAAAAGGAGCTCATGGTGGGCGGGACGTTCCTGGTGGTGGACACTCTGGAGGCCACCGCCCAGAGGCTATTATTTCAAACATCCCGCCTTTCGTTCCCGATGGGCTCCTCCTCCCCCACATCTGTCATCTGGGGCAGCTGAGGCCAACCCCGCTCAGCCTGAAGGATGCCAGCCTCCGTCACGTGTACTCCTTCTGGCACCTGGTATTTGTACGCCTGGCCCGGGAGGAGTGCACCGAGGGCATTTTGATGTCGTCTTTGAGAGGGCTGCCTACCGCATTTTTTGGTTGGCGGGTAGCGTGGCGTGCCATTCCTGCAAAGGGTGGGGCATGTGAGGAAGGACTGCCCCGTCTCCAAGGCCGCCAGCACCATCCAGGCGGCCGCAGCTCCATCCCCCCGCCACCACTCCATCTTCCTCCCCGGAAGGGGAGGTGCCACCGGCAGCCACCGCCACCTCGGCTGCTGGCGAAGCAGGGGGAGAGACCCCGCCCTATAAGGAGGTGCAGAGGAAGACCCGCCACATGGAGGCGGCCACCCAGACTCCCCAAACCCACCCTGATCTCCAGACTCCGGAAGACACCGGCTCAGGGGGACAAAAATCATCCGGCCCCGGCGTCGTGCCCCAGGGCCTGTGTGCACCTCAGCACCACGTGCTGGGCCCGGCGTCGTCCCTGCATGGGTTCCCGGGTCCGGCGGCAGTGGGGCACAAGACCCCGAGCCGGTGGTCCTATTAAAGAGGGTAGACCTGCCAAACCTCAGAGGTCGGAGCATCCAGAGAGGCTGGACGAGGTGGCGGCCACAGGTGGAGGCCTCCCAAGCCCACAGCCTAAACCAGGAGAGATGCCATCCCTCAGAGGGGAGGACCCCACAATTTGCCAGGTCAGATGTGTCTTCTCCCCCACTGGTAGTGGCATGTTCGCCTCATAATTCCTCACTTTGCCCTCTGAAGGGGGGGTGGGCGGGGGGGGGCGGGGGCGGCCGGGGGAGTGGGGGGGGCAAACCACTGCTCCCGCTCCACAGTTCCCTGAGCAGGGCCCCTCGGGGGTCAGTGAGGGTATCGCCCTTGCGGTGATTCCCCACCCCGACCCACCTTGTATCCCCAAAGTGCCATCTGGCCCACCAGGGAACTGCAGCAGCCCCTTCATAGCCCCGACTGCTGAGTCATTGGGCGGTGGTGGTTATGAAGGCCTCCCCACTCCCCCCCAACCTTCAGCGCCGGGCGCCTCTGTGCTAGGTCCGGAGCTTTTTCCGGACTCGCTGGGCGACCTGGTGTCTGGGGGAGGAGCGGGGCTCTGAGCGTTTCCTGCCCTTAGGTCCATATCCCCAAGGGGAGACAAGAGAGGACCCCTCTGGCCTTGATCCTGGGGATGGGATTGAGGTGGAGGCGCAGCTGACTGGCAGCTCTGAACCAGCCCCCGTACTCAATATGGGGGAGGGGTTGGAAGCTGGAGGCGACGACCTGGAGGAGGACAGGGTTTCGGTGGTGAGCACCGGGGATGACTTAAGAGTTGTTGTCGGCTGAGGTGGTGGATCCCTTGGCAACCCCCCCCGATTCTCCCCTTATCCCTTTACAGGAGCTCAAGGATTGTTTAGCGAGTAATCACGGTCATTGAGACAGTGTCCAGTCAGCCTTGGACCGGTGGCATTCTTTTCCTCTTGTGTTCTGGTCTGCCCGCAAGGCCGTAAAAGCCCCTGGGCTGGACCAGAACACTAAAAGGAGGGTCCACATGTTTCTCACTGGGCTCCTGAAGGAGAGGAAGGATTAAAATAGCCCTCTCCTTCTTACACTAGGCATGGTGATAGTAGTACATACTTCTGACCATAGTCAGCCTCAACATCCACAGCAGCAGGGATGCACAGCGCAGGTTCCAGAACTTCTCGGTCCCCAGGGATGGGAAGTATGTGGTGTGCTTCCTGCAGGAAACCCATACCGTTCCGGAAGACAAAGCTATGTGGCTCCTGGAGTGGCGAGGGGGGGTCTACATGAGTCACCTAGCCTCCAATTCTGGCGAGGTGGCTCTCTTGTTGGCCCCACATTTTCAGCTGGAGATTTTGGGGGTCAAGGAGCTGGTGCCAGGCTGGTTGCTGCACCTTACTGTGCACCTGGGGGGGTGTGGCACCTCACTTTATGAATGTGTACACTCCCCTGGGTGCACAGCACCAAGCGAGCTTCTTTCAGGAAGTGTCCACTGATCTGGGCTCCATTGACATGGGCGAGTGCATCGTCCTTGGAGGGGCGGCGGGGGTTTCAACTGTACCCTCGAGGCCAGGGATCGTCACGGTGTCCAGCACCGCACGCTAGGTGTGAGTAAGTTGCGGGACCTGGTTGGGTCCTTCGACTTGGTGGACGTCAGAATCACAGTGCAGATGAGGCCTTTCGGCCAATCGAGTCTGCACCAACACGTGAGAAACACCTGACCTACCTACCTAATCCCATTTACCAGCACTTGGCCCATAGACTTGAATGTTATGAAATGCCAAGTGCTCATCCAGGTACTTTTTAAAGGATGTGAGGCAACCCGCCTCCACCACCCTCCCAGGCAGTGCATTCCAGACCATCACCACCCTCTGGGTAAAAAAGTTTTTTCTCACATCCCCTCTAAACCTCCTGACCCTCACCATGAACTTATGCCCCCTTGTGACTGACCCTTCAACTAAGGGGAACAGCTGCTCCCTATCCACCCTGTCCATGCCCCTCATAATCTTGTACACCTCAATCAGGTCGCCCCTCAGTCTTCTCTGCTCCAACGAAAACAACCCAAGTCTATTCAACCTCTCTTCATAACTTAAATGTTTCATCCCAGGCAACATCCTGGTGAATCTCCTCTGCACCTCCTCCAGCGCAATCACATCCTTCCTATAATGTGGCAACCAGAACTGCACACAGTACTCCAGCTGTGGCCTCACCAAGGTTCTATACAACTCCAACATGACCTCCCTACTTTTGTAATCTATGCCTCAATTGATAAAGGCAAGTGTCCCATATGCCTTTTTCACCACCCCACTAACATGCCCCTCTGCCTTCAGAGATCTATGGACACACACGCCAAGGTTCCTTTGTTCCTCAGAACTTCCTAGTGCCATGCTGTTCATTGAATACTTCCTTGTCAAATTAGTCCTTCCAAAGTGTATCACCTCACACTTTTCGGGGTTAAATTCCATCTGCCACTTATCTGCCCATTTGACCATCCTGTCTATATCTGCCTGTAGCCCAAGACACTCACCTCACTGTTAACCACCCAGCCAATCTTTGTGTCATCCGCAAACTTACTAATCCTACCCCCCACATAGTCATCTATGACGTTTATATAAATGACAAATAATAGGGGACCCAGCACAGATCCCTGTGGTATGCCACTGACACTGGCTTCCAGTCACTAAAGCATCCTTCTGTCATCACCCTCTGTCTCCTACAACTAAGCCAATTTTGAATCCACCTTATCAAATTACCCTGTATCCCATGTGCATTTGCCTTCTTTATAAGTCTCCCATGTGGGACTTTGTCAAAGGCTTTGCTGAAATCCATATAAACTACATCAACTGCACTACCCTCATCTACACATCTGGTCACCTCCTCAAAAAATTCAATCAAATTTGTTAGGCGTTTTCACTTTTGTGTCACCTGGAGTCGGAGCTTCCAGACTCGACTGTCTTTAGGTTTTGAAGGCGTTTGTGTCCTACGTTCCGTCCGCTTCTGTGCGGCAGGCGCTGTGGATGGACAACCATCTGGTGTGGGCGGAACTCATTCCATTCTGCGCTCGGACGGAGTCCATGTACTGGCACTTTAACAACCTGCTACTAGAGGATGAGTGGTCCCTGGACTTGTTCCATCATTTCTGGGCCGGCTGAAGAAGGAAGCAGAGAGGCTTCCCCTCCTTGAGGCTATAGTGGGACGTGGGCAAGGCTCACATCCGCGTCTTCTGTCAGGAGTATGCGAGGGGTTCGACAAAGAGACAGATATCCAGGGTCGAGGAGTTGGAGAAGGAGGTGCTCGACCTGGAGGCACGTCTCCGTCAGCCCGACGCGGACCCAGCCCTGCGGCTGGCGTATGAAGGGAAGGAGGGCGTACTGTGGGACCTGCAACTCGTTGGGTCACACAGCGCATACATGAGGTCGCAGATCCAGTTCCTCCAGGACCTGGACCGTGGCTCCTGCTTCTTCTACTCGCTGGAAAAAAGGCACAGGGTCCGTCAGCAGCTCCTTACGCTGCCGGCCGACGACAGATCCCTTGTCTCGGGAAGTGTGAGGTCATGCGCTTTGGTAGGAAGAATAGAGGCATAGACTATTTTCTAAATGGGGAGAGAATTCAGAAACCTGGAGTGCAAAGGGACTTGGGATTCCTAGTCCAGGATTCTCTTAAGGTTAACTTGCAGGTTGAGTCGGTAGTTAGGAAGGCAAATGCAATGTTGGCATTTATTTCGAGAGGACTAGAATATAAAAGCAGGGATGTGCTGCTGATGCTTTATAAGGCTCTGGTCAGACTACATTTAGAATATTGTGAGCAATTTTAGGCCCCGTATCTCAGGAAGGATGTGCTGGCCCTGGAGAGGGTCCAGAGGAGGTTCACGAGAACGATCCCAGGAATGAAAGGCTTAACATATGAGGAACGTTTGAGGACTCTGGGTCTATATCCGATGGAGTTTAGAAGGATGAGGGGGGATCTGATTGAAACTTACAGAATACTGAAAGGCCTGGATAGAGTGGACGTGGGGAAGATGTTTCCATTAGTAGGAGAGACTAGGACCCGAGGGCACAGCCTCAGAGTAAAGGGAAGACCTTTTAGAACAGAGATGAGGAGAAACTTCTTTAGCCAGAGAGTGGTGAATCTATGGAATTCATTGCCACAGAAGGCTGTGGAGGCCAGGTCATTGAGTGTATTTAAGACGGAGATAGATAGGTTCTTGATTGGTAAGGGGATCAAAGGTTACGGGCAGAAGGCGGGAGAATGGGGTTGAGAAACTTATCAGCCATGATTGAATGGCAGAGCAGACTCGATGGGCTGAATGGTTAATTTCTGCTCCTATGTCTTATGGTCTCAGATCTGGAGGGCATCAGGGTCATCACCTGAGACAATTACACTGCCCTGTTCTCTCAGGATTCGTCCAGCAAGGATGCTCGCAGAGTTTTGTGGGAGGACCTGCCGCTGATCGGCCCGGAGGGCGCTGGAAAGCTTGACTCCCCTATAAGTCTGGGGGAGCTGACCGGCGCCCTCGACAGCCTCTCCAGGGGAAAGTCCCCGGGACTGGACGGGCTGACCGTGGAGTTCTTCAGGGCGTTCTGGGACGTCTTGGGGAACGACCACGTGGGGGTCCTTGGGGAAGATGCCCGTCTCGTGGTGCAGGGCTGTGATTGCCCTGCTGCCTAAGAAGGGGGATCTCTGCCACCTTAAGGACTGGCGCTCAGTCTCCCTCCTCAGCATGGATTATAAGATCTTTGCCAGCGCAATGTCTTCTTACCTTGGCACTGTGCTGGACCACATGATCCACCCTGACTAGCCCTACACCGTCCCAGGCCGGACCATTTTTGATAACATTCATCTGGTCTGGTACGTCATTCACCTTTCCCAGAGGACTGGCTGTCGAGCGCCTTACTATCTCGTGACCAGGAGAAGGCGTTCGACAGGGTGGATCACAAATATTTATTCGGGACTCTGCGAACATTCGGGTTCGGGACGCATTTCGTCGCCCGGTTCCGACTTCTGTACGCTGCCGCAGAGTGTCTAGTTAAGGTTAATGGGTCCCTGACGGCGCCCCTTCGCTTTGGGAGAGGGGTACGTCAGGGCTGCCCCCTGTCTGGCCTATTGCGTGGAGCCTTTCCCGCGCCTATAGTGGAGGAGGTTGTCAGGATTGGTTCTGCGTGGGCCGGGCATCGGGGTGGTTCTCTCGGCTTATGCCAATGACATGCTCCTTATGATCACCGACCCGGCTGACCTGCGGAGGATGTGTGAGTGCCAGGAGGTCTACTCTGCCGCGTCCTCTGCCAGGATCAACTGGAACAAGTGTTCTGGACTCCTGGTCAGTCAGTGGCAGGTGGATCCCCTACCCGAGGTGCTCAGGCCTTTCACCTGGAGCAGGACCAGCCTCCTCTACCTGGGGGTCCACCTCTGCGATGCTGAGGAATCCTGGCTGGTTAACAGGCATGAGCTAGAGGCCAAAGTCACCACTCGCCTGCGGTGCTGGACAGGACTGCTCTGAGTGCTGTCTTACCAGGGTCAAGTGCTGGTCATAAACCAGCTGATTGCCGCCATGTTGTGGTACCGGCTAGTCACTTTGACCCCTCCCCCGGATTTTGTCGCTAAAATCCAGAGAATGCTCATCGACTTCTTCTGGGACAAAAGGCTGCACTGGGTCACTGCTGAGGTTCTGAGTCTCCCGCTTAGGGAGGGCAGTCAGGCCCTGGTGTGCCTACACACCCAGGTGGCGACTTTCCACCTTCAGGCCCTGCAGCGATACCTTTACATCGAGCCCCCTCTGAGATGGTGTGCTCTGGCGATGTATTTCTTCTGCCAGGTGCACGGCCAGAATTATGACGTGCAGCTCCTGTTTGTAGACTGGAGGGGTCTTCGTGGCTCCTTGCAGGCTTTGCCCATCTTTTACCAGGACCTGATCAAAGTCTGGAACATGGTCGCCTTGTGACGCAGCTCTCCGCTGACAGGAGTAGTGGCTATCGTCAGAGAGCAGCTGCTCAGGAATCCACCCCTCCGTCCTTTTCAGTGGCTGGTAGAAAGGAGGGCTGTGGCTGCCGGGGTGACCAGGATTGGGGACGTGCTGGATGGTGGAGGAGTGGGCTGGATGCTACCACAGCAGTTGACACATCACGTGTCAGTGGGACGTCTGGCTCCTGGCCAATACCATTCAAGACCCTAGGACAGTCGTGCTCGGCCCCCACATCATTCTGGGTCTCGAGGTGATGTAGGTGCGTGGTTATCTTCCGTCTGAGCATATGCCGGTTTGGAAGGAATTCTACATTGGCCCCAAGCCCTGAACCCTCCCTCAGGAGCTGGTGCCCCGCATCCTGAGTTGCCTTGGGGAAGTTCCCTCCGTGTCCTTTGGCACTGCGCGGAGGGGTTTCCTGTATGGACTGCTGCTGCACACCCTTCACGTCCTTGCCCTTGCCCGCTAACATGCCCTGGCGTGCCTTGTTGCCATCCGGCAGTGGAGGTCCCCAGTGCGGGCACCCTCTACAGGGGGTGTCCTCCCACTTTCCATCGGGGACCTGGGGTGGAGGGTGTTGCATGCAGCAGTCCCCTACAATTGTAGAATGTGTCGGTCCATAGACTCCCAAGATGCCTGTGTCTTTTGCGACCTTGTGGAGTCCGTGGACTGTGTATATGTTAATTGTTGTACCCTGCACCCCCTTTTTAGTTTCTTGAAAAACCTTTTACTGTTGTTTTGTTTGCACTTTAGTCCCACGCTCCTGATCTACGGACACCTGGTTCGGAGGGGGGCCAGGAAGGAGGAGGACCTCCTGGTGAACCTGCTCCTGGGCTTGGCCAAGTTGGCCATTAACAGGTCCAGGCAGCGGACGATCGAGGGGGTTTTCCGACCCGATTGTTTGTCCCTCTTCCGCAGCTACGTTCACGGCCGGGTGTCCCTGGAGAGGGAGCACGCGGTGAAAGAGGACACATCACTCACGGCAAGGTTGTCTGATGGATGTTGCACTGCTGGATCCTCAGTTGGTAGAGCAGAACCGACCTAACCGGCCTTGCCGTCAGCACAGGACCGGTCCCGGTCATCGCCGGCCAGCTGGATGGCTCTATTTTCAAAGTCCATGAGGACCTTGATTTTGTACATTCCGTCACTGGCCTGTGACCTCTCTCTCATGTTGTGTGCCAACTTGTCCTGCATCAATAGAGATGGAGAAAGTGTAAGGAGGACACCGGCCTGGCCAGATGATAAACGTGCCTGGCCTGTGCGGGTGGTGAATGGTCCCATGGATGGGTTGAGGACAATGAAAGTGTGTGTGAGAGAGTCAATGGTGATAACCATTGAACCAGCAGTGAATGAGGGCCCTCTGGATGTGTGCTGGGTTTGAGTGTGTGAGTTGAGAGTGTTGAAAAGAGTGACTTATGGAATGGAGGAGATCACTCATCCTCTTGCAGCACTGGGTGGCTGATCTCTTCTTAAGAGCGTTGGCACTGACCACCGCTGCCATTGCCTCCCAAGCTGGATTGGTCACGTTGCTGCCCATCCTGCAGCCAGAGAAGGGGTACAGGACACCCTGGCGGGCCTCCACGGAATCCAACAGTCAATTGAGGGACTCGTCATCAAACCAGGGGGGCTGCAGTCTTTTTTCTTTTGCTGGCCATGCCTCTCGGGCAGCGGTGGTGAGCTGGTAGCAATAAGCGGTGTGCTGGTGGCTGCCTTTTAAACATGGTGGCCGGCATGATGCAACGACAGGGTGATGGCGGGAGGGTGAATGCGAGCCTTCCCGCCATGTAAACGTCATGCTTCCTGGGAATACTTAAATAATGAGGCGGGTTTGGGACAATACAGTGTGAAAACCCGCCATTGCGGCTGGCAGGTAAATCATCGTTTTACCCGCCCACTACTGCACTTAGTGCAAATCTGGGAAAATTCCACCCTACATCTTCTAAGGCATCTCAGTCCTCCTCACTCTGGTGTCATCAGGTATTGCTCTGAATTCATGCTGGACTTACACAGTTAAAGTGTGAAGCCACCCTAACACTAAGGGGTGAATTTTTAGGTCCTATCAGGGGCAAGCAGACACCAGAGGTGATAAATTTTGCACCGCCTGCAGCAATGCTGGTTTTTTGGTGCCATCCTTCCAGAGGCAACGCATAAAGTTCACCATCTCCAATCTCCCGTGTCCCTGCTCTCTGCTACTAAAAATTCAGCAGGGCTACCTACATGCAAGTAGTGGGTAGTCAACTGAGGGTCAAAGGCCTCTTAAGGCCAATTGTATAGCTGCTGAGAGGCAGTCTCCTGGCGGCAGACCCAGGAGAGCCAGCGCTCTAGGCAGGGTTTGAGGCCCTCCCTGCCTGTCTGGCTTCAGCTGCAGCCACAGACCACCCTGTCAAGGGGTTCCCGTTACAATGGTGGCCCAGCTATTCAAGGAATTTTTTTACTTTAAACATTAAAAAGTTGTAGAGTGCCTCAAAGTGGAGGCGCACTCTCCCTCAATTATCTGAAAAGGCAGCCTGCTGCTCCTTCAGTGCTGGAGGACCTCCAGCTTCAATAGCCCACTCATTATCCTTAATTGGAGACAAAGTCCATCCTCTGGCCACTAATTGACCAATTTGGGGAAAATCACTGCCAGGTTACTGTTTCCCCGCAGGATTCTGATTGCCATTTGACCCTGAAGTCGGGGCCCTGAAGTCCACGGGGAAATCCTTCCCTAAGAATCTTGCATAAGACTATAAGCGCCATGTTGAACACACCATTACCATGATGTCACCCATCAATGCTCCCTCTACTCTTCCAGAAGTTGTATGGGGAGGCAGCGGCACAGTGATATTGTCACTGGACTAGTAATCCAGAGACCCAGGGTCTCTGGGGGTCTCTGCTCTGGGGCTCCAGGTTCAAATCCCTCCATGCCAGACAGTGGGATTTGAATTCAATCCATAAAAATCTGGACTTATCTAATGACCATGAAACCATTGGTGATTGTCATAAGAACCCATCTGGTTCACTAACACCCTTTAGGGAAGGAAATCTGTCATCCTTACACGGTCTGGCCTACTTGTGACTCCAATGTGGGTCTTAAATGATTGGCCCTCTGAAAAGACCAAGCAAGCCATTCGGTTGTATCAAACCATTAGAAAGGAATGAAATTGGACGAGCCACCTGGCATCAACCTAGGCACTGGAAAGGATAACGGCAAGTCCTCCTTACTAACATCTGGAGGCTTGTGCCAAAATTTGGAGAGCTGTCTCACAGACTAGTCAAGCAACAACCTGACATAGCCATCTTCATGGACTCAGACCTTACAGATAATGTCCCAGGCACCAACATCACCAGTAGAGGTGGTGGCATAGCTATGTCAGGGCATTGCCCTGGGAATCCTCAACGTCGACTCCAGACCCCATGAAGTCTCATGGTATCAGGTCAAACACGGGCAAGGAATACTCCTGTGATTACCATGTACCCCTCCCCCCACCTCTTACTCCTCCCTCAACTGATGAATCAGTACTCCTCCCTGTTGACCTGCATTTGGAGGAACCACTGAGGGTGGCAAGGGTGCAGAATGTCACCAAGAGTGGCTCAGTAGCACCACTACAGACTGAGCTGGCTGAGTCCTAAAGGACAAAGCTGCTAGACTGGGTCTGCGGCAGGCGTGAGGGAACCAACAAGAGAGAAAAGCACACTTGACCTCATCCTCACCAACCTGCTTGCCCCAGATGCATCTGTCCATGACTGCATCAGATGGAGTGACCACCGCACAGTCCTGGTGGAGACCAAATCCTGTCTTCACATTGAGGATACCCTCCATCATGTTATATGGCACAACCACTGTGCTAAATAGGATAGATTTTGAACAGATCTAGCAACTCAAGACTGGGCATCCATGAGGTGCTGTGGGCCATCAGCAGCAGCAGAATTGTACTCAACCACAATCTGTAACCTCATGGCCTGGCATATCCCCCAATCTACCATCACCAACAAGCCAGGGGATCAACCCTGGTTTAATGAAGAGTGCAGAAGAGTATGCTAGGAGCAGCACTAGGCATACCTTAAAATGAGTTGTCAACCTGATGAAGCTATAACACAGGACTATTTGCGTGCCAAACAGCATAAGCAGCAAGTGATAGACAGAGCTAAGCAATCCCACAACCAATGGATCAGATCTAAGCTCTGCAGTTCTGCCACACCCAGTCATGAATGGTGGTGGACAATTAAACAAATAACTGGAGGAGGACACTCCACATATATCCCCATCCTCAATGATGGGGGTGCCCAGCACATCAGTGCAAAAGAAAAGGCTGAAGGATTTGCAACAATCTTCATCCACAAGTGCCAAGTGGATGATCCATCTCGGCCTCCTCTGGAGGTCCCCAGCAACACAGATGCCAGACTTCAGCCAATTCAATTCACTCCATGTGATATCAAGAAATGGCTGAAGGCACTGGATACTACAAAGGCTACGGGCCCTGACAATATTCCAGCAATAGCACTGAAGATGTATGATCCAGAACTCGCCGCACCCCTAGCCAAGCTGTTCCAGTACAGCTACAACATAGGCATCTACCCGGCTACATGGAAAATTGCCCAGGTACATCTGCACACAAAAAGCAAGACAAATCCAACTTGACCAAATACTGCCCCGTCAATCTACTCTCGATTATCAGTAAAGTGATGGAATGGGTCATCAGCTATCAAGTGGCACTTCCTTAGCAATAACCTACTCACTGATGCTCAGTTTGGGTTCTGCCAGGTCATTCAACTCCTGACCTCATTATAGCCTTGGTTTAAACATGGACAAAAGAGCTGAATTCCCGAGATGAGGTGAGAGCGACTGCCCTAGATATCAAGGCAGCATTTGACCGGGTGTGGCATCAAGGAGCCCCAGCAAACCTGGAGTGAATGGGAATCAGGAGGAAAACTCTCCGCTGGTTGGAGTCATACCAAGCACAAAGGAAAATGGCTGCGGTTGTCAGAGGTCAATCATCTCAGCTCCAGGACATTACTGCAGGAGTTCCTTAGGGTAGTGTCCTCGAGCCAACCATCTTCAGTTGCTTCATCAATGACCTTCCTTCCATAATGAGGTCAGAAGTGGGGATGTTCGCTGATGGTTGTACAATGTTCAGCACCATTCACGACTCCTCAGATACTGAAGCAGTCCATGTCCAAATGCAGCAAGACCTGGACAATATCCAGGCTTGGGCTGACAAGTGGCAATTAACATTCACAACATACAAGTGCCAGGCAATGACTATCTCCAACAAGAGAGAATCTAACCATCGCCCCTTGACATTCAATGGCATTACCATCACTGAACACCCCACTATCAACATCCTGGGGGTTACCATTGACCAGAAACTGAACTGGACTAGCAATATAAGTACTGTGGCTACAAGAGCAGGTTAGAGGCTCGGAATCCTGAGGCTAGTAAACCACCTCCTCACTCCCAAAGCCTGTCCACTATCTACAAGGCACAAGTCAGGAGTGTGATGGAATATTCTCCACTTGCCTGGATAAGTGCAGCTCCAACAGCACTCAAGAAGCTTGACATCATCCAGAACAATGCAGCCCGCTTGATTGGCACCCCATCCACAAACATTCAATCTCTCCACCACCAACACACAGTGGCAGCAGTGTGTACAATCCACAAGAGCTCACCAAGGCTCCTTCGACATCACCTTCCAAACCCAAAACCTCTATCATCTAGAAAGACAAGGGCAGCAGCTACATGAGAACACCACCTCCTGCAAGTTCCCCTCCAGGCCACACACCTTCCTGACTCAGAAACATATCGCTGTTCCTTCGCTGTTGCTGGGTCAAAATCCCGGAACTCCATTCCTAATAGACTGGCGTGGTTCAAGGCAGCAGCTCACCACCGCCTTCTGAAGGTGAATTAGGTATGGGCATTAAATGTTGGCCTAGCCAGCGACGCCCACATCCCATGAATGAATCATTTTTAAAAACTGGACCATAGAGCACCTATAGCACCAGATTGTTCCATGAAGATTGGTGCGCCCTCCAAATATCAACCACTCTGGAATTAAAAAGAAAATCAAACAAATTAAATGTTTTCAGCTACAACTACTTGTTAAAGTGGACAGGTTGTCTCTTGGAAACTCATCATGCTAAACAATCTTCAAACCAAACCACAGAGAAAACCATACAAGTAGAGTTCCTGTTGCTCAATACTGAATGTGCACTTTCACCAAAGGGAACCCGTCACACTTACCTAAATCCAGATAGCCTGGGTGAAGTATAAAGTGAAATAGTGTGATGAAGTACAAAATGACAGGAAACACATGCAAAAGGAGATGTTATGCATCCATCATTTTAAGGAAATTTTAGTGCTAAACACTGAAATTTACTCTTGGGAATATTGAATTATTCATTCATCACAGAACTCCGTCTCAACTCTGTATACACTTAAATGGGTTCTACTTCCCTGATATGCTCATTGAGATACACCAACCCTTGTTCGTCCAAAAGTTGGTAATTATCTTGGTCAGCCTATGATTATGTACACTACCAAAAAATATCAGCAACAAGCACATATTATAATCTGGAAACTGTCACTTTACTTTCAAATCATTTAACTCCCTGCCAGAAACTATTTACCAATTGTGTTTAATTCCATTCCAGATAAAAAATAATATTTAGATCAAAGACTTAATCTGGTTTGGGAGTTGAGTCGAATGGTGCATTCCCTTCAGTTAATGGAAACCTTTTACTATTGCGCCTATTCCGAACCAACATAAACATTGCCTTTTAAAATGAGACCTCCAGTGAATTGGATTGTAATTAATAATTCGAATTAAGACATCACCTAATCAGAGCCCTTCACCTTAGTGGTATCCTTAGGTGCAACATGTAAAATGTTTTGTAGATTTTGTGGCATGAAAAAATAAATCACTGTGATAAAATCCTAGTAAAAGAAAGATTCCTTTCTAAATAACATTAAATTATTAGATATTGCAGTAAAAATAAACTGACAGTTTATACTGCAATAGATAACATCAGTTAATTCTGTTCCATTGTAATATTCAGCCACTGGTATTGGAACATTGAGATTCCATTTCATGATAGAAACTGTAAATTGAAATTCTTCCATCACCGCACCACATTACTTTGATCTATAATGGTGGTCCAGTACAAGATGTGTTCCCTGGGAAACTTGGAGCAGTTAAAAACATGACTCCTGCTATTGCAAAAGCCCTACACAGGGAACTGGCTGGAAGGAATGTTTATTGTTGCTGAGATCAGGAATTTCCCCAGTGCCTATGTTTGTGACCTGCATGACTATGTATTGAATGTGCTCTCTGATAGATACGTGTCGAGAGTCCAGCGCAGACGTTAATGGATGAGATTGGTGTGTGCAGGTAAAAAATTGTAATCTTGCATTGAGGCTGGTCCGTGGGGCAAACACAAAATGCCATAGGTGCTGCTCATCAACGGTTCAGCTATGTTCACCAAACTGTCAGCGGTACCTGAACACTGAAAGAAATGCAGCCATCATCACAATACCCGCAAGGAAAGTTCAGCTGAGATGAAACGCTTAGAACAGCAACTCCAAAAGACCTAAGAGGATTGATCTATTAGCCTATTGCTTGTTATTTTTCTTCTAGACACTCAGATTTCTTTTTTAAAATGCACATCAATGTGAAGAATGAGCACACTGGTGAACAGAAAATTATTTCCATCTCCAGGCAGCATCACGCTTAGTTCAGCTTATGCTGTGAACCACAACAAGTATAGAGTTCCATCATGTGCAGCTAATACCCAAATACCGAGGAAATAGTAATGAACTAGCAAACAATCCCAGAACAGAAATCACAAATAAAGTATAAAAATAGGTCATTATTAAATGCTGCATATTTTTTTAAAAATGTTTTATGGGGGTTTGCGATCACTTCAAAATTGGCTTCATAATTTGACGAAAGTGAAATGGTACCTCACATTATATTCAAATAATTTAAAGAAAATAAAAAATTTCATTTATCTAGTGCCTTTCATGACCTTAAGATATCCCAAAACATTTTACAACCAATATTACAGTGTTATAGACAAAACACAGCAACCAATTGGCACACAGCAAGGTCCCAAAAAAGTATAATGAAATAAATGACTGAATAATCTGTTTCAGTGATGTAAATTGAGGAATAAATATTCATCAGGACATCGAGCAACTATTTTGATCAGCCTATGATTATATACTCTACCAAAATATATTAGCAACACCAAGTATTATAAGTCTTCCATGAAAAATGCCATGGATCTATTACATCCAGATAAAAGGCAGACATTTGGTTTAATACCTCAACAGTGCAGCACTCCTCACAACGTAGTACTCCCTTAGTACTGCAGTTATACATTAACCTGGATTATGTACTCGAGTCTCTAGAGTTGAAACTCCAACCAGGGCTATCATTGGACCATGGCTGACATCCGTGCTTTTCACAACCTCAGGTCATCCCAAAGCTTTATAGCCAAAGAGTTACTTTTGAAAGGTACATACAGTAGGCTTTTTACTAATTTCTAATGTAAAGGCGTGCAAAAGCAGAAGAGACTATAACATACAGGAGGGGAAAGTAATTTAACGGTGATGTATTTTCAGTGTTGTGATAATCTGATGTGCAATGTACCTTTAAGAAGAATGGTAGAATAGAAGACCACCTTAACAGTCTGTAAATGAAATGTTTAGAGATCATTTGGTGTGTGGTATAAATGAAGATTCGAGTCAGAAGAGATTACTGCCTGAAACAAATTTGGATTTTCAGAAGGCGCAGGAAATAGCACTGACTACAGAAGGCGCAGTGAGGGACTGAAAAACCATACAGGGAGCACAAAATGGCACCGTCCTCCATGTTGGGTGAGGAACCCCAGCCAAAAAAGGCATGAAAATGTACAGACCTGATGACAAGCGGGGCGCAGCCACATCTTTCAGACAAATAAAAATAAATTACTTTGCAGCAAAATCATGGAATAATGGTAACAGAGGTGGAAGCAGACAACCTTGTAATGAATTGAAGTTTAAAAAAACAAATGCTTTTACTGTCATCGAAACGAACATCTTATGAGACATCGCAAGGATAGGATCAGGCAGACTTTCAATCAAAAGAAAAAACCCCGTGAGATTCATAACATAGAAGAGCCTGAATTAACAGGTTCTGATATTTACTCATTGTATAATTTAAAGGTAGGAAGAACAGAACCAATCTATGTAACTGTGAGGGTGAATAATAGGCCTATCAGAATGGAGGTGGGTACAGGAGCTTCATCTATGGTGATAGGTGAGCATACCTTTAAATACCTGAATCATGGAGAATGTAAATTAAATTTGGAAGAAACGGATGCCAAATTAAAAACTTACATGGGAGAAGACAAAAAAAATCAAAGGCATAAGCAGGGTTACTGTACAGTACGGGGGTCAATCATTGAAATTGCCCTTGATGGTAGTAGCAGGTGAGGAGCCAAGCTTCTTTGGACAAAACTGGCTGAACGAAATTAAACTAGATTGTACTGAGATCTTCCAACTGAGAGCCATTGTGTTACCTGAGCTACTACAAAAAATTACGCCTCAGTTTTCCAAGATGAGCCTACAGGCAAAAATTCATGTTGATCCAGACTCTAACCCCCTGATTTATGAAGGCAAGACCAGTACCTTATGCAATGTGGGAAAAGGCAGATGTTGAATTGGATAGATTAGAGAAACTGGAAGTGATACGACCTGTGCAATTCTCAGAATGGGCAGCACCAATAACCCCCATACTTAAGCCTGACCAAAGTGTTCGAATTTGTGAAGACCACAAATTGACTGTCAATAATGTGGCTAATTTGGACAGATACCCTATACCAAAAATTGAAGACTTGTATGCGAAGTTGGCAGGTGGAACTGCCTACACGAAGCTTGATCTGAGCCACGCTTATCAACAATTGGAGTTGGAGAAGGCCTCCCAGAAGTTTGTCACAATTAATACACACGAAGGGTTGTACCAATATACCCAATTGTCTTTTGGTATATTCTCTGCATGCTCCATATTCCAGAGGACAATGGTAAATTTACTGCAGGGATTGCCTCATGTTGTAGAATATTTAGTATTTAGTTGATGTTCTAGTGACAGGACTCACTGAAAAGGAGCATTTGGCGAAGTTGGAAGAAGTTTTGGAGTGTTTTTCACAGGTGGGAGTAGGTTTAAAAAAAGATAAGTGCATGTTCCAAGCGAAAGAGGTAGTCTATTTAGGTCACAGGGTAGATGCACAGGGCCTCCACCCAGTTGAAGAAAAAGTGAGAGCCATTAGAGAGGCACCAACACCAAGGAACACCCCCGAGCTAAAATCATTCTTGGGGGTGATCAATTACTATACACGTTTTTTGCCTAATTTGTCGACAGAACTGCAACCTTGTATTACCTACTCAGGATAAACAAACGTTGGTCTTGGCAAAGTCCACAGAAAGAAGCTTTCACAAAAGTGAAACAGCTGTTGCATTCATCCACCCTATTAGTGCATTTTGACCAAATAAAAGAGTTAGTTCTGACATGTGACGCATCTCCTTATGGAGTGGGAGCAGTGCTCTCCCATCGAATGGATGATGGGTCAGAATGACCTATTGGATATGTATCAAGAACGCTCAACACAGCAGAAAACAGATACTCACAGATAGAAAAATCAGACCATAAGACTTTGCTAGGATTGTTCAGCGAGGACAAAGCTATACCACACATAGCCTCAGCAAGAATACAGAGATGGGCATTGATTCTGGCAGCGCATGAGTATACTTTCATCCACAGGCCTGGAAATCAGGTTGCAAACGCTGATGCACTTAGTCATTTGCCTTTGAAAGAAAATGATGAGGATGTTCCAGTTCCTCAAGAACTTGTTTTATTATTAACTTCTTAGATTCATCATCAGCAATGTGCTACACAAGTTAGAGATTGGATAAGTCGAGACCCAGTCTTATCCAAAGTACGAGAACAAGTTCTTCACAGTTGGTCACAAGAACAGGAATCTGACGAAATGAAACCATATTTTCATAGACGATATGAGATAACCAGCCAGGATGGTATCTTATTGTGGGGACTAGAGTGATTGTTCCTCCAAAAAGATGAAAGCCTTTGTTAATTCAACTACATAATGCACATCCAGGTATTTTCCGAATGGAGACCATAGCACGCAGCTATCTATTGTGGCCTTGAATGGATAGAGAAATAGAGAGCTTAGTGAAAAGTTGTATGCAGTGCCAGCAAGTGCAAAAGTTACCTCCAGCAGCTCCGTTACAACCGTGGGAGTGGTGAGGAAGGCCATGCATGCGATTGCGTATTGACTGTGTGGGACCTTTTATGGGAACAATGTTTCTCCTTATTGTTGATGCTCACTCAAAATGGATGGACATATACGAAGTAAAGTCACCAACATCTTCTGCTACAATTGACAAGCTACAGCAAAGTTTTACCATCAACAGACAACGGCATGGTATTTACAAGTGCTGAGTTTCAACGGTTTATCTGTCTCAACAGTAGTACTCATGTAAAAACTTCACCATTCCACCCTTCTTCAAATGGACTGCCCAAGCGAGCAGTTCAAACATTCAAAAATGGTATGTAGAAATTATCAGGAGACGCCATAGTGACCAAGTTAGCATGTTTTCTTTTCCATTATAGAATCACTCCTCACATAACAACAGGTGTCACACCTGCGGAATTGTTGATGAATTGCTGTCTCAGAACGAGATTATGCTTATCAACACCAAATTTAGAGGGGGGAGGTGGAAAGGAGCAGGGAAGTCAGAAAATCGTACATGACTGGCATAGTCGTGACAGAAAGTTTACCGTCGGAGAGGCGGAATACATGAAAAATTTTTGTGAAGGACCCAAGTCGTTATCAGGTGAAGTAAGTGCAGTCACTGGACCTCTTTCTTACCATGTGAAAGTAGAAGACCAAATCATATGGAGGGAGAGAAACAAAGTATCAGGAAATGATTCCTCCTGTGTTCACGACTGCATCAACACCTCATGTTGAATGAATTCAACTGAGTACAGATGTGTTTGAAGGATCGGCTGTACCTACAGGAGTTGAGGAAACAGATTTGCAGGAGCCCACCGAAAAACCTGATGCTTGGACAACGCCAGAAAAGCAGGTTCCTGACAAAGCACCTGAAGATGTAGCGCTGAGATGTTCCAAACGCAAAAGGAAACCCCCAGAATTTGTAAATTACTTATCTGTGTAAATAATTTGATATTTTGAGAAAAATTGTAATTGTAACTGTAAACTGTATTTCTGAGTAAAGGGGGAGGAATTTGGTAATCCGATGTGTAATATACCTTTAAGAAGAATGTTATAATAGAAGATCACATGATCTTATTATCCAACTACAGAGTAGCGTGGGCTACCTTAGTCGTCCGTAGTCAGTAGTGAGTAGTCTAGATTAAGAGTCTATAATGTAGAGACAGGGTTTTAGTTGTAAGTACACAAGTGTAGCTGCTGAGTTCCTTTGTAAATAAATAGAATGTGTTAAGGAACTGAGTGCTGATCTGCTATGTCTATAGTACCAACTCGGTCTTCCCAGATCCATTAGTCCAACTAAACTAGTGACTAGGATCCAACAAGTGTAAAGATATTTGGTTAGCAATACAGAAATGTTGTGTAATGCAATTGCTATTATGTAGCATTCCCAGAAATTATTAGCACCTCAACTGGAATTCCTGACCCTTTTCTATGTTTTGTGTAGTTTTTATATGGATTAGTGCCTATATAATGAAGAATAAGAAAAAGTAAGAGAATATGATATGACTATAATTATCTTTTCCTCATATAAACAGTTTGATGACAGCCTCTGCACACATACTAAGTTTTCTTCAAACCGAAACTTATATCTTCATT
Organism: Cetorhinus maximus; assembly: GCF_964194155.1. NCBI lineage: Eukaryota > Metazoa > Chordata > Chondrichthyes > Lamniformes > Cetorhinidae > Cetorhinus > Cetorhinus maximus. The sequence goes on from NC_135888.1 coordinate 75,698,328, forward strand.
TTCAGGTCTATTTGAGTTAGCTTCACTCATGTCAAATAATTAACTCCAATTACAGTAAATTGTTTACTGGAGAGTACGGGATGTTCATGACATCTCCTGTCAACTCAAATAACAGAAAATGTCACATTGTAAGGCTAACACTACCAAATCCATTTTGGCTTTCCTCAGTGGTAACACTCTTAACTCTGAGTGCGAAGGTTATGCATTCAATTCTTAGGAGACTGGAGCACAGAATCTAAGCTGATATTTCAATTAAGTATGACAGAATACAATTTTAGAGGTGTGGACTTTTGAATCAGATACCAGCGACCTCTCTGCCCTTTCAGATCACTAAAACATATTTTCTGGTAATTTTTCTCATTACTGTTTCTGGGTCTGGTATGTACAAATTTGCTGCCAAGTTTCTGTATCTATAATGTAATCTTTTGGCTACAAATTACTTTGGGATACCCTGGATGCTTTACAAATGCAAATCCATCCTTTCTTAAAAATTACATACATTTGAATTTGTAATGACCCAACAAAGTGGGCAAGTTTCAACAAGGAACAGATAAACTTTATTACAGAGATCTTTTCAGGTGCTACACGTTCAATCAGGACTCTCGTCAGGAAGCCCCACAGTTGGATTGCCTGCCCTTAGGGCTCATTGGTTGGAGCCTCCCAGAATATCACGTGACCCCTGATAGACAGCAGGAGAGGCTATACCTTCAGTTACTGCATTTCCTCCCCTTTAGTTTTTTACAATTTCTATTTACAGGGAAACATTTGAATATCCAACAACATATACATATATACAACTGCAGGTGATTAAAGATCAAGTCTCTGAGGTGTTTTCCTTATATGGCTAGAGTGACGTAACTCTACCACTTGAGCTTCCTCAACAGAATCAGCAGGATCTGGAACTGCAGCATGAGACACATCATTAGAAATTGGCTTTTCTAGGTTAGGCAACTCTACAGAGACATCGGACGTGTCTATTCTAGGTCAATTGGTCACCTCAGGAATTGACGGTTCGATGTTAATCACAGGCAGAATAGTTGGTTGTTAGAATGTCTCTCTAGCATGAATATGATCTACGTGCTTACGAGCAATTCTATCTTCTATTTGTACTTGGAAAGATAATGGACCAGTCTCTGAGACAATGGTTCCAGGAACCCAACAAGGTCCACTTCCGAAATTTTGCACGAATACCATGTCACTTACCCTGAATGTGCGAGCTTTGCTGTGTATATCATGGTTCAATTTTTGATTGCTCTGATTCTTCTCTACTTTCCCCTCTAAATTTGAAAACACCAGGCTTAACAGTGTATGTTGGCAGTGTTTCATCATTAATTCAATTGGTGTTGAACCTATGGTCGAATGTGGCGTTGTACGATAACTGAAATGTCAAGGTTCTAGAGTACCTCCTGATAACCTTACATACCAGACTTGAAAGTTTGAACAGCTCTCTTAGCTAAACTATTCGATGAGGGATGGTAAGGGGCTGTTTTAATATGTCTGATTCCATTCAGATTCATGAATTTCTGAAACTCTCTGTTGGTTAAGGCTGTACCGTTATCAGAAACTACAATTTCAGGTAAGCCATGTATGCTAAAACAGTGACACAGCTTCTCGATAGTTGCACTCGATGTTGGTGATTTGACTTTGTATACATCCATCCATTTAGAATGTGCATCTACAATAAACAAAAACATGTTACCTAAGAATGGTCCTACACAATCGATATGTAGTTTAACCCAAGGTCGACAAGGCCACTCCCACGGATGTAGTGGAGCTGAAACAGGCAAATTTGTTGTTGCTGACAATAGAGACAGTGCTTGACCATGCTTTCAATGTCATTGTCAATGCCAGACCATCAGACATAGCTTTGTGCAAACATTTTTATCTTTGATATGGCTGGATGCGCACTGTGAAGATCTGTCAAGAGTGGTTCTCTACCTCATGATGGGACGACAACCCTTGAACCCCACAACAAAATTCCATCTTGACAGCATAATTCTGTGTTTCTGGCATGGAATGGTCTCATATCTTCAGACACAGACGACTTTAACCATCCTTGCAAAACAAAGTCTCGGACTTTCGACAATATTTGATCCCTGTTTGATCCAATTTCTAATTTGTTTTGCACACACAGGCGAAGAATCCAAGAAATTCAGCAATAGCACAACTTCTTGTGGAACAGGAGCATATACAATGCTATTTGGTAACAGGAGATGACTGACTGTACGTTCGCATGTATCCGCATGTGTAATGTGTAAGCCAAGATGGTACATAAAAATATATTCATACGCAGATAATATCAGAGCCCAACATTGTTTTCTTGCTGATGTTACTGGTGGAATGGCCTAATCCTCACTAACTAAACCCATTAATGTTTATGGTCCGACACAATGGTGAAATGTTGTCCATGCAGGTAATGGTGTAATTTCTTCACTCCAAATACCACCAATAAATTTTCCTTTTCCAGCTGGGATTAACCCTTCTTGGCTATGGAGAGGGTTCTCGAGACATAGCCAATTGGCCTTTCTGATCCATCTTCCATTCTGTGATAACGCAGCTCCTACACCATAAGGAGAAGCATCACATGTTAATACCAATTTTTTCGATGGGCCGTAGTGTACCAACAAATACGGCAAATGCAACAGTTTCTTTACTTTCACAAAGGCTTCTTCCTGTTGTGAATTCCATGACCAATGGTGATTCTTTTTTAACAACAAGTGTAATGATGCCAACACGGTTGGTAAGTTTGGCAAGAAGCGGCTATAGTAGTTGATCATATCCAGGAAAGACTTAAGTTTGGTTACATTGGATAGTGAGGGTGCATCTTTGATTGCCCTAACTTTCTCTCCTACTGGATGCAGACCCATGGCATCCACCCTGTGACCTAGGTAAGTAACTTCTAGCACTTGAAATGTGCATTTTTCCTTCTCTAACCATACATGGGCTTCCATGAACCTTCTTAGCACCTCCTCTAGGTTGGCCAACTGTTTGATTCCGGTTGACCGTGTGATCAGAACATCATCTGGGTATACTACCACTCTGGGAAGTCCTTGCAAAAGATTCTCCATTGTCCTTTGGAAGATTGCACATGCAGACAATACTCCAAAGGGTAGGCGAGTGTACTGGTAAAGACCCTTGTGTGTGTTAATAGTCACGTATTCTCTCCACGTGCTATTCAGCTCTAATTGTTGGGCTGCGTGACTCATATCCAATTTTGTTTAGGTCTTGCCTCCAGCCAGCATTGCAAATAAGTCTTCTATCCTTGAAATGAGGTACTTACCTAGTTTTGTTGCCTTATTTACGGTCAGGCATAACAATGGAACAATGGGTGCTGCCCATTCCGAGAATTGGACAGGTTGGATCATACCCAGCTTTTCTAACCAGCCCAGCTCTGCAATCACCTTCTCCTTCAACGCATAAGGCACAGGTCTGGTCTTAAATGAATGTGGTGTCAACTGAGAATCTGCATATGTCTTGGCCTGAATGCCTTTTAACTTCCCCTAATTCACCCCAAAATACCATGTCATGTTTCCTTAGCAGTTCAGAAACTCCTGTTTTCAGATGAAATATCTCAGACCAGTCAAGCTTGATCTTCTGTAACCTGGCACGGCCTAAAAGACTGGGTCCTTCTCCTTTCACTTGTAGGGGGTGGTGTATGTGTCAGCTCCACCTCTGACTTCTAAGTGGTCTGAATCACTCCCACTCCCTGGGTTCTAGACCTTGGACTTATTTGGGGGTTGTGAAAAAGTGCAGCAGACAACTGGTTTTGCTGCAAGAAAAAGACTGTGTTTATTGAAGTCACAAATGAATTCATAACATTAGGATTACACTGAGATTATATAGACTTACAAAGTACACTTAGTTAAGAATGGGGAACACACGGCATAATGAGGGAAAATCACGCTACTAATCCCCTTACACTTGTCCCACCCCCAAAACCTAACTAAATTGAACTAGGAGAGGTCAGGGATCATGCTCACCAACCAGGGTTCCTTGACAGTTCAAAATCCAGCCAGGTAAGCCGGTTGCAGTTTTGGGATACGCTCTTTGTGTCCTCTGGGGCCTGCCGTCCCCACGGGGTCCTGGTCTGTGGAATCTGGGAAGGTTCTTCACTTGGGTAGAGGGCGCAGTTGTGGGTGGCCAATCTTCATGGAGGGCTGCAGTTGCGGCCTTTTGCCTTCGGTTGAGCCTGCCACCTGGTGCCCCTCACTGTGATGTTGATGATCTCCTTCCTCCGCTTGGCTCAGCTCCCTGCTTAAACTCGGCTTCAACTGCTCCCAACTGCTCACTGCCCTGTGTCAGCTTTCAAAACTGCTCACCCTTCTGTGTCCCTGCCCAAAACTGCTCACTTCAGATCTCCTGGCCCAGTTATACTGTTTTTTTTGAATTTCTTATCTCAATCCAAATCAAATTTAGTTCTTTGTTTGATTTTGGTGGGCTTCCCCAGGTGATTGTGGTCTCGTTGTTTTTAATGGGCTCGCATGATGTTTATCATTGTCTTCCTGCCCACGTAACTAGTCTTGAACTGAAAGCCATTGTATGTGTGGAGTATTGATGGGTTCGCATAATTGCATTGATTGTGGTCTTCCTGCCCCCTTAGTTAGTAGCGATTATTTATGCAAGATTTTGATGGGCTTCAGTTCCGTGTTGATTGTTTTAATGGGAAGAATGCATATTCTGTCTCCTCTTGTCTGGTTTCAGGTAAAAGTCCAAAAGTCATTTCCTTGTTGATGATATGAAAATGTGGGAATTTTGAGAACCCTTCACACTATTATCACAGGCAGTTGAGCTGTCTGTTACCTGTAAGACATTGGCATTGTGGTGATGTGCTTTACCTGAATAGATTCTCCAATGTATGTCTTTAATTTAGTGGTTGTCTGCTCCAGGTTTATTGACTGTCTACTTTCATTAAGGTATTTGAAAGTGTGTTCTCCCACCACTGTAGCTGAGGCACCCGTATCATTATTAGTGGCTTCTCATTAACTTGGATTGTGACAGTGATAGGTTCGGTTGTTACGGCAGTGACGTTATACAGGGAATAAATGGCAGTGTCGGCAGCTTCAGGTTCTGCTGTGTTTCTTAATTCAGTCATGTTGGTTTGCTGCTTTACGGGCTGTTTCGATTTCGCCCTGCATTGCCTTACTATGTGACCTTTCTAGTGGCAGTAATGGTATTCTGCCTCCTTGAATTTTTCAGGTGTCCAGTCCGTGGTCACCTCCACATCCATAACAACTTAATTTTGGAGTCACTGCTGAAGTGTTTCGACTAGGCCTTTTCACGTTTCTAACTGCGGACAGTGCATCTCGCTTCGATGCTGTGTCTCTAGTTTTCGCGCCACGCTCAGTGGTAGGTTCCCACCCCACATGAAGGATAGGGTCATGTTGTATGAGTTGCAAAGCATACAAGCCTCTCACAGCACTTTATATGGTGAGGGAGATTTCTAGGGCACACTTGAAGTCGATGTCAACCTCGGTGAGTAAACGGTGCTGTGAGGCGTCATCCTGACCTCCACAAATTAATCGATCCCACAGTGTATTATTTACTGTGTCCCCAAAGTCGCAGTGTTGTCAACTGATTAAAGTTGGCAACATAGATTTCAATGGATGCTTCTGGGGCCCTAACTCTGGAATTAAATTTAAAATGCTGCATTATTATGGAAGGCTTCAGCTGGAAGTGTGTTTTCATGAGGTCCACTAATTTATTAAAGGACTTAGAATTGGGCGGGCTCAAGGCCGTCAGGCTGCAAATGAGATTGTATGTCTCACTGCCATGTACACTCAAAAGGATGGCTTTCTACCTTTCCTCTACGGTAACTTTGTTCACTAAAAAATAGGGGGAAGGTGATGGTGTAGTGGTATTGTTGCTGGACTAGTAATTCAGAGACCCAGGGTAATGCTCTGGGGATCCAGGTTTGAATCCCACCATGGCAGATGGCGGAATTGGAATTCAATAAAAATCTGGAATTAAAAGTCAAACAAAGACAACGAAACCATTGTCGATTGTTATAAAAATTCATCTGGTTTACTAATACCCTTTAGGGAAGGAAATCTGTCATCCTTATCTGGTCTGACCTACATGTGACTCCATGATTGTGGTTGACTCTTAACTGCCCTCTGAAATGGTCTAGCAAGCCACTCAGCTGCATCAAATGGCTACAAAGTCACAAAAAAGGAATGAATCCGGACGGACCACCCACCATCGACCTAGGCACCGGAAACGACAACGGCAATTTTAACCCTGTCGACCTTGCAAAGTGCTTCTTGCTAACATCTGGGAGCTAGTGCCAAAATTGAGAGAGCTGTCTCACAGACTAGTCAAACAACAGCCTGATATAGTCATTCTCACGGAGTCATATCTTACAGACAATGTAGCAGACCATCACCATCACAATGTCCCACCACCATCCCTGGAATATCCTGTCCCACCGGCAGGACAGACCCAGCAGAGGTGGCAGAACAGTGGCATACAGTCGGGAGGGAGTTGCCCTGGGAATCCTCAACATCAACTCATAGCCAAACATGGGCAAGGAAACCTCCTGCTGATTACCACGTACTGCCCTCCCTCAGCTGATGAATCAGAGCTCCTCCATGTTGAACACAACTTGGAGGAATCACTGAGGGTGGGGGACTTCAATGTCCATCACCAAGAATGGCTCAGTAGCATCACTACTGACCGAGCTGGCCGAGTCCGAAAGGACACAGCTGCTAGACTGAGTCTGCGGCAAGTGGTGAGGGAACTAACAAGAGGAAAAAACATACTTGACCTCATCCTCACTAATCTGCCTGCCGCAAATCCATCTGACCTTGACACGTATCGATAGGAGTGACCACCACACAGTCATTGTGGAGACAAAATCCCATCTTCACATTGAGGATACCCTCCATCATGTGGCACTACCACCATGCTAAATGGGATAGACTTCGAACAGTACTAGCAACTCAAGACTGGGCATCCATGTGGCGCTGTGGGCCATCAGCAGGAGCAGAATTATACTCGAACACAGTCTGCGAGCTCATGGCCCAGCATATCCCCCACTCTACCATTACCATCAAGCCAGGGGATCAACCCTGATTTAAAGAAGTGTGCAGGAGGGCATGCCAGGAGCAGCACCAGGCATACCTAAAAATGATGTGTCAGCCTGGTAAAGCGATAACACAGGACTACTTGCATGCCAAACAGCATAAGTAGCAAGTGACAGTAAGTGATCCCACAACCAATGGATCAGATCTAAGCTCTGCAGTCCTGCCACATCCAGTCGTGAATGGTGGTGGACAATTAAACAACTCACTGGAGGAGGAGACTCAACAAATATCCCCATCCTCAATGATGGTGGAGACCAGCACATCACTGCAAAAGATAAGACAAAGCAAAACATAAGACAGACTCAGCACTTGGAACAATCTTCAGCCAGAAGTGCCGAGTGGATGATCCATCTCGGCCTCCTCCGGAGGTCCCCAGCATCACAGATGCCAGTCTTCAGCCAATTCAATTCACTCTACATGATATCAAGAAACGGCTGAAGGCACTGGATAGTGCAAAGGCTATGGGCCCTGACAATATTCCGGCAATAGTACTGAAGACTTGTGCTCCAGAACTTGCCGTGCCCCTAGCCAAGCTGTTCCAGTACAGCTACAACACTGGCATCTACCTGGCTATGTGAAAAATTGCCCAGCTATACCCTGTCAACAAAAAGAGGACAATTCCAACCCAGCCAATTACCGCCCCATTAGTTTAATCTCGGTCACCAGTAAAGTCATGGAAGGGGTCATCAACAGTGCTATCAAGCGGCACTTGCTTAGCAATAACCTGTTCACTGATGCCCAGTTTGGGTTCTGCCTGGACCAGTCAGCTCCTTACCTCATTACAGCCTTGGTTCAAACATGGACAAAAGAGCTGAACTTCCGAGGTGAGGTGAGAGTGACTGCCCTTGACATCAAGGCAGCATTTGACCGAGTGTGACACCAATGAACCCTAGCAAAATTGGAGTCAATGCGAATCAGCGGGAAAACTTTCCGCTGTTTGGAGTCATACCTAGCACAAAGGAAGATGGTTGTGGTTGTCGGAGGTCAGTCATCTCAGCTCCAGGACATCACTGCAAGAGTTCCTTAGGGTAGTGTCCTGGGCCCAACTATATTCAGCTGCTTCATCAATGACCTTCCTTCCATCATAACGTCAGAAGTGAGGATGTTCGCTTATGATTGCACAATGTTCAGCACCATTCGTGATGACTCAGATACTGAAGCAACCCATGTTCAAATGCAGCAAGATGTGGACAATATCCAGGCTTGAGCTGACAAGTGGCAAGTAACATTCGTGTCACACAAGTATCAGGCAATGATCATCTCCAACAAGATGGAATCCAACCATTGGCCCTTGATGATCAGTGACATTACCATCATTGAATCCCACACTGTCAACATCTTGGGGGTTACCATTGACCAGAAATGAACTGGATAGCCAAATAACTACTGTGGCTACAAGAGCAGGTCAGAGGCTAGGAATCCAGCGATGAGTAACCCACCTCCTGACTCCCCAGAGCCTGTCCACCATCCACAAGTCAGGATTGTGATGGAATACTCTTCACTTGCCTGGGTGAGTGCAGCTCCCACAACATTCAAGAAGCTTGACACTGTTCAGGACAAAGCAGCCCACTTGATTGGCACCACACACACAAATAATGACTCCCTCACCACTGATACACAGTAATAGCAGTGTGTACCATCTACAAGATGCACTGCAGGAATTCACCAAGTCTCCTTCGACAGCACCTTCCAAACCAATGACCACTACCATGTAGAAGGACAAGGGCAGCAGATAGATGGGAACGCCACCACCTGAAAGTTCCCCTCCAAGTCACTCACCATCCTGACTTGAAAATGTATCACCTTCACTGTTCCTGGGTCAAAATCCTGGAACTCCCTTCCTAACAGCACTGTGGGTGTACCTACACCACGTGGACTGCAACGGCTCAAGAAGGCAGCTCACCACCACCTTCTCAAGGGCATCTAGGGATGGGCAATAAATGCTGGCCCAGTCAGCAAAGCCCACATCCTGTGAATGAATTTTTTAAAAATCCAAGGCACTCTACATACTGGCTGCAGTCTTCCATAGTTGCATCATAAAAACCGATCCTGCCAAAGAGTGGCATGACTGGTGAATGGTCTTCTCTTTTTCTTAAGACTTGATGTATTCACCTTAACAAGGTGAGGTGCAGCGTTTGAGCTATTTTACCCTCGTCACCAAATGTAATGACTCGATGGAGTGGACAGGCTTTAACAAGAAACAGGTAAACTTTATTATAGACAGCTTTTCAGGTGTTACATGCTCGATAAGGACTCTCATCAGGAAGCCCCAGCTCCCGATTGTTCATGCTTAGGACTCATTGGTTGGAGCCTCCCATAACATCACGTGACCCCTGATAGACAGCAGGAGAGGCTATAACATCAGTTACTTTAGAATTTTACCCACTCTTTAAAGATGGATTGAGAGGCAGGAGGGGTGGTATGGTAACAAAAGGCATCAAGAGGGAAGCTTGATGTGTTCCCATTGACATGAGGTATTCCCAGCAGCTTCAACAGTGATGCTGGGCAACCAATTAAGCTAATTAATTACCTATTGGCAGCAATTTTATCACTGAGCTTTCATTTTACCTACGTTAGAGCTATCACCTACCATGTGAGGAATCTGTCAGCTGCATCAAGACAACTCCCAGCAGCTTCTGGGGGACCATACAAAACAATTTCAAACCATACAGAAATTCCTATTTTCTCTCAAAGAGCTCTTAAACCAATACAAGATATTATGTGCCGAACTTGTAGAGCTGCAACTATACAATTCCCTGGTTAGACCACACCTAAGGCACTGAGCAGTTCTAGGCACCACACCTTAGGAAGGAAATATTGACCTTGGACGAAGTGCACTGTAGCTGGGGTTGGATTTTCCCATTTGTGGCAGGGATTGGGAGCCAGGTTTAATTCCAGGTCATTAACCCATCTCCATCTCCAGTATGCTGTGAAGCGTGATTTTCATGAGGTTGGGTTCTTAATGACCCTAGAGATAGGTTTGCCGCCCAATTAGTGGTGGAGGTGGTGTTGGAACTAAAGGCAGGACACCAGGGAAGTGGGCTACCTTTTGGCCTGAATTGGCAGCCATTGCTTTGGCTGCCGTCTGTGCGTGGCATTAAAAAAAAAGAGAGGATCTTCAAGTTCAACATGGCAAGGCAAATTGGAGAGATAGGATCCTGGATAAGGTATAGGAGGTCAGTTACTAAAATGTTATCACTGCTCAGCTTCAGGTAGCTTCCTACAGCTGCCTGCCCCCATGAAAAGCTTGGGAGGTCAGAAGGTGAGCTCTTAACAAGCTCCCCAATGACATCTAGTCATCCAATTAATGAGGTTCCCAGTTCTCCACCATCCCCCAACCACCCCGCCCCCCCCACCCCCCAAACCCCCACCACTCCCATTCCCCCGTCCTCAGGAACACCATGAGTCTTGGAGATGGAGACAGCCAAGCCATCAACACCTTTTTTTTGCTGTTCTGCCTTAATTCTGTTCCATTTGGGTTGGGAAAATCTGGCCCCTGGACTCCTAGGGTTAAATTACCAGAAGACATTACATAAATTAGGGTGTTATTCCTAGGATTGAGAGGGTTAGGGGTGATTTAATCAATCATTTCAATATATTAGGGTGAAAAGATAGTGTTTCTGTTGGTTTCGGAGCCTGGGACTGAGGGCATACCCTAAAAATGAGAGTGAGATCCCATTCATGGGTGAAATTAAGAAACATGTCTGCACACAAAGGATGCTAGATGTCTGAACTTTAATCTGCAAATGAGATTAGCGCTAGATCAATTGTTAACTTTAAATCTGAGATTGGTAGATTTTTGTTAATCCAAGGTGTTAAAAGATATGGGGCAAATGCAGGTATCTGGAGTTAGGTCACAGTCTAGCCATTTTCTCATCAAGTGGTGGAACAGCCTTGAGGAAATAAATGGTATACTCCTGTCTGATGTTCCTATGAAACAAGATTCAAGAGAATTTGGAGGGAAATTTGGAGATATTATAATCTTAACTCCCTGTGCTTTCTATCTTAGCTGTATTTATAACTGTGACTATGTTATTGAATAAAGCTAATGATAGACCACTGTGTCAGTATAGTCATTATTATTGAATTAACCTATCCTTCACTATTGTGGCATGCAGCAGTTAACAGTCTGAGACAATTTACTGACCTCAGAAAGAACAATTTTACAGAGCCACAAACATCATGATTAAGAAATGAACTCATGGATGTGCAGCAAATATAAAGTTCTTGCTTTCAACATAATTTTGAGATAATAATTGAAGTAATAGTATTAAACCAACTTCTATGGCATTCGCCTTCAAACAGTTCAATGAGAGGAGTCTCATTCAGAGAGCTGTGACGAACCGCAAAGAAAAAAGGGAATAAAAATCTTACCTTATAGTCAGGGATTGGGAACTACAGTTCCCTGTGGGCACGTGTGCAGTTGGTTGAACAGGGCCAGTACCCTGTTCGGTACCAACCCTGTTCACAAGTGCAGTTAGAGATTTTTGGATTTCTTCAGTCGGGATGCCAGCCCAGCACCTGCGCAGAAGAAGAAAAGGAAGAACAAAAGTCAAACAGTGCAAAAAGGAGGTCAGGTGTCCTGAGGAAGAGCACCATTTCAAAGATGGAGTCCCATGGAGCAAGACATGGGAGAGGGATGGGGAAAAGGCCCCAAGCCAAGAAGAAGGTCCGAAACCATGGAGTGGGACAGAAAGACGTCCTGGGGGAAGTCCAGGTTAAGGGACAAGGGACAGGGATCTGAAACAGGTTCTGTTAAGTAAAGTGAAAAGGAAGGAGCAGAGCAATTGGCTCAGAATTAAAGAGAGAAAGCTGCAGGGAGCATACTTGAAGCAAAGTGGGCTTGAGGGAAACCAGAAGATCTGAGGGAGCAGCCGAAAGTTGGTGACGCCTTACAATAGCCTTTGGAGCAGGAATATTCTGCTTGGCATGGCCGGAAATCTGAGAGTGCGCATATGTTGGATCCAGTACCCTTGGTTTGTTGGGGCTAAAGGATCCGGGTTGCACGCTTGTTTTGGGGTGACCGAGTTGGCACAAAGATAGAGAATATCTGGAGATGGTTGTTAGAATATATACATGCTGTTTATTTACAAACTAAGCTCAGCAGCTATACTTGGGTGCTTACAACTTAAAACTCTACCTTCACTCATCAGTGTCTAACTCAAGACTCTTTCACATAGAGGTATCTCGCGGTACTCTACTATTGGGTATTAAGATCATGTAACCTTACATTACTTGTCTTAAATGTATACTGCATATCAGGTTACTACATCCCTTCCTCTTTACTAAAAATATATTTTACAATTTTTTAATATATTAAGTTATTTACACTAGCACTTCAGGTAGTTAATTTACAGGGAAACTTTGCCGTAGCTTGTCTAGTGTCACTGAAGATGTGAATGACCTCACTTTGTATATGTCCATCCATTTTGAATGAGCATCTACAATTGTTCCCATGAAAGGTCCCATAGTCAATGTGTATTCATATCCATGGCCTTCCTGGCCACACCCAAGGGTGTAACAGAGCTGTTACAAGTAATTTTTTTACCTGTTGACACTGCAAACGACTTCTCATTAAGTTTTTTATTCCTCCACCCATTCCCGGCCACTACATATAGCTACATGCTATTGCCTTCATTTTGGAAGTTCCGGGATGTGCACTGTGAAGTTCAGATAACAATGGCTTTCGTCCCTTTGGAGAAACAATTACTCGTGCTCCCCACAATAAAATACCTTCTTGTCTGGTTATCTCATTTCATCTTGCGAAATACGGTTTCATTTCATCTGATTCTTGTTCCTGTGACCAACCATGAAGAACTTGATTTCTCTCTTTGGATAAGACTGGGTCTCCGTTTGTCCATCTTTAATTTGTTTAGCACATATCACTGATGAGTCCAGGAAGTTCAATAACAAAACGTATTTCTGAGGAATTGGAACATCCTCATCTTTTAGTTGCAAGGGTAAACGACTGAGTGCATCTGCGTTTGCAATTTGACTTCCGGGTCTGTGAACAAAAGTATACTCATATGCTGCCAAGATCAATGCCCATCTTTGTACTCTTGCTGAGGCTATAGGGGGTATGGCCCTGTCTTCATCAGGTAGTCATAATAATGGCTTGTGGTCCGTTATGATAGCAAAATGATGACCATGTACATATTGATGAAACTTCTTAACACAAAAAATGATTGCCAGGCCTTCTTTTTCTATTTGAGAGTACTTTTTCTCTGCAGTACTGAGTGTTCTCGATGTATATCCTATAGGTTGTTCTGATCCATTATCCATTCGATGGGAAAGCACCGCTCCCACTCCATAGGGTTATGCGTCACATGTTAATATCAACTCTTTTCTGGGATCAAAATGAAGTGAAGATGATTGTAACAACTGTTTCACTTCTGTAAAAGCTTCTTCCTGTGGTGTTTGCCATGACCATCTCTGTTTTCTCTTGAGCAAGCGGTGCCAGTTCTGTCAACAAATTGGGCAAGAAGCGTCCATATCAATTCATCATCCCCAAGAATGATTTCAGTTTGGATGTATTCTTTGGTGCTGGGGCTTCTCCATTGGCTTTCACTTTTCTTCAACTGGATGTAGGCCTTGTGAATCTACCTTGTGACCTTAGTAAGTTACCTCTTTCGCCTGGAATGTGCGATTTTCCTTTTTCAATCTCACTCCAACCTGCGAAAAACATTTCAGACCTTCTTCCAAGTTCATCAAATGTTCCTTTTCAGTGAGTCCAGTCACAAGAACATCATCCAAATAAACTACAACATGGACAATCCCTGAAGTAAACTTTCCATGATTCTTTGAATATGGCACAAGCTGAAGATACAGCAAAAGATAAATGTGTGTGTTGATACAATCCCTTCTGTGTATTTAAGGTGACAAACCTCCAGGATGCTTTCTCTAATTCCAATTGTTGGTTGGCATGACTCAAAATTAACTTTGTGTAGGCCATTATACCTGCCAGTTTAGCATATACATCTTCAATTTTAGGTGGTTCTATCCAATTTTGCCACTTTATTAACTGTTAATGTACATTCCCCACACATTCGAATGCTTCAGTCAGGTTTGAGAACAGGTACAATAGGAGCTGCCCACGCTGAAAATTGCACTGATTGTATCACTCCCAGTTTTTCTAATCTGTCGAGTTCGACATCTACCTCATCCCGTATTGCGTAAGGTACTGGTCTTGCCTCATGAAGCTTGGTGTTGCCTCTGGATCTACATGAATCTTTGCTTGTAGTCCCTCAATTTTTCCAAGTTCTTCCTTGAAAACTGAGGGATATTTTTGTAGTAGCTCTGATAGTCCATTAGTTCTTAATTGTACGATTTCATTCCATTCCAATTTAATTTATTTTAGCCTGTATCATTCAAGGACACTTGGTCCTTCGCCTGCTACTACCATCAAGGGTGATTTCACTGTTTGAGCTCTGTAATGCGCTGTGACTTTACATATGCCTTTGACTTGTATGTCTTCTTCTGCGTAAATTTTCAATTTGGCATCAGTTTCTTCTAAATTCAGTTTATGTTCCCCATGTTTCAGGTATTGAAAAGTATGTTCGCCTGTCGCCGTAGTGGCTCCACCAGTATCCACCTCCATTCTGATAGGCTTCTCATTCACTCTCATGGTTACATAGATAGGCTCCATTCTTCTTACCTTTAAATTATCTAATGAATAGATAGCAGCATCTATTACTTCAGGCTTTTCAACACTGTTTATCTCATTAAGTTTTTGCTTCTGTCTGAAAGTCTACCTGATTCTATCTTTACAATGTCTCATGAGATGTCCATTTCAAGACAGAAGAAACATTCGATCTTTTTACAAAATTGTCTTCCTCCACCTCTATTACCATTGTGCCATGTTTTTGCTGCTAAGTTATCTCTTTTAATTTGTCTGTTTCCCGCTTCTGAGTAAAGCTCTGCACTTTCACACTCCTTTTGGTTGAGCCCAACCAAATGGAGGATGGCGCCATTTTGTGTTCCTCGTATGGCTTCCTAGTCTCGTACTTCCATTGCCAGAGCAATTTCCAATGCCTTCTGGAAATCTAAATTTGTTTCAGCCAGTAATCTCTTCTGAATCACATTCTCCTTTATACCGCACACCAGACAATCTCTAAGCATATCAATGATAGATGTACCAAACTCGCAATATGCAGTTAATTGCTTCAGACTTGCTACATAACATGCAACTGTCTCCCCCGCAGCTCTATTTCTTGAGTTAATTTAAACCATTGCATCGCCACCGATGGCTTGGGCTGGTAATGATTCTTTACGAGGTTCATTAAATCATCAAAAGTTTGAGTGTGGGGCACTAGGCACCAACAGATTTTGAATTAGTCCATATTATGCCTTACTCCCACACGTGGACAGAAGGATTGCATGCCTCTTCTCCTCCCCCTCGATATCGTTTGTCTGAAAGAAGAACGCGAGGCTTTCAACACAGTGAGATTGGGTCGAAAGGCTCCACTCTTCCAAATTGCAGCATGGTCTGAGGGGATCACTTCGATGCTCAGAAGGAAATTTTCTTTTACTTACGACTACCATGCGAGGTACAGCCCGATTTTGGTTCTTCCGATTTCCTTTCTTCTTTCTCTCTTTTTACTCATTTTTCTCGTGGCTTTTCATGCTTTTACTTTCGTCACCGGTTTGTTGGATGCAGTGCCCTTGGTTTGCTGTCACTAAAGGATCTGGGTTGCGTGTCTGTTTCAGTGTGACCAAGTTGGTACAGAGACAGAGAATATCCGGAGATCATTGTTAGAATAAACACATGCTGTTTATTTACAAACTAAACTCAACAACTACACTTGAGTGCTCACAACATAAAACTGTCTTCACTCATCAGTGTCTAACTCAAGACTCTCTCAAGTCTCCAGCCCACGCTCCTCTGCTATTGGGTATTAAGATCATGTGACCCTACATGACAATATTTGTCTTAAAGGTATATTAAGTATCAGAGAAATCCATAGAATCTGGTTTGGTGGTATCTGTCATTTGGTTTTGGGGTGTGGTGTGTTCAACCACAGTTCACCTACGAGCGCACATGCACTGCGTACTTACCCTGAATAGCAGAGTATAAGATAGGTTTTGTAAATTGTGTTATCTTCACGACTTTGTGTGTATCTGTAAAGATATAGTTGGGGGTGAAGAAATAGTGTGATTTGACTTATTTACTGGTGTTTGTATTGAAATCTTTCCAACTTTATTTTTGTCTAGTGTAATATAGCTTATTTTTCTTGTTTAATAAACATTTTATTCTTTTGTTAAAAATTAAACTTCAGACTCTTGTGAATCTGTAACTGCATCCATGTTTTTTTTAAAAGTTAGGATCCATCAAGCCAGGTTCCACTCTGGGATCTGATTTGTTCAGTAGTAACGTCAGCTGGCATCATAACAAGAAACCTCTAAAAATCAAATAGAAAATGTTTGATATTCACATCTTGTTCACTCTGTTTCTCATTTAAATGGGGATCACAGAGTACTGCTTATGATTAACTTCTTAATTTTACCCTGCTGCTGTGTTGGGACCAACACATAAACCAGTTTCCTCCTGGGCTTAATCCCACCTCTCTAGTGGCTTCTGAATGTTTCTGTGACCTCCATGTTTTCCACCACTTTCTACGAACGCTGTGCTCTCTGATAGATTGCATCTACTCCACTATCAGGCCTGCTACCTTGAATGGTGCTGATGCGTTTGTTCTTTCCTTTCTCAGGCCTTTCTCTTCTTCTTTTCTTGGTCCCTGGAAATGAGATTGTTCATTTCTCTCTTTCTGTATTTTGTCACCTAACGCCTAACCAAATTCATTACTACTGTTCTGCCCGCCTACTCTTAATTACCCTTAATTAAATCCTCTGTGCTTCTTTCAGCATTTTCCAATGGGCCCCATCAAGGTGCTGAGCAATTCCTTAATCTAAGTGATTTCAATCTTCATTTAACCCCATCTCCCTTGCCCATTAACCACCTTCCTATCCTCTCTACATCACTTCCATATAAAATCTCTGATTCATCTTCAAGTTCATTCCCAAAACCTCGCTATCGCCCATTTCCTCTCTACTTACATGGGCTGATGTGGCCTTTTCTGACATTTTCCCTCATCACGCACATGTTCCTATACCCTTACAAAGCAGCTTCCTTCTGCACCTGACCCTGGAGAAAAAGTCCTCCAAGTGCCAACCTCTGTAATGTCAGTCTACAATATGCCTGGTCTTTGGCACTTTGTTCACCATCAAACCTTAGCATTTGTCGATTTGATAAACCATAATCTCCATCTTTGATACCATCGTCCCCAGCAAAACTTTCACTGTCTCCCAACCCAATTATTCACTCTGGGAGTGCCCCTATCTTCAATATCCTTATGTCCAATAGTGCAAACGTAAGCATGTCTGCCACACAACTGGCCTAGCCATCCATCGCCAGGTGTGGGATAATCACAATAGGTCCTTTTGGACCTTATTCTCCTTTCCCAACAGCATTCACTGTTCTAGTTTCATGCTGAAGAGTAAAAAATTCCCGATTTATTTTCTCCAATACCAACCACCTCCTGAAGCTACTCTCCATTACTCCCTTCACTCACACTCTGAGCAACAAGGAACACATGGACATCATTAGGGTCAAGATAGAGTCAAAAGTGCCTGCTTTTCACCAGTTCTTTCCACCAGCTGAACTTCTCCCAATGACTCTCCACCCTGGCTTTGGAGTCTGTTCTCTCTTGCTTAATTTCTCTTCCATCACTCCCATCCCTTCTCTGAAATCTCTGATCATGAGACAGACTCTTGTTCTCTCAAGCCATGCCACAGGTGCATCTGTCCATGACAGTATCAGTTGGGGTGACCACTGCACAGTCATTCTGGAGATGAAATCCCGCCTTCACATTGAGGATACCCTCCATCGTGCTGTGTGGCACTACCACGGTGCTAAATAGAACAGATTTCGAACAGATCTAGCAACTCAAAACTGGGCATCCATGAGGGTCTGTGGGCCATTAGTAGCAGCAGAACTGTACACAACCACAATCTGTAGCCTCATGGCATGGCATATCCCCCACTCTACCACAACCGTCAAGCCAGGGAATCAACCCTGGTTCAGTGCAGAGTGCAGGAGGGCATGCCAGGCGCAGCACCAGGTATACCTAAAAATGATGCGTCAACTTGGTGAAGCTACAACACAGGACTACTTGCATGCCAATCAGCATAAACAGCAAATGATAGAGCTAAGCAATTCCACAACTAACAGATCAAATCTAAGCTCTGCAGTCCTGCATGGTGGTGGACAATTAAACAACTCACTGGAGGGGGAGACTCCAAAGATATCCCCATCCTCAATGATGGGGGTGCCCAGCACGTCAATGCAAAAAGTAAGGCTGAAGCACTTGCAACTATCTTCAGCCAGAAGTGCTAAGTGGATGATCCATCTCTGCCTCCTCCTGAGGTCCCCAGCATTGTAGATGTCAGTCTTCAGCCAATTAAATTCACTCCAGATGATACCAAGAAATGGCTGAAGGCACTGGATACTGCAAAGGCTATGGGCCCTGACAACGTTCCGGCAATAGTACTGAAGGCTTGTTCTCCAGAACTTACCGCACTCCTAGCCAAGATGTTCCAGTACAGCTACAACACTGTCATCTACCTGTTAATGTGGAAAATGGCCCAGGTATGTCTTGTACACAAAAAGCAGGACAAATTCAACCCGGCCAATTACCACCCCATCAGTCTACTCTCGGTCATCAGCAAAGTGACAGAAGGGGTCATCAACAGTGCTATCAAACAGCACTTGCTTAGCAATAACCTGCTCACTGACCTCAGTTTGGGCTCCACCAGGGTCATTCAGCTCCTGACCTCATTACAGCCTTGGTTCAAACATGAACAAAAGAGCTGAACTCCAGACATAAGGTGAGAGTGATTGTCCTTGACATCAAGGCACCATTTGACCAAGAATGGCATCAAGGAGCCCTAGCAGAACTGGAGCCAATGGGTATCAGGGGAAAAACTCTTCACTTGGAGTCATACCTAGCACAAAGGAAAATGTTTATGGTTGTTGGAGGTCAATCATCTCAGTTCCAGGACATCATTGCAGGAGTTACTCAGGGTAGTGTCCCAGGCCAAAACATCTTCAGCTGAATTATCAATGACCTTCCTTCCATCATAAAGTCAGAAGTGGGAATATTTGCTGATGATTGCACAATGTTCAGCATCTTTCATGACTCCTCAGACACTGAAGCAGTTCCTAAATGCAGCATGACCTGGACAACATTCAGCCTTGGGCTGATAAGTGGCAAGTAACATTCATGCCACACAAGTGCCGGACAATGACCATCTCCAACAAGAGAGAATCTAATCATCACCCCTTGACATTCAATGGCATTACCATCGCTATCACTATCAATATCCTGGGGGTTACCATTGACCAGAAACTGAACTGGACTAGCCATATATATACTATGGCTACAAGAGCAGGTCAGCTGCTAGGAATCCTGCAGTATGTAACTCACCTCCTGACTCCCCAAATCCTGTCCACCATCTACCTGGCACAGTTCAGGAGTGTGATGAAATACTCTCCACTTGCCTGGATGAGTGCAACTCCATTAACACTCAAGAAGCTTGACAATATCGAGGACAAAACAGCCTGCTTGATTGGAACTCCATCCACAAACATTCACTTCCTCCACAACTGACGCACAGTAGCAGCAGTGTGTATCATCTACAAGATGCACTTCAGGAATTCACCAAGGCTCCTTAGGCAGCACCTTCCAAACACATGACCACTACCATCTAGAAGGGCAAGGCAGCAGGCACGTGAGGACACCAGCACCTGGAAGTTCCCCTCCAAGCCACTCACCACCCTGACTTGGAAATATATTGCCATTCCTTCACTGTCGCTGGGTCAAAATCCTGGAACTCTCTCCCTAACAGCACTGTGGGTGTACCTACACCACATGGACTGCAGTGGTTCAAGAAGGCAGCTCATCACCACCTTTTCAAGGGTATTTAGGGATGGGCAACAAATGTTGGCCTAGCCAGCGACACCCACATCCCATGAATGAATAATCAAAAAAATCCCACTTAACTAACTTGTGAGACTGCTCTCACTCAGTTCCACTCTTACATAGTAGACTGTAGCTACAGAATCTCCACCAATGGCTTCTTACATTGCAGATGGCTCTGTCTGAATGCGTTCAAGGTGAGAAGGGCCGACATACTGTCTGATCTTTAACAAATTTTTAGCTTAGTGTAATGTGGGATTTTAGCTCACGGACTGTGCAAATGTTAGAAAGCATGATTTGTTTATTCCACTGGCATCAAAGTGATATCAACCCTCTAGGGAAGTCATAACTCCAAGGAATAAACTATTTACATAGAATATTCACTGCCCATGCTCCAGACCTTTGTCCGATTTGGGGACTCAGCTCCTCAACACAGTCACTCAACAGGCTTGCTCTGCTGCCCAGCTCCTGGCTGCAGTCCTATTTGTTCTCTCTCGCATGAGGCTTCTCAGACTCAGGGGCCAATCAGTGTGAAAATTATTTCAATTCCCTTCCTGGCCCCTTAGCCATCCTCAGGGGCTTCAAGCTGTCCCAGGCTCCTGCCGCTTACAAGCCCTAGATTAGTCCTTGCTGCTTTCTCCCTCACCTGCTGGTACCTAGTTCCACCCTTCAACTTGCCAAAGGCTCTGCTCCCTGCAGAGAGGGGCCCAACCAGTTCCCCTGCTCAGAGCTCTCCCCCCTCATCGCCACCTGCTGCTGGAGGCCCTGTTACATAAGTATAAACATTGCACTCTTGAACACTTCCTTGTGCCCCACTTCTCTTTAAGGCCTGCGTCCTATTCGAATGACATGTGGATGCTGGATACTGGGGCCTTACAGACCGAACTCAGCATTAGGGGAGTGTGAAATGTAGCAGAGGTGATGCTTCTTTCATTTACATAGGCTCATCCATGTATTCAAAGTATATGGAAAGTAACCCATCCAGATCTGTCAAAAAAGGCAGAGGGGAGACAGATCGGCCAAAAGAAAAAATGTATATATAATATAATACAACATGATATATGATTACCTAATACTTAAACAATAAAAATAGAATCAATCCACAAATGAGTCCACATCAGTCAAATACCCATTCTGGAATATACTGCACAGTTTGTTAGGTGACAAGCTCTTCGTTAAAAACTCATAGACCTTCATGATTTGATATTACATGTAGATTTTGCAATTCCCTGTTAGCCACACAAAGTCCAGCTATTAATTCAGAAGTAGGCTGAAGATGGAGAAAATTTCATTCTGTGTTTCAGACATCCGGATGAACAGATATTAATCAAGCAAGGCCAAATATGGAATGAAGAAATATTTAAATGTCATCCTAATCAACACGTCAATTTTTGTGATATTTACTGCCTTCCTCTTAAACTTCTCCATAATTACTCAGTCATCAGAAATAAATGAAAAAAATTTTCGCACCCCTATCTGATGAGGCCATATATATTAACATCACAAAATAAGTTAAATTAAACATTAATTAATTTCATAACAAAAATAATACATATTTTTTCACAAATTGTATTACTTCCTATTTAATTAAGTTGAATACCCCTGTCTTATCAATATCCTTTGCAGCTTCCATCTTCTAAAGAATGAATTTACTCTCCTATCAAGTGCAAATTTCAATACTATTCCTTTATGTTCTAGAGATCAGTGAACAAAAGCAGCCCCAGAAATGAACCCAATGGGACACCACTACCCATTTTCAGCTACACTGAGAAAAACTTCAACTCCTACACTCTCATTTTCCCTTTTAACCAACATTTAATCTAGTTTTTTAGCCTCCCCGGATACCATTCCCATTAATCTTCACTAGTAATGTTCAACTTTATTGAAAACAATCACAGGGTCCAGTACACTACATTTTCTGTAGTTGCATCACAAACATAGGCCTGCATTTTACGTGCCCCTGATGGGTGTTTTTTTGGCAGGGGGGCACATAAAATAGGGCGGGTGCCCACCCCACCATCTTCCCACCCATTCCCAAGCTCACCCCTGCAACGCGGGGGATGGGCGGGTGTCAAAATCGGCAGCCCACCCACCATATTTAAATAGATAATCAAGGGTAATTAGACTTGTTACCAAGTCAATTGAACCTGATAATATACTGCCCATAGCATGGGCAGTCGGGAGGAAGTGAGCAGCCTGACTTTAAAAATTCCTTAAAGGGTGGGAAGCGGTGGGTGGGTGGTTACGAACATGCGAACATAACAGCATACGAAATAGGAGCAGAAATAGACCATTCAGCCCCTCAACCCTGCTTCACCATTCAATCTGTTTATGTTTTGACTTCCACATTCCCATCCACCCCCAATAATATTTGGTTCCCATGCCTAAAAAGAACCTATCTACCTCTGCCTTAAAAACATTCAATGACTCCGCTTCCACCACCTTCTGAGACAGAGAGTTCCAAACACACGCAACCCTCCAAGAGAAAAAATTTCTTCTCATCTCTGTCCTAAAAGGGTGACCCCTAATTTTAAAACAGTGCCCCCTAGTTCTGGACTCACCCAACAGTGGAAATAACCTTTTCCATGTCCACCTTGTCAATACCACTCAGGATCTTTTATACTTCAATCAAGTCACCCCTCATTCTTCTAAACTCCAGTGGAAACAAGCCCAGTCTATATGACCTCTCCTCATAGAACAACCCGTTCATTCTAGGTATCAATCTAGTAAACCTCCTCTGAACTGCCTCTAATGCATTTACTTCCTTCCTTAATGAGGAGACCAAAACTGCACACTGTATTCGAGATGTGGTCTCACCAATGCCCTGTATAACTGCAGCATAACATCCCTACTTTTATGTTCAATTCCTCTCAAAATAAATGATAGCATTCCATTAGCCTCCTTAGTTACTTGCTGTACCTGCATACTAACTTTGTGAATCATGCACCTCGGAATTCTGCAGCTGTTCTCTATTTAAGTAATACTCTGCTTTTTTGTTCTTTCAGCCAAAGTGAGCAACTTCATAGTTTCCCAAATTATGCTCCATCTGCCAGATCTTTGCCCACTCACTCAACCTATCTATATCCGTCTACAACTTCCTTATGTCCTCCTCACATCATATTTTCCCACCTATCTTTGTGTTATCTGCAAATTTAGCTACCATGTCTTCACTCCCCTCATCTAAGTTATTGATATAAATTGTAAAAACTCAAGGTCCCAGCACAGACCCCTGTGAGACTCCACTCACCACATACTGCCAATCATGAAGACCCATTTATGCATACTCTCTGTTTTCTGCCAGACGGTCAATCTTCTATCCATACTAATATGTTACTCCCTATACCACTGGGATTAGAATAGATAGGTGCTTGATGCAATGGGCTGAATGGCCTGTTTCCATGCTGTAAAGCTATGACTCTATGACCATGAGATTTTATTTTCCATAATAACCTTGATGTTGCACTTTATCAAATGCCTTTTGGAAATACAAGTATAGCACATCTTCAGGCTCCTCTTTATCCATAGTGCATGTTGCTCCTTCAAAGAACCCCAATAAATTGGTTAAACATGATTTCCCTTTCATAAAACCAGGCTGATGCTTCCCGATTACCTTCAGTTTCTCTAAGTGCTCAGCTATACCCTCCTTAATGATCGATTCTGACACCTTCCTCATGACAGACGTCAAGCTAACCAGCCTATAGTTTCTTATTTTCTGCCTCCCTCCCTTCTTGAATAGAAGGGTTATATTTGCTACTTTCTGGTCTGATGGAACTTTTCCAGAATCTAGCGAATTTTGGAAAATTAACACCAACGTATCCACTCACTCATTAGCCACCTCTTTTAAGACCTTAGGATGAAGTCCATCAGGACTCGGGGGCTTGTCAGCTCACATCGGTTTGCTCAGTACTGCTTTCCTAGTGATTGTAATTTCATGAAGTTCCCCTCTCCCTTCCACCTCCTGATTTACAGCTATTACTGGAATGTTTTTTTGTATCCTCTGTAGTGAAGACAAGAGCAATATATTTGTTCATTTCATCCGCCATTTTCTTGTTATCTATTATTAATTCCCCTATGTAGCCCAACACTCTACTTACTCTTTTCCTTTCTAAATACCTGTAGAAACTCTTGCTATCCATTTTTACTTTTCTAGGTAGTTTCCTCTCATACTCTACTTTCTTTCTCCTGATTAACTTTTTAGTCATTCTCTGTCGCTCTTTAAATCACCTGACCTGTCACTCATCCTTGCGCAGTTATACGCTTCTTCCTTAAGTTTTATGCCTTCCTTAGCTTTTTTAGTTAATTACAACTACTTTATAGAATACTACGTATTCTGAGTATTCTGAAATATCCCTTTAAATGTCTGCCACTGCTTCTCTATTGATTTATCGCCCAACCTAGTACCCCAGTTCACTTCAGCTAGCTCAGCTTTCATGCCCACACAGTTGCCCTTACCTAAGTTTAAAATATTAGCCTTAGACCCACCCTTCTCCCTTTCAAACTGAATGTAAAATTCAATCATATTGTGGTCGTTGTTACCTAGGGGTACCTTCACTCTGAGGTTATTAATTAATCTTGGCACATTAAACAATACCAAGTCTAATATAACCTGCTCTTTGGTTGGTTCCAGAACTTGCTGTTCTAAAAACCTATCTCAAAAACATTCTATGAACTCCTCATCCAGTCTACAACTGCCAGTCTGATTCTTCCAGTTTATATGTAGATTATTACTTCCCTTTATCACAGGAACCCAATACTTCATCTTGTACACTTTGTCCTACATTGTTGTTCTGGTTAGGGGGCCTGTAGACCGCTCCTACTAGTGACTTCTTTCCCCCACTAGTCCTCATCTCCATCCAAATCGATTCTACATCCTGAACTCCTGAACCAAGGTCATCTCTAACTATTGCACCAATGTGATCCTTGATCATAAGTGTTCTCTCCACCCTTACCTAGCTTCCTATTCTTCTTGAATATCATATAACCCTCAATAATCAGGACCCAATCCTTGTCATCCTGAAGCCATGTCTCCATGATAATAGCTATCAGATCAAATTTATTTACTTTAGATACAGAACCTTTAATTTTGTCTTTTTGTTATCCTTGTAACATCTAGCCTTGAATATTGGTATATTCTTAGGTTTTATCTCCCCGTCCCTTCTTGCTATTCTATGACCCTCATGTCCCATATTACTATTATGATCTCCTGCTTTGAATCTACCCCTAGATTTGCGCCCCGCCCCCCCACCAACCCCCTTGTTTTGTTTAAAGCCCTCCCTACTTCCCTCGTTACGTGAATTGCAAGGACACTCAACCCAGCATGGTTCAGGTGTAGACCGTCCCAACTGTACAGCCCCACTTTTCCCAGTACTGATGCCAGTTGCCCCCAAACCAGGACCCATTTCTCCTACACCAGTCTTTGAGCCATGCATTCATCTCTCTAATCTTATTTGTCCTATGCCAATTTGCATGTGGCTCAGGCAACAATCCTGAGTTATTACCTTTAAAGTTCTGCTTCTTAATTTGGTGCCTAGCTTCTCATACTGACTACGCAGAATCTCCTTCCTTGTCCTGCCTATGTCTTTGGTACTTACATGGACCATGATGACTGGATCCTCCCCTCCCACTGCAAGTTCCTCTCCAGCCCTGACCAGATGTCCTGAACCCTGGCACCGGGCAGGTAACACAGCCTTCTGGACTCTCGCTGTTTGCTGCAGAGAACAGTGTCAATCTCCCTCACTATACTCCCCCCTACTACCACTACATTCCTGTTTGCTCCCCCTGCTTGAATGGTTCCCTGTGCCATGGTTCCTTGGCCAGCCTGCTCATCCACCTTGCAGGCCTCGCTTTCATCCACATAGGTTGCAAGCACCTCAAACCTATTTGACAGTTTCAAAGTTTGAGGCTCTCTCACTACTGTCTGCTCGTTCCCATTACCTGCTTCGCTCAGGGTCACATCCTCCTGTCCCTCACTGCCAGTCAAAGCAGATGACCCTATTCTATGAGGCATGACCTTCTTCTGGAACAAAGTGTTCAGGTATTTCTCAGCCTCGTTTATGTTGCGCAGTGTCTGCAGTTCAGCTTCCAGATCAGTAATCCTGATCCAGAATTCCTCTAGCTGCTTATACTTTCTGCAGGCTTTTGGTGTCCAAAAGCACCCACATTCCACGGCTGCCATACAACACCTGTCCTGCCATTGTTACTTACGTTATTTAGTTAACTTAATTTAACTACTCACTTAATTAACTCAGAATAACTCCTATGTATGCCACACTTCTTTCTCCTGTGCACTGAATTCCACGTGAACTTATTTCGCTACTCAGCCTCCTTCTCATTCTGGCGTAGCTGCCTGTCTCCTCACATGCCCCTTACTGACTGGGGGCTGCTCTTTGCAGATTTGGGGCTGGCTCCCCTAAGATAGAGTCCCCCCTTTTTTCTTACCTACTTGCTGCCTTAGACCCAGTACTACCAACTCCCCTGCCCCTCTCCCTAACCTGCCCAAACCCTCCCTGCCCAAGACCCCGGAGATACTTGTTTCTAGGAATCCATTGGGCCTTCTTCTGCTTCCTCGTTGCAGTCCCGGCAGTGCCCACTCATGCTCTCTTGGTGGTGCCGGGATTGATGGAGCTGCCAGCCAATCGGATTGGCTTGCAGCTTTCAAGGGCTGGATGTTTTCCCCAGTGAAGGGTGAAATTTCACATACTGGCCCTGTTTAGACTACTCGCAGTGCTTTATGGTTATGGGGTAGGTCGGCATGGAGCGGGTTGCCTGCACAACGACTTTGTTTCGGGGAGGGGTGCATGCGAGCCTTTGCCTCATGATAATCAGCCTTTAGTTTATCAAGAACAATCATCCCTTTGTAAATCTGACTATGATGATAGGTTGTGTGAACTTGGCTTGAATTCCTTTAAATACAGAAGATTGAGGGCTGATCTAGCCGAGGTATTTACAATTTGGAACTGAGAATGATTGAACATAATCTTAAAATTAGAGCTTGGTCATTTAGAAGGGATATCAGCAAACAGGTCTTCATACAAAAGAGGGTAGAAACCTGGAATTCTCTCTCAAAGAGGTTGCAAATGCTGGGACAATTGGAGCTTTCAGGAGCTAAGATTGATAGATTTTTGCTAGGTAATGGTACCAAAGAATATGGTGTTATGGTGGGTAACTGGAATTGAGGTACAGATCAGTAATGATCTAACTGAATGGTGAGACAGGTACTAGGGGCTGATTGGCCTACCTCTCCTATGTTCCCTTTATCTATATATCTATGGCAATTTAAGGGAACAAGCATGGGCCCATCTTCAACAAGGATACATAATTTCCGAGAACAATACTGATTCCTTGAACTTTAAATCTTTTTTTTTCTAATTATAATTATGAGATAGTTGATAGCATTTTGTTATCTCAACCCTAATTCAAGTAAGTTATTTAAAGGGAATTACACCATTGTGTATTTTGAGCTTATTTTAAAGGAAGTACACCATGGTGTATTTTGTGCTTCTAACAGTAATTAATATTGCTTATTGAATTTACTATGCAGCAGTAATTTAGAACTCTTAGATAAAAGAATATTTTAGAGCATTGTACAAGACAAAAGATGGACATCGAGCTGGAAAGGGAAGAATTTGGTGGAAGTGGGGCTTCAAAGGCACAGTCAAAGAATTCCAAAATTTGCTGGGATTGATTTATATGATATGTTTAGGGTTACAAAAGAAATAACAATGGGAAGTAGACTTATGAGAATTAAATGTTTGCTCAAGCCTTTAAAAGTTGTTCGGAGCAGTGAGAAGAGTATTTGAAAAATTGATCCTCAGTGTGATGAAGATTTCAATTGGCAATAGTAGAATCGTATTTGGGCAGTATAATAGAGGTTGAAGAATGGGCTCTTGATGATGTACTGTATGTGAGGTTAAATGCACTGCCTAGGGTGATGCAAAATGCCAAATCTTTGCACCATGATATTCGGTCTAATCAACAGAGAGGGGAAACAGTACAGAGTAAGGGAATGCAGATGCTGGTGGAAACAGCGGGAATGACAGTTCACAGTATCTATGTGCCTCAGTGTCCTGGGCTGTTTGTGGGATCAGTACACAATGAGTGTAAACAACTTTCTGCTGACTGTGAGACGTAGTATATAGGTGGGCCTGAGGAAAGGATGAGCAGCTGGTGAAATGTGTGAAAGTCACTCATCCATGTCTTTGGTCTGGGACATGTTGGTCTGGTCACTGTGTTTATAGTTATAAAATTTAGTGGGCCATGTAACCATGGTAACAGAATGACTGGAAGAGATTGAGAGGGCCTAAAAACATCTTGTTCTCTTCTGATAGTTATTCTGATGTTACTTTTAAATATCTTTGATCTATGGTGATTTAGTGGTAGGATGCATGAACTATAGAGATCAAAGGCAGAATTAGTATGAGAGTGTGAGTGGGATCGGGAAGTGTGATGTACCTGAGAAACATGAGCTCAATAAAGAACCATAAAGACACATATTGGGATCATGAGGCGTGATGCTGAATCATAGGGTATGATGTCTTATTAATAACTTGATCCTGTATTGTCATAACTGATGCTTGTGTATCTGGTAACAAAATGAATTGGAATACCAAATCAGTTCTAACAGAAACCAAGAAGGTGATTTCAAAATTTACTGTGTTGAAGGGAATTATGACTTATTCCAGCATTTGAAGATGGGCAGGCAATTGAATTGTGCAGTAACAACCAGAGGTGGCGACAGACCATTTTCTTGAATTGCTGCACGAGCGATTTGATACAACTGCATGGCTCGCTAGACCATGTTAGAGGGAAGTTAAGAATCAAACGCATTGGGTTGGGAGTGAATCACAGAACTTGTACGGTGCAGAAAGACGCCAGTTGGCCCATCATACCTGCTTTCTGAATGAGTAACTCACCAAGTGCCATTCTCCCCCCCACTTCTGCCCATAACCCTGCACATTCTTCCTTTTAAGATAACAGTCCAATTCCCTTCTGAATGATCCATTTGAACCTCCCTCCACCACACTCTCAGGCAGAGCATTCCAGATCCTAAACACTTGCTGCATGTTGAATTTTTTCCTGTTATCACTTTTTTTCTTTAACTAATCACTTTAAATCTGTGCCCTCTCATTCTCAATCTTATCACAAGTGGGAACATTTCTCCCACTCTGCCTTAACCCTCATGATTTTGAACACCTCTGTCAAATCTCCTCTCAGCCTTCTTTTCTCTTAGGAAGACCGTCCCAACTTCTCCAAACTATCTTCATATAACTGAAGTTCCTCATCCCAGGAACCATTCTTGTGAATCTTTTTCTGCACTCTCTATAATGCCTTCATGTCCTTCCTATAGTGTGATGCTCAGAACTGGACACAATACTCCAGCTGAGGCAAAACCAGTGACTTAAGCAAGTTCAACATATCCTCTTTGCTCTTCTACTCTACACTCCTGTTAATAAAACCCAGGATACTGTATGCTTTATTAACCATACTCTCAACCTGTTCAGCCACCTTCAATGACTTATGCAGATATAAACCCAGGTTCCTGTGCTCCTGCATCCACTTTAGAGTTATACCCCCTATTTTGTACTGTCTCTTCATGACTTTTCAACCAAAATGAATTACTTCTCACTTCTCAGCGTTGAACTTCATCTGCCACCTGTCTGCCCATTCCACCATTGAGTTCAACAACTTCAGACCATGAACTCTCTCCTCTATCCTCACCCTTTTTTTTCCCTTTCTTCAATATTCATTTTTATTTTTTATTTATTATTTATTGCTTACTTTTTATTTTTATCCACTTATTTTATTTTTATTTTTTATTCATTTATTCATTGTTTTATCCCCGCCTTTTATCCTATTTTCGATCTTTTTTCCCCAAAACCCCCCCTCCCCCCCACCCCACTCCCACAAGAGCCATCTGTCACTTGTTCATGTTGTTCTTTTCAGAGTGTTTACCCTTGTCTGGCTATTATCACATTCTGCTTTCTTACCTTAATGCCACTATCAGTACCTCCTTTAGCCCTTATCACTACCATTAACATCCCCTTTGTCCTTTTGTTTATTATATCTTTGTCAATCTCTCCTTTTCCCCCACCTATCGCTGGCCTTCTATCCAGCTTCACCTGTTCCACCCCCTGTCATGAAGCTATTAGTGTATATAATATTTTGGAAAATATTTTTCTTTTAAAATAGAGGTTTAGTCTGTGGGTGTGTCTTAATTTGATTAAAGCCAGGTAGTCTGGGTGCTTTGATGTACTAGTTTGAGATGTAAACAGGGAGATAGCGTGCATTTACATTTTTTGAATAGAGCATTCAAGAAGTGGGGTGAAAACTTGACGCCTTTCTAGCAGATACCTAGCAATATGTTTATATCACAAATAAAATTGGTACTATGAAAAGAGTTTCATTGTTAAAAGGTGAAGTTCAAAGGGATTGTTGATACAATGAGAATTAACATTCAATGGGGCTGATAGGTATAACTTCAGTAGTTTTCGGGTGTGTAGGGAGAGGCAATGTAAGATCAAAAGGCAGCTGTATAAACTGACCATGCCTGTGCAGCTAAGACAGATCAGGCACAGCCATAGTGATATGACTGGGGTCAGGCTCCTAGCCTGCCCACTCATGCAAGCAATGCGGAGGCACCAAAGGGCCACCAAGCGCTCCATACCTTACCCCATCCCCCACAACCCCCACCCCACCGGCACAGACTTTGAGTCCGTCACCACTTTTTTGGACCGCAGAGCAGTTGGACTGCACATGTTATACAATCTCCTTGCCAACGCTGGCCATGTAGCAGTCACTGCTGGAGGCGCTCACAGCCCTTTGCAATCTCAGCATCCTGGTTTTAACCAGTATCCCCCATGTCGCAGGTTGACAGGGCAGCCATGTAGCGCACTCATCTCTGGCCATCCAAGGAGTGACCAGCACTCTCTGGGAAGCATTAAGGAGCAGTCACACAGGGCCAGGAAAGGTGCTAAGTATACCCATGATAAGCACATCTCTCTCTCTCTCTCATGCTGCAGGAGGACCACTTCAGGATCATGGATCCTGATGACCTAGCTGTATGCCTGATGGCCCACAGAGACCGTAGAAGATGGAGGAGCGAGTGACTGAGACTCCTGGCTGAGCAAAGTTAGGAGGAGCAACCTCATGAAGAAGGGGCAGCAGCGGCTCCTGCGCACGCTTCCCAGGAGCGACAGCGAGCCGGGCTGGTCAGCACCTAGCGACACCCAAGGTATAGTGACGCCTCCTGCCATTCTTGCAGATGACTGAGAACCAGTGTCGCTGACGACTGAGCATGTCTAGGGACCTGGTGACTCACATCTGCCACTTATTGCAGGACTTGGCACCAAGGGGACATGGAGGTCACCCACTACCTGTGGCTGTGAAAGTGACTGTGGTGCTCAATTTCTATGCCAGTGGCTCCTTTCAGGGCTGCACAGGTGACCTCTGTGGGATTTCACAATCCGCCACCCACAAATGCATCAATGAGGTCACGGATACCATCTTCTCCACAGCACACAACTTTATACATTTCGCCCGGGTCCAAGACAGCCAGGATGCAAGGGCCATTGGATTCGCCCTGATCTCGGGATTCCCACAAGTGC
This sequence comes from Cetorhinus maximus, assembly GCF_964194155.1. NCBI lineage: Eukaryota > Metazoa > Chordata > Chondrichthyes > Lamniformes > Cetorhinidae > Cetorhinus > Cetorhinus maximus. Next base: position 75,729,987 of record NC_135888.1, read on the forward strand.
AGGGTGCGATTGACTGCACTCACGTGGCACTAAGATCTCCATCGCAACACACGGTGAACTTCATCAACTGCAAGGGATTCCATTCGCTGAAAGTGCAGCTTGTGTGCGACCACCAGAAACGCATCCTGCAGGTGTGCACACGGTTTCCAGGGAGTGTGCACGACGCCTACACCCTGAGTCGCTCGCAGATCCCTGCAGTCTTCCAGAGTCCACAGAGGCTGAAGGGTTGGTTTCTTGGGGACAGGGGCTACCCACAGAGACCATGGCTGATGACACCTGTGCGGTGGCCTCAGACTGCAGCAGAGCGACGCTATAATGAGACTCATGTAGCAGCTCACAACTTGGTAGAGCAGACCATCAGGATGCTGAAGATGCAGTTCCGTTGCCTGGACCAGTCTGGTGGAGCCCTACAATACAGTCCGCAGAGGGTGTCACGCATCGTCATTGTCTTCTGCTGCGCCATTTACAACCTGGCGCTGCAATGGGGAGAGGAACTGGCTGAGGAGGGAAATGGAGGAGCTACACGTCTCCTCCAATGAGGAGGACGCCGATGGGGATGAGGATGAGGGTGTCCTCGGTGGTGAAGATGACGGGAATGAGGCTCTCGCACTGGCTAGATGAGGCAGGCACACTCAGGAGGCCCTCATAGCTGTCAGATTTGTGGAGGATGCTGGCGACATTCAGTGAGGTGTCCCCTTAGATCCCCACATCGCAGTTATGAACGTTTGACTCCAGCCTAGTGTATCGCAGCGCCAATACTCTCTGTGAGAATGCCCCTGTCATGGAGATGCACCGGAGACCCTAATAGTCACTCGATCGCTGGAGGATGATGACAACATGCAGTGAGGACACTCCATAGATCTTCACATAGCCTCTGAGAATGTCCGACTCCTGTCTGGCCGAGGGCAGCTCGCTTGCGCTCCATGATCTCAGAGGCGCAGCCATGAAACTTCAGACATATATGATGCCGTGTCCACCTTCAACACCTCAGCTCTTCAGGAGCTGGTGCACAGGATCACTGGTTGCAGATGCTGGTGTGATGGGGGACAGCCTCACCTTAAAGGTGCTGAGAGCACACCGTGAGTACGAGAGAACTCTGTGGCGCCTGCCCACTACATTCTGGCAGCAATGACCAGCACCACCAAGGTGCAGGCATCAGTAATGTTTCCAGGGAGTGTGAGGCTGGGCCATCACTGTGGTCTGAAGGCTGCACAGAGCAGAGGGAAGAGACCCTGGACTGAGAACCTGCCTTTATCTTGTGCAGAAAGGTTTCACATCTGAGTGACAAGAACACTGTTCATCAGAACAAGGAGCCATAAGCAGGGAGACATTCTTAGGAGTTTATTGACAATAGTGAACAGTATGTTCAAGCGATCAACACCCGTGCCCAGGCTACTGCAACTACTTTTATCTAACTTTCCTAACCCTGCCACTACGCCTTGGTGCTCCCCAGACATCCACAGCAGAGGTGGAGGGAGCCTGCTGACTGTGACACCCCGTCTGTGATGTCCTTGGTCGGCGTCCTCTGGAGGGCCAAGATTTAGAGGGCCCCAGCCCGCTTTCGGGGTCTTGCTGTGTGGCAGCAGCACCCTCCTCGGCCTGTGAAGCTGGATCTGCAGAGGTCACAGGGAGAGGAGAGTCAGATGGGCCAGTCACTCCCAGAGTCACCAGGGTGGAGAGCCTCAGAGCGTGCACCTCCTGATCCTCCTCCCTATGGGTGCCCGAGAGACCCTGGCTGACTCTGAGCGGAAGGAGTAGCTGAAGTGAGATTGAGCTGCCTAGCACCTGTCTCGCGTACAAACGGTTAGAGGCCAACTATGGCATCAGCGATGGAGTTAAGCCCGCGCAGCAGTGCAGGAATGATGTCCTGGATCAAGGTCTCCATGGCAGCAGCCATCCTGCCAGCGTTGACCTTGATGCTTTTCAATGCTGGCGCTATCACCTCAGCCTGAAGACAGACGGACTCCTCCATCGTGCCTCACAATCTGAGGAGTGCAGCGGACATCCCTTCCTTATGTTCCTGAGCTTGCCTTTGCAGTTCCAGCAACCGTGACATGGCCGAGTCCAGAGGCTCGTCATCTGACTCAGACTCAGCAATGTTCTGGCCTCCAGCAGTCCTCCAAGTGGCGGGGACCTGGGAAGTCCCTGCCTCCGCCTGCTGTGCATCAGGAAGTGCGATGTGTGTGAGAGTGAATGGTGATGTGATTGCACTGGCAGTGAGTGAGGGCCCTGTGGATGTGTGATGGGTTTGTGAGTGTGTGAGTTGGGAGTGATGAAAAGAGTGACTTACCCTAGCGGAGTGAAGGAGATCATTCATGCTTTTGCGGCACTGGGCGGCTGTCCTCCTCTGCAGGGTGTTTGCACTGAGCATCACTGCCACTGCCTCCCAAATCGGGTTGGTGACTCTGCTGCCCATCCTGCGGCCAGAGTGGGGGTAGAGCACATCCCGTTGGGCCTCCATGGCATTCAGCAATCGCTCGAGGGACCCGTCGTTGACGCGGGGGCTGCAGTCTTTTTTCCTTTGCTGGCCATGTCTCCTGGGCAACAGTGAGCTGGTGGCGATGAGCACTTTGCTGGCGGCTGCCTTTTAAAGATGGCAGTTGGCATCATGCAGTGGCGGGGTGATGGCGAGCGGGCGAATGAGAGCCCACCCGCCATGGGAACGGCGCATTTCACGGGACTGAATAAATAATGAGGCGGGCTTGGGATGATCCGGCATAAAAACCCACCATTTTCATCGGCGGGGAGGACTCCATTTTACCCGTCCACTACCGCACTTAGTTCAATTCTGGGAATATTCCACGCCTCTTCTTTTACCATGGCCTGGGTAACAACTTCTTCCTTGGTAAAAACAGATGCAAAGGATTCATTTAAACTTCAGTTATGCCCTCTGCTTCCATGTGTAAATTTTTGTTTTGGTCCCTTATCATCCCTACCCCTCCTTTTACCACTCTTTTACTATTTATATGCCTATAGCAGACTGGGGATTCCCCTTTATGTTAGCTTCCAGTCACTATTCATGCTCCCTCTTTGTTCTCTTATTTGCTCCTTCACCTCCCTTTTGAACCTTCGAGATTCAGGCTAGTTCTCTATTATAGTTTCTACCTGACTCTTGTGATATGTATACATATAGGTGAAACCGCATATAAGCCAGATACCCCTCCCCAAAAATCATTGGTGAACCTGTTAGGATTTAGTGAGGCTAAAGATGAGCATTGTGAAGAGAATGCTGAGGGCGTGCAGCCAGGCCTCGGTAATCTGCAGAGAGACAAGGGCACCAGGGACGCCTTGATCCAACGGTCCTTCAGCTAGGCTACCAAAGATCAGCTTCCAGCATCCATCCCGGGTGTCTGAAAGGACCCTTTCATTTGAACACGAAGAACACTCAGTGCCTGTGCAATAAGTTCAGAGCCACCTACATCCAACATTACATACTGGCATTCCCCACACCAATGAAATAAAAAGGTGAAGCATACTCAGGCCATGAAGACAAAAACACAATTTATGTCATTCTGACAATTCAATAATCATAACAGAAACATTTCTGATATTGAATATCAGACCAGCATACATAAAGTTAACAAAAATGAACATAAAATCACTCGTGACTTGTGCCTCTTGTGCTCATGGTGCCTTTAACTTATGTTTGCGAGTGCTATGTCTAGGTGCTCCCCCTTGCTGGCACTGGCATTGGAGACAGCCTGCTGATTCTGCTGTCTTGTTGGCCTTGATAACCTTGGCGGGCCTCCACTGGCCAGTGGAGCCTGTGCTGGCCCTGCCTGTGAAGGAGTGGCCAGTGCCACAGCTGGAATCTCTCCAGTTGCCACAGCCTCATCAGATGCCACAGTCACTGGCGGAGGGGCGGAAGAGCTGCTGCCATCATCCAGAGCACCCTGAGAGGAGCCCGCAGAAACAACAGGCAGCTCGTGCGCCAACGTGAGGTCACTCTGGACCTTCCTGCTCGCCATTGATGGACAGGCACCTAGGTGGGTTACTGGTGCCTCATTCATCTACTACACTGACACTGACCACCTGAGGTCAGTGCCTGTGTGAGGGCTTGCAGGTCCAAGCGCAACCCCAGGGACCCTTCATTCTGTCCCTGGAGCTGCCTCTCCATGAGGGCTGCCGTTCTCTCAATGGAGGAGGCAGTGCACTTGGCCATGAGAGTCAACACAGTGCTCATGCTCCGCATGGACTCCTCCACAACAGAGACCATGGCACGCAGACCCTCATGGATCTCTGCCAGATCCTCCCGCACATCTCGCTGGACATCCAGCATCTGCTGCCTAATGGACGACTCCAGAGGTTCTTCATCAGCCTTCAACTGAGCATTGTCCTGGTCTCCAGCAGTCCTCCAACTGCTGGTGCCTTGGGCACTCTCTGCCTCTACCTGCACCTCAAGCGATTGTGAAGTACCCTCACCAATATACTAGCCACCTCTCTAATGCCCACTGAGGTGCTGGTATCTGCACTGGTGCCTGCTTCAGAGAGTGGGTGTGACGAAGGTGAAAATGACACCCAGTGGTCCTCTAGTGTCAGGGGTGCCCCTTCAGGGTCTGTAAATTGAATACCTGCTGGTGAACCTAAAAGGGAGAAGAAGGACATGTCATTAGTTAAAGTCATCACACTGTCACTGTGCATGTAAGGCACCCTGGCAAGACAACAGAGATCTGCATCATGGTGCCATCTTCTAAGGATCATTGGGGCCTCCAGTATTGGGGGTCACATCAATGAAGAGACTACACTAGAATGGTTGCACAAGCTGAAATTCTCACCTCTGTGCACTGCATTCTTACCTTCATCTGGCACCCCTGCCTCTCCATGCCCGGTTGCACGTGGGGTGTGCCAGCTCTCGAGCTTTAGGGCATCTTGCTCATACCTTGAGAGGACTAGGAGATTAGCAGGGCCTTCAGTGATCCGCCAACTTTCTATATTGTTGTGGGTAGTCTTCTTTTGAAACAACAGAGGGGCATTGATTAGTCCGCTCTGTACCAGCAGCGCCATTGCAGTCTGGCCAACCCCAACTGAGGAGCACCTGGCAGGGCACTTCCGAGTTGTGGCCCTCGAGCCTCAAGGCACTCAGTCCAAGCAACCAGGGCTCACCCCCTAGACCAGCTCTGGTGTCGTTCACAGTTGGCACTCAGACTCCAGCACCCCTGAGCTTCATGAGGGGACGGCCAGACCTTAACACATCTGCACACTGACGCATGCCAACATGGTAATCACCCTTCATGAGTGCGGCAGGTCATTGAAGCGCTTCCGGCACTGCACCACGTCACGGCTGCTGACCAACGCTGCCACCTCCTCCCATGCCCCCTTGGCGAGGTGTGGTGGTCTTCTCTTCCCATCTAAGGGGACAAGGGTATCCCTCCTGGTAGCCACTTCCTCCAGGAGGATGGTGAGACACTCATCAGAGAAGCGGGGACCCGAGTACCCACCCGACCTGCCCTCCTGCCTGCCATGTCGAGCCGCACTGGTGTCTATCGTGCTGGTTCAGAGAGTGTCCTCCGTGCCAGCCTTCCAGGGCCTGCCTGGTCCGCTTTTAAACCAGGCACCGGGTCACCATTGGGCCTGGCGGCCGACAGGCCCCTGGCCCCGCTTGGCCCTTCCCGACCAGTGCAGAGATGCATTTCATGCTGGGTGGGTCTTAATTAGCCCGCTCGTGTGAAATCTCGGTCGGGGCTAGATCGTGGGCAGCGGTCCATTTCATAGCCGCTCCCAGGCCCGCCTGCCATGCCCACCTGATGAAGGGAAAATACTGTCCAATGACATTTATCTAACTCCTTTTATAACCTCAGAAGGTCCCAAAGCGCTTCCCAGCCCCTGAAGTACTTCTGCAGCGTGTAGCCACTGTTGAAACGCAGGAAACATGGCAGCCAATTAGTGCCCAGCAAAGTCCAGAAAATAGCAAAATGATATTGATCAGTTAGTCTATTTTACTGATGTTATTAAGGGATAAATAAGGGGCAAGACAGCAGGGAAGAACCCCACGCGCTCCTTCAAATGCACTATTGGGATCTTTTGCAACCACACAACAGGACAATTGAGAATTCAGTTTAATGTTCCATAGCAAAGGCAGATTCTCTGACAACACTGAACTTCCTCAACACTGCACTAGAGTGTCAGCCCAGATTTTGTGCTGAGATTGGTGCAGTGGAGGTGAAGCATGGTGTCAAGGCAGTGGAAGCAACTGCAGTGTAGAAGATGGCAGGAAAGTTGAGAATTATAAGGGGGGACAGTAAGTCATGGTCGCAGTCACAAAGGGCAATTTTGAACAAAGTGGCTTTAGTGCTGAACCTGAATTAGGGGTAATGAAACCAAGAGTTTTGTAAGAGGTAATTATGTAGCCGGATGGCAATGTTACATAAAATGTCAGACGTGGGATGGTAATTTGGGAAAAGGGAGACTTTTAGAATACATTTTTCAAGAAGGGAATGAACATGGTGTGTTTTTAAATGCTAGGAACATGGCCATAAGATGAGGAGAATTTGATAATTTTGACAAGCGTAAGGGCAAGGAAATAGGGTGGATAGAAAAAGACTATAGAATGCAAAACTGGCTGTATTGTTTAAAACAAGAGGAATCTTATCAACCAAAGATTGTGTCAATTTATAACAACTTAATTATTCCACATAATGGATGAACTGAAAGAAAAAAATACTGCACACATAGCCTAATTTCCAAGAATCCAGGGCTTGCCTGAAACAAAATCAATGAGAGTGGCGAGAATTTTTACAACCTTAGAGATTATAAAATAGCAACGTTTTAAAGCTCCCTTACCAGAAAGTCAATAAGAAGGAATAAAATATAGAGTTACGGAAAAAAATGGACAACTTATTAGCACTTAACAATCAATGTAGGATTGAGCATAGCAACATAGCAATAGCTAAGGTTGAATACAGTCTCATATATTTCCTCTCCTCTCTCTCAAATATCGAAGATTTAATGGGGGTGAAATTGGTCTACAGTTGTCGCTCGATACATGCTGATAATGAAGTGGCAGCCATTTTTACACCATGTGTGGCTTTTGTTTCCATTGGTGTAAAGCGGGCTCATTATCATCATGTTCTGAGATAGCAAGGCCACTGGAACAATCATCTAATACATTAACTTTCACATCCTCAAAAGGGAATACAATAGATTTTTGGAGGTAGAGTTTAAGACACTGAGCATTAAGATAATGGCCCAGAGTTTGTGGTCAGCAGTGGAGCAAGGGTGTTCACTGCTGACCTTGAAGTCAGCCTTATTGAGAGATTTAACATTCTCAGTGATGATCACTTTAACTCTTTCACCTTTCAGTTCGAATTAAACTGATTGCAATGTTCTTTACTGGCCATTCCTAATGTGGAGCTGCAATGATGTTGTCGAACTGTCCAAGCAGTCAGTCACATTAAAGGATTTTCACAAACACCCAACCAATAAAGTAAAAGCACTAAAATAAAATCACTTAAAAAAATGTAAATATTGCCAATTAAAGATTGGGCCATAACCATGAAGTCAGGGTAGAATCTGAAAATTGAATAGAATCTGAATCTGAATATTGGCCTGTAGCTTGCTCGTTCCCCAGCGTCGGCTTTGGGCGAGGGTACACGAAAGATGCGCTGGGGAATCCCTCTGGGAAACTCCCAGGTAAGGGTTTGCATGGAAATGTCCCAGAAGTGCCCCCTTCCTCTGGACAATGGCCCTGTGCTGGGAACCATCTGAAAATGCGATTAAAATCAGAAACAATGGATGGTTCCAGCAGGGTTACACCAATAGTTACTCAGAAAAAGTTAGAAGAATTAAAACCTCTTCTAAGTTCCGAGCAACCATTGTAAAGACCCAGACTGACCCCACGGGACTCCCCCGCATTCCCCCCCCACCACCGATCACCTACAGCTCCCACTTCAGATCGCCCAACGCCCCCACCCAACCTTGGACCCTCCAACCACCCCCACCTGATCTCAAACCACCTCCTCCCCAGCCTCAGACCCTCCTCAACCTCGGACCACCCCCGAATCCCCCACCCCAAGCTCAGACCCCTCAAACACCACCCGACCTCAGTTCCACCCCCCCCCCACAAAGAACCCTACAATCTCAGAGCCCCCCCCAACCTCAGACCCCCTCCAACATCCCCAACAACCTTGGACCTCACCCTAACATCTCCTCACCCAGGCCTCGGACTATCCCATGACCCCACGACCTCGGACACCACCAACCCCCCCCGATCTCCAACCCCCTGACCTCAGACCACCCCCCAACCTCTAAACCCCACCTATCCCCAGACATCCGAACTCCTCCCCGGACTTCCGACCACCCTCCCACCCCTGCCACCACTGGCAGCCAACCGACACCCCCACCCTCTGGACCACCTCCCACCTCCTCAGACCACCCCCCACACCCCAGACCAATCCCTAACCCTCCAGACCACCCCCCACACTCCCGACCACCCTCCCCAGACCGCCTCCACCACCCACCCAGACCACCCAAGCCCCCAACCCCCAACTACTCCCCAACTCCCAGACCAACCTGCCGGACATCCCCAACCACCCCCAATCCCCACATCCTATCCACTTTAGACACTTTCGTTGGCTTGTCAATTTCCCTAGTCCTTTAAACTTACCTGTTTTACAGCAGCTAGTGCTGTAAAGAAGGGGGCGTGGCCTCCTTGAATACGCTGGATCTAGACTTCGTTGGGGCCTGCGAGGATTCTTTCAATGCAGGCCCCAAGCAGCTCCGGTGAACGGAAGTGTCAACGTTATTTACAAGACCAGGTATTTCTTCTAATTGCTGCGGACCAGCACTTTCTGACGCTAGTTGGAGGTTGCGGCCCATTATTTTCCAAAAACAATTATCAAAATAAGTTATTTAAGATTCGACCAATTATTCAAACGGAGTCCATGAAAATAGCAATGTTATTTTCAGAGTCAGTTCTGTTGTCCGGTAATCGTTGTTTCTCACGTCGCCATTAAAAACCCAATTCCATTTGAATGAACAAATTGTGACATTTTATGGGGTTCCGAACTACAATCTGGGAATGGAAAAGTTGAAATTCTCCCTGATTTCAATCAGCTGCGGGGTTGTCACAGTGCAGACTGTGGCAGAGCACTGAGTGACAGACCATAACCTCAATGTTTCCAAGCTAATTTGCGCATGCTCAACATCCTGAAGTTGCAGTAAGTTTCAGAGGGGCAAAGCCGGCAAACGCTGACAATTTGCCGTCAATCCACCTGCCCCCATGATGATAGTGAAGGGAACAAAAACCCCAAAAGTTGGACCATTATCTATTGGAATTAGTTTCATGTGAAGACAGGAACTTATTAATTGCCATACCTAATTTCCTAGCATAGCAACCTCGCTGAATTCCATGACATGGTGCTCCTTTGATCCCATACTCAGTCTCTAGGACTACTTACTGCTCCTTACCAGTGAGGGTGGATAGAAAGGAACATTGAAGCCATGTAGTGAGCCTGAGGCCTAGTGGTAACATTTCCACTTCTGAGTCACAAGGTGCAGGGTTTAGTCCAAATGAAAGGAGATTGGAACTCTAGGTTGAAATCCAGCATGATACTCACATCCGGTAGACATGGGTGGCCTGTGCTCTTGCCATATTGATTGTGGGAGCCCACAAAGTTGCCCCACCATATGAGGCCAACTTCCCTATTGACTGATATATGGATGGTTATTGGCCATGCATTGTCTGTCAGCCGGCAAATACTTTGTGTATCTTTGCATTCTTCGCTTGGAGAACTTGTTTTGCAGGCTGGTTATGAATATTAATGATTTTCTCTGTTTGTTATGTTTTAATGACCTCGCAGCCACAGCGAGGAGTTTTCTTAAACGTTCCAGGAGGCCACATCATTGACCTAGCTAGAAAAGTGGAAACTTGCTGCTATCCAGATGTGGTGACACGGAGCAATCAAAGAAAATCTTCCCCCCCATACTGTTTAATGGATATGTAGTTAGAGATAATCTAAAAACTGTTTTAATGTACTTTCCTTTAATTTCAAAGCACAGGACTTACAGAGTTTAATGGAAGCTGCAGAAAACTAAAAACAAAGAATCCTGTGGAATTGGATTTTCACTGATTTGATGGCCCAGCTGAGATTGTGAATTCAGAACATAATTGCAGGAGCATCCTCACCCAGTTCATTGCATTACCAAGCTACCAAAGGCTTTTATTTAATACATTGTTATAGATACTAAAGGAGGTGAAGCTACAAATATCAACTGAAATAATGATGCTTGTCTGAATGCTTCATTTGCAATTCATACAGCTCACTACACATTCGTGCTTTGGGGCTAGCTCATGGTCACATTATAATCTTATTTAATGAATTGAGTAGAGGTGCTGACATAGGTTTCTTCAAGTCTTTTCCCGATGTTCAAAATACAGTGCCTAGGATTGCTCGAAAGTCACATCAACTAAGCCACTAAAGACTTCCTCTACAACAAGGAATCAGATTAATTCTGCAGAAAAACTTGCCAGTATTTTTTATTTAAATCAGAGAATGCAATGAAATGGGCTTTTATTCCAAAAGTTTGAAGTTTTGACCCAGTCCCTTAGAGTTCGAACAAACTTTAAAATTCAAGTTATAGACCACAAACTTTATTGTGGATGGTGGAGGGTAAGATTAAAAGTCAGACCTTTCATTTACTGCTATTAAGTAACTGCCAAACGCCTGATTGGTGGATAATAATAACCTGCCTTTCAATGTGGCAAGTGAATAAGGCAAAGACTTTTCTTCTGGGTCGGGTGTGCTGAGATGGGGGAATTCCTGGCTCTGTGAACCCGACCTTTAAAAACGGTCACCCACAGGAAGGATTTTCATTCCAGGGGAGTGGGTGGATTGGAAGTCAGGAATGCCGCCCCTGGAATGATTGCAGAGGCTGCCGGCCTGAATGTGGGCTAGGTGGAAGGCCTGTGTCTGTGCTCTGGCACTGTGCTGAATTAAGTTCAGTTCAGTTCAGTGCCTGTACTGAACAAGTCCAGTGCAAAAACTGAACTAGACCAGCCATGTAAATGCTGTGGCTACAAGAGAACATCAGAGGCTAGGAATCCTGCGACGAGTAACTCACTTCCTGACTCCCCAAAGCCTGTCCACCATCTACAAAGCACAAGTCAGGAGTGTGATGGAATATTCCCCACTTGCCTGGACGATTGCAGCTCCACAACGCTCAAGAAGCTTGACACCATCCAGGACAAAGCAGCCCACTTGATTGGCACCACATCCGCAAACATTCACTCCCACCACCACCAACGCACAGTAGCAGCAGTGTGTACCATCTACAAGATGCACTGCAGAAATTCACCAAGGCTCCTTTGACAGCACTTTCCAAGCCAATGACCAGTACCAACTAGAAGGACAAAGGCAGCAGATAGGTGGGAACACCACCAGCTGGAAGTTCCCCTCCAAATCACTCACCATCCTGACTTGGAAATATATCGCCGTTCCTTCACTGTTGCTAGGTCAAAATCCTGGAACTCCCTTCCTAACGGCACTGTAGGTGTACTTACACTACATGGACTGCAGCGGTTCAAGAAGGCAGCTCAAGGAAAACTAGGGATGGGCAATAAATGCTGGCCCAGCCAGCGAAGCCCTCATCCCGTGAATGAATAAAAATAAATAAATAAAGGATAAAACAAACAACAACCCTCCAGCCTTCACCCCTCACCCCCTACACACTCCCCATGCCCAACTTATGCTGCCTCATGTTTCCAACCATCCCCCATGACCCTTCACACCCCTATCCCAACCCATTACCCTCTATCTATCCCCAATGGCCCCTCATACCCACTATCCCCACCACCACCCATGGCCCTTTATAGCCCCTGTGCCAACTTAGTTGCAGTTCATGCCAATCTATACCCCCCAACCACCACCCTTTGCCTTTACTATGTCCATGCGAACTCACCTAGTATCCTCTGATAGATCCTTGACAGCTTTGATAATTCTTTGATGGCTTTACAGATCCAATGAGTTTATGCACTTGTCATGCAAAATCGTGTTTACTTTTAACAATCCCAAAGGTTTCCTTACCACTCCCAACTCATGCCTTACCTCTCCTAATGGATGTCTTACTTCTTCCAAAGGTGTCCTGTGTCCAGATCCAAAGGGTTACCCTACCTCTCCAAAGGGGTACGGTGGCTGTCTAAATGAATCCACCAAGTTCAGAACTCCTCTTACCTGATCTAATCTGAACAATCCAGGTGTCATACCCCTTGCCTTCCAAAATCCCAGTTCAGCGAAGACAGCTGGTGATTTAAATGGACAGCTGCCACCACAAACTGTGCATGCATGAACTTGGCCCAACTGCACTACCACCCCCACGAAAATGTATTGTGCCATCTTTGGGGCCAGACTTAGAATTTCTGGCCTTTTCCAGTTTGAAGTGAGTTTGAATGATAGCTCTATAAGATTGTTATAAGAGGTTGTTTTTAACAAGCATTTCATAGACATGGCCCCTGAGATTGGCCCATAGAGGATGCTGGGTGTTGTTATGGAAGATACCTGGGGGAGCATGTCGAAGGCAGGGAGATATGAGGTTGCGTGGAGGGTGCATGGGAAGTATGAGGGGGCACAGAGGGCTGCATGAGAAGCCTAAGGGAGCATGCAGGGGGCATGGGGAATATAGAGTTATAGAGGTCTACAGCACAGAAAAAGGCCCTTCGGCCCATTGAGTTTGTGCCGGTCAAACAAGTACCTAACTATTCTAATCCCATTTTCCAGCACTAGGCCCACAGCCTTGTATGCGGCATCGCAAGTGCACATCCAAATACTTCTTAGATGTTATGAGGGTTTCTGCCTCTACCACCCTTTCAGGCAGTGAGTTCCAGACTCTCACCACCCTCTGGGTGAAAAAATTCTTCCTCACATCTCCTCTAAACCTCCTGCCCCTTACCTTAAATCTATGCCCCCTGGTTATTGATCCCTCCACCAAGGGGAAAAGTTCCTTCCTGTCTACCCTATCTATGCCCCTCATAAATTTATCCACCGCAATCATGTCCCCACTCAACCTCCTCTGCTCTAGGGAAAATAACCCCAGTCTATCCAATCTCTCCTCATAACTAAAACTCTCCAGCCCAGGCAACATCCTGGTAAATCTCCTCTGCAATCTCTCTCGTACAATCACATCTTTCCTATAATGCGGATTCCAGAACTGCACACAATACTCTAGCTGTAGCCTAACCAGCGTTTTATACAGTTCCAGCATAATGTCCCTGCTCTTATATTCTATGCCTTGGCTAATAAAGGCAAGTATCCCATATGCCTTCTTAACCACCTTATCTACCTGTCCCGCTACCTTAAGGGACCGGCGGACATACACACCAAGGTCCCTCTGATCCTCGGTACTTCCCAGGGTCCTACCATTCATCGTGTATTCCCATGCCTTGTTTGTCCTGTCCTAGTGCATCACCTCACACTTATCACTAACTGATAATACTCACACTGATCATATTTAAATATGAGGAGACATGGACGGGCATGGGGATATGATGGGGCATGGGGGTGGATCAGGGGTGAGGATTGTAAAGGTGAGCTTTAGGGGGCTTAAAGTGAGGTTAGGGGCTGGGAGCTATCCCTGAGACCCTAGGTGTGCCTTCTAACCTGGCCACCCCTTCACTCCTTTCTCTCTCCTCCCATACTACATCGTAGCTTGCAAAACCCAACCCCTCCCCACCCACATCTCTTAGAGACAACAATATTGTAGGAATGGGGCTAGGAAGTGGGCTTCAGTTTCAGAGGTTGGGAATGGACTCAACTCATGATTCCCCAGCCTGAGTCAAACATCCAGGCCTGTTCATCCAAACGTGAGGGATGGTATTTGCTCTTAGATTTCGCAGTCAAGATAACAAGCAAGAGATGTTAAAAGTGACTGGCATAATGCATGCTAATATAATGTAAAATATAACACTCTGTACTCTGTGATTACTAACAAAGAATTAAATGGCCTTTGTCATCTTAAATCGTTTGATGTGCAATGGGAGTTTCCATCAATAAGTCAATACAGCTTCAATGGATTTAAGGAAGCAAAACACAGTTAGATTGAGGACCTGGTTATCTTATTACCTGATATGAAATAAAGGAAAAAAAGAAACCAGATGATCACCCATTTGAAGCTGGAATGCAGATTTACAAAGGCAAGAGTTAAAATTGCTGCCCACAAAATCTAATATGTTTTGTAACTTTGGTTCTAGCTTTGGTTTTGGCACACGTACATGGCACTTAGGTCACAACAGAAATAAATGTCAAAAAGGTGATTTATCCTTGTCCAGACACATCAGCAAACAATTGAGAGCTTTCTGGCAATTTTCAGTAGGCCTAGTCTTAAAGAGATGAGTTCTGCTGATACCTGTATTTTGGGCTTTCTGTAGTTTGAGATTAAGATTTGTCCTAATTATCCATTATTCTTATATTGGTTGATCATAATCTTGGATACTCTTTTGGATGTCATGATATATCTGTTCAAAATTTCCAATTTCTCTCTCTGTCTCTCTTAAAAGTGCTAGTCAAAAGAAATGGGAGAATTAATAATTCACTGGTTAAAAACAAGTTTCCTTCACAAAAATATTTTGATTATCAAATTGCTTATGGCAACATTTCCTTGACCTTGCTTTAAGAGACAGCCAATCAGGTATCATGGTTCCTTAAAAGCTGGAATATTATCTTTCAGCACACTGAACCACACTGCCAATGTTATTTGCAAGTGAGACAGATACGCAATTACTGAAAAGGATTTTTTCTATCATTTCATCCTTCACAGAGAGAAGGGCCATTAGGTAAAAAAAAATCACGTTGCTAGGTTTTCAGGTCAGGTACATGTATAAATTATATTGGCAGGTCTTGAAAAATGGATGATATCTTTCAGCATTACAATAGCTGTGCCTGAAAATTGAATGTTCTGACCCTCTGCTGATCACATTTAAATTGTGCTACTCTCATTGAAAATAAAGCAACCTGGCCTGGCTAGGATGGGCTGCTCCTTTCAACTTCATTATCATACCAAACATGGTTCAAAATGTGGGCAGCCTTTTATACTCAAGAACAATTGTTAATTTAAATATTTTTTAAAAAGCCTTGCTAAGCCTTCAGTTTTGCTGCTGCCTTTGTGTACTACGGGAATAGCTGCTGTTTAGCCTTCATCCTTCAAAATGATGGCGCAGCGTTACTGCATTAAAGGAAAACTTCAAGGCTGAAAGCAAGTCACATTTCTGAGTGAAGATCATGAAGCCGTAGGTCAGGAAGTGTCCATTTGCCACACAGCAGTTAACTGAACACATTACATGCACCCTGATCAAAAAATACCCATCTAGGTTTAAGCAATCAATTTTAAGACCTATAAATTAGAGAAGGAAGCAGCCAATAGTTTTACAGATAGAATTAACAATGGTAGTGCTGTAATAGTTTAGGATTGGTTACCTTAATGATTGAATAAACTTGTAATGAGTTTCAAATAACTAATACTAAATCATAAATCATTGAAACTTTCCAATATTTAAATAGAAGTGCTACTGGATATATTTATAGACATGGCTCAAAGGTGTCAAAAATTCACACCAAGATCTTTCTCATCCATCAACCCCATGTTCGCTGACACATTTTGTCTCCAGTTTGGCAATGCCTCAATTTTAAAATTCTCACCCTTGTTTTCAAATCTCTCTATGGCCTCACCCCTCCCTTTTTCTGTAATCTTCTCTAGCCCTAGATAGGTCTTGGCTGCAGGATACCCTGTGAAGGGTTCTCTCTCCACAATGGTGGTCCTGGCAGCTCTGATCCCTGCCGCCTCCATTAAGTGCCACCTGCTAACTCTGTTTCTCTCCCCATAGATGCTGTCTGAGTTGATGAATATTTCCAGCATTTTCTGTTTTTATTTACGACCCATGCCCATCATTATTTTGGGCTTGTTAAAGGCGTAAACATTGTATTGGAATTCCAGAACATCTGCTATTATCATTATACATATTTAAATAACATAGTTTGGCAAACCTATTTATTTTTACAGAAATGTGCACCTACAGATGTCCCAAAATAACCAGTAACAAAGTTAGAAATGAAGCTGCAGGTTAAATAGAGAACAGTGTTGAGTTATATTATGTAATGGACTAGAATAAAGTTTCGTAAAGGCAGTGCATTTGTCAGCCTTTCTTCTGTGAAAAAGACAATCATAGGAATAAATGCTGGAGGCTCCGTCATCTACACATTAACTTTGCCAATGTCTGTCAGTGAAAATTGATTTTTATCTGTGAGCAATTTCAGTGTTTAAATACACCTATTAGTTGAGCTGTCAATATCAGGGATCTGTTCGGAGTAACGTAGGTTACAAATCCATTTGAAGATATGAAACTGTGAGTACCTTTAATCAAAAATCATAGTTTGAATCAAAACAGAAAATGCTGGAAAAACTCAGCAGGCCTGACAGCATCTGTGGAGAGAGAAACAAAGCCAACGTTTCGAGTCCTTATGACTGTTCTTCAGAGCAAGCCTATGTAATGATGATTGGCTCTCCATGGCTCTGAAGAAGAGTCGTACCGACTCGAAACATTGACTGTTTCTCTCTCCACGGATGCTGTCAGACCTGCTGAGTTTCTCCAGCATTTTCTGTTTTTAATTCTGATTTCCAGCATCCACAGCATTTTGCTTTTATATTTTGAATCAAAATGGCTGACTGTCAGTTCTAAACAAAAAACCCACAAGTATGGGAACGAGGAACAAAAACAGAAAACACTGGTAAAACACAGCAGGTTCAACAGGATTTAAAGAGAAGAAAGAGATGTTAATGTTTAGCATAGAGAGCCAATTATCAAAGCTCAAGTTCGGCATTTTCCATGTTTATTTCATGACTCTCATTTCTACTTAGCTGATCTATCATTATTACTTGTTTACTTTTGCATGTTACAACACTAAAATATATTTAGGTAGAGAATCTGTAATGTGATGGGCCTCTGATAATCAACTTTATAATAACACACACCAGCCACATCTTGCTGTACATTATATAGGCTTGCAAAGTTTTTACACTGGTGTAATCCTTTACACAGAGACTGTGGGGTCAGCTTGCATTCTGCAAGCAGGGTGAATAGGCGATGGCCTGATCAATTTTGATGATCAAGTCACTGTTTAAACACAAGTGTTGAGTTGCCAGCATGTCTTCAGCACTGACAATCAGCTTACCAATATTCAATTAACAAGGGCGGCAGGCGATCATGGGGTGGGGTGATGCAGAGCGGAGAGCCTAGCAGTGGAGCATTCATGCTGGCAATTGAATTGTTAAAAGTACCTGCATGGAGCATTTTCTGAACAGCCTTGGCAGTTCCTTTATTGTTAGGCTGCTCTACATTGAGTTCCACTGAACGGGACACACATAGCATGTCCACCACTGTTTAGAACATATAGATTGACTCAGAGGTCTATGCATGTCATTGGATTCCAATTTGCGTAGATTACTGACTTTCCTGCCCAGTCCTGTGAGACTGGAGGGCGCCTAAATATGAGCCCTCTAGAAAATTGTATCAGGGCAACAAATCAGCATAGAGGTTTTTCTGCCTGTCACTTACTAATGGCCTGTTTACAGTGGAAAGTGGGATGATAGTGAGACAAAAATCACCTCACTGGATTTATGCTGCTCAGAATTGTTAAATTAATATTATGTACAGCCCTGTTCTTTCACCTTGTTACTTGACTGTCCTATCGTAGTTTTGTGTTTATTTCCAATTATAAATGCTGCTGAATACATCACTACTTTGGTATAAAGTAGTGTTGTGCAGCTGAGCTAATGCATTGTATAGAAACTATACCTGCATTTGATATATGTTTCTTAATAATGTTAGCTTAGTTTAGTAAGGCTAATTTACTGTATTATATGGAGGAACAGCACCTCACCTTCTGATTAGGCATTTTACAGCTTCCAGACTTAACATTGAGTTCAACAACTTCAGACCATGAACTTTCTCCTCTAACTTTACCCCCTTTTTTAAATTCATTTTTAAATTTATTTTTTTATTTTTGTTTTATTTAATTATCTTTTGATATATTTTTTAAATAATTTTTTAATTTTTTTATCCTTTTTCCCCAACCTTCCCCCTACCTCCACAGGGCCACCTGTCACTTGTTGCTATGCTTTATTTTCACAGAGCGCTGACCCTTGTTCTGCTATTAACACATTCTGCTATCTTAACTTAATGCCACTATCAGCACCTTCATTAGTCTTTAACGCTACCATTAACACTCCCCTTGACTTGTGTCCATGACATCCTTGTCAATCTCTCCTATGTTCTTGCCTACCCCGATGTTCTATTTTGCTTCACCTGCTCCACCCCTTCTTAAACAGTAAAATATCCATCACGTTTCTACTTCTCTTTAGCTCTGAAAAAGCGTCATACGGACTTGAAACATTAACTCTGTTTCCGTCTCCACAGATGCTGCCAAACCTGCTGAGTTTTTCCAGAATTTTCTGTTTTTATTTCAGATTTCCAACATCCACAGTATTTTGCTTTTATATTATTCTACCACACCTGTTCTGAAAAAAGATCACAGACCTGTAATGTTAATTCCATTTTTTTCTCTCCACAAATGCTGTCAGACCTGCTGAGTGTTTCCAGTAATTCTATTTTTATTGCACAGCCCCTCCCCCTCAAGGGCAAGGTCACACACAACTGGAGGTAGCAGCACCTCACCAGGCTACATACAGATGTAGGTAACTAGGAGGCTAAGCATACCTGTCTGACTCCTGCCATCTGCTGCTGTAGCCTGAATACAACGCGTGGGACTAATACATCACATTTTGTTGAGGTGGTAGTGAGTGCCAGCAATTTATGGTCTGCCTCCTGAAAATACATATACTTCAATACCCCCCACCTAGAAAAATGCCTTCATCAAGAGCTTATGGATATGAAGGACACTTCTTATCACTAAGCAGAACATCTTGGTGAGATAAAACAAGAAAAAGTACAAAAACGGGAAATCGATACTGAAATGTAAACCCTACAGTTAGGCAGCAGGTCCATAAAGCTCCCGAAAGGGAAAAGACAGACGAACACCTCGAGGGCAGATCTGGTTACTTCTAATAGGAACAAAATATTCCATTTATATTACACCATTAATGTAGAGAGACCTCCTAAACATGAAGCATGAGGAGAATTAAACACTAAGCCAAGGAAGGAGTGGTAAGGAAGGGTGGCCATATAAAGGGTCTGCACTTTAAATTTTAACCTGTCCTTTTTTTTCCATATGCTAATAGGCTTGCCAGTGTATTACCAGTGTACCTTGGCAATTTGCTGTTGCTAAGAACTCTGCATCCTTTCTGCTACCAGCACTGTGAGGGCCATTTCACATTCTTCTCTCCCGATTGCTGTCTTTTGTGTCTTTCCTGCCATTACAGATTGCTCCCCACTATATGTCATCACCTCCTCCTCCATTTCGTAGTTCTAGCACATGGAAAGAACATTCAAATCTGTCCCCTGAATAAGTTGTTTACCAGCTCATTATTGGCTTTAAGCTCCACAGGTTGCCTCTTCTACCTCCACTCATCGCATTCTGAAATCTGAGCATGTTGGTCTTGCGTCAGGAAACTAGCATGTCAACCCAGGAGGAGAGGTTTCAGTGATCGCCCACCTGCAAAACCTACCCTCTGCAACAATCCAAAGTACCACCCGACTACTCAGCATCTACACTATCAATCCCGCTAAGAAATATATATGTTTCAATGAGACCACCTCTCATTCTTCTAAACTCCAGAGATTATTGGCCTATTCTATTAACCCTTTCCACATAGGATAGCATTAATATCCCATGAATAAATCTAGTGAACCTCTATTTGCACTCCTCTAAGGTAAGTCTAGCCTTACTTAGATAAGGAGACCAATATGCACACAGTACTCCAGGTGTGGTCTCACTAAAGCCTTATATAATTGCAGCAATACTTCCTTACATTTATACTGTTAACCTATGAAATAAAGACTAACATACCATTTGCCTTCCTAATTTTACCTGTAACTTTTTGTGTACAAAGATACCCAAATCCCTCTGAATACTAGCATTTTCTAGTTCCTCACTTTAAAAAATTCTACTTTTCCTTTCTTCCTATTAAAATGGATAATTTTACATGTCCGCACATTGTACTCCATGGGCCACCTTCTTTCACAATCACTTACATCCTTCTCAAGTCTTTCTGTTCCACCTCACTTAGCATCATCAGACAACCTAAATGAGGGGACCAAGTGTAGTTTATCCAAGTCATTGATATAAATTGCAAGTTGCTGATGCTCAAGCACTGATCCATGTGGTACTTCACCGGTAGCATCCTGCTATCTTGAAAATGACCCTTGTTTTCCTATTCCCTGTTTTCTGTCCATTAACCATCCAATCCACGCAAATATATTATCCCTATGAAGTTGTGAACTTGAACTAATTTCCCACTAGTTTCACTGTCAAGATGAATGAAAAAGTTGATCCTTGTTCAATTGGTAGTAATTGACTGTTTAAATGGCGTACAATGTCATAATTATTGCTGAACAAACTCTCTGACTCTGAAAAAACTCATTTTATAAATGTGGAGCTTCATTCTCTTAGAAGAAAATTAATGTTGCAGAGTTTTTAAAAAACAATTTAAATAAAAGTTTGTTTTTTGATATTCAAATTTCTCCCTTAATCCCATGTGTATGTCCTAACCTTTAGTTTGCTTTCTGTACAATGATTGAAAGTGATATTTTCTACTTTTCCTACTTTTTACTTGCTGCACTGCTGTCAGTGTGAATCCTTCAATCTATTTAGTTGATCAGCCTGCCCGCTACAGGTTCCCTAGAAAGCAACAATTTCAAAGTAAAGACAAAATAGAAGAGATCTGTGCTCTGGAGACCACTAAAACTTTGTGGGCAACTTTTCTTGAGGTCAATGGGTGAGCAATATTCCTTCACCACTGGCCAGAAAATTTAGCCATGGTATGATTAAAGTGCATCTTATTCTACTTTGATCCACATTCCACTTTTGGAGCAATGCATGCTGCATATGTTCATGCAAAGTATTTTGCAACAATAATAGTTTGGCTCCAAAATATGTAATTTTTGTGACATTTTTGCTCTAATCTTAGGTTATAGAGGTTAAAGTGCAGAATAAATGGCTTCCTATTTCAGAATAGCAGATAGATGTTATTAACATGTTCCTGTAAAGCAAAGGATTGCTTGGTTTTGCATAAGTGTTGTTGATTGGTCTAAAATATAATCTCCCTCCAGGATCAGCAATCTGAGAATACTCTTCTACTCTCTGCCACATCACAAATTTATACCTGCTCTTTGTTAAGCTTTAAGCTACAGCTGCAATCAGTGCGCTGGTAAGGAGTCAATATCATAACAGCTCTAGCTAATCTCATACCTGGGCTCACACATTAATCTGGCTGGTGCCATTCACCAGACTACAGCTCTGGAGCATCATTTCATATTTATTAAAATATGAGATGAGCAGTGGTTGTGAAGACTTCTGAATCCATTTCATAGCTTTCAAAAAGCTAGTGTTAAAATTGCAGCTGCCTTACCTTAGCAAAATCCATGAGGCATTGGCTGGAATTTTCTAGCGTGGTGCTCCAAACATATGCTGAGAACTGCATATCAAAAAACTGGGTACCCCCAGCCTAAGGTTTTCCAACCAATGGTCAGGTTTTTTTTATAATTTCCTGATATGTTTTCAGCTTGTAGCAGTGGCCAATCTCTGTGGCTTACATAGGATTACATCGGAAAAATAGCACAGAAACAGGCCATCAGTCTGTGCTGATATTTATGCTCCAATCAAGCCTCCTCCAATCTTCCTCATCCAAATCTATCATTATAGCCGTCTAATCTTTTCTCCTTCATATGTTTGTCTAGCTTTCCTTTAAATGCATATATACAATTTGCATTGACCATGCTCTTTTGGTAGCAAGTTCCATATTCCCACCACTCTTTAGAATAAGAAATTTCTTCTAAATTCCCTACAGGATTTCTTGGTAACTATCTTATATTGATAGCCTATAGTTATGGTCTACCCATGTTATGCCCACATAGATATGCCTGAGAATTTATGAATAAATGGACATTTTATTTTCATTAAAGCAGCATGGAGAATGGGCAGTCTGTTGTAAAAATCTGAAGTCAAAGGGAATTCTCCTTGTCTGCAACTATACCTGAAACTGCCCAAGGCTAAAAGTAGCCTTTTTGTCTAAACAGGATATTAAAATGTAAACAACCTTTTAGAGCACTCCTAAGAGGACATTGGGCAGAATTTTACACTCCTCTGCAGGCGAGTTTGTAAGCAAGGGTTGGCCGTAAAATTTCTCAGACGGCCTTCCTACCGGGTTCCAGCCCACCCCAGCCTCTCCACAATTTTACGTTGGGACGGGTGAGGCCTAGGATGGTGCACCCACCCTTGTCTCAGTTGAGGCCCTTAAGTGGCCAGTTATTAACCACTTAAGGGCCATTTCTCACCCAGCCTCAATTTTCAGGCTGGCAGGAGTTCAGAGGCAGGGTTGAAGCCCGAAAATTAATCCTGTTCAGTCCTCGGGCAGGAAGTGGGGGTGGTGGGGGTGGGGGAGTGGGGGGGGTGCGCCTCCATCAGCAGCCTCCTTTTAACATTGGATGCCCCGTCAAAAGGGTTACCCCAACCCCACTCTGTCCATAACCCCAGGTCTCACCTACCCTTCCTGACCTGAGATACCCAAAACTCACCTGGTCCTGGATTCCAGAGACTTCAGCTCTGGGACCTGTTTGCAGTCCAAGTCCTAGACATTGTGGCTTCTGGAGCTGCAGGGACTAGAGAGCTGCTGGCCAACAAGATTGACCTAAGAACAGCATAAGTGATGTCACAAATCAAAAAGAAACGGTTTGTGGATTTAATTATGATGTTTCATATATTCAACATTTTCAATCCAGTGAAATGAACAGTGTTCCTTCTGTAATGCCCAGGAGGAACAGTATATTACAAAAAGAAGCAAACAATTTTTTTGTCATGACTAGTTATGTCATATCCCTTTTGCTTGGCAATTTAACTAAGTGGAAAACTAATCATTCCGCACTTTAGTTCAGGTTTCTACAATAGTGGGGAAAAAATCTCAAGGTCATAAATGTTCTTTGACCAAGATCACATCATTATGTTTACTTAATGGTGTAATCAGTTTCCACATCACCTAGGTAAGTGGAGTTTTATTTTATGCCCCAAGTTTGAAGGAACTCAATTGTGAAGAACCTTTACAGAAAGAGACTAACTTCACATCTAGACATGTCTCTGGAAAGTCATTAAAATGCAAATGGCCTTCCCATGTGTTGGTGACCACCCTCTCAAATTCAATTGAAGAGACTTCAAATAATAATGGCTTTTAGACTTGCTGCCCCCATGAAAATGGGATTTCAAATAAAGACATTCAGGAGGCTAATCGTAGCTGGAATGTTGATGGGATATCAAATGTTCCCCATTATTTTAAAATACATCTGCCATCAACCCCTTGCATGGACAGTGGAATACACTGATGCTGTCATCACATGATTGAAACTGGTTAGAGATAGCCATTATTAATACAAAGGGCAGCCCAGTGAGTCAATCTGGAATATAAGGACAGGAGGGAAGCCACCTGTTTCCCAGCACAAGTTTGGACCCTGCCTCAAAGAGAAAGTCACCTAAGGCAGTGAAGTGGGGCTAATGCATTTTACCTGCAAGATTATACTTCTTATATATACTACAGGAGCATGATCAAACCTTTGACTGAAAAGCCAGAAACTTTCAACCTCCATTGTCCTCCGGGATCCAAGAGAAAATTCTTCAGGCCTACAGTGTTTTCACCCACCAGCCTTAAGGACTGTTTAAAGAAACAACCTGTTTCTTTTACCATTTAAGTAATTTAAGTGCATATTCCACCTTTGGAAATCATCTTTTCTTGTGTGTGCATATCTAGTATGCATGAGGCATGAATGTTCATTGCAATTGCATTTTGGCTGTTGTGAGAAATAAATCTTTTATAAATTATCTTTTTTTGATTTAAACTGTTTTGATAGCCTGTTTTGTGTCTGTTCTTTAAAATCACAGTACTCAAGGGCTTCAAACACTCTTCAAAAATACATATTGTTGTAGCTAGGCGAGAGGTAAGAACAGGAGAAAATTATCACAGTTCTCTCCCCATCTGTAACATTGCCAATTATTTTTACTAAGGTACATCTAATGATTATCTTCCTAAAGTATACACTAAGTTCAGTTGAAGTACATACAGGTGTTGAAATACTGAGGTCTTTTCAAACACTGGTTTAGCAACTGTTCCACTAATTCAATAAACTCTAGCAATATTTAAATATTTACTTTAATGGATTTAAACAGTCTCAATCTCTATCTATGGGCTGCATTTTACATGCCCCATGCTGGGCATGTTTCCCACGGGGAATTTATGATGAAGAAAATCAGCAGCCCACCCGCCCTATTTAGATGAACAATTAAGGGTCAATTCAGATTGTTATCAAGCCAATCGATGCTGATGATATGCTGCCCACAGCGTGGGCAGCGGGGTGGGAGTTGGAAGAACGCTGATTTTTAAACTGAAATGTTTAAAGTGGGGGGAAGCAAGGGGAGGGTTGCTCTTCAGGGGCTACCCTTTGCCGATCACAGGGTGGCCTCCCTTAGACTGAACCCCCACTTCTTTCCTACCTGCCCCAACCCTTAAACCCACACCCTTACCCCTCACTGCCCCTCTCCTTAACCCTCCCAGCCCAAGAACCCAAAACTACCTGCTCCAGGGATCAAAAGTCTTGGGGTTCCATCTTCACTAGCCCCACCAGCTGCCACTAATGCTTCCCCTATGCCAACCTCTGCAGAGACTGTATTTGTTTTATCCTTTGTTTTGTGTGTGTGTGTGTGTGTGCATTTAAAAACGGCATAGTTACACTTCTGGATTATAAATTGTATGTTAATCAGTTCTTGCTACTTTTTTAAAAAAGAAATTTTGTTTCAAAATAATTCAATAGTTTTGAGTATTGAAAGAAGCCTGGTTAAAGTATCTTTTATTCTGGGCCTAACAATAGCAAACATAAACATTTTGCTGAGTGCATTAACATTTATACTTATGGTGCGACCTGTGAAGTATTGAGAGTAGAGAAACTATGCACTCCTCCCATCCCGCTTGTAACAGGAGTGGGAATAATAAATGGTTGGTCTATCTAAGTGTGATTATATTTCCCTCAATTTTTCCCCTATGAATCTTATAACAATGTATTTCTCCCCCAAAAGACTTGTTCAGCAAGGGTGGGATTTTTTGAATCAAATTCACCTCAATATCTGCCGAACTGATGACATATGACTGGCTGACGGAAGGTGAACTACTGCAGCAGAGGACTAGGCACATCAATGTTTATATCCTTGTCTATGCCAATGAAACATTCTTCTTAATTCATTGTTACATAATTAACAGTGAACAGTGTTTCTTTTTTGTGCTTTTATAGTGAGAGGCAGGAATTTTTAAGGATTTCTGACAATGGAATACGTGAATATCCATTCATGCTATGAATGGTCAATTGTGTAATTTGTAATTTTATTTTGATTTTAATTTGTAATTTTAATTTGATTTCTCCTACCCAGAGAACAAAATATTTCCATCGGGATCATATTTTCAGCAGGATCTGGCAACAAAGCAGCGAAGAGTACATTGGAAGGAACAATGTATTAGAAAAATACATTGGCTAATAGAGACAACTTCATTATAAATTACAGGGTACAAATAATGATCAGTGATACACAAGTCAGTTATAAAATAATTCATATAGGTTTCTTGTAATGAAGCACGAACCTACTTTAAAGAAGCAGACTCCTATTCATATCCAAATATTGTACATCACCAAGACTGGTTCGATATTACCACTACAGACCAAGCTAGCTGAGTCCTAAAGAACATAGCGTCTTGACTAGGTCTGAGGCAGAAGGTGAGGGAACTAACAAGAGGGAAAAACATACTTGACCTCATTCTCACCAACCTACCTTCTGCACATGTGTCTGTCCATGACGGTATCGGTAGGAGTGACCACCGTACAGTCCTCGTGGAGAAGAAGTCCAGCCTTCACGTTGAGGATACCCTCCATAGTGTTGTGTGGCACTACCACCATGCTAATTGGGAGAGATTTCAACCAGGCTGGGCAACCATGAGGCACTGTGGGCCATCAGCAGCAGCAGAATTGCACTCGAACACAATCTGTTACCTCATGGCCCGGTATATCCCTCACTCTGGTTCAATGAAGAGTGCAGGAGGACATGCCAGGAGCAGCACCAGGCAGACCTAAGAATGAGGTATCAGCCTGGTGAAGCTGCAACACAGGACTACGTGCGTGCCAAACAGCAAGTGATAGGCAGAGCTAAGTGATTCCACAACCAATGGATCAGATCTAAGCTCTGCCACATCTAGTCATGAATGGTGGTGGACAATTAAACAACTCACTGGAAGAAGAGACTCCACAAATATTACCACTTTCAATCATGGAGGAGCCCAGCACATCAGCGCAAAAGATAAGACTGAAACATGTGCAAAATTCTTCAGCCAGGAGTGCTGAGTGTGTGATTCATCTCAGTCTCCTCTGGAGGGATCCAGCATCACATTTGCCAGTCTTCAGTAAATTCAATTCACTCCACGTGAGATCAACGAATGGCTGAAGGCACTGTATACTGCAAAGGCTACGGGCCCTGACAATATACCGGCAATAGTACTAAGGACATGTGCTTCAGAACTTGCTGCACTCCTAGCTAACTGTTCCAGTACATCTACAACACTGGCATCTACCGGCAATGTGGAAAATTGCCCAGGTGTGTCCTGTACACAAAAAGCAGGACAAATCCAACCTGGCCAATTATTGCCCCAACTACTCTCTACTCTCGATCATCAGTAAAATGATGGAAGGGGTCATCAACAGTGTTATCAATCGGCACTTGTTTAGCAATAACCTGCTCACTTGACCCTCAGTTTTGAGTTCTGCCAGGGACACTCGGCTTCTGACCTCATTACAGCCTTGGTTCAAACGTGGACAAAACAGCTGAACTCCAGAGGTGAGGTGAGAGTGACTGCCTTTGATATCAAGACAGCATTTGACGAGTGTGGCATCAAGGACCCCTAGCAAAACTGGAGTCAATGGGAATCAGGTGGAAAACTCTCCGCTGGTTGGAGTCATACCTAGCACAAAGGAGCTATTGAAGTTACAAGTTACTTCCCAGAAATTGAGGGTAACCTAGACACAGTGACTAGAGTGTGAAGAGGTAGAGGGGTAAGTCGGTGGGTTCAGAGCATTCCAAAGAAAATCGAAATGTGACACAGCAGCAAAGAAGGTAAGCAATTGATTGCATGGTGAGCATTTCACCTTTTTCTCTTTTCTAAACTAGGGAATTTTTATTGGGATAATGATAATGTTAATTGATATAATAAGAATATAGTCACAAGCCATACTAGTGTCATTAATTAATTAAAATTTAATTAATAAAATAACTAATTAGTTAATTAAAACAAAATAAGGATGGCAGGGCAGGTGATGTTTTGTAATTGTAGCATGTGAGATGCTGAGTGATCCATGGCAACCACACCTGTAGTAAATGCCTGCAGCTTGAGGGCCTACAGTGGGCAGCCACCTCCTCTGAGATTCTGATTCAACATGGGGCCCATGTGACACTGTCAAAATTGCATTGCCCTTGGAAATTCAGCACTAATTATCATTTAACAACCTCAATTGGCTTACTGCTGCTGCTGGGCAGGCTGCCGTCATTCCACAGAAGCACCTGGGGAAAAGTGAGAGGAAGCAGGAACACGTTGGGGAACTGGCGCAGCATATTTTTCTCTGATTTTGCTCACTCCCACACCTCCAAACCCAACTTCAAAGGCCTGGTGAGATGCCCCCCTTCAATTTGATTGGTTAAGAAGATACACAGTTGCTTGCCCTGTTCCCTCAGATCTGACAAACCCTGTAGAGAGTGGTGCACCATTTCCCCCTCTCACACCCAGAAACTTGTCATGTGAAATATCATCACAATTAAACAGGCAAGGGCAAGTCTAACGAACAGCAGGCATGTTTGTTGCCTTGCCACAGTTGTTGCTGGGCCACCATCTTTACATTTTGAAAGAATGCAGGCAGTTGAGCTTGAACAACGTTTTGTTACCTGATTTATAGAAGACAGTTGCTTCCAATTATTTTCTTCACACACAAACATATTTGCAACCTAATAGCTTTTTTGATGCAAGCACTGCTTAACGACATGGCACACAATTCAGTATTCAAACCACCTGCAGAGCAGTCATTATAAGGCTGTGGTTCTTTTAATCTTATCAGAATCAGTTCCACAATTAAAGTTAGAAATATATTAGTCAAACAGCGAACAAAAAGTGATCTCTTATTCAAACATAAATGAAAGCAAATTAGTAGAGTTTGAAATATGTAATAAGTAAACTCTGATTTAAATATCTAAGGCTATACATGTTGCAGTTATAGCTGAACTTCCCTAAATAAAAAGTATTTTGTTACTATTGAATTTTAGTAAATGTCAGAAGATTACTTTGATCAAAATATAATGCTCCTGGTGATTGTTGGTATGTCAGCAAGAACTATCTTCTCCTTCATGCCAGTGCATTCCCAGCCTAATTTGTAGGCTGCAAGTAGGTTTGTGCACATTCAGATGTTTGATAAGGCAACTAAACACAACATAGCTCAAGACTCTGATTGATTGGCGTTGCAATGTCTAAATTTCATTGTCTGAACTTACTTCAGTTTCTTTTTCTCATCATGTCTGCAGAAACAGTGGAAGTTCTAACTCTCGCTGGATCGATGTTTTAATGCATGTGAAGCTAGCTAAGTAAATGAGGAAGAAAGGAACATACTGATAGTGGTAGATGATGTAGAGTGCGAGGAAGATTGTGTGGAGCGTAACCAGTAGCAGCGGCCAGCTGGACAAATGTCTGTCTCAATACTGTAAATTCTCTGCAATTCTATCTAATATTGCATCAGTCTGCTTTTAACAAAATTTGGCAATGTTAGCAATGGAGGCAGGTGGATGCCAAGGCAACCAAGTTAGAAGGCCCTCCCCTGTTCACTGGGACATCGGCTCCACTCTGTAGATAAGTTTGAGGCCTCCTAACCCTCAACCCCTACTTCCCTCACCCACACCTTGCAAAGGAATAAGGATCAAATAATATGGGCTAGGATTTTCCCGTCGGCGATTTGGGGGTGGGGCCCGCTCACTGACGGGAAAATGACGCAGGATGACGTCGGGAGGCCAGGCCAGAAGCCCCAGCGGCTCCTGATTATACATGAAACTTCATCCACTGGCGGGATGAGGTTTCACGTCCGTTTTTAAAAAGTTTGATAAAGTTTATGTGTTTCTTATTAACATGTCCCATCTCGTGTGACATTGTCACATGAGGGGGACATGTTAATAATTCTAATATTTTTCTATTTTTGGAGTTTTTTTACCTGTCAGTAATCTCCCTAAGACAGCACTTGGTCTCAGAGAGCAGTGCGCTCTTTCACGCGCATGCGCGAAAGAGCGCACTTTGACAGATGGGGAATCCCTCCCCCTCATAGTGCTTCCTGTCGGGCAGGCCACTGGGCGGGCATTAATTGGCCCACCCACTCAAAATGGCGGCGGGCCCCGTTTCGACAGCGCAGTTCGGCTGCCCGCCTGCCGTCAAGGTGGTGGGGCTCGCCTGCCCATCAAGGGCAAAATTCAGCCCATGGAATTAACACAGGAATATTAGGTTAAAAGTTACTTTGGGTAAACTCACAGTTAAACATATTTTAACAAGAGTCAAAACTGCTTACAAACACAGTATGGTTAACTCCCTTCACAACAATGTGAGTTCACTGGTAAGATACACACACATCTAAATAACGTATTCTATGGTTCTTGCCAGTACATTAGCACAAATAATGCCACCCCTGATAAGTAAATCCGCAATCAGTTTAAAAAATGCTGGGCCTCAAATCTTATTATCTTGCTGGACACTGTTCCTTGACCAAATAACATTGACCAACATGATTGTTACATAAAGTCCAGTTTTCATGAAAAAGTTCAAAATAACATTTCCTAGAAATTGAACTGGCACCCTCATGATAATAGACGGTTCATTCATCAAATATAGGATACTAATTAGGGGTGGTCTATTATTGATCAAAGGAACATCTTCCATGTAACCATTAATTATACAACCCCAAAATTCATTACAAATATCTCAACCCAAACTCGAATCTCCAGATTCATTCGATTCTTGTTGTTCAGTCTGGCTCTGAACCTAGTACATCTCACATACTTGGGGATTTAGGTCATATTACTTCAATATTTGATGGATATCCTTACTTTCATTTAAAATGCTATATCTATAACAAGTAAAGTCTAAACCCAGAACTCTCTTGAATAAATAAGAACTAGCTTTCTTTTCCTTTGGGAATTTATCTAGGGGATGCGATTTGTACCTTCTGTATAACCACCACAATTGCTTGCTTTCTTAATATAACTAATTTGTCTGTGTTTAAAACTTTAATTGCATCATTTAGACTTCTGTATCAAAGTCTCACAAACCTCCACTCCAGTTCTGTTGTGGTGGGAGAATATTGACTGAGGATTTTCACCTGGACCCTTATAGTATCTAGGAAATTACAATCTATTCATTTGAAGGTTGAGAAGGGCTTATAACCCTGTTAAGTATCCGTGGGTCGAGCTCCCTCTAACTGAAGCTGAGGGGCATTAAACGGAAGGTACATCAGAACTTGAATAAACTTCAATTTATTTTAATATTTGTTCATGAGATGTGGGTGAGGTCAGCATTTATTGCCTACCCCTAATTGCCCATGACAAGGTGGTGGTGAGCTGCCTTTTTGAACCACTACAGTCCATGTGGTGTAGGTACACCCACAGTACTGTTAAGGAGGGAGTTCCAGGATTTTGACCCAGTGACAGTGAAGGAACAGCGATATATTTCCAAGTCAGGATGGTGAGTGACTTGAAGGGGAAATCACAGGTGGTGGTGTTCCCATGTGTCTGCTGCCCTATATGGTAGTGGTCGTGGATTTGTAAGGTGCTGAATGAGGAGCCTTGGCAAGTTCCTGCTGTGCATCTTGTAGATGGTACACACTGCTGCTACTGTACGTCAGTGGTGGAAAGGATGAATATTTGTGGATGGGTTGCCAATAAAGCGGGATGTTTTGTCCTGGATGGTGTTGAATTTCTTTAGTGTTGTTGGAGCTGCAGTCATTCAGGCAAGTGGGGAGTATTCCTGATATGTGCCAAGTAGATGGTGGACAGGCTTTGGGGAGTCAGGAGGTGAGTTGCTCACCTCAGGAGTCCTAGCCTCTGACCTGCTCCTGTAGCCACAGTATTTATATGGCTAGTCCAGTTCAGTTTCTGGTCAATGGTAACCCCCAGGATGTTGATAATGGGGGATTCAATGATGGTAATGCCATTGAACATCAAGGGCCAATGATTACATTCTCCCTTGTTGTGGACGTCATTGTCTGACACTTGTTGGCACAAACGTTACTTGCCACTTGTCAGACCAAGCCATGATATCGTCCGGGTCTTGCTGCTTTAGGACATGGAATGCTTCAGTATCTGAGGAGTCGTGAATGGTGCTGAACAGTGTGCAATCATCAGCAAACATCCCCAGTTCTGACCTTATGATGGAAGGAAGGTCATTGATGAAGCAGCTGAAGATGGTTGGGCCAAGGACACTACCCTGAACAACTCCTGCAGTGATGTCCTGGAGCTGAGATGGTTGACCTCCAACAACCACTACCATCTTCCTTTGTGCCACGTATGACTCCAACCAGCAGAGAGTTTTCCCCCTGATTCCCATTGACTCCAGTTTTGCTAGGGTTCCTTGATGCCACAGTCTGTCAAATGCTGCGTTGATGTCAAGGGCAGTCACTCTCACCTCACCTCGGGAGTTCACCTGTTTTTTCCAAGTTTGAACCAAGGCTGTAATGACGTCAGGAGCTGAGCGGCCCTAGCAGAAGCCAAACTGAGCATCAGTGAGCAGGTTATTGCTAAGCAAGTGCCGCTTGATAGCACTTTTGAGGACCCCTTCCATCACTTTACTGATGATCAAGAGTAGACTGATGGGGCGGTAATTGACCGAGTTGGATTCGTCCTGCTTTTTGTGTACAGGACATATCTGGGCAATTTTTCACATTGCCAGGTAGATGCCATTGTTGTAGCTATACTGGAACAGCTTGGCTAGGGGCGAGGCAAGTTCTGAAGCACAAGACTTCAGTGCTATCGCCAGGATATTTTCAGGGCCAGTAGCCTTTGCAGCATTCAGTGCCTTCAGCCATATCTTAATATCATGTGGAGTGAATGGAATTGGCTGATGATAGGCATCTGTAATGCTGAGGACCTCTGGAGGAGGCCAAGATGGATCCTCCACTCGGCACTTTTGGCTGAAGATTATTGTAAATGCTTTAATCTTACCTTTTGCACTGATGTGCTGTGCTCCTCATCATTGAGGATAGGGATATAAATAAAGGTTGTGATACAACAGTCTTACCCCCAATGCCCCTATGGCCCCCTCACCCATATGGCTCCCCTCACCCTCCATGCGTCCAAACTAAATAAACTCAGTCCCCTTGTCAGCTGTGTCAACAAACCCTGCTGAACTGAATATATTAAGGGGTTTGGAGCTCAGCCAAAAAATCATAATGGGATTCCATTGCACAGCTGTATAAACAAAGCCTCCAGATCTGAATATACTAAAATTTTTGGAACCATTGAAAGAGCACAGTCATCTGTTCAAGCTTCAAAGAGCAGGGGGATAGATGTCTGAACTGTTGCCCAGTGAAAAGATTAATCACAGGGAACAATTTACACAGTCAAATTTGAATTTCTAATCTTCAATGCTGAAGGGCACTTTATTCATTGGATAATGTACTCTAATGTATCTGAACACTTTTTTGCTTTCACAATGCTGGTCAATTTAATGGTCACTTACCTTTTGAAACAAAAAGAACTATTTTCAATCACTATATTAAAACATATTTATCTTATTATACAGCATTATATGATGACATGAGAAGTTGTCAACACCTTTTGGAGTTACCTGACAAAAGGATTCTGACTCCAGACTAGGGTTCTTCCATGGTTCATGACACCTCTGTGCTGTTGTAAACCATGTCAGCTTTAAAAGCTGGCCCGACTCCATGGAAATTATGGGTGGGGGGGGTCTGAAATGCTCCCCCCCTGCATTGGAACCATCAAGGTGCTCCGTGTGGGCTCACAACGCTCTTCATTTCCTGCACAAATCAAAATTGCCAGCGATGGGAATAGAGGCATGGGCCCTTGGCATGCGGACTCACACATCTCCATTTTTGCCTGCCCAATGCAGGTTTGCCCTGTGTAGGGGCAGGAAAATCAGGTCCAATGAATTGATGAGAAGCTGCGCTGTTATTATGTCAGGCTCACTATCAAAACACTTGAAAAAGTTACACTTTTAAATGAGGTGTAGCTAGGTTTTTAATGGTGTGCTACTTCATAATTACTGCCAATACCCTCACTGGCCCTGAAAAACTAATCTTATATTTGTGGAATGTCAAATTTCTCTGTAACAAAAACAAAATCCAAGTATT
This sequence comes from Cetorhinus maximus, assembly GCF_964194155.1. Taxonomy (NCBI): domain Eukaryota; kingdom Metazoa; phylum Chordata; class Chondrichthyes; order Lamniformes; family Cetorhinidae; genus Cetorhinus; species Cetorhinus maximus. The sequence goes on from NC_135888.1 coordinate 75,763,546, forward strand.
TAAATTTGAAAAAAGTTATTTATCTTCAATTTAGCTTCTATCTTAATCCAACCAAAACCACTTATTTCGCTCCTTCAAAATTTAAGTTAAAAGTGAAGGATATTAAGTACATTTAATTTTCTGATTTGCTGTCTCAATACTTCAATGTGATTGGCTGCTTAGCTGCTTGCTGACAGCCTTGCTGTTGCATGCTAAGACACCCCCTTGACTTGCCACCAGATTTATACAGCCATTGAGAAAGGGGAAAATCACACCATAGAGATTAATAATTCATTGTGAGCAATTTTCTTCAAGGTCAGTGATGAATGTCTTGCTTTGTCTCTGAACTCAAAATTCAGGCCAAATTTGCATTTGCAAATTTGCAAGCTGCCAATCCCAGTGATCCAAGATGTGAGACTGTATGTAAAGTAATCTGGGGTAGTAGTCACAAGTGGAAATTTCTTACCTAAGAGGTACAGATAATAGGATTATCTATATAGTAATTGATAATAATAGATTACCGTGCTCTAAATGACAAACAACTAAATATTCTGGCAATTGATCTCCCACACTACAACCTCTGAATCAGATGTACAGAAGAGTAAAATTCAATTGAAGCAAGAACAAGCATGGCAGATTTCACTAGCTGTTCTTTTTTATTTCTCACATAACTCACAATGGATCTTTTAAACAACAAATATCCAGAATCCTTTATAGTTCTCTGGAGTGCCTTAAAAAGATTGTGCCCTTGAAACAAATTTTGTCCTTGATAAAGTGTTTCTGCATGAGGAGTTTCTTTGTTTTCCTCCGCCCATGTAACAACACAACAAAAAGGAAAGGTTGCTTAGACCCTATTGTAAACTTGCACTCTTTGAAGCTCAAATTGGCAAAACGAATAGTGGGACCAGGTTTTGCAGTTAAGCAGGGCATCTAATGGCATCTGCCATTAGTTAGACTTGCCCCTGCACCCTTCAGCTCAAAACATTTCTGCCCAAAAAGTTGTTGAAAGTGGTAGCTGTTAGTGCAGCATGGGAAAGAGGGCATCTGAGACATGAGTGAACAGAGCATCATCAGGGTTTCTCCTTAACAATGGGAGGGCTGAGGGTAAATTAGAGTTTGTGAATCAAATGTCATTCAGATATAGGAAAAGAAAAAAAGAAAGGGAAAGGAAGAATGAATTGGGAGAGAGGTAAAACATAAAAGGAAAGGAAAAGTAAGGAAAAAGTTGATATTTTTTAAATCCCCTAAAAGAAATTAGACTTTTAGGTGCTAGAGAGGTTGATGGACAGTCATCAGCATATTACTTAGCATATCATTGAAAAAGCTCTTACACTTGAAATTACTAGCTCTAAACGGCTACCGGAGCTTTAGTTCATATCTCCCATGCAAATTCAGCGATTTCACAAAATGTAATGCATGTGTATGGTGAAGCAGGCAGTAAAATACCATTGTCACAAAGATAACAGCAGAATGGCAAAACTCAGACAACAAATTTTAGATATTCTCATTTAACTATATGTCTGCTGCTCACTTGAAGACACTGTAACTTTTCCAGATAAATAACAGTGAGTGACACTCTCCTTACTGTTATTTTGACAATAAAGTCTGGTGCAAGGTACCTCAACTTCAAAGAGATCAGAGTTCAAGAAAACTTCCAGGACAAAACCTGACTGTCAGATTCTTGCAAGGCCACTGCTAGAATAATGCCATAAAAAGCATAAATATTTAATGACCGCAATGATTGATTTTTAAATATCTCTATCACCTGGTTGAGTTTCACATTTAACATTCATTGGGCTGTCCACCGAAATATAGGTGACTGCTCAGGTGGAATAAATGTGTGCAACTGGGGTCTAGCCCACTGGTTGGAGAACTGGTGGGAGCCACATGTTATTTCTCTCCAAAAAGCCCAACGCAATTATGAGGTAACAGGCACTTACTCGGATAGCGTTAGGTCACCCATTCCATTAAGTCCCCAATAGGGTAGATAACCTGCCTTTAGGAGCTGACGGCCAATCACAGAATCCACCTCAGGGAAGGCATTAAATTCCATCCATAATCTTTTGCTACCAGCAAGTCAGAGTCTTTAGGGCAGAATCATCCGTGCCTGCTGGCATTGGGCGTGCTCAGCAGCGTGAGTAGACAATATGGCAACAAGACCAAAAATCGGGTTCACAATGTCGTGAAGCCAGTCCGCTCAGTCCATCGATGGTGGGCCGGATTTCCTGCCATCGGATGTTGGGAACCTCATTGCAATACATCTGCATATCATTATAATGCCAGCCCGCCGGAATCATCCCCCGCCCGCTGGATTGTCCACCCACGTTGGCGTGCACTTACCGGGCTGCACTTTGAGGGGAAGTCAGAGGTGAGTACACAATAATGCTGCACAGCACTCGCTCGGGCTGCCTGTTGGACTTCAAGGTTGAGATGCATTGGAGGTGTGGGGGCAAAAGTTACCTGGTGGTTGAGGCGACTTGGGGGGTGGGGGGAAGGGCTGCCCTGCAGTTGAGGTGACTTAGGGGAGGGGGAAAGGGCTGCCCTGCGGTTAAGGTGACTTGCGGGCGGGGGCAAGGGCTGCCCTGGGGTTGAGGCGACTGAGGCGTGGGGGCAAGGACTGCCCTGCGGTTGAAGGTAGTGCACAAGCATGTGCAGGGTAGTGAGGAGGGAAGCAGCCACGGCCACAATCCCTCTGCAGCTGAGACAGTTCAGACGCAGCCACATTGACATGTGTGGAGTTGAACCCCCAGCTTATCTCCCAATCAAGCAATGCAGGGGTATCAAAGTGCCAACAAGTGCTCCAGAGCATTTCACCCCTTGGGCACGGACTGCAAACTAAGGAGCATTTTAGTGGACGGTAGAACAGTTGGACGACTGGGCACGTTGTACAATCTCCTTGCTAAAGCTGACCGTGGAGCAGTCACTGGTGGAGTCGCTCACAGCTCCTTGCAATGTCATTATCCCGGTTTGGACCAGTCTCCTCCGTGGTTCCAGTTAACAGTGCAGCCTTGCAGCACAGGTTAGGAGAATGCTTGTGCCTGAGCTGAAACCACAGCATGCAGTCCAATAGGGAAATCTGTTGCCAATCAGTCAGGTGGAGTGTGGCGGAGGTGGTTGGGGTTTCGGGCAGCCATGCAGCGCACTAAACTCTGGCCATCCAAGTAGTGGCCAGCACTCTCCGGGAAGTGGTAAAGGGCCTTCTGACTAACCAAGGGAGGTTCTTGGTACACCCATGCTAACCCACGCGTCTCTCTCTTTCATCCTGCAGGAGGAGTACAGCAGGAACATGGAGCCTGGTGAACTAGCTGTATGCCTCATGGCCTACATAGAGCAGAGACAGCGGAAAAGAAAGCAACGGAGGCGCCTGGCTACACAGAGGGAGGAGTGGCACCCTCAGGGAGAAGGGGCAGCTGGAGCTCTCGCACACGCTGCTGAAGAGCTGCAGCGAGCCATTGTTGGTTGGTGCCTAGCTAAACCCAGAGTCTATAGATGCTGCCTTTCATTCCTGAAGATGATGGACAACTAGTGTCACCGAAGACTGCACATGTCTAGGCAATTGATCGGTCACATCTGCCAGCTACTTCAGGATTTGGCACCACGGGCACATGGAAGGCATCCACTGCCAGTGGTCATGAAAGTGACAGCAGTGCTCAATTTTTATGCCAATGGCTCCTTTCAGGGCTCCACAGGTGACCTCTGTGGGATTTCACAATCCGCCACCCACAAATGCATTCATGAGGTCACGGAAGCCAACTTCGCGAAGGCACACAACTTTGTGCAATCAGGATGCAAGAATAATTGGATTTGCCTAGATCTCGGGTTTCCCACAGGTGCAGGGTGTGATTGACTGCACTCACATGGCACTCAGATCTCCATCTCAACACACAGTCCACTCAACCAATAGCAAGGGCTTCCAGTCACTGAATGTGTAGCTGGTGTGCGACCACCAGAAATGTCTGCTGCAGGTCTGCACATGGTTTCCAGGAAGTGTCTGTGACTCCTGCATCCTCAGTCGGTCACAGATCCCTGATGTCTTCCAGGGTCCACAGAGGCTGCAGGGTTGGCTCCTGGGTGACAAGGGCTACCCACAGAGGATGTGGCTGATGACACCTGTGTGGTGGACGAAGGTATAACGAGGCTCATGCAGCAACTCGCAACTTGGTGGAGCAGACCATCGGGATGCTGAAGATGAGGTTCCAGTGCCTGGACTGGTCTGGTGGAGCCCTGCAATACAGTCCGCAAAGGGTATCACGCATTGTTGTCACCTGCTGCATCCTTTATAACCTGGCTGTCCAATGGGGAGACGAGTTGGCTGAGGAGGAGATGCAGGAGCTGGAGGTCTCCTCCATTGCTGATGAAGGTGAAGAGGTCCTCAAAGGTGACGATGATGGTGATGAGGCACTCGCACTGGTCAGACGAGGCAGGCACACTCAGGAGGCCCTCATAACTGTTAGATTTGTGGAGAATGATGACAACATGCAGTGAGGGGACACCATAGATCCTCACATTGCACCTGTGAACATTTGACTCCATTCTGGCTGATGGCAGTGCACATACTCTCTGTGATAATGCTCCTGTCATGGAGATGCAGTGAAGGCCCTAATAGTCACTCGATTGCAGGAGGATGATGACGACGTGCAGTGAGGACACTCTATAGATCTCCACATGGCCTCTGAGAATGTCTGGCTCCTGTCTGGCTGAGGGCAGCTCGCTTGTGCTCTGCGATCAGGGTCATAACATAGAGACACAGCCATGAAACTTTAAAAGCATCTGATCCTTTGTCAGCCTTCAGCACCTGAGCCCTTCAGGAGCACAGCGTCACTGGTCACAGATGCTGACAATATGGGGGCCAGCCCCACCTCAAAGGTGCTGAGAGCACACAGAGAGAATGATGGAACTCTGTGATGCCTGCCCACTACATTCTGGCAGCAATGACAAACACCATCGAGGTGCAGGCATCAGTAATGTGTCCAGGGAGTGTGAGGCCAAGCCATCACTTTGGTCTGAAGGCTGCACAAAGCACAGGGAAGAGGCCCTGGGCTAAGACACCTGCCTTTATCTTGTGTATAAAGATTTCACATCTGAGTGACATGAACACTGCTCATCAGAACAAGGAGTCATAGGCAGGGAGACAATCTTGGGAGTTTATTTACAATAGTGAATATTATGTACAAGTGATTAACACCCGTGGCCAGGCTGTGCAACTACATCTTCTTAACTTTCCTAACCCTGCCGCTACATCTTAGTACTCCCCAGACATCCACAGCAGAGGTGGAGGCAGCCTGCTGACTCCTACACCCTGTCTGTGATGACCTTGCCGGGCGTTCCCTGGAGGGCTGAGACCTGGAGGGCCACAGCCTGCTTTCGGGATCCTGCTGTGTGGCAGTGGAACCTTCCTTGTCTTGTGGAACTGGAGCTGCTGAGGTCACAGGAAGAGGGGATTCGGATGGGCTGGACACTCCCTGAGTAACCTGGGTGATGGTCCTGGGGTGTGTACCTGCTGATCTTCCTCCCTATGGGTGCCCAAGGACTCCTAGCTGACTCTGTGAGGAGAAAGGGTAGCTGGAGTGAGATCGAGCTGCCCCACACCTCTTTCGCGTACACACTGCTGGAGGCCAACTATGGCATCAGCGATGGAGTTCAACCTGTGCAGCAGTGCAGGAGTGACATCCTAAACCAAGGTCTCCATGGTGGCTGCCATCTTACCAGTGTTGACCTTGGTGCATTGCAATGTCAGTGCTCTCACCTCAGCCTGAAGACGGATGGACTCCTCCACCATGCCTTGCAATCTGAGGAGTGCAGTGGACATCCCATCCTGATGTTCCCAAGCTTGCCTTTGCAGCTCCAGCAACTGTGACATGACTGAGTCCAGATGCTCATCATCTGACTTGGACTCACCAAATATTTGGCCTCCAGCTGTCCTCCAAGTGCCCTACACCTGGGAAGTCCCTGCCACCACCTGCTGTGGATCAGAAAGTGCAATGTGCTCACCAGATTGTGATCCTGAGGCTACTCTAAAGCTGGGCCCTACCTGAGCATGTGTGTCTGCACTGGTACAGCATGTGGGTAAGTGTTGTTTTATTTGTTCATTCACAGGATGTGGGCTTGGTTTGTTGGGCAGCATTTATTGCCCATCCCTAGTTGCCCTTGAGAAGGTAGTGGTGAGTTGCCTTCTTGAACTGCTGCAGCCCATATGGTGTGGGTATACCCACTGTGCTGTTAGGAAGGGAGTTCCAGGATCTTGGAGGGGAACCTCCAGGTGGTTGTGTTACCATTTATCTGCTGCCCTTGTCCTTCTAGATGGAAGTGGTCGTGGATTTGGAAGGTGCTGTCGAAGGAGACTTAGTGAATTCCTGCAGTGCATATTGTAGATGGTACACTCTGCTGCCACTGTGCATCGGTGGTGGATGGAGTGAATGTTTGTCGATGTGATGCCAATCAAGTGGGCTGCTTTGCCCTGGATGGTGCCAAGCTTCTTGAGTGTTGTGGGAGCTACACTCATCCAGGCAAGTGGGGAGTATCCCATCACACTTCTGAACTGTGCCTTGTAGATGGTGGACAGACTTTGGGAAGTCAGGAGGTGAGTTATTCGTTGCACGGTTCCTAGCCTCTGACCTGCTCTTGTAGCCATAGTATTTATATGGCTAGTCCAGTTCAGTTTCTGGTCAATGATAACCTCCAGGATGTTGATAGTGTTGGATTCAGTGATGGTAGTTCCATTGAACATCAAGGAGCGATGGTTGGATTCCCTCTTGTTGGAGATGGTCATTGCCTAACACATGTGTGGCGTAAATGTTATTTGCCACTTGTCAGCCCAAGCCTGGATATTGTCCAGGTCTTGCTGAATTTGGACATGGACTGCTTCAGTATCTGACGAGTCGTGAATGGTGCTGAACACGGTGCAATCATTAGTGAACTTCTGACTTTATGATGGAAGGAAGGTCATTGATGAAGCAGCTGAAGATCGTTGGGCCTAGGATACTAGGATACTACCCTGATGAACTCCTGCAGTGATGTCCTGGAGCTGAGATGACTGATCTCCAACAGCCACAACCATTTCCTTTGTGCTAACTATGACTCCAACCAGAGGAGAGTTTTGCCCCGATTCCCATTGTCTCCAGTTTTGCCACGGCTCCTTGATGCCACACTCAGTCAAATGCGGCCTTGATGTCAAGGGCAGTCACTCTCACCTCACCCTGTGATGGGTTGTCAGGGAGGGTTTCAGTGGATTCCTCTTCTGAGCGTCCCTCGGGGCTTGATTGAAGGCCCTGGGTCATGGTCTCTCTTGGCAGTTTCCCAGATGTGCCTACGAAAGAGATAATCAGTGCATGGCAGTGGCCTGTGAAAGAGGACACATCACTCACAGCATGGTTGTCTGATGGGTGTTGCATTGCTGGATCCTCACTTGGTAGAGCAGCACCCACCTCACCGTCAGCACAGGACCGGTCCAGATCCTCACCAGACAGCTGGATGGCTCTGTTTTCAAAGTCCATGGGGACCTTAATTTCTGGCATTCCTCCACCAGCCTGTGACCTTTCAATCTTGTTGTGTGCCAGCTTGAGTGCAGGAATAGAGATGGAGAGAGTGTAAGCAGGGCCCCTGCCAAGCCAGGTGATAAGTATGCCTAGTGTGTGTGGGTGGTGAGTGGAACCATGGACGGGATGACGATAATGGAAAGAATGAATGGTGGTGTCCTTTGAACTGGCAGTGAATGAGGGCCATTGGATGTCTGATGGGTTTGTGAGTGTGTGAGTTAAGAGTGCTGAAAGGAGTGACTTACCCTGGCGGAACAGAGGAGACCATTCATCTTCTTGTGGCACTGGGTGACTGCCCTCTTTTGCAGACTATTGACACAGGCCACCACTGCCATCGCCTCCCAAGCCGGATTAGTGATGTTGCCGCTCATCCTGTGGCCTGAGCAGGGTAGAGGACATCACAGCGAGCGTCCACTGCGTCCAAAAGACGCTCGAGGGAACCCTCATTGAACTTGGAGACTGCAGCCTCCTTGCCTTTTGGGGCCTTGTCTTCCATGCAGCAACCATGGTGTGGGAGCACCGAGAGGTGTGCGTGTGACTGCACTTTAAATATGGCGCCCAGTGTGATGAAGCGGTGAGGTGATGGCGTGGCAGGAGAATGAGAGCCCACCCGTCATGGAAATGGCGTGTTTCCCAGGAATGCATAATTAATGCAGCAGGTTTGGGACAATATGGCGTGAAGAGCCGCCATTGCGGCCAACGTGTTTTATACACCCACTACTGCCTGTAATGCGAACCTGGGATGATTCCACCCCTAGATTAGTACATCTCACCTCAACACCCACAGGCACAGAGAAAATGAAGGAGCTGAAGGAAAACAATTCTTAAAGTAGCCAGCATACAGCCAACTGAAAAGCTACTTATAAAAATGTACCGTGTGAATCCTTAAATCATCCAAGGCAAAGCTTCAATCAATCACATCCAATCAACAGGGGTCTGATAAAATGGTCACCACTTATCCAGACAGGTGCAGCTTTCAACAATCTCAATATCATTCAGGTCAGAGCAGTCCGATTGAAATCGGCACCTATTCCCTCAGCACAGTATGGCTACAATGAATACTTTCTAAGGGATCCACACCTGTAAATCGCCAAGCTTACTTCAACATCTCCCACCCTTGTGCAATTTTAACACCAAGAAGAACAAGAGCAGTGACACTGTGCAAACACCATCACCTCTAGGTTTTCCTCTGAGTTACAGGCGATCTTGGTTTAAAAAGGCAGTCCTTCATTGGTGAGGTCTGAAATCCTGGAATTGCCTGCCTAACATCATTCAACATCATACAAATATTGCAGTGCTTCAAAGAGAAGGCCTACTGTCTCTTTTCGGATTACCATAACTAGGGATTGACACTGAATGCAGCCTTTCTCCCAGAACAAGTAATGAAACAAAATAAGGACCATGTAATTTCTGCTCATTATAACCCAGTTTTTAAAGACAGTGGGAGCAATTTCCTCCTATATGGTGGCACCAAATAGGCATGTAACTGTCCATGTTATACATCTGGTACTCTTCCTATCTAATGAAGTGACCCAAAATTTATTCTCTTGGAAGTGTTAACTGGTTATTCACCCCCATCCTCACCCATCAAGGCTTTGAATTGTGGCATCAAGTCTGTCACAGAGCAGTTGTATATTGCTTGTTGAGACAATGGGCTAATGGGCCACCTGGTTTTTATCTCATTCTGTCCTTGCTCACATTCTTTATCGACGCTTCTAGCAAGAATGGGAGCCTCTTGCTGTGTTTTAAATCAGACCCTAAAAACACTGTCTTTCTTGGTAGTCACATCCAATAAATTTCTATGATGAATATAGTCCCTTTACAGCAGAGATATTAGTGATGGAGATAGAAATGTCAATTGGCAGCAAGCCCTTGAAAGTGGTACCTATGACAGTGTAGTTTTGTACAGTGATGGGCAGTAATGATTCGGCACTGTAAAGTGTGTCAAAAGAGCAGTTAGCATCTTAATTGCCTTTGAGTAAATTAATGCACAGTGTTTTCATTTGCTCCTTAGATTTCATTAACACAAAATGAACTGCAATTTCTTAGTTGTTTCATCTGTTCAAAAGAACATTACTTTGTAAAATGGACTTCCTTGTTAAATTATTACTTACTTTCATCTCCTGCAAAAGGTAATGATTTTTCTTTACCTCCAAGCTTTTTCAAATGTAGCTGTTCCGATGGCCCAGTTAATTAAGCCTGTGTGGAAGATGAGGAAACTTCTACATTTAACAGCTTGTGAACGTTGACTTACTGATTTCAGTGGATGTCACAGTAGGGAGGCTATTGTTGACATCAGTGCCCCTTAACTAGGGAAGGAGTAAGTCAGTTAGGGTTCACTCCATTTCAGGTCAGTGATTCTTGCTGGAAAATCCACTTCTGTAGATATTGGATGAGGACAGGACTGGACTCAGCTGTGATGCCATTCATGGTGGCATAGCCCATTCGCAAGTGAAGAACAGGCTTGTAGGTGAGGTATTGGCGACTGACCAACATCTGTGGACTGCCTCCTAGCAGAAGGCATCACCTTCAGGAAGGGTCAGGAGTACATTGGAGGAGAAAAGATGTTGCACTGATTAAGTTAACACATTCTTAATCCATTCGCTCTGCTAGTGCTTGGAAACACCGTTCCTCCACCACCTCCCCTCCCCCCCACCCCCCACCACCGCTTCCTCGACTCCAGTACTGAAAATGATGGAATAATGTGGCAATCACATTTACCTGTTACCATGGAAACAAGACCAGAATGCTACATCCCTCAACCTACCCAAATCAAGAGTAATAGGCCTGCTGAACTCTCAACTGCGTATTCGTTTTGTGTTTGCACATGAACTAATTTGCAGAGCTTATTAACAGAATCACAATATTACCAAACAATTCTTACCCATAATAACATTGCTCTAACAACAAGCACTGCACAGGTGACTTTGCCATTTCTGTGTAAACTTGCAAGAATATGAAGTACACTCAAAATCTGCTTTGATGATGGCAGTCAGCAGAGATTTGCCTGCAGCATACTGATTTTCAGTCTGTTGAAGATTATGTTGCTGAGGAAGAGTCCCTCACATTTTCCTGAAACTGCTGAAGCCAGAGAATTAAGGAATAATCAGCACTGTGCAATGCGGGTTAGCCACGTTTCTATCTAACCTCTAATTTGAAGGACACTTCTCCCACTTTTAGGCATGAGGGTCTGAGATGGAGAGCTTGCCTTGTGAAAAAGATTGCAAAATATATTTAAGCTATTGCTAATAGGTAAATAAATGAAGCATCTACTTGTTTCTCGATTGTTCTAATGTCTTAGATGATGATTCCTATTTCAGTTACAATTGATAAAAAAGCATACTACCATTTACATCACAATAATTTGAATTACTTCATCTATCACCACACATCTATGTAGTAAAACATCTTGTGCTTAACTTGCATAACCATATCACTATATTGAAATGTGTCAGCTGTGTTGTACCTCAGGTCTTCTCACTTACAAAGCACCATACGTCCATAAGCTAGCAAGTAGTGACAGGCCTCAAACAATCCACTGTCAACAAACTAGCCTCAGCCTTGGCTCAGTGACAGCATTCTTGCCTGAGCTTGAATTGTCATGGGTTCAAGCCCCTCTGCAGAGACTTAACCTTATAATTTAGGTTAGCACTCGAATGCAGTACTGAGGGAATACTGCACTGCTGGAGATGTTGTTTCTCAGATTAAAGCAAAGTTCTATTTGAAGATCAGGGGCTTTCTCCAGGTCAAAATATGTCCTTCAATCAACACATAGGGCAGAATTTGCTGCCTTTCAGGTGGGCGGGCCCGACCCAATCTCCGACGGGCGGGGAGCCGATCCCCGCCAGAGAAGTGGGCCCCGCCGCCATTTTATATGGGCAGGTCAATTAAGGCCCAGCCAGCTATGCGCTTCCTGTGCGGGCGGGGGGGAGTTCCCCAAAAGCTAGAGTATGCTCTTACGCCCATGCGCACGAAAGAGCACACATCTCCCTGAGGCTAATCCTCAGGGAGATCGCTTACACTTTTAAAAAGATTAAAAAGGTCCCAGCCCCCCGCTTGCTGACAGCAAAATTCTGCCCAGTGTCTGATCACTTATTTCATTGCATTTATGGGATCTTGCTGTGCACAAAATACATTCATTACATTGTAACAGTGAATTTTTTTTATTCACTCACAGGATGTGGGCTTCACTGGCTGGGCCAGCATTTATTGCACCTCCCTGGTTGCCCTTGAGAAGATGGTGGTGAGCCACCTTCTTGAACTGCTGCAGTCCATGTGGTGCAGGCACATCCACAGTGTTATCAGGATTTTGACCCAGTGATAGTGAAGGAATGGCGACATACTTCCAAGTCAGGATGGTGAATGGTTTGGAGGGGAATTTCCAGTGGTGGTATTCCCATCTATCTGCTGCCCTTGTCCTTCTAGATGGTAATGGTCATGAGTTTGGAAGGTGCTGTCGAAGCAGATTTAGTGAATTCCTAGATGGTACACGCTGCTGCTACTGTGTGTCGGTAATGGAGGGAGTAAATGTTTCTGGATGTGGTGCCGATCAAGCAGACTGATTTGTCCTGGACGGTGTCAAGCTTCTTGAGTGTTGTGGGAACTGCACCCATCCAGGCAAGTGGGGAGTATTCCATCACACCCTTGACTTGTGCCTTGTAGATGGTGGACAGGCTCTGAGGAGTCAGGAGGTGAGTTACTCGTGACACGATTTCTAACCTCTGACCTGCTCTTGTAGCCACAGTATTTATATGGCTAGTCCAGTTCAGTTTCTGGTCAATGGTAACCCCCAGGATTTTGATAGTGGGGCATTCCGTGATGGTAGTGCCATTGAACTTCAAGTGGCGATGGTTGGATTCTCTCTTGTTGGAGATGGTCATTGCCTTACACTTCTATGGTGTGAATGTTACTAGCCACTTGTCAGCCTAAGCCTGGATATTGTCCAGGTCTTGATGCATTTGGACATGCATTGCTTCGGTATCTGGGGAGTCGCAAATGATGCTGAACATTGTGTAATCATCAGCGAACATCCCCACTTCTGACCTTATCATGGAAGGAAAGTCATTGATGAAGCACCTGAAGAATGTTGGACCAAGGACACTACCCTGAGGACCTCCTGCCCTGATGTCCTGAAGCTGAGATGATTGACCTCCAACAACCACAACCATCTTTCTTTGTGCTAACTATGACTCCAAACAGCAGAGAGTTTTCCCCCTGATTCCCATTGACTCCAGTTTTGCTGGGCCTCCTTGATGCCACACTCAGTCAAATGCTGCCTTGATGTCATGGGCAGTCACTCTCACCTCACCTCAGGAGTTCAGCTCTTTTGTCCACCTTTGAACCAAGGTTGTAATGAGGTCAGGAGCTGAGTGGCTCTGGTGGAACCCAAACTGGGTGTCAGTGAGCAGGTTATTGCTAAGCAAGTGCTGCTTGGTAGCACTGTTGATGACCCCTTCCATTACTTTACTGATGGGCTGGGTTGGATTTGTCCTGCTTTTTGTGTACATGACATACCTGGGCAATTTTCCACATAGCCGGGTAGATGCCAGTTTTGTAGCTGTACTGGAACAGCTTGGCTAGGGGAGCTGCAAGTTCAGGAGCATAAGTCTTCAGTACTATTGCCGGAATATTTTCAGGGCCCATAGCCTTTGCAGTATCTAGTGCCTTCAGCCATTTCTTGATCTCATGTGGAGTGAATCGAATTGGCTAAAGGCTGTGATGCTGGGGACCTCCGGAGAAGGCCAGCTGGATCATCCACTCGGCATTTCTGGCTGAAGATTGTAGCAAATGCTTCAGCCTTATCTTTTACACTGATGTGCTGGGCTCCTCCATCATTGAGGATGGGGAGTATTTGTGGAGCCTTCTACTCCAGTGAATTGTTTAGTTGTCCACTACCATTCAGGACTGGATGTGGCAGGACTGCAGAGCTTAGATCTGATCCGTTGGTTGTGGGATCGCTTAGCCCCATCTATCACTTGCTGCTTATGCTGTTTGGGACACAAATAGTCTTGTGCTATAGCTTCACCAGGTTGAAACCTCATTTTACATATGCCTGGTGCTGCTCCTGACATGCCCTCTTTCACTTTTCATTGAACCAGGGTTAATCTCCTGGCTTGATGGTAATGGTAGAGAGGGGGTATGCTGGGCCTTGAGTTTACAGATTGTGTTCGTGTACAATTCTGCTGCTGCTGATGGCCCACAGCACCACATGGATCCTGTCTCAAGGCTTGGTTCCATACAGAGCTATGACCATGTGCAGCACAGTTGAGAGGGGGCTCGATAGTCAGCAACCATGAGGCTCAGAAATCACAGGAGTCAGTATTCAGGATATCTCCAAACTCATGAGGGAAATTGCAGGACCTGCAATTTGTGGGGGAGAGAGAGATAGAGATTGGAGAATGGGGGCTCAGGGTAGAGATTAGGGTTGTCAACCCTCCCGAAATAGCTGGAAATCTCCTGGAATTGCCTTCAATCTCGCAGTGGCTCTTGAAAGCAATCCAGAAGATTTAAAAATGTTATTTTATGCAAATAAATTAATGCAAATATATTAATGCAATAAATTAATGCAAATAAATTAATAACCATAATAATCCATAAACAAAGCTCACCATTCATTGCAGAATGGTGATATGATGGTGTACTTGGCAGCGTAACGACATAAGACGTAAACTGGTACTGACATGGGTCGCACATCTGTACTGCGCTCATAAACAACATTGCCTGCTTTTTCCCTCTAAGTAGGTTAAAGCTCACACATGTAGTTGTGAAGAAGAGTATACATTCATTTGCCTCTCAGTCAGCGGGAACTCCTCCTTGCTGCCTTGTACCCAGTAAATGTCCTGGTGCAAACTGTGACCCTGTCCCTCCCTTGGTGGGCACAGTGAACAAGCTGGCACAGGAGTAGCTGCAGAAGTGACTCTGAGTAATGGAATGGGGACCATCCTTTCTCTGGCTGCTGGTTTGTTCGGTAGGAGGCTTGGACGGCTATTCAGCAGCTACACCTGGGGTAAGTGCAGTGTGATCGACACTTCTACAGGAAACAGGAAAGGCCATGGCCACAGGGATGGAGCACACACAGGCTGCTCGCTCCCTGCCCAACACGGCAGTGGAGAAGCTGGGAGGGCACCAGCGGCGCCTCTGCCCTGTCCCAGCAGCGCTGACCGACAGTTTGCTGAAGAGCAGGGAGAAAGCCAGATCTATGATATTGGTTGTCAATCGCACCAGCTCATTCCTTCCTTGGCAGCGGCCAAGAATGAGCTGCACTCTGCTTCAATAGCCGGAACGGCTGGCCTGCCATGCCTGAGCTGCAGCTGATTAATCCCGTGAGGTGGGCAGACAGGAGTCCATGTTTGGAACCCTCTGGCTCCAGTTCAGAGAGTGGCACAGAATCACCAGACAATTAAAGTAAGTAAGAAAAAGCCCCGTGCCTGTGACGATCTGCTAATTCCTTTTCATTTTTTTTTCAAAGTTCTTACTTCAAAACATTCCCAATTTTCACTGACAAATCCATTTGTGAATCTCAATCAAATTGCACAGGGCAGCTAAATTACTTGTATTTCTGTCCAATAGCTCCATTCTTTAGGAAATCGGGTCCCCATCAAGAAATGGGCCTACTTTCCTTTGGCCTGTCTTTCCATGATGTCACTTCTGCTGAGATCTCCTGGAAAATGACAAGCCAGAGTTGGCAACGCGCGGAGAAATGGTGCTTGGTGAAGGGAGGCTGGGGGAAGCCGATGAGGAATGGGGGAATGGGGTTTACCACTCCAGGAAGCCAATTTGATGAACAATAGGATTGGAGCCAATCTTTACACACTATGGATAGAATTTCGTCCTTGGCATGCGGGCTCGGCGGGGGTGGGCAGGGACGGGCGGGGGCAGGCGGGGGTGGCCGG
Source organism: Cetorhinus maximus (assembly GCF_964194155.1). NCBI lineage: Eukaryota > Metazoa > Chordata > Chondrichthyes > Lamniformes > Cetorhinidae > Cetorhinus > Cetorhinus maximus. The sequence continues at coordinate 75,778,952 of NC_135888.1, forward strand.
GAAGCCGACCGCCACCTGCAATCAGGCCCAGAAGGCAATTTCACACTGGCAGGCCAATTAAGGCCCACCCAGTGTGAAACGCGGGCAGCAGCGCTCAACACTGCCTGTGCGGGCTGGGAGAGGAGTGCGAGCCAGGTGAGTGCAACCTTTGCACATACGTGCGAGTACAAGCTACATAATTTCCTTAAGGCAGAGAGCTGCCTCAGGGAGATGAAGAGAAATGAAAATAATAATTAAAAAAATAAAATTTTAATGAAACGTGCCCCCTCATGTGATTCTGTCACATGAGCAGGGATGTGTTATTAATGAGAAATTAAAATTTTTATTTTATTTTTATTTGCTTTCGGAAACCTCATCCTGCCCGTGGATGAGGTTTCCAAAATAATGCAAAGGCCACTTGGCGTTTTCGCCTGCCTGCCAACCGTAAGGTTGGACGGGGAGTAAAGTATTGATTTTAATTAACTTTTTAATGGTCTTATGGGCCTTTAATTGTCGGCGGGTGTGCTGCTGATTCCGGTGCGTGCACACTGACTGAAATATTGTGCGAGTGTGCGATGATGTCAAGGTGCTCGCCCAATGTCATCTAGCATCATTTTACAATCAGTCATGCCGGACGCGCGCCCGCCTGCCGAGTGAAAAATTTTACCCTATATTTATTTACAGAATTACACATTGCAAGCATAAATCTCCTAATCCGACACCCGCAGTCTTAGCCTATTAATAGGAAGCTCAAGTGAATGTCTAGTTAATGCTCACCGCCTGCATAAAACTAAATACAATTAATATACAATCAACAGATTCCCTTTACAATTTTGAAATAAAAATTAGAGCTAATATGCACAGCTAAAACTTCAAAATAAATTAAATCAAAAGCTCCATGCTCAGTATAAAGTATAGGGACACCTCTCCTGTAGGACCCTTAACAATTTCTTTCTACATGCAATTCTTTTTGTAAAGCGATAAGACATTTGATGATTTGCATCCATCCGTTTAATTTTAGAAATTCCCTTTCTCTCTGGCATATGTTTCAAGCCAGCAATGTTAATCAGTAACTTTCCCTGACCCATGCTTTTCATAGCATGTTCGTTATCCCACAATGCATGATTATATACAAAACATTCAATGGGTATACTATCTTCAGCATTCCCTTTGCACTTAATCTCACTTAAAGTCTTTGGCAAATAGAACCTCATTTTCTCTGCCTCCACAACAGCCAGTGCTTTAGCAGCTACAAGTACTTTTGACAACCTTTTTTTTATACATTAGCTTCCCAAGCTGAAAGATATTTCCCATTTTCACGTAAGAAATATTATGGAATCAGCTGCACCTGAATGCCCTTCAAGACGATTAGCATGTGAAATATCACTAAAAATATCACGAGTTATATTCAGGTCACCTGACTTAAGTTGATTTTGAGGAAGTTTGAGTAATTTGAAAAAAGCAAAAAAACTGCGGATGCTGGAAATCCAAAACAAAAATAAAAATACCTGGAAAAACTCAGCAGGTCTGGCAGCATCTGCGGAGAGGAACACAGTTAACGTTTCGAGTCCGAATGACTCTTCATTCTGTTGAAGAGTCATTCAGACTCGAAATGTTAACTGTGTTCCTCTCCGCAGATGCTGCCAGACCTGCTGAGTTTTTCCAGGTATTTTTATTTTTGTTTTGAGTAATTTGAAAGCTTGCTGCATGTGCACATCATGTTCAGGTACACAGGGAGTCAGTACTTAATTGAAAAAATAGCACTGGAGAAATAGTTGGGGAATTCAACTCTAACAAAGAGGACTAATGTAATTACAAATGGAGATTTCACATTTGGCTGAAAGCAAATAAAATAGGTGGGTAAAGTGTGTTATCCCCACCAGCCAAGCGCTTTTCATGTAGTGTTAAACCAGTTTTGCCCACAAGACCCCAGGTCAATGGAATTAATTAAGTTAATGACATTCTGGAATCATAATATGACACAAGTAAGAATGTAATTACACAGAGAGTTGAATTTCGCCAAAGGAAGCAGTTGCCAAGTGACACTGTTGCAGATTGCTTTCTCAAATTAAAGAAACTCTATCATCACTGTGGGTATAGCGCAAATGAAGAAATCAACCTCAGAGATACATTTGTAGGAGGCCTAAATAACAATAAAATCCAGCCAAGCTTTTGAGCAAAAGCAATAAGCTGACGTGGAGAGAGGCCTGTTATAAAAGCCATACTTAACTCATCGGAAAGCAGGAGATTGGAAACTCCAAGTCCCAGCAGACCTTGGAGTCTCTGTACAAGCATAGACCGGGAGCGGGCTGCACATGCGCAGTTCTGCATTTTTAAGTCTTAAGGCCCAGCGCACTTGTGCATAAAAGAAACCTGCACGAAAACCTGTGTCATGTTGACCGGGACCATTGAAGGTAAGAGTCCCAGGCAGTGGACAGAGAGAGGGGACAGGGAGAGTTCCCAAAAGCAGAGTCCCAGACAAGGGGCAGGGACGGGAAGAAGTCCCTGTTCAGTTAAAAAGAGCAGAGCAGTAAGAGGCTGCAAGTAGGAAAAGGGCTGCGGTTATCCCTGAAGGTGGCTCGGGAGAAGCCCTGAAGATCCAAGAAGGCAGCAGAAGGTTGGTGCCTCCATGCTGCATGCTGTTGGAGTGATAGTGCCCCCCTGGAGTAGTAGTGTTCTGTTTGGCGCATCTGAAGAACTGAAGTTGTGCTTCTGAGTTGGTGCTGGAGTGCGGACTTGGGAAACCACAGGAATAGAATCTCTAGAAACGGGATTGAAACCCTACGAGGTGGACCATCATTGAGAAGGTCTAAATTGGAGTGACTTTTGGAGAGAATTCCAAGGTTAGATGAAGGCTGGAATCCATCATAAGACAGACAGAGTTTCAGTGAGATTAATCAACTCACAGTGTTAACTGATGCCTGGGAAGGTTGTTGAGAAATCCATGGACTCTGTCTTGGTCACATCATGGGAAGGAATTGGCTTAAGACAATATGGTTAAACTGGGCCAAGTTATTTACAATAGAGATCAGTAAGGGTCTGTCTGTCATTGAGGAAGTGTTAAGAGAGCATAAAGTGGTCATTGAGCAAGGAGCACCAAATGATAAAATTAGCCATCAATAGGTTATTAAATATCATAAGTCAGCAGATGATGCAAATATGATATTCTTTCAAGATTTCCCATGAAGATTGATTCATTTCTAGCCACTGAGTTCCCTGTGAATAATTACAAACACAAATGACATGCCAAAGAAATTAGTGAAGAAACTTGCAAGGATGTGGTGCTCAGTAAAGTGCTCAATTATGTCATAAATGGCTGACATATAGAGCGTGATAATGAGAAACTGTAGGAGTATTTCAGAGGTAGAAATTAACTGGGTGTAGATAAAAACTGTCACCTATGAGGTTTAAGAGTCATTATTCTGCAAAAGCTTAGTGAGATTTTTAGAGAAATTTCATCAAGAGCACACAGTGATAGTCCACATGAACACAGTAGCAAGAAGCTATTTTTGGTATCCACAGGTAGATAGAGATATTGAAGAGTTGGTGAATAGCTGTGAAGTATGTTTCAGAGTGAGAAATGATCCAACCATGGTTCCTTTCATATGGTGAAACATGGAAAACCATGAGAATGAGTATATGTCAATGTCTTTGAAGTGAAAGGGAAAGAGGACCTTGTTTTGGTTGATATCCTCAGCCAGTGGTTTAATTTTGAGTCTATGCCTAATGACACAAGTGCCAAAACTATTGAAGTTCTGAGAAGTTGCAATTTGTAGATTGCCAAAGGTGTTGGTGTCAGATAATGGTCCACAGTTTACATCAGAAGATTTTGAAATATTTCTGATTAAGAATGAAGTCACAGTTTAATACCTCTTCATCACCCAGCACTGAATGGTGCTGCAGAAAATGTGTACAGATTGTGAAGACGCCTTTGCAGAAATATTTGCTTGGTGACAAGATAGGCAATAATTTCCATGTTTCTATTCAATGCAGGCTAGACAATTACCTGTTTTTTTTTACAGAATAGCCCCACAGTCTACAACAGGTTGCTGTTCTTATGAGTTAATGTTTAAACATGTTCACAGGATAATATTTAATTTGCTTAAGCCTGATGTCAATGGCAAAGTAAGAGAAAAACAAGACAATAAGATGAGTCATGATACATGAGGGATACAGTGCTATTCAGAAGCTCATGGTGAAAAGCCATTGAGGTGATAAAGGGATTGGAGTTGTTGTAAAGAGACTAGGTGCATTCACATATCCAGCGAAAATTGGAGAGAGACTCTGTCAGTATCATGTAGATCATTTGCTTGTAAGAGGAAATCTAACAAAGGGACAGCATGATAACCCTCTTACAATTGAAATTTCTCCTAGAGGCCAAGGTAAAGTCACAAAGAAAGTGAAAGCCACAAAGAAACTGAAGGTTTGCCAGTATCACAGAATCCACAGAATGGAGTCTTTGATTAAGACAAATCAATCAATGTCACAGTCCCAACCATTAAATGGAGTTGGTAGTCAAAGTCAAAGTTCAGGTTTGACACAGTCAATGATGTTGAGAGAGCAGAGTCAAGCTAATGGAAATGGAAGGAGATACGCAGATAGAAAGAAAAAAGAAGCCAGATAGGTAAATTGAAAGTATGTAGGAAGGAAGGAGAAATAAATTGTTCTTTTCATTACTTCCTGTCAACTGATGATTTTTTGTTAAACAAATAAACGGCACAATTGTCTCCGATTTTTCATGGCCCGTCCAACCTTACAGTTAGTGGATGGGCGAATCGGCCAGGCGGCCTTTGCATTTATCATCAAACCTCATCCAAAGACGTTATGAAATGAAATAAAAATAAATATCTGTGGACAGCACTTTTATCAGCTATATTTTCAGGTGATTAATTATGGTGCATGGACTTTTTTTTACAGCTGTTTAAAATTTATTTTAGCATTTTCAGGTTTGCAGCTCCCTAAGGCAGCTGTGAGGAGCACTCACCCAAGCCCGCGATGACATAATCATCCACCGTCTTCCCACCCCCACCCCAGCAGCGCTGAGCTGTTCAGTGCACATTTCACGCTGGCTGGCCGTTAATTCGCCAGCCAGCGTGAAATCACAGCCGGGGCCTGATCGTGGTCGGGGGCCCATTTCCTGACCGCTCCCGAGCCCGCTGATGGCATGCGCCCACCAAAGGCAAAATTCAGGCCATACAGGTGTTAAGGATAAACATTTTTTGGTACATGTATATCACTCTGATAGTGTTGGTCATATATGTTTTGGTTGTGATTACAGTAAAAACAAGTGTACAATGCAACCTGTTAAATTTCAGGTATTGTTCATACTGATTTAATCATTGTATTCTGAGAAATCATGTACATGTACCATTTTACATTTTAATGTGAACTTTTTAGTGGGGAGGGAGTGTAGTATATTGCAAGTTCTGAGCATTTTGTTATATTGCCCTCTCTGCTGCCCTCCCTTTTGGGGAGGTGTAAATAAAATTCAATAATGGCTGCCTGAGTCCACACATTAAATTTTTCTCAGTGCAATACACAACACATTGAAAAATGCCACACCCTGGAAACATGATCCAGGCCATAGATGCATTTCTTTAGTTTCCATGGTTTTTCTTCTGCATCTGCTGTCTCCTTTGGCTCTGCTGTCTCCTTTGACAGTTTCAGAATCATTTCTCTCTGAAAATTATCACCCTGCAAAAATAAAGTTTTTTTACCAATTGATCTACACTCCCATGAACATGTGGCCAACAGAGCTAAAAAATTTTCAAAATTATTTTTCCAGCTGTGGGAGAGACCGCTCCAGCACCTCTATCACCCAGTCACTCTTCAAAATCCCTAGCAACTAGCCTTCCTTTAGTTTTATAAATCCCATCTGCAAGAGCTTTTCCAGTATAAATCTATGGGCAAAAATCATCGCTCAGCCAGCGGGTAAACGCTCGACCCGCTCGAGCATGAAATGATGCGCGTTGATGTGGACCGAGCGTGCCAACGTCAATGTGCAGTTGTACAATTGTTCGGTCGGCGGGCGCGTGCCAAAGCCAGCAGCACGCCTGCCGACAATTAAAAGGCCTGTTAAGGCCATTAAGTTATCAATTAATGCAAAGTTTTCGCTGCCTGTCCAACCTAACGTTTGGAGGGCAGACGTTAAGGCCAAATGGCCTTTGCATTTTTTTTGGAAACCTGATCCATGTGTGAGATGAGGTTTCCAAAGCAAATAAAAATAAAAACTTTAATTTTTCATTAATAACATGTCCCTGCTCATGTGACAGAGTCACATGAGGGGACATTTTTTATTACATTTTTAATTTTACATTTTTTTTATACCAATTAACCCCCCGCATCCCACCCCCCCGCCCTCCCCGACTCCTGAACAGGCAGCACTCAGCGCTGCGTCTCACATTTCACGCTGGGTGGGCCTTAATTGGCCCACCAGCGTGAAATCGCGGAGTGGTGCCCAATCGTGGGCGGCGGGCAGCTTCCTGACTGCCCCCACCGAGCCTGCCCGCCAAGGGAAAAATTCTGCCTTATCTGACAAATCTAGTTGCCCTTTATCTCCTGCTTCGGAATAAACTCCAAACTCTCCAACTATCTAATTTCCTTTGTTTCATCCATCTTATTAGTTTATCCCCAAGTTTATTGGCAGGCACCAAAACTTCACAACTATGAGTACTTCTGTTTTCCAGTCTGTTCTGAAACTATGGCCTTTACTTCATGTCTAATCTATTCAAGCCACAGCCTCTACTTGCACTTTTCTTTCTGTTGGGACCACTACTACGAGATTGCCCTCTTGCACTACTGGAAGGCCTTTCTCTGGTAAGAGATTGCTTTCTGAGACAAGAATCACTTCAGGATCCTTTGTCAGTGCTTGCACTGCTCTTTCTAACCAGCCCGTCTTGGCCTGCCTCCATGGCTTTTGGGGCCCATGAGCCCACCTGACCCCGCTTCCCTGGAGCGAAAATTGAGTGTAACAGGGCCTTTTAAACTGAGACGGGGCTACCAAGTCAGGAAATTTCCTGACTCGAGCCATCCACCTCCCTTACTGTTGAGATGGACACAAGTACAAGAACCACTTGGTGAGGTACTGGAGAACTGGCCACATCTGAAGAACTACATCCCAGGAAAAATTAGGAGTAATTATGAGAATTATCAGCAGAGAAAATGCTTGTGGAGGAAATATGCATAATTTTTAAAAATCAAAAATCACCAATATTTTAAAATGAGATACCATTCTGTTATGTGTGAAGGGCAATATAGAGATTTGGACAGAAATTCAAGCTCAGGATTTGGTTCACATTTATAAGGCATGACAATGAAGTTAAAGTGATTTATAAACATGAGCAGAACCTCATGACTGAATTACTTTCTTCTATTTCTCTGCCAATCATCTATTGTCACAAATAGAATAATTTAGAAGCTCAATTAACATTTGTCATTTATTAAAGTATAATTTAGTATTTGGGTGACCCAGTACTGCGAGTAGAACAACACTTTTTAATTTTACTTATTAACTTTCTCATTAATAAAACAAGATAGATAATGAAAGTGACCTTAAATTTCCTCATTGTCTTAATATTTATGCCATAGTTGTGTTTGTGCCAAAAAAGATCAAAGAAATTTGGGCTAAAAATTGGTCTGTGCCATTTTATGAGTGTGGGATTGAAGTAGGTAGCAGACAAAGTTGGTGCTCCTTCCTCATTTATCTGATTGCAGCACAGGCCCGAGCAGGGCCTGAATTGTTAGCTGCCTGAGCACTCAGCAAGAGGCTGAACACCGAGTGCTAATAGCATGTGGTGCAGCTAGCCTTCTGCTCTTGAAGGCAGTCTGTCTCTCTTAAAGGGAAGCTGCACTGAAGGACAGGAGACTGCTGTCTTAGGCTTAGTTTGGAGTGCGAAGGATTAGTGGTGTGAATGATGCTTTAAGGGCATGGTGATGCCCAGGGTAAAGAGGGTGCAAAGGGGAAGTGTACAACAAGCTACTCTTGCCTGTTCTCATGGAGCATTTTGATACTTTCTGTAATGTTGCTTAGTACTGGGGGTGAGGAAGTTAGGAGTCAGCACCATTGCATTACCACATGGACTGCAGTGGTTCAAGAAGGCAGCTCACCACCACCTTCTCAACGATGATTAGGGATGGGCAATAAATGCTGGCCTAGCCAGCAATGCCCACATCCCCTGAAGGAATAAAAAAAAGCAAGAGACATTGGTGTCCATTTGGTTAAGTCCCAGGAGCATGAGGTTCCTTTTTTTGTACCTCTTAAAGGCCTCAAAAGTCTTCATTTGAGCAGCCAGTTGTGCTTCTTCTGCCTTCTGCCTGCTGCCTTGGCACTGTGCCCATTAAGCACTAGTATCTAATTGGGTATGAATGTGCCAATCTGAACTGATGCTGATGGTGAAAGATGCTGTCTAGTAATTTATTAGAAATTGTCAGCAAAACTGTTTGCCATCTCCTTGCCTTGGTGTTGGACAGTGTTTGACTGCTGCTGGAGATTGCAGAGTGGTTTTTGAAGAATTATGCTATGTTGCTCAGAGGCGACAGTAGAGGAGGGATAGCTGAGTAACTTGCACAGTTCTACATTCAGATTACACCAGAGGACCAATATAGTTTTCAGCTAAATGGTGATTATACGGTGAGGGATAACTGAAGCTGAGAAAGCAGTTGTTATTCGGTATCCATTTTCAGTCATGCATTCTGTCCTTAGTTTTTCAGGTTCTACAGCACCACCTCTGGTATAATTATAGGTTTGGATTTTTAGTTTGTTGGGTGCACATGATTGGCGGGTCCAGAAGCAGATGGGAAATAGGCCTGCTGGCCGTGATCGGCCCTGACCATTAATTGGCCAGCCAGCGTGAAATGCATGTTGAAGTGTCCAGCGCTGCCGGGGTGGGGGCGGGAGGAGGACGGGAGCCGACCTAACTGAGGGTGCGAGTGAGCACTTCTAGTGATCTCCCTGAAGGCAGACAGCTGCCCCAGGGAGCTGCAGGCCTCCACAGAATAAAGGAAACAACAAAAATGCTGCAAAATATATCCATGCAGCACAATCAAGCACCTGAAAGCATACCTCATAAAAAAAAAGTCCCCAGATACCTCATTTTATTTTATTTCCCCATGGAGATTTCATCCCGCTCTGGATCGAGGTTTGAGCAAAAATGTGAATGCCGCCTAGCTGATTGGCCCGTCCGCCAACCGTAAACGTGGACGGGCCGTGTAAAATTGCTGTTAATTGCTTTGTTAATGGCCTTAATTGCCCGCTTAACTGTCGGCGGGCATGCTTCTGATTGCCACGCCCGCCCGGCAAGTGAAATATTGCACAAGTGTGCAATGACATTGTGATGCTCGCCCGACGTCATCTCGTGCTATTTCACGTCCATTTGGGCAGGCACGCGCCTGCCCGTGGGATGTAGAATTCTGGCCACAGCTAGATTCTGGTTGTGCTTCTTGTATTGCATGGAATCCAACTGTTGTTAAAGTAATGGAGTAAGGAATTGTGTTTCATCCCCAATGCATAAGGCTTAAACCACCAAAATAGGCCTTAGTTTACAAATTAGAGACATTCAGCAATCAAAAAATAAAAATGTTAAATATATCCATTGCTTTCCCCCTGACCTTTGCTAGTTGTTTATTCTTCAGGACTAGTTTCTTGACCTTCTTGCTAGATGTTTTCTCAAAAAGATTTCTTACTGACTTTCCAAACTGTTTCAGCAATATTTCTGGCTGACATCATTGTTCATATATTTATTGGGACAAGTTGCTTTTTTTATTCTTAATTTCATGTTTATCACAAATTATTTGTCAATTTGAATCAAAATTATGCAAAAAATCTTCCTCTATTGCTTTACTTATCTTGTTTACTTCAAGTTACTAATTACATTTCGCTCATCGTGCGCGCGCTATCGGTGGGCCCGGGAGCAGACAGGAAGCAGGCCCCCAGCCGCGATTCATGCCGGCTGGCCAATTAACAGTCAACCAGTGTGAAATGCACCCTAAGAAGGGCTCAGCACTGCCGGCGGGGGCGGGAAGAGGGCGGGCAACGATGTCACCGCGGGTGCTGATCAGCGCTTCCACTGAGCTCCCAGAAGGCAAACAGCTGCCCCAGGGAGCTGCAGACCTCCACAGAATAAATGAAACAACAAAAATGCTGCAAAATGTGTCCATGCAGCTCAATCTAGCACCTGAAAGCATACCTCATAAAAAGCCAGTCCCCACATATCCCTTTCTTTTATTTCCCCACGGAGATTTCATCCCGCCCTGGATCGAGGTTTGAGCAAAAATGTAAAGGCCGCCTGGCCGATTGGCCCGTCCGCCGACTGTAAAAGTGGACGGGCCGTGTAAAATTGCTGTTAATTACATCATTAATGGCCTTAATTGCCCACTTAATTGTTGGCGGCCGCGCTTCCAACTGCCGTGTGCGCCCGCCGAGCAAGCGCGCAATGACGTCAGGACGCTCATCTCGCACTGTTTTGCACGCCCACCCATGGGACTTAAAATTCTGGCCCATGTTTTTCTGAGCAATAAATAGCTTGAAATTAACAAGAATGCCACATTCAGGCATGTTTGATGGATTATATGGCATACAATTTCATGTAAAATATGTTAGTTGTCTATTAATTGTGCTTAATTGGGTGTGGGTGTGGGCATTAACTCGGGATCATTTGGGCTCCTATATATAGGAATAGACTGGACCTGGGGTTTAGGTTGAAGAGGTGGAGGTTTATAATGTGTACCTCTGTGAATAAATGCTTAAAGAAGTGTAAAGATTGGCTCTTGTTTTATCCTTCACCACTGGGTTTTCTGAGGAGCAACAATATGGATCTACACCAAACACAAAGGCCTAGACTTCCTGATCAAAGCGCATTGCCAGTAGGATAGAATGTCAACCCATAATTGGGATTCCCTTTATTCTATGTGGCTTTTCAACCCAAGGGTCACTTACATACTAGCAGAGGGCTTTGTGTAGCACAAGTCAGTAGCAATAGCTCTGAAAGTATCTGTGGAGAGAAAGACAGAGTTAATGTTTAAAGTCCGTATGACTCTTCTTCTGAGAAGAAGAGTCATACGTTAACTCTGTCTTTCTCTCCACAGATGCTGTCAGACCTACTGAGCTTATCCAGCATTTTTTGTTTTTGTTTCAGATTTCCAGCATCCGCAGCATTTTGCCTTTACCTCAGTAGCGATAGTTTCGGGCTGGGGGGGTGGGGGAGGTGGGGGGTGGTGGTGATGGCAGTGGGGGCTTTCAATAATATTGGCATGAGTTCAAGTCGAACTTCCTATGGGTTGGCACACACCATGCCATCTCGCCTGCATTTCCAAAAATTGGTGGGTGGATTGCGGAAGAGGGAAGTCTAACCTCGATCTGCCAGATAGCAACAGTGGGTCAGAAAAGCTCGGCTGTGCTTTTCTTTAACCAACATAAATATGCAGCTATAATTTCTAGAGACTGATGAAAAATAAGGAGCAAAGTTGCATTTCACATTCAATCTGGCAGGTTTCATAGGATTTCTATCCACTGAAATATGGAAGCATTTGAATACTTTTTAGAAAGATGAATGTGTTTAATCACAAAGTGCAGCCTGATTACTTCTTTAGCAGCTTGTTTGTGATATTCAGGAAGAAAAACAGAATTTTACACAGTGTCACAGTAAGGGATACAATGCAGATGAAACAATGCAATCTGGATTCATTATATCGGTCTGAAAGTGAGCTTCATTACTTTGGATCCTAACGAGGTCCACAGGGGTAACATGAACAAATGATTCTGACTCCAGGTAAATACATGTTCCAAACACAAATATTCAATGGGTGGAATTTTCTGAGCCCGTTGGTGGCGGGTGTGATAGGTGGCTTGCACGGATAATATGGTGGGACACACTTCACAACAGCATAAAGGCAGGTCACGATCGTCCGCTCAGCCCGTCAATGGCGGGCCATGTTTCCCATCATCGGTCGGTGGGGAGCTAATTGTAATACATTAGCATATAATTAAAAGGCCATCCCGCCAGGCTCTTGGAACCCCCCATCCATCCACGTCGGTGGGAAAGCACACCGATGTGTTTCACAACAGCATACAGGCGATGTACACTTGGCGGCCTTCATTTTAGGGGAACTGAGGTGAGTGTGCAGCGTTCTCCACAGCTCACCCATTGTTTACAGGCCTCAGGGGCGCCAGGGGGGTGGGAGCAACTGATGCCTGACCCTGGAGGTGACTGCTGAGGGGTGAGGGATGGTGTCCGGGGGCAAGTGCTGGCCAGCCTCGGAGGTGACTGCTGAATGGGGGAAGGGCGGGATCTGCACCCCGAGCACAGGCAATTAAGGTGGGGGGCAGGGTAAGAAAGGGGAGTGGCCATGCATTACGGGCACCTGTATAAACTGACCATGCCTCTGCAACTAAGACAGATCAGGCTCAGCCTCAGTGATATGATTGAGGTCAGGCTCCTAGCCTGCCCGCCCATAAAAGCAACGCAGAGGCACCAAAGGAACACCAAGCACTCCATACCTTACTTCCGCACAACCCCCCAACATCACCCTCCCAAACACAGACTTCGAGACCTCCACCACTTTATTGGACCGCGAAGTAGTTGGACTGCAAGCGCTGTACAACCTCCTCGCCAACACTGACCACGTAGCAGTCACTGCTGGAAGCGCTCACAGCCCTTTGCAATCTCAGCATCCTGGTTTGGACCAGTGTCCCCCATGGCACAGGTTAACAGGGCAGCCATGCAGCGCACTCACCTCTGGCCATCCGAGGGGTGACCAGCACTCTCCAGGAAGCAAGCATTAAGGGGCGGTCACACAGGGCCAGGAAAGGTGCTAAGTACAGCCATGATAACCACGTTTCTCTCTCTCTCTCATGCTGCAGGAGGGCCACATCAGGACTCCATTTTACCTGCCTGCTATAGCACTTAGTGCAATTCTGGGAAACTTCCACCCAATGTACCTAATTTTCACTTCTTTTCCCCTGTTTCATAGAATTCCTGCTCCAACTTTCTGACTTAGGACAGAATCATCACAGATTTGCACTAAGGGCGGTAGTGGGCAGGAAAAAGGACGTTTGACCCACCAGCCATAATAGCGGCTTTTCATGCTGCATCGTCCCACTCCCGATGCATCCAGCCTTATTAATAATGCATTCACGGGGAAAAGGCCAGCTTGCTGGCAGGTGGGCTCGGATTTGCTCACCATGCCGTGACCTCAGGGCTTCCTCGCTCCGGGTGCCAGATTTAAAGCGCACCAGAGTGCAGCCTACATCAAGTCTTCAGACCAGGAATGCTCCAGGCAATAGATGACCTCGATAGCAACCCCAAATTTAGTGACAACTCTCTGGGGCGCCTGCTGGGTGCAGTGGAAGGCCGACACAATGTCCTCTACCTCCGCTCTGGCTGCGGGAGATCCACTAAAGTCACCAATCCGGCCTGAGAGGTGGTGACAGTGGTGGTCAGTGCCACCGGGGCGCAGAGGAGATTAGCCATCCAGTGCAGGAAAAGGATGAATGCTCTCATCCATTCCGCCAGGGTAAGGTAATCACCTTATCACTCTCAATTCACATATTCACCAACACATCACACATCCACAGGGGTCTCACACCTCAAGGGGCAACACCACTAACTCACACACATAGCCTCACATCTCCATCAGGCTCATATCCATGGAGATTGCGTCCTCATCCCTTCCATGTGTTATGCCATGGCAGGTGGTATCTGCCAGGCTGACCAAATCCACAATGGGATGTATAGGCATTCTTTATTTCACTTGAGAAGATAGCTAAGCAGATGAAATGGCCATAAGAAATCTGGACATTGCTTTTACAGTCTAGGTGGAGCTCATGAGGTATATGCATCACTGTCAGAAGAAGTATCGGTGGATTATGAGGCAGTGAAAAAGGCTATTTTTGAGTGCATATGAGTTGGTTCCTGAGGCATACAGGCAGAAATTTAGGAATGTAAGGAAACAGCCTGGTCAAACTTACATTGAGTTTGAGAGAGTAAAACAAAATAATTTTGACCGATGGATACGGGCATTAAAGATAGAGACAACATATACAGCTCTTAGAGAAGATTCAATTCCTTTGGTAGTTAGAACTCATGTGGAGGAACAGAAGGTTAAAACAGGAAGGCAAGCAGCAGAGATGGCTGATGATTATGAGTTAGTCCATAGATCTAAACGTTTATTTTTCGTCACCCTTTTAAATCAAAGAAGGATAGAAAGTGGGCAGGTGAAAGGAAGGCAGGTAGTCAGGGAAGAGAAGGAGCAGTTGGAAAATTTTGGAAAGTTTCGCCTCAGACTAGAAAGGAATGTGCTGAGGGGAGAAGTGACACTCGAAAACGTAAGTGTTTTCATTGCAAAGGGGTGAGGCACACAAAGACAATGTGTTGGAGGTTACAGGGAAAACCTATTGCAGTAGTTGGAATACCGAAAAGTTCTAGAAATAAGAGTACTGGGGATTCTGAGATCTCGAAGCAGGAAAAAACAGTGGCTTGTGTACAGGTAAAGCAGGAAGAATCAGTGACAGGTAATGAAGTAGGGATGTGTTCACAATTTACCCAAGGGAGTGCTGAAGGGCAGGTTACTGAAATGTTTTAAGATTCTATATGTGAAGAGAAAGTCTTTCCATGTGTACAGGGTGCAGCAGGAAAGATATTAAAATTTTAAGGGATACAGGGGCTAGTCAATCCTTAATGTTATGGGATAGTGTTATTTGTTGTCCAGAGGGAGTATTGCAGGAAAGACTGGTGATAAGTGGAATTCACGGAGATGCTAAACCTACTCCATTGTGGAAGGTAAATTTTAAAAGTAAGTTGAAAACAGGTGAGGTGATTGTTGGAGTAATGGAGAAATTGCCCAATGCAGGGGTTCAATTTATCTTACATAATGATATAGCTGGGTCACGGATGTTGGTGATGCCTACTGTAGTCAAGCAGCCTTTGGAGGTGGATTCAACAGAGATGATGCAAAAGGAACATCCTGGATAGTTTCCAGATGGTGTAGTAATGAGATCACAAACTCACAGGTTGAAACAGGAAGAGGAGGAGTTTAAAAGACAGATGCTGACATTCAATTAGCTGGATCTGTTTTTGAAAAGATTGTGCAGGGAGAGAAGGTTGAAGAGAATGATGTGGAAGTGTTTAGTTCATTTAAATTGGTAGAGTTACAGCAGAAGGATTCACAAATAAAGAAGCTATATTAGACACCTTATTCGGAAACAGAGGCAGAATGCATTCCAGAATGTTGTTACATTAAAGGAAATATGTTAGTGAGGAAGTGGGGACAGTCTCATGTCCCAGCAAATGGGAAATGGGAGATAGGCAAAAATACAAAAACATTTCTTTTGGCTTGGATTGCATAAAGATTTAGTCAAATTTTGTAGACCATGTCACACATGTCAGGTGACAGGAAAACCTCAAGCAGTGATTAAATCGGAACCTTTAATTCTGATTCAAGCATTTGAGGAACCATTTACGAGGGTCCTGATTTATTGTGTAGGGCCCCTCCCTAAGACTAAAAGTGGAAATCAGTTCTTGCCGACAATTATGGATGTGTCTACAAGGCTTCTGGAAGCAATACCTTTATGAAATATTACAGCAAAGAGAATTAAAGAGAAGTCAGACTAAATTTTTTTACAAGATATGAGTTACTGAAAGAAATACAATTGGATCAGGGTTGGAATTTCATGTCACAGCTGTTAAGGAAGTAATAAACAGCCTAGGGATTAAAAAATTAAGTCATCAGCTTTTCATTCTGAATCACCAGATGCTTTAGAGAAATGACATCAAACTTTAAAAACTATGATGAGAGCATAGAGTCAAGACTATCCACAAGATTGGGATCAGGGGATTCCATTCTTGTTTTTTGCTATTAGGGATGCTCCTAATGAATCAACAGGATTTAGTTCTTTTAAATTACTCTATGGTCATTAAGTTGATTCAGGAGAAGTAAGTGGGTCAGAACAGGAAACTACTCTCCTGGATTATGTGACAAACCTCAGAGAAAGATTGAACAAAGCATGTGAGTTAGCTAAGGAACATTTAAAGGTATCACAGCAGGTGATGAAAGCAAAGGCAGATAAGAGAGCCAAAGCTCGTAGTTTTGTTGTTGGGGAAGAGGTGTTCGTTTTGTTACCAGCATCAGGTGAAGCATTAAAGGCAAGGTTTAGTGGGCCTTACAGGATTGAAAAGAAACTGAGTGTGGTAAATTATTTAATAAATACTCCAGTTGGAAGAAAGAAGCAGAGGGTGTGTCATGTAAATATACTTAAAAAGTACTTTTGGTAAAATCCACTCATACCCAGAAATTTCAAAACTTCCTATTTTGTTGTAGGCAATGGAAATTCATGATGGCCTTTACTTTAATGTCTCTTGGAGCTACCTTACCATGTCCAATGGTATGGCCTCCATATGTTTAGGTAAAGGGAAAAGTTGTTGGATTTTCAAAGAATTTAAATTTCTCATAATATAAAAATCTTTTATGTTGTCATCATGGTCAGCACTTTTGGGGAAAAATCAACGTACTAATCTTGTCCTATTTACCGTGCCAGTAATAAAAACCTTATCATGTCTCTTTGAAAATCCAACAACTTTTCCCCTTATCTAAAAATGCAAATTCCCCTTTGCTTAGCTCATCAATTAGCATTTCAAATGCTTTTGTTACACCTAACTTTTTTGCTAATTTCAACTTTGCAGTCTATCCATCTCTAATTTAATTAAATGAGCCACACACAGAACCACACACACACAGACATAAGCCTACTCTCCAATATTCCACAGTACTATTATGAAAAGTAGGATAATTTCATGACACATGGCTCTGCTCACAACACAAACATTCCCCACAGTGCCATGTGTCCTGCTTACACTCTCTCTATCCGTTTTCATGCAGGAGAAGTTGGCTCACAACAGCAGGGAGACATCCCAGACCGGGGGTGGAGTGGCCCACAATAGACCCCTCACTCACTTTGAGGAGCATGCCATTGCACTGATGTGCCACTTACTGGTGAATATGTAGACCGTGCCTGGGGCAAGAGTGAGGTCAGCGGCGAACACCCACATGAGGATCTTGCACAACATCAATTCTCTCTCAATGCAAATGTGAGTGCTCTCTCTCCTGATTTTGACTCTGCTGTCATGCACTAATTATCTCTACTTTTGTTCACAGGGAGCTCTGCCAAGCGACAAACACCCTCAGCCAGCCAGTCCCTCAGCTCCATCCAGGTCCTCACCCCCAGCCAAGAGGACACCTCCTCTTTGAAGAGCTGGAAGTAAGCAGCCTGGGAGACCTGTCACAACGCTTACCCACACCCCCCACCAGTGCAGAGACACACTCTCCCAGGGCACCTAAAACCCCCGGAAGCGACGGCTTGCCAGCGGAGTTGTATTCGGCTCTGTGGGACTTGATCGGCCCAGACCTGCTAGGAGTGTACGAGAGTATGCTCCTGGCCGGTAGTATGTCAGAATCCATGAGGAAAGGCATCATCACCCTCATCTACAAGCACAAGGGGGAAAGGGAGGAAATTAGAAATTGGTGACCCATTTCACTGTTGAATGTGGACTATAAGATTCTGTCCAAGGTCATTGCCAACCGGGTCAAATCCGCTCTGGAATTGGTGATTCACCCTGACCAGACCTGCTCTGTGCCAGGCAGGAAGATCTCTGACAGCCTGGCGCTGCTCAGGGATACGATTGCCTATGTACAGGACAGGGGTGTGGATACCTGCCTCATCAGCTTGGATCAGGAGAAGGCCTTTGACAGAATATCGCACACCTACATGGGGGATGTGCTCTCCAAAATGGGGTTTGGGGAGGGAATTCGAAATTGGATCCAACTGCTCTACACTAACATCAGTAGCGCAGTCTCAATCAATGGGTGGGAAACAGATAGCTTTCCGATTAAATCTGGAGTCAGGCAGGGCTGTCCTCTCTCGCCTGTCCTTTTCGTGTGTTGCATAGAACCCTTTGCCGAGTCCATCAGGAAGGATCCGGGCATAAGAGGAGTGACGATCCCAGGCAGTGGAGGCACTCAGGTAAAAGCCTCCCTGTACATGGACGACGTCGCCGTCTTCTGCTCGGATCCGCTGTCGGTGCGCAGACTGATGCACATCTGCGACCAGTTCGAACTGGCCTCGGGAGCCAAGGTAAATCGTGGGAAGAGCGAGGCCATGTTCTTTGGGAACTGGGCTGACCGATCCTTTGTCCCCTTCACTGTCAGGGCTGACGGCCTGAAGGTGCTGGGGATATGGTTCGGAGGGACCGGGGCATGCGTTAGAAACTGGAAGGAGCGAGTGGCTATGGTGAAAAGGAAACTGGGCATGTGGGAGCGACGCTCCCTCTCCATTGCGGGAAAGAACCTGGTCATCAGGTGTGAGGTACTCTCGCTGTTGCTGTACGTGGCGCAGGTCTGGCCCATTCCAGACTCCTGCGCGATGGCGATCACTCGAGCCATCTTCCGCTTTATCTGGAGGTCGAAAATGGATCGTGTCCGCAGGGACGTGATGTACAAGCCTCTAGATAAAGGGGGAAAAAACGTGCCCAACATCGCCCTCATACTGATGGCCACCTTTGTGTGTGGCTGCATCAAGCGGTGCGTAGACCCTCAGTACGCAAACACCAAGTGTCACTACGTGCTGAGGTTCTACCTGTCCCCGGTGTTGCGAAGGATGGGTCTGGCCACGCTGCCGCGGAACGCTCCAAGTAGTTGGACCGTGCCGTACCACCTGTCCCTGGTGGAAAAATTTATGCAGAAAAACACCTTTGACCACAAGTCCATCAGGCAGTGGTCAGCACGTAACGTCCTAGAGGCCCTGAGGGAAAAGGAGAGGGTGGACCCTGTGGGATGGTTCCCCGAGCAGACTGTCAAAGTCATTTGGCAGAATGCCTCATCGCCAGAACTTTCCAACAAGCACCAAGACGTAGCTTGGCTGGTGGTGAGAAAGGCCCTCCCCGTCAGATCCTTCCTACACGCCAGGAGGCTCACCCCCTCTGCACGTTGCCCTCGAGGTGGCTGTGGTGGGGAAGAGACCGTTGTTCACCTCCTTGTGGATTGTGCCTTTGCAAAGAAAGTCTGGAGAGAGATGCAGTGGTTGCTGTCGAGGTTCATCCCGAGCAGTTCTGTGACACAGGACTCTGTGCTCTACGGGCTGTTCCCAGGGACACACACCGAGACAAACATCAACTGCAGCTGGAGGATCATCAACTCGGTGAAAGACGCGCTTTGGTCTGCCCGAAGCTTGTTGGTCTTCCAGCGCAAAGAGTTGTCCCCGACCGATTGTTGCGGACTGGCACAATCCAAAGTCCAGGACTACGTGCTGAGGGACGCACTAAAGCTTGGGGCAGCTGGCGCAAAGGCGCAATGGGGAAGGGTCGCTGTCTAAGACCTTTCTACCACAGCGCACCGAGAGACTGGGAACTGTTTAGAGCCCCTCGGGCTGTACAGATCAAAATGAAAGGCTGTAAATGATTGTAATATTGTTTGTACTGATGCACCTGGTGATACATTTTGTAAAAGTTTAACCTGGATTGTACCCTTGTAATGTTGTTTTTGAAATGGTTTGGAATGTGATTGAAGATATTTTATGAATAAAGTATATTTTTGCAAAAAAAAAAAACCTAGAGCAGGCTTGGGTTCACAATCTGGTGGTCATCGCATGGACATGCATCTGCAGCAGGTTCAGCTGAGCTCCCTGGCACTTGGAGGACTGCTGGCGGAGGGGCATCTGTGAGGTCTGAGTTAGATGACAAGCCTCTGGATTTGGCCTTTCAACTCATTGTGGAGAATTAGCAGAGGACGGCGGAACACACGGAAAGTGGTTGCAAGCCCTCATCAGTGTTGCACGCGAGTCGGAGGAGTGTATCCGTCTGCTCTCTGATGAAGTGGTGCCCACATCTGTACGCACTGAGGTCTCCATGGGAAGGAGGGAGGACGCCATGGAGCCCTTTGTCCAGCAGAACATGGAGATGCGCGCAGACCTGCACTCCATCACGGTAGTCATGGGTGAGTCCCTGCAGTGACAACACGAGGGGGAAATGGGGCATCTCAACGTCCTTCCAGATGCCCCTTCCCCTCAAGGAGTCGGGCCGATGCCCTCGGGCACCCAAAGGGAGGAGGAGCGGCAGAAGGACACTCCTGGCTCATCCACTCAGGAATCTCAGAGGCTGTCCTCCTCCTCTAAGTCCCCTTTGCCTGTGAGCCCCTCAACATCAGCCTCTGTCGCTGCAGAGGGAGCACCTGGCCCATAGGGGCTAGCCAAAGCAAGACAGGGCCTCCAAGGCCTCAGATCTCCAGAGACCTCTGCCAAAGTCGTCAGAGGCAACAGGGACAACCATTGCACAGGCTGTCTCCACCCTTCCAGCAGATGTCAGGGCAGCATCTAGAAGAAGTGGTAGGTCTAGAAAAGTTAAGAATTTCTGATTGTAAGTGGTTGCATGGGTGAACACATTTTGTCACTTTACAATTTGAAAATATATTCACTTTCACTGAATAATATGTAATGATGTTTTTCAGCTTCATTGGCAGGCTTTGCGAGTCCTCCTCCTGCATCCCCCTGATCCCCCACTAGCAGTTCAGCTGCACATAGCCGAACCACTAGTGATTCTGAAGGGACAATGTCTGTGGCAGGGCCATTCGCGGGGTCGTACAAGCACTCTCCCAAGCAGGTGCAGCCTTCATCCATCAGACTCATGTCACTGTCCTGAGCATTTTCAGTGCTGCCTGCGGGGGTTCTCTTTCAGTTGTCCATCTGAGCTGACCTGCATTTCCGCCTGTCCACAGATCGCACTCCCATGCAGCACCTGTGCCCGTCCAACACGAGGCTCCGCTCACTTTCAATTTTGATAGCCATGGTAGTCGTGACATTTTGTCTCAGCTCACCTGTCCTTTCCCCCTAGCCCCAGTCGCCCATGTCTTTTTCCCCCATCATTGTTGACCCCCCAGCATCATCTTCCACTTCCCCTCCATCACCTACCCACCAGAATCCTTTTCTCTCCAGGATGCCCAGGTGAATGTGCACATTCCCTACCTTCCTGAGATTCCCACGCCCATTTACACTGACCTTCCAGGCCTCCTTCTTTCTACCCCCAGGGTCCATGTCAGCCTCCAAGTCCCCATCAACCACCCTCGCCATCCCTTCTACCCTCACCCTCCCACTCTTCCAGCTCACTCTGCCCCCTCTCATACTCACCATTCCCTCCCACCACCCTCAGCTCATTCCTCAGGAGGCAGCCATTGACTCCACAGACCCCTCCCTTGCACGTTCACCTGGACATACCCTCACTAATCCCTCCTCTACCCTTACTCTCTCCTCCCCCTGGTCTCCTTCCTCCTACCAAAGTCCTTCCTGCCTCCGAACTCATTTCCCCCTCCAAACTCCTTCCTTTAAACCTTCCCCCCCACTTTTACACCTATTTCCCCAGCTGCTGCATTCTCCCCTGTTACACCTGCCTACCCCCGTACTCCCTACACCCCCCCACCAATCTCGCCCTCCCGAAACCTTCATTCTCCTCCTCCCAACCTCCCACCCTACCCAATACACCATCCTCTCCTACCTACAGCTGGACTTTCCTCTCCCATACCCTTGTCGATCATCCGTAGCAGCCCATGGCCAAGACCATGATGTCCTGAAGCAGGCCCCAGACATCAATGGAGACCTCCCACCTTCCGTGAGCTGCTTCCCGGCACAGCCATGTTCATGAGAATCCACCCAGCATGAGATGCACGTGTTCCTCCAGTCCAGTAGCTGTAGGGCTCCAGCATCTTCTGCTCCTTGGATGTCTGCGATCTGAGCAAGGCTCTAACAGTAAGTCCCGACTTCTGCACATCACACTTGTTAAGACACGTTCTGCACTGGCACGTTTTCCAGCCAATCTGGGTGGTAAATTTGACATGGGGGGTTGATTCCAGTGAGCAGGCAAGATGATGAGGTGCAAATGTGTTGAAATTTGGTTCCCAACATTGGATGGTGGGAAAGGCAGCCCACCATTGATGGGTGGAGCAAACGATTGCAAACTAGTTTCACAATGCCGCGAAACAATTTTCGTCCTTCTCGCATATTGTCCGCTCATGCCTGCCACGACACCCGACACCAACGGGGGTGGAAAATTCCAGCCTTAATATCAAATACACTGTCTCTTAGATCAGTATGGATCAGCAAGAAAGTAATATTTCTTGATTTAGTTCTGGAGAATGAAGTGGGGCAAAGAGCTAACGTGAAAGCAAGAAATGTGAAACCAATTGGGAAATAGCAACCTGGTCCAATGGAACAGAAGTAAGGGATAAGGAAGAGTCAATAGCAATGTCAATGCACTGTAAAGGAATGTGAGCATATATTCAATGGAAGTATGCTGAAGGGTGCAGATGAATAGCAAGGCTTAAGAGGGCAGCAAAATAAACCCATAAAAAGGCCAACCACATTTAAATTTTATAAATAGAGGCATAGAGTAAAAGAGTAAAGAGGTAATGATAACTTTATATGAAACAATGGAAAGCCTGCAATTGGAGTTTTGTGTTCAATTTTAGAGAGATCCATCATAGATAGGCCATAGAAAGTAAAACGTTGATTCACAAAGTTTTCAAACAGGGAAAATTATAGGCATGTGGAGGGACTTGAGGTACACTACTATTTCCACTGGAATGGAGACAGGTATAAAGAGATTTCATGGAGGATCTTTGAAATTACAATGGGTTTTGACAGAGTAAATAGGGAAGACTATTTCCTCCACATAGGGAGTCAGTGATGATGGATCATCAATTTAAAACTGTTAGTGAGAGAGAGAAAAGAGGGTTGTTGGAGAATGGAATGCTTTGCCACAAGGATTGGCTGAGACAGAAACCATTCACCTTTTAATAGAAAAATGGATACATATTTGAAGCCGAGGAAGATGCAGGACTATAGAGAGGACAGTGGGATTGGTTTATGATTGTTCTAGCAAACCGCCAGCAGAGACACATTGGGCTGAATGGCTTCATTTTGTGTGAGAAGCCAAACATGAAATTATTCCCTGAAATTACTGTCACATATCTGTTGAAAACTGTAAAACCTTACAAAAATTGAGTTGTTTTTCTGCAAAATAAAATGTTATTAAGCATTGGTTGTTAGATCTAATTATTGAGTGATTGGTTGAACAGGCAGTGATACAAGGCATTGCTGGTTTTCTATATTCAACTGTATTCTTTAAAGTTTCCCATGCAATCATAATACATCTTGGCAAAGAGATCCCATGCCTGAGAGGATCTGAGTGTGTTGCATCAATGTGCTTTCTATTTAAATCACCATCACTAATCATCATAATCATGTGTCTCATACAGTCTCAGCTACACAGCATTCATTACAGTAGCTTGAAAAGTTGTCATCATTGTCTAAAAGCTGTGGATCCTGCTGGGAATGAAGAAAATGATAAATAAGGATAAATGCCAAGGAAAAGTAAACCAAAACAATGTAATTGTGGACTCATTTTCATATTAGGCCTGCTTAAGAAATTAGAAATAACGTGACAATGAAGCATTGCTAATTATTCCCTCTAAGATATATTTAATTATCTTAAAAGGGAGGATGTGAGATTATTTCCTTTGTTTTAGCATTGAAGACTTTGTAAAATGGATAGAGCTCCAATGGTTCTAACATAGTATTTTTTTACTGAAGACCATCGTGTAAACATAGTCTTAAAACAATATTGTAGAAATGATCAAGGAAAACCAGGTCCTAACAAACACATACACTTCTCTACTAGCACTCGGGAGATACACTGGGAGGCAGGAGGCCTCATAAATGGCTAGCAGATGGCACGGAGGGCAGCCTCTCGTCTTCTCACCGTCACCGAATATTCTCAGCGGAAGGAACATCAGTAGCATGGCTGCCCACTGACCACAGGCAGGTGGTCAATTAAACCAATTTTTCATTCTTTCATGGGATGCGAGCATTGCTGGCTAGGCCAGCATTCATTGCCCATCCCCAATTGCCCTTGAGAAGGTGATGGATTGTAAGACACCTTCTTGAACCACTGAAATTCATCTGGTGCAGGTACATCCACAGTGCTGTTAGAAAGGGAGTTCCAGGAATTCGACCCAGCAACAGTGAAAGAGCAGCATAATAGCTCCAAGGTAGGATGGTGTGTAACTCAGGGAGGAACTTGCAGGTGGTGGTATTCCAATATGTTTGCTGCCTTGTCCTTTTAGGTGATAGAGGTCATTGGTTTAGGAGGCTCTGTTGAAGGAGGCTTGGCGAGTTGCTGCAGTGCATCTTGTATATGGTACATACTGCTGCTACTGTGCACTCGTGGTGGATGGAGTGCATAGTTAAGGTGGTATTTGAGGTGTCGATCAAGCAGACAGCTTTGTCCTGGATTGGGTCAACCTTCTTAAGTGTTGTTGCAGCAGCAATCATCCAGGCAAGTGGAGAGTATTCTATCACACTCCTGACTTATGCCTCATAGATGGTGGACAGGGCTTAGGACCTCAGGAGGTGAGTTACTTGTCACAAAATTCATATTCTCTGACCTGCACTTGGAGCCATAGTGTTTATGTGGTTGGTTCAGTTCAATTTCTGTTCAATGTTATCCCCTAAAATGTTGATTGTGAGGGATTCAGTGATGGTAATGCTATTGAGCGTCAAGGGAAGATGGTTAGATTTTCTGTTATTGGTTGGTCATTGCCTGGCACTTCTGTGGTGAGAATGTTACTTGCCACTTATCAGTCCATGCCTGAATGTTGTCCAGGTCTTGCTGCATATTAATGTGGACTGCTTCAGTACCTGAGGAGTCATGAACGCTACAATGGCGCTGTGCAAATATCAGTGAAATCCCCACTTTTGATCTTATGATGGAGGGAAGAAGCTGATTACGGTTGAGCCTAAGACTACTCTGAGAAAGTCCCACAGTGAGATCCTGGGGCTGAGATGATTGTCCTCCAATAGCCACAGCCATCTTCCTTTGTGGTAGGTGTGACTCCAACCAGTGGAAAGTTTCCCCCCAATTCCCATTGACTGGCCATTAATTTTCCAATTTTCCCTGCTGCAGGGGGAGACTGTGAGGTAAACTGTGGCAGACTCCCAGCAGACTCCTGTGGGGCATTCCTCGTGGCCGATCCATGGACCATGAAGGGCTCCCAGTAACAATGGTCGAACCCCTACCCCCACCCCTGGACCCCACTGCTCCAAAGCTGTCAATGGAACGTTCACTCCTCTGCTCACCGGGGACTGCCAGCCTGGCAGGGAACACCAACTTCATTTGCATGGTCTTTTAATTGGCCCTCAGTAAAATCCTGCCCAGAGCCCCACCATTAGCTCACATGGGCTCAGGAGCCATTTTGGTCCTGGTGGCAGGGCTAATTGGCTTTTGTTAAAATCCCCAGCCCACTGAGTCAATATTATATTGTGTAAAATTTGATCAAAAGGAAAGAAAGCACAACTTTCCACTTATGGAGAACCCTTTATATCCTCAGGACGTCTCAAACACTAATTGAATCCCATGATTTCCCACCTTCTGCTTAATAATCATGGAATGCCATTGATATGGGGTTACTGCAAGGACCAGTGCTAGGTCCACAGCTGCTCACAATCTATATAAATTATTTGGATGTGTGGACCATCGTAATATTTCCAATTTGCTGATGACATCAAACTGGATGGGAATGTAAGTTGTGAGGAGGATGCAAGGAGGCTTCAAGAGGTCTTGGACAGGCTAAGTGAATGGGCTAGAACATGGCAGATGGAATATAATGTGAACAAGTGTGAAGTTATTCACTTTGGTAGAGAAAACAGAAAGGCAGAATATTTCTTAAATGGT
This sequence comes from Cetorhinus maximus, assembly GCF_964194155.1. Classification (NCBI taxonomy): domain Eukaryota; kingdom Metazoa; phylum Chordata; class Chondrichthyes; order Lamniformes; family Cetorhinidae; genus Cetorhinus; species Cetorhinus maximus. The sequence goes on from NC_135888.1 coordinate 75,804,691, forward strand.
GAGAGGATGAGCAGTGCAGGTGTCCAAAGGGACTTGGGTGTCCTTGTTCATGAGTCATTAATAGTTAGCATGCAGGTGCAGCAAACAATTAGGAAGGCGAATGGTATGTTGGCCTTCATCGCAAGGGGAAACGAGTACAGTAGTAAAGATACATTGCTGCAGTTGTATAGAGCCTTAGTGAGTCCCCACCTGGAGTATTGTGTACAGTTTTGGTCCCCTTATCTAAGGAGAGATATACTTGCCATAGAGAGAGTGCAGCAGAGGTTCACTAGGTCAATCCCTGGGATGGCAGGATTGTCTTATGAGATAAGTTGGGAGTCTAGGTCTGTATTCCCTTGAGTTTCGGAGAATGAGGGGGGACCTCATTAAAACTTACAAAATTTGTACAGGATGTGACAGGGTGGATGTAGATAAGATGTTTCCCCTGGCTGGTGAGTTTAAAACCAGGGAACATAATCCCAGAATAAGGGGTAGGCCATTTAAGACCGAGAGGAGAAGGACTTTCTTCACTCAGAAGGTGGTGAATCTTTGGAATTCCCTACCCCAGAGGGCTGTGGAAGCTCAATCGTTAAGCATGTTTCAAACAGAAATCAATAGATTTCTGGAGACTAATGACACCAAGTGATATGGAGATAGTGTGGGAAAGTGCTGTTGAGGTAGATGATCAGCCATGAACTAACTGACTGGCAGATGGGCTGAATGGCCTGCTCCTGTTCCTATGTTCTTATGATAGCTCACTTGGAGTCAACTAAAGAACAATCAACACTCAACATTGCCCTGAAGGCTGCAGAATTATAACTCAGTTAAGGATATTCATGAAAATTAATGGGAATCTTGCCATGTGCTTCCATACATCATGCATTGGTAGTCGTAGAAGTTCTGGTATCTAAACTATCTCCAAGAAGTATCTAAGAAAAATTAGAATTACCATTTGACATTGTTTTTAATTTGTTTCATATTAATGAGTACCTTTACTCATCTGAAATAGTACTTAGCTGTAGTTCATATTGTATACCATACTACAAATAACAGACTGTCATCTGTAATTTACTATTTATAATTGGTGTGCATATATATAAGTTCAAAGCAATTACAACCAAATACTTACTGTGCGGTTAAATTCATTGAAGCAAATTATTATGTTGTCTAAACTGTGTCATTTAACAGTGGCTGATTTTATAGCTAGTGGACAGCAACAAATTAAATGCTTGTAAAAATTAAGCCTTTTCAATAGTTGTGTGCAAGTGCATGGCATCAGGATGCCTTCTGTCTTCTGTATTCAAATGTATAGTACAGAATAATTGTGGTATCATCAAATGAATTCATAAATATCTTCAGTTCCTTTGCAATTTGTGCAATATTGTATTTGTTTAGGAATCAGCCATTACTCATGAATTAAAAATACATATGAACACAATTATCAGTGGAAGTTTAACATGAATATGGAAGTGTAGAGGTAACAATGTGATTGAAACAAGACAAGACAAGGTGCTGGAGCCTCAAGTTATCAGGTACAAACCCCTGAGGCCTGCTCACATGCAGTGTGCATGACAATCTGTGCACTTTGAACCTGAGCAGGCTGTACACAAGACTTGTCAATGGTTTAGTTTAATTGGTAACAAAGGAAAGTTCCAAATGTGCCTGAATCGGTTGAACAGTACATTGCACACTTTACAGGAGGCCTGATGATAAATTTCACAATTTATTGCTAGGTGGCCCATTTTTCACGAAGGCCAATTTTTCAATTAAGAGAAACAAGTGCATCTTGAGGACAGCCTGCATATGGAAAACAAGTGTTGGCACCTGGTAACCAATCCAACATATTTGTGCTCTCCACGTGCATTAGGCACAAATACTGGGGCCCAGATTTCGTGTGGGCTTGGGAAAATCTGACCTGTACACTTTTGCACCTTTGAAATGCATACCTGACCCATGTGTGATTTATTTTTCCTGGAATTTTTGATTTGTGCCTAGTCTTAGTAAATGAAGCCACAACAAGTTTACCCAATCCCGTATGAGCAATCGGTGCCTTTTGTCCTCTGCAGTAAATAAGCCCAAAGTATACCATTATAATGTGATGGAAGGTGGAAGGGTGTTCCAGGATTTTGACGCAGTGACAGTGAAAGAACAGCGATATAGTTCCAAGTCAGGATGTGTGTGGCTTGGAGGGAAATTTGAAGGTGGTGGTGGTATTCCCATGTATCTGCTGCCCTTGCCCTTCTAGGTGTTCAAGGTTGTGAGGTTGGAAGGTGCTGTCGAAGATGCCTTGGTGAGCTCCTGCAGTACATCTTGTAGATGGTAGACACAGCTACTGTGCCTCAGTGGTGGAGGGAGTGAATTTTTAAAGTGGTGGATGGGGTGCCAATAAAGTGGGCTGCTTTGTCCTAGACGGTGTGTAGCTTCTTGAGGGTTGTTAGAGCTACATTCATCCAGCTAAGTAGAAAGTATTCCAACACACTCCTGACTTGTACAGTGTAAATGGTGGACAGGTTTTGGGAAGTTAGGAGATGAGTTACTCATCACAGAATTCCCAGCCTCTGACCTGCTCTTGTAGCCACAGTATTTATATGGCTGGTTCAGTTTCTGGTTAATGGTAACCCCAACATATTGATAGTGGGAATTCAACGATGGTAATGTCATTGAATGTCATGGAGCGATGGTTAGATTCTCTCTTGTTGGAGATGGTGATTGCCTGGCATTTGTGTGGCATGAATGTTACACGCCACATATCAGCCCTAGCCTAAATATTGTCCGGTCTTGCTGCATTTGGACATGAACTGCTTCAGTATCTGAAGAGGCGCGAATGATGCTGAACATTATGCAATCACCACCCCTTATGATAGAGAAAGTTCATTGATGAAGCAACTGAAGATGTTTGGGCCTACGGCACTATCTTGAGGAACTCCTGAAGCAATGTCCTGCGGCTGAGATGATTAACCTCCAACAACCACAGCCATCTTCCTTTGTTCTAGGTATGACTTCAGTGGAGAGTTTTCCACCTGATTCCCATTGATCCCAGTTTTTCTAGCGCCCCTTGATGCCACACTCAGGCAAATGCTTCCTTGATGCCAAGGGCAGTGACTCTCACTTCATCTCTTGAGTTCAGCACTTTTGTCCATATTTGAACCAAGGCTGTGATGAAGTCAGGAGCTGAGTGGCCCTGGCTGAACCCAAACTGAGCATCAGAGAGCAGTTTATTGCTGAGTAAGTGCCACTTGATGACACTGTTAACAACACCTTCCATCACTTTGCTGATGATTCAGAGTAGACAGTTGGGGTGGTAATTGACCAAGTTGGATTTGTCCTGCTTTTTGTGTACAGGACACACCTGAGCAATTTTCCACATAGCCAGGTAGATGCCAGTGTTATACCTGCCTGGAACGGTTTGACTTTGGGTGCAGCTAGTTCTGGGGCACAAGTCTTCAGTATAATTGCCGGAATATTGTCAGGGTCCTTAAACTTTGCAGTATCCAATGCCTTCAGCTATTTCTTGATATTATGTGGAGTGGATCAAAATGGCTGAAGACTGGCCTCTGTGATGCTGGAGACCTCTGGAGGTGGCCAAGATGGATCATCTACTCAGCATTTCTGACTGAAGATTGTTGCAAGTGCCTCAACCTTATCTTTTGCACTGATGTACTGGGCTTCCCCATCATTGAGGATGGAGATATTTGTGGAGCCTCCTCCTCCTGTTAATTGTTTAATTATCCACCATCATTCACGACTGGATGTGGCAGATCTGATCCGTTGGTTGTGGGATATGTCCATTGCATGCTGCTTCCGCTGTTTGGTATCCAGGTAGTCCTGTGTTGTAGCTGTGCCATGTTGACGCCTCATTTTTAGGTATGCCTGGTGCTACTCCTGCATGCCCTCTGCACTCTTCATTGAACCAGGGTTGATCCCTGGCTTGATGGTAATGGTAGAGTGGGAGATATGCCAGGCCATGAGCTTACAGATTATGGTCAAATACAATTCTGCTGCTGCTGCTGATGGCCCACAGTGCCTCAGGGATGCCCACTTTTGAGCTGTTAGATGTGTTCAAAATTGTTCCCATCTAGCATGGTGGTGATGCCACACAACAAAATGGAAGCTATCCTCAATGTGAAGGCAGGACTTTATCTCCACAAGGACTATGCGGTGGTCACTCCTACCGATATTGTCATGGAGAGATGCATCTACGGCAGGCAGGTTGACGAGGTTGAGGTCAAGTAGAGTTTTCCCTCTTGTTTTCTCCCTCACCACCTGCTACAGACTCAATGTAGCAGCTTTGTTCTTTAAGACTCAGCCAGCTCAGTCAGTGGAGGTGACTCCGAGCCACTCTTGGTGATGGACATTGAAGTCACCTGCCCAGAATTATATTCTGTGCCCTTCCCACCCTCAGTGCTTATTCAAATTGGTATTCAACATTGAGGAGTACAGATTCATCTGCTGAGGGAGGTGGTTCATGCCAATCAGCAGGAGGTTTCCTTGCTAATGTTTGATCTGATGCCACGAGACTTCATGGGGTCCAGAGTCAAGTTTGAGGCTTCCCAGGGCAACTCCCTCCTGACTGTATACCACTGTGCTGCCATCCTTGGGTCTGTCCTGCTGGTGAGTCAGGACATACCTAGGGATGGTGGTGTCAGGAACATTGGTTGGGATTTTCCCACCCGGCCCATGGTGAGTTTTGTGGCATGCGGGAGCAGAGATTCCAGTGGAAGCCAAAAAATCAGATTCTCGCGGTGTGAAAACAGCTTGCAATTCTCCCAATGGTGGATTAATGGCAGGTCCGGTATCCCGTTGACTCATGACATGAACGCCATTTGAATTACCATCTCATGAATGCTCATTAAACATGGTTGTCATGCCAGAACTACGTGGCGCTTTCTGATCTTGCACCAGACCAGTGGGAATTCACGCCAGTTGGAATCACGTTTGAAAAGAGTGGTGTGCAGAGGTCAGACCTCACTTCACTACAGCTTCAAGGTGAGTGCAACATTCATAACCTACTTGCCACAGTGCTGGGTACAGGGTTGGTCTGCTTCTGGTGGGTGCCTCCATTGTCCTGGAGGACAGCATTGTGCAGCGGTACTCAGGCAGGGCTGAACACTCAGAGACCAGTATTTCGACCGAATGTGGGGTGGGTGGGGAAGGATACCAGACACACTGGGGGCAAAGGGGCGGGAAGGCATTGTGAGAGGTTCTGGGGATAGAGGAGCACACGGAGAGGAAAAGGGTAGTAAGGCTTTGCGGGGGGGGTTGGAGGGTCAGGGGAATGATAGCAGGCAGAGAGGAGACAGGGGTGGAAAGCTGGAGCCCAACAAGGGAAGCTGAGATGCTGAAAAATGAGGGGGTGGATGGGATACCACAGGAATGTATGGGAGGGGATGCACACACACACTCCGGAATAGGAAAGCGGGGTGGGTATTAACCTGGCACAAGAGGGATGGGTCACACTGAGACTCATGAAGGGGGGTAGGTAGTAAGGAAGACAGTGTAGTGTTCAGTCATGAGGGCAATGTGGAACTTATTGAAAGTCAAAGTCATTGGTCTGGGGCCAGCAGGGCGGAGTCAGTGTAGAGACACTCCTTGGGTTCACAGTCAGGAGTGAGAGAGTAGAGATAGCCCTGGGGTTCAGTGGACCTCACAGTCAAGAGTGAGAGCGTACAGGCAGTCCTGGGGTGCAGAGGGCCATATTACAGGGCTATGCATGGCACACACATTGTACTCCCACTCCAGGGAGGAACAAGGGCTGTGTGCTCATGTTGGAATAATGCACAGCTTGGTGTGCAGGGTTTTTTCACAATCCACATCCATTGGTTTGTCTGGCTCTGTACTGGTGTAGAGATGGGATATTAATGGTTCTGGGAGGCATCAGCAGCCTCCATTTGGGGGAGACATAATAAAGTGGGGGGTGGTATGTGAAGCTTTCTTTGGGATGCGTGGGAGTCTCCTCTGTAGGTAATCGTGCACACAGCCTCTTGATGGGGAGGGTAAAGGTCTATATGGGGCAAGGGCACGTGAACAGCGATGAGCTCGGGGAGGGTAAGAACGTTGACCACAACAACAATGGGACCCAAGGTTGCTGGGGGAGGCTAGAGAATAACAAGAGAGAGCTCTACCTGCACATCCTGAGGTTCCAGGTAAATATCTGGGATGCAGACAGTGTAAGGGGGAGTGTCGAAGCTGGTCTCGAAGTAATAGTGCAGAACCACCATCTTGTAATCTCGAAGTAATAACGCAATTATAAATCGAAAGCAGGAGAGAATTTCATGGCAGGGGTCTGAGGCAGCCTGAGAGGACTACGCTCTTGGACTAAAGGGCCTGTCTGGGGGGTGCCCCCTAATTTGCTGGTGCCACAAGATTAAAATTGAGCCAGAGCTAAAAGAAAGTAGGAACACCTCCTTGAAAAGGAAGCCATTGGAACCCATGCCTTTTGGCGTGCTGTAACAGGGAAATGTAGGAGTCACTGCCTTTCCTGCATTTCAACATTAACACACAGGAATGTGAAACTTGGGAATGCAGGCAACTGTTAAGCAGGCACAGGTGCTGCATATATGGCATCCCATCAATGAAGGGCTTTTATGTGATTTCCACAATTGACATTCATAATGGGCCAAAGGGCATCCAGTCAATAATCATGAGCAACTTATTGCTAATTAGTATGGAGCACTGAGCTAGAGCAGGTCGTGCATGTCATTCAAACCTTCTCCAACCTCTGTGGGATTGAGATGTAAAATCTCAAGGATAGCATCTTGGTCACTTCAATGAGTCTGTTAGTGCCTCAGATACAAGGTTGCATCAGCGGCAAGGCTAGCAGGGCAGAAGCCACTCTAGGACATTACAGTTGCTTTTGGTTCAAGATTGTGATCTTCATTGTTTTTACCCGTTATTCATTAATGTATTCAATCTATCATTTCAGAGAGGAGGACAAAACAGTAATGGATCCAGGAAACAATGCTGCCTTCTTGAGGGTCCTAATACAATGGAAGAGGAGAAGAAGGGGCAGGCGACGCCAAGTGCAACTTCAGGACGAGGCCCCACCTGAGATCCAGGGTGCAGAGAAGCCACAGCAAGAACATTAGGATCAGGAGGATAGACCCAGGCCAAGGAGACAACTCGCTAGACCAAGGGTCTACCGAAGAAGACTCTCCTATTTGCGGATGTTTAAGAGGCAACACCGCGCACATCTGCGCTTGTCCCGAGCTCTGGTGAATCACATTTGCCAAATTTTTCAGGAGGAGCTAACGCCCCATGGTGTGGGACGCTAGTCCTTGTCAGTGGCCCTGGAGGTCACCGCAACACTCAATTTCTTTGCCTGCAGATTGTTCCAGGAATCCAGGAATGTGCAGCATCTCATAGTCCACCACACACAGATGCGTCAAGGAGGTCATAGATGCTCTCTACAGTAAGGCTCATCAATATGTCACATTTACACTTGATGAAGATAGTCAGGCTGCAAGATTCAATGGGTTTGCAGCTATCTCAGGCCTCCCTAGAGTGCAGGGTGCAACCAATTGCACCCATGTGGCTTCGAGGGCTCCATGGCAGCAACCCCTAATGTTTATCAATCATAAAGAAGTTAATTCCATCAATGTTCAACTGGTGTGCAATCATCGGAAGGACATAATGCACTTTTGTGCCAGGTACCCTGGGAACTGCCATGGCTCATACATCCTGAGTCACTCCCATGTGCCTCACATATTTGAAGGGCCTGAATGTTTACAGGGATGGCTGCTTGGGGATAAGGGGTACCCTCTCAAATGATGGCTTATGACAGCCGTGCATTGGCCTCAGAGTGTCTCGGAGGAGAGGTACAATGCAGCTCATAGCTCCACACAGCCCCTAATGTGCAGACCGCTGGCATCCTGAAGATGCACTTCCAATGTTTGGACCGCTCAGGCAGGACTCTGCAGTACACTCCAGAGAGGGTCTCCCGCATCATTGTTATGTGTTGAGCCCTTCACAACCTGGCACTTCAAAGGGGTGACCCTTGCCAGAGGGAGAAACGAGGAGAGTGAGAGATCCTCTTAGGATGAAGAGCCAGGGACTTGAAGAGAAAGATGAGGGTCAGCTTCCATGGGACAATGCCATCAAGGAAACACAACATGGAATACGTGCCCATGCCACTTAAATTGCCACTAGATTCTGGGAGGAGTGAAGTGAAAGCAATGGGAGATGGCCACATTCCTCCTATCCCTTAATGCCATTTCATTGTATTGAAGGTGAGGTCCAACCAGTCACATGGACAGCAAGTTTAGCATTCAGACTTGTACCTTCATTCCTCATGATTCACCAAGCCATGATTAGAAGGTCAGTGGCGCACCCTATATGCGCTCGACCTGGGAAGTGAAAGTCGACACAACAGCGAGAACGTTGAGGCAAATTACTTCATGCCATCGTCACCACATTAATGAGAAACTACAGCAGCCAGTGAGATGAGGACATGGTTGGGATATCATCTGCCCGTCCAGGTCTTGTCTGTTGGCACTACCACTGAGGAGACATAACTGACACTAATCCCTCCAGGCAGCTGAGCTGCCCTTGGCGGACATCTTCTGGGGGCCCGAAGCCTGGAGGGCCCCAGCCTGATAAGGGTCCCCTGCTCAAGGGCAGATACACCGTCATCAGCCTGGAGTGGAAGGGGTCACAGGCAGAGGGGATTCTGAGTGGCTGGACACCCTTGGAGCGTCCTGAGTGAAAGCATCCAGGGTATCCGGCTGATGTTCATCCTCCCTGGGGTGCCCAAGGGCCTGTCCCTGACTCCTTGAGGAGAAGAAGCACCTGGACGGAGGTCAAGGTGCCCTGCCCCCCTATCACCTAGACACTGATTGTCCCTACCAACGTGTGTGGTCATGGATTGCAGGGCCGAGCGCAAATCCGGCAAGACCTGCTGGACTAAGGTCCCCATGGTGGTCGCCAACCTTCCCATGGTGACCTTGCGGCACTCGCACGTTGGAACCACGGCACCAGACAGAACATGGACAGACTCCTCCATTGTTCACTCCAGTCTGCTGAGTACCTGCCACATTTCAGCCTGATGTTCCGCTGCCCGTCATTGCATCACCAGCATTGTGTAGGCGGCCGCTCACAGGGGCTCATCACCTGACTCGGGCTCAGCAGGTGGCTGGGCTCCAGCAGCCCTATGTGTGCCAGAAACCTGGGCTGTCCCTGCCTTCGACTGCTGTGTCAGTGAGGTATCCTTCAGTAGATGACCCCGAGCCTAATGTAGAGCTATGACCCACCGAGGTGTGTGTCTCTGCGCTGGTGGAGGATGTGGATGAGCGCATTGATGGTTCTTCCTTGATGACTTCATCAGGTTCCTCCTCTGAGGTGATCCGGGGCTGGGGCTTATGTTGCCCCTGCTCATGTGCCTAAATCTTCTGGTGCCTATAAAAGAGAGAGGATAGCTTTAGTTCATGAGCAAGCTTAACATAAGATTGCATGTCACTCACTGTGAATGTCAGGATGTGATGAACTCATGGATATGCGATCTGTACTAGGTTGCTGGAAGAAGCTGAGCTCCCCTTCCCCACAAGAGAAATCCTGCCTTCCCCATGCAGCTCAGCAGCATCCTACAAATTTTGTGAGGGGTATGATGTTGGCCGTCCCTCCTCCGGTCTGGGATATTTCCCTTCTGTTGTGAGCCAGCTTGGGCTGCATGAAGGCAAAACAAAGGAATGTGATGAGGTTTGGAAACATGCTGCCCCCTGTGTGTGGTCATCCTCCCCAGAAGGGGCTGAAGATGGAGACTGAGCAACATGATAGATGAGATGGTGGTAATGTGAAAGTTTCCATGAGAAAATCAGTTTTGAAAAGTATCCCTGCTAATGGTTGGGTGAGATCCCTGAAGAGAGTAGCCCTTTGAATACATAATGCCATGGTGATGGTTTGATATTGGAGGGAGTTGAAGGTTGACTTACCCTGGCGGAGCGGATGGGATCATTCATCCTTTTCCTTCACTGGATGGCATTGCAGGTATGGTGGCCAGCCAAACTGATTTGCTCTGCTATGGCTTCCCAGGCTGGAGAGGTGAGGCTGGTGTGCTTCTTGGAGCTATCCCTGGGATAAAGCACCTTCCATTGCTCCCAAACTCATCTGATCAAGGCCTTGATGGTGTTGTGCAGAAGTGAGGCGCAGCCTTCTTCTTCTGCTGTGCAGACATCTCTGTGAGTCTCCTGGAGACAGCTGGGCTGGAGAGAGTGAACTATGTGTGCTCGGGTGGTGTTTAAATATGGCTCCTGGACTTCCACTCCATCAGGTGATGGCAGGGTGGATGAATAAGTTCCCAGCCCACCAGGTGAATCAGAGAGATACTCACCTATGCACAATGAATGAGCATCTAAGTGTGAAATCGGGCACGAATACATGCCATTCCGACCAGTGAGAAATGCACCGGGGAATGCACAGTTTCAAAAACGGAAAATTCTGTCCATTGTCTGTAAGGTATGATTCGGTGAGTATGATTATGTCAGGCTGTTGACAAGCCCCCGGGTGTTAGTAAGGAGGACTTTGCAGAGTCGGTAGGACTGGGTTTGCTGTTGTCATCTCTGGTGCCTAGGGCAATGGTAGGTGGTCCATCCAGTTTTATTCCTTTTAGACTTTGTAGCAGTTTGATACAATTGAGCGGCTTTTTAGGCCTTTTCAGAAGGCAGTTAAGAATCAACATTGCTGTGGGTTTGCAATCACATGCAGACCAGACCAGTCAAGGATGGCAGATTTCTTCCCTAAAAGACATCTATGAACCAGATGTGTTTTTACATTAATCAACAATGATTTCATGGTTAGCATTATTGAGACTAGCTTTTAATTCCCGAATTATAATTCAATTTAAATTCCACCAGCTGCCATGGTGGGATTTGAATCCATGTCCCTAACATACTAGTCTACACCTCTGAATTATTAGTTCAGTGATATTACCACAATGCCACCACCTTCCCCTTTGTATCCTCTGTAGTCACTCACCCGGTATCCACTATGTAGAGTCCTCAGAAGCCATGCAAAAGCAATGGGAGTTAATTTAAAATCATGGGAAAAAATTAAACTTCTAACAATCTAAATCATCCTGAATTCAAACACAGATCATTGGGAAAAACATTAATACTTTAAGTATAGATTTAAAAATAATGGAAATAGGTGGGAAAAGAAAAATCTATATAAATTATTGGAAAAAACAAAAGGGAGGGGGAAGAAACGGAAAGGGGGTGGGGATGGAGGAGGGAGTTCAAGATCTAAAGTTGTTGAATTCAATATTCAGTCCGGAAGGCTGTAAAGTGCCTAGTCGGAAGATGAGGTGCTGTTCCTCCAGTTTGTGTTGGGCTTCACTGGAACAATGCAGCAAGCCAAGGACAGACATGTGGGCAAGAGAGCAGGGTGGAGTGTTAAAATGGCAAGCGACAGGGAGGTTTGGGTCTTTCTTGTGGACAGACTGCAGGTGTTCTGCAAAGTGGTCGCCCAGTTTGCATTTGGTCTCTCCAATGTAGAGGAGACCACATTGGGAGCAACGAATGCAGTAGACTAAGTTAGGGGAAATGCAAGTGAAATGCTGCTTCACTTGAAAGGAGTGTTTGGGCCCTTGGACGGTGAGGAGAGAGGAAGTGAAGGGGCAGGTGTTGCATCTGCTGCGTGGGCATGGGGAGGTGCCATAGGTGGGGGTTGAGGAGTAGGGGGTGATGGAGGAGTGGACCAGGGTGTCCCGGAGGGAACGATCCCTACGAAATGCCGCCAGGGGGGGTGAAGGGAAGATGTGTTTGGTGGTTGCATCATGCTGGAGTTGGCGGAAATGGCGGAGGATGATCCTTTGAATGCGGAGGCTGGTGGTGATAAGTGAGGACAAGGGGGACCCTATCATGTTTCTGGGAGGGAGGAGAAGGCGTGAGGGCGGATGCGCGGGAGATGGGCCGGACACGGTTGAGGGCCCTGTCAATGACCGTGGGTGGAAAACCTCGGTTAAGGAAGAAGGAGGACATGTCAGAGGAACTGTTTTTGAAGGTAGCATCATTAGAACAGATGCGACGGAGGTGAAGGAACTGAGAGAATGAGATGGAGTCCTTACAGGAAGCGGGGTGTGAGGAGCTGTAGTCGAGGTAGCTGTGGGAGTCGGTAGGCTTGTAATGGATATTGGTGGACAGTCTATCACCAGAAATTGAGACAGAGAGGTCAAGGAAGGGAAGGGAAGTGTCAGAGATGGACCATGTGAAAATGATGGAGGGGTGGAGATTGGAAGCAAAATTAATAAATTTTTCCAGGTCCCGACGAGAGCATGAAGCAGCACCGAAGTAATCATCGATGTACCGGAGAAAGAGTTGTGGGAGGGGGCCGGAGTTCCACATACCCCATAAAGAGACAGGCATAGCTGGGGCCCATGCGGGTACCCATAGCCACACCTTTTATTTGCCAAAGATCTGCTTCCACCTCATGCCAGGGCTGCCACCTCCATCCCAGATGTTTGAAATGACCCTTTCATTTAAACACAAAGTCCACTCAGTGCCTGTGCAATAACGTTTGGAGCCATTTACATCCAGCATTAGATACTGACATACCCTGCACCAAAAAAATAAAAAGGTGAAGCATACTCAGCCCATTAAGGCAAAAGCATAATTTACATAATTTTGAACTCACAACAAATGAACATTATCATATCTGGTGTTAATGGTCACACCAGTAAACATATAAACAGAACATGGCAGAACAGAAAATCACCTGTGAACTTCTTATGCTCGTGTTGCCTTGAACTTATGTTTATGAGTGCTGCATCTTGGTTCCTCCCAACAACCTTCTGGCAGCGCCATTGGAGGCAGCCTGCTGACTCTGCTGTCTTGCTGGCCTTGATGATCACGGTCAGTGGTAGACGGGCGGAGGAGCTGCTGCTGTCATCCAGAGCGTCCTGAGAGGAGCCCGCAGAGATGACAAGCAGCTCGTGCGCCAACGTCAAGTTGCTCTGGACCTCCCTGCTCACCACTGATGGATCGGCACCTAGCTGGGATACTAGGTGCCTCATCCATCTCCCACATTGGCACTGGCCACCTGAGGTCAGTGCCTGTGTGAGGGCTTGCAGGTCCGAGCACAACCCAGGAACCCCTGATTCTGTCCCTGGAGCTGCCTCTCCATGAGAGTCACCAGTTTCTCAATGGAGGAGGCAGCGCACTCAGCCATGAGGGTCAGCGCAGTGCTTATGCTCCTCATGGACTCCTCCACAACAGAGACTATGGCATGCATACTCTAATGGATCTCCACCAGATCCTCCCACACATCCCGCTGGACAGTCAGCATCTGCTGCCTAATGGACGACTCCAGAGGCTCGTCATCTGCCTTCGACCCAGCAATGTCTTGGTTTCCAGCATTCCTCCGACTGCCAACACATTGGGCATTCCCTGCCTCCGCCTGCTCCTCAAATAAGTGTGAAGTGCCCTCACTGCTGTGAACCAACATTCTAGCCACTGGTCTATTGCCCACCGAAGTGCTGGTATCTGCGCTGGTACCTGGTTCAGAGACCGGGTATGACCCAGGTGCATCTGAAGCCTAGTGATCCTCAGGCATCAGGGGTGGCTCTTCAGGGTCCTGAAAATGAGTGCGAGCTGGCAAGTCTAAGGGAGAACAACAACATGTCATTAGTTTAAGTCATAACACTGTCACTGTGAATGCCAGGCAACCTGGTGAGACAATGGAGATCTGCATCATGGTGCCATCGTCTTTCAATGATCAATGTGGACTCCAGGTTTGAGGCTCCCATTCATGATGAGACTACACAAGAATGTTTGTACAATCCGACACTCTCACCTCTGTGCACTGCGCTCTTACCTTCGTCAGAGACCCCTGCCTCCCCACAACTGGCTGACCAAGGTGAGTGGCAGCTCTCCAGCTCCAAAGTGTCCATGACAAAACGTATTATGATTAGGAGGTTTGGGGGGCCCCTGCCTGTCCTTGACCTCTCAATGTTGTTTTGGCTCCTCTTCTCCTGAAAGGACCGAGGAGCATTGAAAAGTCCACTCTCTACCTGTGGCGCCATTGCAGCCTGGCCAACCCCACCTGAGGAACACCTTTCAAGGCACATCCGAGTCATGGGTTCGAGCTACAGGCACTCGGTCCAAGCAGCCAGGGCTCACCCCCTCGGCCAGCTCCAGCATCATTGACAGTTGGCACTCAGGCTCTAATACCCCTGAGCTCCACGGGGGGACGGCCAGACCTTAACACTTCTCCACACTGATCTATGCCAACACGCTTCTCACCCTTGCCAAGCGCAGCAGGTCGTTGAACCTTTTGCGTCACTGCACCCATGTGCACCTGACGACAACGTGACTGCTGACCTCGGCTGCCACCTTGTTTGGTCTGATGCAGTGGCCTCTTTATGCTATCCCTGGGAACAAGGGTGTCCTGCCGGACATTCATTTCCTCCATGACCGCAAGGCACTCGTCCAAGAAAAGGGTAGGGCCGAATGCCCACCAACCTGCCTTCCCGCCTGACGTCTCCAGCCGCTGGTGAGGCCATTGCTCCAGTCTCCAGGCTGCAGTATATGATTCTTCCCTGGCAGCCTTCAAGGAGCTGCCTCTGCCATTTTTAAACCACCCACTGGGTTGCCATTGGACCCGCCCCCGCTCGGCCCTTCCTGACCATTGGGAAGACGCGTTTCACACTAGGCGGGCCTTATTTGGCCAGCCAGCATGAAACCGCGGTCATGGGCCTGTTTCCCAATCGCTGCTGGGCCTGCCGATCACACATGCCCGACGAGGGAAAAATTCAGGCCCAGGCTTTCCGGTCCCACAAAATGGCCACACAAAAATGATGCAAGTTTGGGAAGACAGAGGAAAATGATTTTTCCGCTGCAAAAAAGCTAACTACAGTATTTTGTACCCCAATTCCCACCTCCATTTGGAGATGAAAATTCTTATCCAAGAGTGCCAACAAAATACTTAAATTAGCTGACCTTATATTATGGGCCTGGATTGCCCCATATGGATATCTATATTGACTGACTTCACATTATGGACTTCCCTAACCCTGTGTTGTCTTGCATGTTGAAATAACTTGAAATCGCCAGTGTTATGATTCTAATTCTCATCAATTTTATTTTAAGCTTTCTTTGAACCAATATGCTGAACAAATGAGGGATGTGGCTTCTGCACACTTCGGGAACTCGGTGTTCATTTTCAATGGAATAGGAGCCAAGAAATTGCACTTATACCCAACACAGGCACAAAGTTGGCAAAGTGATGGCCTGAATCCTGGGCCCAATTCGGTTTCATGTTCATGATGGTTGGCATGAATTGGCATGAATGGGGCATGCAGAGTGAGGGGTCGGGGTCGGGGGGGGGGAGGGGTGGAGGGTGCACAAGGGCTAGAGGGCCTAATATTTAGCAAAACAGCTGCAATGAAGTCCCAGAGAACTGAGAGATACCTTTTATACAGCCCACCTCAGCTCTCGGCTGCCTCTGTGGCAGCCTCCGATCTGTACCTGTGCTCTGGGCCTGACTCCACCCCACACCCACCTCAGCCCCAGAGTGAAGTTCCCACCTTTCGGGTGAGCTGCTCCCCAGGTGGGTGCATCGAGACAGGCAACTTCCTGACTCCCGCCCCCTGACTCGGGAACAAAAATCCATGCCCCCTTCTTTCAGTTCAGATGGATGTAAAGGTCCCCATGGCACTACTGGAACAAGATCCACCAAGAAGTTGTGCTGGCCAAGATTAGCCCCTCAACTAACACCACCAAAGCATATTAACTGGTCATTCCTCTTGTTTGTGCTTCACTGGTGCTTAAATTTGTCACTATGTTTCCCTATCAAACAACAATAATTAAACTAATTAATTGGCTGTGAAGTTCTCTGAGTCCCAAGGTTGCGAAAGGCACTATGTAATACAGGTTAATTCTTTTTAATTGGATTGCTCTCACCTTGAAGGGAGAAAAACTGAGAAGATGAGTCAAGACTACAAATATAGCGATACTTCCTATTAGCTGATCTCAGGGATGGGTAATGATGAGGCATCAACAATATACAGCATCAGCACAAATTGGCAATTGAAGAATTAAGTCATGGACTTTCACAGAAGTAAAAAGTGAGGAAGAATAAATGTTATAATATTTGAAATTTCCAATGGGTGACTTTTTAGCAATGGAACTGTACTAAATTTATTAAAAGGAGTTTAAATGAACCCCAAAGTATTAACTAACTAACCATAACTGAGGTACTGTACTGGTTTATACTAGATATCATACAGTGACTACCATCTTTTCTGATCATTTGAGTTGGTCCAAGCCGAATGGAATGCCTGAGGTGACGGCTGCGGCTAAGGGTGGTGCGTCCAGCAAGGTGTCGAAGCAGTCGCTGACTAAATTCACTTAGATGCTCTCCAAGAAGTGGAGGAAATCTCACAAGCAGAACTATTCCACTCACATGTACAGGGTCCTGACCCAGGTTCACCCTTCCACCAGGATCTCATCCAAGGCCATAAGTGCCAAGTGCTCCTACATTGTTGACAGTTTCGAGTGCATCGCCTCCGAGGCCTCGCAACTCATTCACTACAACAAGCGCCACACCATCTCAGCCAGGGAAATCCAGAGTGTCATCCACCTCATGCTGCCGGTGGAACTGGCCAAACAGACCATCTCCGAAGGCACAAAAGCAGTCACCAAATACACCAACTCCACTTAGGTCAACCGTACTAATGATTAATAACACAATTTACCCTGTTCTCAAGTGTTGACCTCTCTGCCATAATGGGCACATGTATGGTTACTCAGGTTAACAGATTGCAAGTAGAGGAACTAATACAAAGACATATACCTTGAGATATAATGAAGAGTGCAGTCACCTAATAGTTATGCTACTTGTCGAGCAATCCAGGGGTCATGAGTTCAAGCTGGAAAGTTGTGGAATTGAATTCAACTGTGAGCTGGCAGAAAAAAATGGTCATGAAAGTCCTATATTGTTGCAATAAATTAATATCCATTAGGGAAAGGAGGCTGCCTACCTCCATGTAAATGCAGTCCCCTACCATGTGGTTGACCCTTAATTGCATCAGAATAACAAGGGATGTGTAATAAATACTATCTTGCTAGTGTGGCCCACATTCCAAAACCAAACATAAAAAAATGAAAGTTTTTACCCAAGTGAAAATGCAAATGTCCATTAACCTTAGATGCTGACAAATATAGGGAGACAAATTAGACAATACACGCTCTTGCCAACCAGGCTAACATCACTCCTTTCCCCTCTAGAGTGATCGGGATGTGTTACAGATCAGTCAGGGAGTCCAAGTTGCTGTGGCAACATGCACTTGTGCATGCATGTTGTAGTCTGGATCTATGAATAGTGATGGTGGAGGCTCCCACTTTTTTTTCATCACATAACTGACTAGGAAACTTTCCCACTCTTACCCCCTGCCATTGGCATGTTGGAAGGATTTGCAGGTCTTATAATCAGCCTGTTTGGCTGTGTTATGAACACACCTTCCTTGACCATCAAGTTCTGGAATGGGACTTGATCCAGAGCTCTAGCTCAGAGCACTACCCACTGTGCCACAAGACCTCCTCTCTTCTCGAGTACAACTGATAATGGACAATTTTCAAAGTGATTCAACATTTTGTGATGTGTGTTGGCATTGTGACCAATGCAGCTGATATACTGCAGAGAGCATGGTATCATAGCACCTATTTGAGTCTCACAGGAAGTAGGACAGCTGTTCTAGGACAGTTTATATCAAATAAAAGGATAATATCACCACATTGCATTGCTAAGAATTGTCTCATATACTTCTCCACATATAATGAATTATTTATTAGTGTTCTTAAGTCAGCATACTTATGCTGCATATAATGAAAACTCAGCTTGATAATAAAGGAATGTTATTAAATAGCCATGGTTTGCAGCATTTCAATGATAATTCTGTTAAGGTGGGTTCTCTCTGGAGTATAAAAGCTAGGATGTAATTTCTGCACAGAGCCACCTTTCCCAGCCACCTCTGACGAACAAAAAAACAACATAAATTGGAACTAAAGCCCCTGCTCATACTCTTTTCAACAGCTGCACCATGTTCCCTAGGTAGCAAAAATCTTTCATGGACCAAAACAGTGATTTGCACGAAAAGGTTGATGACACTTTATCCTGTTTGCAACTCTGAGGGCCGGATTTTCCCTTTGTCAGGTGGGCGTGGTGGGCAAGCCCGAGAGCAGCCGCAAAATGGACTGCTGCCCATTGACTGGGTCCCAACCAAAATTTCACACTGGCGGGCCAATCAAGGCCCGTCCAGCATGAAACGCGTCTCTGCACTGACTGGGAAGGGCCAAGCGGGGTGGGGGCATGTCGGCTGCCAGATCCTATGGCAACCCGGCGGCCAGTTTAAAAACAGCCCAGGCAGCCACTGGAAGCTGCCACGGAGGACGTTCCCTGAGCCGACACTATGGACCCCAGTGCAGCTGGGCACGAAAGGTGAGAGTGCAGGTAGGGTGGACACTCCCCACTTCTCTGATGAGTGCCTCACCATCCTCCAGGAAGAGGTGGCTGCCAGGAGGGACATCCCTGTCCCCAGGGATGGGAGGAGAGGCCACTGCACCACACCAAGAGGGCATGGGAGGAGGTGGCAGCGTTGGTCAGCAGCCATAATGTGATGCGGTGCTCCTGGGTGCAGTGCCGGAAGCACTGCAATGACCTGCTGTGCTCAGGAAGGGTGAGTGCCACGTTGGTATGGGCCAGTGTGCAGATGTGTTAAGGCCTGGCGATCTCCCCAGGGACCTCAGGGGTGTTAGAGTCTGAGTACCAACTGACAATCACGCCGGAGCTGGCCAAGAGGGTGAGCCCTGGCTGCTTGGACTGAGTGCCACGCGCCTTGAGGGCCACAACTCGGAAGTGCCCTGGGAGGTGTTCCTCAGTTGGGGTTGGCCAGACTGCAGTGACGCTGCAGGTAGAGAGCAGGCTAATCAATGCCCCTCTGTTGTTTCAGAAGAAGATGGCCCACAAAAATATAGAAAGGTGGCGGACCGCCAGAGGCCCCGCTAGTCTCCTAATCCTCTCGAGGTATGAGCAAGACACCCTAGAGCTCGAGAGCTGGCACGCCCCACATCAACCGGGCATAGTGAGGTGGGGGTGCCAGACGAAGGTAAGAGCGCAGTGCAGCGAGGTGAGAATTTTGGCTTGCGCAACCATTCTAGTGTAATCTCTTCATTGATCTGAGCCTCGAACATGGAGTCCCCATGATCATTGGAGGACAAGGGCACCATGATGCAGATCTCCTTTGTCTCACCAGGTTGCCTGACATGCATGGTGACAATGTGATGACTTTAACTAATGACATGTCCTTCTTCTCCCTTTTAGGTTCGCCAGCAGGCACTCACTCTCTGGACTCCAAAGGGCCACCCCTGATGCCGGAGGACCACTGGGCATCATTTGAACCTGCATCACACCTGCTCTGTGAAGCAGGCACCAGCGCAGATACCAACACCATGGTGGGCATTAGATCGGTGGCTAGAATGTTGGTGCATGTTGGTGAGGGCACTTCACAATCGCTTGAAGTGCAGGCGAAGGCAGAAAGTGCCCAGGGCGCTGGCAGTTGGAGGACTGCTGGGGACCAGGACGATGCTCAGTCGAAGGCTGATGATGAGCCTCTGGAGTCGTGTATTCGGTGGCGGATGGTGGATTTCCAGCAAGATGTGCTCGAGGATCTGGCGGAGTTCCATGAGGGTGTGCATGCCATGGTCTATGTGATGGAGGAATCCATGGAGTGAGCGCTGCATTGACCATCATGGTCGAGTGCACTGCCTCCTACATTAAGAGAGTGGCGGCTATCATCGAGAGGCAGCTCCAGGGACAGAATCAGGGGTTCCTGAGGTTGCGCTCGGACCTCCAAACTCTCACATAGGCACTGATCTCAGGTGGTCAGTGTCAGTATGGGAGATGGATGAAGCACCCAATATCCCACCTAGGTGCCTGTCTATCAATGGTGTGCAGGGAGGTCCACATTGGCGCACGAGCTGCCTGTCATCTCTTGGGGCTCCTCTTAGGGCACTCTGGATGACAGCAGCAGTTCCTCCGTCGCTCCACCAGTGACCATGGCATCTGATGAGGCTGCGGCAACTGGGGAAATGCCAACCGTGGCACTGACTGTTCCCTCACAGGCAGGGCCAGCACAGGCTCCACTGGCCAGAGGATGGCCACCAAGGTCATCAAGGCCAACAAGGCAGCAGAGTCAGCAGGCTATCGCCAATGCCAGTGCTAGCAAGGGAGGAGCATCTAGACATAGCACTCAAACATAAGTTAAAGGCACCATGAGCACAAAAGGGACAGGTCACGGGTGATTTTATGTTCATTTTTGTTTACTTTATGTATACTGGTCTGATGTTGAATACCAGAAACGTTTCTGTTAAGATTATTGAACTGTCAGAATGACATCAATTTTGTTTTTGTCGTCATGGCCTGAGTATGCTTCACTTTTTATTTCATTGGTGTGGGGAACGCCAGTATGTAATGCTGGACATAGGCGGCTCTGAACTTTACTGTACAGACACTGAGTGTTCTTTTGGTTCAAATGAAAGAGTAATTTCAGACATCTGGGATGGAGGCGACAGCTCTGCCACGCGTTTGAAGCTGATCTTTGGTAGCCTAGCTGAAGGAGCGTTGGGTTGAGGCATCCCTGGTGTCCCTGCCTTCCTGCAGGTTACTAACGTCTGGCGGTCCATGCCCTCAGCATTCTCCTCACCGTGCTCCTCTTTGGACTCACTACCGGACTCATCATCTGTGGCCTGTGGAACTTTGTCAAGCTCCTCTTCCTCCTTTGGGTCCCCCTTTGCCAATGCCAGTTTATTGAGAGCGCAGTATGGAACCACAATCAGTGACACCCACTTTGGGGAGCTATTGTAGAGCTCCTCCTGAGCGGCTCAGGCATCAGAAGCACATCTTCAGAAGACCTGTGGTCCTCTCTACCACCGCCCTTGTGGAGGCATGATTTGTATTGTAACGCTTCTCTGCCTCTGTTCTTGGGTGGCGGAGAGGTGTCATGAGCTACCTCTTCAATGAGTAGCCCTTGTCACCCAGCAGCCATCCATCCAGTCGGGCTGGAACACTGAAGAGCCTTGGCATCTGGGAGTGTCTGAGGATGTAAGCGTCATAGGAGCTGCCCGGTACCTTGCACAGACTTGCAGAATCTGCATCCTGTGGTCGCACACTACCTGAACATTCATGGAGTGAATGTTGACTAAGGCATACGGCTGACCCACTGGCGCCTTGATGGCCACAAGTGTGCAGTTGATGGCACCCTGGACACAGGAGGAAACCAGTAATCGCTAAAAAACCTCTGGCTCACTCAGCCTGGTTGGTCTCGTCTGTATGGCAAAGAATAAAGGTCAGTGCCTATCTAAACAGAGCTTCTGTCACCAGCTTGACGCAACTGTGGACAGCTGATTGGGAAACTCCACACAGATCCCCCAATGACCCCTGGAAAGAGCCAGAGGCATAAAAGTTGAGGGCCACTGACCTTCAGAGCCACTGGCATGGTGTGTCCGCCCACACAGTCTGAGTTGATCTCAGGCCCAATTATCTGACAAATGGAGGTCACAATCTCCCTGGAGAGGCAGAGCCTCCTTCAGCATTGCACCTCAGACATATTGAGGTAGCTACATTGCCGCCTGTAAACCCTGGCAGCTGGATAGTGGCATCTTCTGTGGCACCTCCTGCCTTGGACTACCTGCTGGCCCAGTGCCCCTTCTGTCTGCGCCTCTCCTCCCACAGTCCCTCCCCTGAAAGCTGCATAGGTGCACTTGGCCTCCTCTCCCTCCTGCCCCTCTCTTCCTCCTCAAAGGAGGTAGCTCCAGCGGAGCCCACAATCCCCACTACCAGTGTAAGGGAAGGCTGTCTGATGTCTGGAAGGGTCCACAGGGTCTGAATCCTTCGGGGGCCTGGCAGACAGCAATGAGTCCTGAAATGAAGCCTGGAAATGCTAAGAATGAAGCCCCGAACAGAGATGAAGCTGCCAAGTACCAATAAGCAACCAGCAGTAAACTATCTCCAAAACTCCTCACTACTCACACTGGCAATGCTGCTGACCCTTTCTATCCCGCCCTTGGATGAGGTTTGTGAAAATGTCGGCTGGCCGCCTGCCCGTTTTTCCTGTGCAACGAGCAGAAAATCACATAGGCACGGAAAAATCACAGTCAATTGGACTGTTAAGGGCTTTAAGAGGCCTGATAATGAATGGCGGGTGCCGCTCCTGCACCCGTGCGCGCCCACCGAGCAAAATATTGCATGAGTACACGATGACGTCAGGACGCTCGCCTGATGTCATTGCGCGCTATTTTACTCCCGATTGGGTCAGGCGCGCACCTGCACATGGGATGAAAAGTTCTGACCTGGGGACTGACTTTCTCAGACTCTTTGCTACATGTTATGCAGCAGGATGGATGGACAGAGGGGTGGGAAGGGTGGCTGGAAAGCCAATTAATTTCGTCGAGTATCATACTTCTCTTGCTGACTAATTCAGCAGTCTCACAGTTAGAAGCTACATGCCATCAAATAGGAGATCCATTGATCTGCCTTTTCAACTAAAGAATGTGAAGATCAGAACCTAAAAAGGGGGAAATGATTGGGTGAAAAATAAAACTAATTCACCAGGGACTTTTGATAATGCACCGCATGTAATTTAGCAATAAAAGTTCAGTACAAGATTGAGAGAGCTTGTTCATTTGCTGCTCACTAATCTCATATTACTGCCCCTTTGCAATAACTGACCCCAAAGCCAGATTTTGTAAGATATGTATTTTCATAATTTTTTTACTTGTGCTTTGATTTGGCCCATTCAAGTTGATTTACATGGAGAAGGAATCTTTCATTAAATGCCAAATAGAAATTTGCGAAGTAGTATTGCACTAAGTGCAAGAAAAGATTGATTTTCAACCACATTTATAATGCACAAGTATCCAGTGTATTCAGTTGTGAAGTAATTATGAGCTGTAAGTGAAGTAAAGGAAAAGCACCAAGCTCTGCCAAGTTACAACAATAATTTCACTCGTCTGTATTGACACTGCAGCTATTGTAAGTATCTTTGGTTATTAGAACCGCACACAAATGCACTGCTAATTTTGATTATTCTCTTGATTTGTCTGTAGTAATGAATTATGAGTGGTGGAACAACTTTCATTTTTGTGCTTCAGGTAATTCTGTCTCTAATGTTTTATTTCATTCTGTCTTGGCAGAATGATTTAACTTGTATATTTCTTTTTTCCTTTGCCAGCAACAGCGATGCAGGTTTAATCAAAAGTATATATCCTTGGAAACTTGATGAATTAGCTCAAAGTTCTTCAAGCAGTGACTGAAATGTACTGACCTTAATGTTTTGATGCTACCAGTCTGATTTTGTTAAAGCAAAATAAAAATGAAATCAATTTTTGCAATTGTATTGTTCAAGGAAGTATTAACCATTTGGTTGCTGAGAGGAATCACTGAAAGAAACAGTAATAAATCTGCTCAAATGCCAGGATAAATTCACTACAGCGATAATAACCTTAAATTTAAATAACTGAAATAAATTTTTATATAAAAGTAGAAACTTATATTGTCCTTGTCATCATTTATTCTCCATTTCTCTTTTCCTTTTTTTTAATTAACACAGAGAACAGGAACTTACCACTTTTGAAAATATTCCTCCATCGTGGGCAAATATGGGTCCTGACTCTGATGGTCTGTGAATTCAGCCTACCAGGGCAATCTTCCAGGACGGAACCAATTAAGAGACCACTTCTGGGAAGCTGGTCCAGTGAGGAATGGTAGGTGGGATCCTGAGGCTGCAGGGCCAATCAGAACTTTGGAAGATTGGCAGCCCCACCAGGAAAGTTAGACACAGCTCAGGCAGCCAGGAGAGCACATGCATGCATCAAATTCAAAAATGATAAGGTGCGAAGCTGGGAGGCCCCTCGGGAGAGATTGTTTGAGCTACGAGTGCAACCTTTTCTGTTCACCAACACGCCATTGGGGCATGGGGCTTCCAGCCTCGATGACCCCCTGTCTGCTGCTCGGAGGTGACCGCTACAGGGCTGCCGGGCTCAGCAGTCAACAGGAGGCCACTCCACCACTGGGAAGATCTAGGCTGAGTCCTCCTCACCTCCAACATTAGCCTCCTAATTGCTAATTATTTGCACCACTGCTGATGGGTATCTATTCCCATTCTTCATCCGCTTCTGGGCCGATCATCTGGAGGCGGGAACGCATTGGCCTGCCAACCCGACTCTTTAATTTGTAAGTTTGATCCCAGTCCCACCTTGAAAGCCATCTCTGTGGAGCCAGGAAGATTCTGCCCAGAATCTTCGAAGCAACAGTGGAGAATTTCAGGCAGCAGACCTGAGCTGCCGATTTAGTAGTCATTGCTGCTCGTTACACTGTTAATCCAAACCCCTGCAATTCCATATCCTTCAATCCTTCCTCCCAAGTAAGCATCTGTCTATTTTATATCCAATTATTAATTCTGCATCCCTCAGCTTCTCACATCCCTCTCCTAGTTTCGCTTTTCACTTTAATCAGGAGCAGGCTTCACAATGCGTGATCAGCCTGTGTTTCTTCAAAGTAACACAGGCAGCTAGCAAACTTCATGCAGCTTGTTAATTATAATGATTGTGACATGTGGCCCACAGCCAAGTGCTCTGTTAAGCATCTGCGCACTTCGATCAGTGGGGGTTCCAAATTTGTGCAAAGCGAGCATTGCTTAAAGCTAACCTGCATTACTTCACAGTAAGCAGAATACTGCAGATGCTGGAAGCCTGAAATAAAAACAGAAAATTCTGGAAATACTCAGCAGGTCAGGCAGCAGTGGTGGAGAGCGAAACAGAGCTAACATTTCAGGTCGATGACCTTTAATCAGACTGGGAAAATTGGAGCTGCAATAGGTTTTGAGCAAGAGGTGTGTGGGACAAGGATAAAAGGAAGGTCTGTGATGGAGTGGAAGATAGGAGAGATTGAATGATTCTGTTTTTCTCTCTACAAATGCTGCCTGAGCATTTCCAGCATTTTCTGTTTTTGCTTCATTACTTAATTCCAGCCTATACCTCGTAGGTGCAGTCGGACTGTGCAGCAGGGGGTTTAAGAGGTGAAGGAGGAGTCAAAGAGCCGGATGATCGTTGAAAAATGGAGCAACAAGCCAGCGAGCTGCCCGCGGTTCTCTAATGCAGCACTAGAGGCTTTGGTGCAGGAGGTGCACAGGAGGAGAGAGACCAGGAGGCCCTCCACAAGCAGATACTTAGAAGGCAATGGGAGCAGCTAATGCTGAGTTCAATGCCAGCAGCCTATCCTCAAGGATCTGGATTCAGTGCCACAAGAAGTTCAACAACCTCACACGAGTGATCAAGGTCAGTGAATGCATCTTCACATGCCATAGCGTAGCAACTGCACCACTATCCTCATGTACTACTCCATTCACTGCAGGCCAACTTGCCTACCAACAATCTCTATCAACAACTCAAACCTCATATTCATAGCCTCACCTCCACATACTTCGCACACTCACATCTCTCAACTTACACACACTGCCAGTTATGCAATTGTGGCAGGCACATCACCCAAACACAGTGTGCTGTACTCACTGATATGCTTCCCTTGCTCTTGCAGGACAAGGTGACTCATAATTGGAGGCAGTAGCAACATAACCGGCAGGGTGAAGACATAGCTTCATGTCATCAGCTCCATGGAGGATATATCGCTGGAAATTGTTGGAGCAGCCATTATTGAGGCAGTGGTCAGTGGCGTAGGTGAAACCATTGAGGAAATCAGTATGTTCCTGCTTAATCCCCTTTCGCACATCCCACTTCACTTTAAAACTGCAACCAGCAAATGGTGTAACCACACAACTTTGCTTTTCTCCCTCATTCATCCAACACTGCCCTTGTACCTTTATGTTTATAGATACCCAAGAGCTGACACCTAGCCAAGCTCTGGTGAAGGAGGCTGAAATCCTAGAGGCAGAAGAGACTAATGCAGAAGATCTGGCACTTGCAGCCACCTGCTCAGATATTGGTGCAGTGAGTGCTTTAAAGTGTAGAATAAAGGTGGGATCTCAGTGTGGTTAGTCAAGGGCCAAGAATGGGCTTCAGCCAGGCTAAGAAGAAGCAATAATGCAGGTGACAGCTCCATGTAGGATGAGGTTGCACAAAAATTCCACTGCTGAGGACTCAGGTGAGGGTTTTGATGGCATGGATTATAGGAAAAGGGTGGTGGATGTGGTGAATTGGCTGGCATGCCAGAAATCCTGCTGTCACTGCCAAAGAGCGGGCGGAGTCTGGCTTTGCACAAAGCTCTAACTTTTCCAGTGTGAAAGTAGTAGTCAACGCCATAGGGAGTATTTGCAGACCCCACCATGCTAAAGCATCTGATGGCTGATTCCTCAGCTTCCAGTATGAGCAGAAACCACCCAATGCCTGAGTGCTGCAATGGAAGCTCAGACTAAGGTCATGAAATGCTAGCTTGTTGTCATGCAGACTCAGGCTGCTGCCATTTTGGTTGTGGATACCAGTGCTCAAAGGGTTTTCAGTGTCTCACAGCAGTTTAACAATCTGTGCTGCAGGACCAAGCTTGACAGGACTCAGGACAAAGAAGCCTTCTTGAGTAGCACTCTGCCCACCATCTTAAACATTCCCTCCCTCCACCACAGTGGCAGCATCAATGAGATGCACTGTAACAAATCTTCTAGGCTTCTTTGGCAGCATCTTGCAAACCTACAACCTCTGCCACCTAGAAAGAGAAGGGCAGCAGATGCATGGGAGCACCACATCTGCAAGTTCCCCTCCAAGTCACACACCTTCCTGATATCATTATATCACTGTTCCTTCACTGTCATTGAGTCAAAAACCTGGAACTTCCTTCCTAACAGCAGTGTGGCTGTACCTACACCACATGGACTGCAGCGGTTCAAGGTGGAGACTCACCACCACCTTCTAAAGGGCCAATTAGAGATGGGCAACAAATGCTGACCATGCCAGCTTCACTCACATCCCATTCCACCAATGCACTTGCTGTTGACTGTCAGCCAGTCAGGCCTGACTGCCACTGCCCATGCCGAGGTCGTCCAATTCAAAATCAGACCTTCTATGCTTAAAGCTAGCCGAGGGCATCCTGCAAAGTTTTCTGCGGTCTCCCCTTGTAAAATTTAGCAACATTCCACTGGCTATATTACAGCCACTGGGGTGATACTGCATAGGCATACTAAGACAGCAAGGGCACACACAAGACAGGTACTAAGAGAATGTGCAAGGGTGATGGTTGAATTTTGGATGGAATATTGTATATGGGGTTAGTTAAAGTTGGTATGGAATGGTTGTTTTGTAGCGGCCTTCATTTCAGGATTGAGCCCAAAGGTATGCTGTAATGATGAGTAACAAGAGAGATGGGCAAGGTGCGGAATTGTTGTACAATAGAGATCACAGATTGTACTCTCAGGAACTGGCATCAAATTGGGCACTCACAGCCTGTCCAGAACCTGGATCTTTGGACTGCCTCCTCCCCTCCTCCTCCTCCTGAGGTGGTTGCTCAATCCCTGGTGACAATAGGGCTCTACCCTACTGAGGGGCAGGTTATGGAGGATGCAGCAGGCACTCACAAATTGCGACGCCCACCCAGACAAGAACCACAAGGCTCCTCCAACTCCTTCAGAGTGGTTGAACCAATAAAGCCATTGTGTAGGCAACCTAACCATCTGTTCAATGGAGTTTCTCATGGCAGCATGGCTCTCATTGTACACATGCTGGCCACATGTAGTCAGGTTGAGGAGGGGAGTCATGAGCCATGTGTATGTAGAAATCACAGCCCTTGTTGCCAAGCAGCCACCCTCTGGTTTGACATTTGAAGGATTGATGGAACAATAGGCTGGCACATAATGAATGCATCATGGCTGCATCCAGGATAACAGGCATTAACAGCATGATGCACTGAGAAACTGACTGCACATTCAAAGAAAGGTGACCTTTGCTATTACAGTGTGTCTCACCATTGAGATGCTGCACCCATGTGTGCAGTCAATGATGCCCTGTATCATGGGGAAACTCACTATCCTGGAAAACTGTTCAGAGAGATGACAATGAAGCCCCCTCTCATGGCATACAGAGCCTCTGTCACTTTTCTGATGCAGCAATGGATGGTGATGCGGGAACTGTTAGGTATGTCAACTGATCCAGTATTGAAGGATACCAATAAGAAATTCAGGGCCACCTACTGAGCCATTGACAATGTCACTCTTTACCTGCTCTGAGGCTGCAGGTCTGGTTTCAAGAGGTGGCAGAGCTCTGCTAACGCTTTCTTTGTGAATTGCTGGCAACGTACACACTGATACTGTGAGATTAGTCAAAAAGAAAAGGGAAGCATTCGTAAGGGCTAGAAGGCTGGGAACAGGTGAAGCCTGTGGAGATTATAAAGAAAGTAAGAAGAAACTTAAGCAAAGAGTCAGGAGGGCTAAAAGGGGTCATGAAAAGTCACTGGCAACCAGGATTAAGGAAAATCCCAAGGCCTTTTATACATATGTTAAAGGCAAGAGGGTAGCCAGGGAAAGGGTAGGCCTACTCAGGGACAGAGGTGGGAATCTGTGTGTGGAGCCAGAAGAAATGGGAGAGATGCTAAATGAATACTTCTCATCAGTATTCACCAAAGAGAAGGACTTAGCGGTCGATTTGTCTAGGAAAGAGTGTGTAGATAGCCTGGATCATGTTGAGATCAAAAAAGAGGAGGTATTAGGTGTCTTGAAGAATATTAAGGTGGATAAGTCCCCAGGGCCAGATGGGATCTACCCCAGAGCACTGAGGGAGGCAAGGGAGGAGATTGCTGGGGCCTTGACAGAAATCTTTGTATCCTCACTGGCTACGGGTGAGGTCCCAGAGGACTGGAGAATGGCCAATGTTGTTCCATTGTTTAAGAAGGGTAGCAGGGATAATCTAGGAAATTACAGGCCGGTGAGCCTTACGTCAGTGGTAGGGAAATTATTGGAGAAGATTCTTCGTGACAGGATTTACTACCATTTGGAAGCAAATGGGCGTATTAGTGAGAGGCAGCATGGTTTTGTGAAGGGGAGGTTATGTCTCACTAACTTGATCGAGTTTTTCGAGGAAGTGACAAAGATGATCGACGATGGAAGGGCAGTGGATGTTATATACATGGATTTCAGTAAGGCCTTTGACAAGGTCCCTCATGGCAGACTGGTACAGAAGGTAAAGTCGCACAGGATCAGAGGTGAGCTGGCAAGATGGATACAGAATTGGCTTGGTCATAGAAGACAGTGGGTAGCAGTGGAAGGGTGCTTTTCTGAATGGAGAGCTGTGACTAGTGGAGTTCTGCAGGGATCAGTGCTGGGACCTTTGCTGTTTGTAGTATACATAAATGATTTGGAGGAAAATGTAACTGGGCTAATTAGTAAGTTTGCAGTCGACACTAAGGTTGGAGCAGTTGCAGATAGTGAAGAGGATTGTCAAAGGATACAACAGGATATAGATTGGTTGGAGACTTGGGCGGAGAAATGGCAGATGGAGCTTAATCCGGACAAATGTGAGGTAATGCATTTTGGAAGGTCTAATACAGGCAGGAATTATACAGTAAATGGCAGAACCGTTAAGTGCATTGACGGGCAGAGGGATCTGGGTGTATAGGTCCACAGGTCACTGAAAGTGGCAACGCAGGTGGATAAGGTAGTCAGGAAGGCATATGGCATGCTTGCCTTCATTGGCAGGGGTATTGAGTATAAAAGCTGAGAAGTCATGCTGCAGCTGTATGGAACCTTGGTTAGGCCACACTTGGAATATTGCATGCAATTCTGGTCGTCACATTACCAGAAGGATATGGAGGTGTTGGAGAGGGTGCATAGGAGGTTTACCAGGATGCTGCCTGGTCTGGAGGTTATTAGCTATGAGGAGAGGTTGGAGAAACTCGGATTGTTCTCACTAGAGCGACGGAGATTGAAGGGCGACTTGATAGAAGTTTACAAAATTATGAATGGCATGGACAGAGTAGACAGTCAGAAGCTTTTTCCCAGGGTGGAAGAGTCAATTACTAGGGGACATAGATTTAAAGTGAGAGGAGAAAACTATAGAGGAGATGTGCAGGGCAAGTTTTTTACGCAGAG
Organism: Cetorhinus maximus; assembly: GCF_964194155.1. NCBI lineage: Eukaryota > Metazoa > Chordata > Chondrichthyes > Lamniformes > Cetorhinidae > Cetorhinus > Cetorhinus maximus. Next base: position 75,834,734 of record NC_135888.1, read on the forward strand.
GGTAGCAAGTGTCTGGAATTCGCTGCCAGAGGAGGTGATGGAAGCAGGTACGATAGTGGTGTTTAAGAGGCAGCTTGACAAATACATGAATAGGATGGGAATAGAGGGATACGGACGTGCAAAATGTTTTAGTTGACGGGCAATATGATTGGTGCAGGCTTGGAGGGCTGAAGGGCCTGTTCCTGTGCTGTACTTTTCTTTGTTCTTTGTTCTTTGATTGTGGCTTAGTTGGAAGTAAGGGAAGTGCTCCCAAAAGACCCTAAATCTGCTACTGAGAGCCCCCCTTCCCCTCCTCCTCCTCCCTCTGCAGGAAGCTTCTTCTTTGCTGACTGCACCATTTCTCTCTCTCATGCTGTAACCCAAGGGGGGCTGCTACTATAGTCCCCATTACTGAGAGCAAGTGGTGTGTCTAGAGACCTCCCAGTTACAAGCAATGCCTTCATCACATGCAGCACCACTCCAACCAGACTTCACTGTCTGTATCCAACCTCTCAAAATCCCAGCACTTCCACAAACTCAAACAGAGCAAATTAGGAGTAATCAGCAATGAACCTGCTTGAAAGAACATTGGTGGTTGGAGTCCATTGATCTACTGAACACGTTCAAATGTGTGTGTTTAACAGAAGGCATTAACAAGACCCAGCTGGCATCAAATCAGTGTTAGACACTGATTCACATGACATTGTACCTACTCTATTTCTGGTGCACATTTCTAGTACCCGTGTCAATGGCCTCACTAAGGTAGCATTTGACACCAGCTACATTGGAAGTAAGCGGAAGTGGTGTAGACACAACTTTACCACTAAAATAGCACCAATAGTGTTGAAACTATTGTTGCTACGATGCTAAATTTGGCAGGTCTAAAATTCCAATGACAATAATCCCAGCATCAGCACCAGGATCAAGGGAGAGCATACCTTATTAGCATATGTTCATTAGTCATCAGCACCATTATAGTGCATTTCAGGTATCCGGATTCCACATGCTGCCGTGAAATCTGGTCTCTGGCTACCAGACTGGGTGGGGGGCAGGAGGTGGATGGGTTATGAGTGTCAGTAATCACCTAGAAAGTCATATAGATCAGCCCCATGCTGCTGCTTTTACAAGGAGGCTTCAGAAAGTATTAAAGATAAGATCCCACAGATTCTGGCAGCCCAGAGTAGCGAATAGCATTTTCAGGTGCCAGCCTGTTTTGCAGCACTTCCACCAGAGTTTCCCCAGGAGTGTGCCAAAAGGACCATGAATTATTGCCCTGCTTCCTTCTTTCATCATAAGCCATTCTTACCTTTATTTATTTATAAGTTCCTTCCCCCCTCCCATTGTTCATTTTGGAGGTGGAAGCTGATAGTTTCCATTAGCTGAAAGCAAGTTTGAAAGTCCGTGATCAGGTTAGATTATGAAGGTTGACACTGCTGTGTCACCTTTGGCAGACATGGAAACTCTCATCAATGGCACAGCAGGGTTTCCAGCTTCCCAATCAGATGTTCTTTGGTGTCTGTCCCTTTTTCAATAATCCAAGCAAGCTTTTAATGCGAAAAACACCTCTGGTTGCTGTTTGACAGATTTAAAGTTTTCACAGGACACCTCAAAGTGAAGGTATGCTTTTTAGTTTTGCATATTTTAAGTAGAAATATGTGCTGCAAAATGATGGTTTGCAGAATTGGCACAGGACCAGTAACTACTTTGAACTTTTGTGTGGGCAGCAACCTACAATGTAAGAGTGAAAAATCTTGATCACATCTCCCAACCTGCAGTCCACCAGGTATCAACCAGGTAACTTGACACATTGGGCAGAATCGTCACAGATCTGCGACGCAGATCTAAGTGCGGTAGCGGGCGTGAAAAAAATACATTTTACCCGCTGGCTGCAATGGTGGGTTTTCGCACCGTATTGTCCCCTTCCCACCTCATTAATTACGCAGCCACAGAAAACACGCTGTCTCGCTGGCGGGCAGCCTCCAATTTACCCATCATTCCGTTACCTCGCCACTTCCTCACACCGGGCAGCATATTTAAACTGCAACTGCACACACACTGTTCAAAGTTTGCTGCCCAGGACTGCTCTGGTGAAGACATGGCGCCAAAAAACAGGAAGCGTGCAGTCCCCTGATTCAGTGACGCATCCCTAGGATGTCTCTTGGGTGCCGTGGAGACCCGCTGCAAAGTCCTCTACCCTAACTCTGGCCGCAGGACGCCCATCAGTCTCACCACTCCAGCTTACAACGTGGTGGCAGAGGTGGTCAGTGCTAACAGTGCACACAAGAGGTTGGCCATCCAGTGCAGAAAAAGGATGAATGATCTCGTCTGTGCCACCAGGATAAGTCAACCATCACTCTCAACTCACATACTCACAAAACCACTACACATTCATGGCATCCCACTCACTAGCAGCTCAAGGGACATCACCACTCTCTCACATGCATACTCACACCTTGACTGGCCTCATCTTCTCTGGATACTGCCTCCTCAGCCCTCACCATCTTGAGACCACTTACACAGATCAACATGTGCCCCCACACACACCCTGGGATACACCCCTTCCTCAGTACAGCTCTCACCCCGCAGTCTCTTCCCTTGCCTGAGGCCACTTCTCCCCCTTCCCCAAGAAAGCCCTAGCACTGCAGCCATTGTAAAGCCACCCCCGCCTCATGGCTGGACTGGTAGGTAGAGACCTGCCCGTGAGCTCCCCGCCATAAGTGACGTGGTGCTGGCTACGAAGACTGGCGCCAAAGACTGCAAGTGCTGCCCGAAGAAAGGTAGGCAAACAAACCATAGAACACTACAGCACAGAAAACAGGCCATTCGGCCCTTCTAGTCTGTGATGAAATATTATTCCGCTAGTCCCATTGACCTGCACCTAGTCCATAACCCTCCAGACCTCTCCCATCCATGTATCTATCTAATTTATTCTTAAAACTTAAGAGTGAGCCCACCTTTACCACGTCAGATGGTAGCTCATTCCACACTCTCACCACTCTCTGAGTGAAGAAGTTTCCCCTAATGTTCCCCCTAAACCTTTCCCCTTTCACCCTAAAGCCATGTCCTCTCGTGTTTATTTCTCCTAATCTAAGTGGAAAGAGCCTACTCGCATTTGCTCTGTCTATACCCCTCACAAATTTGTAAACTTCTATCAAATCTCCCCTCATTCTTCTACGCTCCAGTCCTAACCTGTTTAATCTTTCCCTGTAACTCAACTCCTTAAGACCCGGCAACATCCTAGTAAATCTTCTCTGCACTCTTTCAATCTTACTGATATCCTTCCTGTAGTTAGGCGACCAGAACTGCACACAATACTCCAAAGTTGGCCTCACCAATGTCTTATACAACCTCACCATAACATCCCAACTCCTATGCTCAATACTTTGATTTATGAAAGCCAGTATACCAAAAGCTTTCTTTACAACCTTGTCTACCTGTGACGCCACTTTCAGGGAATTATGTATCTGAACTCCCAGATCCCCTTGTTCCTCCGCAACCTTCAGTGCCCTACCATTTACTGTGTATGTCCTACCTTGGTTTAACCTTCTAAAATGTAACACCTCACACTTTTCCACATTAAATTCCATATGCCATTTTCTGGCCCATTTTTCCAGTTGGTCCAGATCTCTCTGCAAGCTTTGAAAGCCTTCCTCACTGTCCACAACACCTCCAATCTTAGTGTCATCAGCAAACTTTCTGAACCAATTCACCACATTATCATCCAAATCATTGATATAGACAACAAACAACAATGGTCCCAATACAGATCCCTGAGGCACACCACTAGTCACAGACCTCCAGTCTGAGAAGCAATCATCCACTACCACTCTCTGTCTTCTCCCACACAGCCAATTTTGAATCCAGTTTACAACCTCTCCATGGATACCAAGTGTCTGAACCTTCTGAACTAAAACCTCGAAAGCCTGAGCAAAGTGCAGGTCACCAGGTGCACGTTGCTTATGTACAGGTGTGAAACACGCCAACATGCCAGGATGATCCAGCATAGGGGGATGATTCTGTCAAGCAGGGCTCATAATGAGATGCTGAGTATTGGAATTAGGTTCCCTATGTGCGGCAGCAGGAACCACGGCCCACCATTGATGGTGGGGTGGACGATTGCAAACTGGTTTCACAACGGCGTAAGTCTGCTTTTTGGCCTTCTCACCATATTGTCCGCTCACGCTTGCCATGACACCCACTGGTGATGATTCCGCCCAAAACAAAAACAGAATTACCTGGAAAAACTCAGCAGGTCTGGCAGCATCGGTGGAGAAGAAATCAGTTAACGTTTCGAGTCTTCATGACCCTTCGGCAGAACTGAGTGTAGTTAGGAGAAAGGTGAAATATAAGCTGGTCTAAGGTGGGGGGGCGGGGGGAGAGAGAAGTTGAGGGTGGGATGATTGTGGAGATAAGCAAGCAGTGATAGGAGCAGATAATCAAAAGATGTCACAGACAAAAGGATCAAAGAGGTGTTGAAGGTGGTGATATTGTCTAAGAAAAGTGCTAATTAAGAATGGAAGACAGGATACTCAAGGTACAGCTCTAGTGAGGGTGGGGTGGAAAGACTAACAAAGTTTTAGTTTTAGATTTAAAAATAATGGAAATAGGTGGGAAAAGAAGAATCTATATAAATTATTGAAAAAAAAGGGAGGGGGGAGAAACGGGGTGGGGATGGGGGGAGGGGGAGTTTAAGATCTAAAGTTGTTGAATTCAATATTCAGCCCGGAAGGCTGTAAAGTGCCTAGTCGGAAGATGAGGTGCTGTTCCGCCCATTGATTTCCAGGGCCAAGGATTTCACTATATTTCCTGTGGAAATCAATCACCTGCAAGAAAGAGCCCTGCATTTCTCTCAAGTGACAGAGTTCCCATGAATGCAAGGCATCATTGATGTATGGCCATGTATGCCACTCTCCTGAACAAACTACATTCAAGAATAGAAAAGGATAATGTTTCACCAAGATACAGGTGGTCTGTGGTGACAGAGACATCCATGATTCATACAATGCACAACATTGAAGGCAGGAGATGCGGGGCATTCAGTTCATTGTGCCTCTACCAGCTCTTTAACAGTGCTAACCAATTAGTCCCACACCCCCACTCTAACCCAATAGCACTACAAATTTCTCATTTTCATGCATGCATTGAGTTTCCTTTTAAAAGTTACTCTTCGACCTGCTTTCATCACCCTTCCAGGCATAATTTGCATTTTTTTTTCCTTTTGTCATTTCTGGTTCTTATGTTAATTATCTTAAATCGGTATCCTCTGGTTACTAAACCATCTGTCAGTGGAAATGTTTAACCTTATTTCCAAAAGCAAAGTACAGAGGATGCTGGAAATCTTTTTACTCCATCTAAACCCTTCACAGTTTTGAACAAATCTATTAAATCTTCTCTTAACCGTCTCTGCTTGAAGAAGATAATCCCCAGTCACCAGCCTCTTCTGTTAACTTAAGCTCCTCAGCCTGGTAGCAGCCTAGTACATCTTTTCTGTACCTACTCAAAAGCCTGGTCAACCTTCCTAAAGCGCAATGCCTAGAATTCGCCACAATGGGCTGGATTTTACATCCGGCTTCGGGGCCCTAATATTGGGGCTAAATGGGGGTTTTGAATCCGTACTTGTCAGTAGTGCATCCACCAGCACAGTCTTCCCAGAGACGGTCTCCTATTTGGTCACCTCCATGCTTGTCATCCTACTAGGATGCCATCCTATTGGTACTGCCAACTCAATCAGAGAGCCAGCAGAAACCCTCAGAGAATTGGGCACTGCTGAGGTAGGTCAGAGACTGTGAGACCATGTCAACATGGAGGTGCCCTTGGAGGTGTGGAAACAAATAAAAAATCATGTACACCTGAACTTGGAACTCCAGTAGCACTGGTTTGTGAAAATTTTGAACTGGTTTTTCCTTTTGGGGAGGGCTGAAACCGTTAGGTTCCCACAGAGTAAATGGCAAACTATTCTGGATGAATTATTTGGGTCCCTGGTGTTTTGTGGGTTATCTCGTGTCCTAATCAATACTGGGAAGGTTTCCCTATATTCATAAGTGACTTAGGTCTGTCTCAGGTAGGTTTCTTTCAAAACTACTTTATTTACCCTCACACCCTATAAGCTACCAGGTAAATACATCTCTCTTGTGTACAGACTATCCCATCTTCTCTACAGATTGTCTAGCATTTGAATGCTGATGTCACTGTTACATCATGATACACATCACTATCTCATGACCATATCTATTAACCCATTATGCCACACCAGGAATGGCCATTCCTGATTACAGCCTCATCATTGGTTCATGAAGCCTTTGGCTCTGATGGCCCCCAAGGCCTGCTGCAGGGACACTGCCTCCATTTGGTGGGCAGCCTCTGCAGTCGGTGGAGGGTCATTCCACTGGTGGTAAAATGTCACCAAGGTCACAAAATCGCCCCTAATCGGGGCATTAATGTTAATTGTCTACTCCCATCTGTGGAGCAGGCAGCAATACTAATCCTAGCCCAGTCCCTGGGCAAGTTCCCCAGCAGCAGGAATACATCAGGAAGCCATCCCACGTGGCTCCCCCTTGTTTACCTGACCCACCCCTGCCTCCGTGCCCACCATCACATGTTGGAATAAAACAGCTCAGTGCTTCAGCTGAGGCCTAGCCAGTGACTATAAAGATTTAACACAACTTCCTTGCTTTTGTACTCTATTCTTCAATTAATGAGGCCCAGATTCTGCTTTTAAACAGCCTTATCAACATGTTCTGCCACCTTCAAAGATTTGTGCGTGTGAAACCACAGAGTCCTCTGAAGATTTTCTGAGTCCGGGACCTAAAGCAGATCCTGACCCCGCTGGTAATGCCTGGTCACCTGCCTGCACGACCTTACTGGAGATGGCCAATTAAGCGGCTGCCTCTGGGACCACTGCCCAATTAAAGGAGTTGGGCAATACAAGCAGCTGGCTAGCCAGTGGGAGGGTCTGGTGGCAGGCAGGGATACGTGAGAATATTTCAAGGTTGAGACCTTGGGAGATAGATATGTTTATTAAAATTATTTGTGGCCACAGCTGCCAGACCATCATTATGGAGAGGAATCCCCTCCTCAGAATGGTCTGCCGCCTTTTTTGTGACCCTGTGGCAGAAGCAGCTGTAGAGGTATGGGTGGGGATAAATAAAGGATGCCTTGCTGCCCAACCTCTGCCATTGGTAGGTCACCATCAATGACTTGTTGGACTTCCTGAAGGCACTCCCCCCATTTTACCAGCCCCCACCTCCAAGCCTTCCGCCCACAGGACTTCACCAGCAACAGGGGGAGTGTCTGCTGCCAGTAAATAGCATCCCCACCTGGCATCAAGTGGCCAGTTCTTTGCCATTAATGGGCTACCTGCCACTGCCAGGCAGGTAGCTGCTTCCATTGCTCACGGTCCTCTGGTAAGATTGTCCCCAGGTGGGAACATGCTGGTCTACTAACCGAGTGGAACCTTTTGGACTTCATTCCCAGCAAGTACCCTTTGTTTCCTCATTCTTCCTCTCAAAATGCATGACACTCATTCATCTTTGACAATTAATGGTGCCAATCCTGTTTGAAGAGACAGAATTACTCCAAAGATGGCATTTGAGGATCAAAGGTATGGGCTGCAGCCACGGCTCATAGCACAGGTACAGTACTTTAAAGATAGGAGCTCAGGAGAGGTGATGGAGAGCGAGAGATTAGGTCAAGGCTGCGTTGTTAACTCAGCTTCTTCACTGCAGCCTCTACACTAGGAAGAGTAGACAATCCTTGCAATTAGAAACTCCTCGTAATATACTAGCACATGGCAAGAGGCTGCAACAATGTTTAATGTGGACCTTAGTGTGATGAAATAGGTGAGTGAGTAATTGGTGACTCCTCCTGTCTCCTGTTATGCAGAATTTTACTCTACAATCAGATGTGAATGGCATATAAAGGAGGTATGTAAGAATGTTGTATGTGAGCGAAGGTGAATACTAGCAAAGGACAACAGTAACCTTAGGTGAGTGATGAGCATGTGGCTGTAAGATATCTTGGGGATGATTTCTTCCATCAACTTTTGGATAGGAATCAGTGTGAACACTTCACCCGCCCATTATAGAAACTCTGCCACAATAACAGGTAGTCAATTTACCAATCAAGCATGTGTAAACTACTGCCCTTGTATTGGTAAAGTACTTGTTGTTTGACACTTCACTTGTTCTGGGTCAAACTTTGTAAAGATAATTTGGCAGCAAAGGAGTCTGTGCATTTGACAAAAATCAGCAGTTGCTAAAGCTCCCTGCAATATTTCTATGTGATGCTGTATCAAGTTTAAGTGACAAACCAAAACAAAGCTTTGGTGCAATATCCTGTTAAGGCATTGTCACATGTTTGCATTAATTCTGCTCTATCAGGTAACTCTCTTCTCCAAGCTATCAGGTGAATGGTTTCCAAGTGCTATAAGATTCACAAATCTTTTCGTCCTTTTTGATGTAAGAAAAGTTTTCTCATATCTTTGAAAACTACCTGTGAACATGAGGATCAGATTGGAACTCGATATCCTCTTTCTACTCTACCTCTTGTAGTTCAGGATTCATCGCACCATACAGGGCCTTATGATCAGTCACTAACGTTGTTCAATTCGACGGACGTACTGTTGATCGAGGAATTAATTAAGGCAAACTCAGGCCGTCGTTAAAGAATGAAGTGTAAAAGGTAAAAGGCCTGTGAAAAAAGAGCAAAGATGTTATATGAATGTTTAGAAAAGTGATAGTAACACAGCTCCATAGCCTCAGACCTGTGCCCAATAAAGCCGTCAAATAAAATTCTTTCCTTGCCCCATCCTTACGGAGAAAATGAATAAAAAAAATATTTTTCCCTCTCTCCACCCAGAATGCAACATGTTGGAGGGCAGGGTACATGCTGCTGATTGGCAATCGGGGCCAATCAGCAAGCGATTTTCAGTAAAGTGAGCCAATAAAGGGATAGTGAGTGACACCTCCTTCAACTCTGACCTCTCATCCTCCCTCTCTGCATCCATATTGCTGCATTTCTCTCAGCTGCCATGCCACTGCCTCCAGGCCGCTCTGTAATGTTCCCTGCCTCCCTCCCCATACTCGCCTCACTCTCCCTGTTATAGCCGCCTCCCTCTCCCTGTTCCCCGGTATGGCTGCTCCCACCCCCCCTGGAAATTGACACCTCCCTCCTGCTGCTTCCTGAATTCATCCCTGTTGCTATATGTAACACATAAGTACAAACCAAACCATGCAGGTCAATGAAGCTTACAGGTCTGAAGTACGACCCCAGTGGTTGATGCCCTTACGGGTACACCCAATCCCAACAAGACACGTGGAAGGGTTGGTCTTCTGCATGCACCAAGGAAATGCCAAGCTTTTCAGCAATTCTGCAAGGCATGTGACAGAAAGGGCCAATGGCAGTGACAGTGCGGTAGGGCAAAGGCCTTGCACTGATCCAAATAGATCTTACACAATGCATATGTACCTTCAAGCAATAAGAATGCCCATCTGGTATCCCGTCAGAAACATATGAAGTGAGAGGAAATGTAGTAACTGAAGGTAGAGCCTCTCCTGCTGCCTATCAGGGGTCATGCGATGTTCGTGGAGGCTCCGACCAATGAGCCCTAAGTGTGGGTAATCCAGGGGTGACAGGGCTTCCTGATGAGAGCTCTGATCAGCATGTAGTACCTAAAAAGCTCTCTGTAATAAAGTTTATCTGTTTCTTGTTGAAACTTGTCCGGTCTGTCAAGTCATTACACCAACTTATACTTTCACCCACTCTTTCAGTGGGCGAGGGTGAGTGAGTGAGCACCCTGAGACTGGGAGTGAGCCGGACACACGCACTCTCACCCACTTGTAGTCTAATGGTCATTTTTATTAATTGCTCTTCTATAAAAATGATAAATTTATTGTTTTCACATTGCTTTATTTTTGCTCAGTAAGTTGTTTCTTTTCTCCATACTCAACTTTTCTCTGAAATTCCTGTATCTTTTCAAAATCTGCTCAACGGGTCCTTAAGTGAAAAATAAAATGGAAATGTGGCCACCCATGCAAAAAGGTTGGAGAAGCCTGTTTTATATCACTAAAAAACACAATAGTCTTGATCGCCAGTCCTTGCTGCGAGCCTTGCCATCCTTCCCTCCCCTGAGCTACTCAAGGACTCAGTAGAAGAGCGGTTGGAAGGATGGTGAGCAGCCCAACAAGCGGTTCGGCAACCAGGACAAGATCAAGAAGCAACGGGAGGGAGCTGCCGAGTACCAGGGAGGGCGAGTTGAGCAGCAGGGACAGCGGGAGTGGCCATAACAGGGAAAGTGGGGGAGGCAGCTGTGACAAGGAGCAGGAGGGAGGCAACCACTGTGAGGTTGTCAATCCTGCACTGGAGGATTACACTGGAGTCCCCAGGAGTTAATGATTAATCTCCCAGGCACTGGTCTAAGCAACTCTGGGCGAACAAAATCATGGAGCAATGTTAAAAAGAAATTGTTTGGTTCTCCTTTGAGCATCTTTGTTGATTAGTTGTTAAAATATTGGAGATGGCTGGGCAGTGTGGTTGAAGCTGGGAGAACATGTGATAAAAGCTCCAGGAATACATTCTGCCAGACGTGGGAACCCTGTGCCAGTAACAGGGAGCAGAAGCAATGAAGATGTCTGTGGAGGAAAGCCTATTCAGGCTGCAAGGAGGTATCTTCCCCTCCTGTGTTTGTATGTTCACTTAGATGTTCATTTCTTGTATTTATATGTTCATTTCGTTGAGTTTTGTCCCACTTGTATCTGTCACTTTTTCCAGCTCATGCTATTAGTTGGTGTCCACGTGGGGCTTTCTTGTCATGGACCATTCCGAAGTTGGGGTTATCAGAGAATGTGAAAACATTTTCTAATCACTTTCAAGGGGTTGTTTCTTGTCTCCTTGAGTAAGGAATGCTACCATTGAGTTACGAGTGACACTATGTTATGGCAACTTAAAGTATTTATAATGGAAATGGTTAATCCTAAAACAGCCTTTTCGATCAGAAAAATTCTTTGACTTTCCTGTCCTGAGAAGTTTCTGCTTTGCCATTATGTGACCCTTTGGACGTAGCTGCACTCATAATCAGAAAAGTCTTGAAATGATTGAATGCCCAGCATTAATAAACTTGTTTAACGCATTCTTATATGTAAGGTGAGGAGATAAATATCATTGTACTCTTTATAACACATTGCAAACTAGATGTGAAAATGTGTACTGACACGCCAATGCTTTTTGTACATTTACGCAGGCAGTTTTTTGACTTAAGTCAATCCAGTTGGCTTCAACAAGTAGTTTCCGGTTAAAAGAATCATTGAAGCAGCTGGCTCCTCTTAATTCCAGCTGATTCCAGTTTGCCTGACAACTTATTCCAACAGAAGTCAACTGGTTCCAGTAAGATTCAAATGTTCACAGTTGAAGCTAAATTGGAGGTACTAACTGGTTTCCAGTTATAATCTTCAGGTAGTCTGGTTGTGTCTAGTTACAACCAGTCCTGACCTGTTAATTCCATTAGAAATCAGTTATGTTTCCAACTAGTTTTGACTGATTTTTCCTCAGAAGAGTACAGCTGCACTTCACTGTAGGATCTTCTCCAGCATGACTTCCAAAGCCTAAACATTGGTTTGAAGTTTCTATCCTTAATTATTATTATAAAGGTTTTAGGAACTTTAAGAGCTGCTGGCATTGAGAACTACACTTGAGCTTGATATAAAGAAAAAGCTTGCATTTATATAATGCCTTTCATGACCTCAGGATGTTTCAGTGTGCTTTATAGCCAACAAAAGGCTTTCAAAATGTAGTCGCTGTTGTAATGTAAGAAACATAGCAGCAAACTTGTACACAGTAAGCTCCCACAAACCAGTGTGATAATAACCAAATAATCTTGTTTTTGTGATATTGATTGAAGGATAAATATTGCCCAGGACAGCACAGATTATTCTCCTGCTCATTTTCAAAGTAATGCCATGGGATCTTTTATGTCCACCTGAGATCCTCAGGGTAGTGTCCTCGACCCAACCATTTTCAGCTGCTTCATCAATGATCTTCCTCCCATCATAAGGTCAGAAGTGGAGATGTTCGCTGATGATTGCACAATGTTCAGCACCATTCGTGACTCCTCAGATACTGAAGCAGTCCATGACCAAATGCAGCAAGACCTGGACAATATCCAAGCTTGGGCTGACAAGTGGCAAGTAACATGTGCGCCTCACAAGTATCAGGCAATGACCATCTCCAACAAGAGAGAATTCAACCATTGCCCCTCGATGTTCAATGGCATCACCATCACTGAATCCCCCACTATCAACATCCTGGGGGTTACCATTGACCAGAAATTGAACTGGATGAGCCATATAAATACTGTGGCTACAAGGGCAGGTCAGAGGCTAGGAATCGTGCAGCGAGTAACTCATCTCCTGAATCCCCAAAGCCTGTCCGCCATCTACAATGCACAAGTCAGGTGTGTGATGGAATACTCTCCACTTGCCTGGATGAGTGCAGCTCCCACAACACTCAAGAAGCTTGACATCGTCCAGGACAAAGCTGTCCGCTTGATTGGTACCACATCCACAAAAATTCACTCCCTTCACCCCCAACGCACAGCAGCAGCAGTGTGTACCATCCACAAGATGCATTGGAGGAATTCACCAAGGCTCCTGTGACAGCACCTTCCAAACCCATGACCACTACCATCTAGAAGTACAAAGGCAGCAGATAGATGGGAACACCACCACCTGGAAGTTCCTCACAAAGTCACTCACTATCATGACTTGGAAATATATTCCCTTCACTGTCGTTGGATTACAATCCTGGAACTTCCTCTCCAACAGCTCTGTGGGTGTCCCTACACCACATTGGCTGCAGCGGTTCAAGAGGCAGCTCACCATCACCTTCTCAAGGACATCTAGGGATGGGCAATAAATTCTGGCCTGGCCAGTGAAGCCCACATCCTGTGAATGAATTTAAAAAAAGACTTTGGTTTAACGTCTCATCCAGAAGACGGGAGCTCTGACCATGCAGAACTCCCTCACTACTCCACTGGAGTGTCAGTCTTGATATTTGAACCGTCAAAATACTGAGTGAGAGGCCAGAGTGACACCATTGAGTGAGGGTTGACAATGTCTCAATGCATTACGTGGTACACACTGGACGTTCCGGCAATTTGAGCTGACAACACCACTGTGCAGTGACCATACTTGTAGTGTCTTCTCTATATCACCCTAAGTGCTGGTTTGGTTCATTTTAAATGTAAACTGTAATCAACAACAAATAAACTACAGAAAACCCTATTTAAATGGCATATATTTACACTTATTAGAAATGATTTGATTCTGTTAATACATTCAAACAAAATTACTTCTGATGCATTTTCCTTCTGTAGTTACCATAATCATTCATACCAGATTGAGGAAGGTATTAGATATCAAGTGTATTATTAACTAAGTTTACTAGTTGCAGGAGTACACACAAAACTGCCGACATGGTGGTTTAATAGCGTGTCCTTTAGATACCATTCTGAATTAGAAAATGTTGAGGACAGCTGTTGGGTTACTTCAGTGGTCATTCTGTGATGTATAGAAGTAGAAACCTTCAAATCCTGAATTACACTGCCAGCAGTACATCTTATTATATGCTTGGAGTAGGACTACAGAAGCACATGACATGAAGTTGCCTGCTGACTGACTGAAGTATGGCTATATTTCTTGAGGAAGTGACAACTGAGGACAAAAGAACAAAGCAGTAGAGCGATTCGCAGTGCAGCAACCCTCTGGCCTTTAATTGCATAAGACAAAAACACTGATCAAATTCCAGGCATCTACGATTTTAACATCCCTCAAGCCTGATGTCAATTTCTTTTGTGATGTAAAAGTTTCCCCATTTCATCTGTGTTCCAATTAAATTTGAGGCTGAAAGGATTGAAGAAGTGTCAGACAGCATGCTAAAAAGGAATGAGATCAAAGGCTGAAGGCATTTGTGTCATCCCCATGACGTAATTGCTAGAAAACTGAAGTCAACACTTGTTTTAGTATAGCCCTTGGTTGATGAATATAAACTGTTTCTGCTTTGTGATACTAATGATCTTCCCTCTGTTGCTCACTCATATAATTGACTGAAGACTGTGGCCCTGTATTTAAAATCATTCAATTCTTGATGCTATGTGAGACTTTCCTCTCCATGGCTGGAATTCATATTGAGAAGGATCCCTTTAAAAATCACTTCGCCTGTTCCATAAATATCTTGTAAACTATTGTAAGAATTCAAAACCCTCCACGCGTCAAGGGACATGGAAGATGAACGGTTTCCTTTATAAATTAAAACATGCCCATACCAGAGATCGGTGACGGCCATTCTTTTCAAAGATTTTTCCTGTTAGTTAGCTGACATGAACTTCAACAACCTTCACTACTCATGTGTTCATATGGAGCAGGACATAGCTGTCTAGAATCACTGAAAAAATGTGGCCTGTTGTAAGTCAGAGATCCTGTGATAATAATGTTGGCATGTTCTCTAAATTGCTCCATTGATCGTACTTCACTGATCTGAACTTTATCATCTTGAGCTGCTGCCAAATCCTACCTTATTGGTCTTAGCACTTCAAAAGGCCATCAGTTCTGTGCTCCATAGGACTGACCATCATTTTTCTGACTGGATGCAGGTCACTGACTACAGAAATCCAATTAACATAATAAATCTACCGTGTAATATAGCACTGTGCTGTGTTAGTGGATTTAACATATTATCAAAACGCCAAGTATGAGCTTTAGCTAAACTTTGCCACTTTTAACCATTCAAAAACTTGAAAAGAATGGCTGAAAACACTTTGAATAATGAGCACCAACATCAGCATATATTTAACACTCAAACATTTATAATTGAGTGTAACATCAAAATGGTCGGAGAGTCTTGCTTTATAAGAATTGCTACGCCTGAGAGTACAAAGGAGCTGAATCAAAATCTAAATTGGCATAATCTCTATAACTCTGTATATTGATAGCCTTGTATCTATTCAGCTCCATCATATTGCTGGATTCATTGGCTGCTCCAAACCTGTTCCTCCAATAAAGAAATCACTCATCGTCATTTAAACAAAGGACATGAAAACGAATCAGAATTGTTTTCATTAACATTTCTTATTTTTATGTACATTATTGATGGTAATACATCGTCTTCAACTTTTCACTGTCACCTTGTGCAACATATATATGGAAAAACTTAAAAGGCCAAATCAAAAGGTCATCAAGCAGTAAATGCCTATTCTCTCCAGAATCACATAGAATTTCTCCCTCCCAAATCACCTCTAGATCCCCTAATTTATGGAACACTAATTTCCTCTCCCTACCTTACCTGACAAAAAAAAAAATCAGTGTTATTACCAAAATACAATTGGAAATATATTGTCATGAGGCCTTATGTAGGAGGCCAACCAGATAATGACTGGTTCAGGATTGTTCATCAGGTTTCCCCTTTTTTAATTGCTGCTCTGTGACTGCACGATACCAATATCATGGCTCCACTCTCAACAATGTTTTGAAATCCCTGACCTTCGCCGAATAATTTTCAACCTGGCTCTGAAGACGTTTAATTCTCCCCATCCCAAATTTGGAACCCCACCACTACATAATCTAAATTCTACAGTTGCTTGTCTCCATTCCTGGCACAGAATCTTACTCAATGGGAGCAGAGATATAGAGGCTTAGGTACAAGGGCCACAAGCATCATTCATGGCATTCTTAATTTTCTGGCTATTGATTTTAATAACTGGGAAAGAGGGATCAGTCCAAATCAGATGTGTTGATTTCCGCATTCAATTCTCCAGTCTGCTGTCATGTCAAGCAATTTTCTACACCAGGAATTGAGTCTTGCAAATTTAGTGCTCTACATTCTCTGCCTCTTGAATTTTACTTTAGCTACTTCACTCCTGTTTGTCCTTTTTCTGTTATGGTTCTCCACTTGATATGATGTAGTTAAAGGCACCAGTGAGCCTGATCCCGCCCTCCCCAAATGCACTTTACAGCAGTGGTCACAGGTTAGCAAGCAAGAGTGGGAACCCACAATGATGTTCTTCCTCTCTATACCAGGGCCTCATCATCACTTTGCTTGAGATCAACTAACAGGACATTTCGAAGTATAAGGTCTTGGTTCTGGGCAAGGGCTAAAAGAACAAAATTGGCCGAATTTAGCTCACTTTTGAGTCTGGAAATTCAGTGAGTGCCGATTAGTTTAGTGTGAACATATTTTCTGAATTGCTATTTTCTGTTTTTTTGAGCTGAAAATCAAAAATTTGGTCATCTACAAACGCCAACCCTTCTGCTATTTTTCACTCTCCAATATTCCTCCATTATTATCTCTAGTGTCTCGATAATTCTTTTCTTTCTTTGACATAATGTGTGACATATAGTAATGTTGTAAAATTTAGAAATGTTGCTCATATCCTTTTTCTTCATACAAAACAGATGACAGATCTCTTATGAGCACAGCAGATATTCTGTTATAGCTTCAGTAGAACATCCATTATTAATAGAGTCAAAGATGGATGCTAATGTATGATCGTAACACCAAAAAGAAGTAACCATGTATGAAAGCCAGATAAGTGTTAATGTATTAGAATACCATTGCAAGAATATTGCTACTGGTTATACTTTTATTTAATGATAACACTTTCCACCTAGCAGTGCAATCCATGAATTTAACTACAAATTAAGATTAAAATAAAGCTGTAGTTTACGGATTAGAAGGCAAGGCTGAAAACTTTTTGAATCGCATGAATAGTTTCCAGCCAATTGCATTTCAAATTGGAACTCAAGGAATGCGATACCATGACATTTCCTGTCACAAACCACAGGGGTTGAAACAGCAAGTCAAAGGAATGCAAAGCCTAAGTAAAAATAATTTTAAAATGGCAAGAAATGAAAAAGTAATGAGAATTGGAAGTCATAAAACAGCCTGTGAGGTGGGTAACAGTGAGGTGCATTGTAGATAGCAGCAAGAGGCATCTAAGGAATTGTTCAGCTCTGTGTAAAGTAGATTAAATGTGAAAGACCAGGTAGACGTTTGAAATGACAGCTTGAGTAGAAATATTATGGGAAATCAGGAAAAAGCAGGGGAATTAAACAATTCTTCACATCTGCTTCAACAAAGGCTATGGGAAGTTTCCATATGCAGCCAAACTGACCTGAGTCCTCAATATGACTTTCTCTTTAACTCTTTCTGGTTTTGTCAGCCAGTACCATACATACAGAATAGGAAAGTCCCACTCTCACTTGCAATCTCAATTCATTTAGCTGATCTTTGTTAAGCCAATACTGGAGATGTTATGTTTGTCTTCAGTATATCTGGGATGGGAAGGAAAAATCGCTTTCTGCTTGCAGCCTTGTTTATTCAATGTGTAGAGGCATCATATAGATTCACTGGTGATTTTTCTCCACCAAAATTTTTTTTATAGAGCAATGCATGCAACCATTTTTATTGCTTCATATTATCATACTATATGTTAAATAAGGGCCTGAATTTTACCTTTGGCGGGCACGCGCGCGCGATCAGTGGGCCCAGGACCGATCTGAAACAGGCCCCGACCGCGATCGGCCCACAACCACGATTTCATGCTGGCTTGCCAATTAAGGCCTGCCCGGCATGAAGCACGTCTTCCCAATGGTCGGGAAAGGCCAGGCGCCGGGTCCAATGGCAACCCGGTGGGTGGTTTAAAAACAGCAGAGGCAGCTCCAGGAAAGCTGCCAGGGAAGAATCATGTTCTGCAGCCTGGAGACTGAAGCTATGGCCTCAACAGCGGCGGAGATGTCAGGCTGGAGGGCAGGTCGGGTGGGCACTCAGCCACTCGTTTCTCGGATGAGTGCCTCACAGTCCTCTTGGAGGAGGTGGCTGCCAGGAGGGACACCCTCGTTTCCAGAGATGGCAGGAGGAGGCCACCGCACCAGGCTTAAAAAGCTTGGGAGGAAGTGACAGCCGAGGTCAGCAGCCACAATGTTGTGCAGTGCACATGGGTGCAGTGCCGTAAACGACCTACTGCACTCGGCAAGGGTGAGTACAGTGTTGGCATGGATCAGTGTGGAGAAGTGTTAAGGGCTGGCCATCCCCCCCATGGAGCTCAGGGATGTTAGAGTCTGAGTGCCAACTGTCAATGACACCAAAGCTGGCCAAGGGGGTAAGCCCTGGCTGCTTGGACTGAGTGCCTGTGGCTCGAAGGCCACGACTCGCAAGTGCCCTGCCAGGTATTCCTCAGGTGGGGTTGGCCAGGCTGCAATGGTGCTAAAGGTAGAGAGTGGACTAATCAATGCCCCTCTGAGCTTTCAGGAGAAGAGGAGCCATAACAACATCGAGAGGTCAAGGACAGGCGGAGGCCCCCCAAACCTCCTAATATTGACCAGATTTGAACAGAACGCCTTGGAGCTGGAAAGACGTCACCCACCTCAGTCAGCTGGTTGTGGAGGGGCAGGGGTCTCTGACAAAAGTAAGGATGCAGTGCACAGAGGTGAGAGTGTCGGATTGTGTAAACATTTTTGTGTAGTCTCATCATTAATGGGAGCCTCAAAACTGGAGTCCCCATTGATCATTGAAAGACAATGGCACCATGATGCAGATCTCTATTGTCTCACCAGGGTGCCTGGCATTCACAGTGACAGTGTGATGACTTAAACTAATGACATGTCCTTGTTATCCCTTAGATTCACTAGCAGGCTGTCATTCACAGGACCTCGAAGAGCCACCACTGATGCCAGAGGACCGCTGGGCTTCAGATGTACCTGCGTCACACATGCTCTCTGAACCAGACACCAGTGCAGATACCAGCATCTCAGTCGGCGTTATATTGGCGGCTAGAATGTCGGAGAACAGCGGTGAGGGCACCTCACACTCGCTTGAGGTGCAGGCGGAGGCAGAGAGTTCCCAGGGTGCCGGCAGTCGGAGAACTGCTGGGGACCAAGACAATGCTGAGTTGAAAGAAGACGATGAGCCTCTGGATTTGTCCATTAGGCGACATTGGTAATTATGGTTTTATCTAATATGTAATACACCTTTAAGGAGAATGTTGTTAAGGAAGATCACATGATCTTTAGTAACCAATAGAAGAGTAGCGCGGGCTACCTCTGTAGTTAGTAGTCAATAGTATGGAGATGGGATTTGAAGTGGAAGCACACATGTAGTTGCTGTTCGGTACCTCTGTAAATAAGCATAATGTTTTCCAGCTAATAAGTGCCTACTGATCAACTCTATCTATAGTGCCAACTTGGCCACCACTTACAACAAGCGTGTAATGAGGATCCACAAGATCCAACAGTGGCAGATGCTGGATATCCAGCGGGATGTGTGGGAGGATCTGGTGGAGATCCATGAGGGTATGTGTGCCATGGTCTCATCTGTGGAGGAGTCCATGTGCAGGATAAGCACTGTGTTGACTCTCATGGTCGAGTGCACTGCCTCCTCCATTAAGAGAATGGCAACTGTCATGGAGAGGCAGCTCCAGGGACAGAAACAGGGGTTCTTGGGTTGCACTCGGACCTACAAGCCCTCACACAAGCAATGACCTCAGGTGGTCAGTATCAATGTGGGAGATGAATGAGGCACCCAATATCCCTGCTAGGTTCCCGCCATCAATGACGAGCAGGAAGGTCCAGAGCAACCTCACGTTGGCACATAACATGCTTGTCGACTCTGCGGGCTCCTCTCAGGGCACTCTAGATGATGGCGGCAGCTCCTCCCCCGCTCTGCCAGTGACCGTGGCATCTGATGAGGCTGCGATGACCGGGCAGAGCCAGCTGTGGCACTGGCTGCTCCCTTCCCGGAGGGGCCAGCACAGGCTCCACTAGCCAGAGGACAACCGCCAAGGTCATCACGGCCAACAAGTCAGCAGGGTCAGCAGTCTGTCTCCAATGCTGCTGCCAGCGAGCCGGAATACCTAGACGTAGCACTCGCAAACATAAGTTTAAGGCACCATGAGCACAAGAGGGGCTAGTCACAGGTGATCTTCTGTTGTGCAATGTTTTGCTTATAAGTTTACTGGTGTGGGCATGAACACCAGATATGCTAATGTGAATTTGTTTTGAGTATGAAAGTTATATAAATTTTGCTTTTGTCTTAATGGCCTGAGTATGCTTCACCTTTTTACTTTTTTGGTGCAGGGAACATCAGTATGTAATGCTGGACGTGAGTGGCTCTAAACTTTATTGCTCAGACACTGAGTGGACTTTAGGTTCAAATGAAAGGGTAATTTCAAACATCCGGGATGGAAGCGGCAGCCCTGGCATGAGGTGGAAGCAGATTTTTGGCAGCCTAGTTGAAGGAGCATTGGATCATAATGTTACTGTTGTCCCTGCCTCCCTAAAGGATGTAGAGGTCTGGCTCCACGCCCTCAGCGTTCTCCTCACCATGCTCCTCTTCTGACTCATTACTGATTCATCCTCTCTGGCCTTTGGGGCTGCGTCAAGATCCTCTCCCTTCAGTGGGTCCCTCTCTTGCCAGTGCCAGATTGTGGAGCGCGCAGCCTGCAATCACTATCAGTGACACCCACTCTGGGGGGTATTTTAGTGATCTGCTGAATGGTCCAGGCATCGGAAGTGCATCTTCAGAAGACTTATGGCCCACTCTTTCACCGCCTTTGTGGAGGCATGACTCCTATTATAACGCTGCTCTGCCTCTGTTCTTGGGTAGCAGAGAGGCATCATAAGCCAACTTTTCAATGGATAACCCTTGTCACCCAGCAGCTATCTATCCAGTCAGGGTGGAGCACTGAATAGCCTTGACACCTGGGTGTGTCTGAGGATATAAGTGTCATGGGAGCTGCCAGGGAACCTTGCACAGACTTGCAGAATCTGCATCTTGTGGTCACACACTATCTGGATGTTCATGGAGTTGAATCCCTTCCTGTTGACAAAGACACCGGGCTAACCCACTGGCACCTTGATAGCCACAAGTGTGCAGTCGATTGCACCCTGGATGCGGGGAAAGCCAGCAATCGTTGCAAACCCTCTGGCTCGCTCAGCCTCGTCCATACAGAAATCAATAAATGTCATTACCCGCCTGAAAAGAGCTTCTGTCACCAGCCTGACACAACTGTGGACAGCTGATTGGGACACTCCACACAGATCTCCCACTGACCCCTGGAAAAAGCCGGAGGCATAGAAGTTGAGGGGCACTGTGACCTTCAGAGCCACTGGAACGGGGTGTCCACCTATTCAGTTGGAGATGGTCTCAGGCCCAATCATAAGACAAATGGAGGTCACAGTCTCCCTAGAGAGGCGGTGCCTCCTTCGACATTGCACCTCCGACATATTGAGGTAGCTGCATCACCACCTGTAAACCCTGGCAGCAGGATAGTGGCATCTTCTGTAGCCCCTAATGCCTCGGACTACTTGCTGGCCATGCTCCCCTTGTGCCTACACCTATCCTCTCACAGGTTGCTCCCCTGGAGGCTGAATCAGGACACCTGGCCTCCTCTCCCTTCTGCCCCTCTCTTCCTCCTCAGAGGAGGTGCCACCAGCGGAGACCACAGTCCCCATTATCAGGGTCACAGAAGGCTGTCTGATACCTGGAAGGGTCCACAGGGTATAAATCCTCCGGGGGCCTTGGAGATACCAATAAGTCCTGAAATGAAGTCTGGAAATGCTAAGAACGAAACTCAGAACTGAGATGAAACTGTCAAGTTCAAATAAGCAACCAGCAGCAAACCATGTCCTAAACTCTTCACTACTCACAATGGCAATGCTGCTCACCCTTTTTATCCCACCCTTGGATGAGGTTTTGCAACATGTGGGCTGCCCGCCTGCCCGTTTTGCCAGTGAGATGGGCGCGAAATTGCACAGGCAACGTAAAATCGGCATCAATTGGGTTTTTAATGGCTTCAAGTGACCTTTTAATTGATGGCGTGCACGGCTCCTACACCCGCACACACCCAGCAATCTGAAGATTGCACATACCCGAGACAATGTCTCAATGCCTGACGTCAACTCGCATGATTTTTATGCCTGATAGGGTCAGGCACGCGCCCACCCACCCACAAGGCGTAAAATTCTTCCCACGGTTACAAGTGAAACATGTATGAAAAGGAAATTGATTCTTTATTATAACTGGTGCAAGCCAAGACATCTCCAAAGAAGGATATTTTGACTTGTATCAGTTACATATAGTACTCTTTTCTGCAGGAGCCATCAGGGACACAACAGCAAATAATACATCACGTAACTGAACTTTCCAAACACTTCTGGGAAGATGAACAGTCAGCATGATGAAGCCTACTCAAATTATAAAATGGTACTGGAAAAGAGAATTGTGGGAAAACAAGCCACTGGAGAGGCAAACAATCAAAATTTACAGCTTTTTACTTGGAAGGAGTAATTAGATTATTTGTCAATGTCTTATTAATTACAACTTTAAGTTTAATGACATTTACATTATTAAACAGATGATGGGTATTTGTATACCTATAAATGGGTATAGCTGGGACACTGAGGGTTGAAGTAGTGTTGACTATGAACTAAGTAAATAAGCTCCCTCCAGCGAAGATAGCTGCTGTGTCCTAGTTTTAACTTTACCAATTGGTGTGGATCCAGTTAACAATATTAACTTTGGCTGAAAATCAATGAACAAATAATTGTAGCTGTCGTTCCAGATGAGACTAAGTCCTCAGCCAAGAATACATAATGAGGATTGGCTGAGAGCCCAGAAATCATTGGCCTGTTGAAACACCTGAGCCCCAGGGAAAATTTTGCTTGATTGACAGCTCTGGCTTTCTGATCTATGCTATCAATCTCATAATGTTTATTTAGATAAGATAGAGGTTTCAAGTGCCTAAAGTTTCTCTTATTGATACTTTAAATGGTTTGCATGATGGATACTCTAATTAGGCTGTAGCAAAAAGGAGTTTTCACTAACAAAATGGAAAGTTATCAATGAATGACTGTTTGTAAAACCTATTTTTACACATCCTACTGTCACTATAGGGTTCATCAGTTCTATACAGTGTATCATGGGTGAATGGACATGGAAGAGCCATAGCTTGGCATAGGGGCATGAAAGGCCACATGAGTTGGTTTGAGGTGCATAGCTTGGCAGGAAGCGAACATGAAGGACCATAGGGGGTAGGTGGGGAGAATAGCTTGACATGGGGAAAAGAGGGATGGAGGCATGAGGTTGCATGGGTGGGGCATGGGGAGTGTGTGGGGTGTTCTGGGACATGAGGGGCGAGGGCTGGAGGGCCTTTCTGTATTTATTTTAACTGGGATGAAGTCCCATAGCACTGAGACAGGCTGGGAATTTTCCTGATTCCCAGTACCCATCTTGAGGATGAAAATCAGCCCAAAATCTCCTTATGTGGCTTAGTGTCATATTTTGTCTTACAATACTTTTGTGACACGCTTGGAATATTTCATTATGTCAAAGATGCAATATAAATATAAGTTATTGTCGTTGTTGAAGTGATATATTTTGGTATGAAGAATGAGGAAGGGTAATATAAAGTAAAGGATGTAATTCCAAAGTGGATGCAGGAGCAGAGGGACCTGAGGTTATATGTGCACAAATCATTGAAGATGGTAGGGCAGGTTGAGAACGGTTAATAGAGCATAAATAATCCTGGCTTTTTAAATAGTGGTGTAGAGTACAAAAGCAAGGAAGTTAAGGTTATGGTGAACCTTTATAAAACACTGGTTCAGCTTCAATTGGTGTATTGAGTCTAATTCTGGGCACTGTACATCAGGAAAGATGTGAAGGCTTTAGAGAGGGTACAGAAACGATTTATGTGAATGGTTCTAGTGACTTCAGCTTTGAGGGTTGATTGGCAAAGCTGGGCTGTTCTCCTTAAAGACAAGAAAGCTGAGGAGATTTTTTTAGAGGTGTTCAAAATTATTAAAAAACCTGGACAGAGCAGGTGGAGAGAAATTGTTCCCATTGGCAGAAATCAGAGGACACAAATTTAAGTTGTTTAACTAAAGGACCAAAAGTGGCATGAGCAAAAACATCTTTACAAAGCAAATGGTTAGGATCTGTAATAAACTGTATGAGAGTGTATTGGAGAAAGTTTCAATCATGGCTTTCTAAAGGGAGTTGGATAATTATCTGAAGAGATAATATTTGTAGGGGTACAGGGGAAAGGCAGGGGAGTGGGACAACCTGAGTAGCTCTTAAAAAAGAGACTGCATGGGCACAATGGGCTGAATAGCCTCCTTCAGAGCTGTAAACATTCTATGATTCTGTGAAGCTACATTAGGAAATGCATTATTTCAGGTTTCCCAACCTCAAAACAGGCAACACCCCCCACCATCCCCGACCCATTCCCCGACCCATTCCACTCCCACCAGCACAGAACTCACCTCCAAACTAAAATCCAGGTCAATGTTTCTATTTGAATGCACTGGAGTTTTGTTATTCATTCCTATTTTGAGATTTACAGATTTTTGTCCTCTGAGTTTTAGTGAGTATGTATTACTTTAAAGGCTGTTTAGATCAATGTTCTCTGGGCCAGTCATCACCTCAGCCGCAGAAGTGGCTGTTTCCTGTAAAGGCCTACAGTGGCAAGATCATCAGGAAACATGGATGATTGTTGGTTTCATGCCAATGTGGTTGCAAGACTAGCTACAAAATTAATCCATTATCTCATCTGAGGCCAGCTTAATTGCATAATTACTTTATGTAATTAAGTATGTAAGTGTGCAGTCATGTTCTCCTCATTTACATACTGCTGTGGATGATGCTGATGGGCTCACTTAAGCAGGTGAAAGCCCTTCACTGCAAGTGTACAGGCTGGTGGTGGGGTATATGTGGCTCGCACTTGTTCTGTATGATTGACGTATTCTTGACTGATGATGATGATACTCCCACATTCATCAAACCCCAGAGAAGCTTCAGGTAACAGCTGACAAATCTTCATGCCACTCAACAGCTGAGCGATATTTACTGAGGACTCTATTTTTATACATTGGTGATATTATGAAGTGCTGTCAGTAAGCCAGCTAAGTCATTCACAATGAACAATGCTTAGAAATTAATTTTGCAAATGTAGTGATTGCTTAAATAGATAATATATTTTCAATTTACCTGGCAGCTGTGATAATGGACTTCCTCCCATTGAGTAATTTGAAATTTTTAGTTATTATGTTGTGCACTTGTGAAGTTGTTTATGTTCCATGTCCTACTGGGCCCTCCATTCCAGGCGATCAATTCTTTTGCTAATCCTATGGATTTCAATATACTTTGAAGTGCTATTAACATTCACAGACTTTGCAGGCCTAGTACAGATTTATTCATTTGGGGTTTTGATTCTATAAAACCTCCCCTCTTTGGTTACTGCCTCAATGTTGAGCCTTTTGCTGCCACAAAACTACATGACGCCATTCATTCACACTTTTTTTGCCCCTGTTACTGAGATGAACTTGTCATTCACTTCTTTGCTGTTTGCATGTGAAGAGAGCTGTTACATTCACTTACATTATATTAACTTAATTTACATGAAGTGATTTGAGACATCTCTGAGTGACCCGGTAAAGGGTTACACAAATGCAAGTCTTTTCTATTCAGCATAAAGTGCTACTCATTGAATTTTTAACTGTTTAATGAATACAGCAGAATCGTATCACATGAATTTGACTTGTGATAGGGGTGTCTTAACTACTATTAGTGAAATAATGATAAAGATCCTGCAATACTACATGACACTGTATCTTAATATCAAGATTTATTTTTGTGAAATTTATTTTTCTATATAAATTTATCTATAATATACAAGTCTTGTAACACCTTCCTTGTTGCACTTTCCCATTAGACTTTGTTGATTTGACAGAATAGAATGTCACTTTTTGTCACTGTAAATCAGTGACCCTGATAAAATCTTATTATGCATTGCACAGTCTAAACACCTGTTGTTATAAAACAGATTCCCTGATTTACTGAGAGCAACATCACTGGGAGACTTGTCAGTAATAACTGAAAAGTCTTGTATATGCAAGCATTTTCTGTTTAGTAATTCTTAATTATTTCCTCCTGTTATGTTGTTTACACCTCACTGCTTGTCATGTTTCAGCTTTACCTATGTACACCTCCCATATATTACCTCCCAGCTCCAATTTGCATCTTCAAGTACGTGATGCTGTGGTTAAAGGGGTGGCTACATTTCTAAAAGGATTCCTCTAATTTAGATGGGGAGCCCTCTGTTATTTAAACTACATTATGAGCAGTTTGCTATTTCTATTGTAGATGCCTTTCCAGCACACTACTTTTTTTTGTAAATCTGCTGGGTCCCACTGCTTCCATCCCACACCAAGAGCTCATTCTATTCCTTCATTGGAACCGCCATTGAAAATTCCAGTTCTCCCATACCCTGCAACCTTAGCTGCTCCCACACCTCAACTCCCCTTATGTTACCAACCCACTCCCAATATTGCAACACACCACCACTGTCCAAACACTGCTCCAAGCAGAGCCCCATGCCCTACCATGCTCCAACCACCCCTACACCTTGGACTTCTCCTCCCACTAATGCGACATCCAGTGACCTCCCTCCACTGTGCTTATAGACTCCAAAAGTCACCTCCTCATACTACACCCTATCACCACTTTCTCAAGATTCTCATGCCCCAGGACCATCCTCCCAACATTACCAAATCACATACTCCCCCACTTCCATTACCTGCAATATCTACCTCTTTCCTACCTTTAGCTTGTCACATTTTCCCTACTGTCTTCCTCTAGATGCTTGGCTTTTAAAAGAAGGAAAATATAGAACTTACATTTTTATAAAACTCTTCATGACTTCAAGAAGTCCCAAAACACTCCATTATCACCAAATTACTTTTGAACTGTAGTCAGGGTCATAGGGAATGTGGCAGCAAATCTGCGCAAAGCAAGATTCAACAAATAACAATGAGATAAATGCCCAATTAGGCTCTATTAGTGAAGGTGGGTCGGGGATAAATGTTGTCCAGGGCTCCCGGAGAGCTCTCAGATTTTCTTCGATTAGTGCAATATGATTTTTTACTTCCACTTGAGAGAGTGCATGGGGCCTGCACTTAATCTCTCATCCAAAGGAGGTACTGCACTGAAATGTAAGCCTAGGCTATGTGCTCAGCTCTCTGGAGTGGGAGTTGAATCCATGGCCTTCTGACTCAGATGCATGAATTCCACTGCCAAGGCTGGGGGCTAAAATGTGATATGAGATAAAATTTATTACATCCAGAAATTGAGGTGCAATAATCATCAAGCTCAAAGATAAATGGATGAATACCCACGGGATCATGGAATTTGGCACAAAAATCTCATTTATACTCCCATATGACTGTAAATTAACCTCATAAATTAATTTAAATCTAAGTTCCTGATAACATAATTATACATTACCACTGCATAAAAAGGGGTCTATTTTAAATCACCATGACCAACTGCTTGAAACATCCTTTGTTCGTTTGAATATGAAACTAAAAATTTGCACTTACATAGTGCCTTTCACAACCTCATCATGTCCCAAATTGCTTTATAATCAATTAAGTACTTTTGAAGCATGTGACTGTTGTAATTTAGAAAATTCGGCAGTCAGTTTTCACACAAGAAAATTGCCCAAACAGCAGTCATCAAATCATCTGCTTTAGTCATGTTGATTGAGGGATAAATATTGGTCAGGACACCAGGAAGAACTCCCCTCTCCTTCTTGGAAATAATGTCAGAAGATCTTTTATATCTATCTGAAATAGCAGTTAGGGCCTCAGTTTAATGTCTCATGCAAAAGATGGTACCCTGGCTGTACTCATGTGTACATGTGAACATACAAATCAGGAGCAGGAGTAGGCCATTCGGCCCCTTGAGCCTGCTCCACCACTTGATAAGATCATGGCTGATCTGATTTTGGCCTCAAATCTACTTATCTGACTATCCCCTATAACCTTTGATTCCCTTGTCAATTAAGAATTCAGTCTTATGATCCTACTTTCATTGCTCCCTGGGGAAGAGAATTGCATAGAATAATGATTCTCTGAAAGGAAGAAATTCTCCTCATCTCTTACTTAAAAGGGACACCCCTTATTTTTAAACTGTGTCCCCTAGTTCTAGTCTCTCTCACAAGGGGAAACATCCTCTCAAAATTCACCCTGTCAAGTCCAGATCCAGGGAGAGAAATCATGGCCCAGGTGCTTCTCCGGTTTCTGGACCTCTTATTCCAAACTCCCTCCCCTTTAACACTCCCCCTCACATCCTTCAGGTGCCCAGAGTTAGTCACAGTGGGGTCAAACTATTTTATACAGGTTTAGCAAAACTTCTTGGCTTTTCTACTTTGTGCCTCTATTTATAAAGCACATCGTAAGATCGGGTTTCAACCTGAAATGCTTTACAACCACAGCTTTGTCAGACATTTACACATAACTTGGTCATTCATATTATGCAACCAGCTCTGCTTCTTTGAACCTGGCCCAATGCAATATCCGAACAGCAACATCTAAAAGACTTGAACCTCACAAGCACTGCAAACAACAATACTATGTACAAATGAGAATATCTTGAACAATAGTGACATATTCTATTGGTTCATGACTCCTGGGGCGGAATTTTCCATGACCGCCAGTGTCGGGCGCGAACGGACAATATAGCGAGAAGACCAAAAAGCAGTTTCACAACGTTGTGAAACCAGTTTGCAATCAACCACTCTGCCCGTCAATGGTGGGCTGTGTTTCCCGCCATTGGACGTCAAGAGCCTCGCTGTAATACATCTGAACATCATTATAAGGCCAGCCCAACGGAATCATGCCCCCCCGCTGGATCATCCAAGCACATCAACTTGATTACACGCAGACATGTTCTACAACAGCACCCATAAAGCATGCACTTGGCAGGCTGCACTTTGAGGGGACTCAGAGGTGAGTGCACAGTAACATTGCTCAGCGCTCACAAGGGTCACCTGTTGGATTTCAAGGCTGAGGCGAATTGGGGAGGACAGAAATGGCTGCCTTGTGGTTGAAGCGAGCTATGGGGGGGCTGCAAGGGCTGCCCTGCATTTGAGGCAAGTTGGTGGGGGGGAGGGGGCAAGGGCTGCCCTGCAGTTGATGGTGGTGCACAAACATGTGTGGGGTGGTGAGGGGGAAGGGAAGCGGCCGCGCATCAGGGAAACCTTGTATAAAGTGACAATTCCTCCACAGCTGAGACAGTTCAGACGCAGCCACATTAACATGTTTGGAGCCGGGCCTCTAGCTTATCTGCCCACTCAAACAACACAGAGGCATAAAAGTGCCACCCAAGTGCTCCAGCGCTCTGCATCCCTTGGGCACAGACTGCAAACTAATGAGCATTTTAGTGGACTGCAGAACAGTTGGATGGCTGGGCACATTGTACAATCTCCTTGCTAAAGCCGGCCATGGAGCAGTCACTGGTGGAGTCGCTCACAGCCCCTTGCAATGTCATCATCCCAGTTTGAACCAGTCTCCCCCATGGATCAAGCTAACAGAGCAGCCTTGCAGTGTGGGTTAGGAGAATGCCTGCGCCTGAGCTGAGAGCACAGCATGCAGTCCAATGGGCAAAGCTTCGGTCAGGTGGAGTGGGGCGGGGGTGGGTGGGGTTTCGGGCAGCCATGCAGCGCACTGAACTCTGGCCATCCAAGTGGTGGCCAGTGCTCTCCGGGATGCAGTAACAGGTCTTCAGACTTAACCAAGAGAGCTTCTTAGATGTACTTGCTATAGAGGGAGTGCAGCGAAGGTTTACCAGACTGATTCCTGGGATGGCGGGACTGACATATGAGGAGAGATTGAGTCGATTAGGATTATATTCGCTGGAGTTCAGAAGAATGAGGGGGGATCTCATAGAAACCTATAAAATTCTAACAGGACTAGACAGGGTAGATGCAGGAAGGATGTTCCCAATGGTGGGGGAGTCCAGAACCAGGGGTCACAGTATGAGGATATGGGGTGGACCATTTAGGACTGAGATGAGGAGAAATTTCTTCACCCAGACAGCGGTGAGCCTGTGGAATTCATTACCACAGAAAGTAGTTGAGACCAAAACATCGTACGCTTTCAAGAAGGAGTTAGATATAGCTCTTGGGGCGAAAGGGATCAAAGGATATGGGGAGAAAGCAGGAGCAGGCTATTGAGTTGGATGATCAGCCATGATAATAATGAATGGCGGAGCAGGCTGGAAGGGCCGAATGGCCTACTCCCGCTCCCAGTTTCTATGTAACACCAAAGCTAACCCACATGTCTCTATTTCTCATCCTGTAGGAGGAGTACACCTGGAGCAAAGAGGCTGTGGAATATATGCCTCGTGGAGCTGTATGTCTCATGGAAAGCAGAGAGCGGAGACGCCAGAGAAGCAAGTGATGGTGATGCCTGGCTGCACAGGGAGAGGATCGGCACCCTCAGAGAGAAGGGGTGGCTGGGGCTCCTGCACACACCGCTGAAGAACCACAGCGATCCATTGCTACTCAGCGCCTAGCTAGACCAGGGTCTATAGACGCCATCTTTGATTCCTGAAGATGGCCAAGAACCAGTGTCACTGAAGATTGTGCATGTCTAGGGAACTGCTTGGTCACGTCTACCAGCTGCTGCAGGATTTGGTGCCATGGAGACACGGAGGGCATCCACTGCCCGTGGCCGTGAAAGTGACTGCGACGCTCAATTTTTACACCACTGGCTCCTTTCAGGGCTCCACAGGTGATCTCTGTGGATATCACAAGATTTCACCCACAGGTGCATCCAATAGGTCACGGACGCCACCGTTACGAGGGCACACAACTTTGTGCAATCCGCCCGGGACCAGGAATGCCAGGATGCAAGAGCGATTAGATTCGCCCAGATCTCGGGTTTCCCATAGGTTCAGGTGTCATTCATGTGGTGCTCAGATCTCCGTCAGCTGCAAGGGTTTGCATTCACTGAATGTGCAGCCAGTGTGCAACCACCACAAGCTCATCCTGCAGATCTGCGCTTGGTTTCCTAGGAGTGTCGACGACTCCTAAATTCTCAGTCGGTCACAGATTCCTGACGTATTCCAGTGTCCACAGAGGCTGCAGGGATGGCTCCTCGGGGACAGGGACTATGCCCAGTGGACGTGGCTGATGACACCCGTGCAGCAGCCACAGACTGCAGAAGGGTGAAGGTATAATGAGTCCCATGCTGCAACTCGCACCTTGATGGAGCAAACCATTGAGATGCTGAAGATGAGGTTCCGGTGCCTGGACTGGTCTGGTGGAGCCCTGCAATACAGTCCGCAGAGGGTGTCACGTATCATTGTTGCCTGCTGCTCCCTTTATAACCTGGTATTGCAACGGGGAGAGAAGCAGGCTGAAGAGGACATGGAGGAGCTGTAATTCTCCTCCAATGAGGAGGATGTCGATAGGGGTGAGGGTGAGGAGGTCCTCAAAGGCGACGATGGCAGCGATGAGGCCATCACACTGGCCAGACAAAGCAGGCACGCTCGGGAGGCCCTCATAGCTGCTAAGTTTGTGGAGGATGATGATGACATGCAGTGAGGACATTCCATAACTCTTCACATGTGAATGTCTGACTCCTGTCTGGCTGAGGGCAGCTCGCTTGCGCTCTGTGATCAGGGTCATATCAGGGAGACACAGCTGTGAAACTTTAAATGCACCTGACCCTTTGTCAGCCCACAGCACCTGACACCTGTTCACAGAGGCTGACGGGATGGGGGCCAGCCCCACCCTAAAGATGCTCAGAGCACACAGACAGAATGACGGAACCCTGTGACGCCTGCCCACAACATTCTGGCAGCAATGACAAGCACCATCGAGGTGCAGGCATCAGTACTGTGTCCAGTGAGTGTGAGGCTGGACCATCACTTTGGCCTGGAGGCTGCACAAAGCACAGGGAAGAGGCCTTGGACTGAGACACCTGCCCTTTATCTTGTGCAGGAACCAAAATGTTTCACATCTGAGTGACACGAATACTGCTCATCAGAACAAGGAGTCATAGGCAAGGACACATTCTTGGAAGTTTATTTACAATAGTGAACATTATGTACACGTGATTAACGCCCATGCCCAAGCTGTGCAACTACATCTTCTTAACTTTCCTAACCCTGCCACTACGTCTTGGTGCTCCCCGGACATCCACAACAGAGGTGAGGCAGCCTGCTGACTGCTACACCCTGTCTGTGATGACCTTGACAGGCATCCTCTGGAGGGCCGAGACCTGGAGGGCTTAGGCCTGCTTTCAGGGTCCTGCTGTGTGGCAGTGGTACCCTCCTCGGCCTATGGAGCTGGAGCTGCTGGGGTGACAGGAAGAGGGGATTCGGATGGGCTGGACAATCCCAGAGTCACTTTGGTGGTTGGCCAAGGGGTGTGCACCTGCTGATCCTCCTCCCTATGGGTGCCTTAGAATCCCTGGCTGACTCCTTCAGGAGAAGGGGTCACTGGAGTGAGATTGAGCTGCCCAGCACCCCTCTCGTGTACACACTGTTGGAGGCCAACTATGGCATCAGTGATGGAATTCAGCCTGTGCAGCAGTGCAGGAGTGCTGTCCTAGACCAAGGTCTCTATGGCAGCCGCCATCCTGCCAGTGTTGACCTTGGTGCGTTGCAATGCCAATGCTATCGCCTCAGCCTGAAGTTAGACGGACTACTCCATCGTGCCTTGCAATCTGAGGAGTGCAGCGGACCTTCCTGATGTTCCTGAGCTTGCCTTTGTAGCTCCAGCAACTATGACATGCCCGAGTTCAGAGGCTCATCATCTGACTTGGGCTCAGCAAATTTCTGGCCTCCAGCAGTCCTCCGAGTGCCGGAGACCTTTGAAGTCCCCACCGCCGCCTTCTGTGGGTCAGATAGTGTGATGTGCTCACCAGATTATGATCCCGAGGCTACTCTAAAGCCAGGTCCCACCGAGGTGTGTGTCTCTGTGCTGGTGGAGGGTGTGGGTGAGTGCTGTGACAGGTCTTTAGGGAGGGTGCCTTCAGATTCCTCTTCAGAGGTTTCTTCAGGGTTTGATTGGAGGGCCTGGGTCATGGACTCCATTAGCTGTTTCCCAGATGTGCCTGTGAAAGCAAAGGGAGATAGTTAGTGCATGGCAGTGGCCTGTGAAACAGGACACATCACTCACAGCATGGTTGTCTGATGGATGTTGCACTGCTGGATCCTTACTTGGTAGAGCCGTGCCGACCTCACCGTCAGTACAGGGACGGTCCAGATCCTCGCCGGCCAGCTGGATGGCTCTGTTTTCAAAGCCTGTGAGGACCTTGATTTCAGGCATTCTTCCACCAGTCTGTGACCTCTCCCTGTTGTTGTGTGCCAGCTTGTCCTGCCTGAATAGAGATGGAGAGAGTGTAAGCAGGATGCTTGCCAGGCCGGGTGATAAGTATGCCTGGTATGTGTGGGTGGTGAGTGGTCCCACGGACAGACTGAGGACAATGAAGGTGTGTATGTGAGAGTGAATGGTGATGTCCTTTGAACGGGCAGTGAGTGAGATCCCTGTGGATGTGTGACTGGAGTGATGTGAAGACTGACTTACCCTGGCGGAACAGAGAAGGACATTCATCCTTTATCAGCCCTCTATGACTGTCCTCTTTTGTAGGGCATTGATGCTCAACACCGCTGCCACCGCCTCCCAAGCCTGATTGGTGATGCTGCTGCCCATCCTGTGGCCATAGCTGGGGTAGAGTACATCACAGCGGGCCTCAACTGCGTCCAAAAGGTGCTCAAGGGATGCATCAATAAACCTGGTGGCTGCAGTCTTCTTGCCTTTCGTTGCCATGTTTTCTGTGCAGCAGTCGTGGGCTGAAAGCACAGTGTATGTGCGGCTGCATTTTTAAGTATGGTGCCCGGCGTGATGAAGTGGAGAGATGATGGCATGGCGGGCGAATGACAGCCCACCCGCCATGGAAACGGCGTGTTTAATGGGAATGCATAATTAATGTGGCAGGATTGAGGTGATGCAGTGAGAGAAGCCGCCATTGTGGCTGACGGGTGAAATGTCGTTTTTCCCGCCTGCTACTGCATTTAGTGCAAATCTGGGACAATTCTGTCCTGGTTTCATTTCCAAGTTTAAAAATGACAAAGCCTGCCAATTCACCTGCAATAATATACTATTTCTATCCACACTAGCGGGTTTTTATCGAAACAGAAAAATTAGACAAGTGGTAATTATTTTTTCATTTTAAATTGAAACTAACCACACTTACAAATGCCCAGCATGGAGCATATAATAGGACAGCAAAGTACTGCAGATACTGGAGATCAGAAGTATAAAAAGAAAATGCTGGAAATACTCAGCAGGCCAGGCAACCTCTGTGGAGAGAAAAACAGAATCAATGCTTCAGGTCCACAATCTGCACGAGCTCTGACGAAGGGTCACTGGCCTGTTTCTCACTGCACAGATGCTGCCAGATATGCTGAGCATTTCCAACACTTCCCATTCATTTTGGAGCTAAGATAACTCCTTTTGCCAGCACTCCGAAAAGCAATTAGGCACTTGTGAGCCTCTCATTCCCCTCAGTAAGAAACCCAGCAGCATCTGCCTGAGATATGGTTTGGCACAACACCAAACATGAATTTCAAAAATAAAGTTAAGGCATGAAGAAAACATAAACAGGTTGCTGAGCAAAAATTAAAATTGTCAAAGCAATAAATTGATAACTTAAAGAAACACAGTAATTAATAAAAATGATCATTAAAATGTACCACGGTGCAGAGCTATCTAATAAGACCTTTTTTGCCTTTCCACTTAAGAAGCAGAGCCAGAGAGAGACGAACTAGGCCCCAAGTCCTGGTCACCAGGGAAGTGGGAGGGGACAGGAGACGAGCTAAGGAGCTGGGTTTAACTAACATCGACCTTGCGTTCACCTCTGGTGGTGCGCACTCCAAGCTGGCCTCAGCAGAATTCATCCAAAAGGGGAGGTCGGAAGCAGGTTGCCTTCAGCCTGGGTTTCCTCTTCTCTCGGCCCGGTATCTGGATAGGTTTTTGGGGAGGGAGGAGGGGAAGGGTGTGTGTCCACGCAGCGAGCAGCATGTGTGTGTGTGTGCGTGTGTGCGTGTTTCCGGCTCACTACCAGTCTCAGCGTTCTTATGCTCACACTCACTCACACTCACCTTCACACTCACCTGATGAGCCACCCTTGACGCTGGAGGACCAGTGGCCGTCAGATGCACTTTCATCACACCCCATCTCTGCACCAGCGCAGATACCAGCACTTCGGTGGGCATTAGGTCGAAGGCTACAATGTCAGGTCACAGCGGTAAGGGCACGGCACACACACGAGGAGCAGGCGGAGGCAGAAGGTGCCTGGGGCACCCGCAGTTGGAGGACTGCTGGAGACCAGGACCATGCTGAGTCTAGGGCAGACGATGAGCCTCTGGAGTCGTCAGTTAGGCGGCAGATGCTGGCTGTCCTTTGGGATGCGCGGGCGGATCTGGTGGAGACTCTTTTGGGTTTGTGTGCCACAGTCTCTATTGTGCAAGAGTCCATGAGGAGCATGAGCACTGCGTTGACCCTCATTGCTGAGCATTGCCTCCTCCATTGAGAGAGTGATGACTCTCATGGAGAGGCAGCTCCAGGAACAGATTCAGGGGCTACTGGGATTGTGCTCGGACCTGCAAGTCCTCACACAGGCATTGACTCAGGTGGTCAGTGTCAGTGTGAGAGATGAATGAGGCACCAGTATCCCAGCTAGGTGCCCCATCCATCAGTGGCAAGGTGTCACCAAGACGCAGCACTCGCAAACGTATGTTTAAGGCATCGTGAGCACAAGAGGGACTTTTCACGGGTGTCCGTCTGTTCTGCCATGTTTTGTTAATCTGTTTACTGGTATGGCCATTAACACTATATATTGTTATGTTCTTTTTCCTGGAGTGCCAACATGACATAAATTTTGCCTTTATGTTAATGGGCTGAGTATGCTTCACTTGTTTTTTTTTAGGTGCAGGGCACACCAGTATCTAATGCTGGACATGAATGGCTCTAAACTTTATTGCACAGGTACTGAGTGGACATAGGGTTCAATGGAACAGGTCATTTCAAACATACGGGATGGAGGTGGTAGTCCTGGCATCAGATGGAAGTAGTACCTTGGCAGCCGAGCTGAAGGAGCATTGAATCAAGACCTCCCTGATGCCCCTGCCTCCCTGAGTGTTCCAGGGATCTGCCTCGACACCCTCACCATGTTCTTCCCTAGGCACCTCCCCTAATCCACCACTGGATTCATCCTCTGTGGCTTGTGGAGCTGCCACAAGGTCCTCTTCCTCCAGCGGGTCCCTCCTTGCCAGAGCCAGATTGTGGAGAGCGCAGCATGCAACAACTATCAGAGGCACATGCCCTGGAAGGTATTTTAGTGCTCCCCCTGAACAGTCCAGACATCTGAATCTCATCTTCAGCAGACCTATGGTCCTCTCCATCACTACCCTTGTGGAGGCATAACTCCTATTATACCTCAGCTCTACTTCTGTA
The DNA here is from genome assembly GCF_964194155.1 of Cetorhinus maximus. Lineage (NCBI taxonomy): Eukaryota > Metazoa > Chordata > Chondrichthyes > Lamniformes > Cetorhinidae > Cetorhinus > Cetorhinus maximus. The sequence continues at coordinate 75,871,059 of NC_135888.1, forward strand.
CTTGGGTGTCAGAGAGGCATCACAAGCCACCTTTTCAATGGATAGCCCTTGTCACCCAGCAACCTTCCATCCAGTCCAGCTGGAGCCATGAAAAGCCTTGGCACCTGTGAGTGTTTGAGGATGTGTGCATCATGGGAGCTGCCAGGGTACCTTGCACAGACTTGCAGAATCTGCATCTTGTGGTCACAAACTACCTGGGCGTTTATCGATTGTATGACAAAGGCACTTGGCTGATCCACTGGTGCCTTGATGGCCACATATGTGCAGTCGATTGCACCCTCAAAGAGGAGGAACCCAGCAATCGCTGCAAACCCTCTGGCTCGCTCTGCCTGGCTGGCCTCGTCCAACCAGAAATGAATAAATATCATGACCTGCCTGAACAGAACGTCAGTCGTGGGCTTCACGCAACTGTGGACAGCTGATTGGGACACTCCGCAAAGATCACCCGCTGACCGCTGGAAAGAGCTGGAGACATAGAAGTTGAGGGCCGTTGCGCCCTTCAGAGCCACTGGTATGGGGTGTCCACCCACACAGTTGGAGCTGATCTCAGGCCCAATCATCTGACAGATGGAGGTCACAGTTTCCCTGGAGAGGTGGAGCCTCCTTTGCTATTGCATCTCTGACATGTTGAGGTAGCTGGAACGCTAACTATACACTCTGGCAGCAGGATAGTGGCATCTTCCGTGGCCCCTGCCGTCTTGGACTCCCTGTTGCCCCTGCATGCCCTGTGCCTGCATGTGTCCCCCCACAGGTCGCTCCCTTGGATGTTCCCAAGGTCACCTGACCTCCTCTCCCTTCTGCGCCTCTCCACTCCTCGGAGGAGGAGGTTCCACCAGTGGAGTACACACTCCCCATTACCAGAGAAACAGAAAGCTGTCTGGTGACTGAAAGGGTCCACACAGTATAAATCCTTCAGGGGCTTTGGAATCACCAATGAGTCCTGAAATGAAGGCTCACAATGCAAAGAATGAAGCTCAAAACAGAGATAAAGCTGTCAAGTTTTACTAAGCAACCAGCAGCAAGCTATCTCCTAAACTCCTCACTACTCATACTGGTAATGCTCCAGACCCTTTTTATCACACCCTTGGATGACAATTCGTTAAAAGTGGGCTGCCCGCCTACAAGTTTTTCCCCTACGACGAGTGCAAAATTGCAACATAAAATCATGGACAATAGGCTTTTTAATGGCCTTAATTGGCCCTTTAATTGTTGGCAGACACGGCACCAACTCCCACGCACACCCGCCCATCCTCAATATTGCTTGTATGCACGATGTTGTCGAGATGCATGCCCAACATCATTTTGCGCAACTTCATGTGCATTTGGGTTGGGCGCGTGCCCACCTGATCAGCATAAAATTCTGGCCCTGGAGTACTGTCCGCAGTTTTGGTCCCCTTACCGTAGGAAGGATATTATTGCCAAAGAAGGAGTACAGCGAAGGTTCACCAGACTTGTTTCTCAGATGGTGGGACTGTCCTATGAAGAGAATTGGAGAAACTGGGCCTGTATTCTCTACAGTTTCGAAGAATGAGAGGTGATCTCATTGAAACCTACAAAACACTTAAGGGAATAGACAGGGTAGATGCTGGTAAGACGTTTCCCGTGGTTGAGGAGCCTAGAACCCGGGGCATACAATTTCAAAATAAGGAGGGAGGACTGAGATGAGGAGATTCTTTTTTTATCAGAGGGTTGTCAATTTTTGGAATTCTCTATCCCAGAGAGCTGTGGAAGCTCAGTCATTGAATATGTTTAAAGCAGAGATTGACAGATTTCTAAATGCCAATGATATAAGGGGACATGGGGATAGTGTGGGAAAAAGGCAGGTAGATGACCAGCCATGATCATATTGAATGGCGGAGCAAGCTCGATGGGCTGAATGGCCTACTCCTGCTCCTATGTTCATATGAATCCAAAGCCCTTTGACTCAGGGTCAAGAGTGAGCCACAGCTAATGGACACACAACTACACACAGACAGAAACTTCGAAGTTTCATGGCAATTCACAACTTGTTCGATAGAAGGAAATTAAGCTGATGCACAGAAAAAGAAATATCCTTTAGTAAGGGGTTTCATTACATAGATCAGCTTCAAATTATATACTCTGGTATCAAAAAAAAGGAGCATCAAGCACTTCCATCTCTTTAGGCCCCATCTTGGGTGCAGTGGGTTTTATTTACATCACCAGTTCTTCTACTCCAACTAGAAAGTTTGCATGGATTAAGTTATTTATAATGTGTTTCAAGCAAATAATTATGATGCCTTTTGCTTCCTGATTTCTTGGTCCATCTTGATGTAGGATTAAACATATTTCTGTGTTCCGCAGTAACCCAGTAGGAATGAGAAAGAGAAGCAATTTTGCATAAAATGACAGTAAAACTGTATTCAGATATGCCACAGGCAATTGTAAGAAATTGATGATTCCCTTAAGTTGCATTAACATTGTACTCCATCGCACAGTTTCAAAAGAATGCCCCCCTCTCCCATATGAATGCAGCATTTGTATTCACAGCCTATCGATCGTACCAATTTAGATGTCAGGTTTGAGGTATTTTTGTGCAGTGTGTATTCATGTCGATAAGGAATGCACTGAGATGGCTTCAAGTTCTTACATCATCAGGGTAAGCAGACCATTATTTTCCCTTTTCTATATTCAAACTTGTATCTCCAAAACTTCAAAGAGCCCGATTATGAATAGATTTCTTCTCGAAAGAATGTTGTTGTTTTAACAACAACAATTGTTATTCCTGCTCACAAATCATCAGTTCATTTTTATTGAAGAATTTACTGTCTAAGATTTATATGCAGATCTTTCTGCAGATTTGTAATTAATTGTAAAGTAATTCCAGCCTGGAAGCTCTCAGTCTCCTGACTGACTCTTTCCTGTATTTGGCAGTTTTGTTCAATTGTGCTAATTGCTTGTCGAAAAAAAAACAAGCCAGAATCACAAACAGATTTTCTTATATTTCATATTTACTTTTTCCCATCCCTTTCACAGATTAATTCACAATCATTTCCTTTATGTACCACATTTGTATGCTTATCTGCCAAGCTCCTTAACACAAACCACACCTCATGTTTCATATACAAAGTCAGCCCTTTAGATTGCTGTAATGGAATGCTTGAGCAAGAATTACTGGAGTGAAATATTCATGGGACATGGAACAAGGTCTATTTTAAGAAATGCACAACCGAAAGGAATACTGAGGCCTTAACTGTCAAACATGAGATGCTAAAGTGCGCAAAATGACTTGCTGGCAATATTGTCGTATAGCATTGATTCTTCTAATGCAGTGATCATATTTTCCACAAAATGCATGGTAAGGAATTGTCAGCTTTTTTGAAGTTAGTGTTATAAAGAGTTACAGCATGCATGAGACACACCATCACAATTGTATCACATGTTGTATTGTATGACACGTTTGTTTATCTGTCAGACACAACTTTGTGTACTGTAAATCGTAAGTCCACCCGAGCAGAGAAACTGACATTTAAGAGCAGTCAAGCTGTGTTAGTGATGGAGAAGCTGGTATTACTTTAATATCTCTGATCGATACACATAAAATAGCCTGTCGCTCCAATGCAAGGGATGTTGTAATGGCCTGTATAGAATACAAATTCTGCTAAAATATTTTAAAATGTTAAAAATAAGGCTCCAATTGTTTCTGAGGCTGCTAATTTATGCCTCTGACTAAGTGGCCTAATTGATTGTTAGATTTCCTAACAATACACATTAAACCCACTGAGAAACCCAGGGCTAGCTCCTCTTATGAACAAACTGGGCTTCTGACAATAATTGAACCACCTTGATACCGTTAAAAAAACAACAGCGGAAAGGGCATAGTCCCCACAGCGACGCCTGATTGCTTCAGGGAATGGATAAATGAAAGTAGATAATTTTGTGCGGTAGTTCTGGCCAAGTCTGATTTGTGGATTGGACAGATAGGTAATGCTTCCATTTCTAGGTAATGACTTCTGAGAAAAATCAGACATAAAACTGGAAAAAACACCTGAAATTGATTCTCCCTAGCTATCTCTCTCTCTTTCTCTCTCTCCATGTAAATGTATACATATACACACACATATATAGAGATGTATGTATGATTTAGCCATGTTGGTGAAAGCCAAAACAGAAAATTGTGAACTGAATATGAAGTTCAATGCTGTGTGGCAGTGTGAATGGCTTTGTCTAAGATATTACAATGAAGAGTAGTGCGAGGGATCATCAAATTGCTGGAATAGATATATCTACCTGAAGAGCGTTTACTAAAATCTAGCCAGATGCAGCCAGACCTGACAAGATATTACTGCAATGATATGCCCAGCATGAGTTCAGAGAAATGGCTGGCAAAATAATCCTGTTTACTTTTCCTTGCCCATCTAATAGAGTAGTTGTGTTTGTATCCAACTGTGCTTAGTGTTTTTGCTCAAGGAGTAAGGGTAATAGCTGGCTATAAATGTGGAATGTGACAAAACACCTGCCCTCAGTGAAAGAGGCACTGTGGAGGCCAAATAGAGCCTTGATATTATATAATTTTAAACAAGCACAGACATATACCGTGTTTTGCATAGGGATTACTTTGAATATATCAAGTGAAACAGTTTTACAAGATATCTCAAATCCTTCATGTAAGTTAATTTTACTTGTATTTTTTTTAATTTGACCAAATTATTTTTGATTCCTTTTTACTCCAATCTTTGTGATGAATGTTTAGTTTGAGTCATTTTCTCCCAAAAAAAATGTAATTGGGGACGGCACAGTATTGTAATGCACTGAAGGAGGAAGCTTCAATTCTGTGACTCACACCATGTGGGTCCAATATCAGGTTTGCAAAGATTTAAGGTACTCACTAGGGTTTAGGTTCTTCCTACAAGTAGGTAGGATAAATTGGAGAATTATTCTAAACTGCTGTAGTAAACCTCAGAATAATGGTATCCAGAATGCCTTTGGTGGAAGATTGAGCAAAGGTCTCCAATCAGTCCTGCAGGCCAGATTAGGCACATGGGACAGAGGCTTCATGGATAGAGAGGTAAAAAAAATAGGAAATAATAGGTTATAGTTATAGTTACACAATACTTATATTTACAAAAGTTGACAGGAGGATGTCAGAACTCGTCAGGGGATTGCTTAATAATTTTAGTCATTGAGTGAAGTAAAGCATCACAGTTTTAATCTATTTAAAAAGTGGTATAATAACAATATGTTTCCTGTAATATCACATGGAGAACAGGAAAAATATCTTTATCATAGAAATTCAGGAGACAGCAGCAGACCAAGACTAAGCCAGAGAATGGAAGGATCAAGGAGTGACAAGGACAAACAGGGAGCAGATAGCTTATGGATTGAACAAAAGATCACTACTTAATCCATCAAAGAAAGAAGGCTCAGGACTAGCACTCAGTCCAAAGACCAGGAGGGTTGGGGCATGAGCAACTGGGATTGAGGGCATCAGACAGTGGCAGACCCAGGGAATAGACATCAGGAAAGCAGCAGGCATGATTAGGTAACACTTCTTTGGACTTACACCAAATGATTTCAGAAAAAAGGATGGAGTTAATGTTGCAGTAGAGGAGAAGGGAGTAGAGATATTGGATAGAATAAATGGGAGATAACAAGTTTGTCATCACTCAAAGCTGACAAGTCACCAAGCTCAGTTGGATGTATCCCAGGTTGCTGAGGGAAGCTAGGATGGAGGTCACAGAGACTCTGACTACAATCTTTCAATGCTCTTCTGATGTAGGGTGGTCCCAGAGGACTGGATGATTGCAAATGTTATTGTCTTATTTAAAGGAGGGAAGGATAAACCTGGTAACCACATGCCAGTCTGTCTAATGTTAGTTGTAGGACAATTACTAGAGATAAAGGTCAAGGGCAAAATTCATTCTCATTTAGAGATATATGAGTTATCAATGGACAGCTAGCATGGCTTTGTGAAAGGTAAATCTTACTCTAACAAGCATGATTGAGCTCTTTGGAGTGTAAGTAAGAGAGAGGATTAATGAAAGAAATGCAGTAGATGTATATATTGACTGTCAAATGCATTTTTTTTTCAAATATAGGCCTGGCTTTTCACACAAGTGGAGAGGCTCTCTGTACAAAAATGCTAGCAGAGGCCAGGCTTACCAGACTAATACCTGGAATGGGTGGTTTGTCTTATGAGGAAAGGTTGGCTTGTATCCGCTGGAGTTTAGAACAGTAAGAGGAAACTTGATTGAAACTTATAAGATCCTGAGGAGCCTTGACAGCGTGGATGTGGAGGGGATGTTTCCTCTTGTGGGAAAATCTAGAATGAGGAGTGACTGCTTAAAAATAAGGGGTCGCCCCATTTAAAACAGAGATGAGGTGAAATTTTTTTCACTCAGAAGGTCATGAGTCTTTGGAACTCTCTTCCTGAAAAGGCAGTAGAAACAGAGTCTTTGAATATTTTTAAGGCAGAGGTGGATAGATTATTGGTAAACAAGGGGCTGATAGGTTATCGGGGGTAGGTGGAATGCAGATTTCAAGTTACTATCAGATCAGCCATGATCTTATTAAATGATGGAGCTGGCGCGAGGGGCTGAATGGCCTACTCCTGCTGCTTGTTCGTATATTCGTATATCCGAGGCCTGAATCTGGAAGTCCCACCCCCAAATGGCCTCCACCATTTTCATAGTGGGCAGGGAGCGGGGTGGGTGGGTGCCAATGGGAGTGGGTTCTAAATTACACATCAGTGATTCCTGGAGGCAGCTGTCTATATAAACCAGTGGCTGCCTCCACTCATGTGTGATTTTGGTGAGGCAGGTGCTTGAAACCCAAAGTGTGCTGATTAGACCCAAAAGGAGCAGGTCTGAATCTTGTGAATTCATTTGGATAACCAGGGCACCCTTTGAGAGAGGTAAGACATCCCTTTGGATATGGTCCAAAGACACATTTGGGAGAGGTCAGGTGACCTTTGGTGGAGGAACAGTACCCTTTCAGAGAGGTAGGGTGCCCTTTGGGAGAGATCAGGTGCCCTTTGGTATTGTTAAAAGTGGTCATGAATATGTATAAAAAGTGCATAAACTCATTGGAACTGTCAAAGATATCAAAGAGCTGTAAAAGATGTCAAAGAATTTTCAAGTTGTAAAATAACTGTCAAGCAGTCAAAAAACTGTCAAAATTCATAGGAACTGCCAAAACTCATAGGAACTGTCAAAGCTGTCAAGGGGTTTAACTCTGTTGGGCTTTGAATTTTTTAAAAAAGGGTAGACTTATAAAAGATCAGTGCTGGCTATTTCACTTTGCCTCTTGGCATAAGACTGAGGGATGTCATTAGGATTTGTGCAGCATGACTGATTTTACAACCTAACATTATCACAATGGGGTGCCTGTTAAGTGAGCAGTTTGATCCACAGGTGCAAGTGGTTTTAGAAATGTCCTGACTCTGCGCACTCAACCTGAAAGTAAAAATCCAGGCCGTGGGGTTGTTAAGACCTAGAACAGATCACCTGTAAAGGTGGTAGAAGCAGAGTCTGTTGGAACTTTCTCAAGACAACTGGATATATAATTGAAGAGCACTAATTTTCAGAATCATGGGGAAAAAACTGCAGTGTGAAACTAAATTAGATAGTTCTTTCAAAGATACGGGACAAGCGCACAGGGCAAATGGCCCCCTTCTGAACAGTTAAATTCTATGGCTTTCGAAGCTATCCACAGACTCACCAAGCTCTAGCCCCTGCAGTTATACAAACTAAGATTGACATGAGCTGAGTTCATTACGAGGAATGCTACTTTTGTATCACTGGCTGTCTGTGTGTGTTTATTAAATGCATGGCTTAGTTTTTAGATGAGCATGACAGTTCATATATTCATTCAATTTAATTTCAATACCAGGCAAGCTCAATTTTCTTTTAATATCAAAATGACATGATCAAAGCCTAAACCTGCTAGAAGGATCACCGCACAATTGCTTTTGCTATTTTGCATTCAGCTATCTCAGTAAAGTCTTGCACAAGGGTAGGCACACATTGGAGTGACTCCAATCTTAGGCAAGTGAAGAGAAATTGAGAAATTGAGGAATGAGTCAGATTTAATCTTAAACGGAGAGTGCTACCACCACTGTATCTTCATACAATGAAATAAGTCTGTGGTTATATTGCAGTACAGGTCTGGGAGCTGTAGCTGCATTGTGCAAAGTATAAAGAGCAACAGCCCGGTTGTTCTGTAAGCTGAGAATTGCACTCTGCCAACCAGGCATGAACAGAGCTCCACACTCTGGCTGGTACATTTTATACATCTTGAGGACCGGCAAGAAAGTCCATTTTCTCAAAGTTTTAAGACTTCAGGAGATCCAAAAGGCCAACTGAGCACCTTTTTTTAAAATCTAGGCCTCACACTCGATTTACTCCACGTGTTTGTAAGTTTACATTGCATCAGACAGCCTCTCCAAAGGGGCCTCACATTGTGTGTCTTGTGCGCTCTGAAGTCAGATTGGAATTTAACATTGGAAATAAACTGCCACTTCAGTGTTAATATAACCAAAGCATCCACATGAAAGTATCAGTACAGTAGTGCCTAAAGTTCAATAATGACTTAATTATGGCAAGATTTTACAGTCCCACTGAAGTCAAGGGACTTATGAACGGCTCACCACATTTTACAGCCCCATCTTCACCGCGACAGGGCAGTATAATTCCACCCTATGTCTCTTTCACTTTCTGCAATAATTCAGGTGGCATCAGCAGGGATATTAGCATGGAGCTGTACAGTATGCTGGACAGTGTGAGGGGTACTGCAGAGGCTATGGGCCCTGATAACATTAGGGCAAAAGTTCTGGAGATTTGTGCCCCAGGACTGGCTGCATGCCCTAGCCAAGCTGTTCCAGTACAGTTATGACACTGGCATCTACCCAACAATGTGGAAATTTGTCCAGGTATGTGCTGTACACAAAAAACAGGGCAAATCCAACCTGGCTAATTACTGCTCCATCAGTCTACTCCCAATCATCAGCAAAGTGATGGAAGGTGTGTTTGACAGTGCTATCAAGCAGCACGCACTTAGGAATAACCTGCTCACTGACGCTCTGTTTGGATTACCCAAGGGCCACTCAGCTCCTGATCTCATTACAACTTTGGTCCAAACTTGGACAAAAGAGCTGAACTGAAGAGATGAGATGAGATTGGCTGTTCTTGACATCAAGGCAGCATTTGACTATGTATGGCATCAATAGACCCTAACAAAACTGGAGTCAATGGGAATAAGGGATGAAACACTCTGCTGGTTGGTATCATGCCTAGCACAAAGGAAGATGGTTATGATTGCTGGAGGTCAGTCATCTCAGCTCCAGGACAACACTGCAGGAGTTCCTCAGGATAGTGTCCTGGGCCTAACCATCTTCAGCTGCTTCATCAATGGCCTTCCCTCCATCACAAGGTCCAGAAGTGGGGGTATTCACTGATGATTGCTCAATGTTTAGCACCATTCGCAACTCCTCAGATACTGAAGCAGTTCATGCCCATATGCAGCAAGACCTGGACAACAAATAGCATTCACGGCACACAAGTACTACGCAATGACCAATCTCGACAAGATAGTATCTAGCCATCACCCCTTGACATTCAATGGTATTACCATCACTGAATCCCCCACTATCAACATCCTGGGGGGTTACCATTGACCAGAAACTGAACTGGACTAGCCATATAAATACTGTGGCTACAAGAGCAGGTCAGAGGCTGGGAATCCTGTGACGAGTAACCCACCTCCTGACACACAAAGCCTGTCCACCATCTACAAAGCACAAGCCAGGAGTGTGATGGAATACTCTCCACTAGCCTGGATGAGTGCAGCTCCAACAACACTCAAGAAGCTTGACACTGTCCAGGACAAAGCAGCACACTTGGTTGGCACCCCATCCACAAATATTCACTCCCTTCACCACCGACGCACAGTAGCAGCAGTGTGTACCATGTACAAGATGCACTGCAGAACTCACTCCTGGAGGTCCCTTCCTAACAGCATTTTGGGTGTACCTACACCACATGGACTGCAGCAGTTCAAGAAGGCAGCTTACCGTCATCTTCTCAAGGGCAGTTAGGGATGGGCAATAAATGCTAGCCGAGCCAGCGAAGCCCACATCCTTTGAATGAATAAAAAAACATCCAGGACAAAGTAGACCACCTGAATGGCACCCCGCCTTCAGCATTCACTCCCTCCACCACCAATGCACAGTATCAGCAGTGTATACTATCTATAAGATGCACTGCAGGAACTCACCAAGGTTCCTTCGACAGCAACTTCCAAACCCGTGACCTCTATCACCCAGAAGGGCAAGGGCAGCAGCTGCATGAAAACACCATTACCTGCAAGTTCCCCTGCAAGCCACACACCATCCTGACTAGGAACTATATCGACATTCCTTCACTGGCACTGGGCCAAAATCCTGGAACTCTCTTCCTACTAGCACTGTGGGTGTACCTGCAGCACACAGACTGCAGTGGTTCAAGAAGGCAGCTCACCACCACTTCTCAAGGGCAATTAGCATTGGGCAACAAATGCTGGCCCAGCCAGCGAAACCCACATCCCATGAAAGAACAGTAATAAAAAGGTCTGAGATGGCATCGGCACAGATATAAACTTTAACCTAGGTGTGTCATTGTTGCTGTGAATGTTAGTTTACCTTCAAAAATTCTTGTTGTTACCATTAGCCCTGACTGTGAAGTATAAATATTCAGATGACAGAAAGTCCAAAAAAAGAAATTTGTGTTGCTTCGTAATTGACTAATAGAAATTTGGCATTCCATTTTTAAGAGTTATTGACTGCATGTCAACAGTGTTTTAATTTTACATGTCCCAATTCTTTGATATCCAACAGTGGGAACATTTTAAATTGAAAAATGCCCCAGGGTACTTCTGGAAGTTGTGAAGAAAGCATGAAATGAATGAAAGAAGAAATAGTGGGTGAACAAAGAGGTGTGACCAAGAAACACAGAGTATCACACATCGCGGGCAGGCCAGAGGAATCGAGTTTCGAGGCAGGGATTGTCAGGCTGCTGAATGTTACAAAGGTGACCAGGGAATAACTACGCGAGGCCAGGACACAAGAAAATTTAAAGATAAGAATGAGAATTTTAAAAGTAAAGCTTTGACGGACGGGGGCCAATGTAGGTCATTTAGGATATTATTGATTGGCAAGTGGGATTTGGTGCAGAACAAAATATTCCCAACTCATTTTTTGACAATTTTGAGATTATTAAGGGAACAGTTCTGGGAGGACCACAAAGAGATCATTGTAGTGAATGATCTTGACTTTATTCCTGAATCACCTTGAGGAGGTAAGTTTTGATGCCAATTCATTAAACACCTGCTGCATCCAAAAACAGGCCCAGGGTATTTTAATTCTTGGGCCTCATTATGATTTTGCAGATTTCTTACCCAATGTACTAACTCCCAGGTGGAACATGATCGCCTTGCAAGTCCCTCTCCAAGTTGTACACCATCCTGAGTTGGGAATATATTGTTGTTCCTCCAGGATGATCACCCATAGAACCTGGATCCAGTGCAGGAAGTACTTCAATGACTTCACAGTAGGGGTGAGTAGCCATGAAACCTTCATTACTTCAGCTCCCCTACCCACACATGGCAACAGTCATTATCTTTGTAATGGGCACCAATAGATAGAATGAGACCCACTGACTACACTTCCATGCAGCACCTGTTCTCACCCACCACGACTCTCATTTCACTTTTGATTTAACAAGCATGGTGCATCTAACATTTGTCTTCACGTCCCCCATCCTTTCCCCTCCCCCAGTCACCCATTTCCCTTCCCCCCAACACTTTTCACCTCCTCACCGTCATCGACCAGCCTTTTCTTTCAGATGAACGTGCACATTCCCTTCCTACCCGAAAATCCCACCCCCATCCACATTAACCTCCCCGACCACCTCCTTCCCACCCCTAGGGTCCATGTCTGCCTTCGAGTCCCCAGCAACCACCTTCGTAATCCCTTCTACCAACGCCCTCACACCCTCACCCTCCCACCCTACCGCTTCTGTCTGCCCTCAGTCATTCTCACCATTCCCTGCCACCACGCCCACCCTCAGTTCACTCCCCAGGAGGGATTCATGGATTCAAAAGAGCCCACCCTTGCATGTTCACCTGCAAATCCCACCCCCAACTCCGGACTCCTTACCCTCTTGGAACTCCTTCCCCCTTGGAATTCCTTCCCCCCTTAGAGCTCCTTTCCCCCTCCCAGACTCCCCCTCCCCAGACTCCCCTCTCACCCCCCCACTTAGTCATTCCCCTTCTTTTCTCTTTCCTCCACCCTTACTTCTTCCTCCACCCTTACCCTTTCCCCTCTCTGAACTCCTTCCTCCACCTTAGTTCCCCCTCCAGACTTATTCCTTCCCCTTCATCCTTTCTGACTCCTTCCTGCACTCTTACTCCTTCCCCTTTCCGGACTCCTTCCTCCCACCGGATTCCTTCCTCCCCCTGACTCCTTCCTTGCCCCAGACTGCTTACTTCCCGCTGGACTCCTTGCCCTCTCTGGACTCTCCCTGCCCTTAGATTCCTTCCTTCTTTCCCCCTGGAATCCTTCCCCTCTCTGGACTCATTCCTCCCTCTGGACTCCTTCCCCTCCCCCGTCCCCTTCCCTCCTCCACTTTTCGCTTCATCCCCGACTCACCAGCTTGCAGCTCCTCTCACTTGCTTCCTTCCTCTCATCGGACCTCTCCTGAGCCTTAGGAAATTGGTCAGTCAAATGACAGATGTTGCTTAATGCGAGGAATAACAAGGTAAACAGGCTGGGGAAGAGGAACAAGCAGTGGAAATATAAAATAGTTTTTAGTAAACTATAAAACATAAACAGGATAGGGATGCAGAGGTACTGGTGGATAGCTCATTCAAACCATCTATAGAGTGTGCGACAACTGTAGGGCAAAGTAAACACGATTGAAGGATGTACAGCCAGGGAAATAGAGCATAAGTTCCAACAGGTAATTAGAGCACAAGTTCAGCTCCACTTGGAGCACTGTGTGCATTTCTGGTCGCTGTACTATAATGGTGCTCTCTGTAGAGGGTACAGAGAAGGGTGACTAAACTAATCTTTGCGATCAGCGATCTGAACCACCAGGAGTGATTAATGAAACTGTAAATGTAAACAGTGCAGAAAATCAGGTTTATAAGATTTTTATTGAAGTTTTCAAGATTCTTACGGGAATGCTGAACAGGAGGCAAGTGAATTTTTTGACATAACCACACGCTCTGTAACTAGGAGATGTAGACACAAGATCAGAAGGGAAAAGTGAAAGCCGTTTAGATTGGATTAATTCACGGAGGGTAATTGAGGTGTGGACAGGGGTGTAATGCTGTCAGGGCGCACTGGAGCACCGCTCCGGCACCTCCCATTTACAGGCTTTAATGGCTAGCCCTGTAATCCACCGTCCTGTGTCCCTGCATGATTCAGAGGGCCCATAACAAATAGTTACCAATGCTGCCTGTGGCATTTCAACGCCCATGCTTAACTCAAAGAACTCATGGGTCAACTCAACTCATCCAAATCCAGTTTCTCTTTCCTGACAACAATACAAAACATTGCTAAGGAAGTGAAATCACTCATGAAGGTCTCATCGATATAAACTTCCGGGGGTCAGCTGTGAATTTTAAAACTAACATGAGAACAGTACTGGGTGGAGAGGAAGGGCAGTGAATAATGTAAAGTGGTGTGTAGGGGGTGGTGGTGTGTGTGTCAGCTTCACCTCTGACTTCTGAACGGTCCGAATCGCTCCTACTCCCTGGTTTCTAGACCTCGGACTTATTTGGAAGTTGTGACAAAGTGCAGCAGACAACTGGTTTTGGTGCAAGAGAAAAAAAAACTGGGTTTATTGAAGTCACAAATGAACTTATAACATTAGGATTACACTGAGATTATACAGACCTACAAAGTACACTTAGTTAAGAATGGGAAACACACGGCATAACGAGGGAAAATCACGCTACTAATCCCCTTACCCTTGTCCCACCCTCAAAACCTAACTAAATTGAACTAGGAGAGGTCAGGGATCATGCTCACCAACCAGGGTTCCTTGACAGTTCGAAATCCAGCCAGGTAAGCTGGTTGCAGTTTTGGGGTACGCTCTTTGTGTCCTCTGGGGCCTGCCGTCCCCACGTGGTCCTGGTCCATGGAATCTGCGAAGGTTCTTCAGTTGGGTGGGGGTGCGCAGTTGTGGGTGGTCGATCTTCGTAGAGGGCTGCGGTTGCGGCCTTGTTGTCTTCGGTTGAGCCTGCCACCCCGTGCCCCTCACCGTGATGTTGCCTGTGGGCCTGCAAACCTCCAGATCTCCTCCCTCCGCTTGGCTTAGCTACCTCTCCCTGCTTAAACTCTGCTTCCACCGCTCCAAAACTACTCACACTCTTCGTAACTGGTGGCCCAGTTATACTGTTTTTTCAAATTTATTATCTGAAACCAAATCAAGGTTAGTTCTTTGTCTGATTTGGGCTTCTTCAGGTGATTGTTGTCTCGTTGTTTTTAATGGGCTCGCATGATGTTTATCGTTGTCTTCCTGTCCCCGTAACTAGTCTTGAACTGAAAGCCATTGTATATGTGGAGTATTGATGGGTTCACATAATTGCATTGATTGCCGTCTTCCTGCCTTAGTAGTTAGTAGCGATTATTTATACAAGATTTTTATGGGCTTTAGTTTCGTGTAAGGTGAAGTCTTTCTCTGGGTTGATTGTTTTAAAGGGAAGAATGTGTATTCTGTCTCCTCTCGTTGGCTGGCCCCAGGCAACAATCCACACTGCACTCAACAAGCCCGGGCATGTCCATTCCCAGGCCTTCATGAACCTAGCCTCCTGTCTGCAGGGTTCCACACTTAACTCAGCAGTTGGGTCCTCTGCCATAAAAGTCCAAAAGTCATATCCTTGTTGATGATATGAAAAATGTGGGGATTTTGAGAAACCTTCAGGTGAAGCCTCTGTTTGTTGTAAGGCTAAAAATTCAGAGTAAGTAAAATTATTTTTAAATGTAGTTTGTAATAAACAAGTCTGGGGTTTATCAAGAAACATGAGCATGTTAAAAAATGGGGTTTGTCTTTATCTACTTTCAGATTTCTTAGTTCTCACCTAAAAGTTGCTCATCCTTAAGATGTGGCAGAACTGAACAATACGATTGTTCTGAATAATTCATCATTAGCAATGCTGAATGAATTTTTGTCATAAAATACCAGATTGTCAGTTATAGGGCAGAATTTTTCTCTCGTCGGGTGGGCGCAGCAGGCGGGCCTGGGAGCGGCCGCAAAACCGACTGCCTCCCGTGATCAGGCTCCGACTGCCATTTCATGCTGGCTGGCTGAAATGCAGGCTGGGAGCCTCAGTGCTGCCGGGGTGGTGAGGGGGAGGGGGGGGAGAGCAAGCGTGCAAGTTTGCACATGCGCGCGGGAAAGCGCATTGAAAGCTCCCTGAAGGCACAGAGCTGCCTCAGGGAGCTGAAGATTTACAACAGGCTTGGAAATATATCACAGTTCCTTCACTGTCGCTGGGTCAATATCCTGGAACTCCCTCCCTAACAGCACTGTGGGTGTACCTACACCACATGGACTGCAGCGGTTCAAGAAGGCAACTCACCACCACCTTCTCAAGGGCAATTAGGGGTGGGCAATAAATGCTGGCCTAGCCAGCAATGCCCATATCCCATGAATGAATATAAAAATGCCCTCTGAAATAGCCTAGCAAGCCACTCAGTAGTATCAAACTGCTAAAAAGTCAATAAAAAAGAATGTGCCAAAATTCGGAGAGTTGTCCCACAGTCTAGTGAAGCAGCAGCCTGACATAATCATACTTACAGAATCATAACTTACAGAAAATGTCCCAGACAGCACCAGCAGCAGCACAAGTGATATACAGTCACGAGGGAGTTGCCCTGGGAGTCCTCAGCATCGACTCCAAACCCCATGAAGTCTCATGGCATCAGGTTAAACATGGGCAAGGAAACCTTCTGCTGATTACCATTTATCATCCTCCCTCAGCTGATGAATCAGTGCTCCTCCATGTTGAACATCACTTGGAGGAAGCACTGAGGGTGGCAAGGGCGCAGTATGCACTCTGGCTGGGGAATTCAATGTCCAACACCGAGTCCTGAAGGACATAGCTGTTAGGCTGGGTATGTGACAGGTGGTGAGGAAACCAACAATGGGGAAAAACATCAGCAGCAGAATTGTACTCAACCACAATCTGTAACCTCATAGCCTGGCATATACCCGACTCTACCATTACCACCGAGCCAGGGGATCATTCTTCAATGAAGAGTGCAGGAGAGCATGCCAGGAGCAGCACCAGGCATACTTAAAAATGAAGTATGAACCTGGTGAAGCTGCAACACACGACTATTTGCGTGCCAAACAGCATATAGACAGAACTAAATGATTCCACAACCAACAGATCAGCTCTAAGCTCTGAAGTCCTGCCACAACCAGTCATGAATGGCGGATGCTGCACAAATATCCCCATCCTCAACGATGGAGAAGTCCAGCACATCAGCGCAAAAGATAAGGCTGCAGTATTTGCAACAATCCAGCCAGAAGTGCCAGGATAAGATAAGGTTGAAGCATTTGCAACAATCTTCAGCCAGAAGTGCCAAGTGGATGAACCATCTCAGCCTCCTTCGGATGTTCCCAGCATCACAGATGCCAGTCTTCAGCCAATTCAATTCACTTCAAGTGTTATCAAGAAAAGGCTGAAGGCACTGGATGGTGCAAAGACTATGGTCCCTGACAACATTCCGGCAATAGTACTGAAGACTTTTGCTCCTGAACTTGCCGCGCCCCTGGCCAAGCTGTTCCAGGACAGCTACAACACTGGCATCTACCCGTCAACATGGAAAATTGCCCAGATGTAGCCTGTACACAAAAAGCAGGACAAATCTAACCCGGCAAATCACCGCCCCATCAGTCCACTCTCAATCATCAGTAAAGTGATGGAAGGGGTCATCAACAGTGCTCTCACGTGACACTTGCTTAGCAATAACCTGCTCACTGATGCTCAGCTTGGGCTCTTCTAGGGCCACTCAGCTCCTGACCTCATTGCAGCCTTTGTTCAAATGTGCATAGAAAAGCTAAACACCAGAGATGAGCTGAGAGTGACTGCACTTGATATCAAAGCAGCATTTGACTGAATGTGGCATCAAGGAGCCCTATCAAAACTGGAGTCAACGGGAATCAAGAAGAAAACTCTCCGCTGGTTGGAGTCATTCTTAGCACGAAGGAAGATGGTTGTGGTTATTGGAGGTTAATCATCTCAGTTCGAGGGCATCACTGGGTGGTGTCCTAGGCCCAACCATCTTCAGCTGCTTCATCAGTGACCTTCCCTCCATCGTAAAGCTAGAAGTGGGGATGTTCGCTGATGATTGCACAATGTTCAGCACCATTTGCAACTCCACAGATACTGAAGCTGTCCATGGCCAAATGCAGTAAGACCTGGATAATATCCCAGCTTGGGCTGACAAGTGGCAAGTAACAGTCGCACCACACAATTGCCAGGCAATTACCATCTCAAACAATCGCCCCTTGATGTTCAATGACATTACCATCACTGAATCCCCCACTCTCAACATCCTGGGGGTTACTATTTACCAGAAACTGAAGTGGACTAGTCACATCAATACTGTGGCTACTAGAGCAGGCAGAAGTTGGGAATTTTGCAGTGATTAACTCATTTGCTGACTGCCCAAAGCCTCTCCACCATCTACAAGGCACAAGTCAGGAGTGTGATGCAATGCCTTCCACCTGCTTGGATAAGTGCAGCTCCAACAACACTCAAGAATCTTGACACCATCCAGGGCAAAGCAGCCCACTTGATTGGCAGGCTATCCACAAGGCATCTCACCACCACCTTCTCAAGGGCAATTAGGGTTGGGCAATAAATGCTGGCCTAGCCAGCGATGCCCACATCCCATGAATGAATTTTAAAAAAGGCCGACATATCCTTGCTCCACTCAACTTAGGTACCAGAAAAGGGAACAGTGCCTTTTTCCTGCTACCAACAGAGCCTGTTCAACAGTCCTGAAGATTAGTAACTAGGTAAAGCCATTGGCTTTTCCGTAACTCCAGCTCCAGCTTTACCCCACTTCCAATACTTCCTATTTTACCTCCAGTACCTCCTATTTAAAGGCTGGATGGTAAACTCTCCTTTGCTGCTTGGGCATCCGTTATACACCCTAGTTGATTTTTCATTCCACTGATCTCAGTGGAATCCACACAATTAATTGTATGACTGGATTTTCAATCTGGTAGATTGGTGTTGATTTTAATCCTCACTGCCTCCAATATTGAAGCTACTTGTTTTCAGGAGTAACATATTTAGGGGGAGTTGGTTAATTGATGGCATCAACCAGAACTGGAGGGAAATCCTCTTGCAGCCATGTGGGCTGCATGACTTGTGGCGCAGAGGCGGCCGGCACAGGGGCCATGTCGAGTGATTTCTACCTGCATTGTTGTGCATTGTAGGGCACAAGGGCAAGAGGGTTAAGAGGTGGCAGAGGGAAAGATGGGCCCAGGATCCCAGGCCTCATGCTGCTGGTGCTGAATGTCTCTGAGTCAATATGCAGAAGCAGCAGCAGTAATCTTCCTGTACTGCTCCCTGACTGTAAAAAAGATATAGACCTTACAATTCCCTGCACACAGATTTCTCATAAACAGACATTTCAGGGTCTTTGAAACTCAAGGTTCCCTGGAACTAACGCAGTATCATTATCCCTAAACACCCTTCAGCTTCTTTCTTCCTCATGTGTTTATCAAGTTCCTTGAATGTATCTATACTAGAATCATAGAATGGTTACAGCACAGAAGGAGGTCATTCAGCACATTGTCTCTGTATCCGCTCTCCGCAACAGCAACTTAGCTAGTCCCACTCCTCCACCTTTTCCCTGGAACCCTGTAAAATCTTTTCTCTTCAGATATTTATTCAGTTTCCTTTTGGAAACCGCAATTGAATCTGTCTCCACCACACACTCAGGCAGTGCATTCCAAATCCAAACCACTTGTTGCATAAAGAAGTTTTTCCTCATGTTTCCTCTGGTTCTTTTGTTAATCACCTTAGGGTTCTCGATCTTCTGCTGATCGGAATTGTTTCTCCTCATTTACGCTATCCAGACCCCTCTGATTTTGAACACATCTAACAAATCTCCTCTCAACCTTCTCTTCTCCAAGGACAACAGCCCCAGCTTCTCCAATCTACCCACATAACTGAAGTCTCTCATCCTCGGAACCATTCTCATAAATCGTTTTGTACCCTTTAACCTTTACATCCCTCCCGTTGAGGCTGAGCCAATGTTTTATGAAGGTTCATAACCTACTTACTTTTGTACCATGTGCCCCTATTTATAAAACCCAGGGTTCAGTATAATTTATTAACTGCTTTCTCAACCTGCTCTGCCGCCTTAATTTATGCACATATACACCCACGTCCCCCTGCTCCTGCATTCCCTTTAGAATTGTACCCTTTATTTTATGTCACCTCTTCTTGTTCTTCTGACCAAAATGTATCGCTTCACATTTCTCTACATTAAATTTCATCTGCCATGTGTCTACCCATTCCACCAGCCTGTCTATATCCTCTTGAAGTCTATTACCATCCTCCTCACAGTTCACAATATTTCCAAGTCTTGCATCATCTTCAAATTTTGAAGTTGTGCCCTGGTTAATGTTAATATAAATCAAGAAAAGCAGTTGTCCCTCTATATACCAACCCCCAGTCAGAAGTAAGTAAAGTTTTCTGTAATTCATGTTTTTAATAGGCTTGAATTAAATAGTTAAACTGTCACATAATGAAATTCTATCTATACTAAAGACTAATGATTCAAAATGCCACATGGTTCAAAATAAAATGCCTACCAGCACTAATATTTTCATTTAAAAAGCATCGTTTTACTGATGTTTGGGACTCAAATGATTAATACATAGGAAAACATAGTAATTGTAGGTTTAGAAATGATGTGGCCAACACATTTTCTTAGAGCTCCTGCATCTCAAAATTTGGCATTACACCCCTGGGTGTGGACAAGATTGGCCAATGGATGGTATAGAGAGTTTCAAGGGGTAGTTGTGTCTGCTGGTTAGAGTTTGTGCTTATGTCAAAACAATTCATTACAGATCGGTTTGCCTTTGACCCTGAGAAACTTCAATGAAATCTCTTGAGTCTGCCGAGAAATTTTCAAGAGGAGACGGTTAGTTTAATATGGAAAAGAAGGAGCTGAGTTGTAATCTTAAGCCTTAGATGAATGCATGTAACAGTAAGACAGTAATCCTCGTATCTGAAGTTCCTGGTCAGCAGCTCTACAGAAGTGGTAAATACAATTCCTGTTGAATAGATTAAATGTTCGCATGGTAGTATTTCATGGTAAACCTCAAAGCCAGAGTATAGTTTAGTTTTTGGTGAACTTTGGAGTGAGTCATATGGAGAGCATGTGGGACTAAAAATTTCATGAAGTGTGTTAGTGGGCTCAGGGAGTGCAATGTGCAAATACCCCACATTCGACCTAAGTATTGCAGGCTGCATGCAAACTTCATGCTGCCTACTCATCACCATGATGCTGTCCTCCATCCCAGCTTCGAAAGTGCTGTTGATTGGCTGCAATCTAAGCAAGAGACCCAGGTGATTAGCGCAGGTTACAGCTAGCCCACCTTTCTTAAAGGCAGCCTGCGCCCATTAAAGGGGAAGTGCCTTCAAGCTGCAGCAGTTGGTGGAAATGCTCATGAAAATATTCCAGAGGAGGACTAACACTGCCAATGTGGCAGCGGGCCAGACGGAGGGCTCCCAACCTTTCTGGCGCAGCGATGGAGTTGGAAGGGAGGAGTGAGGTCATGTTGCTACAGGGGGTCAGGAGGCCCTTGAATCAGACACTGTGAAGGGAATGGAGCAGATAGCCATGGTGGCCAATTCAAGAAGTTTGGTCCCAAGGACCTGCCTGTAGTGCTAGGAAAAGTTCAGTGAACTCACACAGATTTTTTTTTTTTGTAAAAATATACTTTATTCATAAAAATCTTCAATCACATTCAAAACCATTTCAAAAACAACATTACAAGGGTACAATCCAGGTTAAACTTTTACAAAATGTATCACCAGGTGCATCAGTACAAACAATATTACAGTCATTTACAGCCTTTCATTTTGATCTGTACAGCCCGAGGGGCTCTAAACAGTTCCCAGTCTCTCGGTGCGCTGTGGTAGAAAGGTCTTAGACAGCGACCCTTCCCCATTGCGCCTTTGCGGCAGCTGCCCCAAGCTTTAGTGCGTCCCTCAGCACGTAGTCCTGGACTTTGGATTGTGCCAGTCCGCAACAATCGGTCGGGGACAAATCTTTGTGCTGGAAGACCAACAAGTTTCGGGCAGACCAAAGCGCGTCTTTCACCGAGTTGATGATCCTCCAGCTGCAGTTGATGTTTGTCTCGGTGTGTGTCCCTGGGAACAGCCCGTAGAGCACAGAGTCCTGTGTCACAGAACTGCTCGGGATGAACCTCGACAGCAACCACTGCATCTCTCTCCAGACTTTCTTTGCAAAGGCACAATCCACAAGGAGGTGGACAACGGTCTCTTCCCCACCACAGCCACCTCGAGGGCATCGTGCAGAGGGGGTGAGACTCCTGGCGTGTAGGAAGGATCTGACGGGGAGGGCCTTTCTCACCACCAGCCAAGCTACGTCTTGGTGCTTGTTGGAAAGTTCTGGCGATGAGGCATTCTGCCAAATGACTTTGACAGTCTGCTCGGGGAACCATCCCACAGGGTCCACCCTCTCCTTATCCCTCAGGGCCTCTAGGACGTTACGTGCTGACCACTGCCTGATGGACTTGTGGTCAAAGGTGTTTTTCTGCATAAATTTTTCCACCAGGGACAGGTGGTACGGCACGGTCCAACTACTTGGAGCGTTCCGCGGCAGCGTGGCCAGACCCATCCTTCGCAACACCGGGGACAGGTAGAACCTCAGCACGTAGTGACACTTGGTGTTTGCGTACTGAGGGTCTACGCACCGCTTGATGCAGCCGCACACAAAGGTGGCCATCAGTATGAGGGCGATGTTGGGCACGTTTTTTCCCCCTTTATCTAGAGGCTTGTACATCGCGTCCCTGCAGACACGATCCATTTTCGACCTCCAGATAAAGCGGAAGATGGCTCGAGTGATCGCCATCGCGCAGGAGTGTGGAATGGGCCAGACCTGCGCCACGTACAGCAACAGCGAGAGTACCTCACACCTGATGACCAGGTTCTTACCCGCAATGGAGAGGGAGCGTCGCTCCCACATGCCCAGTTTCCTTTTCACCATAGCCACTCGCTCCTTCCAGTTTCTAACGCATGCCCCGGTCCCTCCGAACCATATCCCCAGCACCTTCAGGCCGTCAGCCCTGACAGTGAAGGGGACAAAGGATCGGTCAGCCCACTTCCCAAAGAACATGCACAGATGGTCAAGGTCAGTGAGTGCTTCTTAAGAAGATGCCATATCCTAACCACTGCACCACCAACCTCACATACTGCTTAATGCACCACATCTTCATAATTCACCAATCTGCACTCATGCCTAAAATTCAGATGATCCACTTCAAACTCATACACTTATCAATGCTGCAAGCCTCATACCCACATCTTGCAGCTTCCACACATTTCCAGCTATTCAGCAGCAACAGGTACATCACACAAACACTTTGCAATCCATTCCCTGAGACTTTTCCATTGTTCTTGCATAAAGAACATATCTTTTTATTTCTGTTGGACTGTGGATTCAAATTACAATGACTGCAGTTTGAAAAAATATGTCTACTGGAACAGTGTGAGGGATATATACAATGTTGCTGTCCTGGAACAGAGTGTACCATCAAAGACAGGGTGGTGCCGAGGAGGAGTCCATTCTAACAGGGAACTGCCTGGCAACAACATTTTAACTGGCTCCTGACCAGGTGATCAGATTGGCACCCCATTCATCATCTTAAACATTCACACCCTCCACCAGTGCACATAGCAGTAGTGTGTACCACCCACAAGATTAACTGCAACAACTTGCCATGCCTCCTTTGACAGCACCTTCCAAACCCGTTAGCTCAACTACTTAGAAGGATTGGGCCGCAGACACATGGGAATACCACCACCTGCAAGTTCTTCCATCCTGACTTGGAACTATATCCTTGTCCCTTCACTGTCACTGGGTCAAAATCCTGGAACTCCCTTCCTAACAGTTTGTGTACCTACACCAGGTGCAGAATTTTATGGTCAGCAGGCGCAATTGGCGGGTCCGGGATCAGCCGGGCAACAGGCCACCGACCACGATCGGCCCCTGACTGCGATTTCACTGCAATTAACGGCCAGCCAATGTGAAGCGTGTGCTGAGAAACTCAGTGCTGCAGGGTGGGGGCAGGAGGAAGGCGGGCGCTGACATAAGTGCGGGCAGGGGCGAGTGCTGACAGAAAGCTCTCTGAAGACAGAGAGCTGCCTCAGGGAGTTGAAGACTTGGAAACAATTAAATAAAGTTTTTAAAATCAGGAAAAAAAATGTCCAAGCATCACAATCAGTCACCTGAACATATACATGATAAAAATGCTGTCCATAAATTTTTTATTTTTTTACATTTAATAACGGAAACCTCATCACTCCCTTGGATGAGGTTTCATGAAAAATGCGAAGTCCGCCTGGCTGATTCACCCGTCCACCAACTGTAAGGTTAGACAGACCATAAAAAATGGGAGACAATTGCAACTTTAATTACACTAATTGGCCTCTTAATTGCCGTCGGGCACGCTTCCAACTTTTGCGCGCACGCGCGGCAACCGAAATATCGCACGAGGGCGTCCGATTGGGTCAGGCACGCGCCTGCCCGCCGACCTAAAAATTCTGCCCCAGGTGGACTGGAGCAGTTCATGAAGGCAGCTCACCCCCACCTTCTCAAGGCCAATTAGGGATGGCCAACAAATGCTGGCCTTACCAAAGACACTCACATCCCATGAAAGAGTGAAATAATAATTGACTGCCAGCTTTTAATCAAAATGGAGCAATATGCAACACATTTACACGCATTATAGGAACAGTTATTTCTAAGATCAGTAATAAATGATCCTAAAGTCTGACTGACCACAGTCTTTACTTATACCTCAAATATCAACATTATAAATTATAGTAATGGAATGGCTCTGCACAGTATTTGTGTTTAATATCTTTGTAGTAAAATTCCACTCAGCTATTTTAACAGATGTAATTAAATGGCTTAATACCTGTTTAAAATTGCAAATAGAGGGATTTATTACAATTGTGCCTTTCTGCTAACATTGCAGAGTGTAATTTCAAGGCCTTTATCTTTTTTCCCACTATCCTTTTTGGCTGGTCTTCATTATAAATGATGCAATGTAGCTTACTCAAATAGCTAAAGTACTCTATTGAAGTCTTATAATTTGGAGGGCAAATCTTATTGGATTTTGTAGAAATAACTGCGAATGCAATCGATCTTTATTATGTAAAAGAAAAGAATTGGATAGTGAAGAATAATTAGAAAACTTCTTTGGATTTTTGGCTTCAAATTTCCTTTTTTAAATTATACAGCAGGGGAGTTCACACAGTATGTTTGGGAGCTTCTCACAGACCTTTAGATGATGAAAAGGGTCCTGGAGATTCTCAAGCCATCTTGTTAGATGAGATTGTCCAATTTATAAATCTAAGCAATCCACAATCCACAAGTCTAAACAGTCCCCTGTTGATCTCCAACAATACATAGGGCAGAAATTTTCACTCGGCGGGGAGGCGTGTGTCTGACCCACTCGAGCATGAAATTATGCGCATTGACATCAGCCAATCATGCCAGCATCAACGCGCAGTTGCGCAATAGTTCAGTCGGCGGGTGCACGCCGGAGCCGGCAGTGCGCCTGCCAACAATTAAAAGGTCTGTTAAAGCCATTAAGTTCTCAATTAAATTAAAATTTTCGCTGCCCATCCAACCTAACGGTTGACGGGCAAGCAAAAAGGCCAGGCAGCCTTTGCGTTTTTTGGAAACTTCATCCACGAGCGGGATGAGGTTTCCAAAATCAAAAAGAAATAAATTTAAGACTTTAATTTTTCATTAATAACATGTCCCTGCTCATGTAACTCTGTTTTATTACATTTTTAAAATTATTTTTTTATATTTCTTCATCTCCCTGAAGCAGCTCTGTGCCGCAGGGAGATTATTCAGCGTTCACTCGTGCGCATGCGCAAAGTTCGCGCTCGGCCGGCTTCCACTCCCCCCCCCCCGCGCCCCCGCACAGGCAGCGCTCAGCACTGCCGCTCACGTTTCATGCTGGGCGGGCCTTAACTGGCCTGCCAGCATAAAATCACAGTGTGGTGCCGATCACAGGCGGTGGTCGCCTTCCTGACTGCCCCTGCCAGCCCCCACTGAGCCCGCCTGCCAAGGGCAAAATTCTGCCCATAAGGTTTGAGAGGGAGAGAAAGGGGCAAGAAATACTTTGGTATTTCCAAGTGATCTAGAAAGGCACATGTACTGTGCTGCAAAATGATGAGACAGGTTTACACAGGGATCCTAGTCATCCTGCATAACTTTTGCAGAAAAGCAGCGTACACTTCAGAAAAACGTCAGAGAATTTCATCACCCCATCCCCGCCATCTTATGACTGTTCAGCTTCTGTGGATTTGAAGGCTGATGTGAATGCCAAAGTTTGAGCTCTGTTCCTCATGCCCTTTGATAATTAAAGAAAACAAGTTCTGATAGATGTGTGTTCCCACAGTGCTGCTATATGCTGCTTCATAGACCTCTATACTATTACATGGCAATGATGTGAACCGACTGTTCAGATTTTCAATGATGGCAAAAATCCATGTAAAATAATGTTACTGTGACACATCACAATAAAATGTACACAATAATACGACAGGACAACATACAACATCCTCATTGTCTGAGCAGCTCAGACAGTTACATTGCTCTAAGTCATTTACTTAAGTCCAAATACTAGGCTAATGCTCTTGTACTCTGTGTGCACATGCTGAGTTCCAACATATTTCTACCTGATTTCAGGAGTAGAATTTAAATGTAGAAGCTACTGTGACACTTTTCAAGAAGCGTTTTACTTCTGGTCCATTATGTACTTGAAGAAAAAGCAAAAGCTGTATGTTCCAAGCAAGAGCACTTTGTTTAAACGAACCTTTGCAGGTTGAGGTAATGATTGTAGCTCTCATGCTATATAATCAGTGGCGCAACTAATTGCCCAGCCTGCATATTAGATGCTGCTCTTCCAGCAGCATTATTTAAGCTTGTTGTTAACATTACAACAATGGCAGGATGATTAACAAACTGGCAAACACCAGGGAAGTCTTTATGTATCATTAAGTAACTGCTGGAATTAAGTATGTCTCATGGTCGGCACTATTTAACTGATCTCGATCAGAATCACAATATTTTGAGCTGTGTGTCTTGTGAGCCATGAGTGGAAATAGAGACATTGACCAATAAAGAACTAACAGAGTTTGTTATGGTTACAGAATATGTGAATTATAAGATGTGTCACTTCTAGCAAATTACCTTGCCACAAGAAGGATAGATTTTTTTTTTGAAGTGGGCTGGTAGAAGTTTATTGGCAAGTATTTATTTTTGACCTGATTCTTAAATCCTGGAATTTATATAATTCATTTTACTGTTTTATGCAACTTACACAACAGTAATATATTCATAAATAATAAGCAAATGTTTAAAATATTGACTCTAAATTAACCCAATTGTTTGAAAATTGTAAATTTATACTGACAGTAATGGCACTTTCATTAACAGTGGAAAATTGGATTGTACATAGTTAAGGAGATATGGAGGCCCCCCCCCCCAACAGATGAATGAGTGAATACACATTGTGCTGAAGGACTGAGCCAGAAAACGAACAGGAAGATTGAGGTGTGATTCCATGATCTCTACTGAGTTAGCTGATACCAGCCAGAGTTGTAGATAGGCAGGATAAACTGACCCCAATGTTAGTGAAGGGGAAAAAAAGCCAGTGTTCCCAATGTGAATTGCTATCTAATTCTATACCATAGCTGACTGAAAACTGAATGCATGTACACCAGATCTTCCGGTTGGTGAGCGGGAGCGGGGCCCGCTCACTGACACGTAAAATGACACTGGGTGACATCGGGCAGTTGTCCCGACGTCATCCCGCGTCATTTACATTTTCGAGTCAGCTGCGCGTCCGCCGACCTGTCAAAGGCCTATTAAGGCCATTAACAAAGTATTTGAAATCATTAATGGACCTGGGACCAGGCCGGGAGCCCTGGCGGGCTTCTGAAAAAACATGAAACCTCATCCATGGGCGGGATGAGGTTTCATGAGGGATTTAAAAATTTCTTAATATTTTAAAATAAAAGTTATGGACATGTCCCAATTCATGTGACAGTGTCACATGAGGGGAGATGGCAGCAAAATGTTTTCTATTTTGTTTAAACGGCTATTTACATTTGAGCCGATCTCCCTGAGGAATCCCTCCCCCCTTGCCCGCACAGGGAGCACATAGCACTTCCTGGCGGACGTCATGCTGGGCGGGCCTTAACTGGCCCGCCCAAGTAAAATGGCAGCATGCCCCCGACTGGGGGTGCCGATCGGGAACCCGCCTGCCCACGCCCCCTCCCGCACATCCCCCCCAACGGGGGAAAATGTTGCCTGTGGGATTGAGTTTGACCAGATAAGTTCATATTTCAATAGCCTGTCAATATAGATCATCTAAGCTTAGATATAAAGAATGGTTCATATGAGAGGATATCAGGTACCCACATCCAGATAGCAACTTCAGAAGATTGGGGTGGGGAGCAGGGAGAGAAAGACTAGAGTGTAAATAGTATATACCTAATGACTTACAGAAATCTGGATAAGTATTCTGACGGATATCATAAAACAAAAAGTCCTTTCGAATCTCAAACAGAGATCAGTTTTGAGTTTTTAATATTATCAATATAGGTGGGTACAATAGCTTAGGTATCATGGTATGAGACTAGCAACTCAGAAGCCGTGAATTCAAATTTTACCAGGACAAGATGTGAAATTGATTTCAAAGGCAGAATTTTAGCCCACCAATGAGCAGAGAGGTGGGAAGAGGAGCAAATTCGCACAACTGGTCAATGTGCCAATGTGCCAGTAACCATCCCCCTTCGGACCATTTTCCCAAAGGAGGGATAGGGTTTGGCAGAGCCACCCACCTAGAAATGGCAAGCAGCCAATTATGGATATTTAAAGACCTCTTAAGGCCTATTGTCAGTGGCTGACTCTGCGGGATCGCAAGGGATCAAGAATTAGGGCAGTTGTCTGGAGGAGGCTTCCTGGCAACAGAACAGGGGTCCAGTGCTCCAGGCAAGCTTTGAGGCCCTCCCCACTTTCTGTTACAGCTGCAGCCACAGGCTCCCCCTTGACAATGGTGGCCTGGTTTCTGAAGGGGTTTTACATTTAAAACATTTAAAAGTTGGAGAGAGGGCACCACCATCTCCTCTTACCTGAACTGCAAGCTGCTGCTTCTTCAGCATTGGAGAGCCTGCTATTAGCTCTCCAGGTTTGAGAGCCTGTCCTTTGTACACTAATTAACCAATTCAGGGAACATCACTGCCAGGTAACTATTCCCTACACAGTGCAGGATTATAATCCTCTTTTAACCCTGAAGTCAGGGTCCTGACACAAAACCTAAAAGTCTGTCCCAAGAATCTGGTAATTTGAGGACCAGCACCAGGAAAAAATTCAGCTGCTTCATTAATGTCCTTCAGGGAAGGTGACTTATCCCTACCCATTCTGGCTGATTCTAACCCCAATTCTGAACTGTGTAGTCGACTAGTATTATGCAGGGATGGGCAGTAAATGATGACTTACCATATACCAAAAACAATAACAATGTAGAACACATTTAAAGCAAAAAAAAGTCTATGGTAAAGTGACTAAAGCTGGTCACATTTGGGGAAAAAAGCAATAAGTCTGCAACCTATAAGGGCAGCCTTATAATACTGAAATGATAAGCTGTCAAGCACAAATCACATTGATCTGTTTCGATGAAGACACATGGCTGCTGAACTGCACTGTTCCATATGACTTAACTTCAATTGCCTTCAATCTTGTTAAAATTGTTGGGAGAGATTTTGATAGAAGCAATGGCATTTAGAACAAGTCAGAATTTTTTGCATTCCTGCGTCCTTGTCTGCTCAAAGTGCTTGACATATTTAGCTTGCTATTTAGAGATAAATAGACTGATAATAGTTGATTTAGTTGAAACTAAATCTTCATGCAAAAAGTAAGCTAAAGTGTTGGGTTTAATTTAACCTCCTCAAAAGAGGGTGCCTTTGGGTCAGGTGGGAGCGTTAACAATCCGAAACAAGTTCCCAACCCACCTGAAGCACAGCCACCACTGATTTTAATGGGGGGGTGGATGCCAAATCCATTCTCAGGAGGAGGGTTGGTATTTAAATATTTTAATGAGGCTTCGTGTTTTCATTTAATGGTGATTCTAATTTTTAACCAGTCAGCTGAATTTTCCCGGCCTCAGGAAATCCAGAAGATGAAAGGAGGCAAGAAAGATCGAATCCATGCGTTCAGTGCCTTTTACAGCACATTTTGTGTTTTGGGGTATTTCCTCCAAGCCCAATAAATTTATCTATTTGCTCTAACCCTGTGATTGGACTGAATCATCATCCTCTCCACCCCACGATCGGACTCTTTAATCATTACCTGCTCCCACCAACCACCATCTGCCCAGCAGCCTCATGCTGCAATCAGCTTTGCCCCCCCACCCATGTCCCTATCTCTTCCATCCCCATCACTCGACCTGCCTGCCCTCAGCTTCATCTGGCCTTGTGCTGCAGGCTTTCTCACCCAATGGGCAGCCAGCCTGTCAGTAAGGCTGGCTATAGTGCAGGAAACCTGAAGAAAACTGTAGTTGGGTTTCCCATTTCTAACTTCATCCCCCACACCTGGAAAACAATTTGGAGGGAAGACCGCTAACTGTGTTTCATTCTCCACAACTGCTGCCAGAACTAGAGTGCTTTTATTCGGGAGCCATAAGCATCCTATAGGACCAACAAGAAAGCCTACTTCCTTCAACACACGTCATAGTGTGCCAACACTAACCTTTCTTCCACATAACCAGCATAGCCCTGCAATAACTTAGATATCCTAGGAATGGGTGCAACACATTAGGGACTTATGTGCGGCAAACAGCCTTAATCTAGAGAACCCATTTTGATTATAATTAAATGGTTTGGTTTGTTTTTTCAAACTTTTATTGACATTGTACTTGTGAGGAAGTGTCATCCAATTAACAACTTACTTGTAAAAAATATTAAAATGTTGTTGAAATTAACCCCTGTCTTTTTTTTAATTATCATTGGCATTGAGTAACAGCATTGCATTTTTGATTAAATTTTAAAAACTACCTCCTCTTGTTATTAAGTCTGCCAATTCCTACCCTAGTAGGGTTCTTCATGCTTTATTCAGTTTTTTAAATAGCCTGTTTACAAGTGAACTGGCCACAGGAGCAATAAAGAAACTTGATCCCACTATTTTGCACAATATTTCCTTGCTGCTCTTGCTGATTTAAAGTTGATGCAATCAGCATGAATTGTGCTGAAATGCAGTGAAATCTAGACATTTGTGGAATGTTGTGGAATAAGAGGCAGAATTTTCTCTTCGGCTTGCGGGGGCAGGCCCCTCACACCGATACGTAAAATGACGCGAGGTGGCATCGGCCGTGCGTCCCGACATCACCGCGCGTCGTTCCGATCTTTCGTTCAGCGGGCACGCACTGGAGTCGGCTGCGCGCCTGCTGAACTGTCAAAGGCCTGCTAAGGCCATTAGCACAGCAATTAAACTAATTTACAGGGCTGCCCGTCCAACTTTAAGGTTGGTGGGCAGGCAAAGAGCCCAAGTGGCCTTCGCGTTTTGCATGAAACCTCATCCACGGGCAGGATGAGGTTTCATGAAAAGTTTATTAATTAAATAAAAAATTTATGACAATTCATAAACATGTTCCAGCTCATGTGACACTGTCTGAATAATTTTCTTTTTTCTTTTTTTCCAACTTTCAAATTGAACTTTATCTCTCTGAGGCAGCTCTGTGCCTCAGGGAGATTTCTGCGCTCTTTCGTGCAAATGCATCATACATGTTTGCGTCACTCTGACATTTTCATTTCACAGTAGCCACTTTCATGACTTTTACAGAATGTGATTCGCAATTTTGGCCATGAAACCTGCTAGGGACTAGAGTGAACACCATCCAAGTTAATTACACTTGGGACTCCAACAATTACTAGTGACAGAAAGCGAGGACCAAACCCAGACAGTAGAGACTTTTGTCACAAATATAAAGCTTGTAAGATTTTTATGGGCGGAATTTAGTCCTTGTCGGGTGAGCTCAGTGGGGACGGTGAGGAAGCCAACTGCCGCCCGCAATTGGGACCGGACAACCATTTCACACTAGCGGGCCAATTAAGGCCCACCCAGTGTGAAATGCGAGCGGCAGTGCTCAGCGCTGCCTGTGCGGGCGGGGGGTAGTGTAAGCACGAGCTTCATGCGCGCGAGTGCGCACTTGCAAATCTCCCCGAGGCACAGAGCTGCCTCAGGGAGATGAACATTTTTCCAAATATAAATTAAAGATTTCAAAAATGTAATAAAACATGTCCCCTCATGTGCCTCTGTCACATGAGCAGGGACATGTTATGAATGAAATGTAAACATTTTTTAAAAATTTTTATTTGCCGTTAGAAGCCTCGTTCTGCCTGTGAATGAGGTTTCCTAAAAACTACAAAGGCCGCTTGGCCTTTTTGCCTGCTCGCCAACTGTAAGGTGGGGTGGGCAGCGAAAAATTTCTTAAAAGTACCTTTTTAATGGCCTTAATAGGCCTCTTAATTGTCAGCGGGCGCGCTGCCAACTCCGACGCGGGACATTCATCCAACGTCAACGCGCATCATTTTACGCTCAAGCAGGTCTGGCACACGCCTGCCCGCTGAGGTAAAACTTTTGCCCCATGTTTTGGGACTGTCTCTTTAATTTAGCTTTTTTAAAAATTATTTGTATGGGTGGGGAAGCAGTTATAGTTTGATTTGAGGCTAACAACCCATTCAACACCTTCAGCTGATGCAATGTGAATGGTTGTGATGCCACCAGGAATGGATCCCTCAGGACAGAAATTCAGCACATGGACGGTGATCTGACCTGGATCACCACAGTCACGATTTGAACTGTTCCTCATGTTCCACTAGTGGAGCAAGTGGCCACATCTCCTCTGACCCACCCTCAAGCGGTTGAGGGTTGTCCAGATTTTCCATGGAGGGTTGAAATCTGGGACTTCACCCCTCGGGTCAGTTACCAGGATGCACTTGGTGATATTTGGAATGACCTGCCTGGGAGGGTGGTGGAGGCGGGTTGCCTCACATCCTTTAAAAAGTACCTGGATGAGCACTTGGCACGTCATAACATTCAAGGCTATGGGCCAAGTGTTGGTAAATGGGATTAGGTAGGTAGGTCAGGTGTTTCTCACGTGTCGGTGCAGACTCAATGGGCCGAAGGACCTCTTCTGCACTGTGTGATTCTGTGATTCTTTGATTTGCAGTGAACCAGGAGGTGTGCCATTAAGAGGTGAGGGGCTGTCATCAGTTTGTAGGGTGTGGAGTGTGTTCCAGTAGGGACTATGGGATTTTAGACAAGTGCGTGGTTTTTTTTTTGCTGATGTCCTATGCCAGTGGGAGTGCTTCATTAGCTACCAGCCAATGGTGTTCTTTGAAGAGGATGTTTTCGCTGCAGACATCAGGAAGTTCAAGACGTGCTAGCGTAGGAAGCCACTTGAGCTGCTTTGTCCCTCAACATTTCAGAAATGATCCACATGACTTCCCGGAGGTGGATATCAACCACATTTCTGTGGCAGCTCCTGAGCCAGGTTGAGCAGCTGTACTCTGCTGTTAGGTAGATCAGGATGCGTGAAGCAGTGTGTAGTGTGTTGGCTCTGCTGCCTCAGCTTGTACCCACCAGGTTCTGTATGAGCTTCACTCTCGTCTTGGCCTTGGCTCTGGTGTTCTGGAGGTGTTGCTGGTAGGTTAATGTACAGTCAAGAGTGATGACAAGATATTTTGGCATTGGATTGTGGGTAAGCATTTGGCCAGAGAACTGGAGATGAAGTTCTTCCTTGGCCTTTGAGTTGTTCAGGTGGAAAGTTGAAATTACAGTGTTGGCAGTGTTTGGTCGACGTCTCCATTTTCTGAAGCACACTTCTGGAGGACATAGATCTTTAGTGAGAGTTTCCTCAATATCCTGAAGTTCTTTCACCTGGAAAGGCAGGGCCAAGTCATCAGCATATGAGAAGAACTGTGACTTTGTGGGAAGAAGGTCACTGGTATATATGTTGCAGAGGGCCAGTGCAGGGATTAATTCCTGTTGGAGTCTGCTGTTGGTTATGAGTTGGCGACTGATTTGATCTCCAAGATGCACCAGAACTGTCAGTTGCTAATCATGGAGTGATTTGTTGTAGGGTTTTCACACAGCAGATGATGTTGGGGTTCCAGCAACTTGCCTGTCTGCCACACTGTGTCATAGACACCTGATAAGTGAATAAGACAGTTCCTGTCTTCAGGCCTTTCTGGAAACTGGCCTCAATATGTGAGGTTAGTCTCAGGGCCTGCTCGGAGCAGTTGTGGCCTGTACGAAAACCTAGCTGCTGGGGGGCGCATCGCTGCTTCCAGGGTGGGTCTCAATCTAGTTCTATTTCCATTCATGGTAAGAATCCTAAGTATACCTAATTTCAGTAGTCACAGCCCAGTTTCTTTTGGACATTTGAGACTGTGGCACGTAAGAGGCTTGTCTTAAAATTGAGTGAATGTGGTGGCATAAATAGGAAACTGCTTCAAAAACTGACAAGATAAATCTATGCTTCATGGATGCATTGCAGGGTCAGTTAGTTCAGTTGCCCAGGCATCTAGCATGTGGCTCAGAATAATGCCAACAACACAAAGTTTGTTCCCTGTTCTGGCTGAGGTAGATGTGGGACCTGCCTCCTTGACCTGCCCCATGGCAAAATCATGACATAAGCTGTGGCTCAGCGACCCTTGACGAATCAAGCATGCTACCTAAAAAAGGAGAATGGATGGTTTGCTGGCGGTGGCTGGGGGGGGTTGGGGGGTGGCGATGGGGGCAAACATCAAGACCATTGCTTTTGCTTTTTCTTTCTCTTTCATTAAAAGATAGAAAGCCTGGTTAACCGTGAAGAGAGCAGTAAGTATGTTTGAGGGCATAGATTAGTAGATTGTGCTGATGGGTGTCCATTAAAATCTAATGTGGAGAGACGTGTGGTAGTACATTCTGGGAGAATGAATAAGGAGGAGGTGTATAATTTTAATGGTAAAAATTCATGACAAATAGAGGAGCAGTTAGAGGTTGGGGTTATGCCTTGCCAAACTTTAACAGTGGGAAGGCCTCTAGATAAAGCAATTAAAATGGTATATAATTTAAAAGAGAAATGATCCACCCAGAACTCTTTTCGTGAAAAAGAATGAGGACAACTGATGAAAGGGGAGTTCAAAATTATGAGGGATTGAGATAAGATAAATAAGGGAAATATTATTCCCACAGGTTGGTGAGTTGCTAACTACATTTTATAAATTTGGGTCTTGCCTTTGCATAGGTTTTGAGTCAAGTCTCACACACGAGATTCCTGAGTCACTTACTGGAATAGAGTTATTGAGCGAATAGTTTCCCACTGCCCCTGTGGGTTACAACCAAGGCTAAAAATCCAAGCTACCCTTTAGCGAGGGATGTTGGTGGGGTAGGCACAAGCTGGATGTCAACCCAGTATTTAGAGACAAGGAGGGAAGGGTGATTTCCGATGGCTCCTTCAGGTGTTAAAGAGCCTCCGAGATGACCAAGACGGCGACTTGCAGCTGAACCTTCAGTTTAGTTCATGTTTAGCACAAGTAGCCATCTTGGTAAAGGAGTTGAACAGCTGCCCAGAGGATCATTCAGGGGTTGGTCACCATTTCAATTGCCTGCGACTTGCACATTAGCCAGTCTGCAGAGAATTTTGATGGATAGCTCTTGACCTAAACCTCTCCTAACAACAAACAGCTGATTGGGAGTAAACAATTCATTGTTGCTGATTTTAAGCACTAAAAGTTATATAAAGACAAAATACTGTGGATGCTGGAAATCTGAAACAAAAACATCTGGAAAAACTAAGCAGGTCTGACAGCGTCTGTGGAGAGAAAGACAGAGTTAACATTTCGAGTCCACATGACTCTTCTTCTGATGCTGTCAGACCTGCTGAGCTTTTCCAGCACTTTTTGTTGTTGTGACTAAAAGTTATATCACCTTTTACTGTTCACTGGCTGCTGGAGGTTTGAAGAGGATTTTCAAATACATCAGGAGATTTTTCTGTGAAACTTGGTACAGACTTCACCAACATTTATACTGGAAATTCTCTCCACCTAAAAATAGCAAGTGTTGTGCTATTCTACCTTATTGGACACTTTACAGGAGTCACCAGGAGAAAGGGAGTGTTTGGTCATAGGTAGCTTGCTAGGACTTCCCCACGATCTGTAGGAGGGTTGTCTGATGTGGAGCTTGAACACTTCACTTTCATATTCAGAGGCAAAAATGTGACCACTGAGCCAAAGGGCCACAAAGATAACATTAAACCTATATAATACATTGGTGAGCTTGAATACTGTGTCACGTTTTGGCTCCTTACTCTAGAAGACTGCCATGACCATGCTGAGGATGCAGATGAGATTCATTATGATGCTGTGCCAGGGAATTAGAGACTTTAGTTTATGAAGAGATATGAGAAACTGAACCTCCTTTGGTTAGAACATTAATGATGAGGAGAGAACATGGAAGAGTTCAAAATTATAAGATATTTCGGTAAGGTTAGCAAGTGAAGAATTATTCCCACAGGTTGATGAGTTAGTAACTAGAGGGAATTAATTTATGAATGTCATCAAAAGATCAAAGGAAGCAGTTAGAATGTTTTCTTTTACACCTAGAATGTCTTAATTGTAAGTGTGGGTGCAGAATCCATTGTAATTTTAAAAATACATTGGCAGAACTCTTTAAGTGGATAAATATATGAAAGAGATAAACTTTAAAAGCGAAAGGGTAGGGGAATGGAACAAAGCGCTTAATCCTTTCAGAAAGCTGACACAGGCATTCAGAGCTAAATGACCTCCTTCTATGCTGTAAAATTTTATGATTCTAGGTTACAAAGTCTATAGCATGTCAATATATTTAATTAAATCACAAAATTGCCAATCATGCTCTGATAGAGCTATAAAAGTGGAATCTAAAAGTGTCAAGATGATGCAAAGAGGAATGGACATTAAATTTGGAATTAAAACTCATCGATGGACTAACGTCATGTGAACCTTACCCTGCATCTGACCCATGTCATGCCTGACCCCTGACCTGAGCTGAGAGTACTTAATACTGAGAACCACAAAATAGAAAAAGCTTTATTCCACAACATTCTGTACAGGACTAGATTTCATTACATTTCAACACAATTCATGTTTATCATATCAAATTCAATTCAGCAACAGCAATAGCATGGAGAGACCGTGAATAAAATATTGAGACAATGTTTCATTATTGCTGATGTGGGCAGCTGACTCATAAACAGGCCATTTAAAAAATTGGATAAAGCATGAAGAACAGGGAAATATATCTTTCCAGACAAAGGCTAATAACAGGACAAGAGCTCAGCCCTTATGTGCATTAATTCTAGGCCAGGCAAGCACCTCTTTGTTTAAAGGTTCCTTGAGTGCTGTGTGCATGCTTCGTGACCTGACGAAACTGGAGGCATTATTTTGCCTGCAAGCCTAGGGAGTTTCTCTCCATCAACACTTCCACTAACATCAGTATTTGCTTTTATGACTTTACATTCAAAACCTGATACCCTTGAAGTTCTGGAAACCTGAATCTGACCTCTAAATGGGCCAAATGTTACCTTGATGCTTCCATACATCTAACATGGCAAGGGAAAAACTGAGGATTTTAATGGAAGTGAGAGGATGACTGATGGTTCTTTTGTAGAAATGATTCACAATTTTAAAATTGAATAATATATTATATATCAGTTCTGCCTGCACCATTTAAATGTCCACAGAAAATTGCAAATTAGGCTTAAAAGTGTACCCATAATTGATAATGCTAAGTCCTGTTTCTGATTTAGGCTTTATTGATGTTAGGCAGTTTTTTTACCAATGCATTGAAATTAGACACTGACCAGTTATTGGGAGATGGATCCAATCAACCTGAGGCAGGAGCTATTTTCAGATGTCAAAGGTTAATCATTACGTGCAAAACAATTCATAATTTGACCAGGGCTGATTACCATGCAGGAAGAAACTGCTTTGACTCCAACATAATAGATGGCATAACATCATTTGTAACAAAATATGCCTTTCAAGGAAAGATGAAGGAGAGGTGGGTGATGGGCTAATGCTGGAGAAAATAGGTTGGATTAAACTTTACCTCAAAGTTATACTATCTGCAAGTGTAAAAGGTGTTATGCTTTGGAATGATTCCAGCTTCACAGGCAGTTAGGACTGAATTTTCAGCCAGTTGGGATGACTGTCAAAAGACCATCCTGCACCCCCATTGCTCCATTGCGGAGATAGCCGTCTTCCAGTCCTCCACAATTGTCATGGAGTCGGGCCAAGTTTTTAAAGAGTCATGGTTCACGGCCCCTCAGAGGAGTCGTGAACACTAGTCCACATGAGGGGATCTTTTAAAAGATGTGTTCCTCATGATCCTTAAGCCAAGGTAAGGACCCCAGCCACCCACCCCACCACACCTACCCCCCCATGGCCACTCATGTTCCCTATGCCAGGTTATGCCCCTCCATCCACCCCATGTCCCTTCATGCCCTCTATGCCAAGCTATGGAACTTCCATGACCATCCATCCATGATTTTCAGAAGGCATTTGATAAAGTACCACATCAAAAGTTATTGCGGAAAATAAAAGCTCACGGTATAGGAAGTAACATATTGGCATGAATAGAAGATTCGCTGGCTAACAGGAAACAGAGAGTAGACACAAATGGATCTTTTTCAGGTTGGCAAGATGTAATGATTGGTGTGCTGGGGCCTCAAATGTTTACAATTTATATAAATGATGTAGGGATGGATGGGATAGTTGCCAAATTTGCTGATGGCACAAAGATAGGTAGGAAAGTAAGTTGTGAACGTGGCATAAGGAGGCTACAGAAAGACAAAGATAGGTTAAGTGAGTGGACAAAGATCTGGCAAATGGAGTATACTGTGGGCAGGAAAAATAAAAGAGAGGGAGAGAGATTGCAGAGCCCTGAAATGCAGAGGGATCTGGGTGCCTTAGTGCATGAGTCGCAAAATGCTAGTATGCAGGTACAGAGGGTAATTAGGAAAGCTAATAGAATATTATCATTTATTGCGAGCGAATTGAATACAAAATAGGGAGGTTATGCTTCAGTTATACAGAGCACGAGTGAGGCCACACCTGGAGTACTGTGTACAGTATTGGTCACCTTATTTAAGGAAGGATGTAAATGCATTGGAAGCAGTTCAGAGAAGGTTTACAAGGCTGATACCAGGAGTGGGTGTGTAGACTTATAAGGAGTTTAGAAGAGTAAGAGGCTGCTTGATTGAAACATATAAGATCCAGAGGGGACTTGAGAGGGCGGATGTGGAGAGGATGTTTCCTCTTGTGGGAGAATCAAGAACTTATTTAAAAATAAGGGGTCGCCTATTTAAAACGGAGATGAGGCAAAATTTTTTCTCTCAAATGGTCGTGAGTCTTTGGAACTCTTTTCCCGAAAAGGCGGTGGAAGCAGAATCTTTGAATATTTTTAAGGGAGAGGTGGATAGATTCTTGGTAAGCAAGGGAGGGGATGATAGATTATCGAGGGTAGGCGGGATGGAGATTTGGGGCAGCATTTTCCCCCCGTCAGGGAGGATGTGCGGGAACGGGCGCGGGCGGGTTCCCAATCAATGCCCCCGATTGGGGGAGCGCTGCCATTTTTGTGGGCGGGCCAATTAAGGCCAGCCCAGCATGACATCCACTCGGAAGCACTGTGCGCTCCCTGTGCGGGCAAGGGGGGAGGGATTCCCTGAGCTGGGAATGGGCTTTTTCGTGCATGTGCGCGAAAGAGCGCACAGATCTCCCTGAGGCAAAGTGCCGTCTCAGGGAGATCGGTGGAAGTTATGAAAATTTTTTGAAGGGAAGAAAATAATTTCCTGACTTGTCCCCTCATGTGACACTGTCATATGATCTGGGACAAGTCAATTTCTTTTATTTAAACATTTTATAAAAAATTTAATATCCTCATGAAACCTCAACCTGCCCGTGGATGAGGTTTCATGGTTTTTCTGAAGGCCGTCTGGGCTCTTTGCCTGCCCATCAACCTTAAGGTTGGACGGGCAGGTCCTTTAATCATTTTAATTGCTTTTTTAATGGTCTTAATAGGCTTTTGACAGTTCGGTGGGCACACAGCCAATTCGGCTGCATGCCCGCCAAACTGGAAATCTAAATGATGCAGGGTGACGTCGGGGCGCACACCTGACATCACCCCACATCATTTTACGCATCAGCGAGCTGCCCCCCCCACCCACTCGCCGACCAGAAGATGCAGCCCTTGAGGTTACTATCAGAACAGCCATGATCTTATTAAATGCTGGAGCAGGCTCGAGGGGCCGAATGGCCTACTTGTGCTCCTTGTTCATATGTTCGTATACATTGTGTAGGACCAATGAACCCATAGTGACAGTCGGTGGCATAAAAAAGGTTTCCAAAAAAGTCATTCATTCCTTCATTACTTTTCACTATGTTAAAATAAAGTCATTTCACCAGAAGGCAATAAAAGTGTCAATCATTCAGACCCTGTAAAGTATCAAAAACAAAAACCACAAACTTTTGAAACCACTAAACCTTGTGTAAATAAACATTGTGAAACTAAGGGCAGAGATCAGAGAGCCAATGTTTTCTACAGGGCCTAATTGTTTCAATGAGATTTGTGGATGATTGGGCTCTCAGCCAACTATACATAATGCCATAACTTGGCATAGGGGGTATGGAGGCCATTGGGGGGGGGGCAGGTTTGGTGGGATACCATAGCTTGGCATTGTGGGCATGAGGTGCCATGGGGGGGTGGGTGGAGTGATAGCTTGTCACAAGGGCATGAGGTGGCACAGGTGGGGAATGTGGGGAGTGGGGAGTGTGTGAAGGGTGAGTGGGCATAAGGGTTGAGGATTGGAGGGCCTTGTAGTTTTATTTTAACTGGGACAAAGTCCCAGAGCACCGAGGCAGGTCTTTTAAACAGTCCCCCTCTGCACCTGACAACCCCATGGCTGCCTCTGAACTTCATCCCATGTGTGCTAGCCTGACTGCAGCCTGGTCCACATCCCCCCCGACGCCCCACCATGGCAACGAAGATCCTGCCTTTGTGGGCATTTTCTCCCGAGCCGGGCAGGCCGAGCTGGGAATTTTCCCAACTCCTGCCACCCGCCTCGAGAATGAAAATTCAGGCTGTAATGTCTGAGTTAGGCCAATTGATTGCATTTGGTTTGGGGGGGTCCCAAATGGCTAAACTGGACTGCCTATGGCTGTGGTAATCAAAATTGACATCCTTAAATGGGGTCATTCCAGACAACAGGCATGATAATAGCTTTTTAAATGCATTGCTCAAAACTCCTTAAGTGAACACATATTTGACAGAGAGGAATTTAAAAAGTTATGGAGAAATGACAAGCAAATGGGACTAAATGAATAGTGTTTTTTTGGAGAACTAACACAGGCTTCTTTCTATGGTATAACATTCTATGA
The DNA here is from genome assembly GCF_964194155.1 of Cetorhinus maximus. NCBI lineage: Eukaryota > Metazoa > Chordata > Chondrichthyes > Lamniformes > Cetorhinidae > Cetorhinus > Cetorhinus maximus. Next base: position 75,911,823 of record NC_135888.1, read on the forward strand.
TTCAAGGTTAGAAAGACCACAAAACATCAATATCTTTCTGACAAAATTGCTAATCACACTTAGAGATGCCACAAGCCATAAAAGTGAGATTTATAAGTGTCAGTGTCTTGCCTTTTGAGTTTGGGATTGAAGCATGCCAATGTAACTGTATCATGCGAGTCTTACCTTGTGTGGTGCTGTATGCACTGCTCTGGAAAAATGTCAAATCTTTCTATATCACAATTATCCTAAGAGGCAGCTGACCGGTCAGCAAACAATTTGTACTAATTCTAACTTTCCCAGAATCTTGGACTACAGAAAGACTACACTCATGTGGAGATGTAAGTGTCAGATCAATTTGAAGGAGCGCATGAACTGTTAGGGATATCTGTTGGCTGAAGATGCAGATAGTCCATAGTGCTCATCTTCCCAAATCCTGGTGCTGAAACAGTTGTGGGTTTCCCAGTTAGTTGATTAGGATCACCAACTGCACTACCAGCTTTTCAAGCTCTTGGTCAGATTCTGAAATCACATGTCTAAGCCAATTCCCAAAGCTCATCTGAGCATCAGTACAAACAAACACACAGATAGTCCATAATCAAGCAAACTTCTGGTCTACTGAAATAAAGGGTAGAATTTTAACTAAACTGACCCACTTGCAGTTGGGGAATTGGGGTGGGGAAGGGTCCAGCAACAGGTTGGGAACCCGACAGTGAAAGGGGCGGGCTCTGCCATGTTGCTATTTAACTCAGCCACAGCATTAGCATCCCACTTCTGGGTTTCCCACCAATCATAGAGTGCAGACGTGGTGAAGATTGTCCCTGTCAATTGAAGGATCACTATTTAAGTGGACCCTGGCAGATCTCTCAATAAGGATATAGCAATCAGAGGGAAGGTTGTCACCCAGTTTTCTGATGTTTTCCTGGTGCTCATGCTGCGGGCTGAGGTCCGAAGAGAAGTATTGCCCCCCATGGTTGGGTGGAAGAGGCCAGTCTGACAAACCAAACAGGTGTGGCTGGAAGTGGTAGACAAAGTGAGGAGCAGGAATGTGGTGTCTTGCAGCTGGATTCAGTGTTACGAGAGATTAAATAACCTGATTAGGTAAGAAAGGTGAGCAGCATCCCACATTCAAGTGCCAGTCACCACTTGTGACACAGGAGCTCAAGTGGGAGGAAGCTGAAGATTCCTCAAAGGAGGTCACATACTCTGAGGAAGCATTGTTATCTGGTTCATGCACACAATATCACCAGTGCAGATACACATAACTCAGTCATCCCCATCCTAACTCCTTCCAAATGGCCATTAACCTTGAGGAGAATGGTATGACCAGAGTAGAAGACGATCAAAGGTTGCAAATACAATGAAGGGATTATTGGCTGTGGGAACGATATGTGTTGAGGGGGAATGCATTCAGCATTAAGGCAGCATGTGGCTTCACACAGTTTCTGATCTGTATGAATCCATCACGATCTTCTCTGGCAGCTAAGTGAGTGGCTGCAGGCATCTTGGCCACATCAGGGTCTTGTTCATCCTCTTCCTCCAAGGATGCTGAACTGTCATTCCCTTCCTCCTTCTGCAGCTCCTGTCCTCTCTGCAGCACTGTCTTCTGCAAGGCACAGCAGACCACTGTCATTCTGGAAACCCTTGCTAGAACACACTGAAGGGCATCCCAGATCTGTCCCAGCACCTGCACTGCATCTTTAGCAATCCAATCTATGATAGTTTGTGTAATTTTGTGACTCCAATGTGTCTTTCCTCTGCATCAGTAGTCAGTTCCTCACAGGTGTCAGAAGGTTCCCCTTGTCTCTAACCACTAACTATGCTTTAAGGTGCAAAGGTGCATGGGAGAAGTGACTGACACATTATGAAGACATCATGGCAGCTTCCAGGATATCTACATAGATACACATGAAAACCTTTCGATAACCATATAGCAGCTGAACATTGATGGAGTGGAATCCCTTTTGATTGACAAATACCACAGGTTGATCTGAGGGGGCCTTGGTTATCACATGTGTTTAATCTATGACTCCCTGTAACTGTGGAAATTCAGCCACTTCAGCAAACGTGAGATGCCTCTCATTATGACCTACCTTTGCATAAGTAGCAGCCCTAGCAAACATAATATTAGTCACCTTGGAGATGTACTTGTCCAGAGAAAATTGTGAGATGTCAGTGCATATCCCTGGAAAGAGCTGGAAACAAAGAGATTTAGGGCTGTGGTGACCTAGATGGCCACTAACAATGCCTGCCTACATGGTCCACCGGGAAGATGGTCTTGTTCTAAGGGGCTGCAGATGTCAGCAATGATCTGCCACAGAACCCTGAGCCTCCTGATGCACTGTTAATCAGTTATCGCGAGACAGCTGATTTTTGTGGATCCTATGTTGGGGGATTGCCTCCTTTGAGCTGAAACTCTGTGCCCAACTATTCTGTCCTCTGGAGCAGCTTGTGGCTGAGGAGGAGAGGTGCTGCTACTGCTGCTGGTGTTGTTCCTGCTGCTCCTTGTGCTGCTTCTATGGTTCCTCATCAGGGGTCCAAGGCACAGCTGCATAAATTGCTCCCATGCTGCAGTGAAGGCTGACAACAGGGAATTGCTGGGCAAGATAAATAAAATTCAAGATAGCAGTAATGACTTCCAATATGTTGGAATCAATTCAAATAAGGCATGGAAAAGTTTGAAATAATGAATAAGGAGCTTACGTCTGTAATCAATAGTTGAGCCTTGGCTAGAAATGTTATTCATACTTTACAAGCTGTTAAACAAAGTGAAATGAGTTATAGTTTATATTAGGCACTGTTTCTTGTACAACTTTTGAACTAGTTAAACTGCTGAGTGGTGGATTCTGTATTTTCAAGCATGTATTGCACAGAATATTGGTTTGAGTGAAGCTAATTCAAATTAACATTTAAAGCATTGTCTCATCAAATTGTCGATCACGTATCCTATCACTGCAAACATCACGCATTTGTTTGCCTTAGGTATGTAGAAAAATCAAAATAGGAGATAGAAAATGAGCTCAAGCAAATTCCAGTTTAAAGTGTCCTTCAGTTTGTTACTTCAACATCTATGTTATTTTTCCATTTGTGCTTTATGACTAAACTTGGCTTTACACATAGAGTTACATATCTTATAGTATCCCATCATAAATTATTACTCTTTTCCAATCTTTATAATCTTCTTGTGGATAAATTGACTGAACACTCTTTTATTACATTGTGAACAGAAAAGCATTCATACGCATTCCTAAGGAGAGTAGACACAAGACTGTGTTCCAGCACATTCCACCTCAATTTAATCACTGTCAACACCAAAAGGATAGCCGTCAGAAAAAAAACGTCAAGCTTAGTTACCCATCAGGGGTGATGGAAAATTGCCTTTTTATGTCCTTGAGCTTTATCCTCAGAAGCATTCAAATAGATCACAAAAGAAACATAGCTGATATCCTATATTTGACTACCCCATTTCTCTAAAAACAAAATCTGTGAGGAAACTTGCAAAACCGAGGTTACCAGAACATACTTCTGAATTAGGCAATCCAGGTTTTAGTAGTTTAAATAGCAAAGGGGAATAAAGGTAATTCAAGCATTTCTCTTATCCATTCAAGGCAACAATAGTTACTGAAGGTATTATCTAATAGAAAAAACCTGCTGCAATCATGAATTAAACACAAATTTGTAGGACAGTTATTTTACCCTGACAGACTGAGACTTAAGCACAGGTGTGGGCAAGGCAATATGGTTTAAATAACTTGTCCAAAATATTGATCTATCAATAATTATAAATTATTCACAGTAATGCTCAAAGAGTAATATAAACTGTAGAAAACGTGAAAAGTGGGGCAGATAGAGGCTCAGAATTTGTATTTGTAAAGATGGCAAAACTGTCTTCTACATTCTGCTACATATAAATATATTGTTTTCTATAATCATTACAGAAAGTACCATACACACCAGAAGATCCGTAGCATGACTGAAGGAGTGTACAAAAGCTTCTGTGCAATTGTGCATGACTACTTACCTGAACTGCACCATGGAGTGTGTGATAACACCAGGCAAATTTGCAGCAAAGCCCCTTCATACACTACTACAGTTTGAGAAGGCAGAACCAATTTGCAGGTCTTCACTGCTATCACTTCTGCCCAGAGGTCAACTTCTAAATTTATCACTGGACATGCTGAGGCTGTGCTCAGCAGAAATATGTTTATAATGAGCACAGATGAGGCTGTGGCTGCTCAAACAAGCATCTCCAGCCACTCCTATTCAAATGACTGAAGATATGCCACAAAGTCAACAGACCAAATGGTCATTGCAGTGACAGCACGCAGCAGTCAAGACAAACTGATGAGTCAGAACAAGAAGTTGAAAACCCATCTCAATCCCAACATTGACATTTAATCTACTGGGAGGTAAGCACCCAAATAGATTAGAGAAACACAATCATACATTATAACCAAAGGGAAGTGCATGGTCAAAAAATTGCCCCAACGTTATACACTACTCACTTGAATTAAATTTGGCAGCAATTTCTCTCAACTCTCCCCAGAATTTTCTTGGGTGCATGAAAGCAATGATCTCTCTGGTAGCTGAGTTAGTGCAGAGGCCAATGTTGAGGGAAGGTATGTTTGGCCACTGAATGGTAAAGATATGGGGAGGAGTGTCAAAGCACTGCTGGAATGGCATTTAGTTGAAGGTGTTGTCAACAAATGTGCCATAATGCCTTAGCAGTCTACAAAGTTGGGCAAGTAGGAACTTCTCATGTCTCCTAATCTTTCTGTTATTCAGCTCCTCGATGCATGTATTCCCACTTACCTGCTCTTTGCTTATGTCTCATTGCATGGCAAAATAATGCAGCATGCAACAATTGTTTTGGAGACATTCTGTGGCAGTATTGTGCAAATCAGATCTGTAAAGCCATCTGAAGATTTGATTCAAGACACCAATCATGTATTCCAAGATGATTCTGGACTGCATGTTTCTCACACACTGCCGCAGTTAATAGCCAGATAGTCATATATGTCATGTGTCACTGCTTGTAACAGACTCCTCGACATCAATATTCACTCTTCTTTTTGCCTTGAATGATCTTGGCATTGTTGGCTGCCTTAAAATGAAAGAACTGGAGGCCTTACTTGCATGACTCTATTTTGTTACCTGCATATTAATCAAATGGAAACCGTTCTTGCAAAGGCACTGAAGTTTGCGCAGGACCCCGAAATCACATGGATGCTTTCAATAACACCCAGGTCTTTGAGGAGCTCTGCCACTGACATAAGTTCAGTGCACTCTAATTCAGCTCCTGCTTGTCCTTGGGAAACAGTGCATCAATCACTCGCTTGATTCAGCTGTGAACTACAGATTGACTGATGTTGTTTGTGGCAGTTTTGAATGAGCCAGAGGCACAAAAATATAGAGCAGTGGTAACCTTGAAAATCACTGACAGTGCTGCTCCTTTGGTGGAAACTGGCTGGAGATCAGTTTCAGGACACAGCAAAACTCTGCTGAGTGAAATAAAAGCTAAATACAGCCCATGCTGGAAATTTGAAATAAAAACACAAAATATTGGAAATGTTCAGCAGATCAGGCAGCCCCTGGGGAGAGAGAAACAGAGTAGATATTTCAAATCAATTACTTATCATGAGTACTGGAAAAGGTTAGACACTTAATATTTTAAGCAAGTGCAAAGGCAAGGAATGAAGGGAGGGGGAGAGGAAAGAAAAAAAGAGGAGGTATGTGATTGCATCAAAGCAGGAGACATTAAATGACAAAATGGATGATGGTGGATGGCAAAGGAGAATGGCAATGGGACAAGTAAAGAAACAAAAGAGGCAAATTGAGGTGTAAATGGCCGCAGCAGAACCATTATCAATGCCTATTGTCTGAAAAAGTGAGTGCAGTTGTTATGCTCTGCAGTTTATGAATCAATATTGAGTCTAGAAGGTTGTAAAGTGCCTAATCAAATTCAGGAAGATGGGTGGATAAAGGGGGCAGGAGTTGGAATGTTTTGGAAGGGTGGAGCAGAGCAGTGTGGAGGAGATTGTCCTTTCGTAATGCTGAAAGGGGAGGGGAAGTCATGTTTGGTGGTGATATCACACTTGATGTGGCAAAAGTGATGAAAGATGATCCATTGAAATGTGAAGGCTGATGGGGTAGAAAGTGAGAGTAAGAGAGATCCTATCATGCTGCAGGGAGAGAGGGGAAGGGGTGAGGACAGAAGTGCAGGAAATAAGACAAACATAGTTGAATGCCCTGACTACCACAATGGAAGAGGTGTCTCAGTTAAGGAAAAAGGAAGACATATCAGAAGCACTGGTATGGAAGGCAGAATCATCACAATGGATGCAATGGAGGCAGAGAAATTGCCTTATAGGAAGCAGGTTGGAAGGAACTGTAGTCAAGGTAGCTATGGGAGACATTGGGCTTATAGTAGATATTGGTGGGCAGCCTATCTCTCGAAATAGAGATAGGGAAGTTGAAGAAGGGAAATGAAGAGTCAGAGTTGGACCATATGTAGGTTAGGGAGAGGTGGAAATTGAAGGCAAAGTTTTGGAATTTTCTACTTTAAGCGAAAGCAGGAAGCTGCACTGATACAGTCATTGATGCTTCTGAGAAAAAGGTGAGGACTGGAACAAAGATTGCTCCATGTATCTCACAAAAAGATAGGAATAGTTAGGATCCATGTGGGTTCCAATAGCGAAACATTTTACATGGAGGAAGTGAGCAGAGTCAAAGGAAAAGCTGTTCAATGTAAGAACAAGTTCAGAAAGAGGAGAAGGGTGATAGTGGATGGGGTCTGGTTGGGTCTCCAATTAATAAAGAAATGGTGAGAGATGGAGGTGTAGAGGTACTGGATGTCAATGGTGAACAGGAGATAATTAGGATGAAAAAAATGGGAATGGTTAAACTGGCAGAGAAGCCTGAAGAGTCATGGATGTAGGTTGGAAGAGACTGGACAAGAGAGAAAACATGGAGTTGAGAAAGGAAGAAACAAGTTCCATGAGGCAAAAGCAGTCTCAAACAATGTTCCTATTAGCAACATCCTGTTTGTGGATCTTAGGAAGGAGATAGAGTAGGCTTTTCAAGGTTATGGGATTATGAGGTTGGAGATCATCAGGGAAAATCTTAAGAGGATATGAGGTCAGTGACAGTATTGGAGATGATAGATTGATGTTGGGTAGTGGGGTCATGTTCTGGAGTGGTCAGGGTAGTGGGGTGGCAGGATAGTAATGGGAGTGACAGGAGGACATTTCAAAGAGATGGTGTTCAGTTTTTGTAAGCTGATGTTTGTTTGCCAAACAACAGTAGTGTCATCCATGTCATTATGTTTAATGCCAATGTTAGGGTTGTCAATGAGAATGGAATTTTGAAAGTTCAGAGGGGCGTAAATTAGAGTGAGTGAGTAGAGTAAAGAAACTGCCACGTCAGAAGTTCCCACTGAAAAGATCAAGAGGGGCTGAGAGGCCAGAGGAGGAGTCCAGTTGGAGATTGCGCAGATAGAAAACTCCTTCCAAAGAATTGGGCACTGGAGTGAAGTTAAGGAAAGAAGAGTTCAGCATTGTCCTGATCCTGAAATACAGTGAAGTTGGAGCGTGAGGAGATAAGAACACAAGAAGCAGGATCAGGAGTGGCCCATCTGGCCCACTGAGCCAGCTGTGCCATTCAATGCAATCATGATTGATCTAATTGCAGCCTTAACTCCACTTTCCTGCCTGCCCCCCATAACCTTTAATTCCCTTCTGGATAAAAAAAAATGTCTAACTCAGCCTTTAATATATTCAGTGCCATAGCCTCCACTGCTCTCTAGGGTAGTGAATTCCAAAATTTGCGACCTTCTGAGGAAAAAAAAATCCTCCTCATCCCCATCTAAAACCCAGAAGGAAAAAAACAGTAAAAACTGGGAAATAAGAATACCGGTCCTAACTGGTCTTGTATACCTTAAAATGGAACACCAGTAAAACTGGGAAATAAAAATACTGGTCCGAATTGTTTTATCCTTCTGGGATGGGACACTCCTTATTATAAAACTGTGCTCCTTAGTTCTTGATTCCCCCAAAAATGAAAATGTTCTCTCAGCACCTACACTGTCAAACCCCCTCAGAATCGTATATGTTTCAATAAGGTCACCTCTCGTTCTTCTAAACTCCAATGAGTATAGGCCCAACCTGCAATCTTTCCTTCATCCAAGGAAACAATCTAGTGAACTTTCTCTGAACTGCCTCTTCGAAGGCCATCATGGAAGATCTTCAGAGGACATGAGGTCAGTGACAGTCTTGGAAATGACAGCTTGATATTCAGTGGTTGGGTCATGTTCTCTGGTGGCAGGGTGGGGCGGGGTCGAGGGGCAATAGGAGGATGTGTCAAAGAGTTGGAGCTGAATAATACAGGGGCGTGGATGGCATGCTCCATGCCAACCTGCCCCACAGCCATAAATGCTGCGAGGCTGAATAACAAGGTCCGAGTGGTACTTCCAAAGCAGGGTGGGGGTTAGGGGGTGGGGTTAAGGGAGGAATTGGTAGGAAGCAAGGGAGGGTTCAACCTAAGGGGTGGACGCCCCACGATTGCAAAGAGCAGCCCCAAAAGAACGATCCCACCCTTCCTTCCTGCCCTTTAACCACTTGAGATGAGAAATCAGGCTTCCTGCCCCCACCCTGTTGCCCACACCAAACATTTTATGGCATGGGCAGTGTATTATTAGGGTCCATTGGCTTGATGACAAGCCTAATTGACCCTTATTGTTCACTTAAATATGACGGATGGGCTGCCAATTTTAGCACCCACCTTCCCCCTCTCTGTATTATGGGAGTAAGCCTGAGGGTGGGCAGGAAGGTTGTGGGATGGGCGACCACTCAATTTTAGTTGCTCGCCCCCAGTATTTTACGTGCCTTGCCTCCCACTATTTTACATGTCCATCCCTTGGGAAACACACCCATCAGGGGCATGCAAAATTCAGCCCTTTGTCTGCAGCTTCAGCAAGGTAGATCTCTGTTCACCAAACAATAGTGCCATCTTTGCCAACATATTTAATACCAGTGTTAGCATTGTACCTGGGAATGCAGTGCTGAAAATGCAAGCATATCTTTCCTTAAATAAGGCGACCAAAACTGAACGCTATACTCCAGGTGCGGTCTCACCAACATCCTGTATACTGTAACAAGATTTCCTTACTTTTATACTCCACCCACCTTGCAATTAAGGCTAAAGTTCCATTTGTCTCCCTAATTACTTGCTGCACCCATATCCTAACTTTTTGCGATTCATGTACAAGGATACCAAGATCTCTCTGTCCCACAGCATTCTGGAGTTTCTCTCTATTTAAATAATATTCTGCGAAATTGCAGCAGATGTAGGCCATTTAGCCCCTTGAGCCTGCTCTGCTATTCAATAAGATGATGGCTGATCTCTTTGTGTTTCAAATTCCACATTCCCACTTACCCCTGATAACCTTTCATTCCCTTACCTGACAAGAATCTATCTACTTCAACCTTAAAAATATTCAATGATCCGCTCCTGAGGCAGAGTTCCAAAGTCGCACAATCCTCTGGAAGAAAAGATTTCTCCTCATCTCTGTCCTAAAAGGTCAACACCTAATTTTAAAACAGTGCCTACTAGTTCTGGACTCACCACAAGAAACAAATCCTTTCCACGTCCACCTTGTCAAGACCATTCAGGATCTTATATACTTCAATCAAGTCACCCCTCACTCTTCTAAACTCCAGTGGAAACAAACCCAGTCTGTCTAGCCTTTCCTCATTATGTCCTCCTTATGTCCTCTTCACCACATACTTAACTTTGTTTCATCTGCAAATTTAGCTACCATGTCTTCGCTCCCCTCATCTAAGTCATTGAATGATTTGTAAAAAGCTGAGACCCCAGCACAGGCCCCTTCTGGACTCCACTCATCACATCCTGCCAATTATAAAAAGACCCATTTATGCATACTCTCTGTTTCTGCCAGCCAGCCGATGTTCTATCCATGCTAATATGTTACCCCCGCCCCCCAAACACCACAAACTTTTATTTTCTGCAATAACCTTTGATGTGGCACCTGACCAAACATGTTCAGTCGAGCTGGCCTCCATACTACTTGAATGATGATGATGAAGCTGAGGCCATTGATAAGGACTGATTGTTCTGGCTCAGAGAGGATAGTGGAAACAGGAGTGAAATGAAACCCTCAAAGCCAGTTTTCCTCAGGCATACCAAGATTAATGTTGTTCCCTGCCTGTAGATAGGGACCTTGGAATATCAGCATGTGTGAGCAGTCTAAATCTGGTGTAGTCTCACATGCTTGGCATTCTTCGCCTGATCCTCCTCTTCCTCAAAGTACAATTACATAAGTTTTTATTGGAATCCCCTATTTTAAATTTTAATTTAATCAGAAAAATATCAGAGCCGAAAATAATTCCTTGACAAAAAGAGAGAAATTAACTTTACCAAAAGTGCAGTTTCAAATTGCAGCACTCAGAAGTCACTGCTGTTTTTTATTAACTTGTCAGTAACAAACTGTTCTCTACAGGTTAGATTACTTAACTATATTTCCATTCCCAGTCTTGGGGAACTGCACATGGATTAATCACCATATCATTTCCATTTGTTTGAACTCATCTCCTAAATTGTCCCTGGCTCCTGACCATCCTTACTCACATTAGCTATTTCTCTGTTCCCCCAAGTTTGCATCTATATTGTCACTCACTTTCTTTTACTGCTTTTTATAACGCTATCCTGCTTGAAACTGAGTGGATTTCAAAGTTCACAGCGATAAGTTTAGATTTTGGAGGTCAATCAGACCTCTCTATCCTTTTGTAGAAACTTCAAAACTCCATTTCAGCATCCAATTGTTTTTCATCAAATTGTTTTCAGGGTGTGGCATTGCTGACAAGTCAGCATGTATAGCCCATCTTTTGTTGCAAAGAAGCTGAAGTCAGCTTCTCTTCCAACCACCGCAGTGCTCATGATAATGGCGCTTGCACTGTTGATGTTAGGCAGCGAGTTCCAGGATCATGGCCCCGTAATGATGGAAGGATAGCGATGCATGCCCAAAACAGGATGGGGTGGGGATGGCAAACTTGAAGCTAATGGTGTTTCCTTTTGGGAATTCTCCACTAACTGAAAGTGGCCAGCGATGAGTCTATTACTATTCATAGATCTCTTTCAGCCTTGCCCCGATAGTTAATTCAACTTCACTAACTATAACCCATTTTTTTCCAATATGTGAATAGTAAGATGGCTTAAATCATTCAACATGGGCTGCCTGAACACAGGAAGGTATGAGTGACAGGAATATATACCAACCACATCCAGCGGATAGAAATCAAAGTGCAGTTCACAAGGACAGACTAAATAGGTTTAGGGCATGATGCACAAATGCAAACCTTAGAAGATTTGATTTCTTCTCTGGGCATAGCAAAATTGAAGAGCTGTTTTTCTCAGCATGTTCACAATTTTGCCAGAGGCAGCACGGCCCACCTCCTTGTGTGCAATTTAAACTGAGTTTTGTCATAAAGACATAAATTGGGCAGATTAATTTTTATACTCAAATAACCAGGGGACATAACGGGTAGCAAGGATTAGAGGGGAATTAGAGTAATTTTTTTCACCCAGAATATGGTGGGGGCCTGGAACTCACTTCATGAAAGGGTGGTAGAGGGAGAGAGGCACTCATCACATTTAAAAAACACTTTGATTATGCATTTGGAGTGTTTTAAGCTACAGAGCTAAAGAGCTGGAAAGTGGGATTATGCTGGTTTTTCTTTTTTGTCCGGATCAGGCATAATGGGCCAAATGGCCTCCTGTGCGAAAAATTGTTCTATGTGGAGAATTTTCTCCCTGTCGGTGGTGCTGAGCAGGAGCGGGCGCAGGCAGGAGCGCAGCTGATTGCTACCCGCGATCAGCTGCATGCCGCCATTTTACGTGGGTGGACCAGTTAAGGCCCGCCCAGCGTGACATGCACCCAGAAGCGCTGAGTGCTCCCTGTGTGGGCGGGGGCAGTAGGCTGAGTCAGGGCCTGCGCTCTTTCACGCATGCACGCGAAAGAGTGCAGAAATCCCCTTGAGGCACGGAGTTGCCTCAGGGAGCTTAATTACATTTTGAAAAATTTGAATAAAGAGAAAAAACTAAATTTTCAGACATGTCCCCTCATGTGACAGTGTCCCATGAGCTGGGACATGTCAATGAATTTTAATTAAAATTACAAGTTCAGTCTTTCAGGTGGTTTCCTGATCCATGTGGAACATCGCAGGTCCACAACTTTAGATTCTTTTGAAGAAAACACAATCTCTGTAACCACATTAACATTAGGTACCAGATTAGGCACATGCAGTTCAGTGTCTTCCACTCCGACAGAGACATCAGCCATGTCAGTCCTTGGTTGAGCAACTTCAACAGGAAACACTGGTTCTGTAATGGTTACAGGTGGAACAATATCTGGTTGTGGTGTCTCTCTTTCTCTTAAATGATCCACATGCTTATAAGCGATCCGGCCCTCCACTTCCACGTGGTATGACAATGGTCCTGTCACTGAACTTACTTTACCAGGTAAACACTTCAGTTCTCTACCGAAATTCTTCACATACACTTCTTCTCCAATAGTAAATTGTCTCTCACAACTATGCAAATCATGTGTTGCCTTTTGGTTCCCTTGACTTTTCTCCTCCTTCCCCTCCAAATTTGGAAGTGTTAGGCTCAGTCTTGTCCAAAGATGGCGCCATTTCAGTAATTCTGCAGGTACTGCTCCTGTCATAGTGTGTGGGGTTGTTCTATCATGAAATAGGAAACGAGCAAGTTTAGTTTCCAATGATTCACCTGTTAACTTTTTCATTCCCGCCATAAAAGTTTGTACTGCCCTTTCTGCCAGTCCGTTAGATGACGGGATGGCATGGTGCTGTCATCATGTGGTTGATATGTTGAGGCTGATAAATTGGTGGACCTCAGCACTCGTTAATGCAGTGCCATTATTTGAGACGACTACCTCTGGCAATCCGTGGGTGGCAAAGCTCTGACGTTGTTTTTCTACTGTAGAGCCCGACGTTGGCGACTTTACCGCATAAACATCTAACCACTTGGAATGAGCACCTATAATCAGTAGAAACATGGTTCCAAGGAAAGGGCCGACATAGTCAATGTGCAATCGCACCCAGGGTCTACCAGGCCACTCCCATGGGTGTAATGGGGCTGCCAGCGGCAACTTTTGTAGCTGCTGACATTGCACACAGTGTTTTATCGCATTTTCAAGATCGCCGTCTATCCCCGGCCACCATAAATAATTGCATGCTATGATCTTCATTCGAGGGATTCCCAGGATGGGCACTGTGTAGCTCTACTAAAAGTGGTTCCCTTTCCTGTGGAGGAAACACTGCCCATGCACCCCATAATTGAACACCATCTTGACTGCTCATCTTGTGACTTCGGTTGAAGAACGGTTTCAGTTTAACGGAGAATGGCTCCTGGGACCATTCATATAACACTTGGTCTCTCACTCGAGACAGGACCTGGATCATGATTCATCCGCTTCTTATCTGTCCGGCACAGGCTGATGAGGAATCTAGAAAATTCATCATTAATACGAGTTCCTGTGGAACTAGGATATGTTCGACATTTTCTTGCAAAGGCAGGCAAATCAAGGCATCAGCATTTGCTATATGAATCCCTGGTCTATGTACAAAGGTGTATTCATATGCTGCCAAAATTAGGGCCCATCTTTGTATTCTTGCAGAAGCTATGGGAGATATAGCCTTTTCCTCGCAGACCCAGAAGTGGTTTGTGGTCTGATACGATTGTGAAATGTCTCCCGTGCATGCATTGGTGGAATTATTTTACACCAAAGATAATTGACAGACCTTCCTTTTCGATCTGAGAATATCCTTTTTCAGCTGTGGTAAGAGTTCTGGGCACATAGCCTATCGGCCGCTCTGTGCCGTCATCCATTTTATGAGATGGTACTGCTCCCACTCCAAAGGGAGACACCTCGCAGGCTAGCACCAATTCATTCGTCTGGTCATAATAGACTAACAAATCGGAAGAGTGTAAGAGCTGTTTTACTTTAATGAAGGCTTCTTTTCGGGTTGCCTCCCAAAACCAAATCTAGTTTTTTCTTAGCAGTGAATGTAGAGGGGCCAGAACTGTGGATAAATTTGGCAAAAATTGCCCATAATAATTTATTATCCCTAAAAATGATTTAAGCTCAGAGGTGTTCTTGGGTGCAGGTGCCTCTCTTATTGCTTTAACCTTCTCTTCAATCAGGTGTAACCCTTGAGCATCTACCCGGTGGCCCAAATGGATGACTTCATTTGCTTGAAGAGTACATTTTTCCTTCTCCAGGTGCACTCCTACTTGTAAAATTCATTTCAGGGCTTCCTCTAGGTTAGCCAAGTTTTCCTTTTCTGTGAATCCAGTTGTCAGTACATCATCCAGGTAGACCACAACCTGAGGTTGTCCCTGTAGTAAGCTTTCCATTGTCCTCTGAAAAATGGCACAGGCTGAGAAAACACCGAAGGGCAGGTGTGTATATTGGTATAACCCTCTGTGGGTATTTATGGTGACGAATTCCCTGGAGGCGTCATCCAGCTCCAATTGCTGATATGTGTGACTCATGTCAAGCTTTGTATACATTGTCCCTCCTACTAGTTTGGCATAAAGGTCTTCAATTTTGAGAATAGGGTACCTGTCCAGTTTAGTTGCTCTGTTGACCGTTTGTTTATAGTCCCCACAGATCTGGAAGGTCTGATCTGGTTTTAAGCCGGGGACTACAGGTGCTGCCCACTCTTGAGAACTGAACCGCTTTTATGACACTCAGCCTCTCTAGCCGGTTCAGCTCAGTGTCAACCTTCTCTCTCAGAGCGTATGGCACTGGTCTTGCTTCCAAGAAGTGAGGAGTTGTTTCTGGATCCACATAAATCTTGGCCTGTAGGCCTTGGATATTTCTCAGTTCATCCTTGAAGACAGTATCAGTTTTTTGTAGCAGTTCTGATAGCCCACCTGCTTTCAACTGGAAGATTTTGGACCAGTTTAATTTAATCTCCTTTAACTAATCTCACCCTAGAAGGCTTGGCCCTTCACCTTCCACCACCATCACTGGTAGCTATGCCAATTGGTTTCTATAATGAACAGTTGCTCTGATGATATCTTTTACTTGGATTTCTTCACTTGTGTACATTTTTAACTTGGCAGATGTTCGTTCCAAATTTAATTGTTGATCACCTTAATTTAAATATCTGAAAGTGTGTTCTCCTATTACAATGGTGGAAGCAGCCATGTCTACTTCCATTTTTAATGATTTACCATTCACTTGCACTGTAACAAATATTGGTTCTGTCTTCCCAACTTTCATGTTCAATAATGAATAAATGTCAAAACTTGTTGTTTCTGGCTCTTCTACACAACAGACTTCATTGGGCTTCATTTATATAAAAACAAAAAGCTAAAAGCTACTGCGGATGCTGGAAATCCAAAACAAAAACAGAACTACCTGGAAAAACTCAGCAGGTCTGGCAGCATCGGCGGAGA
This sequence comes from Cetorhinus maximus, assembly GCF_964194155.1. Taxonomy (NCBI): domain Eukaryota; kingdom Metazoa; phylum Chordata; class Chondrichthyes; order Lamniformes; family Cetorhinidae; genus Cetorhinus; species Cetorhinus maximus. Next base: position 75,927,303 of record NC_135888.1, read on the forward strand.
AGAAATCAGTTAACGTTTCGAGCCTTCATGGCCCTTCGGCAGAACTGGAGCATAGTTAGAAGAAGGGAGAAATATAAATTGGTTTAAGGTGGGGGGGGGGGGGTGGGAGAGACACATTGAGGGTGTGGTGTGGTGATTGTGGATCTCATCTCCACAATCACCACACCACACCCTCAATGTGTCTCCCCCCCCCCCCCCCCCCCCCCTCACCACCCCCCCCACCACCCACCTTAAACCAATTTATATTTCTCCCTTCTTCTAACTATGCTCCAGTTCTGCCGAAGGGCCATGAAGGCTCGAAACATTAACTGATTTCTTCTCCGCCGATGCTGCCAGACCTGCTGAGTTTTTCCAGGTAATTCTGTTTTCATTGGGCTTCATTTGTTGTTTGGAAATCTGTTTAAATCTCACTTTGCACTGTCTCATTATGGGCAGAATTTTACCCTTGATGGGTGGGCGGGCCTGACCGGGCCCGACCGACTCTGCGACAAGTAGCTCATGCGCAAATGTGAGGTTCACTCTGGACCTCCCTGCCCACCATTGATGGACGGGCACCTAGCTGGGATACTGACTGCGTCATCCATTTCCCACACTAGCACTAACCACCTGAGGTGATTGCCTATGTGTGGGCTTGCAGGTCTGAGTGAAATCCCAGGAACCCCTGATTCTGTCCCTGGAGTTACTTCTCCATGAGAATCTTCACTCACTCAATGGAGGAGGCATTGTGCAAGGCAATGAGGGTCGACGCAGTGCTCATGCTCCACAAGGACTCCTCCACAACAGAGACCGTGGCAAGCACACCCTCATGGATCTCCACCAGATTCTCCCTCACATCTCGCTGGACATCCAGCATCTGCCGCCTAATGGATGGCTCCAGAGGCTCATCATCTGCCTCCGACTGGCGGAACCCTGGGCACTTCTGCCTCTGACTGGTCCTCAAGCGAGGGTAAAGTGCCCTCATCGCTGTGCACTGACATTCCAGCCAACAATCTAATGCCCACCGAGGCACTGGTATTTGTGCTGGTGCTTGGTGCTGAGAGCGGGTGTGACGCAGTTGCATCTAAAGCCCAGTGGTCCTCTGGCATCAAGGGTGGCTCTTCGGGGTCCTGCATTTGTGGGCGAGCTGCTGATTCTAGTGGAGAACGATGACACATCATTAATTTAAGTCATCACACTGTCACTGTGCATGCCAGGTGCCCTGGTGAGATGATGGAGACCTGCATCATGGTGGCATCGTCTTTCAATGATCAATGGGGACTCCAGGTTTGAGGCTCCCATTAATGATGAGACTGAATGTTTGCACAATCCGATAATCTCACCTCTGTGCACTACACTCTTACCTTCATCAGAGACCCCTGCCTCTCCATGACTGGCTGACCAAGGTGGGTGGCAGCTCTCCAGCTCCAAGGCATCCATCTCATACCTCGTCGGAGTGAAGAGGTTTATGGGGCTTCTGCCTGTCTTAGTTCTTTCATTGGTGTTATGGCCTCTCTTCTCTTGAAAGGACAGAGGAGCATTGATTAGTCCACTCTCTACCTGCAGCACCATTGCAGCCTTGCAAACCCCACCTAAGGAATACCTTTCAGGGCACATCCAAGTCATTGCCCTCGAACCACAAGGTACTCAGACCAAGCACCCCCTTCACCGGCGCCAGTGTCAGTGACAGTTGGTACTCAGACTCTAATACCCTTGAGCTCCACAGGGGGATGGCCAGTCCTTAACACTTCTCCACACTGATCCATGCCAATTCAATACACACCTTTTCCAAGTGCAGATCATTGAACCTTTTGCAGCACTGCACCCATTTGCACTGCAAAGTCATGGCCGCTGACCTCAGCTACTACCTCCTCCCAGGCTTTTTTGGTCAGATGCGGTGGCCTCCTCCTGCCATCCCTGGGTATCAGAGTGTCCCACCTGACACCAAACTCCTCCACAAGGACTGCGAGGCACTCGTCCGACAAACAGGGGTCTGAGTGCCCAATCGACTTGCCACCCTGCCTGTCATCTCCAGCCGCTGGTAAGACCATTGTTTGAATGAAATGGTTTCCTGGACAAACTGCATAGATTCTCCCCTGGCAGCCTTCAGGGAGCTGCCTCTGCCGTTTTTAAAGTGCCCACCGGATCGCCATTTGACTTGGAGCCCGACAGGCTCCCGCCTCCGCCTGGCCCTTCCCAGCCATTGAGAAGACACCTTTCACACTGGGCAGACCTTAATTGGCCATCGAGCGTGAAATCACGCTTGCAACGTGACCGCAGCCGGGAGCAGATTCCATATCCGCTTCCGCGGACTTGGGGCACATGCCAAGCATGAAATTCAGGCCTATGCCACCATGCCACGCTCAGTCAATTGGATATCATGTGTTTATAATTTATTGTAATAATTCCAATTTTACACAAGGATGCAGTTCTTCACCCTTCCCTACACAAATGTAAGAAGCAGCTCAGATATCTATGTTTCATCTGTATCAAATGTAATCAAGTGTAGGGTTACTATTTGCCCTGAGAATTTTTCTGCTGACAAGTTTAACCAGGGCCATGAGTGCTGTATTTTACAAACATAGTATCCTAGCCCATGCTCTCCCATTCCCTTATGGTGCAGGTTAGGTGATTGCTAATTCAGTTTAAAACACCACATGGAAGAGTACAAGGACTTCAGGTGAATGCTGAATCTCTAGGTTCAAGTATGTAGCTTTGAATTCTAGTTACAGCCATAACCGATGAACATGATTAAAGTGAAGGAAAATTTGCATGTTGGATGTTTTCTTTCTTAAATTTACCTCTCTATGCTGCCTTCAAGATCCTTTCTGCTTCTTTAAAAAAATGTTTTCAAGTAAATGTCAGTGCATCCCACCTACAACATAACTCCACCAATGCTTGTCTCATTGTAATTGTGATTAGATGGAGACTCTGTGGCCACAAGGAACTGAAACACATTTGCGTTCCTTTTTTTCTTTGAGCACAACCTAAAACACACTTTACATTCTCCTTTAAGCAGACATTCAATTCTCCCAGAACAAATCCAAATTAATTCTTAGTTCCCAAGTTCTGTTCTTTTACTTTCTTGGCCTGGAGATCTTTTAATCTCTGAACTGTTTTTCACAGTGAGTTTTTTTCTCCCTGAAATTTTTTCTCTAGCACAAGCAAGGCAATCTCCAGACTCGTTTTAACTTCTCATGGATTTGATCTTTTTAATCCGAGCATGACTCCCACCCATATTCCTGCATGATGAACCACAGCATCTTGCTGCTTATAGCTTCTCTCCCTCTCCCAGATCCTGGCAGACAAACCATATCTGTGAGTTTTCAGGGATTTCTTAGACCCTTTCCCTCTCAAAGCCGATCTCCATGGTAATGTGAATCACATGGGCCTGCATCCAGGTAGAAAAGCTGATTATCTATTCTTGAGAACCCAACTCTCTTTTATCTTGGAAGTAAAAGGACAGTTTAAAAGCACAACTGTTCACACCCAACATTCTCAACACTTTTCTGGGAAGTTGGAGACTCACAGTCTATCCACTGTTAGCACATAAGCTGCTGCCATTGTCTCCACATGTAAACACATTACACCTTCTTCCCAATAAAACAATATGGGCCCCTTTAATCTCTAACAATTAAACCACCCAGGCTTGCTGTTGAACAGACTTCAGAACAGGCCACATGACCCCCTTCATTTTACCCTAAATTAAAGGCACAGTACCAAAATATAACAACCCTATAAACCTAGAGATAAAAACAAAAAGCTAAAAGCTACTGCGGATGCTGGAAATCCAAAACAAAAACAGAATTACCTGGAAAAACTCAGCAGGTCTGGCAGCATCGGTGGAGAAGAAATCTCCTAACTATACTCAGTTCTGCCGAAGGGTCGTGAGGACTCGAAACGTTAACTGATTTCTTCTCCACCGATGCTGCCAGACCTGCTGAGTTTTTCCAGGTAATTCTGTTTTTGTTTTGAACCTTATAAACCTCATAATTTTAACAAACAATTTCGCGGCATTTGCAGATCTCATGGCTTAAGCAGCTGAAGGCACATTCACCCAATGATGAAGTGGTGAAATTAGAGAGAACTAAGGACTGCGCAGATCTCAGATTTACAAGTAGGCCTGGAGGAGGAAATAGGGAGGAGTGAGGTGATGGAGAGATTTGCAAAGAAGGATAACAATTTTTAAAATCTAGATGTTGCTGGACAAGGAGCCAATATATGTCAGTGAACAAAGGGTGACAGGGTGAATAGACTGCAGAAATTTGCATGAGCTTTAGTGAGGGTGGAAGGTGGGAGGCCAGTCAGGAGAACAGTGAAAAGCCTACATTAAAAAAAGCCTAATCTAGAGATAACAAAGACATGAATAAAAGTCTAAGCAGCAGATGAGCTAAGACAAGTTCAAAAACAGGCAATGTTGCATAGGTGGAAAAAGGTAGTCTTGGTGATGGACAAGATACAGGGTCAGTAACTTAGAACTGAATCAAATAGGACACCAAGGTTGTGAACAGTCTGATTTAGCCTCAGGGGCTGTGGGTGTTATCAGCGTACATGTGGAGCCTGTTTTCACATGTCATTGAGAGGCAGCATGTAGATGAGAAATAGGAGGGGAACAAAGGATAAATTCTTGGGGGAGCCAGATGTATCAGGAGCAGGAAGAGAAGCCATTGCAGGAGACTCAGTGGCTATGGCTGGATAGATAGGAGGGGAGGCAAGCAAGGGCGGTTTCACCCAGCTGGATAATAAAGGAGGCATACGATGAACCTTTGCCCTATGATGGAGCTATACATATAAAAAGCAGTAATGAACGTAGTCAGCTCTCTGGCTCTTGTCAGCTTATCTCAGAGGGACATTGAACTCCTCATGGAATCAGCCTGTCACACAGCAGCAGCTACAACCCACTGTAGTGACAGAACAAGAGAGCAATGAACTAAAAAAAAAAGTTGCTATAAATAAATATCTTCACATCCACTGTTATTATATAAGATATAAGTTTTAAAAAATATTTCATAGGATGTGGGCATGGCCGGCGAGGCCAGAATTTATTGCCCATCCCTAATCCCTTGAGAAGGTGGTCATGAGCCGCTTTCTTGAACCGCTGAAGTCCATCATGCACAGGTACACCCACTCTGCAGTAAGAGAGCTCTAGGATTTTGATCCTGTGGCAGTGAAGAAATGGTGACATAGTTCCAAGACAGGATGGTGGTGGCTTGTGCAGGAGTGGAGAAGATTGCAGGTGGTGGTGTTCCCATACGTCTGCTGCCTTTGTCCTTCTATGTGGTAGAGGTCATGGATTTGGAAGGTGCTGTTGAGGACCCTTAGTGAGTTGATGCAGTGCATCTTGTATATAGTTGTAATTTGTCTTTGAGGGATATCAGCATGACATGAAAAAACCATTATTAAGGAGGCAGTTGCAGGACAATTAGAAAATCATAATACAATCAGGCAGAGTTTGAAAAAGAGAAATCATGCTTGACAAACTTATTAGAGTTCTTTGAGGATGCAACAAGCAGCATAGATAAAGTGATACCTGTAGATGTACTGTATTTCGATTTCCAGAAGGCATTCGATAAGTTGCCGCATAAAACGCTACTGTACAAGATAAGAGGTCATGGTGTTGGGGCTGATATATTAGAACAGATAGAGGATTGGCTAACTGACAAGAAACAATGAGTGGGGATAATGGATAATTTTCAGGTTGGCAAACTGTAACTAGTTGAGTGCCACAGGGATCATTGCTGGGGCCTCAACTATTTACAATCTATATTAATGACTTGGATGAAGGAACTGGCTGTATTGTAGCCAAATTTTCTAATGATACAAAGAGGAACGCAAGTTGAGAAGAGCATAAAAAGATCCTGCAAAGAGATAGATAGGTTAAGCAAGTGGGCAAAAAATTGTCAGATGGAGTATAAATGGGAAAATGTGAGGTTGTCCATGTTGGCAGGAAGAATACAAAAGCAGAATATTATTTAAATAGAAAGAGACTGCAGAATGCTGTGGTACAGAAAGATCTAGGTGTCCTTGTACATGAATCACATTCAGGTATCACAGGTCATTAATAAAAGCAAATGGAATGTTGGCCTTTATTGCAAGAGGGATAGGGTATAAAAGTAGAGAGGTCTTGCGACATTGGTGGGACCTCATCGAGAGGTCTGTGTGCAGTTTTGGTCTCCTTACTTAAACAATGGATAAACTTGCATTGGAAGCAGTTCAGAGAAGGTTCACCAGGCTGATTCCTGGGATGATGAGATTGTCTTATGAGGAAAGATTGGGCCTGTACTCATTGGAGTTGAGGAGAATGAGGGGTGATCTTACTGAAACAAATAAGATTCTATGGAAAATAATGGGATGGATGTTGAGAGCGTGTTTCCACTCTTGGATGAATCTAGAACTGGTGACACAGTTCAAAAATAAGAGAATCTCCTGTTTAATTTGGAGATGAGGAGGAATTTCTTCTCTCAGAGGGTCGTTAGTCTTTCACAGAGAGTATTGGAGGCAGAGTCAATGAATATATTCAAGGCTGAGTTAAACAGATGTTTGATCGACAAGGAAGTCAAGGGTTTATGGGGGGCAGGCAGGAAAGTGGAGTGTTAAGGCCACAATCAGATCAGCTATGATTTTATTGAATGGCAGATCAGGCTCAATGGGCCGAATCATCTACTCCTGTTCCTATTTCTTATGAACTTATGAATAAAAATGCACTATACATTCCACAATTAACGGCAGTATAATAATTTATAATTTACAATAGTTGGGTAAATTTTTTATGTGGTTTTTGCACCAGTTTTGCTGAAAGTTAGAACTCTGAGGGCCAGAGGGTCATGGGTGTGAACTCCACTGCAGGACTTCAGCAGATGCACAGGCAATTCGGTGAAATACTGGAAGGGTTTTCACAGTTGGAGGTGCTGTATTGCAGATGAGTCATTGGGCCTCAGAGTAGCAATCAGTTTTGGTTTGCCACTTTGTGTCCAAATACTTACATGATTTTTCTTCTAATCCTATCTCGCCTGACCTTCCGACTCAGGCCAGATGAGATCCAGGCAGTGCAGCACGTCCCCAGAGCCCAGCATCAAAGTCCAGCTCCATCGAAGTGAAGGAGGTCACGCCCACTTTCTTAAGGCTCTAGCTGCCTCGAGGGATTGCAGGGGTGGGGTCAGACCGAGGGGGTGAGGGGCGGTGTTGGGTCTGGTCGGGGCCTGGGGCCTATGGGCCTGAGAGGGGAGGGGGGGGATGCGTCAGGATGGGCATGCATGGGGGTAGACCGGGCATCTGTGGAGGGGGAGTGTTGGGGGAATGGGGGTGGGGTCAAACTGCAGCTGGGTCAGGTAGGGCCTGGCTTGGGCAGGGGCTGAGGGGGGGGGGGATGGGTCAACAGGGCCTCCAAGGTGGGATCGGATTGAGTGGGGTTGGTTAGGCTTGTGGGGGCCTGGGGGAGGGTGGGGTGGGTCAATGGGTGGGCGCGCATCTGGGTGGAACGGTGTCAGGTCTGGTCAGGCCTGCCGGGGAGGTGGGTAGGACCTCAGGTCTGGTCTGGTCAGATCTGTGGGGCGGTGGGGGTCGGGGCGGGGAGTGGTGAAGAATGGGGGGAGGAGTTCTGTGCAGGTGGGGGAAATTACGTGGGGAGTTGAGGGGTGGGGGCATTCCATGGGGTGGTGTAGTCAGGGGCTGAGGGGTGTCCGCTGGTTGGGAGGGGGGTCAGGGGTGTGAGGGGAGCCCCATGGGGGTTCTGTCTGGTTCTGTACAATAGCTACTCAGAAGTTAGAAGAGGTTTTAATTCTTCTAACTTTTTCTGAGTAACTATTGGTGTAACCCTGCTGGAACCATCCAAAGTTTACAATTTAAATTGCATTTTTGAATGGTTCCCAGCCCAAGGCAAGTGCCCAGAGAAAGTGTACACTTCTGGGCAATTGCTGTGCAAACCCTTACCAGTGAAGTTCCAGGAGGGATTACCCAGCACTTCTTTTGGGTACCCTCCTCACCTCACCCCGACCCAATCGGACACTCAAGATCTCGGAAGTTACAGCCCATTAAATTGTCCTCTCAGCTGAACGTAAAAGATTTCATTGAAAGAAGCACACAGGATTTCTCCAGTAACCTGGCCAACATTGACCTCTCAACAACAGCACCAAAAGCAGATTAATGACTCATTTGTCTTATTACTGTTTGATAGACCTTGCTGTTTAAAAAATTGACTGCCTCATTTGCCTACATAACAACAGTGGCTGCACTTCAAAAGTAGCTCATTGGCTGTGCAGCACTTTGGAAGGTCCTGAGGTCATGAAAGGTGTTACATAAATACAAGCACTTTTCCTTCTTTTCAAATTAAAGGAAAGGAATGAAATGAGAACCCAAATAAATGCAATAAAGAACACCTTGCAGCAAAATGTTTGAAAGTAGGAAAGATTTTGAAGCATTAATTCAATGAAGACTCACTATTCAATCTCTGGATCTAGGTAAAGGCATACTGCATATTGCTTCGGGATCAGTGCTGCTGAACTTGAGTCAAATGTTTAGTGTCAAATCTAAAAATGTGACCAATGGTTCCTGATGAGAAAGTGTGGGGGCTCACCATTTTAGCATCTCTAAATAATTGCAAAGTGGAAGGCAGAATCAAATTTTCACTCTATGATAGAACACATCTTAACAACGAACACAAAAATCTGGTAAATAAAAGTACCGTTTACAAATATGCAAAGCTTTTATCCAGCTGAATTAAATACTTGAATGTACAAAAAGTTACTAATTTACAAATACAGCTTGTTTGTTTTCTTTAAACTGTAACCTGCATGCTGTGTGATTAATTTCAGAATTTCTGTAAACCATGGAAATACTGAAACTGCCAAATTACTGATAACCAGAATACATGAACGTGCACATTACTGCCTCATTGTCGACTGTGAGCTCTCTCATAATTGTGCTTTTGGATGGCTCCCAAGCCTCACTTTATGACCAGAGTTCACTATATAAGCACTAAAAATAAAATGCAACAAGGCAACCTGCTGCAGTTTCAGCATTAAACTGTGCTCTGTGCATCAAATTCAGTTCAAAGGCAATACCCGTCAATTTTAAGGCCATTTTGAGTAGAAAGTCTCTTATGACTTGGCTGCACTCCCTTTGAATGCTTAGCATTAGTGAGCATCCAGCATGTAGTTCTTTATTGTAATTATAAAATTTCACAAGCATCCTGGAACTGGTGAAACTCTTATTAAGTGTGAATGTGCTGAACTACAATTTTCCAGGCTGCAGAATCCTGATGACCCAGCAGTATAACTTATTTCTGCTGGTTTATACAGGTCTAAAGCAGATACTTAAACCTACAGCATCAATAAAACCACAGCTTTAATGCCATAGTTAAATTCCAGGCACCCCAGAGGGATATCTCACAAGTAAACTATGTTGGTGTCTTAAATTACATTGAATGGACAGCTATGGTCTGTCATTACTTCCAGTTTCTCCATGTGCCTCACATTGTGGCTGCAGATTCAGTCGGCTTCCTTTAGGTACTTCACTTGAATCATATCTTGAATTAAATCATATAGAAACATCTAAAGTACTAGTCTATTGAAGTTACTCAACTTAAGCCTGGTTAGCTAAATTTTGCTTTTCAGCAAAAAAGAGGTTTTAAATTAGCTAAACCATCATTTAATACAGTGTTGTAAGATCAAATTCCCTTTCAGATTTTGCTGTGTACCATGGCACTGAGAAGTAACTAAAGTCTTGTATCACCGCACAGTCCACTATAAACACCAGTGACCAATAACATTAGAAGCACTGACAGTAACAGTTTTCCCAACTTTCCCATGGTGCAGGACCTTGACCATTTTCTTGAGATCACCATCTATCCTATGACTTATATAAATAGAAAAGACTATTATTTTGTCAATGGAATGCATAGTTTGGGGAAAGACAATACATTATATTTTGTTATGAGGCATCTAAAGCGACAGAGCTCTTTGAAAGAGTAAGAAAGGTTCTCAGAGATGGCTCATAGCCGGTCTGCACAGCCAGCTACAATCAGGCATGTAGGTGAACCAGGGTCCTCAATGAGAAGATATTTGGAGTTCAATGTTTTAGCTGTTTGAAATGGCCTGAGATGGAGTGTCTACAATATGCCTTAGAAAAGACCTGTAAATTGATAGCATTATGCTGCACATTGCAAAATACTGGCACAAACATAGGTCTCAGCGTGCACTTGAATAAAGAACACCAGTAGACCATGAAAAACCCCAACGATGTTAGCATGTACAGGCCACAAGCATTGGACCAGCCATTACAGGCATGTTGACAAAGGCATGTGTTGCTTAATGCAAATTCTTCCAATGCATGGAGTTGAGCAGAGCTAACACTCAGAAGCTGGGAGCTGGCAGTCAGTCAGGAGTTTAGGAAATATAGATGGGCTGTTCATTTAATTGCTTGATTTAAGCATAGAATAAGCAAATCTTATTCTTCATGTATTAATCTTATAGCTCCAGAACTTTCAAAGCTCTTTTGAACAGGAAAAATGTCACTAATGATGCCTACATTCACCTTCAGCTGGCATCAGTTATGCTGAATAATTAATGTAGAGACAGAAGAAAGACAAGGTAAGTGCTAAGCAACAACCAGGATAACCAGCACTTCATTTTCTGGAGTTATGTTGCTGGGGGAGAACATAGCAATTTCATTTGAAAGTTTCATCAATAATTCACCTAACAAGGATAACCCTCAAAACTAAAGTACTAAAACTGTTCAATACAGAAACAGTGGCTAAAACTTTAAAATATGACAGGACATTTTACACACACTCTATGAAGAGCCAAATGAGTCAGAATACAAACTGTGATGTGTTGTATGTGCTGCTTTTAATATTAATCTGTGTGAAGTATGTAGGACAGTGTTCTGCCACATACAGAATTAAAGCACTTTATATAATGCTCCAGTAGTAAATGGCTTCACTTTCCACTCACATGCCAAAACTGAAAATTCCAATATGTAGCTTGTGTCAATCAGAGTTAAATTAACATCTTTTACCCCCGGCAATTGCTGTTGAATGCACACAAGTGTCTCTTCTGTCAACAATGGTACTCTAAAATGTAAATGTTGTGACCTCCAGCGTTCTGGCCGATTTAAAAACTCCCTTCATCTTAGGTCTCGTGCTGTCACTGGATTACGTGACCCCTGCAATTTTGAGTTATCTCTGTGAGCTTGCATGCTTTGAGATATTGCAGCACTGTTCTTTCCGGTGCTAATAGTAATCTTCATGTGTCTGGATCTGGAAGATAAAAAGGATGTTAAGTATCCAATTGGAAAATGGTTGTACTTATTTACTGAGTGAGAATGAGGTAATTTGCCTGTGTGAATCAATCAATGAGAACCAATGAGACATTATAGTTTGGTTGCTTATAGGTAGTAAGGGATGCAAAATGGAGCCAAGGTGAACTTCATGCTTCACTAAACGTTTATTTTGGCAAAATGGCCGCAAAATTCAAAGATGCTTTGTTTGGCATAAAATCAATACTGCTAATCTGAAATGCAAAAAGTGCAACAAATTATGCTATTGAGTTGCTGATTCATTTATTTTTGCGCCAATTTTCTCCCTCCTTCCCTTGAAGTTGCTGACTCTTGTTAGGTAGAGTTGCATAAACATTAGCACTGCATCAGTTCCTCGATAAAGTGGTAGTTTCCCATATGCAAGCACAAATTGGCAGTACTGGCCAATTATTCAACCATGGAGAGCATCACAGTTAAACCTGATGATCTTGTCCCCACCTGATGTCCTGAGAGGTAAGGACAAAGGGGAAAAGTTTTCCAGCCATCTCTCCACTTCAGAAACAGATTGGGGGTTCAAGTCCAGAATTTGAAACTATTTGGTGACAATCACATTGGAAGCAGGAGGTTTAAAATTGATTACTGGAACTGAAGAAGCAGAAGGAAAAATCAATAAGTAGGCTTTCTTATAGAATTTAAGGTGACCACATTTGAAACTAGAAAAATTGTAGATCAGGATGAGGTAACTTAGACTGCATTAAAAGCATTAAATATTGAAGAACTAAGAGCTGTAGTCAAGCAGGTAGATGTGAGCATAAGACCTAAAGCAAAGAAAGCCACAATCATCCAAATTCTAATTCTTCAGTTTGATATTGAACCAGAGGAAACAAGCCTAGAATCAGAAACTGAGAGTTAGAATCCAAACTGAGAGGAAAATTGCCATATGAAAGATGGAGTTAGAATTCCAAATGTAAAGGGAAAAAGAGCAAGGAGGGGAAAGGGACAAAAAGGGAAAGAGAAGTGAAAGAAGAGAGAGAAATGGAATTGTAGTGGGAAGAGAGATCCAGCAGTTTGAATTGGCAAAGGAAAAGCTATGATTGGATAGTACAATTACCACTAGAAATTCAGATTCTGATTCAGAGCAGAGCTTTGATTTTCCGAAAAATTTATGATTGGTACCAATCATAAGTTCAATGAAGAGGTTGAATAATATTTCATTTGAGAAAATTGTTAAAAGGTTAAAATGTCCAAAAGAGTCCTTTGGACTCTACTCTTGCAGGGTGAATTAGTGAGAAGAGCTTGCAAAGCATATTCCATGTTATCAGAAGAAAGCTCTTTGAATTATCAGCAGTCAAAAACTGCCATTTTAAAAGCCTATGAGTTGGTACAGGGGGCCTACCACCAGAAATTCAGAAACTCCTGAAAATGGCCTGTCCAAACCAGTATTGAATTTGAAAGAGAGAAACACATGGCTTTTGATTGCTGGGTAAAATCACTACAATTAAACCTTTCTTATGAAAACCTATGAGAGATAACTTTATCAGGGGATTTTAAAAACATTGTCCCAATAATATGTTAAAGAACAAAGAAATAGGAAATAATGCAAGAAAATCTTGCCCAAATAATCTCCAGAGGCCTGGGAGGGACAGAAAGTGGAGAACAATGGGAGATGGGTGGTAGTGAAAGGGTAGAAGGGGAAGGAGAAAAAAGTGAGTTTGCGCTTAAATGTTACAGCAACTCATCCAAATGTGTGCCAGGACTTTTAAATGGAAAATTCCCCCACCTTTTCCCAAAAGCCAGAAAGGGAGCTGAGCATTGTCAGCCATACTGGTTGTTTGTAAACTTTTCTCATGCCAAGAGATGGAGATTTTCTGCCTGAAAATAGGATCAATGCCAAGGTGTTGGTTAAGGGACTCATTGGAGAATGTAGAGGTTCTTTTAGTAAAGATAAGAGAAATTAGAGTTGGGCAGCAAATGCTGACCTTGCCAGCAATGCCCACATCCCGTGAAGGTATAAAAATAAAATACTTGCAGAGTAAGGCTAATTACAGGGCTATCAATGGTGGAGTGGCCCAAACTTACCAATGCAGGGTGTGGATTGTTTATTAGGTAATGACTTAGATGTATGTAAGGTATGCCCAGTGGATCCAGAACAGTCCACAGAGACTGAAGAAACTGTGGGGAACAAAGAAAACAGCCCAGGTGTAGGTGGCTAAGAAAATTTCAAAGATCCCAAGGGAGGCGTGAGGACCAGTAAAGATTAACAAGGCAAAAGGGAAGCCAGTGAAATTTAAAGAGGCCGAGATGGAGCCAGGGGGAAGGAAAAGAGCTGGGTAAAAGCAGAAATTGAAGGGCTGCAACAGAGGTATGGGTAGCAGAAACCTTCTTCCAAGATTTAAAAAGGGACAAGCACAGATCCCAGGCTAAGGAGCAGAGAGTGAGGAACATGCCTCTTGTGGTCAAAGGATCATAGGTGAGTGCAGCAGAGTCTGAACAAGCAGCTGGAGGGAGTAAAGTTCTAGAGGACGTAGGACCAGTCCCCAGAAATACAGGAGAGATGAAGGGTAGTGCAAGGAAAACTAAATGACTGTACAGAAAACCACAAGACGACTGAAAATGCAGTCAGTACAGATTTGTCCATGAAGATTCTAACAGGCAGATTTTGCAGATTCCAAATCACAAACCATTTGAACCTAGCAGCCTAAATTTAACATCCAACACGACCAAAATACAAGAGGAAACAGGGAGCCTAGATTCGTTGCAAGAGCTAAAAGGCAGCTTAAGTAGCCCTAATATCACCCTGGATATCTGAACTACCAACCCACTAAGCCCTTGTGTTGTGGAAACAGTGGTTGGGGTTAAGCTGTTTATAAACAATGAGATTTGCCAGATCCCAGGGTTAATGCAGTGACAAAATTTTGCTTATCAACCTGAGAACAGAAAGGTTGCCTGCCCAGCAGCCTGTGAAATTCAAACACGTACTACAAGCAGACATAGTAAAAATACAGCAGCTTTTAACGACACTTAAAGAAATGTGAAGGTGGCCAAGAACAAGGTGACGCTGTCTAGTATCTACTACAAGAAAATAGAGTAAGCTGCAGAAGGCTAATGAGCATGACTTCATAAAATGCCTGCAAATGAGTGTGTGTATGAATGATTGTTATTGTGTTTTATCTTTCCTTTTTTGTGCTGCAATATAACAAGACAAAGACTGAAATATAAGGGAATTTAATTTTTCCTCCTTTTTTTGGGAGGTGTCACGTTCATGCCACATGCCTGTAAGCGTATGAAGACAATGGACGTCCTTACTTTTTAAAAAAAGTATAACATGGCATACGGACAGTTTGCCATCACCCAAGATGGACTCCAGGGGGTCAGGTGACTTTTGTAATTTCTGTACAAAGAACTAACTCATGTCTCTAGAAAGTCATTAAAATGTAAATGTCTGTGGGTGGAGTGTCCTCCCCTTGAAAAGGCATTCTGGATACAATAGCGCTTGTGAATTTACAGCTCATGTTGTCTGGATATTTACAGAAACACAAATTCATTGGTCTCCCCCAAACTCAGTGTCTCTGAGCTTGAAGACTAACAGAGAAAGGTGGGGAGAAACCAATTTATCACAAACTGGTGTGAACAGCCTCCATTCATTCCCCCATTGGCTTCTAACATTGAATCATCTGTGTGGATGATGGAAGTATTGATCATTTGGTCACATGATTAAAATTGACTAAAGATAGCACACCTTATTATTCCAAGGTCCAGCCAGGGGCAAGTCAGTCTAGAGACTAACAGGACAAAAGAGGGACCATCCTCCAGCAAGAAGCAAGGAACACTGCCCAATACAAACAGTCTTCCACAGGCAGTGAGAGAGGGGTTAATTTATTTTCACCTGCAAAATTTGTCTCCACAGAAGCTCGGCCACAACTTCATGGGAAAAACCCAGAGACTTTCAACCTCTGTTTGTCTCCAAAGAACCACAAGAGAGAACCTGTTAGGCCTGCAATACTTGAATCTTCTAGGACTACTTGAAACATTTTATTCAGTTAATAACCAAAATCCATGCTTTGTCTCTAGCGAGGAGGTAATGGTGTAGTGGTATTGTCGCTGGACTAGCCAGAGTCCCAGGGTAATGCTCTGGGGTAAAAGCAAAAAATGAAAGCAAAAAACTGCGGATGCTGGAAATCCAAAACAAAAACAAAAATACCTGGAAAAACTCAGCAGGACTGGCAGCATCTGCGGAGAAGAACACAGTTTATGCTCTGGGGACCCGAGTTTGAATCACGGGATGGTGGAATTTGAATTCAATAAAAATGTGAAATTAAAAGTCTAATGATGACTATGAAGCCATTGTCGATTGTTGCAAAAACCCATCTGCCATCCAGGCCTACATGTGACTCCAGACCCACAGCAACGTGGTGGAATCTGAAATGGATTGTATCAAACTTCTATAAAGTCACAAAAAGAGAATGAAAGCCTCACATAGTCATCCACATATCACCACACCCTCACCATCCCTGGGTACATCCTGTCCCACCGGCAGGTCAGACCCAACAGAGGTGGCAACACAGTGGTACACAGTAAGGAGGGAGTTGCTGGGAGTCCTCAACATTGACTCTGGACCCCAGGAAGTCGCGTGGCATCAGGCCAAACATGGGCAAGGAAACCTCCTGCTGATTACCACATACCGCCCTCAGCTGATGAATCAGTATTTCTCCATGTTGAAAACGACTTGGAGGAAACACTGAGGGTGGCATGGGTGCAGAATTTACTCTGGGTGGGGGACTTCATGTCCATTACCAAGAGTGGCTTGGTAGCACCGCTACTGCCTGAGCTGGCCAAGTCCTAAAGGCCTGGATCTGCGGCAGGTGGTGAGGGAACAAACAAGAGGGAAAAGCATACTTGACCTCATCTTCACCAACCTGTCTGCTGCAGATGCATCTTTCCATGACAGTATCGGTAGGAGTGACCACCACACAGTCATTGTGGAGACAAAGTCCTGCCTTCACATTGAGGATACCCTCCATCATGTTGTGTGGCACTACCACCGTGCTAACTGGGATAGATTTCGAACAGATCTAGCAACTCAAGACTGAGCATCCATGAGGCGCTGTGGGCCATCAGCAGCAGCAGAATAGTACTCGAATGGCTGATAATGTAAAGTGACAACTTTCTAGAATAATTCCTATGTGGTTTTTACTGACAGACGTGTCCCGAGAAAACATGGAATGTCACATCTGAAAAGGTGTCATGGCCTTCTTCAAGCAGAGACACTTACAAGGGAGATAGGGAAGATGCAAAAGACTGAACTTTAATCTCCTGTGGTTGCAGAGACAAAAGACTGATTATCACTTCTCAGCATTCATCTACAATCCATCTCCTGTTGATTCATATCTCAGAGTGTGTAAAATGATCAGAAATCAAAGAAAACAGACTCTGGGTGCAAGACATTGTTTCTTTCCCTTACAGGAATACACAGGAAAAAAATTGGTTAAAAAAAACTAGCTGCAGAGCAGTGATAGTGTGCTAGGGCACTAGTGTGCTGTTGTGCTGTGTGTGTGAGAGACAGCAACAAAAAGACCAACTAGTCACCCCTGTAGTTGCAGGCAAAGTCTCTCTATCTCTCTCTCTCTGGTGCTTGAGGCAAGACAGCAGAAGCCACAATCAAAAAGGAAATAGGACAGCTTCTTCAGCTATCCTGCAGAACCAAGTGTCCCAAACCAACTGCAAAACTACCAAAGTCAGCTCTACTGGAATTACCCAACATAACGGCCGTAATATATCACCATCTATGTCTCATAGACAAACCAAAAACTGATTTGTATTTTTTTTAAACTTTTATTTGACTCTTAACTTCTCATTTCTAATCTATGTGTGTGTGTGTTGTGTTTTTATTATTTTTCTTGGGTTTTTAGTAACTAATAAACTTACTCTTTCTTTGACTCAAGAAAGCCTGGCTAAATTGGCTCCTTCTAAAAAATATATAAATATATTTGGCCTGGGAAAAGATATCCACAGGGGAAGGGCACCCTTTTAAATTAGCCTTGCTGTGACCAACCAAGGGGGTAGAATAATGAAGGGAAGCCAGCTCATGAATATTTAAATCTTCAATTATAATCAATTGAGGCTTATACCTTTAAATCATTTGTTGCTGGCTTGTCCATTTCCTTGTCAGTATAACAATGTGATATAACCACATGTTATGCTTTAAGATGGCTTCTTTTGTCCTTGTTAGCTTATTCAGTAAGTTTAGTCAGAAAGTAGTCGGGTTTTACTGAAAATTACCATCTAAGTTTACTTGCAACAGGCACAAAGAAATGTCAACAACTTATCTCTCAGAGTAGGGCAGACTTGGAAGGGAATTTCTAGAACTGGTGGAGAAAGTAAATCGAGAGCCAGGCTTGGCGGCCTATTACTTACCTTGCAGACAGAGTTGGGAACAGAGCTAGAGGCAGATTGCTACAGCTCCAGCTGTAGAATGCCAGCTTAAAAAAAAACTGTGACATTACAGGAAAGTCGTAAGTTAATTGGCTGGTGAAAATTTCTCCTTAGGGCCTAAATCTGAACAACTTGGAGTTTAAAAAAAAATTAAAAATATTAAGTATTCATAACAAGTAACAAGTGAGTAGCTGGTGAGTCTTATCTTTTATTTTTAAAGCAGGTTTATTATCACTAGTAAGGTGTATTAAGTATTAGCAGGGTTTATCAGTATTAGTAAGGTCTATTATTAGTTGTAAGGTTTATCAGTATTAGTAAAGCTTTATTGCTGTTGGTATTACCAATAGTAAGATTTATTAGCAGTAACAGGTTATTAATTAAGCAGCAACTGGCATCACTGTGGTGCATCTATGAAGTTGAGAGCTTTTTCGATAGCATATGTATGGGTGTGATCACCCACAGCTTAAGAGTATGCGGGGAGAGAGGGAATGGGTGACCACCAGACAGTCAAAAAGGAACAAGAGGTAATGCAGGAGTCCACTGAATGCATCCCACTCTCCAACCAGTATTCTGTTCTGAGTGATGGTTCATTTGGAGAGTGCAGCCAAAATCAAGTCCATGGCACCAAGGATGGCTCAGCTGTACAAAAGAGGTACAAGAAAAAAATGGAAGAGTAATGGTGACAGGGGAATAGATAGGAATTTCTGCAGATGTGAATCCAGGATGGCATGTTGCCTCCCTGATGCAAGGATCATGGTTCACTGAGTGGCTGCAGAGCACCCTGAGGAGGGCAGGTAGACAGCCAGCAGTCATGGTCCACATTGGTACAAACAACATAGGCTGATATAGGCATGTGGTCCTGCAGTCAGAATTTAGGGAGCAAGTAGGAAATTAGCAAGCAGACCTGAAAAGTAGTAATCTCCCAGAACCCAGTGAATATAGAGATAAAAGGATAAAGCAGATAAATGTGCGGCTAGAAATGTGGCGCAGGAGCGAGGACTTTAGATTCTTGGGAAATCATGACCAGCGCTGGGGGAGATGGGACCTGTACGGGTTGGATGGGTTGCACACAAATAGACCTGGGACTGAGTTCTTGTGGGGCATTTTGCTAGTGCTATTGGTGTCTGGACAGAGTAGATAGGGAGAAACTATTCCCACTCGTTAAAGGATTGAGAACAAGAGGGCACAGATTTAAAATAATTGGCGAAATAAGTAAAATGACACGAGAAAAAGCTTTTACATGCAGCGATTGGTAAGGTCTGGAATGCATTGCCTGAGTGTATGGGGGAGGCAGTTTCAATCAAAGCATTGAAAAGGGAATTAAACTGTTACTTGAGAAGGAAAAATGTGCAGTGTTACAGGTAGAAGGTGGGAGAATAGCATTAAGTTAATTGCTCATTCAGAGAGCCGATGCAGGCACAATGGGCTGAATGGCCTCCTTCTGCACCGTACTGATTCTGTGATTCAATGACTGAAATACATCTGTAGCTTACTCTGGTGCTTAAAGGGAGTGAGGGTTATTTTGGTGAAAGGGTGAGAACAGGCAGTAAATTGGCACTGTGCTAATAAGACACATGTTTGAAATTCTGGTTTTAGCAGACAGTTTTGAGTCTAACTGCTGATTATTATAATTTGAACTTGCCTGGAGCCCCTAAAACAGACACATGCAGGTTTAGCACTCAAGCACTGATTAGAAGCAATTTTCATGGAGCCATACATGCGCTTGATGAACTTATTTCCACTGAAGTTGCAGAGTGTGCTGGCTGACACACAGTCGCAGGTTCGCTCAGCAACAGAGGAAGAGGCCATATAAGTTACTCGACCTGGCATTAGAGGTCCTGGTGAAGAAGGTCCAGAGGAGGAGGGATGTCCTGTACTCGCAAGGGGCAAGGAGTCCACCTCATCCTGCTTCCCTCTCTCCTGCAGCAGTTGGTGCTGATTTTTCAAGTCTCACCTCCTCAGCCTATTCCTCCTACAGATAAAGGGGCATTCTAACAAGATGCCCTTGATCAAACACTCTTTTTCTCCTGGTGAATGCAATAATATGTTCGATAAGGTGCAGTTGCAAAGCACTTACTCTTTTTAGCTAAAGTCCTCAGCGAATTTCTGGAATAAATGCCGAAAGAGTATGTGCAAAGTCCTGACAAACTGTCCCAAAAAATCTACCTCTGTGTTTCAAAAGCTCTCTTCAATTCTTTCAGCAGCAGTTTAACAAAAAGCTGAGTATACCTTTAAGTAGTACTCAAAGTTATCAACAATGACTTGTTTACTCCAATTCAGCTGGTCATTGTTAAGTGAGGACATTATCTACCAAAATACCTTGTCATTTCTGTAATAAGCACTGGCAGGCAATTTAAGTGCAATCAGCCCCTTAACAATCCTGTGGATGGCTGTTCCTAGCGTGTGCTTCATTTACCAGGAAGGTATCTTACACTAAACACAGGCTAAACCAGTGTTTCAGCTCATGACCCCATCTTGACTACTTTAGAAGCTCCCCATCATTGCAAAAATGGCAGAAAAGGCCAAAATACAGAAGTCCTGCCCCCGAACATGGCATTTTCGCAGGAGTGGAAATAGGGCCAGGTGAGGATTTGCAAGAGTACATTTTGCAGAGGCAGCTGCCCATATAAAACCGCAGCTGCCTCCACTCACGTCTGATTTTCAATAGTCAGAAGTGGGAAACATGACATGTGCCAAGTAGGCCTGGTAGGAGAAGTGAGTACCTTTTTGGAGAGGTAGGGTATCCCTTTGGATATGGTCCCAGGGCATCTTTAGGAGAGACAAGGTGCCCTTTGGAGGAGGTAAGGTGCCCTTTGGGATGTTAAAAGTGGACATTAATATATGTAACAAATGCATACATCCATTGAAACAGTCAATAGAGCTGTCAAAAGCGACTGTCAAGAGAAACTATCAAGAGGAGCTGTCATAATTGTCAAAAGTATCAAAAGTAACTGTCAAGAGAAACTATCAAAAGTGTTAAAAGCAAATGTCAAAAGCAACTGTCAAGCTGTCAAGAATTTAAAACCCCTGCCCTTTAAATCTTTGAAAAGAAAAACCGTAGGGTGTTTAAAAAATTGCTTGTTATTTTGCTCTGTCTGTTGACATAAACCTGAAGGTTATAATTACTGGATTTGTGCTGCATGACTGATTTCATAACCTTCCATTATTACAATGGGGTGCCTTCCATTTCACAGTTTGATTGACAGCTCCAAATGGTCATAGGCTCTTTGAAATGGGACTATGAATTACAATGCTTGTCTTAAAAGGGATTAAGCACTTGAATGAAATGTCTGTTCTTATAAGGGATTATATAGTTGAAGGAATGTAAATGTAGTGAATGTGTTTTTATGCATGAGAATGCTTTTTTAAATAAGGTCGTCAATAGACACTTAGAACTTAATTTCATTTCATCAGCATGGCTCCTGAGGTCTGCCCATGGTGGATACTGGGCATGGTAGGTGTTAGGGAAAGGGGTGGTAGGTGGAGGATATACATTGGCACAGGGGCTATAAAGGGCCATGTGGAGTGGTTGGAGGACCATAGGTTGGCATGTAAAGTATGCGGGGCCATGGAGATGGGCAGAGAGGCATAAGTCAGCATGAGTTGGCATGGATGGGGCATGGGGAGTCTGTGTGGGGATGAGGGTATGTGGGGTGAAGGCTGGAGGGAAGCTTTTTGTTTTAATGCTTTTTGAAAAATCTTTGACAAAGTGCTGGTGTACTGAAGCAAACCTTCAGCCCAGCCCCCCTCCCCACTCATTCCAGGGTCACCTGACCAAACTCCCAGAGAATCCCACCACCCCAAAATGAAAATCCCAACTTCCTCGCCACTGTTTTATGAAAATTCAAAAAAAATTTCTCATATGTCAGTCTGGAATTTCCATCAGTCCTTTGTTGACTTGATTTTCAGATTCCATCCACGTTCCCGTGAAAAATGCACATGCATGAGTTTGATCATGAATGCAGAGTTGAGACAAAAACAACAGTTCTGGAGCTGAAAACAGTGTAACATTTGTCTGTGCAATTTATTTTTACAAAACAATTTTATAAACATTAAGAGGTTTTCTTTAGCCGATGTGTCCTTTTCAACCAAGACAGTTTTCCATACTTATAAAGAATAAAGACTTGCTGGGTTAAGAATTACTTGCTGGGTTAAGAATTCTTTGATTGCTATGTATAATACCGCCTGTATCATAGCAAAGCTTGCCATATCCACCCTTTAGGGACCACAAGCCACCTTGTTAGAAAAAAGCCCTCATGGGTCCATCATAGTGCCCTCTGTGACCACCCCCAAGGCCGCCCGCCGCCCCCCCCCACCCCCTCCCCTTGCCCTATGACAAGCACCCCTTTGCTATCTGTCACATTCTGCCGCTGTACTTGTGGTTACAGTGTGTGATACACTAGCTGATTACTCTCACTATGTGGCTCATATTAAATAAAATGGAACTATAACAAGCTACTATTACAATCAAATTACTGTCATGTGACTTACAATATATCAACACAACATTTGCATTCTTTCCTCTTTGCTGTTGTGGTCACATTGAGTAGTTTTCTAATTAGCATTGAATTATAGATAGTTTTAGACAATTGCATTATATCCACTGGGACCTGGGTAGAACTTGCTGGAAATAATTTCCTCAATAATTCCTTATTGGTGTCAGAGAGGAGTGCTTGAGTTCACCTGACCGGATGTCATTCAGCCACAGGCACATAGTAGTATAAAAGGTTCCCAATTGTACGGTTCTACACAATCCCCATAAAATTAATGTAATTTTTAATTGTCTTCAGGCCATGTACTTGCACATGAGGGAAGCAGTTAGCACGATTCCTGATTTAAAATTTAAATTCTCAAAACTTTCATGTATTCAGTCACAAATGAACAAACTTGGATTTTAATGTCAGCTTTGGTTGACGATGACCATCACGATTTCTATCAAGGAGGAAACTAATCTGGGCAGATCAGCAGGCAGAGCAAGTACAGGTAAAGTACTAGGCGCAAACTGAAAAATACCACAATGTGCCAGTATTGGAGACCATGAGATGTCCACATTTGCTCAGCTTTCTTCTGAGCCATGGAGTCACAAACACCAGCCTAACATATTCAAAACAGATCTGTCGCTATCTCTTATCCTGCTCACCTATCATCCCTGTCCTTCTTGACCTACATTGGCACTCTAGACTTCAGAAGATCACTGAACCTCATCCACAAATCCCTTCATGGTTTCTTACCAACCTCACTCTGCCAACTTCTTTAGTCTTAATCTAGTTGATTGTGTCCCCCTCCATTTCGCTGTCAATGGCAGAAGCCTTCAGCCATCATGATCCTACACTCAAATTCCCTTCGTAAACCCATCTGACTTGCTATTGTCTCCCATCTTCAAAACACTCCTCCAAAACCACTTCAACTCATCTTACATGAATCTTCACAGAAACAGGCCAGTTGCTGGTGGTCATGCTCTGCACAAGCCTCAACCCACTTAATTTAATTATTTTCACTCTTTCAATACCTTTAGGTAGTTCTGCCAACTCTTCCCCCAGCTCTTGCTCACTGCCTGACTTTTCACCCCTTTGTGAAGTAACTCAGTACCTTTCATGAAGCTAAGGGAGCTATGCATCTTCTTAACTCAAACTTCTTAAGTTAGACTTCTGAGTGAGGCTTGGCAAATTAGAGTTTTGTTAATTAAAACTGAGAAGGTGGTCTGATGGAGATCCTCAATATTATTCAGGCTTATAGTAAGATGAATAATGCATCTTTCCATTGGTAATTATCAGTATTGAAGACACATATTTAGGATAATCACAAAAAAAGAGTTAGAATTGGGGGTTTAAATAAATCATTACACAAAATGTGATTAGAATATGTAATTCTCAGTGATAAATCATATTGGAGTAGCATCAATAAATTATTTTAAAAAGGAATTAATAGTTGCTTGAAGAAGAGGAATATTGAAGGGTGCAAGGAAAGAGCAAGAAAGTTAGATTAGAATAGGTGGCTCCTATGGAGCAAAACACCAGCAAAGACTTGATGGGCCTAAGGGTCTGTTTCTGTGCTGTAACATTCTGCAAAACAGAAGTTGTTTGTTTGGATCAAATTGAAAAGAATCCAGAACACTAGCAATTTAGTCGTGAGGGACAACTGAAGCTCAGTGGGCTACAAATCATGCTGCAGGCATCCATAACCATTTAGAGTGCATTCTTTTATATTCAAAGGGGAGATATATTTTACATTAAGATGTGTTTTTGTCACAGTTCTAATTTTACTGCTCAATTTAAATATTTATTCCTAATATAACTTTTATGATGATGCAACTATATTGTTTATCAAAAAGCAATAGAGGGCAAAAGCATAATGACCTGAGGAAATGGAAAATAGATTAAAAGCATTGAATCTAGCAGTACCCAATTACTATTATTGATTAAATAATTTCTCTATGCTATATTTGTAGAAAGTTTAGAAATCGCAATAACCAAAATATGCACTTTAGGCTTAACAGTCACATACACTAACTCCAGTGGTGAGTGAGGAAATAGAGTAGATGTTCTAAGAGATGAGTTTAAAAGCACTAAAACAAGTGGCGAGTGATGAAATGCTTTATGATGGTATGACCTTTTGCTATAATCAGTACAAGTAAATAGCGAATTTTTAAAAATTATTTCAAGCTTTCCAAAGATCCACCAGAAAAGTGTTACACACTATTACACACTATGGAAAAAAATACAGTTCTGTCATTCTCATAACAATGCACACTTAGTGCTTAGGTTACAACTTGAGTACCTATGTTATTAATATTACTCGTTTCTGCAGGAGCAGAGCATAGCCTATGTACATAAATAGTGCAAAATCCTGTGGATGCCGGAAACCTGATGTAAAACAGGAAATGCTCAGCATTTCAGGCAGCATCAATGGCTGGGGAACCAAAGTTAATGGACAGAATTTAATATAGGTGATTGGGGGGGGAGCTTGCCACGTTTTGTAAAGGCCCGCCAATTTAATTGCTAATCACACAGGTACTTAACTGAGCAGCGGTGGGCATTCCCGGGAATCCTGGAAATTCTGAGAGCTGTTGGCCAATCGTCAGAGGCTGGCAGCTCTTCATTGCTCAGCCACACCACTGGGAAGGTGATGGCTGCTACAGTAATGCGCCCACCCAAGGCCCAGGATTGCAGAGGGACCAAGGCCACAGGTAAGGGATGGCAGGAGGGGGAACATGAGGTGGGGTTGTGGGAAAGGGGGTTCAACAGGGCTCTCAATAAGCCTCTCCTTCCAGATGCCGGCCACCTCAATCAGGCATTGAGTGCCTTTGAATGTGGGATCTTCCCCCCATTCCATACCCCGCCAACTCCCCCACCCACCCCCCAACACCAAACCCCCCCACTCTGCAACACCTGACAGAGTTTGCCTTTTGGGATTCCCGCATGATGAGTTCCCTGCCCACCACTGGGTGAATACCAGTGATAGTGTGATCAGGCACTTAAGTGGGCATTAATTGCCTGCTTTATGGCATTAATTGGCAGCAAGGCAGGATGGCCATCCATGGGTCTTTCGACCATGACTTAATCAAAGCAGAGGCGGGAGGGCAGCAGGACTCCTATCCACCAACATCCCACCAGGTTAAATGCCCCCCCGCCCCCCAACATACATGCTACAGGGAAGGACATTAAATTCTGGCCAATGATTCAGTTTGGTGTCCTTTCATCAGAACTGGGAAGTGTTGGGCGCAAAAGATGGGTCCAGAGGAGAATACCAGAGAAAACGGAACATGGAAAATCTGGCAAAGGTAAGCTTGTATATTTGCCTCATAATCACCTTATTTTGATTTGCTCCATTCTTCAGTTTTGTCATTTAATCACTCCTGTCCTCAGACCTTTCCCTTTTTTTTTTGTCTGCTTCCTTTTCCCTTTCTTTGCACTTGCTCAAATATTGTGAAGCAAGAAATAACAAGTTCTTGTAAATAAAACTCATACCTTAACTCCTGCCATGACATATAACACATAGGGCTGGATTTCATGTACCTTGGTGGGGGGCAGGAGTTCAAGCTGGAGATCGGTAGTTTGCCAACTCTTGCTCCCGCCTTTTAAACATTGTGCAGAATACGTGAAGCGGTGAATTAAAGGCCGCCGAGCGGGTTGCCAGCCAACAGTGTTAATGCAGGGTGAGCTGCTCACTCAATGGCTCGAGGAGGGCAGGACATCTGGGCACCGAGCTGGCAGGCCATGACCCAGAAGGAGGCCATGTGGTGGAGATACCAGAGAGGGTGCGCATTTGCGCATGGAATTTGTAGGATTTCATCCAGGTTGTGAGTGCTGCAATCACCCATTCAATAGGACACATGGGGGAGAATTTTCCGGCCACGCCCCCGCTCGTCAAAGCGTAAAATGACACGTGGTGACGTCAGGTGGGCGTCCCGACGTCACCGCGCATCATTTAGATTTTCTGTTCAGCGGGCGCACAGCCGACTCAACTGCGCGCCCGCCAAACTGTCAAAGGCCTATTATGGCCTGCTTAAAACTAATTAAATAAATTAAATGAGCTGCCCGTCCAACCTTAAGGTTGGTGGGCAGGCGAGGAGCCCACGCAGCCTTTGCATTTTTCATGGAACCTCATCAACAGGCAGGATGAGGTTTCATGAAGTGTTTATAAATTAAATACATTTTTTAATTAATGTTCCATGACATGTACCAGCTCATGTGACACTGTTACATGAGGGGACATGTCTTAAAATATTTTCAAGTCTTTATTTAAATGTTTGAACCTTAAATAAATCTGAGGCACCTCTGTCTCAGGGAATCCACCCCCGCCCACACAGAGAGTGCTCAGCAATTTTGGGTGAGTGTCACGCTGGGCGGGCCTTAATTGGCCCGGCCACGGAAAATGGCAGCGCGCACCCAATTGAGGGCGCTGATCAGGTTCATGCTCGCTCCCGCCCCCCCTTGCACAACCCGCCCCCCAACTGGGGGAAAGTTCAGCCCATGGTTTCCTCCATTGACAGCCTCTCCTCAGCCCTTTGGAATTGGCACAGTTACCCACAGTTGCCCTGTTGATGAGCAGGAGGCATCCACTATGCCAGAGCCCTCATGGCCTCAGGTGACCAAATGACGGCTGCCAAAACATTGCGCACAAAGGGACATAAGGGTCTCCAGAACAGCTGCCAGCAAGGAGGCAGCACCACGCCACAGCACCCAGAAAAGAATTTTAAAAACTCACAGTAGTCAGACTTCGGTGCACATAGGTGGCTTTATAATTTGTGTTATATTACTGAGGTTCTGTGTACCTAAATGATGTCTTGTTTGAGCATCCTCAAAAATATCACTGGTTTATTTATTGTGTATGAGAATGTATTGGGATGGATTCCATTAATCGTCTTAATTGATTGGGTAATCATGTGCACTCAAATGAGTGACTGGGTTTGGATGTTTGTGCGTGTCAAACGTGACGAATTAGCTTTCTTGTGATGAAGGAGGGAGAAGAAGGAAACACTGGCCAAGTTGATGAAATGTTTGGATGGAATCTTTGCAGGATGAATGCCTCCCTTGTCTCCCACCCATCCAGATGGTCTCTGCTGTGTTTCACATCTGCTGTGGTGGTTCACCCTCCTCTTCCTCTAGAGGAATGGATTGTCTCCCATGATTTGTCCTCAGAAAGGGCACCCCCTCTCTGCAGTGCCAGGTTGTGGAGCAGACAACAACCCCAATGAAGGATATTCTCGAATGTGCACACTGGGGAGATCTGCAAGATCAGCCAAGGCATCTAAAGCTCATTTTGAGCAGACCAGTGATCTGCTTGATGATAGCCTCTGTTGTGTCATGGCTCTCATTGGATCAGTGCTCAGGCTCAGTCCTGAACAGATGTCATGAGCCAATTCTTTAAAGGATACCCTTTAAAGTGGTTGCAGACTATCTGGGTGTTGATTGGGTGGTAGCTCTTTCTGTTAATGGATGCCCCTGGCTGTCCTGCTGGTGCTTTGATGGTGAAATGGGTGCAATCAATTACATCTTGCACCCTTGGAAAACCTGCCATGGTCACAAAGCATCTGCCTCTTTCCATCTGATTATTGTTGTCAGTGGTGAAGGCAATGAATTGCTCCGCATGGTGAAACATGGCATCTGTAAAGACCTTAATGCTATTCAGGTCTCTTCAGACAGCCTGAAATGACTCTGATGCAAAAATGTTTTGCGCCACTGTGACTTCCAATTCCACAGGCATCGGATGGCCCCCACACATAGTTTGATGCGATGTCTGGGGCAAATACCTCACACAGAGATGTCGCAACGGCTCGAGAAAAGTAGTCTCCACAAGCACTGTCTCTCAGTCATTTGCAGGTGTAACATTCTGATCCTGTACACACGATTGGCAGGGTCTGGCCTCTGCCTCTGTTTCTGCACCTGCTGCTGCATGCCCTCCGCAGCCCCTTGCTCCTCATCAGGTTGGCCTCCTTCATGCACTTCAGGTGGCTCCTGTCCCTGTTCTGCTAGCCTCTTCCCTCTCCTCGTCAACTGCTCCTCCTCACTGGGAGGTATCTCCAAGTGAGTAAACTATGCCCATAATGGACTGAGCAACAATGCTTCAGCGATGTCAGGTAACAGTGTTGACCTTTTCTACAGACACTGTTATGATCAATACCCCTGTTACTGTCCATGGATTCAAGCACATCAAAGACAGCCCAAGATATGGCTATCAGCACCCTCACCTGCTAAAGTCAGACATAGATCTCTGTAATCATAGATTTTGTGCCAGGATTGATTAGCTTTTTATTGTAGAAGAGATCTTACTGAAGGCTTTGTTCAAAAAACATTTACTTACAATCTAATGATTTACAGAGGTGAAATAAGGCTAACATATATCTAGAGCTGCCCTCTGAGATGCGATTCAACACCCTCAATGAGTGAATGACATCACTGTGACATAGCTTCTTTTGCACATGCTCGGTATGCTCTTATTATAAGTTAACCTTTAACTCTACACCTCCCCCTAGTCTTTCTCCCCGTACTATTTTACACACATTCACCCACACCTCCCCGCAAAGTCACCTCTCTTAAAGGGAAAGTCTCTTTGGTGATTTCACCCGTCTCTCCAAACAAGTTCAGAGCTTCTTCTGGGGTAGAGGGGAGCCCTATTGCTCTGAAGTCAGTTCAAGAGGACTGTCACTCCTGGATTCCTTTGTTTGTAGTGTAGTAGGTGTGACATTCTCTTTGGGTTCAGGGAACTCTCTCCATGCTGTTGATGGTTTTCTGACCATGAAGACTAGAGCCGATCTGATCTGCCAAATGATGCTGGACTGTGTCCTGACTGGTATGATCTCACTTGCAGTAGTTTTTCAATGACCGTACCTGCACGGTTCTGGTCTCTGATCCATGCCTTCTCTCCTCATCCCAGAAACGGAAGGTCTTGAACTCTGTGAGGCTGATTGAACGTACAAGCCTGACTCACTCGGAAGGCTTCTTCCTAGCTCGATCATGGTCTTCCCCTGTGACATTCGGTAATGAGGTGTGGGGCAGAAAGGGATGTTGTGTCGTAAGCCTGTGGCCCATCAGGAGTTCACAGGGAGCAAACCCATTATGTAATGGTGTCAAACGATAACTAAGCAAAGCAAGCTCAAAGTCATCATTCTTCTTCAAGAGGCCTTTGACAGTGCGCACTTGCTCAGCTTCTCTATTAACCAGGGGTTATTTCAGGGAACTTGTGGCATGCACAAATCCATACAATTTTGCGAAGGATTAAAAGCACTTGTTCGTGAATTATTGCCTGTTATCAGAGATGGCTATGTTTGGAATGCCATGTGTAGAGAACATTTTCTTCAAGACCTGGATGTGTAGTAAACAGGTTTTCTTTAGCCATCCCTTTGGACCTGGAATAGCACTGCTCCCAGTCCCATAGCAGATGCATCAGCTGCCACAATCATTGGAAGTTCTGGCTCGGACCTCTGAGGATGTTAGCATCCTTTTAATTTGTTTGAACGACCACTCAGCCTAGCACCATGCCTGGTCCTGTCTGAACAGACGTCTGAAGTGTTCATTTATCTGGGTTAAATGAGGCGGGAGTTTGCCTAGTTGGTTCACCATGGCCATAAACCTCTGGAGCTCTGTGGAATTTCCCTTATTGCCTTTGTTTTTTGAGTGTCCGCAGTAATCCCAGTATTTGGATAATGTATCCTAGGGCCTTTATCATGGGCTATAGAGCTCACATCTGTCATTGAACATCAAGCCAGCCTCTTGCAGTGTGTGTAAGACTTCCCTGACCCGGCTGTCATGTTCCTGCTTCATTGACTCATGGATCAAGATGTGGCAGATCATCCGTGTGGCAGATAACGCCATCAATGCCCTCAGTATATCGGACATTATCCGATGAAATATTTCAGGTGCTGACGTGATGCCGAACGGCAGACAATTAAAACAGTGCCACCCGAAGGGTGTAATAAAGGTAGTTAAGATTTGTAGCAGCTGCCAAAACACACTGTTGGCTTTAAGTTTGGTGA
Organism: Cetorhinus maximus; assembly: GCF_964194155.1. Lineage (NCBI taxonomy): Eukaryota > Metazoa > Chordata > Chondrichthyes > Lamniformes > Cetorhinidae > Cetorhinus > Cetorhinus maximus. The sequence continues at coordinate 75,957,439 of NC_135888.1, forward strand.
AAACGGTGCTCTTGGCAAGTTTGGCCAAGTTCTCATCCACCGATGCTATCAGATGCATTTCTTTTTCAACTGCCCTGTTGAGGTGTGTTAGATCAACGCAGAAACGATTGAAGTCATTAGGCTTTGGGACAGGTAACATACCAGAGCACCACCTGGTTGGTTTAGTGATGGATGAAATGATGCCTTATCGCAGCATTACCTCAATCCCACTCCTAACCCTTTTCAGGAGTGGGTGTGGGATCTTCCTTGGCGTGAATAGACAAGGGGGCTTAGCATCTGTTTTGAGTGTAATGTGATATATGGTGTTCAGCTTTCATGAGCCTGTCAAGGGTTTAGGGAATTACCCCCTAAATTCATTTTCGTGCATCTTTGCATTCACCTCACCAACTTGTAGAAGCAGGTTTAGAGCTGTGCAGGCTTTTCAGCTCAACAGGGAGTATGCTTAATTCTTGATGATGTACAATGTTTCAGGAATTATATATTTTATATATTTTAGTGTCCTATTTAGCTGGCCTTGAATAGTTAACTTGATTCCCCCGTGGACCTTGGAGTTTAATAGAGGGCAGTTGCAGTGTCACTTTATTCAGCCATAAAATTGTGTCCGATAACGCTGAGACACCAGCTCCTGTGTCTAGCTTGAATTCAGTCAGATTCCTATTTACACCAGTGTCAGCAAAACTCCAAAACTGGTTTTGATCTTCCCTGATTTCTCCCAGGAAGGTGCTCCCCTGGCTATCAAGGACTGGAATTTCTTGTTTGGAGTTTCCTTTAACAGATTTCTCCTACTGTCTTGTAAACACAGATTCCCCGGAACAACAGACCACTTTAAAATGGCCTCCTAACTGGCCACACCCATGGCACTGCACAATTTGGGCAAGGCATTTTTCCTGCCTGTGGATCTTCTCCCCACCACAGTGAGGACATTGGAAAATTGATTTGGTGCCTTTTCAGGGTGTTTCCTTGGTTGCTGCCTTGCTAGAATTTCAATCTGACAACCCACAAACTGAGCAACTTCATCGGGCTGGCCTTGGGAAATTTCCCTCACATGCCGAACACAAGCCTTATTCAGCATCTGCTCATTGGCCTGTCTGGCCAGTTGTACAGCTTTGTATAATTTTAAATCATCCCAAGATTGTAATGAGCCAGAGAGATTCTCATCTAAAATGCTAGCGACTATTTGATCGTTGACCAGGTTGTCCTTTTGTGTTCCATACTCACAATTTGCGGCTAAGTGGTACAAGTTATTGATGAATGGGTCAATCCCTTCGTCCTGTTTTTGTCTGCGTTGTTTTAACTTTACCCTCTCAATGGCAATATTTTTACTAAGACTAGGATGAGTCAAAGGTTTTGATGACATCCTTGTAGGAGGCTGTCGCTTCGTTCATCGCCTGTCTGTCGAGCACATCATTTGCTATGCTCCCAACAGCGTATAACAACGTGCTAACTTGATCTTTGTTCTCTTTAGTTGTGGGGCCCAAGGTGCTGCAGTATCGGGTAAAATGTTTTCACCAATTTTGCCATTGCTCAGCCTGTCTGGGGCCCTCAATGTTTTGAAGGGATTCTGATAGGGGCAAAGTAGTAGTCATTTCTCACACAATCTGAGATTGCCTTTTCCCATGCTGCTTATCCTGCCAGTTGCTGGGCTGCCCATTTTATTTTGTCGTCTCCAGTATAGTTGCTGGGTTGGCCTCAAAATCCTTCACCCGCTGAGCTGCGCTATTGCTGGGCTTCACTTGAGGCTTTTCCTGCCATTTTCTATTGTCTTACTGTGGATGTAGTCACTGCTGCCACCATCTGTTATCGTGGGTTTTGTTCCAGGATTCATTAGCTTCCTAATGCAGAAAAGATCTCACTGGGAGTGCTGATCTTTGTTCAAAAAGCATTTATTTACATGCTAACTATTTACAAAAGTGAAATAAGACCAACATATAGCTGCCCTCTGAGATGCTACTCAACATCCTCACTCAGTGAGTGACATCACTGTGACATAGCTTCTTTTGCACATGCTCAGTATGCTTTTAGTATAGTTAACCCTTTACATCTCCAGCCTTTAAATGCGTCTTTTCCAGTAGTATTGGAAAAAAAAACAAGGTTCCCACATGGCGTGTTTCATGCACAGGCAATGTATTATGGCATCGGGAATCTATTATTGCAGTCGAATGGACTGCAAATAGGCTTAAAAAATCTTTAATTATCAATCTGTAATGTTTTACTTTTTTGCCTTAGGTGATTCGTTCTGCCAATTCATTCCCCAAGCATTGAAAGTAATGCTTATACCCAGGGAGTGCTGAATGCATCAAACAATGAATGTTCAGGTTTTGTCAAGTCTGAAATATACTTCAACTGGAATTGAGTTTTGCAGTTGGAGCTTTAACATTGTTTGGTTAGTAGTTGGAACTTCCAAAATCTGGTGGACAATTTTCATAGTCCTTGGCTTAATATTCAGATGCCTTAATGCCTGAAGTTTCTTCTTTTTTGCTGGCAGATTCCCCATAGCAGTGCTTAATGGAAAGCCAGAGGATACAAGTTGGGCATTAAAGGTGTTATAGAAATGCAAAGTTGTTGCTGGTGTCCCATTTTACAAGAGCAGGATATTACACTAATGCTTCTGCTAAGAGGAGTTACATGTAACTCAGCCACAAAGTCCAAGTGCTGTAATTAGGCACACTCTGAGGACAGATACAGGGCAACTACTCAGGCATGTTCTGAAGTTAAGTATAATGGGCCAAATCGTTCAGTCTCCAGATCGTATGAGACCGGATGTACGACTGAGGTGTGCATCAGGACCCTGTGGAAGTCCTAATTTCCGAATCTCCATGGGAATTGCCTGGTAAGTTTCAACCTCTGATGGGCAATTTCCCTGTTCCCTGGGAACCTCCGACAGTTCCAGGGTATTTAGCTGAATAGTTATCAGATATGTTAGGCAGAAAAGGCCTAGTCTGACACCTGGGTAACTACACAGCTGACACCCCCATTCATCCCCCTGAATCCCTGACTACCCCACTGATAACCCGAGTACCCCCCTGACTTCCCAATCATCCGCCGACTCCTCTGACTAGCCCCCAGCCACCCCACTAATCCATGGCCATTCAGCTAACCTTCCACCCCGCTGACCAACCCCCAAACCCCCCAACTGCTGCCCTGAGCACTCAACTACCGTCCCACATCCCCAACTACACCCTGACTACCCACCCAACCAGCTGACTACCTTCCCACCTTGACCTGACTACACCCCCCGATCTGAATACCCACTCACCCGCCTGCTCACCACCCACTTACCCACCTCAGCCACCCATGAACTGCCCTAACCATCTACCCAGATTCCCATTCAACCCCTATCCACTTAATCTCCTCACCTACCTACCATCATTCTAAATAAACGTGATTGTGTTGAGAAAATGCACAGCATTTTTTATGATGGTTCCAAATTTGTATTTATTCGATCTGCCACCAAGCATGATTACGCAGCCTTGCTCAAAAGTAAGCTACAAAAATGTTTGTGACGTATATGATAGGATTCATCCTCACGATTCACTATGTGCACACATGTATGGGCTCCCTAAGACACACAAAAGTGATGCCCCATTACACTGTATTTTATCAATGACTGGGGCTGTGCAGCATGAATTGGTCAAATTGTTGAGTGACTTACTACAGCCAGTTCTCATTGAATTTTCCACCTACATGGGGAAGAATTATTTTACCTTCGCTAAGACCTTACCTGACCTACATTTTGATAGAAACAACTTGTTAATGTGCTCATTTGACATTGTTAGCTTATTTACAAACATGTCACTGAAGGAAGCTATTGACATTTTCACCTCATCGCTGTATCGCAATCTAGAGGACCAGCCATTTTCTGAATCTGTATTCATTGATCTTATGAACTTAGCAGCTCATGCAGCTGAGTTCAATTTTAATGACACCATGGGCAGAATATTTCGCTCGTCGAGTGGGCCTCCCGATGTCATTGCGCACTCGCACGATATTTCGGTCGGCGGGCGTGTGCAGGAGTCAGCAGCGCGCCCACCGACAATTAAGCGGCCTATTAAGGCCATTAAAGTCATAATTAAAAGAAATTTTTCACTGCCCGGCCAATCTTACAGATGAACCTGCCAGGCGGCCTTTGAAATTTTTTGTGAAACCTCATCCATGGGCGGGATGAGGTTTCGATCAGTGATTTTTAAAAAATTAAAATTTTTCAAACTAATTTCTAATGTGCCCCTGCTCATGTGACAGAGTCACATGGGGGGACGTTTTTAACATTTTTAAATTCTTTATTATTTATTTTAAAAACCTTCAGCTCCCTGAGGCAGCTCTGTGCCTCAGGGAGCTTTTACTGCGCACACCCAAATACATGCACGGACCCACATTCATGCACAAACCTCCATAATCGCCCTCCTCCCACCTCCCCACCTCCCCACCCCGGCAGTGCTAAGCGCTGAAGCGTGCGATTCATGCTGGTTGGCTGTTAATTGGCCAGCCAGTGTGAAATCGCGGTCAAGGCCAGGTCACGGGCGGCAGTCCGTTTCGCGGCCACTCCTGCTCGCCCCGCCTAGCCCACCCAACAACTGGAAAATCCTGGCCCATGTATAGCCACAGGATTCCCTCTAGATCCTGTGCTCACTAGCATTTTCATTGGTTTCCATGAGAAACGCATTTTGATAGAAGAAGCCCTAACCTCCTACCCCATGCATCTTTCGAATACACGGATGATATGGCCGCAATCTTTGAGTTTGCTGCCATGAGTAAGGATTACACACCCTAATGCACTCTATCCCACGTCCAAATTCACCTTTGAGATGGAACAGTCTAATACACCCATTCCTCGATCTGCTAGTTGAGAAATCCACTAATGGATTCTACAGTTCTGTCTACCTTCATCAGTCAATATATGCATTGGGATTCATATAGCTCCATGCGTTGTAAGATTGGCCTTATCTGTGACCTTGTAAATAGGGCCCTGGAAATTTGCTGACCTTGTAAGCTTAATGCAGAAATAGAGCACACCAAAGCTATCCTGTGGGACAAAAGTAGGGAGGTCATGTTGGAGCTGTATAGAACTTGGTGAGGCCACAGCTGGAGTACTGTATGCAGTTCTGGTCGTCACATTATAGGAAGGATGTGATTGCACTGGAGGGGGTGCAGAGGAGATTCACCAGGATGTTGCCTGGGATGAAATATTTAAGTTATGAAGAGAGGTTGGATAGACCTGGGTTGTTTTCGTTGGAGCAGAGAAGACTGAGGGGTGACCTGATCAAGGTGTACAAGATTATGAGGGGCGTGGACAGGGTGAATAGGGAGCAGCTGTTTCCCTTAGTTGAAGAGTCAGTCATGAAGGGACATAAGTTCAAGGTGAGGGGCAGGAGGTTTAGGGGGGATGTGAGGAAAATCTTTTTTACCCAGAGGGTGGTGACCATCTGGAATGCGCTGCCTGGGAGGGTGGTGGAGGTGGGTTGCCTCACATCCTTTAAAAAGTACCTGGATGAGCACTTGGCATGTCATAACATTCAAGGCTCTGGGCCAAGTGCTAGTAAATGGGATTAAGTAGGTAGGTCAGGTGTTTCTCATGTGTCGGTGCAGACTCGATGGGCCGAAGGACCTCTTCTGCACTTTGATTCTGTGATTCTGTTATTGACCATCCTGATCAGATCACGGTTCACTGTGTATCATACAAACTTGCAAATGTGTCAAAGGCCACCACTTTTGGACCTGAAAAGTGCCTGGTCTACCACAAATTACCCTGCAAAAGCAAAGTATCTCAAAAATATGAACAACAGGTTAAGCACGCCATTTTCATGTTGCCATTATGAAGTGTTGATGCCAGCGGCATTTTCCACTCATAGGATGCTGCCAACAGTGCAAAAAGACATTCTGCCTACCACACAACTGAGCAATGTCATGTATGAATTTCAATGCTGTGCGATACCAGGTAAGTTGGCCATTCATCCCAATGATTGGCTGATCAAATCAAATAGCATGTTCCTCTAGCTGTCCATACTAGGCAGGGTACAGGTCATGCTCCACCAGCCCACACTTGCAAAACCCAAAACAAAACACCTACTGTTAGATGTGATTCCAGGATTGGGCAGGACTTGCTGAACAATCCTGAGTGCGCTAATAGCTACAATAACAACCAATTTAAGAAAACCAGTCGAACTCGTAACACGGCTTATTTTCACTTTCTAGATGTAACATACATTTATATGCAGAAATTGTTATCTGCAAACAAAAGGAATGTGTTCAAGCCTTGGACCTTTGTTGAATTACCTAAAGCATAGGGAGCCTAAAGTTCCCCCATTGCTTTCTCCGTGACACTGGCTTACTCAATTGACTTGCCAGCCAATCAGCACATTTTTCTCCTGTAGCATAAATTGTTGTGATCATTTGAAATTTGCCATTCTTGCATTTGTCCTGATAAGTGCAAGACAAAAAGCTTCGGCAACATGTCCCTCTTTTCAGCAAGATTTCTTTCTCTTTTTTAAAAAAACAAACTAAGTGTAACACAGAATTGCCTGTGTGATAGATATGTTTTGGACTTATATAACATATCTAATGAAACAGATATCCTGACATCATTGTTGGTGAGCCTGAAATAATGCTGGAAAATGGGATGGGGTGTATAATGGGCAGCCGATCCACTACTGCCTGAATGATGGTGAAGGTCCCAGCCATACATTCTTACGTTGAGGGCTTAGAAATAAAAAGCTGAAGGTAAAATTACATCAATTTACATTCTTCCTTCCTTACAAAGGCACAAAACTAATGGTAGTAAAAACTCATATTGAAATAAATATGTTTAATTTTCGAATCTTTATTCTGAAATTCCCCACAAGCTTGAATAATAATCCAGTTCTTCCAGAATTTGCCATTTTGCTACATTTGCTGAACAAAATCACACTGAATACAATAACGTACATCACCCATGAAAGTACCTTCAGACCAAATTCCAAAAGAATCATGCTTATTTTATGATGTTTTAATATAAGAATATTTAAGTTCACTTACACAACAAAAACAAAAATAAAAATACCTGGAAAAACTCAGCAGGTCTGACAGCATCTGCGGAGAGGAACACAGTTAACGTTTCGAGTCTATATGACTCTTCAACAGAACTAAGGAAAAATAGAAGAGAGGTGAAATATAAGCTGGTTTAAGGGGGGTGGGACAAGTAGATCTGGATAGAGGGCCAGTAATAGGTGGAGATAACCAAAATATGTCATAGACAAAGGAACAAAGAGGTGTTGACGGTGGTGATATTAGCTAAGAAATATGCTAATAGGTGACATTAAGGGTAGAAAGCAGGACGAGCAAGGTACAGATAGCCCTAGTTGGGGTTGGGTGGGGGGAAGGGATCGAAATAGGCTAAAAGGTTGAGATAAAACAATGGATGGAAATACATTTAAAAATAATGGAAATAGGTGGGAAAAGAAAAATCTATATAAATTATTGGAAAAAAGGGGGATCGGAAAGGGGGTGGGGATGGAGGAGAGAGTACATGATCTAAAATTGTCAAACTCAATATTCAGACCGAAAGGCTGTAAAGTGCCTAGTCGGAAGATGAGGTGTTGTTCCTCCAGTTTGCGTTGAGCTTCACTGGAACATTGCAGCAGGCCAAGGGTGGACATGTGGGCATGAGAGTAGGGTGGAGTGTTGAAATGGCAAGCGACAGGGAGGTCTGGGTCATGCTTGCGGACAGACCAAAGGTGTTCAGCAAAGCGGTCACCCAGTCTGCGTTTGGTCTCTCCAATGTAGAGGAAACCGCATTGGGAGCAGTGAATGCAGTAGACTAAATTGAGGGAAGTGCAAGTGAAATGCTGCTTCACTTGAAAGGAGTGTTTGGGCCCTTGGACAGTGAGGAGAGGGCAAGTAAAGGGGCAGGTGTTGCACATTCTGTGGTTGCATGGGAAGGTGCCGTGGGAGGGGGTTGAGGTGTAGGGGGTGATGGAGGAGTGGACCAGGGTGTCCCGGAGGGAACGATCCCTGCGGAATGCTGCCGGTGGGGGTGAAGGGAAGATGTGTTTGGTGGTGGCATCATGCTGGCGATGGCAGAAATGGAGGAGGATGATCCTTTGAATGCGGAGGCTGGTGGGGTGATAAGTGAGGAAAAGGGGATTAAATTCTCTTATCTGCCTCTGATAATGCCTTCAGGGCAGATGGTTGGTTTAATCCAAAATTCAGTTCTATCAAATGGACTGCAGCTGGAAAAGACAGCCTTTAAATGGTCAATGTTGCTGTTAACCAGAAACAGACACATGTCGATCAACTATCTACTAGAGTTTCTCACCCAATGTGTTGTGGCCGTCCAAATGTCCCTTTTATAAAGGTAGAAGCCTCCAATGGACAACATTGTTAGAAACACTTTAAGCACAAATGTTATTGCATACATTTGAGAATTTTCTTGCAAAACATGCAATTTCTATGCTTTCACCTTGTTACAAACCTTATGTCGAAAATATTCCATTATAAAGTTCAGTAAGAGTCCAAGAAATTTATCTGAAGTGATTTCATTGATGCACTGTTTTATGTTGGTAGTTTTTACTCACTTTTCATTGTAAGTTAGTTGTTTTCATTTATTCTTATTATTTTCTATCAGAAGTGTATATACCTGTTTATGATTGGTATGATCCTTTTCTGTTAGTTGTGATTGGCTCAAGTTTCATATTCACAAAATAATGGCAGTCAGATTCATGCATGATATTAAAGTTGCAAATAGAAAAGTGAAGCTAAAGTGTGATGCCTGAAATGTGAAAAAACAGACAGACAGATAGAGATAGAGAGACAGACAGACAGACAGACATCTACCCTGAGTTTGAAGGCCCATAGTTGACTGAGGTTTGGATGTGCCAGGATCACCCATGTACACTGAGACTCATTGCTTCTCACAAATGTCAAGCTGACCCTTCACTAAGGGAAGAATTTGAGACTTTGCCTGTTTTTCACTTGGAAGTAGGTGTGCATACCACCAGCTAAACACTGGAGCAAATTCACTCTTGCCACTAAAATTCAATGATGATCAAGAGGTAACATTTAGAACAGTAAATTAAGCTAATTGCTCAAAAAGCTGCCATGTGTTATGTAATATTGGAATGTTTGTGGAATATTAAATACAGTCAAATGGAGAAGGCAACAAGACACAAACGTTTAGAGAATGCAAAAACTAAGAATTGAACAGTTTGAAAGAGAATTATTTGATTTCATATTTCAAGGCAGGATATTATTCTTCCAGCATATTATTAGTAATAAGAATGGCAATTAGCTGCATCTCTTAATTTGATCTTCCTGTTGGCACAAATCTAAAAAATCAATGAATGTGACAATGAAAGCATTTTGAGGCTGTGTGTTATGAAAAATCCGTCAAAATAAATATTTCCAACTATCACCAGGAGCACTTGAAGATTCAAAATAATGCACTTGTATCTAGGCTGAGTACCAAACGTTTCTCTAAACTATGCTATATTCTCTTATGCCACACCCTGATCTTTAAAATTCATTAGAAATTAAATGTAATTTAGCCTTTCAATATCAGGGCACACGTGGGCCAACAATACTTTCTTTTTCCAATTGCATTAAGTATGATTGAAGAAGGACAACACTGAATATAGCAGATATTTTGATCGTTAAGTAACATAGAAAACAAGCTGAATATAAATAAGCATTTCACCAAACATTAAGAACTCATCAACTAAACTCAAAGTGCTAAAAGATAGGTACTCCAATACACCTTTATATTCATAATCATTCAATCCTTGGCTCACTTATAATTGAAAGCTTTCATTACCTCAGTGTAAAAACTAACCCTTAGGGGCACAGAATTGTTTTTTTCATTGCATAAGGATTGGCTTTCAAGACAAATGATCCTTCATACTAGTAGGACAATGGCACAGGATGTAGGGAGAAACATTCTGCCTAAAGGGCAGAAAAAAATCTTTCCAATTTACCAATCTCACATATAAAAGAAAAAAATGGCTTGCATTTGTATAGTGTGTTTCACCATCTCAGGATATCACAAAGTGATTTACAGCCTTTCATGTGCAGTAGATGCAGCAGCCAACTTGTGCACAACATGGCCCCTACAGAAACAGCAATGTGATAATGACCAGACCATCTGTCATAGTGACATTGATTGACAGATAAATATTGGCCAGGACACAGGGGAGCTTAGGTTATGAGCTCAAGTGTCTGGTCAAATCTTAAATCTACAACTTTCTGGTTCAGATGTGAGAGTGTTAACAACTGAGATACACTGTAGCTATACTGTACATCACCATGGTTCCATTATATTTATACCTGGAAAAATTTATCAATTTTGCTTCCAATTTCCACCCCTTCACATGGTCCATCTCCAACACTTCCTTCCCCTTCCTTGACCCCCCTGTCTCCATTTCTGGTGATAGACTGTCCAGCAATACTCATTACAAGCCCACCGACTCCCCCAGCTACCTCGACTACAGCTCCTCACACCCTGCTTCCCATAAGGACACCATCTCATTCTCTCAGTTCCTTCGCCTCCGTCACATCTGTTCCAATGATGGCACTTTCCAAAACGGCACTTCTGACATGTATTTCTTCTTCCTTAACTGAGGTTCCCCCCTGCACTGTAGTTGACAGGGCCCTCAACCATATCTGACCCATCTCCCATGCCTCTGCCCTCACACCTTCCCCTCCCAGAACCATGATATGGTTCCCCTTGTCCTCACTTTTCACCCCACCAGCCTCCGCATTCAACGGAGCATCCTCCGCCATTTCCAGCATGATGCCACCACCAAACACATCTTCCCCTCACCAACCCCCTGACCCCGGTTAGCATTCTGTAGGGACCATTCCTTCCGGAAACTCTGGTCCACTCCTCCATCATCCTAAACACCTCATCCCCTTCCAATGGCACCTTTCCATGCAATCGCATGGAACACCTGCCCCTTTACCTCCTCTCCATCCAAGGGCCCAAACACTCCTTTCAAGTGAAGCAGTGCTTCACTTGCACCTCCTTCAATTTGGTCTACTGCATCTGCTGCTCCCAATGTTGCCTCCTCTATATCAGGGAGACCAAACACAGACTTGGTGACCGCTTTGCAGAAAGTCTACGGTCTGTCCGCAAGCATGATACACCTTCCGGTCGTTTGCCTTTTTTAAAATTCATTCATGGGATGTGGGCGTCACTGGGTAGGCCAGCATATTGCCCATCCCTAATTTCCTCATCAGAGGGCATTTAACAGTCAACCACATTGCTGTGGGTCTGGAGTCACATTTAGGCCAGACAGTAATGGCAGCTTTCCTTCCCTAAAGGACATTAGTGAATCAGATGGGTATTTACAACAATAGTTTCATGGTCATCTTTTAATTTTAATTCCAGATTTTTATTGAAGTCAAATTCCACCATCTGTCATGGTGGGATTTGAACCCAGCTCCCCAGTGCATTACCCTGGGTCTCTGGATTATTAGTCCAGCAACAATACCACTATGCCATCACCTCCCCTACTCTCATGCCCACATATCCGTCCTTGGCCTGCTGCAATGTTCCAGTGAAGCCCGATGCAAACTGGAGGAACAGCACCTCATCGTCCGATTCGGCACTTTACAGCCTTCCAGACTGAATATTGAGTTCAACAATTTCAGACCATGAACTCTTTCCTCCATCCAGGCCCCCTTTTTTCATCCCCTTTTTTCTACATTCATTTTTACTTTTTAACCACTTATTTTTATTTTTATTTTTATCCCCCCTTCTAGCCCATCATCTATCCTCTTCTAACAGCAGCTGAAACCTCTTCACACTGACAGGCTGGTTGTACAAAATATTTTCTATCACTTTCAAAATTCTGGCCAGAGTTAAACCTTGTGCCCCGCAACTACAACTTACATTTATATTAAATAAAAATAACAAAGGCTGGAAATACTCAGCTGGTCGGACAGCATCCCTGGAGACAGAAACAGAGTTAATGGGCTGGATTTTTGTATTGGGCTCGGGAAATGTGGGTTGTGCCATTTCCCAACTTTGAAATACGAGTCTGTCACCCCTGCCCATATCCGCCATATTTTAATCTCCTAGAGATGTGGGAAGGCAAGGTTAAGGTTTCCCAATTCCCGAGGCAGCGTCGGAGGAGTGTGAATGCCAAGGCGATCAGGTTAGAAAGCCAGTCCAGGTTCACTGGGAAATCAGCCCAGCTCTTCAGTCTTATGCCTCTAATCCTCAGCCTGTTGAAAGAAGTTATAAAGGTAGGGCACAGTCGGGTGATGGAGGGATTTTAAATCCAATAAGCTGAGAGACAGTGATCCGGTCCAGATTAACAAAAAGAGGGTGAGCAGGACCAGTTGCACCTAAAATTTGAATGAACACATGAAAGAAGAAGGACGATGAGAAGAATATTGGAGAAACTCAGTCCAGAGCTGAAAAATGCATCAATAAGAGTTTCCACAGCAGTTAGGGTGAGGCAGGAATTGGGGGGATGATTCTGCAGTGGTTGCAGTAAGTAACCTTGGTGATGGATAGTGTTGAACAGTTTCAGGTAGGCCAGGTTTTAGAATGTTTATTTTAATGCAAAGATGTGAAGGGTTGTGGGCAAGTTTAGTCAGCAAGGGTTAAGGGTATACTGGAGCAGCCTGTGTCCATGTGCAGCAAGACCTGGACAACAGCCAGGCTTGGGTTGATAAGTGGCAAGTAACATTTGCAGCATGTAAGTGCCAGGCAATGACCATCTCCAACAAGAGAGAATCTAATCATCTCCCCTTGATATTCAATGGCATGACCATCGCTGAATCCCCCGCTATCAATATCCTGGGGTTACCATTGACCAAAAACTGAACTGGACCAGCCATATAAATACTGTGGCTAAAACAGCAGGTCAGAGGCTGTGAATTCTGTGGTGAATAACTCACTTCCCCAAAGCCTGTCTGCCATCTACAAGGCTCAAATCAGGAGTGCGATGGGATACCCTCCACTTGACTGGATGAGTGCAACTCCAACAACACTCAAGAAGCTTGGCAAAGCAGCCTAATTGATTGGCACACCATCCACCACCTTAAACATTCACTCCCTCCACCACCAATGAACTGTGGCAGCATTGTGTACCATTTACCAGATGCACTGCAGCAACTCATCAAGGCTCCTTCGACAACATTATCCAAACACATGTCTTCTACCACATAGAAGGACAAGGGCAGCAGATACATGGAAACACCACTATCTGTAAGTTCCCCTCCAAGCCACACATCATCCTGACCTGTAAATATATTGGTGTTCCCTCACTGTCACTGGGTCAAAATCCTGGAATTCCCTCACTAACAGCACAGGAATACCTACACCACATGGACTGCAGTGGTTCAAGAAGGCAGCTTACACCGCCTTTTCAAGGACAATTAGGGATGGGCAATAAATGCTGGCCTAGCTAAAGATGCCCATATCCCGTGAAATATTTTTTTTTAAAGCTGAGCATTGCTTATTCTGACTGTTGCAATGAGCAGACGTTCCTTACCTAAAGAACAGGACTGGCATGCTTCCCTATCCCTGCCTTTACAAAGCTTTCTCATTGCCTTTAATCAATACCAGCTTACCTTGTGACTAACAACTAACTAGATCATCTGCTTCGAATGCTACCTTACCGTGCAAAGTTTGATGACCTTTGCTTCTCTTCTGAGCCGTCTGGTTCTGTTAGAAGTATACTGCTGATCTGCCTGATTCTGCTAAACAGATAGTTCTTTTAATATACTTTGGGAGGTGGGGGAAGGGCGTGGGGATTGCTGACTTGCACAACTGCCCAAATTAGGAAAGAATGATGAAATGAGAAAGCAGTCATTTTTCTGAGAATATATAAGGATGAAAAGGAGGACTTGTTGCACAGTGGATAGCATCCCTACCTCTGAACCAGAAACTGTGGGTTCAAGTCCCACTCCAGGACTTGAGGGGCAAGGAAGGTACGTGCATAATGTGGCCAAATCCTTCCAACACATGCCAATAGCAGGCAGTAATACTGGGAGAGATTCCTGGCCAGCCATGTGATGGAATGAAAATTGGAGCCTCTATCATCACCATTCATAGCTCTGGATACAACATGTATGTTGCCAATCCTTGGGGAGGGGGCTGGTTTGCCATGGTGGATCAGATTGGTGCCAACAGCACAGACTTCAATCCCTGTTCTGGCTGGGGAGGATTCAGGATCTGCTTCATTGCCCTAACCATGGTGAAGGTCATGGTGCTGTGGGTTGAACCTTTGGGCAGTGAACTGAACAGGAAGATAAGGATAACATTTGGTAAAAGAAGTTGACCAGCTTGAAGTACCTGGAGTTAAGAATAGGAGGGCCAGGCAATTTCAATGATCTGCTTGCTTATAGACTTATGTGTTAACTGCTTTCTTACTGTAATTAATATCTGAAATGAAGTATCAGAGTTTAAACCTGATGATGATCTGAGATGCCAAGATGATGGCAAGAATTTACACAGCCTGTGCAGTCTGAAAAAGCGACCGACAAAGGGATAGAATCAGTGGCAAGGATGAGGAATTTATAACAGGGGCTGAAAATGATAATTTGGATTTACAGATGTTTAAGTGGAAGAGAAATTTTCACTCATCCATAATACAACGTGAGTCAAACAATCAGGCAACACAGAGGTGATCCTGGGGTCAGAAAAATGGTAGAGAAGTACAGCTGGATACTATTGATAAACATACGGAAATGGACTAAATGCCTGTGAATTATGTCACTGAAAAGCAACATGTAGATGAAGTGGAAGATTAGGCCAAGAAAAAGTCCTTGAGAAACTCTACAAATAGCAGTGTAGGGGTAAGGTAGAAGCAGAAGCACACAAAGGCAGTCTCACCCAGCTGGCCAACAAAAAACAATGATGCAATGAGACAACATAGCAGCATAGAAACAGGAGTAGTCTATTCAGCCCCTCAGGCCTGTTCTGTCATTCAATGAGGTCATGGCTGATCTGTATCCTAGCTCCATTTGCCTACCTTGGTCCTGTTACTGACAAGAGGGGGATTAATTTAAGCCGCACTATTTCTTCTCTCAATTTATAGCCGTCCGTAAATAGAAAGGTGTTTTGATTTGCTTCCCCCTTCATAAGCAGTGGCGTATTTCCTAACCCCTCAGTTTGGTGTGGTCCAATTTCTAGTAATAGCCCTGCAGCAAATTCAAGATAGGATGAACACAAAGGATTAATTTATTTGCACACACTCAAATGTGGGGAGGAGGTTGGTGGGGGGGGGGGGGGTGCGGTGGTGGTAGCAACATTGCCTCCTTTGTACTCGTACAGTAAGAGAGGGACAGAGAAAAGAAAGATTTAGAGTGAAGAGACCACAGGGAAAAGAAATATTGTTTCACGTGGGTCTAGAGTCCAGAATCAAAGTCCAATTAAGTATTCCTTCACGGAGGTCAGCGGGTTGAAAACCGATGCTGTATAATTCACCTTTCTGGTGATTTGACTTCACACAGAGATAGGCATGCAGAATGAATCAGTCTTGTAAGCGATTGTACAGAAGTTCCAGTAGGAATCATGTGGATATGGCCAAGTATTCAATCTGGGCAGAGCCCCTTTTCTGTGATGCTGCTAGTTAAATGGTAAAATGGCAGACTGAGATTTTGCAGTACAGCGAGGCAATATTACTGGTTACATAAGATAGAGCTCCATGTCACATGACTCTCACCTCTCCACATTGTCTTTGACAAGGGATGCGTATCCCTCTGGGTCCCCAGATGATTAAATGTCTCAACAATTAAGAATTAAAAGGAAAGTTGAGGGGCCCTTTGTCCTAGGAGACAAGTAGATTCCGGTTGGCCAACCTGGGTTATGAAATGCAGATTGTCTTTGCATTATTCTGTTTGAATTTGGTCTGTGCAGCCCACAGGGAGTCATTAGTGTCTCTTCAGAGATAACGAGGTGCAAGTTTCTTCGAAGCTGCCAGATAGCTCCTTTTGTTCAAGAGTCACAGGCAGGCATAGATTCAGCCATTTTAAAAAGCCTTTGCCTAGTTTCTAAAATTTTAGAAGTAGCCATGAGGATACCTATATATATTTTATAAAAATAGACGGTGTGAGGTCTTAGTCTCTTCACATTTCCATATCCCTTAATATCCTTGGTGAGCAAAAGCCTATCAATCTCAGGTTTAAAGTTATTAATCAAGCCAACATCTACTGTTTTTTGCCACTGTTTGCATGAAGAAGTGTTGTGTAACTTCTTTCCTGAACGGCTTGGCTCTGATTTTATAGTTTTTTCCCCATTGCCCTAGACTCCCCCACCAGTAGAGAAAAAAATTCTCTGCCTAACCTTTCAAATCCTTTCAAAATTTAAAAGAGCTCATTCAAATCATTCCTCAACCTTCTATATTCCAAGGAATACCAGCCTAGTTTATGTAATCTCTTCTTATAGCTTTAACTTCGGAGTCCAGGTGTCATTCTGGTAGATCTGCGCCATACTCTTACCAAGGCCACTCTATCCATTCAATTCCCAGAACTGCACACAGATGTGGCCAAACCAGGGCTTTGTATAACTGTAGCAAAACATCCTCACACATATATTCTAGCCCTTTAGTTATACAGGCTAACATTCTGTTATGTCTTTTAGATTTTGTTTTGTGCCTGACTGCTACATTTTAATGATCTGTGTATATGGGGCCCTAAATCCCTTTGTGCTTCCACTGTTTCAAGCTTTTTACCATTTAACAAAATCCATCCTTATTTGGTCCAAAATGGATGATGTCATATATAGCTGTGTTGAAATTTTGCCCAATTGGTTGATGTAGCAAAATGCCTCTTTGTAATTTTATGCTCCTGTCTACAATGCTTGCTGTGCCACCAATCTTTGCAGTTGGCTCTGTTGAACATCGCAAAGGTACCAGGTTGGATGTGGTCACAGTCACATAGAATCTCATTTGTGACCTTGGCCAGGGTAGCTATGTTGAGCAGGGCAAGTCAGAAGTTAGATTGAATGGATTGGCCCATCTTTAATCCCTGGCCGGTGCCAAATTAGGTGGTCTCAGCTGAAGTGAGATCAGGAGACTCCAGTGACTCCTAGTACCCTTGGCTTTAGGAATGGAGACAAACAAGATAACAGAGCCGCTGAATGGACATTTGACATTAATCGGTATGGGCTCAGTCCTAAAGCATGAAGAATGGTCTTGGATGATGCATAGTGAGGGCAGCTAGGGCCCACAGAACTGTATCCTGGGTGGGTCATTATCTTCAGTAGACGAAAGAGGGAAGAAAATTGGAGAGGAAACATGGGTGCATCGAACAAACTTTGAAATTTGAAACACATTTCAACAGCTAAATATGCTGTTGCTCAAAGTATTTGAAGCAGTCAGTTGTCTTCCCATAGATGCAGTAAATCACTGTCACGACATATTCAAACAAAGCTTGTTTGCTTCATGCTTCCCTACTTTGCGCCAGACGGAAGTTTTTAATACAGGTGACAATTCATCCTCATCTTTCTGCACAGCAGTTCTACATATCAAATAAGCCCCCTTCATTAGGTGATAGGATTGGCTGAATTCTTCTTTCTAGGTGATGTAACTTTGCATTTAAATAAAAGTGATATCTGAATTGATAAGGAATCAAATTGCATTTGTTGTATTTAAGGTGATTATTTTATATCCAAATTAAGTATTGGCATGAGAAAAAAAAGAAAACAATGACGCTGATGTGGAAAATAATCCTGTAATACCCATGCCATCTACTGGCACAAAAAGGTTTAAGATTAGTCGATTCAAAACACTCCAAACTGAGACACTCACCCAAAATACACCTTATAGAAGGCTTTCTGCTGTCGAAATGCCCGATATAATTCATCCTATAATTTAAACATACATTTATTCTTGCTGAGAGTTTGTAGTCTGCCTTTTATCAGAGATTTTTCTGTTTATCAATGTGATAGTTGTTAGTGCTAGAAAATGGAACACATTCCTATTCCCAGCTCTTTGTGACAGTATTCAACACTGACAGGGCAACGATTAGATGCAGGGGAAAACTCTACTCTGTCCCAGCGATGTGGATCAGCCCCCAACCTCTCTGATGCTTTCCATTTCTCACACTCACCAGGCAGAATTTTATGCTTGCCATTCAGTCAGCTGTCCCTCCCACTCCTGTGTGAAATGGGACGTTGTGACATCAGGTCTGTCCGTCATCATGCCCAAGTGGGGCACAAAGCTGGAAGCCCACGCGCCCTCTGATAAAGGTCGATTAAAGTGTATTCGAGTCAATTAAGTACAAAATTTACCATGATTCTTGCTGCAATTTTACGCTGGTCACACAGGCTCCATGAGGGGAAGGGAGTCGCAGCAAGTTTATAAGGGCTGATAAGAAGAAGACATGGAAGAGTTGGAGGCTACAGTTGATACTGTATAAGAGGTGACTTTGTGCACACTTCTGAAGGGGAGCCATTGAAAAGTTCATCTGGAAGGAAGTGATTTGGAAGAGGAGCTACAGCCACTCAGGGACCCTTAAAGATCAGGCTGGTAGGAAGGTGTAGGGGCCATCAGGTTAGCACATTCCTGTGGAGACTCTTTAAGCAAAGTGGAGAGACAGAGAAGGAGAGATAGGAGGGCAGCTGGCCAGGAGCAGCAGCAACCTACTGGTCAACCAATTGCATGGCATGGTGATGCAGACAGGCCAGAGAGGTGCAGAGAGTACTGCAGCAGCCTCACCCAAGGAGAATAGCTTACTCTGAAGGCAGGGTATACAGGCAAGGCCCAAATTACTTCCAGATTTCCGAGTGCCAGTGTCTTAGGCGGCTGCATCTCTCCAGGGAGGCAGTTACATCGATTTATGAGAGGTTTGAGGGGGAAATCAGTTCAAAATATGAAGGTGGCCATCCGATGCCTGTGGCACTGACGGTTTTATTGACTCTCTATGCCTTGGGATCCTTTCAAGGATCAGCAGGAGTTCTCTACAGCATATCACAAACAGCAGCACATCATCACATCAGGCTTGTCACTGCTGCAATGTTCATGAGGGTGGACAATCTCGTCAAGTTCAGCACTGATGAACACAGACAGGCCAAGAGAACAAGTGGCTTTGGAGCCATCACCAAAATCCCTAAATAGCAAGGAGCAGTTGATTGCGTGCACATGTCCACCAAGGCACCCGAGACAGCCAAAGGCCTTTGTCAACCAAAAGGGATTTCACTCTCTTAATGTACACATCGTATGTGATCACCACGTAAGGATCCTGCAGGAATGTGTGACACAGCAGTTGGTAAAGGCTGAGTTGTTTAAATCCCAGAGGGAAACTTGAATAACTGTCATAACCTATATTTTTAATTGGTATATTTGAGGTGCAGCCCTGAATTCAGGAATAAAACCATCAAGCCTCACAAGGTTTTTACATAAAAATAAATTAAACATTTATTAATTTAACAACAAATTGACTACATATGCTTGTCTACAAATTACTACCATAATAACTTTTAAACAAATCCCCAAATTAATCACTCCCAGGTAAACCTTCACCAATGGGAACAATAACTAATAGACTTTAAACAGACACCAGGCAAAGCACATTTGACCTTCCAAATTCAAAATGAGGTTCCTTTCAATTTGTTTCCTTTGCAGACACAGTTGTAGGCTTACAGGCTGGTTAGATCTTAAATGCCTCTCCTCCTATAAACACAAACTCCTTTCTGTTATACCTAGCTTCCCCTTTGAATGTAAATTTTTCATTGCATTACTAGGCTTTTCAATTTTACCTTTCCTAATAGTAATCCTTTCATTCCACCAGTTTTATTAGTAATATAAGCACATTGCTTGGCATCTCCCAGTTATGTGCAAGATTTTAGCCATTCTTTTGATTGATTTATTCAGCAAATGCAAATTTTACTTTACCTTTCTCTCCTTATGTTTATCTACTTAACATCTCAAGACACCAGACATCAAAGCACCCAGACTAGCTGACTTTAATCTAATTAAGACACACACTGACACGGACAGCACTTAACTCTATTTAAAAAAATAATTTCCAATAACATTACAGACATCAATGTCTCTTCATGACATCCCCCTCCCTATCGAAAAATGAATCATCATAATACTAAAAGATGGCTTCATTTTTTAATAACCCATCTCACACTATTTCCTATACTTATTACACTATTACATGACCAGATGCATGCATTAACATAACAATATATATGCACAAGTCCTTGTTATCAACAGAAATCATTCTAGTTTAGTGTCCAGGATTTTTTTAAATGTCCAATCTTCCCTTTAAGCTTTAAACTCTTGATAACACATCTGTGAACAGATTTTCTCTACTAGTACATGTATAATCCATAGATTAAATAGTTGTAATAATAGACTCCACCTGAAAAGTCTTGCACGTTTTTCTCGAAATTTGTCCAAAAACTTCAAAGGATTGTGGTCTGTATAAACAATTGTTTCTCATGAATTGTTTGCAACATAAATTACAAAAGGCTGCAGTGCTAACACCAAATGCAATGTCTCCTCTTCTATTGTTGAGTATCTTCTCTATTGTGCATTCCATGAAAAATACCCTATCAGTTTTTCAATTCCAGTGTCATCCTCTTTTAACAGTACAGCCCAATGCCTATACCACTTGCGTCAAAGGCCAACTTAAATTACTTGGCGTAATTGGGTATTGCCAAAACTGGTGTCATAGTGAATACAGTTTTCAAACTATCAAATGACTTCTGACATTCCAGCGTCCGTTGAAACTTCTTGCGGAGAATTGTCCCCATGTCGGGAAGGCCGAGCGGGAGTGGGAGCGGGTGAGGACAGGCCAATTAAGGCCCACCCAGCGTATTTCTCAACTCCCAAGGATAGTGGGAGTGGGCGGGCAGCGGTGGGCATACACAGACCAATGGCGACCCAGCGGCCTGTTTAAATGAAGCGCTAGCAGCCATTGCAAGGCCGCTCACAATGGCCGAGAGAAGAGCATAGCAGAGGGCTACTGTGCATCACACAAGTCCGGCGGGTAGGCCAGCAGGGCAGGCCAAGCCGGAGGGTAGGCCAGTGGGGCAGTGTGCCCCTTGTTTCTCCGACGAGAGCCTAGCTGCCCTCCTGGAGGAGGTGGCAGCGCGGCGGGAGGCCCTGATTTCAAGGGATGGGAGACGGAGGCCTCCCCACCTGACCAAACGTGCCTGGGAGGAGGTGGCTGAGAGTGTGGCTCCCATGATGTAGTGCGGCGCATATGGGTCCAGTGCCGTAAAAGATTCGATGACCTCCTGCACTCGGGAAGGGTGAGTACCATGTCGGCTGAGGTCACTTAATGCAGCCGTCACCCTTTCCCCCAAAACCCTCCCCCACACCTCCTGCCGCGCCCCCCACTCCACCTCCACCCCCCCTGCACACCCCCACCCCTCCCCACCCCCCACCTTAACTCTGAGTACAGTAATGGCTTTGAATTCTTCATGGCATGTATCCCTCGCTGGTTGGGCCAGCAGATATTCCCATTCCTAGTTCACCTTGAGAGGGTTGAGCTAGGATGGGTTCTGCACCCGCAGCATGTTTGACTCTGACACCCAGAGTATAGAATGTGGGTGAAACTCAAGAGTCTGCACTTAGGCACAGTGCTGGAACTGCAAAGCATGTCAAAGTCAGGCTGCTGACATGGTGGGAGGGGAGCTTCCAGGTGGCGGGGCACCCATCCATCTGCTGGCTTTTGCGCTCCACGCTTGGGCCTCCTTGCTTAGCAAGGTTACACCTTGTGGTGCTACATGTGAAGGAGGCAGCATTTGGGCAAGGGTTGGGGGGGTCAGCCCTGGCTTCTTTGCGTGAGTGTGCGGCAGCTGCTGGGTAACAAAGAATTGGAGTCCTGGAATGTCCCACTCTGGTTGGGGTGACAGGGATGCGATGGGAATTCAGGTACAGGCTGGACTAATCAATGCTCTTCTCTCCTTTTCAGGAGAAGACTGCACACAGCAGCGCCGAGTGGATGAGGACTGGTGGAGGCCAGGCCCAGTTGGCGATCCTGACACGTTTTGAGCAGCAGGCCATGGATCTGGAGGGGTGCCATGCGCCCAGGTCCACCGGTGGCAGTGAAGCTGAGGTCCCACGGGGAGGTATATTTGGTGAGCACTCAGGTCACCATGTGTGGCCCAAAAGCCATGGCACTGCTGAATGCTCAGTGATTGAAGTTAGCAACATGGGTTGACCATTGATTATGGAAGGATGAGCGCATAATGATCCAGGGGAGCAGCATGCACATTGACAATGTCTGCACTGTAACTAATCAAATGTCCTTGTTCTGCCTTTCAGCATCACCGGAGCAGGGCTGGGATGAGAAGGCAGAGGGGCCACCTCTCACCCCTGAGGGCCCAGAGAAAATCCACTCACCAGCATCACACCATCTCTGTCAGGTAGGCACCAGAGCAGATACTAGCACCTCTGTGAGAATTAAATCTTCGGCTGGTGTCCCAGGGCACAGCAGTGAGGGCACTTCACACTTGCTTGAGGTGCGGACAGAGACAGAGTGCCCAGGGCGCCGGCAGTAGGAGGATTCCTGGGGACCAGGCACATGCTCGGTTGGTGGCTGATGATGTGCCTCTGGTGTCATGTGTGAGGCAGCAAATGCTGGAAGTGCAGCAAGGTGTGTGGGATGATCTGGTGGAGATACATGAGGCAATGCATGGCAGGGTGCCCCAGCTTAAGGAGTCCACGCAGAGCATCACTGATGCATTGAGCCTCATAGCAGAACGCCATGCTTCCTCCATGGAGACAGTGGTGACTCTTGTGGAGAGGCTCCTCCAGGAGAATGATCAGGGCCTCCTGGGGAAGCGCTCAGACTTGCAAGCCCTCACAGCAACATTGACCTCAGCTGGTCATTGCCCATGTGGGAGATGGTTTGGGCACGAAGCATCCCAGCTCGGTGCCCATCCATCTATGGTGAGCAGGGATGTCTGAAGCGACCTCACACCAGTGCAGCAGCTGCCTGTCATCTTTGCAGGCTCCTCTCAGGGCGCTCTGGATGAGAGCAGCAGCTCCTCCGCCCCTCTACCAGTGACCACGGCATCCAATGAGGCTATGGCAACTGGGGAGATGCCAGCTGTGGAATTAGCAGCTCCCTCCCAGGCAGGGCCAGTACAGACTTCACGGGTCAAAGGACGTCCGCGACCCCACTCACCCCTCTTATCCCGCCCGTGAATGAGGTTTATGCAAACGTTTCCTACCCACCTGCCCGTTGCGCCGATCCTGAAGATCGCACGGGCCCCGAAAAATTGCAATCAATTGCTGCCTCAAGGACCTGAACTGGGTGATTAATTAATGGCTGGCACCCATCCGAGAACATTGCGTGCCCACCCACTTAAATATCACGATGGCGTGCAGTGACATTGGGATGCTTGCCCGACATCACCATGCGTCAGTTTATGCGTCGGCATGCAGGGCCCGTCCCCGCACATCAGCGGGAAAATTCTGGCCCTTGTTCTTTTTTTTAATAGTTCAGTCAGTGGAGCAACCACACCGCTAAAGTTTGGTATAAATTTCCGGTAAAACCATTCATGCCCTGAAATCTCAAAACTTCTTTTTGTTGTAGGCACTGGAAATCCACAATAACCTTGACTTTCACATCTCTTGGAGCCATCTTGCCATGTCCAATGGTATGGCCGAGATATGTAACTTGCGCTTTTACAAATTCACTTTTAGCCAAGTTCATCACCAAATTAGCTTCCAGATGCTGTAAATGCTCCTCCCACATCTGACTGAAAACTATCAGATCATCAATATAAACAACACAATTGCTTAGACCTGAAATTACTTTGTTTGTCTGTCTTTGAAATGTCACAGGTGCATTCTTCATACCAAATGGCATGACTTTAAACTGATACCGCCCATTTGGCATCACAAAAGCAGATACCTCCTTTGCTCTTTCTGACAAAAGTACTCGCAAATACCTCTTAGCAAGTCAATCTTTGTGATAAATTTTGATTGTCACACTTTCTCAATACAATCCTCAAACCGTGGCATAGGATAGGAATCCAGTTTTGTCACCGCATTCACTTTTCAATAGTTCCACACACTGTGTTTCATTCAGTTTCGGCACCAGCACAACAGATGAACTCCAGTTCCTGCAACTAGACTCAATTATATCAATTTGAAGCATGAAGTCAATTTCTTTTTGTGCTTGTGCTTCTGTACTTTTGCCTGTTACTTTCTAATTCCTAAATGTGCCCCCATTGGAATTTCATGTGCAATTCTCAGAATCTCATTTCTATACCCTAATGGGATAACAATCTGATGCACCTCCCACCAGCTTTCATTTGCTGAGATCATCTGGCATCCATTTTCTCATTAAAATATCTCCCTTAAGATAATAACATAATTGAATACATTTTGCTTCTGTTTCTGAGTAAGCTTTCTGATATAACTGTTTTAACTGCAAATCATTTTTCTGTAACTCCACTAACCTCCTTGAGTTAAACACTTCAGCTGAATTGTCCTGTAGTCTTTGCTCCTGAACAATAGTATCAAACACAGTGCCAGCTAATTGGATTTCAACACCTTCTTGCTTTTGAACTGCCTGTCCTCCTTGTTTTTTCTTGTTTCAACCTGTGTGCCTGTGATCTCATTATTAAACAATTTGGAAACAACCCAGGATGCTCACCCTGTAACACCTCTGTTGAAAGCACTTCTACAGGCTGCTCAACTGCCATAGGCATCACCTACATCTGTGACCCAGCTATCAAAATAAATTGAACCCCTGCAATAGGCAGTTTTTCCACCACCCCAAAACTACTTTACCTATCTTCCATTTATTCTTTAAATTTACCTTCCACAAGGGGATAGGTTTATCATCTCCATGAACCCCACTTATTATCATCTGTTCCTGAAATACTCCCTCTGAACAACAAATATCACTATCCCATAACATTAGGATTGACTAGCCCCCATATCTCTTAAAATGTTAACATCTTTACTTATTCCACCCTGTACACATGGAAAGACTTTCCCTTCAAACACAAAGTCTTTAAACATTTCTGCAACCTCTCCTCAGAATTCTTTTGGGTAAACTGTGAACACATTCCCACTTCTTTATCGATCACTGATTCTTCCTGTTATACCTCTACTCAAACCATTGGTTTCTCCTGTGCCAGAACCTCAGGACCCACAGTACTTTTACTTCCAGAACTTTTCTGCACCCCAATAATTCCAACATATTTTCCCTGCAATTTCCAATACACTGACCTTGTGTCCCACCACTTTATTACACCTCAAATTTCGAATGTCACTCCTACCCTTAGCACCTTCCTTTTTATTCTGAGAAAAACTTCCTGGGAAGTTCCAACTACTCCTTCTCTTCCCTGACTACATGCCTTCCTTTCACCTTCCCACTTTTTAACCTTTTCCAATTTGAAAGGTAACCAAAGAAAAGTTCAGCTGTATGAACTAATTCATAGGCCTGAATTTTCGGCTCGGCGAGCAGGGGTGCGGCCCGCTCACTGAGGCATAAAATGACGTGTCCCGGCAGGCAGGCAGGCATCCCGACATCACCGCACGTCATTTAGATTTTCAGTTCGGTCGCCTAACTGTCAAAGGCCTATTAAGACCATTTAAAAATCAACTAAAGTAATAAGCTGTGCTGCATTTCAACCATAAGGTTGGCGGGCAGGTGAAGAACCCAGGCGGCCTCCGCATTTTTCATGGAACCTCATCCTTGGGCGGGATGAGGTTTCATGAAGGGTTTATAAATTTAATAAATTTTTCCATTAATGTTCATTGATATGTCCCATCTCATATGACACTGTCACATGAGGGGACATGTGCTAATTTTTTTTCTTTTCTTTATTTAACTTTTTAAAACTTAAACTAATCCCCCTGAGGCACCTCCATGCCTCAGGGAGATTTCTGCACTCTTTCGCACACATGCGCGAAAGAGCGCAGGCCCCGACTCAGGGGATCTCCCCCCCCCACCTGCACAGGGAGCGCTCAGTGCTTCTGGGCGCACATCACGCTGGGCGGGCCTTAATTGGCCCGCCCATGCAAAGTGGCGGCGCGGACCCAATCAGGGTCGCCGGTTGGGTTCCTGCCCGCCCCTACACAAACCCCCCAATGAGGGGAAAATTCTCCCCATAATCATCAGCTATCTCTGCTGCTTGCCTTACAGAATCAACCCTCTGTTCCTTCGCATGAGTTCTCATGAGTGAAGGGATTGAATCTTTAAATTCTTCCAAAAGAATTACTTCCCTAAGAGCTGCATATGTTGTCTCTATTTTTAATGCCCGTATCCACTGGTCAAATTTACTTTGTTTTACTCTCTTAAACTCAATATAAGTTTCCCCAGGCTGTTTTCTCATATTCCTAAATTTCTGTCTGTACGCCTCAGGAAACAACTCATATGCACTCTAAAAAGCTTTTTCTCACCACATCATAATTCACCGATACCTCTTCAGATAGCGAAACATATACCTCATATGCTCTACCCACAAACCTAGACTGTACTAATAATGTCCAGTTTTCCTGTGGCCATTTCATCATTTTAGCTATTTTCTCAAATGAAATAAAGAATGCTCCAATATCTTTTCCCTCAAACTTTGGAAGAACTTGTACAAACTTAAACCTCTCCCCACTGGATTCTATTCTGGAAATAAGTCTTTCCTCACCTTCTGGCATCTCTTTTTAAATGGCAACATTTTCAGTTGAAATTCTTTCTGTCTTTCCTCTTTCTTTCCTCCTTTGCAATTTCTAACTCCATTTGAAATGCCCTTTCTCTTTCCTCTGCTTCCAGTTCAAGTTTTTTCAGTTCCTTTGCTTATTCAAGTTCAAGCGTCTTCATTTGTAACTGAAGTGACACTACCTCCAGCTGTGAGTCACTAGTGTCAGTTATCACTTCCAACTGTAGACACTGTGCTATAACTTTTAATTATATCTGATTTCCTAGCCCCCACAGGTAACCCAAATTATAATTTATCTGCCAACTCTGTTAACTTGCTCTTGGTTACAATTTGTAACCCAATCAGAGTTATATCTTCTACTCCCAGACAAGTCTTAGCAATTGCCAAAACCATCTCACCACTTATAAAAAATGTCACCAACTCCTGAATTCAAAGTGCTTCTCATACTCGTAACCTTAAGTTTCACCAATTCCAAACCAATCAAGGAATTATAAATATTATCCTGCCATGAGCCACCAATTGTTATGATACAGCAGTTGGTAAAGGCTGAGTTGTTTAAATTTCAGAGGGAAACGAACAACTGTCATAACATATTTTAAATTGATATGTTTGAGATGCAGCTCTGAAATCAGGAAGAAAACCACCAAGACTCACGAGGTTTTTATATAAAACTAAATTAAACATTTATTATTTTAACAACAAATTGAACAAATACACATGTCTACAAATTACTACCATAATAACTATTAAACAAATCCCCAAATTAACCACTCCCAGGTAAATCTTCACCAAGGCAACAACAACCCATAGACTTTAAACAGACACCAGGCAAAGCAAATTTGATCTTACAAATTCAAAATGAGGTTTCTTTCAATTTGGTTCCTTTTCAAACATAGTTGCAGGCTTACAGACTGGTTAGATCTTAAATGCCTCTGACTTACACACACAAACTCCTTTCTGTTTATACCTAGCTTCCCCTTTGAATGTAAATTTTCCATTGTATCACTAGACTTTTTAATTTTACCTCTCCTAACAATAATCCTTTCACCACCAATTTTATTAGTAATATAAACACATTGCTTGGTGGCTCCCAGCTAGGTGAAATATTTTACCCATTCTTTTGAATGGGTTCATTCAACAAATGCAAATTGCATTTTACCTTTTACTCCTTCCGTTTACCTAATTAACATCTCAAACTACTATACATCACAGCACCCAAACTAGCTGGCTTAATCCAATTAAGACACACACAGACACAGATGCCACTAAACTCTATTTTTTTTAGAAATCCCCAATAACATTGTAGACATTAATATCTCTTCATGACAACAATGCACAACTTGGCTCTGCAAAGAAGAGGAGCACTGCCAGATGAGGATATCTTTCATCATTATGGCTCCTCAGATGAGGAATAAAAGAATGACTCAGAAGAGGAACATCAGGATCCAGACCACACAAGGGTCAACAGAGTGCCAGAGCACCTGATAATGAGGCAATTCACTTAAGCACCTGGAGGCCTAGTGCCATCAGCAATAACGAAATGCCATTTTTCATCTGTCAACCTCAATTGGCAAGGAGCTGACAACATCCTAAAAGCCTGCATTAGCTCCTCGCTCATTGAGGATGCCCCTGAGGTGCATTGGAAGTGGCCATGAGCTTGCTACCCTTATCACTATCATGTAGGCACGAGACTCCTCAGAAAGATGACACAATCATAGCAGACGACAGTCATTTAATGAAGCAGATCACAACAACAAAACACTCAGCTTAACACATTGAATGAGTACTCATGATGGCCCATGTGTATCTACAGCGATTTCTTCATTCACACATGCTGCACCATGGTGCTCCCCCTTCACTGTGCTGGAGGCAGACCCCTGACCTTGATGCACCTTAATTGGCCTGGATGGCCTTGGCAGACATCCTCTGGTCACCTGAGGCTGTGAGAGTCCCTGCATGTGCAAGAGTCTTGCCCGATGGCAGGAGTCTCCTCTTTTTTTGCAGCACCTGGGGGCACTGATATCACTGCCAGAAGGGCGGAGGAGATGCTGCCACTGTCAAGAGTGGCCTGAGACAAATCCCTTGCTGCAGATCACCTGCCATTGTGAGGTCCAATTGGCCCTCTCTGCTTACCTGAGCGGAACAATGATCTAGTGGAGACTCCAGGTGATTCGTGCTCCTCTTGCATTGGCACTGCCTGCTGGAGCTCAGTGACAATGTGATAGAGTGTCTGTCCCCATGTGTACCCAGCACCCCCTGAATGTGCTGTTGGTTCTTGTTCTCCATGATGGTCGCCCATCTCTTGATGGAGGAAGACACGGGTTCAGAAGAGAGGGTGATCGCAGTACTCTTGGCCTGGACGGGCTTCTCCAATGTACTTGTCAGAGCATGCATATCCTCTGGAATCTCTGCCAGACCTTCACACACATCCAGCATCTGCCACATCACGGACAACACCAGAGGCTCATCATTTGCCTGGGGCTCAGCATCTTCCTGGTCTTCCACACTCCTCCAAGAGGTCTGGACTGTCACTGCCTCCAACAGCTGGTCCGGCGCTTGTATGTTGTTCAAGCCAGTTAGTGCTATAAATTCCCTCTACCATCTCCGAATGAAATTGCCAGTTAGACATAAATTAGTTTTCTGACTTCAATCCCTACATTTCAGTGAAATTCTTAGTTAATTACTGCCAAAATGGAACCAGTTTTCTCTGTGAGCTTGTGGCAAGTAGGAGTGGAGTCAAGAATATCCAATTGTTGCCTTCTATTCCACAGCACTTTTAGACTGGTTTTGAATAGACACTTGTACTAAATCTCTGTATGTTCTATTGCTAAGGCTACAGCACTCATAAATTTCTAGTGTTTTACTTCAAGACTATGATATAAAAAAAAGATGAACAAGCAATTGTTGTCATTGATCTGAAGCAGCCCACTTATTTTATTTATGACCTCATTGATTGCTGGGTCGGTTTTTCACTTTTTTACATCTAAATGGTTAAAAGGTGCTGCGAATCCCAATAAAACAGTAAAATACTGATATTTCCTGGGCCATCGTATTTGTATAATATAACATTGACTTGTCCTGATGTAGGTGTGGGTAGCTATAGGGAGCATATTATTGGTAGGAAACAAAAAATTCTGTTTCTTGAATTTAAAGGGATAGGGACATATATCTGTTTCTGGAATCTCTGAAATGTCCCCACAGGATGACATAAGTATTCAAAGGGGAGAACTTCCTGGCCCTAAAGTGGCAACAGTGGAGGTGGTAGGGCGAGGAAAATAGCAGAAAGCCTTGGCTTGACAGCTCCCGATGCATTCCTCCGCTGGAGGTTTCCCTGGACCAGGTGGGAATACAGATTGATTGCCTACTGTAAGGCCTGGGCAGCTAATCTGCATATTTAAGGTCAAAATTAAGGACCACTTAGAGCATTCACCGGAATTTGGTTGGCAGCAGAAAGGTCACCCCATCAGGTGTGTAGGCCGCAAGCTTAATGGAGCCAGCCACCTGATGGCATTCTGGGGGTGCTATTGAAGCCATAGGGCAGAATTTTTCGCTGAGCAGGTGGGCGCGCGCCCGACCCGCTTGAGCATGAAATAGCACGTGATGATGTCAGGTCAGATGATTGGGCCTGAGATCAGCTCCAACTGTGTGGGTGGACACCCCATGCCAGTGGCTCTGAAGGTCACAGCAACCCTCTACTTCTATGCCTCCTACTCTATCCAGGGGTCAGTGGGGGATCTGTGTGGAGTGTCCCAATCAGCCATCCACAGTTGCGTCAAACTGGGACAGAAGCTCTCTTCAGGCTGATACTGATCATTATTCTTTACCATATGGACAAGGCCAGCCAGGCTGAGCGAGCCAGAGGCTTTGCAGCGATTGCTGGGTTCACCTGCATCCAGGGTGCCATCGACTGCACACATGTGGCCATCAAGGCGCCAATGGGTCAGCCAGCTGTCTTCGTCAACAGGAAGGGCATCCACTCCATGAATGTGCAGATAGTGTGTGATCATAGGATGCTGATTATACAAGTCTGTGCAAGGTACCCAGGCAGCTCCCATGACACTTATATCCTGAGGCACTCCGAGGTGCTGAGGCTCTTTAGTGCTCCAGCCGGACTGGATGGATGGCTGCTGGTTGACAAGGGCTATTCGTTGAAAAGCTGGCTTATGATGCCTCTCTGCCACCCAAGAACAGAGGCAGAGCAGCGTTACAATAGAAGTCATGCCTCCACAAGGGCGGTGATAGAGAGGAGCATAGGTCTTCTGAACACTTGCTTCTGATGCCTGGACCGTTCAGGGGGAGCACTACAATACTCCCCAGAGCAGGTGTCACTGATAGTGGTTGCATGCTGCGCTCTCCACAATCTGGCACTGGCAAGGGGGGACACATTGGAGGAAGAGGATCTTGACGCAACTCCACAGGCCACAGAGGATGAATCCAGTAGTGAGTCAGAAGAGGAGCACGGTGAGGAGAATGCTGAGGCATGGAGGCAGACCTCTGTAACCTCACGGGATGCAGGGACACCAGGGATGCCCTGATCCAACGCTCCTTCTGCTAGGCTACCAAAGATCTGCTTCCACCTCATGCCAGGGGTGCTGCCTCCATCCCAGATGTCTGAAATGACCCTTTCATTTGCACCCAAAGTCCACTCAGTGCCTGGGCAATAAAGTATCCAGCCACTCATGATCAGCATTACATACTGGCATACCCGACACCAGAAAGAAAAAAGGTGAAGCATATTCACGCCATCAGAACCAAAGCAAACTTAATGGTATTGTCACATTGAATGCATAACGACATTACCATTACTGGTGTTGATGTCAGACATATAAACCAAACATAAATGAACAGAAAATCACACATGAATTATCCCCCTTTTGTTCATGCTGCCTTCAACTTATGTTTCCGAGTGCTACACCATAAGACCATAAGACATAGGAGCAGAAATTAGGCCATTCAGCCCATCGAGTCTGCTCCGCCATTCAATCATGGCTGATAAGTTTCTCAACCCCATTCTTCCACCTTCTCCCCGTAACCTTTGATCCCCTTACCAATCAAGAACCTATCTATCTCGGTCTTAAATACACTCAATGACCTGGCCTCCACAGCCTTCTGTGGCAATGAATTCCATAGATTCACCACTCTCTGGCTAAAGAAGTTTCTCCTCATCTCTGTTCTAAAAGGTCTTCCCTTTACTCTGAGGCTGTGCCCTCGGGTCCTATTCTCTCCTAATGGAAACAACTTCCCCACGTCCACTCTATCCAGGCCTTTCAGTATTCTGTAAGTTTCAATCAGATCCCCCCTCATCCTTCTAAACTCCATCGAGTATAGACCCAGACTCTTCAAACGTTCCTCATATGGTAAGCCTTTCATTCCTGGGATCGTTCTCGTGAACCTCCTCTGGACCCTCTCCAGGGCCAGCACATCCTTCCTGAGATACGGGGCCCAAAATTGCTCACAATATTCTAAATGTGGTCTGACCAGAGCCTTATAAAGCCTCAGCAGCACATCCCTGCTTTTATATTCTAGTCCTCAAAATAAATGCCAACATTGCATTTGCCTTCCTAACTACCGACTCAACCTGCAAGTTAACCTTAAGAGAATCCTGGACTAGGACTCCCAAGTCCCTTTGCACTCCAGATTTCTGAATTCTCTCCCCATTTAGAAAATAGTCTATGCCTCTATTCTTCCTACCAAAGTGCATGACCTCACACTTCCCCACGTTGTATTCCATCTGCCACTTCTTTGCCCATTCTACTAACCTGTCCAAATCCTTCTGCAGCCTCCCCGCCTCCTCAATACTATCTGTCCATCCACCTATCTTTGTATCATCTGCAAACTTAGCCAGGATGCCCTCAGTTGCTTCATCTAGATCATTAATGTATAAAGTGAAAAGTTGTGGTCCCAACACTGACCCCTGTGGAACTCCACTGGTCACCAGCCGCCATCCTGAGAAGGACCCCCTTATCCCCACTCTC
The DNA here is from genome assembly GCF_964194155.1 of Cetorhinus maximus. Lineage (NCBI taxonomy): Eukaryota > Metazoa > Chordata > Chondrichthyes > Lamniformes > Cetorhinidae > Cetorhinus > Cetorhinus maximus. Next base: position 75,989,971 of record NC_135888.1, read on the forward strand.
TGCCTCCTGCCAGAAACACAATCTTCTATCCACGCTAGTACCTTGCCTCTAATACCATGGGCTCTTATCTTACTGAGCAGCCTCCTGTGCGGCACCTTGTCAAAGGCCTTCTGGAAGTCCAAGTAGATAACATCCATTGGCTCTCCTTTGTCTAACCTACTCGTTACCTCCTCAAAGAATTCTAACAGATTTGTCAGGCATGACCTCCCCTTGATGAAACCATGCTGACTTTGCCCGATTTTACCATGCACTTCCAAGTATTCTGAAATCTCATCCTTAATAATGGACTCTAAAATCTTACCAATGACTGAGGTCAGGCTAATCGGCCTGTAATTTCCCGTCTTATGCCTCACTCCCTTCTTAAACAGGGGGGTTACATCAGCGATTTTCCAGTCCTTTGGGACCCTCCCTGACTCGAGTGATTCCTGAAAGATCACCACTAATGCCTCCACTATCTCTTCAGCTATCTCCTTCAGAACTCTGGGGTGTAATCCATCTGGTCCACCTTCAGACCTTTCAGTTTTCCTAGCACCTTCTCCTTGGTAATGGCTACCATACTCACCTCTGCCCCCCCCGACTCTCTTGAACTTTGGGGATGTTACTCATGTCTTCCACCGTGAAGACTGACGCAAAGTACCTATTCAGTTCCTCCACCATTTCTTTGTTCCCCACTACTACTTCTCCAGCCTCATTTTCCAGTGGTCCAATGTCCACTTTTGCCTCTCTCTTACCCTTTATATGTCTAAAAAAAACTCTTCTTTTATATTACTGGCTAGTTTACCCTCATATTTAATCTTCTCCCTCCTTAATTCTTTTTCAGTTGTCCTCTGTTGGTCTTTGTAGGCTTCCCAATCCCCAAGTTTCTCACTGCTCTTCGCTGCATTGTATGCTTTCTCTTTAGCTTTTATGCTGTCCCTGACTTCCCTTGTCAGCCATGGTTGCCTCGTCCTCCCTTTAGTATGCTTCTTCTTCCTAGGGATGAATTTTTGCTGTGTCTCCCAAATTACTTCCAGAAACTCCTGCCAATGCTGTCCACTGTCTTTCCTGCTAGGCTCATCTCCCAGTCAATTCTGGCCAGCTCCTCCCTCATGCCTCTGTAGTTGCCTTTATTCAACTGTAATACCGTTACATCTGATTCCAGCATTTTCCTCTCAAATTGCAGGGTAAATTCTATCATATTATGGTCACTTCCTCCTAAGGGTTCCTTCACCTTAAGCTCCCTTATCAAATCTGCCTCATTACACATCACTAAATCTAGAATTGCCTGTTCCCTGGAGGGCTCCACCACAAGCTGCTCCAAAAAGCCATCTCATGGACATTCCACAAATTCCTTTTCTTGGGATCCACTACCAACCTGATTTTCCCAGTCTACCTGCATATTGAAATCCCCCATGATCACTGTAACCTTGCCTTTCTTACACGCCTTTTCTATCTCCTGGTGTATCTTGTGCCCCACATCCTGACTACTGTTCGGAGGTCTGTACATAACTCCCATTATGGTTTTTTTACCTTTGCGATTCCTCAACTCTACCCACACAGATTCTACATCATCTGACCCTACATCGTTTCTTGCTATTGATTTAATTTCATTTCTTACTAACAAAGCAACCCCACCCCCTCTGCCAACCTGCCTATCTTTAAGATAGGATGTATATCCTTGGATATTTAGCTCCCAGTCCTGATCCCCTTGCAGCCATGTCTCCGTGATGCCCACCACATCATACCTGCCAATTTCAATCTGCGCCACAAGCTCATTTACCTTATTTCGTATACTGTGTGCATTCAGATACACCTTCAGTCCTGTATTTCCCGTCCCCTTTCTCATTGTCGTCCCTTTATCTGATGTGCTTGAAGTTAGATTTCTAGCATTTTCCAAACACTCTGTCCTATTTTGTGTTCTGGGGACTTTAATAGCCTCTCCTGGGCTCTCCTTTCTTTTCAGTTTTTTCATAATTTTCCATGAAGTTGAATCCACCCCCCCAAACGCTAACCTGCTGCTTTGTTTCCCATTAGTCATACTTCTTGGAGTTTTACCCTTCCCTCCCCCCCTCCACTTTTTAGTTTAAAGTCTTGTTGACCAACGTTTTTACCCTTTTCGCTAGTACATTGGTCCCAGATTGGTTCAGGTGGAGACCGTCCCTACGGTACAGATCCCTCCTGTTCCAATACTGATGCCAGTGACCCACGAAATGGAACCCCTCTTTCCCGCACCACTCCTTTAGCCACGTGTTTACTTCCCTTATTCACGCATTCCTATGCCAATTTGCACGTGGCTCGAGTGGTAATCCAGAGATTATAACCCTTGAGGACCTGTTTTTTAATTTAGTTCCTAGTTCCTGATAATCCCCAAACAGGTCCTCTTTCCTAGTCTTGCCTATGTTATTTGTCCTGACATGGACCACAACAACTGGATCCTCCCCCTCCCTCTCCAATATCCTTTCAAGCCGGTCAGAGATGTCCTTCACCCTGGCACCGAGCAGGCAACATACCATGCGGGACCCTCGATCCTGCTTACAAAGGATGCTGTCAATTCCCCTAATTATAGAATCCCCTACAACTACCACTTGTCTTTTTGCTCCCCCCTCTTGAATGCCCTCCTGTGCCACGGTGCCGTGGTCAGCTGTCTCATCCTCCCTACAGCCCTGTTCCTCATCCACACAGGGAGCAAGTGCCTCATACCTGTTGGACAAGGTCAAGAGCTGAGGCTCCTCTGTTCCTGAACACAGGCTCCCTCTCCCTGCCTCACTTGCAGTCACACCCTGCTGACCCTGACCATTGACCGAACTTGAGGTACCTAATCTACCGGGTGTGACCACCTCCTGAAACAAAGCATCCAAGTAACTGTCCCCCTCCCAGATGTGCCGCAGTGTCTGGAGCTCGGACTCCAGCTCATCAATTCTGAGCCAGAGATCCTCCAGCAACCAACACTTGCTGCAAATGTGGTCACTGCGGCTCGCAATGGGACCTGCCAGCTCCCACATCATACAGCTACAGCACATCACCTGCCCAGCCATCTCGACTTAGATAATTAATTTATTAATTAGCTTTGCAGTGTGTTTTTTTTTCAAATTTGGTGCAGATTTCCTACCAACCAATCAGGCCACAGCTTTCCTATGATGTCACTTTTTCAGTTTTGGGTTCAGTTACTCTGTGCCCCGATGTCACCGCTCCGGTGCTCCTCCCTCAGAGTCTGCTCCCTGGAGACAAGGCGGCGAATCCCCGAGGTAAGCTAGATTTATACTCACCACTCCGGTGCTCCTCCCTCCGAGTCTGCTCCCTGAAGACAAGGCCGTGAATCCCCGAGGTAAGCTAGATTTATACTCACCACTCCGGTGCTCCTCCCTCCGAATCTGCTCCCAGGATTTACTCACCAATCAGCTGCTTTTTCTTTAAAATCCACTTTCAGAAGAGTGTCCCTCACAGGTCTGGTGTACTCCTGAAGGCACTGCCTCTTCCTCTCTCTTTTATTTTTAGGTTTGAGGAGGAGGGAGGGATGGAAACACTACAGCAATGTAATGTTTGGGGCTATTCCGTTCTTTGACAGTGGGTCCTCCTCGATTCCCTCCTGAGTCGCTGTGTCTGCGGTGACCTCTCCCAGAATGCTTCAGTCACTTCTCACCAGCGCCCTCTGTTGAACGCTCTTCCTCCTGTTGAGTGCAAGAGTCCTTCTTCTCGATTCCCTCCTGAGTCGCGATGGCTGTGGTGACTTCTCCCAGAATGCTTCAGTCACTACTCACCAGCGCCCTCTGTTGGATCTTACACATTGGTGCCCCCCTGCCCCAACACCCCTCCCCTCCCTCCCCCCCACACTTCACTGGCACCGGCATTGGAGGCAGCCTGCTGACACCGCTGTCTTGTTGGCCTTGATGACCTTGGCAGTCGTCCTCTGGCCAATGGAGCCTATGCCAACCCCGCTTGGGAGGGAGTGGCCATTGCCATGGCTGGCATCTCCCCAGTCATTGCAGCCTCATCAGATGCCACGGTCAATGGCAGAGGGGCGGAGGAGCTGCTGGTGTCATCCAGAGCGCCCTGAAAGGAGCTGACAGAGATGATAAGCAGCAAGGCACTCAGTCCAAGCAGCCAGGGCTCACCCCTTTAGCCAGCTCCAGTGTCATTAACAGTTGGCACTCAGAGTCTAGCACCCCTGATGCCCACATGCTGATAGCCACACCTTAATACTTCCACACACTGACCCATGCCAACATGGTACTCACCCTTCCTGAGCGCAGCAGGTCTTTATCAATGTCTTCCAATATATAATTGCAGTCCTTCTCTGTATTAAGTATATCACCACTTTGATGTTGTCCTCAAATTTTGAAGCTGAGCTCTGAATCCCGCATTTTTTATGTAAATTTTGAACAACTGTGGTTCCAACACCAATAATTGTGGAACACCAATTCCTAACTTTTACCAGTCTAAATAACTACCTTTGAAATGTACTCTCAGCTTTCTGTTTTATTGCCTGGTTTCTATCCATTTCGCTACCTGGCTCCTGACCCCAATGTTCTCCACCCCAGTCATGAGGAGACAATGTGGTATCTTATCAAAGGCTTCATGAAAATCCAAATATATTACTTTACTGCATTATTCTTACCCAAGTAGGCATGCATAGTAGTCCATACCATCATAAGCAGTCTGTAGATTCCATTTGCCATACTAAAGACTATGGGGAGGATTTTCCCCTTGTTGGGCGGGCATGGCGAGCGGGCATGGCGGGCAGGCCCAGGAGAGGCCATGCAATGGTCCGCCGTCCGCAATCAGGCCCTGACCACGATTTCACACTGGCTGGCCAACTAATGGCCAACCAGCGTGAATCACGTGTTGAAACGCTCAGCACTGCCTGGGAGAGGAGGAGCTGGCGGGGGGGAGGAGGGCAAGCGCAGAAGTCAGCGCATGCAAGCGGGTGTGCTCACTGAAAGCTTCCTGAAGGCGTAGAGCTGCCTCAGGGAGCTGAAGATTTTTCACATGAAAAATAATGCTTTTTTTTAAAAAAGGAAAAAAAACCCTTATGTGTCACATGAGCTGGGACATGTTAGAAATGAGATTTTAAAATTTCTATTTTAATTTAAAATAACATTGGAAACCTTATCCCGCCCGTGGATGAGGTTTCCTCAAAAATTCAAAGGTGTCTTGGCCTTTTCACCTGCCCGCCAACTGTAAGGTTGGATGGGCAGAGAAAAATTCAGTTTAATTCATTCATTAATGGGCTTAACAGCCCTCTTAATTGTCGGCAGGCGCACTGCCGATTCCCATGCGTACCCACCGACCAAAATATGGCGCGAGTGCGGGATGATGTCAGGATGCTTGCCCATCATCATTGCGCTATTTCACGCTCGTGCGTGTCGGGTGCGCATCCTCATGCCGAGGTGAAAATCCAGCCCTATGAAACCACAGCCGATATCCAGTTGACAAACCCTTGACTCTAAGCATAAGAATAAAACAGTGTAGCAGATGTTATATTTAATGTAATTATGCCAAGAGAGATGAACAAAATGTTCGTCAGTGGAGTTAGAGCCCAGAATACCCAGCATATAACCTTCACTTTCTGACGCCTCAGTAGCGTTGCTTTACTACATTCATCAAACGACTCAGTTTAATGAGCTGCATGGACTAGGCTGCAGGGAGGTATATGAAAAGAGAACACAGCCCAAATACAATCACAAGTAAGTGTTTAATCCTGTGGCAGACATTTAGCATGAACCAAAACTAACTATTAATACAGTAATTTAAGATTCTGCTAGAAACAAAGCCAAAAACTGGATACCTTGGGATAAAAATGCATTGCAAATCCTGATCTCAAACTATTGTTCTGCTTTTTCTTTGAAACATAACAATAAGTGAGCCTGGTAGGCAGTAGCTGTTCAGGCATCAGTAAACTCTACAAGACACTTGCTGAATAATTTAAATCAAAGGCAAGCAGTCAGGAACCAGACTCATATAATAATAACAGCAACAGATCTTTTTCCTGAAAAGTTGATTTGCCTAAAGAGATAGGTTGTCTTTAACTGTTTAAAGGAAACAGTAAATTATGTAAATTCTCAATTCCTTGTAAATGTAATTCTTTCATTTTAATCACCTTAACAATTTAAGGGCCTCAGCAGCGAATGCAAATATGGCTGCACAAATAAAAAGGGGTTAAGAGCTCCAGGTGCAGCCTATCCACAGAAATGTTATCTTTTTTATTGTATAAGATAGACAAGCTCAATAGTGAAACTTCTAACAAACAAAATGTGTGCTCCATGAGAACATTCCCATATTTCCACAGGTATAACACTACACAAACACAAACAGGCCTTTACTTGCTGCTTGATGTTCATCTCTCCAGCAACCGAATCAGTTCCCCAGCACTGCCTCATTACTATGGTTACAGCTCAGCCTACAATTCTATGTTTAGAGATTGAATGTTCCCAACTATGGTGATTTTATAAAAACATAAAAGCTTTTCCTAATCATAGGCAATCAATATAAAAAATGCCCTGCAGAAGAAGGAAAAACTATGGAAAAATAACTTAGTTCAAATATCTTGCCTATTACATCCCTGTGAGATCCAAAGAAACAAAGGGTAGAATTTTCCATTCTGGAGACTAAGTCTGGTGGTGGGCAGGAAAGTTGACATGATCCCTGCTGTACAGTGAGATGGCTGATCACACGCAATCTTCTGCTTTTCAACTCATTAATTATGCACCATCAAGGAGCTCAGTGAATTTTGTGGCGGGGCGGGCAGGAAGTCACCTGCCCCGTTGATACCTCATGGGGTTGAAGGTCCTGGCGCCATATTTAGAGGCCACCTGGACAGCCATTCACTCACTACAGGCCAGGTGCTGTGAATGAGATGTCCATCACGGCACCCAAACTGAAGCGGCCTTTGGTCCCATGTTTCAATGAATCCTCCCTGGGAATTCTCCTCTAAGCCATCCAAGGAAGGCGGGTGGTCCTTTTTCCGAGGAATAGGAGCAGGAGACCCTCCAGCCTGATCACGCCTGCCTGGGAGGGGGTTGCTGGGGAGTTCAGCACCCTTGGGGTCCAAAAAAGGACCATCCTTCAGTGTAGAAAACGTATGAATGATCTGCTGTGCTCCGGCAGGTAAATGCAACGTCTGCTCACTGCAAACTCACACTCTCATAAGGGCGTCAGACAGCCTAAGTGTTAGAGTCCATAGGGATATCAGACATGACCAGCAGGTGGGACATCAGCACTGAATGAGTGCCAGCCACTTAAAGCTCACCATCTCATGTAAGCATCTGGACAAACGGCTCCTTAATTACTAAATGGGAGGGATCAGCAGAAAGAATAGGCATGCATACTTTAGAACTACTCATTCATTCATTGGGATCACAGTCCTTTCCTATGTCAGCCTGCAGGGCAAGATTGCCCATAAAAGAGAGAGCATGTCAAGAGTGGAGGTGGCATCCCTGAGATCCATACCCTCTCAAGCTTTGAAGAGCAGGCCACAGAGCTCTCAAGAGAGGAAAAAGATTGTTCATGCACGGAAAGCCCAGGTGAAGCATATCCTGGCGGTCCACAGGTGGTTGAGCATCCCGCTCAGACATGGCTGCACAATCACAAAGAGGATCTTAATCAGCCAGGTTATTGTCAGCTTGCCTCCATTAGCCTAGGCACTCACTCTCTATTCCTTAACCTTGTACTAGTAACATTACTTTAAGCATTGTGCCTTGTAAGACACGACCATTAAACTGGTAATCTTGTAGCTTGTATTTTGCATGTAGGTTCTGTCCAGCAGCCGTGCCCCTTAACTGTTTGCCCCCCTTCTCGTTTTACTGCCTTTATCAGGAACAGATGGCCAATCACACCAACTCAAATGTAGACCCAAAACCTAATGTATTCTCACATGAATGCGCACCATTAGTAAAGAAACAATACTCCTTCAGTGGGCGTTTGACCCTCGAAACCAATACACAGCTGAGACTTGTTCTCCATGGCTTGAACAAATACTTAATAGGGTGCCCCTTCAATTGACCCAAAATAGCAGTTCTGAACTCCTCCACATGTATTGAGACCCCTACCATTTTGCTTCTTTCAAGCTCGTTTTTCCAACTGTGTCATTATTCACTAAATGAGAGCATGGCACTGCTAAGATCCGTGAGCATGTGAAACTGGTGTGATTGACCATCCAACTTTCCTCATCTCCCACCAAGTTCCTCCCAAGTTCCTCCAAGTCACTGCCACCCAATTCCAAACCATCCTGTTACTTTATAGCCTCCCCCCATTACCCTGGACCCCATCATTTTTCATGTGGATATTCCTGTTCTCCCCACTGTTCCCTTCAATGTTGATGTCCCCATGCACTTTGTTGATCTGACCTCTCCCCTTCTTGAGGCCACCTGCAAACTTATTTTCAGAGACTCCCACATGAGGCCATCCAATGCCCCCCACCATGACATTAAAATTACCATCCTACTGAATCCAGGTGCTGCCCCCTGAACATTACTGTGCCCTCTACTTCCCAATACCATGCCTCAAACTCCCAGGACCAAATATCTTAGTTGACTGACCACGCCCTACACACAATTTTGTGCATGACCATCACCATCCAAGAGGCCTTTCCCCACCCAAGACCAGGACCAAGACATGCATGCCGTGCAGAACCCTCTATCATGGCCCAGTGTGACCTCATTCCCTGGACAGTCCCTTAAACATGCTCGCGCCACTCTGGCCTCATTCTCCAGGCAGTCTCTTAAACTTGCCCCCCAAACAGTCTTTGATTCTTCCCCTCTGGTCCTTGCCCCCGCCCTTGTCCTGCCTCCACCTCACCCCTGCCCACTGGTCCTTCCCCCCCAAAGTCCTTCCTCCACATTACCTGGTCATGTCTCCCGTGCCCTCCCCTGGCGCAGCTTGTGCTACAGGCACCCGATATATTTCAGTGATGGTATGAAAGGAAGGCGAAAGCAGCATCTACTGAAGTGAAGCATACTAGGTGTGCGCCACTTATATACAGTCGTAAGACGAAACATTCTAATTAACTGCTGGCAGGGAACTTAATTTGGAGGGGGGAATATGATTCCAGCGAGTTGGCCTTTTAATGAGCATTCATGAGATGTTAATGAATGCAAATGTGGTTCCCTACGTTGCTTAGTGGGAAACTTGACACGCCACCTTGAAAATCCCAAACTAATTTGCTGCCAGCAGGCAACTGATTCTTTCATTCCTGCCCAATTAAGTGCCCCTGCCTGTTCCCGCTGGTGGCAGGAGCAGAAGATTCTGCCCAAACAATAATTTAGCCACACAAAGAAAAGAACATTTTGCGATAAAGCATTCAGACAGCGACTCAGGGAGGAATTTTCCATTCTTGAGGTTAGTGCGGTGGTGGGCGGGGTTGATGGCACCAACTGCGCTGCTTGGAATGGCGGGAGCTCAACCAATTCCGTGCTTAGAAGCTCATTAATTATGCACAGGCGAGCATCAAACCAAATCAGTTGGCAGGTCAAGGGCTGATTGATCTGCTGCCGTCCACTAGCGGGGTCAAAGCCACATGAAACGCCAGTCGAACACATATATCTCACTCTCTCCAGCCCACCTGTCTCCAGGACATGCAAAGGGATGTCATCGAGCCAGAAGAAGGAGACTGCAAGCCTCATGAAAAAGGTAGCACCCCACTTCACCCACTAAGCCCTCGAGGTCTTGATCAGAGGACTATGGGCACACAGGTATATCCTGTATTCCAGGAAGCACACCAGTCTCACCTCTCCAGCCTGGGAGGCCACCTCAGGGGACATTAGCGTGGCTGGCAATACAGCCGAAACCCCATTCAGTGCAGGAAGAGACTGAATTATCTCAACGGCTCTGCCAGGGTAAGCAGATGAGAGCGAACAATGGAGGAGTCCATCCACATTCTGTCTGATGCCATGGCTCTGACACACCAGCACTCGAGGTCACCATGGGAAGGCTGGTGACCACCATGGAGAACTTGGCCCAGCAGGTCTTGCCAGATTTGCACTCGGCTCTGCACTCCATGGCTACACACCCTGGTGGGCACAATCAAGTTGTAGGCTATAGGGAGACCAGGCACCTTGATCTCCCTCCAGGTGCATCATCTCGTGCAGGAGTCAGGGCGGGGCCCTCAAGCACCCACAGGGAGGATGAGCATTAACCGGACATGCCAGGGGCCTCCTCTCAGGAAACTCCAAGGGTGCCAAGCCGCTCCAAATCCCCTCTGCCTGTGACCCCATTTGCTCCCGCTGCCTAGGACGAGGAGGGTGCAATACCCACTGAGCAGGAGACCCTTATCGGACCAAGGCCACCAAGGACATCCGCCAAGGTCATTGCAGACATCAGGACATAGAAGTCAGCAGGCTGCCTTCACTTCTGCTGGGATGCTGGGACAGCACCCAGATGTAGTGGTAGGGTCAGGAAAATTGAGACATTTTGATTTCACTTTTGGGTCATGGGTGTGCTACCACTATAAAAATATTGCATTTTGTAAACGCATTTGATGTCTCTGTGAATGGCTTTGGCAACTGAAGGCGTTGAGATTATATACATTTAAATCCACTTATTTCAAAGTTTATCCAACCTCCCACTCAATGATAGTCTCCCATTGTGGGATTAACATTCATGTGATGTCAACATCACTGAAGATAGTCTCCACAACCTTGTGTGATGTCAGGGAGATGTTAAAGTCTTTATAAGAAGTGTTTTTTTTAATTCATGGGATGCAGATTTCACTGGCTGGGCCAACATTTATTGCCCATCTCTAGTTGCCCTTGAGAAGGTGGTAGTGAGCAGCCTTCTTGAACCGCTGTAGCCCATATGGTGTAGGTACACCCACAATGCTGTTAGGAAGGGAGTTCCAGGATTTTGACCCAGCAACAGTTGAGAAATGGTGATATATTTCCAAGTCAGGGTGGTGAGTGACTTGAAGGGGAACTTCCAGGTGGTGGTGTTCCCATCTATTGTTGCCCTTGTCCTTCTAGATTGTAGTGGTCGTGGGTTTGGAAGGTGCTGTCTAAGGAATCTTGGTGAATTCCTGCAGTGCTTCTTGTAGATGGCACACACTGCTGCTACTGTGCATCGGTGGTGAAGAGAGTGAACATATGTGGATGTGGTGCCAATCAAGCGGGCTGCTTTGTCCTGGATGGTGTCAAGCTTCTTGAGTATTGTGGGAGCTGCACTCATCCAGGCAAGTGGAGAGTATTCTACCACACTCCTGAATTGTGCCTTGTAGATGGTGGACAGGCTTTGGGGAGTCAGGAGGTGAGTTACTCACCGTAGGATTCCTAGCCTCTGACCTGCTCTTGTAGCCTCAGTATTTATATGGCTAGCCCAGTTCAGTTTCTGGTCAATGGTAACCCCCAGGATGTTGAAAGTGGGGGTTTCAGTGATGGTAATGCCATTGAACGTCAAGGGGTGATGGTTAGATTCACTTTTGTTGGAGATGGTCATTGCCTGGCACTTGTGTGGCACAAATGTTACCTGCCACTTGTCAGCCCAAGCCTGGATATTGTCCAGGTCTTGCTGCATTTGGACATCAGGCAGGTCTTCATGATGGAGCTGCGCTCTGCATCACTTCTCTCTCCTTCGCCTCCTCCATTGCATTAGGGCCCTCAGAAAGGCAGCATTGAGCACTGGATCTATTTCTTCCTTGACCTTGTCTCTGAAATTAAACATTGTAGATGAGCATGAGGAATGGTTCCAGATAGTGAAGTTCACAATATGCGACCTATAGGAGTTGTAATAGCCTACATTGGTTTCAGCCTTATTTGCATTGTCGCTGATGCTGCCTTGAGACACTGCTACCCCCATTGAGGTCACCAAGATGCCATCCCGGGAACGTGACTTCTCAATCCTTGATTAGTGCTACCTAACCTACCTCAGTGCTCCAATCTATGATCTGGTATTCCAATTAACAATTGCTTCAGATTCATGACTGGATGCCCTTTGGCCTGTTAGGAATGCCAATTCTGGTGAGCACCTGACTGGTCTCCATAAATGGAATGCATAGATGCTGCACCTGAGCCTCCTCCCTGAGTGCCTGCATTCCCAAATTTTACGTTCAGGTGTCTTAATACTGATATGCAGCGAATGTGATGTGAAGCCATTGGGTTATGAGTATCCCTCTTTCAGTGCTGAAAAAGCCATTGGCTTCCAATCGCTTTCTGTGCTAGGAGGACTTCCTCCTTTCTGCGGAATAAGACTCCAGGTCACTCTCAGAGCATCAACAATTTTGAGGGCGGCCCCAGAAAGGGCCTCTTCGCACTGAAGTGTGCTCCTCTCACACAGCTTCAAACCCTTCGCATTCAGAATCGTTACCATTTTCAAATTAAAACTGCGCTATAACTCCAGTAGAGCAAGCTGGTGGTTCTGCACTACTATTTTGTAACAAACTTTTAAGAACAACAAGCTCTGGAGCCAACCAGGTAGCAGGCTATACTGGACCTAGTATTGTGCAATGAGATAGGGTTCATTCATAACCTCATAGTGAAGCCACTCCTGGTAAGCAATGATCATAATATGGATATAGCTGAAAAAAGAAACATGTCACAGCTTCGACATGTTTCTTCTTTCAGCAATGCTCAAGCTCTGTACTATCAAATGATCATAATATGATTGAATTTTACATTCAGATTGAGGGTGAGAAGAGCGGGTCCAAGACTAGAATTTTAAACTTAAATAAGTGCCATTATGCGGGAATGATTGCAGAGCTACCTAAAGTGAACTGGCAAATGAGGTTAAGGGATAGGTCAAAAGATATGCAGTGGCAGACATTTAAAGGGATATTTCAGAATGCACATTCCAATAAGAAAGAAAAAATCCAAGGGGAGGACCCAACATTGTGAATAACTCAAAAAATTAAAGATAGCATCAAACTTAAAGAAAAAGCATTTAATTGCATGAAGATGGTTGGCAGGTCAGAAGATAAGACAGAATACAAAGAACAGCAAAGAATGACAAAAAGGTTAACAAGGAGGGAAATACTAGTGTGTGAGAGAAAGCTAGCCAAAAATATAAAGATGACTAGTAAGAGTTTCTATAGATATTTAAACAAGAAAAAAGTTAACAAAGTGAGTGTTGGTCCTAGAGAAAGTGAATCAGGGGAATTAATAATGGAAAATAAGGAGGTGACAGATGAATTAAACAGGTATTTTGCATCAGCCTTCAATACAGAGGATACGAGTAACATCCCAGAAATAGCTATAAGCCAGGAATTGGAAGGGAGAGAGGAACTCAGGAAGATTACAATCACCGGGGAAGTGGTATTTAACAAATCATTGGAGCTGCTGATTGACAAATCCCTGGGTCCTGATGAAATTTCTCCTAGAGTCTTAAAAGAAGTGGCTAGTGAGGTAGTTGATGCGTTGGTTTCAATATTCACTGGAAGGTGCCATTAGATTGGAAGGTAGCAAATTTAACGCTTTTATTCAAAAGGGGAGGGAGACAGAAAGCAGGAAACTACAGGACATAGGGAAAATGTTAGAAGCTATTATTAAGGATGTTAGGGCAGGGCACTTGGAAAAATTCAAGGCAATCAGCAGAGTCAACATGGTTTTGTGAAAGAGGAATCGTGTTTGACCAACCTTTCCTATTTGAGAGTCTGTGTTCATCCCCTCCCATTCATACATGTGCTATCCATTTCACCCCCTTGTTTGTTGATGTTTCACTTACCCTTGTTGGTCTCCAGATTCCCACCCCTTAGACTGCCCTCCGCCTCCCATTGTTCCCCCTCCTCCTCCACTACCTTACAAAGCCTCCCTGCCCCTCTGCCTTCCATTGTGCTCCCTTCCCTCTCCTTCCCAGCCCATTGCATAGCTTTCCTTCCCTATTACACCCAGTGTTTACCCTTCCCCACCCTCCCAACCACTCACAAAGCCTTCCTTCGCCATTGCCTCCCATTTGTTTACCCTTCCCTACCACACCCCTCCCCAACCCCTTGCATAGCCTTCCTTCCACATTGCCCATTGTGTGTTTACCCTTCCCCGCCATACCCCTACCACCGCCCCCCACACCACCCCCCCATCCCGGACTCCACCCCAACCCCTTCCCCGATCAATGTGCTGGTTTCTGAATGCTCAGCCCTGTCTGAGTACTGCTACACAGTGCTATCCTTCTGGACAATGGTGGCACCCACCAGGAGCAGAATACCCCTACACCCCCCCACCCCCGACCCTTGTCACAATGCTGGTCTAAATATTGAGCCCCGCCTGAGTACCACTGAACAATCGTGTCCTTGTGACCACGGAGGCAAGCACCATGAAGACAGCAATCATCCAGCAGCTCCATCTGGCATTGCACTGGCATTGCAATAAGACCAGTGCAGCTCTATGGAAGGTAGGCTATTTGTGTTGCCCTCACCTCGAAGGCCCAAGTGAAGTGAAGTTGACGTGTGCACGCCAGCCTTTATCAAATAAGACTCAGACCGATATAATTTCCCGCTGGTGTGGCGCAAGAGTTGAAGGTGGCACATGATTCCAGCAAGAAGCAAATTTAATGAGCATTCATGATATGGAAATTAATGCAAATGACATTCACATCACTAGTCAGCAGGATACTCAACCTGCCATTAACCCGTCATCGGGAGAATGGCAAACTATTTTTATGCCAGCGGGTTTCCAACTTTTTGCCTGGATTCTCCACTCCCGTCCACCACGGAACATGGCGCTGTACTTCACGTTGGGTGGAAACCTACCACTGCCCGTGGCATGAAAATCAGAGCCACAGCATCGAAGCGAGATGCAATGTCCGCTGTGAGAAACATGAACAAGCCTAGACACTTCAGCAGCGACTTCAAGATTAAGTTGTTATGGATGTGGAGGTGAACTTGGAGCAGACACCTGTAAATTCAAGGAGGCAGAATGTCATTACTGTCATCAGGTCATGTGGTAAGGCAATGCCTGGCAGAGTTGAAGCAGCCTGCAAAATAGCAAACCAACAGGTTCGGATTAAAGAATACAGCAGAGACTAAAGCTGCTGATACCAATGTTTATTCCCTGTACAACGTCACAGCTGTGAAAACCAAACCTATCACTGTGACAGTCCAGGTTAATGAGAAGCCACTAATAATGGAAGTGGACGCGGATGCCTCAACTACGGTCATGGGAGAGCACACTGTCAGGTACCTTAATGAAGGTAGACAGCCAATAAACCTGGAGCGAACAACTGCTAAATTAAGGACGTACATGGGAGAATCCATTCAGGTAAAGGGCATCACCAAAGTACCAGTTTCTTACAAGCAACAGACAGCCCAGCTGCCTGTAATAATTGTGAAAGGAGAATGATCCAGTCTTTTAGGCTGAGCTGGCTACAGAAAATCAAGCTCAACTGGACTGAGATATTTCACCTCAAATCTGATGGAGTTCCAGAACTTCTAAGAAAATACAACATGGTTTTTCAGAATGAACTAGGGAAGTTAAAAGGCATGTAGGCCAAGATACATGTGGAGTCACAGGCAATACCTCGCTTCTTTAAGGCAAAACCTGTGCCACATACATTGAAAGAAAAGGTTGATGAGGAGATGTGCCAGCTAAAAAATGCTGAGCATTATCCAACCCATTCAATTCTCAGAATGGGCTACGCCCATAGTTCCAGTGGTTAAGCCCAATCGCACCACACGTATCTAGGGAGACTATAAATTAACTGTAAATAAGGCAGCCAAACTAGACATGCACCCTTTCCCAAGGATAGATGACTTATATGCCAAATTGGCTGGAGACAAGTCCTATATGAAATTTTATATGAGCCATGCCTATCAGCAACTAGAGCTTGATAGTACATTGAGGGAGTACGTAACCATTAACACACACAAGGGCTCTATCGGTACACCCGTCTACCCTTTGAGGTCTCGTTGGTGTGTGCTATCTTCTAGAGAACAATGGAAAGTCTTTTGCAAGGACTCCCATGAGTAATTGTATATCTAGATGATGTCCTCATCACGGGGTTAACCAAGACAGAGCGCTTGACCAACCTGGAGGAGGTGCTAAGGAGCTTCATGGAAGCCGGTGTATGGTTAAAGGAGGAAAAGTGCACATTTTCAGGCACCAGATGTGCCTTATCTAGGCCACAGGGTGGATGCCATGTGACTGCACCCAGTTGAAGACAAAGTTCAGACAATAAAAGATGCACTATCACCATCTAATGTAACAGAACTCAAGTCCTTCCTGGGCATGATCAACTGCTATAGCTGCTTTTTACCAAATCTATCAACTGTGTTGGCACCACTACACTCATTGCTAAAGAAAGAAAAACTGTTGGCTTTGGGGGAAAGAACATCAAGAAGCCTTTGCGAAAGCAAAGGAATTGTTGCTTTCGTCAGGCCTATTGGTACACTACGACCCATCAAAAGAGCAGGTAATAACATGTAACGCCTCTCCCTACAGAGTGAGAACTGTGTTATCCCATAAAATGTAAAATGGATCTGAAAATTCCGTTGGCTATGTCTCAAGAATCCCCTCTACAGCCGACTATTCCCAGCTAGAAAAGGAAGGTTTATCGGTGGTATTCGGGGTGAAGAAATTCCACCAGCACCTGCATGGTCACCATTTCATTATTGTGTCAGACCATAAATCATTAATGGGTTTATTCAGTGAGGACAAGGCCATCCCGCCAATAGCATCGGCAAGGATACAACACTGGGCTCTGACATGATCTGCATACAAGTATACTTTTACCTACCGTCCTGGCCTACACATTGCAAATGCAGATGCACTCAGTCATCTCCCGTTGTCAGACAGTATTGTGCACCCTCCCGTTTGGGAGGAATTAGTGCTTTTATTGAACTTTTTAGATTCTTCACCTGTATGTGCGAAACAAATTAGGAATTGGACAAACAGAGATCCAACATTATCGAAAGTCAAAGACTTTGCCTTATAAGGATGGCCAAACTTGCCTGTATCTGAAGAATTGAGACCATTCCATGTCAGACAGACAGAATTGAGCTGCCAAGGCAGGATTTTGTTGTTGGGGTCAAGAGTGATGGTCCCACCACAAGGCAGAGAGCCACTCATGACAGAACTCCATAGTGCCCATCCAGGCATATCAAAAATGAAAATGCTTGTGCGAAGCTATATATGGTAGCCAGGCATTGATGGAGATATTGAAAACTTGGTCAAGTACTGTCTCCACTGTCAGCAACAACAGAAGTTGCCTGTTCTAGCTCCCCTGCAAGTGTGGGAGTGGCCTGGTCGACCCTCAGTTCAATTACATAGGACCATTCTTGGGTACCATGTTTTTGCTAATTGTAAATACACAATACAATGGTGGGTGTATATGAAGTCAAGTCACCAATGTCAAACACAACTATAGAGAAGCTATGCCACAGTTTCAGCATACATGGGCTACCTGAAATTGTCATTTCAGATAATGGCACCACTTTTACCAGCACAGAGTTTCAGAAATATATGAATCTGAATGGAATCAGACATATTAAAACAGCCCCCTTACCATCCCTCTTCAAATAGCCCAGCCAAAATGGCAGTACAAACTTTTAAGTCTTGTATGAAAAAGCTATTGGAAGGCACTCTGGAATCTGAACTTTTCTGCTTTCTTTTCAGTTATTATACAACACCATACTTGACTATGGGTTCAACACTGCCTGAATAATTCATGAAATGCCACTTACGTACACGGTTACACCTGGTGTTTCCAAATTTAGAGGTAAGCATAATCAGAGTAACCAAAAATTGAACCACAACATGCACAGGAAAACTTGCACATTCACTGTAGGTGACATGGTATACCTGCAAAATTTCGGCAATGGACTCTTTTGGGCTCCGGGATCCATTGTTTCAGAGACTGGTCCATTACCTTTCCAAGTACATGTGGGAGATAGAATCGTTTGTAAGCACGTAGATCATATTCATGCCAGGGAGACATTCCAGCAACCAACTATTCTGCCTGTGATTAACGTCAAACCGTCAATTCCTAAGGTGACTGATCAACCTAGAATAGGCACGCCCGATGTTTCTGTAGAGTTGCCAAACCCTGAACTGCCACATTCCAATGATTTGTCTCATGCTGCAATTCCAGATCCTGTCGATCCTGTTGAAGGACCTCAAGTGGTACAGCTACGTCACTCTAGCCATATAAGGACAGCACATCAGAGACTTGATCTGTAGTCACCTGAAATTGTATATATGTATATGTTGTTGGATAAACAAGTGTTTCCCTGTTAATAGAAATTGTCAAAAACTAAAGGGGGAGGAAATGTGGTAACTGAGGGTATAGCCTCTCCTGCTGTCTATCAGGGGTCATGTGATGTTCTTTTAAGGCTCTGACCAGTGAGCCTTAAGTGCGGGTAATCCAGAGGATGAGGCTTCCTGATGAGGGCCCTAATCGAGCGTGTAGCATCTGAAAAGCTCTCTGTAATAAAGTTTAGCTGTTTCTTGTTGAAACCTGCCCGCTCCGTCGAGTTATTACACTCAGGCAGCTTTTCTAGTCCCTGAAATAAGACTCCATAATTTTGTCTCATGATTAATTTAATCCATAAATAAGATTTGATATTTTTTAATATAATTTATAGTTAACCCTGTCTGTCTATCCAGTTACTATGATTCTGTTGCAGAGGTTTGCGGCCAAGTTTGGTTCACAGGAAAATAAGCCAAATGAAAGAAAAAAAGATTTGCATTTATATAGTGCCTTTCCTGACTCCAGGGTGCCCCAAAGCTCTTTACAGTTGATAAAATACTTCCAACGTGAGATCACTGTTGTGATTTAAGAAATGCTGCTGTCAATTTGCAAAAAACGAGATCTCATAAATAGAATGTGATATAAGCCAGATAATCTGCTATTGGGATCTTATACATACACCTGTGAGGCCAGACGCCTTAAACTTGGATTAACAGTTCATCCATAAAACAGCACTTCCAACAGTGTAACATTCCCCTCCACTGCACTGGATTGTCAACCTAGATTTTGTGCTCAAGACTGTGGAGTGGGTCTTGAACATTGAGATTTGTGAGTGTGAACACTGAGCTATGGCTGAGACCCTAACAGTTAGCATTTCATATTGTGGGTATTGGCCATCTCTATGGGAAAGCTTCAGCACTACCTATGTCGTATCTACACTAATTGTAGATTGTGTAGGGGATAATGGTGATTGTCAGTAATATAGTACAATGAACCCAAATGCCACTTAGTCATAGGCAGAAAGATTGTTGGATGCAGGTAACCTGCAAACACAGATACTTGCAAATGCATTAAGAATTCACACTCTTTCTAATATATCTGCTCATACCATCTCTCGATGCCTGTGTACAATGAGTGAGACATCTACCCTGTCAGTGAGGGAATCTATGTTCATTAAATTCCCATAGAAACTCCAACGTATTCAGCAGAGTGGTGTAGAATGGCAATGTTCAACAGTGCCATCTGTCTGCAAGGAACATCAAACAAACAGGCTGACTCCTTTCAATAACTAGCCAGTGGCACAATATGTGCCACAACTTTTATCAAATCAATCCCATTAAAAATTATGTAATAAGGAAGCACTTAATGAAGAGTACACTTTTTGGAAATAATTACAATATAATTGCAATGAAAAGTAGATTGGCAAATATAAGGATTACTTAACTATTGCAGGTGACAGGGAAGCAAAATATCTCACTGATGAGTTAGGGAAGTGTCGGAATGAATTACGAGTGGGCTGAGAGGGCAAATAGCTAGGGGAATATTATTCTCTTAAGGAAAATGAAGATGGATGGGAGATAGGTTAGAGGTTTCTGTTAAAAAAAAATCAGGAGGACTGCGTATAGGTAAGAGCTGGTAAAATGGAAAGCACTGCTCCAATTTAATGTAGCACCATTTCCACCATCACTCGCTCCCAAGTGTGATCTCTGATTTTGTTGATCACCACTGGGCCTTCGCCTCAGCCTCCTCCAGGTCCCTCACAACTCCACATTCTCTCAATGATCCTCCATGTCCCTCACAGCTCCTCCAGGCCCCTCACTGCTTCTACATGTCCCTCAGGGATCCTCCATACCCCTCAAAGCTCCTTACTGTATCTCACATCCTCACTGTCTCTCACTGATCCTCCATATGCCTCACTGCTCCTCCATGTCCCTCGCTGCTTCCACATGTCTCTCAGGGATCCTCCATATCCCTCACAGCCCCTCACTGTCTCAATGCTCCCCCAGGTCCCTCACTGCTCCACCATGTCCCTCACTGCTTCTCCATGTCCATCATAGCACCTCCACGTACCTTGCTGCTCCTCTGTGTCTCTCACTGATCCTCACTGTTTCTCACTGCTCCTCACTGTCCTCACTGTCTCTCACTGTCCTCACTATTTCTCACTGCTCCTCCATGTTTCTCACTGTCCTCCATCACCCTTATTGGTCCCCCATGTCTCTCACTGATCCTCTGTGTCCCTCACTGCTCCTCATTATCTTTCACTGCTCCTCACTATCTCTCACTGCTCCTCCATGTCCCTCACTGGTCCTCCATATCCCTCACTGTCCTCCATGTTCCTCACTACTCCACCATGTCCCTTACTGCTTCTCCATGTCCCTCACTGCACCTCACAGTCCCTCACTGCTCCTCCAGATTCACTCGCTGCCCCTCACTAGCCCTCACTGTTCCTCCATGCCCCTCACAGCTCCATCATGTTCCTCACTGCTATCTATGTCATCTAATCACTCCATTGGGAACCTGATTTGGCTCCCTGATTTGTTTAAATAGCTTGGTAATGGCAGGTTACTAGGGGTGGAGAGAAGTGCAAAGTGGCATGTACACTGGTCCTTGTCTATAGAGGTGAAAGTAGATAGGATTTGTATTGGGGAGTTTTGAGTTTAAGCTGGAGTAGTTTTTTGTCCCATTCATATAACTATACCCAGCTTTGTGATTATCTTCAGAATTTAATAATGAAATAAATCAAATTGCTTTCATTCTGTTGTCGCTAGATGTGGTAGTTATAACGTGAACCTGTAACATTTTTTAGAATGCTTGTACAATTTTTGCTGGAAATACCAGATGAAATCTTCACAAATGTATTGTGTCCTTACCATAGCAACAACAGGGATCGCTGTGTTTCCTATTTTCAATTACTATTGAAATGATTGTTTTAGAATTAATTTGCAAAGATCTTTGCTGGGCTCTATCTGGTGTCTGTTATTGGACACGAAGCTATGCATGAGTAGCCTTTCTTTTTGTTCAATAAAACAATGGTGTAACACAGGGCAGAAATTTACCCCCGCCGGGGGGGTTGTGTGGGGGCAGGAGGACGCGGACACGAACCTGATCAGCGCCCCAGATCGGGGCCGTGCTGCCATTTTACGTGGGTGGGCCAAATAAGGCCAATTAAAGCGCTGAGCGCTCCCTATGCGGGCGGGGGGGATTCCCTGAGTCGGGGCCACATGCACGCGAAAGAGCGCAGAAATCTCCCTGAGGCATGGAACTGCCTCAGGGAGATTAAGTTCAGAATGAAAGTTTTTATTAAAGAGAAAAATTATTTAGACATGTCCCCTCACATGACAGCATCACATGAGCTGGAACATGTTTATCAAATGTTAGAAAACTTTTAATTTTAATTAATAAGCCCTTCATGGAACCTCATCCCGCCCGTGGATGAGGTTTCATGAAAAATGTGAAGGCCGCCTGGGCTCTTCGCCTGCCCGCAAACCTTATGGTTGGACGGGCAGCATTCTTAACTACTTTAATTACTTTCTCAATGTCCTTAATAGGCCTTGACAGTTCGGTGGGCGCGCAGCCAAGTCGGCAGCACACCCGCCGAACTGAAAATCTAAATGACATGTGGTGAAGTTGGGATGCCCGCCCAACATCACCGCGCTTCATTTTACGTGTCGGCAAGCGGGCCTCGCCCCCACTCGCCGACCCGAAAATTCTTCCCACAGTGTTTGTATGCACAACAGATGGGTCAGCGTCAAAAGTGACCTTGCAATTGATCACATCCATATCTCAAACGAAGATTCTCCTGATAACATGCAGCTTATTTTTTCTGGTAAGTAGACATCTTGCAAAGTGCATTTCTTGAGGCATTGAATCAATTTCAAATCAACTATCAGGTTGATGTCACTCCAAATGAAATGAAAACGAAGGCAATGTAAGTTACTGTATTCCAAAGGGAAGAATTCCTTTCTCTGAAAATGAAAATAGTCCAGTTGTCAAACTGGGAAATAAAAAACAGTCATGAACACTTTGCAAATTGTAGGGTCGAATTGCAAAGCTACTCAACTCCATGGCTTCAACAGAACAGAAACATGACCATTCCTTCTGGCATTGCACACTGCTCTTACTACTTATTGCTCTGCTTAAAGTTCATAGCCCAACAAAATCAATGGATCATCTGGTTACTCCAGTAGTAGTGGCTGTGGATTCCAATCTCTAGTGTCACTCACAGTCCAGTGAGAATTTTTCAGTGCCTTTGTTTGAATAGTACCAGGTTGTTCTAACAAGCACAAGCTGAAAGCCTTTCCTGCAAGGTGTAAACTATCATCTCCGATTCAAATAAATGAAATCTGATGCCCGCCTGAGGTAAAACTCCAGGAAATTTCCGAGATCATCTTGAGAGATGTTCTACCGCAATTGAGTGGAATCAGTCACAAGCACAGTAATCAATATGATGAATACGTGTGTTTATGAAAATAAATTTGGACATACAACATTTTTAATCAGCATCAATGTTACTGCAAATGAAGCTGCAATCCACAGCATTACACTTTTAAGGGTAATAAACTAAAAGCCATGGGCAGAAAGAGTGTTATGTCTGAACTACCAATGTTAGTGGACAGCAGACACTAAACTTGTACAGGAAGGATGGATTGCACTGAACTGAAAATATTTTGGGGCAGAGTAGGGTGGTCGGGGTAAGAAAAAGAGAACTTCGGGCTAGATAAAGAAGGCATCAACCGGGGCCTGCACTCATTAGGATTAATGAGGAATGGTCCATGTAGATGAGCTAAAATTCATTCATCAAACAAATTTTCAAGGCAATTTTCAAGGTCCCTAAAGTGTGATACATGATTAAACTTGTGACAGGGTCATTTGTGAAAAATAGGTGCTAATACACCAAAAATCGCATGCTGCCTGACAGCTTGAGAGGCAGGGGTGCAGTGCCAAATTTTGAGCTGCAGGGACTCTAAGAAAATGCCTTGGTCATATCAGTTCTAAATTTACTATTATATTGTTTTCCTATGTATTAATCATTTGAGTACCCAAAAGCCAGTAAAACTATGCTTTTTAAGTGAAAGATTATTAGCGCCACTAGGCATTTTATTTTGAATCATGTGGTGTTTTGAATCATTGGTCCATAGTATAGCTAGAATTTCATTATGCAACAGTTTAATTATTTCATTCAAACCTATGAAAAACATGAATTACAGAAAACTTTACTTACTTCTGACTAGGGGATGGTATATAGAGGGGCAGTTACTTTTCTTGATTTATATTAATAGCCTAGACCTAGGTGTATAGGGCACAATTTCAAAATTTGCAGATGATGCAAGAATTGGTAATATTGTGAACTGTGAGGAGGATAGTGAATAGACTTCAAGAGGATATAGACAGGCTGGTGGAATGGGCAGACACGTGGTAGATGAAATTTAATATAGAGAAGTGTGAAGTGATACATTTTGATCAGAAGAATGCGGAGAGGTGACATGAAATAAAGAGTACAATTCTAAAGGAAATGCAGGAGCAGAGGGGCCTGGGTGTATAGGTGCATAAATCATTGAAGGTGGCAGGGCAGGTTGAGAAAGCAGTTAATAAATTATACTGAATCCTGGGTTTAATAAATAGGGGCACAAAGCACAAAAGCAAGTAAGCTATGAACCTCCATAAAACACTGGTTCAGCCTCAATGGGAAGGATGTCAAGGTTTTAGAAAGGGTGCAGAAAAGATTTATGAGAATGGTTCCAAGGATGACAGACTTCAGTTATGTGGATAGATCAGCAAAGCTGGGGCTATTCTCCTTTGAGAAGAGAAAGTTGAGAGGTGATTTGTTAGAGATGCTCAAAATCATGAGGGGCCTGGATAGCATAAATGGGGAGGAATTGTTCCCATCGGCAGAAAGTCGGCGATCCTAAGGTGATTAACAAAAGAACCAGGGGCAACATGAGGAAAAACTTCATTATGCAACAAGTGGTTTGGATCTGGAATGCACTGTCTGAGAGTGTGGTAGAGACAGATTTAATTGTGGTTTTCAAAAGGAAACTGGATAATTATCTGAAGAGAAAAGGTTTTATAGGGCTATGGGGAAAAGGTTGATGAGTGGGACTAGCTGAGTTGCTGTTGCAGAGAACTGACACAGAGATAATGTGCTGAATATCCTCCTTCTGTGCTGCAACCATGCTATGATTCTAGTATAGATACATTCAAGGAACTTGATGAACACATGAAGAAGAATGAAGCTGAAGGTTACCCTGATAGTGTGATCAAGAAGGGTGGGACAGGCTTGTGTGGAACATAAACACCAACATAGATGGGGTGGGCCAACTGGCCTGTTCCTGTGCTGTAAATTCCATGTAAAGCTGCATTAATGTGAATCTCACTCTCCCCACACTTTCTCTCCCCCCGCACTCTCTCACCCCCTCACTTTCTGTCCCCCCATTCCTTCACACACTCTCTCTCCCCCAACACTCTCTCACCCCCTCACGATCTTGCTCCCCAACCCCCCACTCTCCTTCCACCCCCTCACACTCCTTCTCATCCCATCCCCCACACTCTCTCGCCCCCACCTCCTCACACTCTCTCTCCTCCCACCCCTTCACACTTTCTCTCCTTGCACCCCCTCACACTCTCTCTCCTTGCACCCCCTCACACTCTCTCTCCCCCTCACAAGTGAGCCTATCAGCAGCAAATGCAGGAAGGAACCAGCCTGTGATTGGATGAGTAGCTTTACAGTATTTTTCAAATATAAGTCACTTAAAAGTCCAACAAGTTTGGTGAGCCACATTGAGTTGAACAAGCCTGCTTTAAATAGAAGGTTCCGGAGCAGCACTCCAGTGCACTCCAGCAACACTACACCACTGATGAGAGGTGTACAAGAAAGAAGATAGTGTGAGTAACTAGCATGAGAAAAGTTTCAGTAAATCTCTGAGCTTCATATATCTTGTTTTAAAAGATATGGAGCAAATAAATTGGGAGAGTGACACATTGTCAGACACACAGGGCATGATTTTTTTTTGCCAAATTTCTGTTCCTTAAGGTAAGCATACAGATTACTCAGCACTTGCTTGTGACAGCAAGATGATATATCTCCAGGATGTTGCTCTGCATAAACTTCTCATTCCCTCCATCTCCCCAACAGCTATGTGGACCTTTGAAGATTGGTGTGTGCTCTGGAATAGTGAAAGGTGTCTTCATACCAATATGTTTAAGAAAATGTCTGTCGCAGTGAAATTTTCACACACTGCAATAGGAAAGAAGCTGTCACAAACACCAAACAACTTTATTTGGCCATCTCAAGCTGGGAAAGCCACCATCTTACATTAAATAATATTATTAACAGATTGCACGAACACATAAACAGATGGCTCTGAGTATTTTTGAAAGCTGCAACAGCAAACCTTCGTCATGGAATATCGGACATCAGCCATTTTATATTAATAATTTGGCGTAATCATAAATCTGTTTGCTTCTACAATATAACGTTTTACTGTTACTATTCTATTTAACTGTACTTATTAATGTTTCAAAGAACAAAAACCTGCACAGTATCTCAAATAGTTCAGCACTTTACTCACAGCCAAAGTGACTTAATTTGAAGTTGAGTTCTAAATACTGCCAGCCCCTCAGACTCAATTATTTCAGTTCCATACATTTTTGCAGATCCCAGCAAGACCAATATAAGGTTGATGCCCAATAGCAGAGTCTTCATTTTGGGCCTGGGATGAATGGTTGGTAGAATGGACATGGCAAAGCTCACATCGGTCCCAAGTGGTTTTTAAAACTTGGCACCTTCTGGCAATCACATAGTGCTATTGACATAGATGAAAGAGAAAAACATATTTAATTAAAGAAAATGCAAGCAGAAAAGTGTAATACAATGGAAGTAATATCAACAAAAATAGAGAAAGTAAGTTTTAAAAAAAGCTTTTTTTCTTACATCTTCGTCTTAAAGATCATAGCCTGAATTTTACCTTTGGAGGGCGTGCCCCATCGACAGGACCGGGAGCAGTTGGGAAACGGGCCCCTGACCACCATCAGTACCTGGCCGCGATTTTATGCTGGCTGGCCAATTAATGAAACATGCGCTGAAATGCTCAGTGCTGCCGGGGAGAGGGCGGGTGATGACGTCACCCCGGGAGCAGGTGAGTGCTGCGAGAGAGCTCCCTGAAGGCAGACAGCTGCCCCAGGGAGCTGCAGACCTGAAAATCATCAAATTAAGGTTTTAAAAGCTGACAAAAATGTCCATGCATCACAATCCATCACCTGAAAATATAGCTGATAAAAATGCTGCAGCAGGTATTTATTTTTATTTTATTTCAGAATGGAAATTTCATCTTGCCCTTGGATGAGGTTTGATGAAAAATATAAAGTCCACCTGGCCAATTTGCCCGTCCACCAACTCTAAGGTTGGACGGGCCACGAAAAATCGGAGACAATTGTGCCGTTAATGGGCTTAATTGCCCTCTTAATTGTTGGCGGGTGCACTTCTGACTTTCGCGCATGCCCGTCAAGCAAAATATCACCTAAGCGCGTAATGCCGTTGGGACGCTCACCCAATGTCTTCATGCGCAATTTTACTCCCGATCAGGTCAGCTGCGTGCCTGCCCATGGGACATAAAATTCAGTCCCATATATATGCACACTGCAGGGTTGTCTTTTTCCACATGACATTCCAATGTCTGCATTATAATGGAACTGTCAAAGTAAATTTATCACACTGTAATTATTCTGTCCTGACAATGATGGTGCTGTACCCCAGTTTTGCATATCTCAGCCTGCACTACAAAGAAACACACGGAAGTGAGTAATTGGGCTTGTTAGTACCTTTTTTTGAGTGCTACAAGTGCCCTTAGAGCTCCAGAATGGCATCTGCAGTACTCGTACATATTTGTGGGGTGAATTGTGCCAGGTGCCATGTTGGTGAGGGCGCTGGCACTTGCAAAGTGAATGCCACGAAAAATATACAAAACAGAGAGATCATGGCATGAATCAACATGCTGACATTTTGGAGTTCAATGTTCCAACTAACACTCTCTGTTAATCTCACACAACTGAACACACATTCAGCAACAGGAAGGTTCCACAGTGCTTTCAACGGCATTATCAACGACACATAAGTAAATTGCTGGTTGAGTTCTTCGGGCTGTTGCTATGATTTTATAAGTGTTTGGTGCTTTCTATACTTGAAACCAGTTTTAAAAGTCCACAGCAAGTGGCATGGCAAATGTGGAAGAACTTCTTGCTAACTGCAAAGACTCTGCACCAGCCAGTTGTTCCCCAACATGGGTAAATTGGTGGTGTGATGAAGAGATAGTAATGTATATAATATTATTGGAAATTATTTTAAATTGGACTTGTAGTAGAGTCTGTGCCCGTGTCTGTGAGTGTGTGCGTTTTGATTGGATTAAAGCTAGCTAGTCTGGGTGCTTTGATGTATAGTAGTTTTGAGATGTAAACAGTAAGGCAAAGGGTGCAATTGCATTTTGTTGAATAAACCATTCAAAGAGTGGGGGTGAATTCTTGCACCTAGCTAGGAGTTACTGAGCAATATGTTTATATTACTAATAAAATTGGCAATATGAAAAAGGTTTTGTTGTTAGAAGAGGTGGAGTTCAAAGGGCCTGGTGATACAATGAGAATTTACGTTCAAAGGGAAGGCTCGGTATATACAGAAGAGTTTTGTGTGTGGAAGTAAGATCTAAGCCTGTAAGCCTACAACCACGTCTGCTAAGGAACCAAATTGAAAGGGGTCTCATTTCGAAGTTGTAACATAAAATGTGCTTTACCTGGTGTCTGTTTAAGTCTATGGGTTATTGTTGCCTTGGGGAAGATGACATGGGAGTGATTAATTTGGGAATTTGTTTAATGGTTATTATGATAGTAATTTGTAGACGTGTATGCATTTAATTTCTTATTAAAATTAATAAATGTTTAATGTAATTTATATAAAAAACCTCTGGAGGCTTGGAGGTTTTAATTCTGAATTCAAAGTTGCATCTCAAACATACCAATTGAAAATATAGGTTATGACAGTTATTTAAAGTTTCCCTCTGGGATTTTAAATAACTCAACTTTTACCAATGGCTGTGTCATAGTAATGGGCATTCCACTTGTAGTTCAGCATACAGCATGTCTCTGGGAATGAATAGAGGTCACACAGAGCAGGACAAGCCACTGGAAGAAAGAGGAGGCGGGGGTGGGGGGGAGAATGGCTCTCAGAATGAGGTCATCTCTGTCCAGTTTGTTTAGGGAGCAACTTTCCTCAGTGAGGAACAAAATGTATGAGATATTTGCACTTCAGGAAATATGTCCTCACTAAGATCTGCCACCTACAACAGCCACAGCTGCAACTTCAGAGAAGGGCAAGGTAAGTAGCTATAAAGGTGACTGTGGTGATATGTTGAAGAGGGCCAGCGAGGACTAATTCCTGTAGGAGTCCATTGTTGATTATGAATGGCCAGCTGATGATCTCTAAAGTGCACATGGAACAGCTGCTTGCTGATCTTGGAGTTGATTAGCTGTAGGGTTTTCACACAGCAGATGATTTAGGAAAGTTTCAGCAGCACATCTGTGCATCACACTGTGTCATAGACACAGCATAAGTCAATAAGACAGTTCCTGTCTTCGGGCCTTTCTGGAACCTGGCCTCAATATGTGAGGTCAGTGTCAGGATCTGCTCGGAGCAATTGCGGCCTGTACGAAAACCTGCCTCTTCTGGGACGGGAGGGGTGGGGAAGGGCAACGCTGCTTCCAGGGTAGGACTCTGTCTATTTAGCAGGAGGCGCTCCATGACCTTATATGTTATTGAGAGCAGGGCGATGGAGCAGTAGTTGAGTGGATCATCAAGCGGTTTTCCTAGTTTGGCAGTGGCCACTATTTTGAATTGGTGCCAGATGTTTGGAATTGCCTGTGCTGTGGATGTTGGTAAACAGCTTTGCTAGTTGCTTCCTTCCCTGGAATTCTGTGTAAATACAATGATTCCTGCTGCTTTGCCTGACATGGTTGCTGTTAGGGCACTGGCCATTACCAACTCATGTGAGAAGTTTGTCTGTTCTAGGGCTGTCTTGAGAGACTGCATCAGGGCTGTTTCTACTGCCCACTTATCTTCCCTGCTGGTCAGCATATTTGAGTCTACTATCAGCTATGAAGTAATGGCATCAGCGTTGATTCTGGGCCGCTGGTGTTATTGTCACTGTGCTGATCCCTAGCAATGTAAGAGTTTCCACACCTTTCAACTTGATTTCATGAAGTCAATCTTCTCTGCTGTTTCCCATCATCTTATTAGGTGTCACTCATCAAGGGTCATGAAGAGTGCTCTTCCCACATTGGGTTCACCATTTTTCCTGTTGGGCTGACACTAAAAAGATAGTGGGAGCAGGCAGTCATCATAGTCAATGCCAGCAGTTCAGCTCCAAGGACCTGGATACAGTGTGACAAGGAATCACATGAGTGGGCTAGGTCTGTGAATGCAGCTTTAAATAATAGCTTCATATACTTCTTACTGCACCACACCCTCATTCTGCTTACCAAAAATCTCTACCAAGCATGACTCATACCTAACATTCATAGACTCACCTCATCCACATACACTTAGCATTTCTGCACCTCAAAGCTTGCACATATTGCCAGATAGTCAACTATGACCCAAACACATTGCACCACACTCACTGACAGGACAAGGTAGCCCATAACGGGAAGCAGCAGTACCTAATTAGCTCAGGGGCAGGCATGGCTGCATGCCCTCACCACTCGGAGGACAAAATACTGAAATTCATTGGAACAGCCATGACTGAGGCCATGGCTAGCAGCAGGTTTGAAACTACACAAGGCGATGGCATGCTCCTACTTAATTCAAATTGTCAAATCCCACCTGCCTTTCATCCCACAATCTCTTATAGAAAGCTGCAGATGGTGTAAACATGCACCTCTCGTTTTCCCCACCTTTCCTCACCCCTATCTTACCCTTATGCCTTTAGCCAAGGTAGCCAAGAACTGACACTTGGGACTGTGAAGTGCAAGAGGAGCAGGAGACTGATGATGAGGAAACACCTCAAACTCACAACCACCACCTCAGATACTGGCCCTGCACATAATATAGAAGATAGCATGCAGGTGGAATCCGTACACAGTGAGTCACTGGGCATGAGTGGCCTGCAGGGCAGGGGCTTAGATAACACAGATGCCAGCTACCAAAAGGACGAGGTCGCACAATTTCTGCTGCAGAGGACTTAATGGAGTGGCGTATAGTAAAAGATTGATGGGCTTATACACAGAAATGCTAGGGACAGGCCTGCCAGGAAAGCCTGATGGTGAAGTTCGGCTCTAACAGGGCTTTGCACAGAACTTGAAGTCCATTCTTTCCAGCATGGCAGTGAGAGCATGAGAACACTTGCGTCCCAACCAAGTGTGTTGAAGGAGAAGGTGGATGCAGAACTGTGCTGGTAAGAAAATCTAGCCATCATCCAATCTGTCCAATTCTCAGAATGGGCAGCACCAATAGTTCCAGTGGTTAAGCCTGACCAAACCATACGCATGTATGGGGACTGTGAATTGACCATTAACAAGGTAGCCAAACTAGATAAGCACCCCATTCCAACGATAGACGACTTATATGCAAAGCTGGCTGGAGGTAAATCCTGTACAAAATTCGATATGAGCCATGCTTACCAACAATTAGAGCAGGATAGCATATCTAGAGAATTTGCAGAAAGGATTTTGTGCCCGCCGGTGTCGGGACTGTTCGGTGGTGTGGGCGGACAATATGGCACGATCGGTTTCACAATGACATGAAACAAATTTGCGATTGTCCACTCAGCCCGATGATGGCAGGTCATGTTCTCCGCCATCGGACGTCGGGAACCTCATTGTAATACGTCAGTGTATCATTATTAAGCCTGCCCGCTGGAATCGTCCCCCCTCCACTGGATTATCTGACCACATTGGTGGGAAACCGTGCTAGTGTAGAACACATCTTGACAACTGTGATGTGCAGAAGTTGGAACTTACCGCCAGAGCCTTGCTCACATTGTGGACATCCGAGGAGCAGAAGATGCTGGAGTCTGACAGCAACGGCACACTGGAGAAATGTCCATGACATGCTAGGTAGATTCTCATGAACATGGCTCTGCTGCAAAGCAGCTCACGGAAGCTGGAAAGCCACCGTTGTTGCTCACAATGTATGATGGTTAAGAGGGTGGGAGAGGAAGCATTAGGGTCGGCTGGGAGAGGAAGAGGTGTTGGGGTGGAGTGAGGTTGGGAGGGGGTGAATGGAGGTGTCAGGTGGGGAGGTTGGGGCGTAGGAAGAACGGGGAAGAGAAGGGGGTAATGGGATAGAAGATGGCAACTGTGGAGATAGGTGTAAGGGGGCGGGGCGCAAGGCTCAAAGGAAGGAGTGCAGAGAGGGGAGGCTGTCTGAGGGAGGAAGAGGTGCGGAGAAGGGGAAGTGTCCAGGAGGAGGAAGGGGTGTGGAGAGGAAGAGGTGTCCAGGGGGAGGAAGGGGTGCAGAGAGGGGAGGGAGTAAGGGTGGAGGAAGAAGTAAGAGTGGAGGAAGGAGTCAGGAAGGGGATAGGAATAAGGCTGGAGGAAGAAGTGACGTTGGAGGAAGTGGTAAGGCTGGAGGAAGGAGCCGGAGGGACTAAGGGTGGCGGAAGAGGTAAGGATGGAGGAAGGAGTCAGGAAGGGGGAGGGACTAAGCGGGGGAGGGGGGGGGGGAGTCCAGGGGTGTGGGAGGACTGGGGGCGTGGATGGGGTTCTTGGGGAAAGGGGTTCCAAAGGGGAAGGGGTTCTGGGGGAAGGAGTGCAAAATGGGGAAGGGGTGCCGATGGGGCAAAGGGGTGCAGAGGGGGGGGATGTGCAGGTGAACGTGCATGGGAGGGGTTGGATGAGTCCATGACTGTCTTCTGGGGTGCAAACTGAGGGTGGGTGTGGTACGGTGGAAGGGTGAGAATAACTGAGGGCAGAGTCAGGCAGTAGGGTGGAAGGGTGAGGGTTCAACAGTAGCGATAGAAGGGATGGCGAGGGTGGTTGGTGGGGACCTTAAGGCAGACATGGACCCTGGGCGTGGAAGCGAGGAGTTTGGGGAGGTGAATGTGGATGGAGTGGGAATTTCGGGAAGGAAGGGAATGTGCACGTTCACCTGCATATCTCCAAAAGAAAAGGGTTGGGGCTGGTAGGTAACAGAGGGGAGGTGGAATGTGATGCCGGGGAGTTAAATGTTATGGGGGAAAGGAAATGGGTGACTGGGGGAGGGGAAAGGATGGGGGAGCGAAAGTAAAACCGAATGTGAAATGAGAGTCGTGGTGGACGAGATCATGTGCTGCATGGGAATGTGGTCAGTGGGTGGGTGGAGATGCAGGGGTCAGCTCAGGTGGACAAGGCTCCGAAAGGCCCTGCCACACACACAGTTCTCCCTCCAGAATCACTCGTGGGCCGACTGCTCCCTCTGCAGTGATGGGTCTTCCGGGTTGATTATTTCCACCTCTTCAATGGAGGAGGTGTCATCTTGGCTGCAGATGAGGACGTGGATGGAGCTGAGAGACTGGCTGGCTGAGGGAGTTAGTCCCTTGGCAGAGCTCCCTGTGAACCAAAGTAGAGATAATTAGTGCATGGCAGCAGAGTCAAAAGTGGGAGAGAGAGCACTCACAGTTGTATTGAGGGAGGGATGGTGTGATGCAGGATCCTTAGGTGGGTGTTCGCTGCCAACCTCGTCATTGCATTAAGCAGGGTCCACATCCTCACCGGTCAGTACGATGGCACACTGCTCAGAGTGAGTGAGGGGCCTAACGTGGACCACTCCACCCCCTGGCCTGAGACCTCTCCATGCTGATGTGAGCAGGCTTCTCCTGCATGAAAACAGATAGAGAGAGTGTGAGCAGGACACATGGCACTGCGTGGAATATTTGTGTGGTGTCCGGAGCATGGACGGTATGAGGATCCGAGCTCGAGTGGGTATGAGCCTGATTGTGTGAGAGTGTGTGTAAGAGTTACTGATGTTGTCCTTTGAGGTGTGAGACCCCTGTGGCTGTGTGATGGTTTGTAAGTGTGTGAGTTGAGACTGATGAGAAGAGTGACTGACCCTGGCAGAACGGACCAGACCATTCACCCTGTAGTGGTGGCTGTCCTCTTTTGCAGGGCATTGGTGCTGACCGCCACTGCCATGCCACCCAAGCCTGGTTGGTAATGCTACTGCCCATCCTGTGGCCAGAGCCAGGGTAGAGGACATTCCGACGGGCCTCCACGGCATCCAAAAAGCATTCCAGTGATGCGTCGCTAAATCGGGGGGCTGCAGTCTACTTGTCTTTCGTGGACATCTTCCCTGCAGTAGTCATGGCCTCGAAGCACTGAGATGCGTGCACATGGCTGGACTTTAAATATGGCACCCAGCGTGATGAAGCAGCGAGATGATGGAAACAGCATGTTTCTCGGGAATGCATAATTAATGTGGCAGGTTTGGGACGATACGGCATGAAAAGCCACCATCATGACCGGTGGGTGAAATGTATTTTACCCACCCGCTACTGCACCTAGTGCAAATCTGGGACAATTCTGCCTAGTGACAATTAACACACACAAGGGTCTTTATCGGTATATTCGCCTACCCTTTGGAGTATCATCTGCACGCGCAACCTTCCAACGGACAACGGAGAGCCTTATACAAGGACTTCCCCGAGGGGTAGTATACCTAGATGAGGTTCTGATCACAGAGTCAACCAAGACCGAACACTTGGCCAACCTGGGGGAGGTGCTAAGAAGGTTCATGGAAGCCGCCGCATGATTAAATAAAGAAAAATGTACATTTCAAGTGCCAGAAGTTACTTACCTGGGTCACAGGGTGGATGCCATGGGTTTGCATCCAGTAGAAGAGAAATTTAGGGCAATCAAAGATGCACCCTCACCATCCAATGTAACTGAACGCAACTCCTTCCTGGGTATGATCAGCTACTATAACCATTTCTTGCCCAACATGTCAACTGTGTTGGTATCATTGCACTCGTTGTTAAAAAAGAATAACTGTTGGTCATAGAATTCACAGCAGGAAGAAGCCTTTGTGAAAGTTAAGAAACTATTGCATCGTCGTGTTTATTGATACACTATGGCTGATCGAAAGATGCTTCTCCTTATGGGAGCTGTGTTATCGCAGAATGGAAAATGGATCAGAAAGGCCAGTTAGCTATGTCTCGAGAACCCTCTCCACAGCCAAGGGTTATTCCCAGCTAGAAAAGGAAGGTTTATTGGTGGTATTCGGAGTGAAGAAATTCCACCAGTACCTGCATGGATGACATTTCACCATTGTGTCGGACCGTAAACCATTAATGAGTTTATTCAGTGAGGATAAGGCCATTCCACCAATAGAATCATCATGTCTACAACATTGGGCTTTGATATTATCTGCATATGAGTACACATTTATGCACCGTCCTGGCTTACGTATTGCAAATGCAGATGCCCTCAGTCGTCTCCCGTTACCAGAAAGCATTGCATGTGCTCCCATGAAGTTGTGCTAACACTGAATTTCTTGGATTCTTTGCCTGTGTATGAAAAGCAAATTAGGAATTGGATGAACAGGCTTCCAATTTTGCCAAAAGTCAGATGGTCAGATTCACCTGTATCTGAAGAGATGAGACTGTTCCATGCCAGGGAAACAGAGTTAAGTTGTCAAGATGGAATTTTGTTGTGGGGATCAAGAGCTGTTATCCCTTCACAAGGAAGAGAACCACTCTTGACAGAGCTTCACAGTGCGCATCCAGGCATATCAAAGATGAAAATGCTTGTGTGAAGCTGTGTCTGGTGGCCAGGCATAGGCAGTGACGTTGAAAGCATGGTCAAGCATTGTCTCCAGTGTCAGCAACAACAGAAGTTGCCTGTTTCAGCTCCGCTGCATCCGTGGGACTGGCCTGGCCGACCCTGGGTTAGACTACATATTGATCATGTAGGACCATTCTTAGGTACCATGTTTTTGTTGATCGTGGGTGCACATTCTATGTGGATGGATGTATACGAAGTTGAATCACCAACATCGAGCACAACTATCAAGAAGCTCCTCCAATGTTTTAGTACACATGGCCTACTGGAAGTCATTGTTTCTGATAACGGTACAGTCTTTACCAGTACAGAGTTTCACAGATTCATGAATTTAACTGGAATCAGACATATTAAAACAGCCCTTTACCATCCCTTATCAAATGGTTTAGCTGAGAGAGCAGTGCAAACTTTCAAATCTGGAAGGAAGAGAATATCGGAAGGAAGAGAATATCAGAAGGTGCTCTCGAAACTTGACTCTCCAGCCTTCTTCTTAATTATCATACAATGACACATTCGACTACAGGTTCAACACCAACTGAATTATCTGAAACGCCACCTATGCACAAGGTTAAGTCCAGTGTTTCCAAACTTAGAGGGGAGGGTAGAAAGGAATCAGAGTAATCAAAAATTGAATCACGATATTCACAGCAAAGCTCACACATTCAGTGTAGGAAACAGTATTCGTGCAGAATTTCGGAAGTAGACTTTGATGGATTTCTGGAACCATTGTCTCAGAGATTGGTCCCTTATCCTTCCAGGTGGAGGTGGAGGATAGAATTGTTCGAAAACACGTGGACCAAATTCATGTTAGAGACATTCCAACAACCATCTATTCTGCCGGTGATTAGCGTCGAACCATCAATTCCTGAGGTGACAGATCGACGTAGAATAGACATGCCCGATGTCTCTGTAGAGTTGCCAAACCCAGAATTGCCACTTTCTAATGACGTGTCTCATGCTGCAGTTCCTGATCATGTGGAGGATCCTCAAGTGGTAGAGCTACGCTGCTCTAGCCGAATAAGCAGAACACCTCAGAGGCTTCATCTTTAATCTTTAATCACCGGAAGTTGTATATATGTATATGTTGTTGGATATTCAAATGTTCCCTGTAAATAGAAGCTGTAAAAAACTAAAGGGGGAGGAAATGTAGAAACTGAAGGTGTAGCCTCTCCTGCTGTCTATAAGAGGTCACTTGATATTCTTGGAGGCTCTGATAAATGAGCCCTAAGTGTGGGTGATCTCAGGGGGGGCGGGGCTTCTTGATAAGAGTCCTGATCGAGCACCTGAAAAGCTCTCTGTGATGATGTTTATCTATTTCTTGTTAAAACCTGTCTGCTCTGTCAAGTCATTACAAATTGATAGCTGAATGTGATTCGATGGATGCCTCTCATGAGAGCACACTGAACATTTCCTTAAACCCCATAGAGGCTGCCCCTTGTCTGCTAATTTGTTGAAGTTGCAGTTTATCATTTTAATTTTGCCAGGCTATATGAGCACTTTCTCCCTTCTAATATATGATCATGTTCAGGTAAGACCATTCATAATCTGAGGTTGCTGTTGGAAATGTGAGAACTCGTATTCAGCTGATCATGTGGAATTCTATATCCTCTGCACATATTTCGATTTGGTAACAAACTGTTATCACAATAATTCTTCATTCTCCCTGAAAAGAGCAGGCCAAACACATTCATGAACAAACTTACTTGTTTGATTGAAATAGACACCCAGAATGAAATCTGAGAACAAGGTGCTTACTGGACTGCTGGAACTTAATGCATTCAAAGAGACTCAATAAATGAGGCTGACATCAATTACATGCAGGTTTCTAAATCAGTGCTTTCTATACCCATTGAAACGAAACCTTGACCTGCACAGGATTGTAAACTAACAAGATAACTGAATATTTTGATAATATACTTCCACTTATGTATCTTATTGTATAGCTGTCTGGGAAGAGTGTCCTCTGCAGTCGCAGTTGCCGTGAAGCAGTCCGGGAAGAGTGTCCTGTGCAGTCGCCGTCGCCGTGAAGCAGTCCAGGAAGAGTGCCATCTGCAGTCGCCGTCACCGTGAAGCATTCCGGGAAGAGTGCCATCTGCAGTCGCCGTCGCCGTGAAGCAGTCCGGGAAGAGTGTCCTCTGCAGTCACCGTCGCCGGGAAGCAGTTTGGGAAGAGTGTCCTCTGCAGTCGCAGTCGCCGTGAAGCAGTCCGGGAAGAGTGTCCTCTGCAGTCGCCGTGAAGCAGTCCAGGAAGAGAATCCTCTGCAGTCGCTGTCGCCATGAAGCAGTCTGGGAAGAGTGTCTGCTGCAGTCGCAATCGCCGTGAAGCAGTCCAGGAAGAGTGTCCTCTGCAGTCACCGTGAAGCAGTCCAGGAAGAGTGTCCTCTGCAGTTGCCATCGCCGTGAAGCAGTCTGGGAAGAGTGTCCTCTGCAGTCACCGTCGCCGTGAAGCAGTCTGGGAAGAGTGTGTTCTGCAGTCGCCGTCGCCGTGAAGCAGTCCAGGAAGAGCGTCCTCTGCAGTCGCCATCGCCATGAATTGTCCGGGAAGAGTGTGCTCTGCAGTCACCGTCACCGTGAAGCAGTCCAGGAAGAATGTCCTCTGCAGTCGCCATCACCGGGAAGAGTGTCCTCTGCAGTCGCCGTCGCCATAAAGCAGTCCAGGAAGAGTGTCCTCTGCAGTCGCCGTCGCCGTGAAGCAGTCTGGGAAGAGTGTCCTCTGCAGTCGTCGTGAAGCAGTCCGGGAAGAGTGTCCTCTGCAGTCGCCGTCGCCATGAAGCAGTCTGGGAAGAGTGTCCTCTGCAGTCGCCGTCGCAGTGAAGCTGTCCAAGAAGAGTGTGCTCTGCAGTCACCGTCGCCTTGAAGCAGTCCAGGAAGAATGTTCTCTGCAGTCACCATCGCCGTGAAGCAGTCCGGGAAGAGTCCTCTGCAGTCGCCGTCGCCATAAAGCAGTCCGGGACGAATGTCCTCTGCAGTCGCCGTCGCCGTGAAGCAGTCCGGGAAGAGTGTGCTCTGCAGTCACCATCGCCGTGAAGCAGTCCGGGAAGAGTCCTCTGCAGTCGCCGTCGCCATAAAGCAGTCCGGGACGAATGTCCTCTGCAGTCGCCGTCGCCGTGAAGCAGTCCGGGAAGAGTGTCCTCTGCAGTCACAGTCACCGTGAAGCAGTCCGGGAAGAGTGTCCTCTGCAGTCGCCGTGAAGCAGTCCAGGAAGAGAATCCTCTGCAGTCGCTGTCGCCATGAAGCAGTCTGGGAAGAGTGTCTGCTGCAGTCGCAATCGCCGTGAAGCAGTCCAGGAAGAGTGTCCTCTGCAGTCACCGTGAAGCAGTCCAGGAAGAGTGTCCTCTGCAGTTGCCATCGCCGTGAAGCAGTCTGGGAAGAGTGTCCTCTGCAGTCGCCGTCGCCGTGAAGCAGTCTGGGAAGAGTGTGTTCTGCAGTCGCCGTCGCAGTGAAGCAGTCCGGGAAGAGTGTCCTCTGCAGTCACAGTCACCGTGAAGCAGTCCGGGAAGAGTGTCCTCTGCAGTCGTCGTGAAGCAGTCCGGGAAGAGTGTCCTCTGCAGTCACCGCCGCCGTGAAGCAGTCCAGGAAGAGTCCTCTGCAGTCGCCATCGCCATAAAGCAGTCCGGGACGAATGTCCTCTGCAGTCGCCGTTGCCGTGAAGCTGTCCAGGAAGAGTGTGCTCTGCAGTCACCGTCGCCTTGAAGCAGTCCGGGAAGAGTGTCCTCTGCAGTCGCCATCGCCGTGAAGCAGTCCGGGAAGAGTCCTCTGCAGTCGCCGTCACCATAAAGCAGTCCGGGATGAATGTCCTCTGCAGTCACCGTCGTCGGGTGAAAAAAAACAAAGAGTGACATCACAGGAAAGCCATAAGTTCATTGGTTGGTAAGTAATTGCTAGTTTAAACTACCTATTCTAAGTTGATTTCAGATTAAAGGTGACTACTGGGGCCCAGGATTGGAGGCCTAACACTTCAGCTTCAACTCAGCAGTGAGAGCGAGTTCCAGTTGTTTTTAAAAAGTGTATTTTGAATCTCTATTCTAACTTGCTTTCAGATTAAAGGTGAATAGGAGAAATATTTTACAGGTCGACAAATGAAAGACCAGTAGGAAATTTAAAAACAAATTGAAAAACTAATTAAATAAAATAGAGATGCAGGGCCAGGCGATGTGTTGTATCTGCATGATGTGAGAGGTGGTTGACCCCATTGTGGTTCCCAGTGACCACTTCTGTAGCAAATGTTGGTTGCTCGAGGAACTCCGGCTCAGAGTTGATGAGTTGGAGTCTGAGCTTCGGACACTGCGACACATCAGAAAGGGGGAGAGTTACCTGGACGCTGTGTTTCAGAAGACAGTCACACCCCTTAGATTAACTACCTTAAATTTGGCCAGTGGTCAGGGACAGGGGGGTGCGACTGTGAGTGAGGCAGGTAGAGAGGTCCAGGATGTTGCACTGCAGGAGACTCAGCCCTTGCCCTTATCCAACAGGTTCGAGATTCTTGCTCCCTGTGTGGACGAGAGCGGGGACTATAGGGAGGATGAGCAAACTGACCATAACACCGTGGTACAGGGAGCCGTTCAAGTGGGGGGAGAAAAGAGAAATGTAGTTGTAATCGAGGACACTATAGTTAGGGGAATAGATACTGTTCTCTGTAACCAGGATCGAGAGTCTCAAAGGCTGTGTTGCCTACCTGGTGCCAGGGTTAAGGATATCTCATCTGGGCTGCAGAGAAATTTGGAATGGGAAGGGAAAAATCCAGTTACCATGGTCCATGTAGGTACCAGCAATATAGGTAGAACAAGGAAAGAGGTTCTGCTGAGGGAATACGAGCAGCTAGGGGCTAAATTAAAAAGCAGATCCAAAAAGGTAATAATCTCCGGATTACTACCGAGCTGTGAGCTAATTGGCACAGGGCCAATAAGATTAAAGAGGTAAATGCGTGACTCAAAGATTGGTGTGGGAGAAATGGGTTCGAATTCATGGGACATTGGCACCAGTACTGGGGAAAGAGGGAACTATTCCGTTTGGACGGGCTCCACTTGAATCATGCTGGGACCAGTGTCCTGGCGAATAGCATAACTAGGGTTGTAGATAGGGCTTTAAACTAAATAGTGGGAGGGAGGGCTCAGTTGCATGGAAATATAAAAAATCAAAGTTTAAGGAGAGGGTAAGGGCACAGGTTAGTGATGAGGCTGATTGTTACCAAAAAGTGAAATGAAGAGACAGAGTGTGTGAACGCCATATTGCACCAAAGAATCATATAAGAGTAGGGAAAATTGACAATAGGGCAAACTTAAAGGCTTTGTATCTGAATGCATGTAGTATTCGGAATAAAACTAATGAGTTAACAGCGCAAATAGAGGTAAATAGGTGTGATTTGGTGGCGATTACTGAGATGTGGTTACAGGGAGAACAGGTTTGGGAGTTGAATATCCAAGGGTACTCAGTGTTTCAGAAGGATAGGCAGGAAGGAAAAGGAGGTGGTGCAGCTTTGTTAGTAAAGGAAGAGATTAGTGCTATAGTGAGGAATGATATAGGCACTGGAGAGCAAGACGTAGAGTCAGTCTGGGTAGAAATAAGAAATAGTAAGGGAAAGAAGTCCCTGGTGGGAGTAATCTTTTGGTCCCCAAACAGTAGTTCAGCAGTAGGGCACAGTATAAACCAGGAAATACTGGGAGCATGTAAGAAAGGCACAACAATAATCATGGGTGATTTTAATATGCATATAGACTGGACGAATCAAATTGGCAAGGGTAGCATCGAGGGAGAGTTCATAGAGTGTATTAGAGATTGTTTCTTGGAGCAATATGTTGTGGAACTAACTAGGGAGCAGGCTATTCTGGATTTGGTTGTGTATAATGAGATGGGATTAATTAATGATCTCATAGTAAAGGATCCTCTAGGGAAGAGTGATCATAGCATGCTAGAATTTCAAGTTCAGTTTGAGAACGAGAAATTTGAGTCCCACACTAGTGTTCTGGAGTTAAATAATGGGTAACTGCATAGACATGAGGGCAGATTTGGCCCTAGTGGACTGGCAGGAAGACTAAAAGGTAGGACAGTTGATAAACAGTGGCAGATGTTTAAGGAGATATTCAATTCCTCCCAAGTAAAATATATTCCAAAGAGGAAGAAAGATGATAAGAGGGGGAAAAGCATCCATGGATAAGCAAAGAAGTTAAAGATAACATTAAGGCAAAAACTAAGGCATACCAAATTGCAAAGGTCAGTGGCAGGCTGGAAGATTGGGAAACTCTTAAAGATCAACAAAGGGTTACTAAAAAAAAAATAAAAAGAGCAAAGGTAAATTATGAAAGAAAACTAGTGCAAAATGTAAAAACTGATAGCAAAAGCTTCTACAAGTATATAAAAGGAAAGAAAGTAGCTAAAGTGAATGTTGGTCCCTTGGAGGATGAGACTGGGGAGTTAATATTGGGGAACGCAGAAATGGCAGAGACACTTAATCAATATTTTGCCTCAGTTTTCACAGTGGAGGACACTAGTACCACCCCAATAGTAACAGGTAGTGCAGAGGGTATAGAGAAGGCGGGACTTAGAACAATCACCATCACTAGAGAAAAAGTACTGAGCAAACTACTGGGATTAAAGGGTGACAGGCTTCCAGGACCTGATGGCCTACATCCCAGGGTCTTAAAGGAAGCGGCAGCGGAGATAGTGGAAGCATTGGCTATAATATTCCAAAATTCCCTGGATTCCGGATAGGTTCCAGTAGATTGGAAAAACGCTAATATAACGGCCTTATTCAAAAAGGGGGGGGAGCAGAAAGTAGGAAACTATAGACCAATTAGTTTAATGTCTGTCGTTGGGAACTTGTTGGAATCCATTATTAAGGAAGTAGTAATGGGGCATTTGGAAATTCAAAATGCAATCAATCAGAGTCAGCATGGTTTTATGAAGAGTAAATGATGTTTGACTAATTTTCTAGAGTTCTTTGAAGATGTGACAAGCAAAGTGGATAATGGGGATCCTGTAGATGTAGTATATCTGGACTTCCAGAAGGTCTTTGATAAGGTGCTGCACAAAAGATTAATACACAAGATAAGATCACATGGAGTCAGGGGTAATATATTAGCTTGGATAGAGGATTGGCTAACCAACAGAAAGCAGAGAGATGGGATAAATGGGTCTTTTTCTGGATGGCAAGCTGTAACTAGTGGGATGCCACAGGGTTCGGTCCTTGGGCCCCAACTATTTACAATCTATATCAATGACTTGGATTCAGGGATAGAAGGTACTATAGCTAAATTTTCAGATGACACCAGAATAGATGATAAAGTAAGTTGCAATGAAAAAATAAGAAACGTACAAATGGATATGGACAGGTTAGGTGAATGGGCCAAAATTTGGCAGATGGAGTTTAACATGGATAAGTGTGAGGTTATCCATTTTGGTCGGAAGAATAAAAAGGCGACTTATTATTTAAATGGAGAGAAACTTCAGAATGCTTCAGTGCAGAGGGATCTGGGTATCCTCATGCATGAATCGCTGAAAGCTAGTATGCAGGTACAGCAGGTAATAAGGAAGGCAAATGGAATTTTGGCATTTATTGCTAAGGGAATAGAGTATAAAAATAGGGAAGTGTTGCTGCAAATGTACAAGGCATTGTTGAGACAGCACCTGGAGTACTGTGCATAGTTTTGGTCCCCTTACTTGAGGAAGGATGTAGTTGCATTGGTAGTGGTTCAGAGGAGGTTCATTAGATTGATTCCAGAGATGCGGAGCTTGTCTTATGAGGAGAGATTGAGCAGTTTAGGCCTATACTCGCTAGAGTTTAGAAGGATGAGAGGAGATCTAATTGAGGTATATAAGATGCTAAAGGGGACAGACAAAGTAGACGTGGAGTGGATGTTTCCCCTTGTGAGGCATTCTAGAACAAGAGACCATAGTTTTAGGCTAGGGGTAGATTTAAATCAGAGATGAGGAGAAATTATTTTTCTCAAAGGATCATGAATCTGTGGAATTCACTACCTCAGGGTGCAGTGGATGCCAGGACGCTGAATAAATTTAAGGAGGAGATAGACAGATTTTTAATTGGTAACGGGTTGCACGTGGTAATGTTTATGGGCAGAGGGCGGGAAATTGGAGTTGAGGCCGAAATGAGATCAGCCATGATTGTATTGAATGGCGGGGCAGGCTCAAGGGGTTGAATTACCTACTTTTGCTCCTAGTTCTTATGTTCTTATATTAAACAAAATTATATTGTGAGATAGGAGGTACATTCTTAAAAGAGAGGTGGGGTTAAACAGGCTAACCCTTGAAAACGTGCGTGGGGATTGCACTAAGTTAAATTTGTGCTGCATGCTGTTTGAAATGATTACCACGTGCAGCCAACACTACCTGCATTGTTCATCATTCATGCATCAGCAGGGCACTCAATATCATAAGTTCCTTCATTGTCACCGGGCCAAAATCCCAGAATTCCTTTCCTAACAGCATTATGGGAATAATGCACCAGATGGACTGCAGAGGTTCAAGAAGGCAGCTCACCATCATCTCCTCAAGGGCAATTAGGAATGGGCAAAAAATGCTGGCTATGCCAGCAATGCCCACATTCCATGAAAGGATAAAAAAAAGTGGCCATCACTACTTAAAGGCAGCTTCTTAAAGGGGAGGTGCACTGTGGCTGTAAGAAGTGGTGGTTGTTTTTTGAAAGGTGAATCTGGGCTGTGATACTTTGATGAATGGATAAACATGCAGGAGGGCAAGCACTAAGGTTTTCTGACACTACACTGAAGGTTTTGTAGTGTGGCTTGTGGTGCATTGGGTAGCACTCCTGCCTCTGAGTCAGAAGCTCTGGGTTCAAGTCCCACCCCAGAACTTGATGGCCATGGGAGATTTGTCCATAATGCAGCCAAACAGGTTGATTAAATCCTTCCAACACATGCTTATGATAGGTGAAAATAGTGGGAGAGATTCCTGGTCAACCATGTGATGGAAAGAAAGTTGGAGCCTCTACCATCACTGTCCATATCTCCAGACTACAACATGCATGTAAAAGTGCATGTTGCCACAGCAGCCCAGACTCCCCGAACGATCTCCACCACCACGACTGAATATTTTGGTGAAAGGTATGGAAGGGAAGGAGCTACATAGTGTATCTGTGGCGGAGGTGGGGCTAGGGCCATGTTCAGAGCAGTAGGCCCTCCAGACATATGCTCAAGAGGCAGGGGCAAGAAGTAGAGCTGGAGATTAATGCCAGGAGAGTTGCTCCAAGAAGTTAGATGCAGTGCAGGAAGAAGTTTAACAATCAGATGCAAGTTGTCAAGGTGAGTGACTTCATCTACAAAATCCTACCAACTGCACCATTAATTTTATCCACTGCTCAGTTCACCATAACTCCATCACTCATCTACCGACAATCTCTAACAATCAGAACTCAACCCTAAAATTCATATTCTTTACCTCACCATCAAACTGTCACAATCCTCACAACTACAACTCATAGCTTCCACATCTTTCCATCCTTCTTGCAGGAGAAGGTGGCACATAACTGGAGGTGGAAAAGCACGGCTGCATGTTTTAAACATCTTGGGAGAGACAGTGCCTAAAATCACTGGGGTTGTGGCGACTGGTGTGACTGGAGGGATCAATGATGAGGGTATATGCGCACCTAATCCTCTTGCTCTCATCCCTTTTCTGCCTCATCGTACAATCACCTCTGACTTACAAACTAGGTATGGTAGCATTGTGATTTTCCAGACGCCTAGACTGTTGTAATATGCCTTTAAGGGATATCACCATGAGAGCGCTGGAAGGGAAATGTATCATGTGACCCCGTCTTGGTTTCACTTTTGCTTTATACAGCAGTGCAGACACAGCTCCCAATGTCTCCAAGCTTTACAGCTATGTATAACTGTTCTCATGCGCCTAGTCTTAATAAATGAACCCACAACGTGTTTATCCAATCCCTGCTGAGTGATTGGTGCCTTGTGTCTTAT
This sequence comes from Cetorhinus maximus, assembly GCF_964194155.1. Classification (NCBI taxonomy): domain Eukaryota; kingdom Metazoa; phylum Chordata; class Chondrichthyes; order Lamniformes; family Cetorhinidae; genus Cetorhinus; species Cetorhinus maximus. Next base: position 76,034,783 of record NC_135888.1, read on the forward strand.
ACACAAATAAGTCCGAGGTATTATATCACTATAAGAACACAACATGGACCATTCATCTAGAGACATTAGTTCAAATCTCACCATGGCAGCTGGTGAATATAAATTCAGTTAATTAAATAAATCTGGAATAAAACACTCGCATCTGTAATGGAACTACCGAGTTGTTCTAAGAACCAATTTGGTACTCTAATGTCCTTTAGGGAAGGAAATCAGCCATCCTTACCGGGTTTGGCCTAGGTGAGACTCCAGACACATAGCCAAGTCTCTTAACCACCCTCTGAAATGGCCCAGCAAGCCACTCAGTTGTATCAAAGCCCTACAAAAAGACAAATAAAAATAAAACCAAACTGATCACCTACAACTGACCTAAGCACTGAACATGAAAAGGCACACCCAACCAATTTGACCCTGCAAAGTCCTTCTCACTAACATCTGAGCTCTTAGTTGCACAAAAACTGGGAGATCTGTCCCATGGGCTAGTCAAGCAACAGCCTGGAAAAAACATACTCACAGAATATCTTTCAGAGAATGTCCCATTCTCCTCTATCACCAACCCTGAGTGTGTCTTGCCCCATCAGTAGTATATACCCACCAGAGGTGGTGGCACAGTGGTATAGAGTTGAAAGAGAGTTCTCAACTTTGACTCCAGACACCATGATGTCTCAAGGTATCAGGTCAAACATAGGGAAGGAATCCTCCTGCTGATTGCCAGCTGCCCTCCTCCATCAGCTGATGAATCAGTGCTCTTCTATGTTGAGCATCACTCAGAAGAAATATTGCTGCGAGTACAGCAAGGACACAGAATGTACTCTAGGTAGGGACTTTAATATTCATCAGCAACTATGACTCAGTAGCACCAATATGGACCAATATTTATGGGGACAATACTGTTAATTTTCTAGTCAATGGTAACCCCCAAAATCTTGATGGTAAGGGATTTGATAATGATGGTACCATTGAACATCAAGGAGTCATGATTAGGCTATTCCTTGTTGGAGATGGGCATTATCAGGCACGTGTGTGATGTGAATGTTAATTGCCATTTCTCAGTGCAAAGCTGAATTTCTCAAGGCCTTGCAGCGTGCAGGCACAGTCTGCTTCATTATCCGAGGAGTTACAAATGGAGCTAAACGCCATGCAATCATCAGTGGACAGCCCCACTCCTGACCTTGTGGGTGAAGAGGTCATTGCTGAAGCAGCTGAAGAAGGTTGGGCCTAGGACAGTCTGAGGAACTCCTGCAGCGATTTACTTGAACTGAGATGATTGACCTCCAACAAGAAGAGAGTTTTCCTCCTGGTTCCCATTGACTCAAGTTTTGCTAGGGCTCCTTGATGCTGCATTCAGTCAAATGTGCCTTGATGTCAAGGGTATTGACTCTCACCTCGGGAATTCAGCTCTTTTTCACATGTTATGACATGGCAGATGATCTGTGCCAGGTGGACCAAATCCACAAGGAAAACTTGGTCGCACTATCACAATCGTTTTGCAATTTGTACTTATTACGAGATGTGTACACTGAATTCAGAAGTAATGAGTCCACCAAGACATTTAGAGATTTTAAAAATTAAATTAAAATATTTATTAATTTAATAAAAGATTTCAAGCATATACAAAAGACTACAAATTACTTACTACTATAATAACTCCTAAAATTCCTAATTAACCTGACCCTCAGTTACACTCCCTTTAAGGCAATGGTCCAAAAATAGATTTTAGATTTAAAACAAGCTCAGCAAATTAACACAATATCATAGACAGTGGAATTCCAAATTGCTTTTCTCCAACTTCATTTTATAAGACAGGAGACTTATGCACAAATTCTGGAGGCTTCATTAAGGCTATTTCACACACTCCTGTTAGATCCTACATGGCCTTTGCTTTCCATATAGCCTTTCATTCTCCTTTATATATGTTCCTCTCTTTTTAATATGTAAACTCTATTGTTCCATATGTCTCTGAAACTGTATCTTCCTCATAATATAAAAGTTTTCATGTTCCTACTATACATTGTCAGTAACCTTTGGAAAAATAAACACATTCCTTAGCCTTGCTTATCTGGCTAGTTGTAAACAGACTAAGATCCCTTTGAAACCCAAATATCCCCTCATTTATGTAAAAATGCAAATTCCCTTCACACCTTACATGCTAAGCCAGCATCCATGTTTACTTATTAGCATGTCAAGCACCTAGCTTCTTTTGATGATTTAAACTTTCAGCCTACTTGACTCCAAATGTAATTAAATCGCACACAGACCCAACTACACGTACCACCATAAATCTACTTCACAATAAGCCAGAAAAATATTATGAAAATGATTATACTTTCATCACATATAAGTTTGGAAAAAAGATGCATTGAACTCTGGAGTCGTGTGGTCCTAGCAGAACTCAAAATGAGCATCCATGAGCAAGTTATTGCTGAGTAAGTATCACTTGAAAACATTGTCAAGTGCATCTTCCATTGCTTTGCTGATGATTGAGAGTAGACGAATGGGGCAGTCAATGGTCAGATAGGCTGAAAAAACTCAGCAGGTCAGGCAGCATCTATGAAGAGAAAGAGTTACCGTTTCAGGTCGATGACCTTTCATCAGAACTGAAGAAATAAAGAAATGTAAGAATTTTTAAGCCTGTGGAAGGAAGCAGGAAGAACAAAGGAGACAGTCTGGGTTAACCCTGTTTTTCTCCACAGGTGCTGCCTGACCTGTTGAGTATTTCCAGCATTTTTGTCCTTACCTCATATTTTTAGCATCTGCAGTATTTGGTTTTTCTATTAGAATGTGTTCTATTTTCGTGGACGGGGCATACCTGGACAATTTTCCACTTTGTCAGATAGATACCAATGTTATACTAATACTGGAAACAGCTTGGCTAGGGACATGACTAGTTCTGGAGCACAAGTCTTCAGCATTACAGCCAGGATGTTGTCAGGGCCACAGCCTTTGCTGTATCCCAGGCACTCAGCCATTTCTTGTTACCCTTTCCATGCCTCCTCTCACTTCACAGTTCAGATAAAACTCATCATTACTCTGCATGACAGTTGAAAGACTCACTTACTTTACTGCCACTTTCATATTAGTTTAAGACAGAAACCGAGCAACAGCCAAAGAAAACATGAGGAATGTAGCTCTCATTTTGAAAGAAGATAAGCTAAAATCACTTGGGAATCTAAACCGATAGTTGTAAGATAAGGTTCAGTGGAGCCAGTAGGCAGACAACTAAGTGGTATACTACAGCAGAATGTGAACCTGACAGCAAAAGAAAAGATGATTGAATAGACAAGATGAAAGTGGTTGTTGTAGATGAACTGCTGGCATTAGTGATCACCAGGGTTGGGAAAGCTATTACAACAGGTCAAAGGAAATTGCAATAATTTTGTTTTATCTTCTCCTCCCACTACTTTGATCTGGTTCTGGCCTCAGCAACACTCTCACTGACAATTGACTGAACTGTCAAAATTTAATTCTGGAATAGCCACTGTTTCTAGAAAGTTGATGGGAAAGGGCTATCCATTGACCTCAAATCACTATCTATTGTAGGTGAGTCTCAAAAACTGATTGATGAGCACATATTAGCTCTTTGAAGTGTCTGACCAATGATTCTTCTGCATGCCATGGAATGGTGATGAGCAAAGAACCAGGATGCTCACCAATCAGCACATTGTAACAAGCTCAATGTAGACAGCATTCATGTTGTCAGTGGCAGCAGCTGCACTTCAGCAGACAAAAAGCAGGATCAATGTACACCCAGTAAAAGAGCTGACAAGTTACTTACATTAGAGTGAATGAAGATATAGTCTGCCAACTCAGATGCTTCAAACTTTTACTGAGTACATTTTTGAAAAGAAATAGTTGCTACCTGATCATATTGTCATTAGGCTGGGCAAGACAGGCCTTGGAATACGTGTACTCAAACACAACGGCCCCGATATTTATGAGGTGAGGAGAGAATAGGTGAGGCCGGGAATAGCTGAAGAATCCTGCAAGGCTGGGGGACACGGAGAGCCTGCCAAACTTAATAGCAGAACCTCATTATCGCTTATCAGACCCAGTCCCCCACCGGCCTAATGGACAGCCTGGCTGGCAGGTGAGAGAGAATGCCAACAGCAGGATGTCGCAGTCATGGCCCCATCAGGGCATTCCCTGGCAATCAGGAGGGAGGAGAGAGGTTACAAATCAGGAGGATTAGGCTGAGGTAGAGGTGGGTGATCGGGACTGAGGGAGGCCAAAGGCTTCCTTGAGGGGCTGGGGGTTGGGGAGGACTCCTGCTCGATCTGGCCCACAAGGAGTGCTGGAAATGGTAATTAGCTTGTGAAGCCAGCAACTCCCAACTGCCACTGCTGTATTTCCGAACAATTTTAAATCCTGTTCCCTTTTGCACTGTGGCATCCTAATTTAAATATATTAACTAAGTTTCCCTCACTCCATGACAGGACACTCAGGTGTCCCATTATCTACTGCCAATAAAAAGGCGGTGTGCTCAGGTGTGGTGGGTTGGAGATGTGATGCCCATATTTACCTCTTTGCACTGTACTCTTTCCTGCCCTTCATGGGGGAGTTCATAGCGAGGCCAATGTCAGTGTGTTGATAACCCAACACCAACCGCTCACATTGAAAAGTGCTGACAAGACCCTCAGTCTTGGATTGAATGGTGACATAGTCAGACAGCTGAGCTACTTTAAAACTTCAGCACGTTTAAGTAAACAGGCTGTGGACTAGCTGCATCTCCTTCAAACAATCTGATAATCATCGCCAAGCTTCAGATTGTTATAAAATGGGTAACACTGGATTGGGAGTCTGGTGTCGGTGCACTGAAATGTCATTGTCAAACATACAGTAAAACAATGCATTCATTCACCAATTTTCCCCCAACTTACAAATCTATTTGGAACCATGGGAAATTTGATAAAGCTTTTCATACCAGAAGATAAACCCAGAAAAATTCTTAGACCATAGACAGTATCCTTCAAGTCCGAGAATGGCACAAAGCATTTGGCAGTCATTGGAGTACTTTTATTTTATGGTTGTAAAGAATGAAAACATAGCAAATTTGTGCATGAAAAGGTCCCCACAAACCCTTCTCCTTCTTCTTAGGCAGTCCCTCGGGTTCAGGGGTGACTTGCTTCCACTCCATTTTAATGGATTCTGAGTTGGCTGATAAGTCCAATATACAATCTTCAGACTCTGCCACATGTAGGGCAGGTGGTGCTTGAAGGGTTGGATAGATGAGGTGTTTGGAGATTTGTGCGCTCTCTCCAATGCCTCAACATCATCTCTGATATTCCTGACGAAGTCTCTTGATGTGTTGGCTACCTTCCCGAATGAAGCCCTCTTCATTTTGGTCAGTCACAAACCAGGTCTCCCATGAGTCGGTAGGGATGTTTGTCCTCTTCAGGGAAACTTTAAGGACATCCCTAAAGAGTCTCCTTTGGTCCCCTGGGAGTCTCCTGCTGTGACCGAGTTCCAAGTAGAGCAGTTGCTTCGGGAGTCTGGTGTCAGGCGAACAAACATCATGTCCTGCCCAGTGGAGCTGGTTTTGAGTGACCAGCATCTCGAAGGTGGGCATATTGGCTTGGAGAGGATGCTGCTGTTAGACCTTCTTTCTTGCCATGGGATTTGGAGGATCTTATGAAGGCATCACTGGTGGTGTTTCTCCAGTGCCTTGAGGTACTTGGTGTTGATTGCCCAATTCCCTGAACAATATAGGAGCATAGAGATCACTGCTGCTGGGTAAACCATGACCTTAGTCTTGGGTTTGAGATCTGGTCTTCAAATACTCTTTCCCTCAGTCAGCCGAAAGCTGAGCTGCCACATTGGAGGCGATAATGAATTTCATCATCTATGCCTGCCTTTGTCTAGGGGAGACTCCCAAGACACAGAAAATAGTTTACACTTTCCAGGATTTTGCTGTTGATCTTAATTGATGGGGGAGGTATTGTGCTTTGGGGACACATAAAATAAAGTGAGTTGCCAACCCACTGCCCTCCTGCCCACCCCTGACCTGTACCTCATATTACAAGGGGACGGGTAAGGCGTGAGTTAACTTGCCTGCCATTAGGCCTATGAAGACCCTTAGGTGGCCAGTTAACTTCCACTTAAGGGCCACATTCCACCACCGCCACAATTTTTCAGGCTGTGGTGGAAAGAAGGTGACCAGCCCAGCAGTTTTCATTGCACAAGCTAAAGGCAGGTAGGAAGTTGGGGTGGGGGTGTGTAGGATACTTCTTTGGCAGTTCTCATGTGCCCATAGGAGGCATCTCCCCGCAAAAATGGAATGCCCCTTTGTCCCTTCCCACGTTCCCTGCCTCTCAAACTTGACCCCGCAACGACCTCCCTCCCCCTCGCTAGTTCCTCCCAGCTGTACCTGCCCAAAATCCCCGGACTTACCCAAGTCTGGTATCCATCACTTGTTCTTCTTGTGGTGACTGCCTGTAGCCCCAGTAATGGCCAATACTCTCTTCTGGTGCTGTTGGGATTGCAAAGCTGCTGGCCAATCACAGTGTCTGGTAGCTCTTCTAGGGCAGGACTTCCTGTCCCTGAGGGGCAGAAGTACCACTCTCACCCTGTTGAGGTCTCCTGCATACCATCACTGCAGGGCAGCAAGATACCTAGTCAGCGAAGTGCCGGGAGACATTTAGCTCGAGAGGGCAGGTAATCTGTCCCCGTTGTAAAATCCAACCCATGATGTAGATCTAGGTTTTACCAGATCTTTTCGCCAGGTCAAGATCAAGAAAAAAATAGCAGCAGATTCTGGGCAGAAGCAGAATCTTACATTTTTTCCAATGTAGTCCAGTGCAGAATCGTGATTTAGATGTCTAGTGAAGTCCAAGAATTTGAAGCCAAATTTGAGAGAAAATCCACAGCAAAATGACAAACACTCAGGCAGTAAATAACCAGAACTGTAGTAACCTTTGCAATGAATGGAAACACGATGCCAGCTGTTTCCAACTGGGAAAAGCCAACTGCACAGCAACCGGGATCAACTGTTTTCAACTGGCCTCAATTTGCGGTTGGTGACTGTTTCGCCCATTCCAGTTAAACTGTTTATTCCTTCTAAGTAAGCAGCCAATGCACAGCAGAAACAGCAAGCAAACAGTGACCAGATAGTCCACTTTAGTGACGTCTGTTGAAGGTTAAATATTGGCCAGGACACTAGGATGACTCCTGTGCTCTTCTTCAGTTCCATGGGATCGTTGGCATCCTCCTAAGAGTGTACATAGGCCTCGCCTGTTACTGTCTTCTCCAAAAGACCACAACAGTGGAGCACCTCCTCAGTTCTGAATTAAAGAGTCAACCTATTTTATATGCTCAAGTCTCTGGAGTGGGACTTATGCCCACAATTTTCCGATTCAGAATCAATGAATGCTATCATTGACTGAAGGCAGACACCAAAAATAATATAAAAACAGAAATTGCTGGAAAAACTCAGCAGGTCTGGTAGCATCTGCAGAGGGAGAAACAGAGTTAACGTTTTGAGTCTGTATGAGCTTCAGAGTTCTGAAGAAGTCATACAAACTCGAAATGTTAACCCTGTTTTGCTCTCCACAGATGCTGTCAGACCTGCTGAGTTTTTCCAGCATTTTCTGTTTTTATTTTAGATTTCCAGCATCCGCAGTATTTAGCTTTTATTTTAACCAAAAATAATATAATTACAACAAAATGGAGGGATATGAATTCGCCCCAGCTTTCTAAGCCTTAAAATTCAGGACTTCACATAGCTGAAGACCACAATCTGATAGTTCATGTTTATATCTGCTTAGCCACTCATATGATAAGGAAATTAGATGAAAATCACCTTTATATAACACGAGAATGGTTTCAACCTCTTTTTCAATCAGCCCACCAATTCTATTAGAGAAATGGGCACAACCTTCGAATGAATAATAGCGAAAAACGAATGGTGAGTCATAGGTTAGCTTATGAGGGTGGACATTTTGTTTCATTGCGTATTGCCCCACTTCCTTGATAGGAACAAGTCAAGCGATCTTGACAAAAATGATCCAATACTTCAATACTTACTAATGTAGCTTTTGTATCTGCCGTAGCTGTGGTGTCAGCTATGGCTCAATGGTAGCACTCCGATCTCTGAATCAGAAGGTTGTCCATCCAAATTCCATTCCACAGGCTTGAGCACAAAATCTAGGCTAGCACCCAAGAGCAATACTGTTGAAGGTGCCATCTTTCAGATGACATGTTAAACCGAGGCACCATCTCCCTCTCAGGTTGACATAAAGGATCTCATGGCATTATTTTGCAGAAGAGCTCAGGAGTTCCCCCTCATGACCTGGCCAATACCTTTTACATAAGTAAACAGTTTATTTGGTCATTAGCTCTTTGCTGTTTGTGGGACTTTTCTTTAAATTAGTTCATGGGGTGTTTGTGGGACATTGCTTTTTATATTCCTTCATTAATATGGGCCATGCTGGCAATGCCAGCATTTTCTGCCCATCCATAATTGCCCTTGACGAACCAGTGGTAAGCAGCCTTCTTGAAGCGCTGCAGACCATGTGGGTAGATACACCCACAGTGCAGTTAGGATTTTGACCAGAGACAGTGAAGCCACTAAGATATAGTTCCAAGTCAGGATGGTGTGTATGTCTGTGTACAAATTGGCTACTTATATTACAAAAGTGGCTTCACTTAAAAAATGCTACTTCATTGACTGTGAAGCACTAGGCAATATCTTGATCTCATAAAAGGCACTATGAAAGTGCAAGTTCTTTCTTTCTTTAATTTGTAATTAGAGGTAAAAGTGAAAGACCATGGGAATTTAGATGCCTTTGGAACAAAATTTGTGTATGTAGCCCTCGTTCTGGGGCATTACGAGTGCCTCTAAATGGCCAAATTGTCATCTGCATTACCCGTGCACATTTCTTGTGCGTGTTACACTGGACATCATGTTGGTAAGGGGATTAGTCTAAATGCAGTGAACATCACCACAAGTATGCAAATGAGGCAAATCATGATGTTAATCAGTGTACAATGCTGATTGGTTACCAGTGCTGCAACTTTGGAACTTGACACTCCAGCTAATGCCCTCTCTTAACTTCACACATCTGAACATATGCTCAGCGCCAAGAAGGACTCTCAAAACGCACTATTTAAAGTGATTATCAATGACTTAGAGGTTCATTGCTGCTTGACATGTACAGACTGTTGCTATGATTTTACAAGCATTTTTTGCTCTCTAGAGTTTGTTAAAGTTGCTAAACTCTACAGGGAGTGGTGTGGCAAGTGCTAGAGGACTTTGTCCTGACTTCAAGGCTTCAGCACAAACCAGTTGTTCCTGGACATATGAGCATTAGTAATCATATGCATTCTAATACAATATTACTTGGAGAATGAGTAAAACTCAAGTTGAGCAGGATTAGCTATCAGAAGAAAGAGGAGAGGATGGTTTCCACCCAAACTGTTCCTGGAACAATTTTCCTACTGAATCCCAGCTGTCATGAAAACCATTGATGTGTGTACCTGGGTGTTAAAATTTGCAGTCTGTGGAGATTATAACATTTAAGACTGTAGTAATTATGATTTTGTTAAATGTTGGATTGTACCTTTAAGAATAGTCCCGTGATGTAAGATCACATGATCTGTGTAATCCAATGTGTTAGCAGCATGGGCTACCTCCACAGTCAGTGTAGAGATAGAGATGGAGTTGAAAGCACACATGTAGTTGCTGTTGGCTGTATTGTAAATAAACCTAATGTTTCCACTTAGAAAGTTGTCTGCAGATCAACTCTATTACAAATAGGCGACAAGGCCATTCTACAACAAAGGTACAGGAAGTTCCAATGCTTGTTACATTGGTTCCTGCCTAGTAACAAGGCTGGGACCCTCTGGGGGTGTTTTGATAGGTCAACAGAACAGTTCAAGGGTCAGTGAACAGCTGTTGGCAGTCAGTCAGCTTCGGGGAGCCAGCCTGCAAGTGTTACAGAGACAAGGGACAGAAGCAGGTCCAAGTTAAGTTAAAGAAAGAGCTGCAGGGAGCAGACTTTATGTAAAGGGGGCAGTTGGAGCAAAGGCACCCTTTGGAGCAGTGCTGTTCTGTTTGGCATAACCATAGATCTGAAAGTGTGCTTGTAAGCTAGCGCTTGAGTTACTTGGGAATCCAGGGAGAAATTCCAGGTCCAAATCCTGGAACTCCCTTCCAAACAGCATTATGGGTGTACCTACACTACATGCACTGCAGCGGTTTAAGAAGGCAGCTCACCACTGCCTTCTGAAGGGCAATTAGGGATGAGCGATGCCCACATCGATTGAAAGAATAAAAAATATACATATCTAGAGCAGTGAATTCAAACATTAGTCTGAAATTTAATTTTAAACAGCCTTCTATGGCAACTCAAATCAAATTGTCAAAGTATTTTCATTAACAGAGGGATAGGGATGAACAAAGAACCGAGAGGCATCATACTCATTGATAGATTTTCAGACAGGTCCATCACTCTGCAAAGATCCATAGAGCAGTTGTAACAGAATATAATAGCCTTGACAGTAAATCTCAGAATGGAATTTGTAACTACAGTGTAATCGCGCTGCAACAGAATTTATGTAATAAAAGCAGTCTTTAAGTTTGTTACCTCCGTAGAATTGTTATGACCTTGCAGCATTATCTATTTCAAAGCAAGAACAATGTTGCCAAGCAGATGAGCTGCAAGAGTTCTAATTTCATTTTAAAGGAGTATTTTCTAATATTGAGAAAGAACTGTTCTAGTTCCTACACGTAGCACACCTGAAAGTAAATTCTTTTTCAATGAGTTAATGCTGCCACTTACTAAAAATAAAATGAAGAGAACTTTGAAATATGTCTTGCATTTTCCAAAACCGGGACTCTTGAAGTTTGTGATTCCATGGCAAATACATGATGGGATTGGCTACTTGTCAGTCATGACTTCAAAATTGTACTACTAATTATAATGCTGCCTACTACTTACAATTACTTGCTAGCAATTTTTAGATTCTACCTATAGCAGCTTCATTAGTACTGCTTAAAAAAATGTATGTTGTCAAAACCAGCATAGAATTTACAACTTTGCACTCCTGACCTATTGGAAATTTGGGCACAGAAATCCGGCAGGTCACACAGGATTACCTCTGATTATTGGGTGAAAAGTCCCATGGTGTCCACTGCCCTGATACATGCACCAATGAGCAAACTTCACAACAAGAGTGTGGACTTGTAAAATTTACACTTCTGCATCAGAGAATTGCTCGAGCCTATTGTTACCTAATTAACTTATGTCATGAATTCCAGCAGCTACCAAGATATAACAATCCCAGGTGCTTCTCTATTCTTACGTGATTATTTTGCAAATATCATTAATTAACATTGGACAGATATCAGACAAATATCCTTTCTAAAGCTGAAATGCAATTAAAAATATATAATTATTGATTTTTGAAATTAAATAATTCTTTTCAAATTCATGCCAGCTTGATAATGAGCATTTCCCACTTATGTAACTACAAAGCATGTACTGCAAATATCCCACTATCAACATCCTGCAAGTTGCCATTGACCAGAAGCTTAACTTACCAGCCACACAAATACTGTAGCTACCTGAGCAGGTCAGAAGCTGGGAATTATGTGATGAGTGACTCACCTCCTGACTCCCCAAGATTTTCCACCATCTGCAAGGCAAAGTCAAGAGTGTAATGGACTCCACTTCCCTGAATGGATACAGGTCTGAAAACACTCAAGAAGCTTAACACCACCCAGGACAAAGCAGCCTGCTTGATTGGCACCCCATCCACACCTTAAACATTCACTCCCTCTGCCACCAGCAGACAGTGGCAGCAGTGTGTGCCATCTACAAGATGCATTGCAGCAACTCACCAAGCCTCCTTCAATAGCATCTTCCAAACGTGTGTTCTCTTCCACCTAGAAGGACTAGGGCAGCAGGTGCACAGGAACACCACTATCTGCAAATACACCTCATAATCACATACCATCCTGATTTGGAACTATATCACCATTCCTTTGTCATCACTGAGTCAAATTCCTGGAACTCCCTCCCTAACTGCACTGCGGATACACATATACCACACAGAATGCTGAGGTTCAAGAAGGCAGCTCACCACCTCCTTCTCAAGGACGAATAGAGATGGGCAATTGTTGCTGGCCTTGCCAGTGACACCTACATTCTGCAAATTAATTAAAAAACGCTAGATTAAACGGGTCGCTGAATAGTTCAACGAAGCCTCTTTAATATCCAGCTGCAGTGTGTCCTCAGATAGGTCGCTGCATTACTTTCTTTATTCCACCTCTGCTGTATTTTAAAACTAAACTGCAGCAAAAGCACATGTGACAATTTATCCAGATAAAGGGAAGACCACCAGAATATTTCCCTCCAAAATTATGTAACAACTGTAAATATATAATTTTTATTCTATTGTGATCTAGATTTCAAAAGAAAATCCCTAATTATTAGAAAATGATGCACTTTTATTCCTGCCATGTGCTGCATTGTAACTAAACTGCCACAAGCAGATTTCTGAGCTCACAAACCAGGAAATATCAATCTCAACCTGAAGAATCTGTGTATGGCTGTGACTGACTGTTTATTCCTGTGGGGAAGTATGTCAATCCCATTCCATCTTCCTCACCATATTGGAAACTATAAATATAAACTGACTTGCCACCAATTTTTGGTGGAATCCAATTTCCTCGTCTTCCAGACTGCCAGCAATGCCATACTACCCTAAAGCAATGGTGCCTTTTACATGATAACCCCAGAAAACAGGGCTAACAGCTTCTAAGACAAGCTAACAACATCCTGGAAAAGCTGGCACTGCCCCTACAATGCGACACTGGAAGTCCATTAATGCAGGCTTGTTACTCAAGTCATAGGTACACACCTTCACTTGTATTTGAGGGGAAAAAAACAGAAGTGCATGAAAGCTTGAATAAAGCTACAAGCTTGAAAAACAAAAAAATTAAAAATAATTGATTTTTGCCACTTTATTTGGGACAGTTTCTAGCACATTGATTCTATAATTAGCATTGTTTTTTAAATATAAAATGAAAGAAGAATTTGCTCAATTTTATTGAAAACCACACCCTTTTCTTCAATTGGAAAAAAAAACTTGAATTTATATAGCACTTTTCATGACCACTGCAGATGCCTCAAAACACTTAACAGCCCATGAAGTCATTTTGAAGTATAGTCACTGTTGTAATGTAGGAAACATGACAATCAAGTTTGTACACAGCAAGATTCCACGAACAGCAATGTGGTAATAACGAAATAATCTTCTCTTTTGTGATATTGATTGGGGGATAAAAAATGGCCAGGACGTTGGGGATAACTCCCCTGCATTTCTTGAAATAATTCTATGGGATTCCTTACATCTACCCGAGCAGGCAGATGGGGTCTTGGTTTAACATCTCATCCAAGAGTCAGCACCTCTGACAGTGTAGCACTCCATCACTACTGCATTGGAGGGTCAGCTTGATTTTTGAATCAGAATTGTATTATTTTTCTTATTGTGGCTTTGAACTTCTTTTTCCTAATAGTAACTAATAATCTATAACTCCCACATCTGGAGTGGTAATGATTTTTGTCTGTAAACATGGACATCTGAAATGATGCCTATCAAATGCAGTCAGTTGGCATGTACATTTTGCTAACATTCTATCCCAGTCTAAATCTGCTTTTCAAACACAAACATATATTATAATGTGCCTCCTGGTTCGGTGGGATCATGTCTGTAGCTAGACTTCTTATTCATTATTTAAAATATATCTAAATATGTACAGTGGAAGGGGTTAAAATAATTCATTAACTGCAGGAGCTATAACATCTGTTGCAGCCACAAGCTTTGCTATCTGACCTTTAAAGAATGTTTACAGAGTGGACTGTTCCATTCAGTGCCCCTTTAAATAACAATCGCTGGTTCTAAACTGCTCCTCATCAACATTATAATCATGGAGAGATGACGAGTGGGGAAGCAAAACAGTTGTTATATGTGGAACACTTCTTTAACTTGATTTAAAATTGAATAAGTTTGTTTATTACTTGCTCGTTTATCTCCTCCCGTTCTTTCCTCTTCCCTCCAGTGCCCGAGATAAAAATGAATATTGAACACATCATCATGACTGACAAGCACTGTTTGAAGGAGCCCTAAAGCTCGACAGCCTACTGTGCCCACTTGAAAAAGTCACTCAAGTGATGAGCAGTGAAATCATTGTACTTCAGTGAATGACAGCAAAAGAAGATAGTCCCCAGATACCTGCTAACATTACTCATTGGTTGAACTAGGAATAGGTAGGCATTCTGCTTTGGAATTTCAGCAGTTAGATCAGAAAGAAAGCAGAACGATTGTCGTCAGCAAACTTTAGGTCCTAATCATCAAAATAGTTATGAGATAATCCAACAACTATTTCAACAAAGTACAAATGCTAATGGGAACTGGCCTACATCCCTAGCTGGATCCTCAGTGCACTATCTTTTATAGAACTTTATTCAAAAACGTGAGACAGGATTAACAGAAGCTCTACATCAAAAAGAAAGAACTTGTCGGACATCCCAAAGTGCTTTATCTAGTATAAAGCTCTGGTATACACAGGGTTAATGTGGGGCTGAGTACAGTACCGCCCATACAGTGATGTAAGAAGACAATGACCCAGACCTAGGGTCAGTATGGTATTGGCCAGAGACGTGTTAAGACTTAGACATGGAGATAACTCCTTGCCTGTACCCTTTCCTATATATATATATAGTTACACATAGTTCATAAAGACTTGCTATGAACATACAGAAGACTTTGAAGACTTCCTTAGCAGACACGTTCTGTAACCAACATCATTACAACACTTTAAAGCTAATTAAGTATGTTTGAAGTGAAATTATTGCTGTATTGTAGGAAACATAACTGTCAATTTGAACACAGCAAGCTTCCTCAAACAGCAATGAAGTAAATGACTAGATCATCTTTTTTTTAGGTATTGGTTGAGGGCTAACATTAATCAGAACACTAGAGGTTGGAAACTTCTCTGCCCTTCTTCAAAATGCCATGAAATCTTTACTGACCACCTGAACGAGCAGATGAGTCTCAATACTGGAAGATGGTGCTTGTGACAGTGCAGCACGCCCTCAATACTGCACTGAGGCATCAGATTTGATATGCGTTCAAATCTCTAGAGTGGAATTTGAATCCACAACTTTCTGACTCAAAGACGAGAGTGCTACCAGTGACAATGCTGACATTTCAGGTGGAACCTAACCCCCACCCTCAGAAGCAGGCTGTGAAATGTCTGAAGAATCAGGAGGGTAGGTGGGGAGGGTGGCCTGTCACCTGTCACCTTCCCGACTCTCCCCAATTAAGCCAGAGGTGGGGAAGGTCGAGGTTGGCCTTCCTGCCTGGAGGTCAACTGAGGCTCTTAAGCGACCAATTAATGGCCAATTGAGGGCCTCATTCCGCCACCACTGCTATTCCACTATCCTGTCCTGGTGCCTTATTGACTTTAAGTGCAGAAGCCTATCCAATAGCTCCTCCTGATCACTTTTAAATCCTTCAAGCATCTGAATTACCCCCTCTTTCACTATGACTTGTACAGAATCTTCTTCTTTGGTAAATATAGAGTATGTATTTACCAAAGTAAAGTATTCATTTAATACCTCAGCTATGCCCCTGTTTCCATGCATAAATCCCCTTTATGGTCCCTAATCAGCCCCACTTCTTTTACCACCCTTTTACTATTTATATATGTATAGAAGACGTTTGGGTTTTCTTTTATGCTAGCTGCCAGTTTCTTTGCTCTCTTTGCCTTTATAATAATAAAATTGCCTTTTCCCTTCCCCTGTGAATTTTCTATAGTCATCCTGGATCATACCACCTGACATCTGTTCTAAGCACATTTTGTTTTCTTCATCTTAATCTCTATCCCTTTCATCATCCAGAGGGCTCTGTATTTGTTTGCTTTACCTTTCCCCTGCGTGGGAATATATTTTGATTGGACTCAAACTGTTTCTTACTTAAAGGCAGGCCATTGTTCAGTTACCATTTTGCCTGCCAACCTTTGACTCCAATTTATCCGGCCTCGATCCATTCTTACCCCATTGAATTTGGCTTTCCCCAAGTTAAATATTCTTATTCTGGACTGTTCCTTGTCCTTTTCCATAGCCAGCTTAAACCTTATGATATAATGATCACTGTTCCCTAAATGTTCCTCTATTGGCACTTGATCCACTTGGCCCACTTCATTCCCAAGAACTCATAATTAAAATTCATGGGTTTATATGGGTTCATGGGTTTTATAAAGTTTATGGGTCCTTAAAAAAACCTTCTTCCATTAATGGGCACAGCAAATCACTTAATGTGAATGGGAAGCAAATTGCTCATTCACATAATTTAATTGAACTACGGAGCCTGCACTCCTTGCACTATTATAACTTGTTACTCTGATTATCTGTCAGAATTTCTAATGGACAGAGCTTTAGATGAGACATCAACTTTTCATACAGCATCTTTTGTTATTTGGATTCCACTTCAAAATCTTGGTAAATAAAACTGCACACTAGCTACTATTGTCATACTATTTAAGGGAAACATTTGGAGACAATCCATCAATTTCATTATCCACCAGGTGTCTCTTCCATTTTGACAGATAATTGAAGTTTCACTGTGTTGCTGAACAATGTTCTAAACACAGTGATGGGCAGAAGCATATATCTTTAATAATCAGTGGTTGCAAATTTCTACATCATAGAACCAGAAGTTGCAGCGCTACACGTGCTGGTTGGTGAGAAACGGCATGCAAGCCGCTCCCAACCATGTCTAGTGCAGCTTACCTGATTGTCATGTTGTTGAGTGCGACAACGCAAGTGTTACTTGCAGTCACATGAAGTCTGAAGAATACACAAATCATGACGTCACTCAAACACTAAATGGATGCACAACCTGCCGTTGTAGTTAACACCCTGTCTTAAATGTGTATAGCTGGAGGGCTTCCCGGCAGAGCTATTTAAAGCTATCATTAACCAACTTGTAGGTTAGTTGCTCATTACTTTCTACTGGCTATTGCAGAGTTTTTGGAAGAGTACTAAAAATGTGGTAACATTTGCAGGGAGTGGCACTGGACATTGGTGGTTGTTACTGAAAGATCTCTGATTTGCTCCCAGTCTTTGGGGCAATAGTTGCAGTTCCCCTTGGGCTGCAACCTCAGAGGGAGATGGAGCAGAGGCAGCAAAGAAGACAAGCTGCTTGCAGAGGGAGGAGGAGGAGGGTTCTCAGTAGGAGGACTTACCCACATAAAGTCTTGTCAGAGCACCTCTCCTACTTTACCCCTAGGCCAGGAGCAGTGTGTTTGGTGGCTGACCTTCAGCAGATGTGGTCACAGAGCTGTGCCACCTCATGGTATCAAACCTGCAGCTGCGGAGTAGGATGAAGGCTGCCTGCTGCACACCAGGCAGATGACACCTCTCAGCAATTCCACCATACATGGCAGGCGCTCAGACATGGAGAACCATGCTGCCATGGGGAATTTCATTGAGCAGCCTATTGGAGTGTTGAAGCAATGGTTCTGGTGGCTGGGCCACTCAGGAGGAGTCTTCCAGTACTCGCCGAAGTGGGTGTCCCAATTCGTGGGTGCCTGTTACATCCTTCACATCCTGAGGGGGCAGCACTTACCACTACAGGTTCAGCAATCAACTCAGGGCAGGACGAAGAGGAGGGGGAAAGAAGGAGGATGAAGAGGAGGAGGCATTTGGAACACTCACTTCTGATCAGGTTGGCCATAAGTACATCATCACAATCAGGATTCCCTGAATGAAACTCATATCTCTATTGTTCAATCAACACTTACCCACCTTACCATCCTTCTGTCACTTACCATCACAGCATCATCTTGGCCACAATCCTGAAAGAAAAGCCATCATAAAGCAACCATTGCATTCCAACTTTATCCAAAAACACATTCAATACTCTATACAATATTCAACTAATCATCCTTGTGCATTCCCTTAGTATCTGTCTTGTGGATGTCTTTGCCTGTCCTACTTGTCTTACACAGTGCTACCCCAGCGACTGCAGCATGGCTGGGTGAAGGCTGCTAACTTTCAATGGCCTTGACCTCAAGCAGTCCTGGGTTTAGTTTTGAAGGACTACTGCACCCCTCCGGCATAGGCAGCAGATGTTTGGACTGGGTAACTGAGAGGCAAAAGCAAGTGGCAGTGGCAGGGGCATAAATGCTGTCATCCTGAGGGAAGACAACAGGTCCAGGCTGCACAGAGCCACTGCCACTCCCCTGGAGAGGTGCCTCAGCATTCCCGGTAATCTGATGGAGCACAGACTGGTGCATTGCTGTTAGACCCTGAAAGACCCTTTGAACACTGGTATCTGCAGTCATGTGGCAACTATCTTAGCTTAGGTGGCATCAAGTGGTAATAGAGGTTTCATGACTTCAGCCTGAACTTCTACTGCAGTAATCAGACATCAGGTGGTTTCAGCTTGTGCTGCAATGGAAACTGAGACATCGGCCATCACACCCTGCATCATGTTTGGGTCTGCAAGTTGCCTCACAGAGTAGGCTACCGCTTCCATGCTGGACAGGTCAGGCTCCAAGTTCTGTGGAAAGCCCCATGTCAAGTTGGAGCCAGACTCTCTCCACGCTCCCTGACAGTAACAATAGGTTTTCTGACAGGCTTTCCAATGTACCAAGCATCACTGTTCATCAGTTCTTTTCTATATGCCGCCTCCATAAATGACCAAATCTGAGTCTTCTACAGCAGAACACATATGTGACTTCACCCTCCAGGGAGCTGACACACACACTGTCCTTTCCCTCTGGCCTGGCTGCACAATAATCATGTCCAGTGACGCGCTGGGTGCATACCCCACCTCTATGCTAGCCATTAAAGTACATGTAGTGTCAGTATCTGAGCTGGTTGCTGTGAATGTTAGCTCAAGTAACAGTGTTTCTCCCTCCTTGGTCTGGTCTCCCTCTGGGCCTTCAGCCTCAGACGCCACTGGCTGACCAGGCAGTAGTGCTTGGGTATCTGAAAGCACAAGGCGAGGGTTGGAGTGAAGGAGAGGGAGGGGGTGGTTGGGTGGGCGGGGAAAAGCAGGATATGCATGCTTATGCCATCTGCAGCTTGTAAATAACAGCAGATTATGGGATGAGGATGAAGTGGGATTTAATGTGTTTTAGGCAGGAACATACCATCATTCCCGATGGCTTCAGCGATGCTGCTGACAATGGCCTCTGTGATGACCACTCCAATTATTCCCAGTACCTCTCCTCCCTAGGGGTCAGTACTTGTAGCTGTGCCTGCCCACTCCGCTGGTCATATGCTGCCGCCGTCTATTAGGGGCTACCTTGTCCTGTGAGAGAGAGGGAAGTGTGTCAGTGAGTATGTTGCAAGATGTTTGGGTGATGTACTTGTCACCTGAATAGCTTGCAATCTGTGTCAGATGTGTGTGTGGAGCCTGCAGCAGTGCTCAGTGTATGCAATGAGGTGAAGCTATGAATGTGAAGTTTGAATCATGGTTAATAATTATTGTTGGTAAGTGAGTGGGGAATCCTGAATGAAGCAGTGTGCGAGGCTATAAGGTTGAGTATCCTTTATCCGAAAGCCTCAGGGCAGACTGCATTTTGGATTTCAGATAACTTTGGTTTTTGGATACCCCATATAAACTAACATTACAATGGCCTAAGCCTAGGATAGCTATAGTCTAAACTCAATAAAATGGCAAGGAAAGTAAAATGTAACACTGAATAATAAATACAGGGTACGGATAAGAAGTTTCTTTTTGACATGTTCACCACAAAAATAGCAAGATAAACAGGCAAACAAACATCAATGAGGTTCAAAAAAGTGTGGTTTTTGGACGTGTTCAGTTTTTGGATTTACGGATAAAGGATACCCAGCTGGTAGTGCAGTAGGTAGGATTTTACATGTAAGGCTGCATTCACTGTCTTTGACCACACATGTGAGGTCATTAAACTTCTTGCAGCACTGCTCCTAGGCCTTCGTGTCAGATTTTTGGCATTGAGCATCACAGACTACTGCTCTCAATGACTTCTGGTTAGTAGTCAGACCCCCTGAGTGAAGACAATCTCTTCCCACCTGTCCATCTCATGCACTAAAAACGCCAGTGCGGCATCCAAAAACATGAAGGTATGCTCCCTTGCCTGCTGCGCCATTTTGGTTTCTTCCCAAAGACCTTCAAATGTTGTCTGAGAAGTTTCAGCCCCAGT
Organism: Cetorhinus maximus; assembly: GCF_964194155.1. Taxonomy (NCBI): domain Eukaryota; kingdom Metazoa; phylum Chordata; class Chondrichthyes; order Lamniformes; family Cetorhinidae; genus Cetorhinus; species Cetorhinus maximus. Next base: position 76,054,980 of record NC_135888.1, read on the forward strand.
TGTGGCCAGAATGCACCTTTCCTTTAAAAGCTGCAAGCTGTTTTAATGCTGGCTTTAAGTGGTGCTCAACTCAAACGAACATGGATCCCTTGCTGAGAGTGCAGCCACTCATTCTGCACAGGGCTGCACACCACTACCATAGAAATGAGTAGGCAGCACGAAGTTTGCATACTTTGACGGGGTGTTGGCTAATTGCACATCACAACCCCTACACCTGACTCCCGCAACTTTCCAATTTAATCCTCAGTATTGCGATTTGATTCCAAAAATCAATCAAACAGAAATTAAATTCGTAAGAACAGCTAAACACAAATATATGCACGTACTGGTAATCTACCTTCCACTTTTTGCTGAAGAAGTCTTTTGTCTTGCAATATGTTGAGGTTGGTGCCCTGATATCTCAACGCAAGGTTTGTATTAAGCACTCAACTACAAAATAGGCTTACACTTCTAATCTTTACAGCAATGAACACTGGAGAGCAAACTGGGGGATATAGGAGCTTTTACAGCTGTTGCATTTGATTTTGAATATTCAATGAATGTTTAACTAGAAAGACCACTCTGTGGTGGTGGTGTGGGGGAGGGGGGGTGGTAATGGCTCATCCTCTACCATTCCAGCGTCTTTGTGCGCTCATTTTAAGTAGCCAATTAATCGTAGCCATTTTCGCAGGCACTTAAGTTAACTCATATTCACCCCAGTGCGGAGAGCTCCACTATATTTAGGACCTATTTCCCTTTTTTTAGTATTCATTCATCCCCAGGGAGTGGGGATTGCTGGCAAGGTTTATTTATTGCCTAACCTTATTTGGCCTTGAAAATGTTGGTGGTACCACCTTTTTGAATCGCTGTAGTCCATTGGAATGAATTGTGATAGGACTGAGGGGCTTGCTGTGCCATTTCAGAGGGCAGTGAAAAGTCAATCACTTTGCTGTGGGTCTGGAGTCAGATTTTATTTTTGGAAAAATATGCTTTATTCAAAAAATACCTGAAAGAACATTAAAAAACATTTCTAAGTGGCCATCACAAAAAGTGCAATCAGATTCAACTTTTACACATGGATCACGAGGTGCTTCAATACAATCAATGAATATTACAGTCATTTCAATATGGTCATTACAGACAGTCAGACAGTGCAATGGTATTGGAGTTATCAACATACATCATGTTGCACTCTGAGGTGCTTCAATACAATTTTGATACATTTAGTGTTCACTACATACAATCTTTGTGAGTCGTACGGCCCGAGGGGTCTATACAATTCCCAGCCCCTCGGTGCACTACGGCAGAAAGGTCTTAGACAGCGACCTTTCCCCATTGCGCCTTTGCCCCAAGCTTTAGCGCGTCCCTCAGCACGTGGTCCTGGACCTTGGAATGTGCCAGTCTGCAACACTCGGTCGGGGACAACTCTTTTCACTGGAAGACCAACAAGTTTCGGGCAGACCAAAGAGCGTCTTTCACCGAGTTGATGATCCTCCAGCTGCAGTTGATGTTAGTCTCAGTGTGTGTCCCTGGGAACAGCCTGTAGAGCACAGAGTCCTGTGTCACAGAACTGCCCGGGATGAACCTCGACAGAAACCACTGCATCTCTCTCCAGACCTTCTTTGCAAAGGCACAAGGAGGTGAACAATGGTCTCTTCCCCACCACAGCCACCTCAAGGGCAACGTGCAGAGGGGGTGAGACTCCTGGCATGTTGGAAGGATCTGACGGGGAGGGCCTTTGTCACCACCAGCCAGGCTACATCTTGGTGCTTGTTGGAAAGTTCTGACGATGAGGCATTCTGCCAAATGACTTTGACAGTCTGCTCGGGGAACCATCCCACAGGATCCACCCTCTCCTTTTCCTGCAGGGTCTCTAGGACATTACGTGCTGACCACTGCCTGATGGACTTGTGGTCAAAGGTGTTCTGTAGTCAGATATAGGCCAGACCAAGTAAGGACGCAGGTTTCCTTTCCTAAAGGACATTAGTGAACCAATTGAGTACACGTGACAATCTAGTACTTTAATAGTCACCATTACTCATGCGAACTTTTCGCTCTAGATTTATCTAATTAACTGAGTTTAAATACTCTATTTCTGTTACTTCAGTTACAGAGATAGATTGGAGAAGCTGAGTCTGTTCTTCTTGGAGAAGAAAAGGTTAAGGGGAAAGTTGACGGATGTATTCAAAATCATGAAAGGTCTGGACAGAATGGAGAGAGAGAAACACTCTCTCCCATTGGTGGAAGGATCGAGAACCAGAGGGCACAGATTTAAGGTAATTAGCAAAGAAAAAGCAATGGTGACGCGAAGAAAACCTTCTTTATGCAGCAGGTGATCAGGATCTGGAATGTACTGCCTGACAGTGTGATGGAGGGAAATTCAATTGAGGCATTCAAAAAAGAATTGGATTATTACCTGAAAAGGAAATATCTGCAAGATTTTGGGGAAAAGGCAGGTGAGTAGCACTAGGTGAATTTCTCCTGCAGAAGGCCAGCACAGACACAACAGGCTGAATGGCCTCCTTCTGTGCTATAATCATTCTATGGTTCTGTGATGGGATCTGAACTCACGTCTCCAGATTATTATCCAGGCCTCTGGATTATTGGTTCATTAGCATGAACATTATGCTACTGTACCAAACCAAGTATTGTTATTCATTAATGTTGCATGCTTCAATCTGACATATTGATGTAACATACATTTTAATTTTCTGAATTGGTTCCACTGTCTTAATAATGCTAAGATGATAGGATCAACAGTACAGAGGTTTGTCACTGTTTACTGATTAATGAATTGACATGTGTATCATTCAGTATTTCCAATATAGACATATATACAATACAGAGCACAAATCACTGAAGTGCTTCACTCTGTAGCACAACTTTGTGTATAACAAGCTATTTTTTATGGCCTTCATCTTTCCATTAAAAGAATTAGGAGACGTAAATTATGCAGAATACAACCACCATTTTTACAAGCTATGAATCTAATTGCAGATTTCTTTAAATGCAGCAGTGTCCACAGCAATGAATGGAGTCTCTTAATATTTAACATCATGCTTTAACATTCATGAGTTATACAGGTTAAAATATATTTATTTGGAGTATTCAGGCATTTTTCTTTTTCTGAAGAATTTCAAATATTAACATTGCCTATTGTGCATTTGTCACCACATTGAGGCCTAACTATAATCATAACCATATTGAAATGGTAAAACAGCAAAAAATGACTTGAGCAACACCTGCTTAAGCTGAAAACACAATTATAATGCCAAAACTATTGACTAGCTAGCCATGATTACAATGCAGTAATCTCACTGAAAAGCTAAGTGGCATCAAAAGCACAAGAGAAAACACCAATGGATAAGTATCATTTGAACATAAGAAAGAGATCACAGCCAAAATAAAAGTGACTCCATGCAAAATTATTGTTTGTACATATATACTAGAGAGTTTGAAGGTTCTACTCTGCTTTTGTTCCTTTGGGAAGAATTTTGCCGTTGGCATGCTGGGCCGGGCCCGACACACCGATGCGTAAAATGACGCATGGTGATGTCGGGCGTGTGTCCCAACGTCACCGTGCGCCATCACAATATTTCGGAGGGCAGGCGTGTTATGAGTTCTGAGGCATGGCCACCATTAATTAACAGACCAGTTAAGGACCTTGAGGCAGTAATTGACAACGATTTTTCACAGCCGGTGCGATTTTCAGAGTGTTGCACAGGTACATTGGGAAGGCGGGTAGACCACATTTTGAAAAACCTCATCCACGGGCGGGATAAGAGGGGTGAGTGGGCTCGCTAATGCGAGTTGTTAGTCATTTATTTTAGAAACTAACTGCTACTTGCTTGTGTGAGCAGGACAACTTCCATTCTCTTCAGAGCTGTTTTGACAGAAAGAACAGGCTTCAGTTCAGGACTTTGGGGGAATCATAACCCTTGGGTAAAAGCAAAAAACTGCGGATGCTGGAAATCGAAAACAAAAACAAAAATACCTGGAAAAACTCAGCAGGTCTGGCAGCATCTGTGGAAGGGAGTTCACGTTTCAAGTCCGCATGACTCTTCAACAGAACTAAGGGAAAATAGAAAAGGGATGAAATATAAGCTGGTTTAAGGGGGGGTTGGGACAAGACAGCTGGATAGAGGGCCAGTGATAGGTGGAGACAACCAAAAGATGTCACAGACAAAAGGCCAAAGAGGTGTTGAAGGTGGTGATATTATCTAAAGGAATGTGCTAATTAAGGGTAGAAAGCAGGACAAACAAGGTACAGATAGCCCTAGTGGGGGTGGGGTGGGGTGAAGGAATCGAAAAAGGCTAAAAGGTAGAGATAAAACAATGGATGGAAATACATTTAAAAATAATGGAAATAGGTGGGAAAAGAAAAATCTATATAAATTATTGGAAAAAACAAAAAGGAGGGGGAAAAATCAGAAAGGGGTTGGAGATGGAGGAGAGAGTTCATGATCTAAAATTGTTGAACTCAATATTCAGTCTGGAAGGCTGTAAAGTGCCTAGTCGGAAGATGAGGTGCTGTTCCTCCAGTTTGTGTTGAGCTTCACTGGAACAATGCAGCAAGCCAAGGACGAACATGTGGGCATGAGAGCAGGGTGGAGTGTTGAAATGGCAAGCGACAGGGAGGTCTGGGTAATGCTTGCGGACAGAACGAAGGTGTTCTGCAAAGCGGTCACCCAGTCTGCGTTTGGTCTCTCCAATGTAGAGGAAACCGCATTGGGAGCAACGAATGCAGTAGACTAAGTTGAGGGAAGTACAGGTGAAATGCTGCTTCACTTGAAATGAGTGTTTGGGCCCTTGGACGGTGAGGAGAGGGGAAGTAAAGAGGCAGGTGTTGCAACTTCATAACCCTTGGGACCTTGCAGGTTTCAGACAGCCTTCCCTTACCCTGGGAATGGGGACTGTGCTCTCCACTGGAGGCACCTCCTCTGAGAAGAAAGAGAGGACCAGAAAGGGGAAGAGGCCAAGAGTCCACATTCAGCCTCCAGGGGAGCCACCTTTGGGAGGTCAGGCGCAGGCACAAGGGGCGCAGGCACAAGGGGCGCAGGACCAATGGGAAGTGCAAGGTGGAAGGGGCCGCAGAAGACACGACTATCCTACTGCCAGGGTATACAGCCGTCGATGCAGCTACCTCAATATATCTGAGCAATGCTGAAGGAGGTTCCGGCTCTCAAGGGAGACAGTGATCTCCATCTGTCAGATGATTAGCCCTGAGATCAGCTCCAACAGTGTGGGTGGGCACCCCATGCCACTGGCGCTGAAGGTCACGGTTGCCCTCAACTTCTATGCCTCTGTCTCTTTCCAGGGGTCGGTGGGTGATCTTTCTGGAGTCTCCCAATCACCTGTCCACAGTTGCTTCAAGTTGGTGACAGACGCTCTGTTCAGGTGTGCATTGACTTTCATTCACTACCGCTCGGACGAGGCTAACCAGACACAGGGAGCCAGGGGCTTTGCAGCGACTGCTGGGTTCCCTTGCATCCAGGGTGCATTCGACTGCACACATGTGGCCATCAAGGCGCCAGCAGGTGAGCCCGGTGCCTTCGGCAACAGGAAGGGCTTCCATTCCATGAATGTGCAGATAGTGTGTGATCACAGGTGCTGATTATACAAGTCTGTGCAAGGTACGCAGGCAGCAACCTTGACGCTTACACCCTCAGACACTCCCAGGTGCCGGGGCTCTTCAGTGCTCCAGCCCGACTGGATGGATGGCTGGTGGGTAACAAGGGCTATCCCCTCAGAAGGTGGCTCATGATGCCCCTCAGCCATCCAAGAACAGAAGCTGAGCAGCCATACAATAGGAGCCACGCCTCCACAAGGGCTGTGGTAGAGAGAACCATTGGTCTTCTTAAGATGCGCTTCCGATGCCTGAAACGTTCAGTGGGTGCACTCGAGGACCTCCCAGATCGTGTGTCACTGATAGTAGTTACATGCTGCACTCTCCACAATCTGGCGCTCGACAGTGGGGACGCAGTGGAGGAAGAAGATGTTGACGCAGACGCTCTGGCTGCAGACGATGAGTCCAGTTGTGAATCCGAGGACAAGCACGCTCAGGAGAACGCTGAGGGGATCGATGCTGACCCGGGCAACCTCCAGGGAGGCAGGGACACCTGGGAGGCTTTGATCCAATGGTCTTTCAGCTAGCCCACCACAGATGGATCTCCAACACATGCCAGGGCTGCAGGCTCCATTCTCGATACCTGAGAGCAACATCTGCCTGGTTAGGAACATTAACTATGTGCCTTGTCAATAAAACTCAATGACAAACAAGTTACTTATAACAGCATGGGTTGCCCTTCACCTGCAGAACGAATGAAGCACCCAGAGGTTTGTTGATAACTAAAACATTTAATGATTGCACACTACGATACAGAAATGAAAGTCCATTAAAAGGTGTTGAACAGCACATCTACTTAAAAACAACTGAAACAGGGGTCAAAAGAAAACCACCAGCGATAAGACTGTGTTGAGCCTAAGGTGATTTACGTTTACTTTTGCAGGTACTACATCTAGGTGCTCTCCCCTCACTGGCACCAGCATTGGAGACAGCCTGCTCATTTTGCTTCCTTTTGGCCTTGATGACCTCGGCGGGCATCCTCTGGCTCGTGGAGCCTGTGCTGGCCCCAACTGGGAGGGAGTGGCCAATGGCATGGCTGGCATCTTCCCAGTCGCCGCAACCTCATCAGATGCCATGGTCACTGGCAGAGGGGCGGAGGAGCTGCTGCCATCAACCGGAGCGCCCTGAGAGGAGCCCGCAGAGACAATAGGTGGTTTCTGCGCCAACGTGAGGTCGCTTCGGACCTCCCTGTTCACCATTGATGGATGGGCACCTAGCTGGGATACTGGGTGACCAATCCATCTCCCACACTGACACTGACCAGCTGAGGTCAATGCCGTTGTGAGGGCTTGCTGGTCCGAGCACATCCCCAGGAAGCCCTGATTGTTCTCCTGGAGGAGCCTCTCTCTCCATGGAGGAGGCATTGCGCTTGGGCCGTAAGGGTCATTGCATTGCTCATGCTCCACATGGACTCCTCCATCACGGAGACCATGGCACGCATTCCTTCATGTATCTCCACCAGATCCTGCTGGACTTCCAGCATCTGTTGTCTCAGGAACGACTCCAGAGGCACATCATCAGCCACTGATTGACCATGTTTCTGGTCCCCAGCATTCCTCCGACTGCCGGCGCCATGTGCACTCTCTGCCTCCGCCTGCACCTCGAGCGAGTGTGAAGTTCCTTCACCGCTGAGCACCGAAACACTATCCAATGATTGTATCCCCACCGAGGTGCTGGTGCCTGCCTGGCTGAGAGGGTGTGACGTACGTGCATTTATATCTTTTGGGCCCTCAGGGGTCAGCAGCAGACCCTCTGGCTCCTGAGTCTGCGCATGCTTCGGTTAGGCTGAAAGAAAGAACGAGGACATTTGATTCGTTGAAGTAATTACGCTGTTAATGTGCACGCCTGGCACCTGGATCAGGATGCGCTCCTCCTTCCATTATCAATAGGGATTCCATGTTGGAGGCAGAAATCAATATACAGACAACAGTGGAATGTTTGCCCTGACAGACATTGTGACCTCAGTGCACGGCCCTCTTACCTCCCAGCGGCACCCCAACCTCACTGCAGCCAGTAGACCTGGGCACATGGTGCCCCTCCAGCTCGAGAGCCTTCTGCTCGTATCTGGTGATGATGAGAAGGTGGGGCTGCCCTCCACCAGTCCACAGCCTCTCAGCATTATTGTGGGCTGTCTTCTCCTGAAAGGAGAGAAGAGCATTGATTAGTCCACCCTGTACCTGCATTGCCATTACAGCCTGGCCAACCCTGCCTGTGTGAAACATTGCAGGGCTCATCCGATTTGTGACCCTGGAGCCACCCTAAACTCACTCCAAGCAGCCAGGGCTGACCCCCTTGCACAGATGCTGCCTCCACCACATTTTCCACTCACACTCTAAGACTTTCCAAACCCATGAGCACTACCACCTAGAAGGACAAGGGCAGCAGATAGTTGGGAACACCACCACCTGGAAGTTCCCAAGTCACTCACCATCCTGACTTTGAAATGTTTCGCGCTCCACCATTGTGACGAGGTCAAAATCTTGGAGCTCATCCCGAAACAGCACTGTGGGTGTACCTGCACCACACACAGCAGATACAGAAGGCAGCTCAGCACCACCATCCCAGGGGCAACTAGGGATGGGCAATAAATGCTGGCCCACCCAGCGAAGGCCACATCCTGTGAATGAATGAATGCAATAACAAAATTCTAAGTTGGGGGGGGTGCCGGGGAGGGCCTACCTAACCACTGTGATAAATGACTCATGCCAACACGGCACTCACCCTTGCCGATCGCAAGAGGCCATTGTACCGCTTGCGGTACTGCACCCAGGTATGTCTCACCACATCGTGAGAGCTGACCCTTTCTCCCATCTCCTCCCAGATATGTTTTGTTATGTGGGGGGTGGGGGGGCCTCCTCCTCCCATCCCTTGGCACCAGGATGTCGTGCCGTGCTGCCACCTCCTCGAGGAGGGCAGCAAGGCACTCATCCAAAAATCTCAGGACACACTGCCCCACTGACCTGCCCTCCTGCCTAGCCTGCTCCCCGAGAGTGGTCTTGGACATACCCCCGTGCGACATCGGTGGCAGCCTTTGGAAGGCTGTCTGCACTGTTTTTGAATAGGCCACTGGGTCACCATTAGACCTGGCAGTCATTGGACTCCCACCATCGCCTGCCCCTTCCTGCTGTTCTCAGGAGCCATGATTCATGCTGGGCGGGCCTTAATTGGCCCGCCTGCGTAAAATGGCAGTGTGGAGCCAATCTCAGGTGGAAATCAGCACCGCACCCGCTCCCAACCAGCCTGCCCGCCATAAGTAAAATCCTGGCCTTTATCTTTGCAGGCAATGGCTATCACAGGTGGAATTTTACCGCCCCATTGCAGCGGGAGTGGGGCTGGAAAATATGGTGAGCCATTCAAAACTCCATTGACTTTGGTGGGACTAGAAGATCCCGCCAGCAGGAGGGGCTGTAAAATCCTGCCTCATGTCCGCTGCTAATTAGTGCATATACTGCACGAGTCAGCCTGTGATCTTGTAGCTATGGTGAAATAGCCAATATGTGGTGCTGTCTATAACGAAGGATTTGTTACAGAAACAGAAAATGCCGGAAATACTCAGCAAGTCTGATAGCATCTGTGGAGAGAGAAACAGAGTTAACATGTCACGTCTGAAACAACTCTTCTTTGGAACTGAAGAGATGTAGAAAAGTAATGGGCTTTACACAGTGGAAAAAGGGGGGAGGGTAAGGTGGAACAAAGGGGAAATTCAGACAAAGATTAGAAGGCAGGGGAGATTAAATACCAAAGATGGAACAAGATGCAAAGGGAATGGAAATGGTAGCAGTAAAGAAAGAAAGCATTAGTCCAGAGAAGGTGTTAACAGCTGAATAAAGGTCAGCTCTGTCTGAAAGCAAAAACATGAAAACAAGAAACAAACTGCAACTTGAGAAAAATAAAACTAAAAATGATTAGATTTCATGGTCTGAAGTTGTTGAACTCAATATTGAGTCCAGAAGTCTGTCAAATGCCTAACTGGAAGATGAGGTGCTATTCCTTCAGCTTGTGCTGTGTTTCACTGGAACATTGCAGCAGGCTGAGGACAGAAACGTCAGCAGGAGAGTAGAAGAGTCATATTGGACTCAAAACATTAACTGTTTCTCCCTCCACAGATGCTGCCAGACCTGTTGAGTTTTTCCAGTATTTACTGTTTTATTTCAGATATTTTACTTTTATCATGCAAATGAAGTTGAGGTACAGATCTGCCATGATCTAAATGAATGACATAACAAGCTCAAGGGGCTGAATGACACAGTATTAATGCCAGATTTTTATGGTAGATATTGGGAGAGAAAACAATATTTGGTAAAAGGCGTGAGTTTTAAAGAGGATCTTTAAAAAGGAGAGGATGGTGGACAAGTTTAGGGAGAGAATTCAGAGCATGGGACATCGGCAACTGAAGGCACGGCTTCTAATCATGGATGAGGTGAGTCACAAGAACAAATTGCTCCCTGGGGATGGTAGGACTAGAGAAGGTTACAAATAGGAAGCACAGAATCTGTGGAGAGAGAAACAGGATTTTAACACAACAATGAAAATTTTAAATGTGAGGCTGGAGCACTGGTAGTCAGACGAATCACAAGAAGATAAGAAATAGGAGCAGGAGTGGACCATATGGCCCATCAAGCCTGCTCCGCCATTCAATACGATCATGGCTGTTCTTGGACTTTAACTCCATTTTTCCTCCTGCTCCCCATATCCCTTAATTCCGAGAAACCAAAAATCTGCTATTCCAGCCTTAAATGTGTTCAACAATGGAGCATCTGCAACCCCCTGGGTGGAGAATTTCAAAGATTCACAACCCGTTGAATGAGGAAATTTCTCCTCATCTCAGTCCTAAATGATCAGCCACTTATCTCGAGCCTGTGCCCCTGTGTTTTAGATTCCCTGACCAGCGGAAACAATCTCTCAGTGTCTACAATATCCAGCCCTTTCAGAGTTTTGCAGGTTTCAATGAGATCGCTTCTCACTCTTCTAAACTCCAGAGAATATAAGGCCAATTTCTTTAGCCTCTCATCATAGAACAAAACCATCATCCCAAGGACCAATTTAGTGAACCTTCGCTGTACCGCCTCCAATGCAAGTATATGCTTTCTTAAATGTGGGGACCAAACTGCACATAGTATTCCAGATGTGGTCTCACCAAAATCCTGTACAATCACAGCAACGCTTCTTTATTCTTGTACTCCAAATCCCTTGGAATAAAGGCCAAAATTCCATTTGCCTTTCTGATTGCTTGCTATACCTGCATGCTTTCTTTCTGCATTCTTTATATAAGCACACCCAAATCTCTTTGGACATCAATGCTTACAAGTTTCACACTTTTTAAAAAATATTCTGCATTTCTATTTTTATGACCAAAATGATAATTTCACACTTCCCTACATTATACTCCATCTGCCACCTTACTGCCTACTCACTTAACCAGCAACAACATCAGCAAATCAACAAGAACAGGAGTGATAACTAAACAGAAATTGGTATGGGATTAGATACAGGAAGCAGAGTTATGAATGAGTAGGTGTTTGTGGAGGTTGGAGAACCGGAGGCTGACTGGGGTGAATTGGACTAGTTGAGTTTTCAGTGGCAGATGGATTGAAGCACAGGCTGAGACATGTGATATTACTGTTGTGTAAGCAGGCAGCCTTTGCAATAGAAAGTATATGGAGTTAGAAGCTCATATCAAGGTTGAATAGGCAACAAAGTTGTGAACATTCTGGTTTAGCTTGAGACAATGACCAGTGAGAGGGATGGAATTGGTAGCAAAGGTATGGAGTTTGTGGAGGGGACTGAAGATGATTACATCAGTCTTCCCAATGTTTGAGTGAAGCAAACTGCAGCTCATCTAAGGCTGGATATCAGACAAGCATTCTGAAAGTGCAGAGGTAGATCAAGGGTCAAGATAACTAACTGAGAAGCAGCATTAGGTGTTGTCAGCTATTGTGGAAGCTGGACTTCTGTTTGTGCATGATGTCACCAAGAGGTAGCATGGAGATAAGAAGAGGAGGGGGCCAATGATTTGGAATCTGGAGGATTTGGTCCAAGGGGCAGGGAGAGAAATTATTACTGGAAATGCTTTAGGAATGATATTAGTAACATAGGAATTGGAGTAGGCATCAAGCCAGCTTTGCCATTCATTAAGATCAAGGTTGATCTGTGTCTTAACTCCATCTCCCTGCCTTGGTTCCATAACCCTTAGTACCCTTACCTAACAATCTTAGTTTTGAAATCTTCTACTGACCTTGCCTCTACAGCTTTTTGAATGAGATTTCTTAATTTCCACCAAATTTTGTGTGAAGAAATGTTTTCTGAAAATGATTTGCTGCATATCAAACAAAGAGACTTCAGAGAGGGCAACTGGCCAGCAGGCAATTGAAGCCACAACTTATGCCTTATTAGCACCACGTTCTAACAACAGCTCTTCAATGTTGATTATTGCAATTGGATAGACAAGAATGGAAGCAAGAAAGTACAATGGAAGAAAGGTGGAGTTGGATGGTATGGTTGCCCATGTCAATATCCATACAATGTGCAATTCCATTTTCAGCCCAGTATTAATAATAGAATATTAATAGTGTTAGCAAGTGAGTACAAAGAGTGATAGATGAATTCGTGGTAGTTCTAAATGCTGCTGTTTTGCTGACAACAGTGGTCAGAGGCTATACTCAGCAGACTTTGCATCAATGTATGATCGTGCTAACAGTAAAAGATTAAGATTGCACATTGGACAATCAGTCATTTAAGAATCCATCGAACCGAAATGGAAGCGAGTCAACCTCAATCCCGAGAGACTGCCTAAGAAGAAGAAGAGTGAAAGGTTGGCAATTGGGACAGAAGCAAATTTAGTTAAAAAAAATACAGTACAATGAATAAAGTAAATTACAAAGGCATGGGATCACATCAACTCCACAAGCAGGAACAACCAAATATCTGTATTTTACAAAAATTCATGTTACATAAAATGCATGATTTGAGACTTGATGCAATTAAAAATTATTTTATTAGAGAATAATGATGGAAAAACATCTCTGTTGGCATTGATTCTGTGACTGTATTGTAGAGAAATGCTGGTTCATCATAATTATCTGCTAAACTATCGAGATAGGCTGCTGCCATTTCACTGCTGCTTAAACACAAGTTGACATAGTGAGCATGGGTGTGAATGTATATAAATGCGCACGTGATAGGGGGTTAAACATTTGAAGTTTCTACAAGATTAAGTTGATGGAAATCGTCCTTATTGTTAACTTTGCAGTATCATTTAGAAAAATAGCCACAGGGAGACGGATGGATTCTACAAAGATTATTGATCATGGTATCCCTGTCATTTCAAAATTTCAGGAGAAGGGCAATTTACTGAAGGTGCCCTCCAGACGAAACAGTCAGGAACAAAGACTCCAGCTATTAACCTCCATGCAACACATCAACATGAAAGATAGGGCTTGTCCTTTCCCAAAGTAACCCTACTATGGTCAGCACAGTTTGATATACTAATGCATTCATTGATTAATTATTTATGGAACCACTTGCAAGCTTCAGTAAAATTCATCAGCCAACATGAAAAGCTGTAGCAAAATTGTTTGAGAGAACACCATGGGCAGAATTTTACGAGTCGGCGAGCAGGGGCGGGGCCCAATCGCCAACGCGTAAAATGATGCGCGGTGACGTCAAGGGCAACTCCTGATGTCACCGCGCCTGATTTAAATTTTCAGGAAGGCGGGAGCGCAGCAAAATCAGCTGCGCACCCGCCGACCTGTCAATGGCCAATTGAGGCGATTGACAGGATCAATTAAGTAATTAAAGGACCTACCCGTCCAACCTTAAGGCTGGTGGGCAGGCCAGGAGCCCCGGCGGGAACAAAAAAAAACATGAAACCTCATCCACGGGAGGGATGAGATTTTATGTGGGCTTTAAAAAATTTTAATAAAGATTTTGTAAAAATTATGGACATGTCCCAACTCATGTGATATTGTGACATGAGGGGACATGTAAGGGAAATTCTATTTTTCTACTTTTGTCTTTTTAACATGTGCAGCCGATCTCCCTGAGGCTGCACTTAGCCTCAGGGAGATGAGTGCGCTCTTTCGTGCTCATGCGCAAAAGAGCACATTCTCGATTTTGGGATTCCCTCCCTGCCTGCACAGGAAGCGCATAGTGCTTCTGTGCGGACGTCACATTAATTGGCCCACCCATGTAAAATGGCGTCGCGCCACTGATCGAGGGCACCGATCAGAAGCGCGCCCGTAAGCGCCCGCCCATCAATTTACCCCCCAACAGGGGGACAATTCAGCCCCATGAAAGCTGAACCTCCAAGGCTTTCTTTCTTTTCTGATTTCACTTATTAATGTTCACTAAAAATTTCCTGAAAATAATCAATGCCCATTTAAGTGATGCAATTTATCCTATGAAAATATTGTTTTTATCATGTACTGTTGTTCTATCATTTTGTACTGTTCTAGTTAAAGTTGTTCATGATTTTTAATCCTTTAATTTGTTTTTCATTCATACTCTTTTTTCTCTCTGCTCGTTGGTTCATTTCTCTATTTGTCAGTTCGTCCTTCACTTCCATTCTGTCTTTCTTATCCAAAGTTCATTATGGGCTGCATTTCTGGTCAGCAAGCAGAGGGTGGGGCCTACTCGCCGACGCATAAAATGACGCGGGATGACGTCAGGAGTTCCACCTGACGTCACACCACTGCATTTACATTTTCAGGTTGGCGGGGGCGCAGCCCAACCGGATGCGCGCCTGCTGACCTGTCAACAGCCTACTGACGCCATTAAAACAGTAATTGAAGTCCTTAGTGCACCTGCCCGTCCAACCTTAAGGGCGGGCTTCTGAAAAAGCATGAAACCTCATCCATGGGCAGGATGAGGCTTCATGAGGGATTTTAAAATTTCAGAGTGTGTTAAAATAAAAGTTATGGACATGTTCTAACTCATGTGACAGTGTCACATGAGGGGACATGGCAGCAAAATTTTTTGCTCATCTTTATTTAAAATTTCAAGTCTGAGCCAATCCCCCTGAGGCAGCACTTTGCCTCAGGGAGACCTGTGCGCTCTTTTGCGTGCATGCATGAAAGAGCACACTCCTGGCCCAAAGAAACCCACCCCCCGCCCGCACAGGGAGCGCTCAGCGCTTCCGAGCGGACGTCACGCTGGGCGAGCCTTAATTGGCCCACCCACGTAAAATGGCGGCGCACCCCTAAGTAGGGGCGCCAATCAGAAAGCCGCCCTCCCACGCCCGCTCCCACACATCCCCGCCCGATGGGGGGGGGAAATGTTGCTCTATGAGGAGGAATTTGCCCTCGTTAGGTGATCAGGCCCCGACCGCAATTTCACACTGGCTGGCCAATTAACGGCCAGCCAGCGTGAATCAGGCACTGAAACGCTCAGCGCTGCCTGGAAGGGGGGGGTGGGAGGAGGGCGAGCACAAAAGTCAGCGCATGCGCGAGGTTGCGCACAGCGAAAGCTCTCTGAAGGCACAGAGCTGCCTTCGGGAGCTGAAGATTTCTAACATTAAAAATAAAGATTTTAAAATTAAGGTAAACATGTCCTCTCATGTGAGTGACTCTGTCACAATGAGCAGGGACATGTTAAAAATGAGATTTAAAAATGTTTATTTTATTTTAATTAGCATCAGAAACCTCATCCCGCCCGCGGATGAGGTTTCCTCAAAAATCCAAAGGCCGCTTGGGCTTTTCGTCGGCCCTCCAGCCGTAAGGTAGGACGGGCAGGGAGAAATTCACTTTAATTAATTTATTAATGGGCTTAACCACCTTCTTAATTGTTGGCATGCGCACTGCTGACTCCCGCACGCACCCGCCAACCAAAATATCGCGCGAGTGCGCAATGAGGTCGGGACGCTCACCCGATGTCATCACACGCCATTTCACGCATGTGCACATCGGGCACGCATCTACACGCCAAGTGGAAAATCCAGCCCCATGTAAAATCAAGATGCTTTTCAGTGTTTTTTTTACAAAGCATGATAATCATGCACCAATGTAATACCAGAACTGGGGGCCTCCAACTCAAGAAGTCATCCATTGGAAGAAGTTTCTGAATATGAAAGGATTAAAAAGATCATTATTATGGGATCCACAGGCCTATCTAACATCCACTATTGATGCTGACTGAGTACAGCATTTTATTGATCTAAAGCAAAACATACTATTTATGCCAGCATTGACCTGCTGGAAAAGTTTAGCCAAGTACACTAAAATAAGTACCATTGATCCTCTGTGCTCCCCCCACACACCACCCACCCTGCCCCTCCCAAACAGCCCATGTAATTCAACCAATGAGTTGCTACTGACTGATGGAGGAAAATAAATTCCCAGTTTCAGTCCCTAAGCTAAACTGAATAAACTGATCTCAGAAGCTGAGCCACAGGAACGCCAATTTAGGATGGAGGAAATCAGCCTAGGATTCACCATCCCCAGTCGGCTTCTCACAGTTCAGGTTAGAAATCTGGAAGCCGGATGAGGCTCAAATATGATGTCCCCCATGGAGAAATAGCTTGTCAACTATCATCGTCAAGGTTAATACATGCCTAATAAGCACTTGGCAATGAGTCATCCCCCTGAATTAAAGGGAGAGTAGAAACTGGCAGAGAAAATGGTTTAAAGTAGTACAGGAAGTTGATAATAACTACCTACTTTAAACGCATACACAAAAGAAACATTACAGAATCAAAATAGAAATGTGAGAGTTTGCAACTTAAGTCATGGTTATGCGCACATTATGCAGTGTTGTTTATACAGCTGTGTAAAGGCAATTCAACTTACTGTTTTATTTGTTTTCTTACATAGCTTTTATGTAATGGATAAGGGCTTGTCACATTGGAGTTACTGATTATTCATCAGGGGAAGTGTTCTAGCTCACAAGCAGCAGCATTTGTTTGGCTTGCTGTAGCAAGTGCATGTGCATTTGGCAGATATTCATTTTGCAAAAATATAAATAATTATTGTGTTACATTGAACAAAAAAATTGCTAAGATGATAATTATTTATAATAAACTGTTCACCAAATGAGTGAGCACTTGTTGTTACTGTACTATATCTGGCACTTGCACTATGATAAACTTGTACTGCTTCTTCATTACATACAAATTACAGTTTAGGTTCACAATTGATTGAGAATTTTATTTGTGAGAAAAATCTTCTACCCAATGTTAAATAGGATAGGGCTTTATACAAAAATAAAATTATTTCAAAAAGATTTAGATTTCTAACTTCAGGGAGCAAATAAAGAGTGTGACACGATTTGTAATTTATTTGGTTAATGTCAATTGAAGGTGAGTAAGACAAATTCAGTGCACTACATGTTAAAAGTAAAACTAGGAGGGCAATATGTTTCATGGATGTGATAGAACTTGCCAACAGAGAAGCTGAAAGAGACCTAAAAGGTTCATTTACTTGTCACTCATTGGTCGAGATTAATGAGGGTGACAGGGCTCTTGTCCACCAATTGGAGAACTAATGGGAATCCTGCATTACTTTTCTCCATGGGGCTCGGTGCTATTAAATTCCAATCAGGCACTTACCTGAACAGCATCACACCTCCTGTCCAATTAAGCCCCCAGTCGGGTGAAAATTCCACCCCCTGAAAGCTGCCAGCCAATCAGTATCCGGCAGCTCTGCAATACTGGCAGCCCCACCAGGAGCAGTGGCCAATGCCGGTACTACAATGGGGCCTGCAGGAGGGATCGGTGATGGATCCCTAGATAGCGATGACTATGGGATGGGGTCATGGGGAGAGGATTGTTGACAAGCTAAAGCAGGGGTTGGTTCCTGCAGGGCCCTTCCTCCCAATGCCAAGTCCCTCAATTGTGCACAGAATGCCCATGACTGAGGGACCACTGGTAAGCTGCTGGCAAACCCAAGGCTTCGATTGGCCTCTAGGTGGGAAGGCCGCTGCAAGCCTTCCCGTCCTGGACTTAATCAAAGGGAGTGTAAGGTGGCGGGAATTCCATCCTGCACACAGCTCTCCCCACCTCCAACCTCGCCTGTGCAGAGGCATTAAATTCCACCCATTATGTCTAAACTGTGTGGTGACAAATAAGATGTAGATTTATATTGTCATATCAGTTTAGGTTCCAGCAGCCAGAAATCATGCTGAAGCTGTACCATTGGTCAGACCAGACCAAAAGTATTGCATATTGTTCTGGTGGCCCTATGCTGAGGGGTCACCCTGCACCTCTAAGTGAATTGAAAGAGAAATAACATCAATGCCCAATTTCAGTGGGAAGTAGTCTGAATAGCAACTTGCTAAGCTCAGTCTCTTCACCACAAAAATAGTTATTTCAAAGGGAGGTGGATATTGCGGCAGGACCACAAATCAAGCAATTGTCCTGCCTGGGATATTGGAAAGCATTTTGAGTCTTTTTTCCAGCCACATTTCACAAGTTCTTCATTTGCTTCAAAGTGAAGCACTCTGAGACATCCGGGGAGAATTTTCTCCCCGTCGGGGGGCGCTGAGCGGGAGCGGGCGCGGACGGGCGCACAGCCAATCGCCGCCTGTGATTGGCTGTGGGCCACCATTTTATGTGGGCGGGCCAATTAAGGCCCACCCAGTGTGACACGCACCTGGAAGCGCTGAGCACTCCCTGTGCAGGTGGAGGGAGGAGGGAGAGTCGGGGCCTGCGATGTTTCACGCACGCACATGAAAGAGCACAGAAATCTCTCTGAGGCATGGAGCTGCCTCAGGGAGATTACTTTGATTATTATTATTAGAAATAAAAAAAAATTATTCAGACATGTCCCCTCGTGTGACAGTGTCACATAAGCTGGGACATGTCAATGAATTCTAATAAAAAATTTTATTTGATTTATAAAGCCTTCATGAAAATTCATCCCGCCCGTGGATGAGGTTCCATGATAAATGTGAAGGCCACCTGGGCTCTTCGTCTGCCTGCCAACCTTAAGGTTGGTCGGGCAGCTCTGTTAATCCTTTTAATTGGTATTTAAATGGCCTTAATAGGCCTTTGACAGTTCGGTGGGCGCACAGCCGACTTCAGTGCGCACCCACCAAACTTAAGATCGGAATGACGCCGGGACACATGCCCGATGTCACCACGCGTCATTTTACATGCCGGCGAGCAGGGCCCGCCCCCGCACACCGACCAGAAGATTCAGGCCGCTGAGTTTTTGAAAGGCTCTATGTAAATGCAATTTGTTCTTTTTTTGTTATTGCAGATGCATGTATCCTGGCAAGTGGTGAGTATTCAATTGCACCCCTGACTTCAGCCTTGTCAGTGCTGATAAGGTCTGGAGCGGAGTGGTTCAGAGGAGCGTGAACTGAACACCAGTGAGCAGGTATCAGCTGTTATTTGATGGCACTTCTGATGACTCCTTTGCTGTTGGAAAGCACTTGGGAGATTCTTCTGTTTACCTGTTGTAGCAAAATTGTAAATACATGCACACAGTTTTACAATTTAGCAATAAATAGTCAACAGAGAAAATCATTATTGTTCCTCACAGTCTATTTACCCTTGCTCAGTTACGAATACAAAGTCAATGCATTCATTTAAGATTGGTGGATTGAACATGGGCTACTGCAAACTGGATCATTCATCATGAATGCCAGACTAAGTAATACAACTAGCTCAGAAATGGAATCAGCATATTGCAAGCTCAATCAGAAAGTGACCCTATGCATCAACTTAGTTCCAGCTTTGATAATCTGTCTTGGCGATTGAAGTATTGATCTCGACAGCATTGCCCTGGAGCAACTGAAAAGGTCAGGCAGTGGATAAGGAGAAAGTTTATGTATAGATGTTGTAGGAGCAGCATTCTGACAGTTTAATGGTAAAATAAAAGATATAAGAAAAGAAGAAAAGAGTAGTTCTAACAAACTTGTAAAACCTGTCATAAGAATGGGAGAAAAATTAAAGGTAGAAACTAGTGTGATAATCAAATGCATCAAGAGGTTGGAAGAAAAATCAGTACTATCTAATTTTCATGATTTAGTCATTTTTAAAAAAAATCGTATCAATGTGAAATTCAATATTTTACTATGTGAATTATTTGTCTTCCAAATCTTTCTGAAAACAGAGACAATTTGCTGAAGCTTTTTGTCGTCCACTCATCAGGACAAATGCAAGTTGCCAAATTTCAAAGAAACGCAACAATTCATACTACAAAAAAAAGGGTGCTATTTGGTAGGCAAATCAACTCTGTTTCGCCAAAATGTTGCCATGGTGAATGTAATGGGGAACTATAGGTTCCCCAAGCTTGCAGGTAATTCAAAACAGGTACAAGGCTTAAACATATTATTTTGTTTGTAGAGAACAGGTCCCAACTTTTCAATGTATGTTGTTTCTAGGAAATGTAAAAGAGCCAACTGATAATCTTAAATTATCTTAAAAGAGTACAAACCACACTCAACCAGCCCACCCTTGCAAAATCCAAAACAAAATGTCTACTGTTAGAAATGATTCTGTGATTGGGCAGCACTTGCTAAACAATCCTGAGTGCACTAATAGCTACACTAACAACCAATTAAAGAAAATCAGTCAAATCAGTTGTGAATCTTTGAAAGTCCCTACCCCAGAGAGTTGTGGATGCGCAGTTGTTGAGCATATTCAACTTGGAAATTGATGTATTATTAAATGCTCGTGGAATTAAGGGATATAGGGAAAGTGAGGGAATGTGGAGTTGAGGTATGTAAGTAATGATCCTATTGACAGACCCCTTAAAAAAAGCTCCTTAAGGAGCTTGATAGGCTTTTAATTGGCATCAAGCAATTCCTACTCCCTACTTCCTCCCCTGGCACCAGAACTTTGAAAATTAGGACTATCCTGGAAGCATTGGATCCCGAGATGACTGAGGTGACTGCGATTTTGAAAGACCCCCTGCACCGGATCCTGACTCTGCAGCCCTTTGAACATTCAGCCTGTATTGTCTCCAAGATCTACATTTTAAATTATCATGCTGCACAAATGAATAAGGGTGATCTGGAGGCAGATAAAGTCCTGCCGTATCGATCCGGAGCAGAATCTGGCAGGTGGCTTTCCCAGATGTAGCTAAGAGTTATTGAGGCCCTATTTCAGGATTGTATGAAGTTAATTGTGATGCTATTCACCATGTGTTACCACACTATAGTGGGCTAGTGAGCTCAGATGGCTAGCGTGTGGTTCAGAATAACCCCAACTGTGTGGGTTCGGTTACTGTTCCCACTAAGGTCGACTTGGGACCTGCCTCCTTGCCCTGGCCTGGTGAGTGAAAGGCAATGGTAAACCACCACTGAAAAAGAAACCCAAGGAAAATGGTTGAGGATGAAGCATCAGCAGACAATGAGCCAAGATCCTGCCTTTGGGCACAGCACTTCTATAGCAGTTAGATAAAAGCAAAAAATCTGTGGATGCTGGAAATCGAAAACAAAAACAAAAATACCTGGAAAAACTCAGCAGGTCTGGCAGCATCTGTGGAAGGGAGCACAGTTAACGTTTCGAGTCCGCATGACTCTTCAACAGAACTAAGGAAAAATAGAAAAGGGGTGAAATATAAGCTCATTTAGGGGGGGGTGGGGGGGGGGGGCGGGGTTGGGACAAGTAGAGCTGGATAGAGGGCCAGTGATAGGTGCAGACAACCAAAAGATGTCACAGACAAAAGGTCAAAGAGGTGTTGAAGGTGGTGATATTATCTAAAGGAATGTGCTAATTAAGGGTAGAAAGCAGGACAAGCAAGGTACAGATAGCCCTAGTGGGGGTGGGGTGGGGTGAAGGAATCGAAAAAGGCTAAAAGGTAGAGATAAAACAATGGATGGAAATACATTTAAAAATAATGGAAATAGGTGGGAAAAGAAAAATCTATATAAATTATTGGAAAAAACAAAAAGGAGGGGGAAAAATCAGAAAGGGGATAGGGATGGAGGAGAGAGTTCATGATCTAAAATTGTTGAACTCAATATTCAGTCTGGAAGGCTGTAAAGTGCCGAGTCGGAAGATGAGGTGCTGTTCCTCCAGTTTGCATTGAGCTTCACTGGAACAATGCAGCAAGCCAAGGACGGACATATGGACATGAGAGCAGGGTGGAGTGTTGAAATGGCAAGCGACAGGGAGGTCTGGGTAATGCTTGCGGACAGAACGAAGGTGTTCTGCAAAGCGGTCACCCAGTCTGCGTTTGGTCTCTCCAATGTAGAGGAAACCGCATTGGGAGCAACGAATGTAGTAGACTAAGTTGAAGGAAGTGCAAGTGAAATGCTGCTTCACTTGAAATGAGTGTTTGGGCCCTTAAACGGTGAGGAGAGGGGAAGTAAAGGGGCAGGTGTTGCATATTCTGCAGTTGCATGAGAAGGTGCCGTGGGAGGGGGTTGAAGTATAGGGGGTGATGAAGGACTGAACCAGGGTGTCACGGAGGGAATGATCCCACGGAATGCCATCAGGGGGGTGAAGGGAAGATGAGTTTGGTGGTGTCATCGTGCTGGAGTTGGCGGAAATGGCGGAGGATGATCTTTTGAATGTGGAGGCTGGTGGGGTGATAAGTGAGGACAAGGGGGACCCTGTCATGTTTCTGGGAGGGAGAAGGTGTGAGGGCGGATGCGCAGGAGATGGGCTGGACACGGTTGAGGGCCCTGTCAACCACCATGGGTGGAAAACCTCGGTTAAGGAAGAAGGAGGACATGTCAGAGGAACTGTTTTTGAAAGTGGCATCATTAGAACAGATGCGACAGAGGCGAAGGAACTGAGAGAATGGGATGAAGTCCTTACAGAAAGCGGGGTGTGAGGAGCTGTAGTCGAGGTAGCTGTGGGAGTCGCTAGGCTTGTAATGGACATTGGTGGACAGTCTATCACCAGAAATTGAGACAGAGTGGTCAAGGAAGGGAAGGGAAGTGTCAGAGATAGACCATGTGAAAATGATGGAGGGGTGGAAATTGGAAGCAAAATTAATAAAATTTTCCAGGTCCAGACGAGAGCATGAAGCAGCACCGAAGTAATCATCGATGTACCGGAGGAAGAGTTGTGGGAGGGGGCCGGAGTAGGACTGGAACAAGGAATGTTCCACATACCCCATAAAGGGACAGGCATAGCTGGGGCCCATGCGGGTACCCATAGCCATACCTTTTATTTGGAGGAAGTGAGAGGAGTTTAAGGAGAAATTGTTCAGTGTGAGAACAAGTTCAGCCAGACGGAGGAGAGTAGTGGTGGATAGGGATTGTTCGGGCCTCTGTTCGAGGAAGAAGCGGAGAGCCATCAGACCATCCCGGTGGGGGATGGAGGTGTAGAGGGATTGGACGTCCATGGTGAAGAGGAAGCGGTTGGGGCCAGGGAACTGGCAATTGTTGATATGATGTAGGGTGTCAGAGGAATCACAGATGTAGGTGGGAAGGGACTGGACAAGAGGAGAGAGAATGGAGTTAAGATAGCGAGAAATGAGTCCTGTGGGGCAGGAACAGGCTGACACGATCGGTCTGCCGGGACAGTCCTGTTTGTGGATTTTGGGTAGGAGGTAGAAGCGGGCCGTCCGAGGTTGGGAGACTATCAGGTTGGAAGCTGTGGAAGGAAGATCTCCAGAGGAGATGAGATCAGTAACAGTCCTGGAAACAATGGCTAGATGTTCAGTGGTGGGGTCATGGTCCAGGGAGAGGTAGGAGGAAGTTTCTGCGAGTTGATGCTCAGCCTCCGCGAGGTAGAGGTCAGTGCGCCAGACAACAACAGCACCACCCTTGTCAGCGGGTTTGATGACAATGTCGGGTTGTACCTGAGAGAACGGAGTGCAGCAAGTTCAGGGACAGGTTAGAATGGGTGACAGGAGCAGAGAAATTGAGACGACTAATGTCACGCCAACCGTTCTCAATGAAAAGATCAAGAAAAGGTAAGAATCCAGAGGGAGGGGTCCAGGTGGAGAGAGAATATTGGAGGTGGGTAAAAGGATCCGTTGAACGGGGAGAGGACTCCTGCCCAAAGAAGTGAGCACGGAGACGAAGGCGGCGGAAGAAGAGTTCAGCATCGTGCCGAGCCCGAAATTCATTGAGATGAGGGCGTAAGGGTATGAAACTAAGTCCTTTGCTGAGCACTGAACGTTCAGCATTGGAGAGGGAAAGGTCAGGGGGTATGGTGAATACACAGCCGGGGCTGGGATTGGAAGATGGGATGGGGACAGAGGGACAGGCAGGGGTGGAGGGTCCTGGATAGGTGTTGGTGTCGATGAGTTGTTGGAGCTTGCGTTCCTTTGCACCTGAAAGAAAGAGACAAAGTTTCTTGTTGAGGCGTCGGATGAGACAAAGAATAAAATGAAACTGGGGGCATGCGCAGCTTTGAAAAAGCATGCAGCGGTGCTGCTGGAGGGAGAGGTCGAGTGTCTTCATATGGCGGCGCATGGCACTGAGTGTGGATCTCAGAATGTGACGAGAACAGCAGTCCGAGGAGCGTTGTATGTCCTGGAGATACCTGTAATCCTGGGTGGGTTCGAAACATGAGGGATGGAACTTCAGTTGAAATCCACGTGTGGTAAGTCGGAGACGGAGACAGTCACTGAGAAAGGAAATATGGCTGTGAAAGCGGGTTTTAGTAAACACCTTGTCAAACACCAGGAGAGAAATGGAAAGCAATAAAGGTGAACAAGGCAAAAGAGAGATACGAAAATCCTGACGGAGAGAAGGGCAAAACTTCTTCAAGGTAGGCATTCCTTGAAGAGGAGTGGCAGTCAATTAAACAGTAAGATAAAAACAAAAAACTGCGGATGCTGGAAATCGAAAACAAAAACAAAAATACCTGGAAAAACTCAGCAGGTCTGGCAGCATCTATGGAAGGGAGCACAGTTAACATTTTGAGTCCGCATGACTCTTCAACAGAACTAAGGAAAAATAGAAAAGGGGTGAAATATAAGCTGGTTTAAGGGAGGGGTTGGGACAAGAGAGCTGGATAGAGGGCCAGTGATAGGTGGAGACAACCAAAAGATGTCATAGACAAAGGGACAAAGAGGTGTTGAAGGTGGTGATATTATCTAAAGGAATGTGCTAATTAAGGACCGCTTTGCAGAACACCTTCGTTCTGTCCACAAGCATTACCCAGACCTCCCTGTCGCTTGCCATTTCAACACTCCACCCTGCTCTCATGCTTACATGTCCATCCTTGGCTTGCTGCATTGTTCCAGTGAAGCTCAATGCAAACTGGAGGAACAGTACCTCATCTTCTGACTAGGCACTTTACAGCCTTCCAGACTGAATATTGAGTTCAACAATTTTAGATCATGAACACTCTCCTCCATCCCCATCCCATTTCTGATTTTACCCCCTCCTTTTTGTTTTTTCCAATAATTTATATAGATTTTTCTTTTCCCACCTATTCCATTATTTTTAAACGTATTTCCATCCATTGTTTTATCTCTACCTTTTAGCCTTTTTCGATTCCTTCACCCCACCCCACCCCCACTAGGGCTATCTGTACCTTGCTTGTCCTGCTTTCTACCCTTAATTAGCACATTCCTTTAGATAATATCACCACCTTCAACACCTCTTTGACCTTTTGTCTGCGACATCTTTTGGTTGTCTGCACCTATCACTGGCCCTCTATCCAGCTCTCTTGTCCCAAACCCACCCCCTCCCCCCCCCCCCCCCCCCCCCACCCAACATTAAACCAGCTGATATTTCATCCCTTTTCTATTTTTCCTTAGTTCTGTTGAAGAGTCATGCGGACTCGAAACGTTAACTGTGCTCCCTTCCACAGATGCTGCCAGACCTGCTGAGTTTTTCCAGGTATTTTTGTTTTTGTCTTCTATAGCAGTTATTAGTCTTAGCCTGTACCCCTATCCCAGGATTTTAAATTAAATCCTAAGGAATAGGGACGAGGGCCTACTGTTATAAGTCACACTTTAATAAAGTTCAGGAAAGTGTCAGTCTCAAGCAGATTTATAGAAGAACCCGCATTCAGATTAGTCCCTAATTTGACAGGTTCAGTTCAGAGAGAACAATGACTGAAGAAAAGGAATGAAAACATTATCCACTAGAAGATGATCCCGCTATATTAAGTGTGGAAATAAGTTACGAGAAATCCACAGTTATTAAAGTGAACCCAAGGCTAGAGCTATCATTAGCCCAGCCTAAACAGTCAAATGTTAACAAATGACTTCTTTGGGGTTTAATTAATTTTCTTATATGAACAGGTATGTTCCTTCAAAATCAATGTGAGTTTGATATCCATGCAGTCTTGTTGTAGTTCACTAGAATGAATACCAACATCAGAACGTACAGTAATTCCAGTAAGTACAGTGATATCTATAGGGATACCCGCTTTGAAATTTTCTACCACCTTGGCAACTTCATTTAACATCTACCCAGCAAATTGAATCGACTGTTGGTTGGATGGTAACCATTACATTGAATAGCTGCAATGCACTGTTCTGATGTGTTAAATTCATAACATATTCTTTTTGCTCCAGATCACACTCTGACATGCTTCTATTGAGTAACTCCTCAGATATTTTTTCAATCAAACTTGCAGTCACTTCAAATAAAAAAATCAAATCACTGCAGGTCCAGGAAATCTGAAATAAAAATGGAAAATATTGGTGAGTACTTTCAGTGTTTGCTGCTTTTGTTACAATCACTTCAAGTGGATCTGCTGAAGAATATGATTTTGCGATAATATAGAGATTAAGAATTTTTATATGCCATAATAATCAAAGGCAAGAACTATCTTTAGTGATACTATCATCGTGATTGCTAATATTTTATGCTAATTGATCAAACTCTGATTTCTGGTTATCCTATTGGAAAAATAAACTTCTTGTTCTTAAGCTATCAGTTTTCAGCCATTCACAACCCACACAGGATATATCAGTGTCTTTCTATTTTCTGGGTAGCTGGGTGCTACGTATAATCTGCCTGTAAGGTAGCTCTTGCCATTCACTTCCTGTAGGAAAAGTCATCAAACTACTAAATATACTAAACCCTTGGGTGGAATCGTCCCAGATTCGCACTAAGTGTGATAGCAGGCAGGTAAAACAACATTTTACTTGCTGGCCGTAATGACAGCTTTTCACACCATATCATCCTAAGGCCGCCACATTATTTATGCATTCCCTGGAAACACGCTGTTTCCATGGCATGCGGGCTCTCATTCACCCACCAAGCCATCACCTCACCAGGTGCCATATCTAAAGGCCAGTCGTGCGCACACCTCTCAGTGCTTCCAGCCCACGACTGCTGCGCATAAGTCAGGATGGCCCCGAAAGGCAAAAAGACTGCAGCCCCCAGGTTTAGTGATGCATCACTCGAGCGCCTTTTGGACGCCGTGGAGGCCCGCCATGATGTCCTCTACCCCCGCTCTGGTCGCAGCAGGGATAGCAACATTACCACTCTGGCTTGGTAGGCAATGGCAGTGTTGATCAATGCCAATGTTGCACAGAAGAGGTTGGCAATCCAATGCAGATAGAGGATGAATGATCTTATCTGTGCTGCCAGGGTAAGGCAACCATCTCATCACTCTAAACTCACCCACTCACAAGCCCATCACACATGCACTGGTATCTCACTCACTGCCAGCTCAAGTGACATCACCACTCATGCTCACACACACCCTCACATCTCTATCTGGCTTCATCTGCTCTGGAGACTGCCTCCTCAGCCTTCACCATCTTGAGGCCATTTGCACAGATCAACATGTACCCCCACACACACACTGGGATGCCACCCTTCCCAGTTCAGCCCTCACCATGCAGCCTCTTCCCATGCCTGAGGCTACTTCTCCCCCTTCCCCAATA
This sequence comes from Cetorhinus maximus, assembly GCF_964194155.1. Taxonomy (NCBI): domain Eukaryota; kingdom Metazoa; phylum Chordata; class Chondrichthyes; order Lamniformes; family Cetorhinidae; genus Cetorhinus; species Cetorhinus maximus. The sequence continues at coordinate 76,082,283 of NC_135888.1, forward strand.
AAGCCCTAGCACTGCAGCCGTTGAAATGCCACACCCGCTTTATGGCTGGTCTGGTAGGTAGGGATCTGCCCATGAGACCCCTAAAAGTGATGTGGTGCTGCCTGCGAAGCCTGGCACTGATGACTGCAAGTGCTGCCCGAAGCAAGGTAGGCAAACCTCAAAGTCCTGAGCAAAGTGCAGCTCGTCAGGTGCATGTTGCTTAATTGCTGTTGTGAAACACGTAGGCATGATAGGGCGGACAATCTAGCGTGGGGGGATGAGTTCAGTGAGCTAGCCTTATAATGATATGCAGATGTATGATGATGAGGTTCCTGACGTCCGATGGTGGGAGATGTGATCCGCCATCGATGGGCTGAGCAGACAATTGCAAACTGATTTCGCAACGTCGTGAAACTGATTTTGGCCTTCTCGCCATATTGTCCACTCATGCTACCGAACACGCTCGGTGCCAGCGGGCACGGGTGATTCCACCCCTTCTTTCCAAGGGCAACTGTTCCATCTCTGTAGATAACAGTATTTATGCAACATGATAAAACTTAAAAATCTGGATTTGTTGATAATATGCTTCACACATTGCGGTTACCATACTGGCAAAGGTCAAGGAGTCAAGCTGCTTCACACAGTTCTTGTTCAATATTTACGTAATGCTGTAGTACTATGAAATATAAGTGCAAATTTTACTCCCTGTAGATAAGCTCAGAATCACATCTGATAAAATGTCAAGCAGATTGGATATGCTGTCATCTCATTGCATTCTTGGTTAACACAAAATAGATCTACTTCATGAGGCTGTCATTGAAACCATGAAAGCAATATTACAAGAAGCAGAAAGGAGTTTATATGGATTTATCTATCAGTGCAGGAAGTTCAAACAGCTGCTCATTATATCAAAGCTACGCCACATGTGAAAGCCTATGGGCCAGATGTTTGCGGAGTAGAAAGGACTCCGAAGCCATTTAGAAATGGTGGGTGGGCTACCATTCCTCGTGTGCCAGTTTTTGCAGGGGCGGGGTAAGGGTGCAGGTGGTGAGCTAGGACCCTGAACTCCCAACCTAGCTGGCTCCATTGCTGGGGTAGGAATCCCCTAGCACCTCCCAGTGGTTTTTGTGGAGTCGGGTCATCTTCTCCATGACTTATGGGTCACAGTTCCTCAGAGGAGTTATGAACCATGGCCTGGATGTGGCAACCTTTTGAAAGGTAAGGCCTTACTGTCAAGAAGATATAATAACTCGCATAATGTTTTGGAATGTATTGTAAAATAGAGTAATAGTGGGATGTGTCTATGTGTCTGTGTGTGTGTGTGAGATTTAATTGAATTAGAGGCAGCTAGTCTGGGTGCTTTGATCTAAGAAGAGAGGTTAGATTTGAAATGTTAATTAGATAAACATGGGGAAGTTTAGAAACATAGGTGTCAAGGGAACATTTGCATTTTGAAATAGACCAGGCTAGAATGTTTTTGAAGGAGGGGTGAAATGTATGACTTAGCCAGGCAAAGTTTAGAAACAGTGTGTTTATTTTTCCCAAAGATTGCTGGTAAAACTTAGTGCTTTGAGAGGGTTTTATTATCAGGGGAATAAAGTCCAAAAACACAATGAAATAATGGGTATTTGCATTCAAAGAGGAAGATATGTATAAAGAAGGAGCAAGGGCTGTGTGTAGGGGAAGGCATTTTTAAGATCTTACAAGTGTGTGAAAAAGCCTTCAGCATCTATGCCTCAAACTGCTGTCTTCAAAGGACTGAAGTTAAAAAAATTCACTTGGAAGTTGACTTGTTCAGGATATCATGTTTCTTTGCCTGGGTCTTTTAAAATCTATGTGTCTTACCATTGCCTTAACGAAAATGTAAATGGGAGTTAGATTGATTAGGGGATTTAGAAATTATCATAGTAGTAATTTGTAGATCTATGTATGTATTTAAAGTCATTTCTTCTATTAATAAATGGTTATATAGTTTTCTAAAAACCTATAAGATTTGGTGGTCTTATTACTACTGAATTCAGGGCACGCATCTCAAAATTTATACAAATTGCAAAACAAGTTGTGGCAGTTGTTTCAAGTTTCCCTTTGGGATTTGAACAACTCAGTATTTACCATCAGCTGTGCCATAACACTTCCACATGCCCCTGCCCGGTCCATGCCAACTCGTGGCACTTCCATACCCAGTCATCCAGTACAGAACCAATGAACCTTAGAGTAACAATGTCACGTGAGGAACTGCTTAAAAACACACCCATTCATAATTTTCTCAAAAACACAGTTGTTGCTGCAACCATATAAAAGTGTCAATCAACCGGACCTTTAAAGTGTCTTTCACAAGAGCACTTGACACCTCTTTAGCTTGTGAAAATAACCAATGAGCGATTAATAAAAGAGATCATTGAAAAAAAGCTTGTTATAACATCATAAAACTGTTATTCCTCTCCCTAGCTGTGTCAACAAACTGACTCACACAGTTCTTTTACAAGAATCTGTGCCATAAGTCAAGATGGTCATGGAAGTGCCATAAGTTGACATAAAGGGTATAACGGGCAATTGAGGGTCGGTGGAGGACATGAGTTGGTATGAATTGGCATGGAGGTGGCATGTGGAATGGGTGGGGTAGGTGATAGGTGTGAGCGGAGAGAGGTAGAAGGCCTAAAATATAAGCAAACAACTGGGATAAAGTCCAAGAGGGGAAAAACAGGCCTTTTAAACAGCCCGCCTTGGCACTCAGCTACCCAATGGCCTCCGATCAGCTTCTGGGGGCAGAGTGCCCGACTCTATTCCACATCTCCACCCCTAGCCAACAGAGTGAAAATTGAGTCTGATGGGACACTTTCTTTGGAGTTGAGAAACTTCCCAACTTGAGCTACCTTCTTCGGAGGTAAAAATCCAACCCCACATGTGTGAAATCTATTTCCAGATTGGCTCCATGTAAATACTATTTACATATGCTTTATATATAGTGTCCAATAAGATGTATTATTGGCCATTCTGTGATAATTTTGTCCACTCTCCCGATTTTTTTGGCCACTCCTTGCCTCCCAGCCCACCCCTGCAGCCCCCATAAACTTCAGTTCAATGCATGTATGGCACCTTATGATGTCTCTGATCGATGATATGGTGCTTTATAAGTGATGCACTGGGGATTTTCCAATATTCAGGTGTTTTGCTTTGACTTTTGAATATAATTGATGATACTGCAGCTCTCAAATTTGGAGGCTAAGGTATTTTTGCACACTGCGCTTGGAATGCGGCACATATTTAATTGCAGAAACATTGGGCGGAATCATCCCAGAATTGCACTAAGTGTGGTAGTGGGCGACAAAAACTATGTTTTACCCGCCGCATGCAATGGTGGGCTTTCACGCTGTATCGTCCACTTCCCACCTCATTAATTATGCAGCCATACGAAACATGCTGTCTCGCTGGTGGGTGGTTTCTGAATCACAAGCCATGCCATTACCTCACCATTCCCTCACTCCAGGTGCCATATCTGACCTGCAGCCGCACACATAATTCTCGATGTTTGCAGCCCAGGACTGCTCCAGTGAAGACATGGCCCTGAAAGCCAAGAAGAGTTCAATAGCCTGTCACTAGAATGCCTTTTGGAGGTCTGCCATGATGTCCTTCAACCCCACTCTGGGAAGCAGGAGATCCAGCAATCTCACCATTTTGGCTTGGGAGGTGGTGGCAGTGGTGGTCAGTGACAACGCTGTGCAGAAGAGGTTGGCCATCCAGTGCAGAAAGAGGATGAATTATCTCATCCATGCCGTCAGGGTAAGGCAACCACCTCATCACTCTAAACTCACATATTCACAAGGCCATCGCACATTCACTGGCATCTCACTCACTGGCAGCTCAAGGGACATCACCACTCATTCTCTCACACACACCCTCACATCTCCATCTGGCTTCATCTCCTTTGGAGACTGCCTCCTCACCAGCCAATGTTGAGTGCAACTATTGATATGCTGCACCAATGTTTTAGTATACAGGGCCTGTTGGGAGTCATTGTTTTGGATAATGGCACAGTCTTCACTGGTACAGAGTTTCAGAGATTCATGAGTTTAAGTGGAATTAAACATATTAAAGCAGAACCATATCATCCTTCGTCAAATGGGTTAGCTGAAAGAGCTGTGAAAACTTTCTAATCGGGAATGAAGAGGTTACTCGAGGGTACTCTAGAAGCTCAACTTTCCCGTTTTCTTCTCAATTATCATACGACTCCTCGTGCAACTACAGGTTCAACACCATCTGAATTATTGACGAAACACCACCTACATACAAGGTTAAGCCTGGTGTTTCCAAACTCAGAGGGGAAAGTAGAGAAGAGTCAAAGTAGTCAAAAATCGAATCGTGATATTTATAGCAAAGCTCGAAGATTTACTGTAGGAGATAGTTTTCATGCGGAATTTAGAAAATGGGCCTTGTTGGGTTTCTGGGATAACTGTCTGAAACCGGTCCCTTGTCATTCCAAGTGGAAGTGGAAGAATGAATTGTTCGAAAACATATGGGTTATCTAAGGAGTAGAAAGGCATCCTGACATTCAGCTATTCTGCCTTTAATTGATGTCGAACCTTTAATCCCCGAGGTGACAGATCGACCTAGAATAGACATACCTGTTGTCCCTGTTGAATTAAATAATTTTGAACTGCCATTGTCTCAGGATGCCCCTGATGCTGCAGTTCCTAATCATGTTGATCCAGTGGGAGAATCTCAAGTCATAGAGCTACATCGCCCTAACTGAATTAGAAAGCCACCTCAGAGACTTAATTTATAATCACATGACCTGTGTATATATGTATATGTTGTGGATTAAGATATTCTTGTAAATAAGAAATGTAAAAAAATTAATAATAGGGGGAATGTAGTGATTGTTGGTAAGACCTTTCCTACTGTTTTAGGGGTCACGTGATTGTGCTGACAAATCACCCTTAAGTGCAGGTAATCTTGGGGTGGAGCTTTCTAATTGTGGACCTGGTTCAAGCATGTAGCTTCTTCCAGAGCGCTGTAAATAAAGTTATCTGTTTCAAAGCTGTCTGGCACACCAAGTTTATTACAAGCAGCTTTCTCCTTAGCCATTTGCTGCCCCACAGGACAGAGGGAAGAACACAGAGCTTCAGCTCAAAGGTGGCAATTACCCCAGCACAAGGTTTACAGGTGGAAAATTAGCTTTCTGGATATGACTGAGTACTAGTGTCTGAGACAGCCTCCCAAGCAGACCAGGTGAGCACACACAGCCAGTGGTGGTCAAGGTGACCACAGCCCTGAATTTCTTCATCTATGGCTCCTTCCTTCATTCTGCTGGTGACATTTGTAGAATCTCACCACCTGCTGGGCACAAAAGCAAGAGATTGGGAAATTGGTTTGCCAGATGGCTGCATTCCTCAGATTAGCTGAAGAGTGCCTGAAACAGTCCATCCCTGGCAGCTAACTGAGTGGTCCCATGTGCTCTCATGATATTAGACTGAGCTAAAAAGCCATTGTCAAATGCAGCTGTTAAAACTTCTAGATTCCCAATATGCTGCCTGGCTCCCCACTGTGTCAGTTATAATTCAAACCATAAAAATGGCAGCAAAGACTCAGGAGATGAGGCACAAGTTAAAAGGGCCTGAATACTTGAAGCTGTTAGGTATAATTTTTCAGATACAACTTTCTATTCTGGTTGAACTACATTGAAAGGGTGGTCACCTCTGTTGTATTTAAATGCAAATTTTTAATTGCCTCTTAAACCCACCTATGCTGTCTGCTTCAATGGGTTTCCATGGTAACTTATCCCACAAGCCCTCTTACCTTTTACAAACTACTTAGCTGTCTCCTCGTATGATTCATATTACGCCTCAAACATTCATTTTTCAACTCTTTACTGTAAATTTTACATATTCTGAAAACTTCAGTCGGATCACAATTTATTTGAAAAATGTCCAACTTCTTTAAACTTTCTTCAAATCCAGAATTCATGCTCAACTCTGTATTACTTCATGAAAAATACCATTCCTACAATTAATTGGCCATGACTACAGACAGTGTCCTTTATGGTGTATGACAGCCTCTTTAGTTTGTATTCAATCTCTTTGTTCGTGCAATGTAGTACCTTAACATGCCTTTTTACCACAGATAAGTCCGACTGGCAGTTTTATAGAACTATTCGTTATGATCCATGGATCCCCTTTGTGATCTCACAACGCTGAACACGTAGCAGTCACTGCTGGAGGTGCTCACAGCCCCTTGCAATCTTAGCATCCTGGTTTGGACAAGTGTCTCTCATGTAACAGCTTGACAGGGCAGCCATGCAGTGCACTCATCACTATAATGAGGCTCATACAGCAGCTCACAACTTGGTGGAGCAGGCCATTGGGATGCTGAAGATGCGGTTCCGGTGCCTGGACCGGTCTGGTGGAGCCCTGCAATACAGTCCGCAGAGGGTGTCATGCATCGTCATCATCTGCTGCCCCCTTTACAACCTGGCACTGGAACAGGGAGAGGAGCTGGCTGAGGAGGAGGTGGAGGCGCTGCACGTCTCCTCCAATGAGGAGGAGGATGCCGACGGGGATGAGGGTGAGGAGGTCCACAGTTGTGACGACGACGGGCATGAGGCTCTCACACTGGCTAGATGAGGCAGGCACGCTCGGGAGGCCCTCATAGCTGCCAGATTTGAGGAGGATGATGATGACATGCAGTGAGGTGTCCCCATAGATCCTCACATCGTAGTTGTGAACATTTAACTCCAGTCTGGCTTATGGCAGCGCCAATACCCTCTGTGACAATACTCCTGTCATGGAGATGCAGTGGAGGCTCTAATATTCACTTGATTGCAGGAGGATGATGACGACATGCAGTGAGGACACTCCATAGATCTTCACATCGTCTCTGAGAATGTCTGACTCCTGCCTGGCCGAGGGAAGCTCGCTTGCGCTCCATGATCAGGGCCATCTCATAGAGACACAACCATGAAACTTTAGATGCATTTGATGCTGTGTCCACCTTCAGCACCTCAGCCCTTCAGGAGCTGGTGCACAGCATCACTGGTCACAGATGCTGGTGCGATGGAGGCCAGCCCCAATTAAAGGTGCTGAGAGCACACAGAGAGAATGAGAGAACTCTGCGGCGCCTGCCCTCTACATTCTGGCAGCAATGACCAGCACTGCCGAGGTGCAGGCATCAGTAATGTTTCCAGGGAGTGTGAGGCTGGACCATCACTGTGGTCTGAAGGCTGCACAGAGTCCAAGGGAGAGGCCCTGGAGTGAGACACCTGCCTTATATCTTGTGCAGAAAGATTTCACATCTGAGTGACAAGAACACTGCTCATCAACACAAGGAGCCATGGGCAGGGAGACATTCTCGGCAGTTTATTGACAAAAGTGAACAGTATGTACAAGTGATCAACACCCGTGGCCAGGCTGTGCAACTACTTTTATCTGACTTTCCTAACCCTGCCGCTACGTCTTGGTGATCCACAAACATCCACAACAGAGGTGGAGGCAGCCTGCTGACTGTGACGCCCTGCCTTTGGCAGGTGTCCTCAGGAGGTCCGAGACTTGGAGGACCTCAGCCTGCTTTCAGGGTCCTGCTGTGTGGCAGTGGCACCCTCCTCAGCCTGTGAAGCTGCGTCTGCGGAGGTCACAGGAAGAGCGGAGTCAGATGGGCCGGTCACTTCCAGAGTCACCTGGGTGGATGGCCCCAGAGCGTGCACCTGCTCATCCTCCTCCCTATGGGTGCCCGAGGGCCCCTGACTGACTCCGTAAATGGGAGGGGTAGCTGGGGTGAGATCGAGCTGCCCAACACCCCTCTCGCATACACACTGTTGGAGGCCAACTATGGCATCAGCGATTGAGTTAAGCCCGTGCAACAGTGCTAGACCAATGCCCTGGAACAAGGTCTCCATGGCGGCCGTCATCCTGCCAGTATTGACCTCGGTGCTTTGGCATGCCGGCGCTATCACCTCAGCCTGAAGACGAACGGACTCTTCCATCGTGCCTTGCAATCTGAGGAGTGCTGCGGACATCCCTTCCTGATGTTCCTGAGCTTGCCTTTGCAGCTCCAGCAACTGAGACATGACCGAGTCCAGAGGCTCGTCATCTGACTCGGACTCAGCAATGTTCTGGCCTCCAGCAGTCCTCCGAGTGCCAGGCACCTGGGAAGTCCCTGCCTCCGCCTGCTGTGGATCAGAAAGTGCGATGTGCTCACCAGATTGTGATCCCGAGGCTGCTCTAAAGCTAGGTCCCACCGTGGTGTTTGTCTCTGCCCTGATGGAGGGTGTGAGTGAGCGCTGTGACGGGACTTCAGGGAGGGTGCCTTCAGATTCCTCTTCAGAGGTTTCTTCAGAGCTTGATTGGAGGCCCTGGGTCATGGACCCTGTCGGCTATTTGGCAGATGTGCCTGCGAAAGCAAGGGGAGATAATTAGTACATGGCAGTGGTCTGTGAAAGAGGACACATCACTCACAGCATGGTTGTCTGATGGATGTTGCTCTGCTGGATCCTCACTTGGTAGAGCAGCGCCGACCTCTCCGTCAGCACAGGACCGGTCCCGGTCATCACCGGCCAGCTGGATGGCTGTTTTCAAATTCTGTCAGAACTTTTAATTCTGGCACCCCTCCACCTGTATGCAACCTTTCCCTCCTGTTGTGAGCCAGTTTGTCCTGCATGGATGGAGATGGGGAGAGTGTATCAGGACGCCTGCTGGGCCAGATGCTAAGTATGCCTGGCCTGTGTCGGTGGTAAGCGGTGCCATGGATGGGATGAGGACAATGATGGTGTGTGTGAAAGAGTGAATATTGATGTCCCTGTACTGGCAGTGAGTGAGAACCCTGTGGGTGTGTGATGGGTTTGTGAGTGTGTGAGTTGGGAGTGATGAAAAGAGTGACTTACCCTGGAAGAACAGAGGAGATCATTCATCCTTTAGCGGCACTGGGTGGCTGTCCTCCTCTACAGGGTATTTGCGCTGACCACCGCTGCCACCACCTCCCAAGCCGGGTTGGTGAAATTGCTAACCATTCTGCGGCCAGAGCGGGGGTAGATCAAATCCTGTTGGGCCTCCACGGCATCCAGCAGTCGCTCGAGGGACCTGTCGTTGAAGTCGGAGGCTGCAGTCTTTTTGCCTTTGTTGGCCAAGTCTCCCGCTGTGGTGGTGGGCTGGTGGCGATCAGCGCTTTGCTGGTGGCTGCCTTTTAAAGATGGCAACCGGCATGATGCAACAGCAGGGTGATGACGAGCGGGCGAATGACAGCCCGTCTGCCATGGAAATGGCATATTTCCCGGGAATGCATAAACAATAAGGAGGGAAGAAACGGTGTGAAAACGCATCAGTTTCATCGGTGGCTAGGACCCCATATAACCCGTCCGCCACCGTACATAGTGAAATTCTGGGAAAATTCCGCCCTATGTTTTTAAACTTAAATAAGGACAATTATGAGGGCATGAAAGCTGAGCTGGCTAAACTGAACTGGCAAATTAGGTTAAGGAATAGGTCAATAGAGATGCAGTGGAAACATTTAAGGGGTTATTTCAGAATACACAGAATACACATTCCAAAGAGTGAGAAAAAGTCCAAAGGACGGATGTACCATCCGTGGTTAACTAGAAAGGTTAAAGATGGTATCAAACTTAAAGAAAAAGCATATCATTGTGCAAAGATAAGTGGAAGGCCAGAAGCTTGGACAGAGTATAAGGATCAGAAAAGAATGACTAAAAGAGTAAGGAGGGAAAAATTAGACTACGAGAGAAAGCTAGCCAGTAACATAAAAACATATAGCGATTTTCTATAAATATTTTAACAAGAAATGATTCAACAAATTGAGCATTGTTCCTATAGAAAGTGAGTGTAAAGAATTGATAATGGAAAACAAGGAGATGGCAGATGAATTGAACAGGGTATTTTGCATCAGTTTTCACTGTAGAAGATATAAGTAACATCCCAGAAGCAGCTATAAATCAAGAAATGGAAGTGGGGAAGGAAGTCAGGAAAATAACAGTCACCAGAGAAGTGGTAGTGAGTAAATTGTTGGAGCTGTAGGCTGACAAGAGACCGCATCCTGATGGACTTCATCCTAGGGTCTTAAAAGAAGTGGCTAGTGAGATAGCTGATGCATTGGTTTAATTTTCCAGACTCCCTAGATTTGCAGAAGGTCCCATTAGATTGGAAGATAGCAAAGGTAACTCCATTATTAAAAAAGGAAGGGAAACAGAAAGCAGGAAACTATAAGCCAGTTAGCTTAACATCTGTTATAGGGAAAATGTTAGAAGCCATTGTTAAAGAAGTTACAGTAGGGCACTTAGATAAGCTCAAAGTCATCAGGCAGAGTCAACATGGTTTTGAGAAAGGGAAATCGTGTTTAACCAACTTATTCAAGCTCTTTGAGGAAGTAACGTGCTGTGGATAAAGGGGAACTGGTGGATGTACTGTACTTAGATTTCCAGAAGGCATTTGATGAAGTGCCACATCAAAGATTATTGTGGAAAATGAAAGCTCATGATAATAAGGGGTAACATATTGGCATGGATAGAAGATTGACTGGCTAACAGAAAGCAGAGAGTAGGCATAAATGGGTTATTTTCAGGTTGGCAAGATGTAACGAGTGGTGTGCCATAGGGATCAGTGCTAGGACCTCAACTGTTTACAATGTATATAAATGACTTGGATGAAGGGATGGATGGGATAGTTGCCAAATTTGCTGATGACACAAAGGTAGGTAGGAAAGTAATTTGTAAACATGACATAAGGAGGCTGCAAGAAGACATGGATAGGTTAAGTGAGTGGGCAAAAATCCGGCAAATAGAGTATATTGTGGGAAAATGTGAAATTGTCCATTTTGGCAGCAAGAATAAAAGAAAAGCATATTATCTAAATGGTGAGAGATTGCAGAGCTCTGAAGCGCAGAGGGACCTGGGTGCCCTGGTGCATGAATCACAAAAGGCTAGTATGCAGGTACAGCAAGTAATTAGGAAAGCTAATAGAATGTTATCAGGGGATCAGAATGTTATGAGGGGAATTGAACACAAAGGTAGGGAGGTTATGCTTCAGTTGGACAGGGCACTAGTGAGATCATATTTGGAGTACTGTGTACAGTATTGGTCATTTTATTTAAGGAAGGATGCATTGGAAGCAGTTCAGAGAAGGTTTACCAGACTAATACCTGGAATGGGTGGACTGTCTTATGATGAAAGGTTGGACAGGCTAGGCTTGTATCCACTGGAGTTTAGAAGAGTAAGAGGCGACTTGATTGAAACATATAAGATCCTGAGGGGTCTTGACAGGGTGAATGTGGAGATTCTAGAACTGGGCGTCACTGTTTAAAAATAAGGAATTGCTCATTTAAAACAGAGACGAGGTGAATTTTTTTCACTCAGAGAGTCGTGAGTCTTTGGAACTCTCTTCCTGAAAATGTGGTGGAAGCTGAACCTTTGAATACTTTTATGGCAGAGGTGGATAGATTCTTGGTAAGCAAGGGGGTGTTAGGTTATCAGGGGTAGGTGGGATGCAGATTTCAGGTTGCTATCAGATCAACCATGATCTTATTAAATGGCTGAGCAGACTCAAGGGACTGAATGGCCTACTCTTGCTCCTTGTTCGTATATTCATAAACCCATGTCCCCAGAGCAATAGCCTGGGCCTTTTGGATTACTAGTCCGCTGACATTACCACTACGCCACCACCTGCCCTATCTGTAATATTGAAGCTGATGGATTGTAATTTAGGAACCTTATTTATGCAGGTCAGCTAGACTAGAATTTAGTGTTCCATTGTGCGCTCATCTTTCCATGTCCACACAACCATATAGCCACATGTTAGCCAGCTAAAATATTTCATTAGCATGACACTAAATGCTCTTGCTGGGAGTTCTTCAATATAACTATTACATAAAAACATAAGAAAGAGAAACAGGGACATATGGTCCCTCAGGCCTGTTCTACAATTTAATAAGATCATGGTTGATCAACCACATCAATCATTCTTAAAAGTTTTTTGGATAAAGGATCTCTTTTCAAATGAACTAGTAATCATGGGCATCCTCCCATCTAAATTATGATACTGGACAATGCTCATAATATGAATGTAAAGTGTGTTATAATACTGCTTGTAAGAAAGCTGATGTCTACTTACAGATATTTACTTACAGGTCAGTTACAGATATAGTGACCTGCGTTTCACTCCCAGTGTTCCTCGATGTCTGCTCTCCTCCTAGGTGAAACAGCCAGCCCACTCTGCACTGCAGCTGATGGCTGGACACCACGGCCACCTCTCGGCTCACACCAATCCTGCCTCTTTGGCCACACACATTGACTCCCCCACTATGCTTGGTACATGTGATTTTACTGACCATCTTGGAAAGTCTCTGTGGACCTCAGAATGTCTCTGGGCCACAGTTTGACAATCACTGTTCTGCATTAACTCCACGTTCCTGCCCCATCACCATGTGCTGTATTTCTGTCAGTGTCCAAAGATCTATCGATACCGGTCTTGAATATGCTCAATGACTGACCATCCACTGCTCTCTAAGGTAGAGAATTCCAAAGATTCACAACCATCTGAGTGACAAAATTTCTCCTCAGTTCAGTCTTAAATTAACAGCCCCTTACCCTGAGATTATACCCCTAGCTCTAAACTTTCCAATGAGGAGGAACAGCCTCTCAGTATCTAGCCTGTCAAGCCCTCTAAGAATCTTATAAATTTCAATGAGATTACCTCTCGTTCTTCTCAACTCCAGAGAATATAGTCCCATTCTACTCAATCTCTCCTCAACGACAGGCCTTTCACCCCAGGGATCAACCTGCATTACACCCTCTCTGAGGCAAGTATATCCTTCCTTACGTAAGGAGTCTAAGGGCAGAATTTTCTGTGCCCGCTGGCAGTGGGCGTGATAGGTGACGTACACAGATAATATGGCACAATCAGTTTCATGACAGCAGGAGGGCAGGTCATGATCGTCCGCTCAGCCCCCCAAGGGCAGGCCACGTTTCCCACCAACGGTCGTCAGGGAGCCTATTGTAATACATCAGCATATCATTAAAAGGCCATTCCGTCAGGCTCTTGGACCCCCGCTGGATCGCCCGTCCACATCGGCAGGAAAGCACGCAGGCGATGTACACTTGGCAGCCTTCACTTTGGAGGAACTGGAGGTGAGTGAACTGCAGTGTTCTGCAGAGCTCACCAGGATCACCTGTTGTTTTGCAGGCTTCATGGGCGCCGGGGGTCCGGGGTGAAGTTCTGCCCTGCCACGGAGGTGACTGCTGTTGGGGGGGTGTCCTGGGGCAACTGCTGCCCAGCCTTGGAGACAACTGTTGTTGGTGGTGTGGGGTGGGGATGGTGGGGGGCAACCTGGCGCTGCCCTGGCGTTGAATCCTGTGCATAAGAAATCGAGGGGGCGGGCAGGGTAGGTGGGAAGTAGCCACGCGGTAGGGACACCTGTATAAACTGACCATTGCTCTACAACTGAGACAGACCAGGCGCAGCCACAGTGATATGTTTGGGGTCGGGTTCCTAGACTGCCCGCCCTTGCAAGCAATGTAGAGACACCAAAGGACTACCAAGCGCTCCAGACCTTACCCCACCACAACCCCCAAACCCAAAAAACCCCCAGGCACAGGCTGAGTCCACGACTATTATTCTGGACCGTGGAGCAGTTGGACTGCACACTTTGTACAATCTCCTCACCAATGCTGGCCATGTAGCAGTCACTGCCGGAGGCGCTCACAGTCCCTTGCAAACTCAGCATCCTGGTTAGGAGCAACCGCAGGCTGACAGGGCAGCCATGCAGCGCAATCATCTCTGGCCATCCGAGGGGTGACCAGCACTCTCCAGGAAGCATTAAGGAGCGGTCACATAGGGTCAGGAAAGGTGCTAAGTAACCATATCTGTCTCTCTTTCATGCCGCAGGAGGACCACATCAGGAGCATGGAGTCTGGTGATCTAGCTGTATGCCCGATTGTCTACAGAGAGCAGAGAAGACGGAGGAGAGAGTGACTGAGGCTCCTGGCTGCACAAAGGCAGGAGCAGCAACCTCAGGAAGAAGGGGCTGCTGGGGCTCCCACACACGCTTCCCAGGAGTGACAGCGAGCTGTGGTTGGTTGGCACCTAGCGACACCCAGAGTCTATAGACGCCACCTGCCATTCCTGCAGATAACTGAGAACCAGTGTCGCTGATGACTGCGCATGTCTAGGGACCTGGTGGCTCACGTCTGCCACTTGCTGCAGGACTTGGCGTCAAGCGGACATGGAGGGCATCCACTGCCAGTGGCTGTGAAAGTGACTGTGGTGCTCAATTTCTATGTCAGTGGCTCCATTCAGGGCTCCACAGGTGACCTCTGTGGGATTTCACAATTCGCCACCCACAAATGCATCCATGAGGTCAGATACCATCTTCTCCATTGCACACAGCTTTGCATTTCGCCCGGGACAGCCAGGATGCAAGGGCCATTGGATTCACCCTGATCTTAGGATTCCCACAGGTGCAGGGTGCAATTGACTGTACTCATGTGGCGCTCAGGTCTCCATCGCTACACATGGTGGGCTACATCAACTGCAAGGGGTTCCACTCACTGAACGTGAAGCTGATATGCAACCACCAGAAACACATCCTGCGGGTAGGCGCACGATTTCCAGGGAGTGTGCACGACGTCTACATCTTCAGTCGGTCATAGACCCCTGTAGACTTCCAGTGTCTATCCATGGCTGATGACACTCGTGTGGCAGCCTCAGACTGCAGTAGAGCGACGTTATAATGAGGCTCATGCTGCAGATTACAACTTGGTGGAGCAGAACATCGGGAAGCTGAAGATGCGGTTCCAGTGCCTGGAGCAATCTCGTGGAGCCCTGCAATACAGTCCACAGAGGCTGTCATGCATTGTCATCTGCTGCGCCCTTTACAACCTGGCGCTGCAACACAGAGAGGAGCTGGCTGAGCAGGAGATGGAGGAGCTGCACGTCTCCTCTGATGAGGAGGACGCCGACAGGGGTGAGGCTGAGGGTGTCCTGGGAGGCAACAATGACAGGGACGAGGCCTTCGCAGTGGCTAGACGAGACAGGCACACTTGGGAGGCCCCCATAGCTGCTAGATTTGTGGAAGATGATGACAACATGCAGTGAGGTGTCCCCATAGATCCTCACATCACGGTTGTGAACATTTGACTCCAGCCTGGCTTATCTCAGAGCCAATACTCTCTGTGAGAATGCTCCTGTCATGAAGATGCAGTGGAGGCCCTAAAAGCCACTCGATCACAGGAGGATGATGACGACATGCAGTGAGGACATTCCATAGATCTTCACATAGCCTCTGAGAATGTCTGACTCCTGTCTGGCTGAGGGCAGCTCACTTGTCCTCCGTGATCAGGGTCATATCATAGAGATGCAGCCATGAAACTTTAGAAGCATCAGATCCTTTGTCCGCTTTCAGCACCTGAGCCCTTCAGGAGCTGGAGCACAGCATCATTGGTCACAGATGCTGAAGTAATGGGGGCCAGCCCCACCTTAAAGGTGCTGAGAGCACACCAAGAGAATGGGAGAAATATGTGGTGCCTGCCCACTACATTCTGGCAGCAATGACAAGCACTGCCAAGGTGCAGGCATCAGTAATATTTTCAGGGAGTGTGAAGCTGGACCATCACTGTAGTCTACACAGAGCACAGGGAAGAGGCCCTGGACTGAGACACCTGCCATTTATCTTGTGCAGAAAGGTTTCACATCTGAGTGACAAGAACACTGCTCATCAGAACAAGGAGCCATAGGCAGGGAGACATTCTTGGGAGTTTATTGACAATAGTGAACAGTTTGTACAAGTGATTAACACCAATGCCCAGGCTCTGCAATTAATTTTCCTTAACTGTCCTAACCCTGCCGCTACGTCTTGTTGCTCCCCGGACATCCACAGCACAGGTGGAGGCAGCCTGCTGACTGTGACGCCCTATCTGTGTTGACTTTGGCGGGCATCCTCTGGAGGGCCGAGACTGGAAGGGACCGGGCTGCTTTCGGGGTCCTGCTTTGTGGCAGTGGCACCCTCCTCAGCCTGTGGAGCTGGAGCTGCTGAGGTCTCAGGAAGAGGGGGGTCAGATGGGCCGGACACTCTCAGAGTTACCTGGATGGAAGAGCCTGGAGTATGCATCTGCGGATCCTCCACCATATCGGTGCCCGGGGGCCCCAGGCTGGCTCCTTGAAGAGCAGGGGTAGCTGGAGTGAGATCGAACTGCCCCGCACGCCTCTCGTGTACACACTGTTGGTGGCCAACTATGACATCAGCGATGGAATTGAGCCCGCACAGCAGTGCAGGAGTGAAGTCCTGAACGAAGGTCTCCATGGCAACCGCCACCCTACCAGCGTTCACCTCGGTGCATCGGCATGCCGGCGCTATCACCTCAGCCTGAAGGCAGAAGGACTCCTCCATCGTGCCTTGCAACCTGAGGAGTGCAGCGGACATCCCTTCCTGATGTTCCCTAGCTTGCCTTTGCAGCTCCAGCAACTGTGACATGACCAAGTCCAGAGGCTCGTCATCTGACTCGGACTCAGCAACATTCTGGCCTCCAGCAGTCCTCCGAGTGTCAGGGACCTGGGAAGTCCCTGCCGCCGCCTGCTGTGGATCAGAAAGTGAGATGTGCTCACCAGATTGTGATCCCGAGGCTGCTCTACAGCTAGCACACCGAGGTGTGTGTCTCTGCGCTGGGGTGGAGGGTGGCAATGAGTGAGGGGCCTGTGGATGTGTGAGAGGTTTGTGAGTGTGTGAGTTGAGCGTGATGAGAAGAGTGACTTACCCTGGCAGAAAGGAAGAGATCATTCATCCTCTTACAACACTGGATAGCTGTCCTCTTCTGAGGGGTGCTGGCACTGACCACCACTGCCACCACCTCCCAAGCCAGATTGGTCACATTGCTGCCCATCCTTCGACCAGAGCGGGGGTACAGGACATCCTGTCAGGCCTCCACAGCATCCAACAGTCGCTCGAGGGACCTGTCGTTGAAGCGGGGAGCTGCGGTCTTTTTTCCTTTGCTGGTCATGTCTTCTGTGCAGCAGTGGTGAGCTGGAAGCAATGAGCGCTGTGCTTGTGGCTGGACTTTAACCATGGCGCCCGGCGTGATGCGGCTGCGGGGTGATGGCTGGTGGGCAAATGAGAGCCCGCCCGTCATGGAAACAGTGTGTTTTCCCAGGAGTGAATAAATAATGAGGCAGGTTCGGGACGATACGGCATGAAAACCCGCCATTGCGGCTGGCAGATAAAATGTCATTTTACCTGCCCACTACCGTGCTTAGTGCAAATCTGGAAAAAATTCCACCCTAAGGCTTTAGATATGGGCCAGAATTTTGCCCTTGACGGACAGTCGGGCCTGACTGACTGGGCAGCAAGCGGGCAGCCGATTGCCGCTACTGAATCGGGCCACGCCGCTATTTTCCGTGGGCAGGCCAATTAAGGCCCACCCAGCAGGTTAGCGACTCCCGTGGAGAACGGGAAAATAGCCGCAGACGAGGGCGTGTTCAGACCGCCGGTTCCAATGGGGAGCCGGCAGTCTGTATAAAGAGTGACCAGGCAGCCTGCTTGAGGCAGTGCACCATGGCCACTCGGGGAGCAAGGGAGGGAGCTGTGGTTGGACAGGAGTATGAGCAGGAGGAGGGGGGCAGGCTGCAGGAGAGGCCAGTTGGGAGCCAGTGTGCCCCTCGCTTCTCCAACACATGCCTTGCTGTCCTCCTCCAAGAGGTGTCCAGCCATCGGGATAATTTGTATCGGGATGATGGGAGGAGGAGGGCCCCCCGTGTCAGCAGGCAGGCATGGGAGGAGATTGGTGACGCTGTAAGCGCCCATGATGATGTGCGGCGCACAGGCACCCAGTGCCACAAGAGATTCAATGATTGCTGTGCTCTGGAAGGATGAGTACCATGTCGGCCTTGGCCATTTGACACAGAAGGTAGACTTAGCCTTTGAGCACCCCTCCATGTCTTGCTGTCGTTACTGCAGAGGGCATCTGTCGCACGCTGGGTGGGCAAACAGATAGTGACCATGCTTACATCAGCCTTAGTGGTTGAGGAGAAGATGGGTTCTCCATGCAGCATATGTTGGCGTTTGTCGCATTTGAGTAGTCTGGGGGCAACCTGCAGGGGAGGCTGCTAGACACATACTCAGAACTACAACACATGTCTTATTGATGGTGATGAGATGGTGGAAAGGGAGCCTCAAGGTGTCGTGGCCAATATCCATCTGCTGGCCTCGGCGTCGCACCTAGTTGCGCCTCCTTGCCATGGGCGCTAAGAGCTGTGTGCTATTCAAAGTGAAGGACACCCAATGTGTCCAAGGTGTCTGTTGGGGGAGGGGGTTGGGACCAGCCATACTATCTTCTGGGGACTGATCACCAGTAGTGTGGACAGGAGCCGCTGGAGGCCTCAGATGGGCGACTGTGGTTGGGGTGCAGCGTGCACATGCAGAGTACATGAGCGATCAGCCCCAATAAATCCTCTTCTCTGTTCTGCAGGCAAAAACTGAACACAATCAGCAGGAGCGACAAAGGACTGGTGGAGGGCACGCCCTGCTCCAGAGCCTCACGACCTTTGAGGAGCAGGCCATGAAGCTGGGGAGGAGGCAGGCGGCCAGGGCAGCAGGTGGTGGCAAGGCTGGGGTCCAGCGGCCAGGTACTTGAGGTCCACAGTCCCATCCACTCTGTCTGCACACCATCCAAACCACTGATGGCTGCTGCAATTGTTAATGCTGCAACACTGCTCATTCACAGGCTGAGACACTCTGACGTGTGGGTCATACACAAAGGTCCCTCATCCCCTTGAGGAATCACGTCTCCACCACCTTCCAAAGTTGCCTTATCCTATTTGTGACCACTATCCCCATGGCCTAACATGCCATGGCATCGCTGCTGCACAGCCAAAGACTTATTGCATCTTAGGGGGGGTTGGAACCTCCACCACCCTTTCAGCCAGTGCGCCCCACATTACTCTGTCCAAAAGGTCCTCAGCACCTCAGCTGTGAACCTCATGGCACTCAACTTAAATAAATGCCACCACATTACTCATCCCTGCGCCAAGGGGAAATGTTGCCTTCTGCCCACCCGTTCTACGCCCCTCCAAACGGTATGAAGGTCAATAATGTGACCTGTCAATCTCCTGTGATCCACGGCAAATGTCACAAGTGTTTGCGATGTTTCCTCAGGATTGCAACTATCCAGGCCAGCATGCATCCAGGTCAGGTACCTCTGCACTATCCCCACTCCAATGGCACATAACATGCCATGTGGAATTCCTGAGGCCATCTGACCAGCCTGTCTGTATGCGCGTCTAATGTTTGGGCCTCCTCTTGACTCTTTTCCACCCCACCAATGTTCGTCTCCTTAGGGTCTTGAAGGGTGAGCGACTTACGAGGCTGGGGGCGAAAGGGATGAAAGGTTTGACTGACTGTACGCTAACCGATGCACTGTTCTTGTTGTTAATTTCAGCATCACCACCACATGGCCGCGCCCAAAGACACCGCAGCACCCCCTCCACACCTGAGGGCCAACAAGTGCAACTTGCGGCACATCATTTCAGCCAGCCAGGCACCAGCGCAGACACAAACACCTCGGTGGGAAATTTACCATCGGCAAGTGTCCCGGGTCACAGTGGAGAGGACACTTCACAATCGCTGGAGGAGATGGTAGGGTCAGAGAGTGCCGATGGCGCCAGCAGCTGGAGGACTGCAGAGGACCAGGCACATGCTGAGCCCGGCAGTGATGATGTGCCTCTGGAGTTGTCACCAATGCAGCAGCTGCAGGACAAGTGGCAGGAATCGCGTTTGCATCTGGCTGGGTTGATTGAGGGTGTGCTTCAGTTGGTCTCTGTGATGGAGGAGTCTAGGCAGAGTGTAAGTGAAGGCATGAGCCTCAGGGCAGAGCTTCAGGCTTCCTCCACTGAGAGATTAGTGACTCTCATGGAGAGGGGGTTCGATCGGATGGAGAATCTTCTGATTGGGTTACGCTCTGACCTGCAAGCCCTCACAGCGATACTGGCCATGGATGGTCATTCCCAATGTGGGAGATGTTGTGGGCACCAAACGTCGGCACTCGGTGCCCATGCATCTGCGGTGAGCAGGGAGGTCCAATGTGACCTCATGTCGGTGCAGCAGCTGCCTGTTGTCGCTGCGAGCTCCTCTCAGGGCGCTCCAGCTGAAGGCAGCAGCTCCTCCGCCCCTCTGCCAGTGACCATTGCTTCAGTTGAGGCTGCGGCAACTAGGGAGGTGCCAGTTCTGGAACTGGCCACTCCCTCCCAGGTGGGGCCATCACAGGCTCCACGGGCCAGAGGACGCCCGCCAAGGTCATCGACGCCAACAGGACAGCAGAGTCAGCAGGCTGTCTCACAAGCCACTCCGAGCGATGGGGCGGCACCTAAATGTAGCACCCACAAACGAAAGCATAAGGCACGTTAGGCACTCAATGGATATCTCACTGGTGATTTTGTGTTGGCCTTAGAATAGGGAACAATATACTTATGTTTGCAATAGAGATGTTTCTGTTATACGTTGGACATAATAAAGTCCACTTTTCTGACCATGGCTGAGGGTGGACATATCATGAGTGTTTGAGTGGACATTGATGTTTCTGCACTAAGCCCTTAGTTGCAGATGATAAGGTGGAAGATGTAGCACCTAAATGCCACGTGCGGAAGCGCCAGGCAATGCTGCTCCTGCTGATCCATCTGTGTGGAGCTAGCTGAAGGTTCGTTGGATTAAATTGTCCCGGGTGTCCCTGCCTCCTTGGTGTAATAGCAGGTCGGCGTACTGCCCCTCATCATCGCCCTGTGCTTCCTCATCCTCTGAGCCACTGCTGGATTCATCATGCGCAGCCTCATCCAGGGCATCAAGGTCTTCATCGTCAACTGCATCCCCCCTTTCCAGCGCAAAATTGTGCAGAGCGCAGCATGCTACCACGATCAGAGAGACGCAATCTGGGGAGGTACTGGAGTGTGCCACCTGAGCGGTCCAGGCAACAGAGGCGCATCTTAAGAAAACCAATGGTTCTCTCCACCACAGTCCTTGTGGTGCCCTGGCTCCTATTGTACCGCTGCTCAGCTTCTGCTCTTGGACAGCTGAGTGGCGTCATGAGCCGCCTTCTGAGGGGATAGCCCTCGTCACTCAGCAGCAAACCATCTAGCCGAGCCAGAGCACTGAAGAGCGCCAGCACCTGGGAGTGTCTGAGGATGTAGGCGTCGTGGGAGCTGCCTGGGTACCTTGCACACACTTGTAAAATCAGCATCCTGTGATCACACACTATCTGCACGTACATGGAGTGGAATCCCTTCCTGTTGACGAAGGCACCGGGCTCACCTGCTGGTGCCTTGATGGCCACATGTGTGCAGCCTATTGCACCTTGGATACGGGGGAAGCCTGCAATGGCCGCGAAGTCTCTGGCTCGTTGTGTCTGGCTTGCCTGGTCGCAGCGGAAGTGGATGAAGGTCAATACCCATCTGAACAGAGCGTCTGTAACCTGCTTGACACAAGTGTGGACAGCTGATTGGGAGACACCGCAAAGATCAAGTTAAGGGCCTTAACGAGGCCTTTAATTAATGGCGGGCGCGCGTCCCACTGCTGTGCATGCCCACTAACTGAAATATCGCGATGCCCAGCGCTATCATCAGGACGCTCGCGTGACGTCAGCGCATGACATTTTAAGCGCTGTCGTGCGGGCTCCGCCACCCACACGTCAGCCAGAAAATTCTGCCCATGGTCTCACCAAAGCCCTATATAATTGCTGTGAGACTTCCTTACACTTGTACTCCAATATCCTTGTAAAAACATTTGCTTTCTTAATTGTTTGCTGTACCAACCTTGCTATGTTTCATACACAAGACTCGAGGTCCCACTGAATGCCAATATTTTCAAGTCTTTCTCCTTTTAAAAAATGTTCTTTTCTATTTTTCCTACCAGAGTAAATAACTTCAAGGCCATAATTTTACAGTCTCCTGTGACCGGGGTGAGAGGCTTAAAATCAGGTGGGATGTCAAGGGGAGCCATGCCCATCACCTACCTGCCTCTGCTAGAATTTGAGCAGAATTTTAGGTGTCAGGTGGCCTTCCTCCCCTTAGGCCAATTGAGGCCTTCAATTAATGACGATTTAAGGGCCTCTTACCACCACATGGCATTATACCTGCTGTGGCGGAGAGTGGGGGAGGTGCATAACAGGTGGAGAGGTTGCCAGGTAAACCTTAACAACCAGACTGCAGGTTGGGAGGTGGGGTGGTCCCTCCTGATTAGGCAACCTGTGTCCCACGGAGGGCTCGATCAGGGTTGCCACCAATTGATCACCAACCCATGCCCCCCCACAGCTCCCCAGCCTCTTGATCACCTCTTGGAGATGGGACATCCTGCCTCAAAGGGCCGGATGCCATGGCCTCAAGCAACTAATTGTCGGAACAAAGTAAATTCCAGTCGTAGCTTCCAGGCTGGTGAGTTGGCCACCAATGCCACGTGAAATCCTAGCCCACATTTCTCCACATTAAACTCCACCTGCTATGTCCTTGCTCAATCACTCAACCTGCCTCTATCCCTTTGCAGCCTCTTTGCATCCCCCTCCTAGCTTACTTTCCAATCTAGCTTTATATTATCAACTAACTTGGATCTATTGCACTTAGTTCCCTCATCTAAGTCATTGATACAGATTGCAAATAGCTGAGGCCCAAACACTGATCCTTGCAGCATTCCACTAGATACACCATGACCCCAAAAATGACCTACTAATTCCCATTCTCTCTTTTATGTCTGTTAACCAAATATATTAATGCCAGTCCCATGAGTCCTAATCTTGTCTAACAACCTTTTGTGTGGCAGCTTATTGAATGCCTTCTGAGAATCCAAATACAAACATTGATTCCCCTTTATCTACCCTATCACTTACCTTATCCTCAAAAAGTTCTAACAGCTTTGTCAAAAAATTACACTTCCCTTTTATAAAACCATGTTGTCTCTGCCATAATTATATTACAATTTTTTTAAGTGTCTTGTTACATCGCCTTTAATCATGGATTCTAGCATTTCCCTACTATTGATGTCAGGCCTGCGGCTCACTGTCTTCTCCCTCCCTCCTTTCTTCAATGGTTGGGTTAAATCTGCGACCTTCCAAACCATGAGGATCATTCTAGAGTCTTTGAAATTCTTAAAATTTAAACCAACGTATTCAATTTCTCTGCAACTCTTTTAAAAGCTCTAAAATCCTCAGATCTCGACAATCAGGTCCAGGGGATTTGTCTGCTTTTAGTCCAATTAATTTCTCCAGTACTTTTTCTTTAGTAACATTAATTATTTTAAGTTCTACACTCTTATTAAACTCTTGGTTCACTACTATTTCCAGCATGTTCTTTGTATCTTGTATTATGAAGACAGATACAAAATATTTGTTTAGCGTCTCTGCCATTCCCTTATTCCCATTATAATTTCTCATGTCTCTGCCTCTAAAGGATCTATGTTTACTTTTGCTAATCCCTTCCTTTTACATACTTGTAGAAGATTTTATAATCTGTTGTTACATTTCTTGCAAGTTTACTCTCGTCATCTGTTGTCTCTCCTTAATCAAATATTAGTAAGCTTGAAAAAAGATCCTCTTCCTAATCTCAGATAAACTCCATTATTTTGAACTTGTGTCTTTTAATTTTAAGACCTATTTGAAAATAATGAAATGATTATAAAATATTAGGTAATGTTATTGTAACTGAGGGTTTTGACACGAAGTGCATTGTGTTTTCTTAAATTATATTTGACTCTGTTAATACAATCTGTTTTTAACAACAATGATGTTTTACAGAAGATTTTTACATGCAGAAATAAACAATCTTTGAATAAAGAAGCACAACTTACTTTTGAAAAAGTGAAAAATTGTGATTAGAGATATTGTGATAAACTCACATTTTATTGCCACTGTATTTTTCATTACTGTAGATTCCAAGTTCTGAGTTTTTGCAAGAACGAGAGCACTGGAACTGCATGAAATTCCCAACAGGGAATTGGCATTGAGAAATTCAAGTCACAGACAACACAAAATGTACCTTGTGTCTCTGCCTCGTTCAGCAGCCACCCAGGATCAAACGCTAGTTTCCAGCGACATTTAAAATATGCACAGTAGGAAGAAAAAACCTGGATTTTTATCAACTTTGGACAGCTTGTCTTTGTCTGAGGAATTTAGTGTGCCAGCTATTTGACCTAATGGCACTTGATGCCTCACAGGAATACAGCAGGCAATTACTACACTCTGATCAGACAGAATAATTTAATATAAATCAGTCTCCTGGGGCGCAGAGGCCAGATACTTTTTATTTGTCATTGTTGTCTAGAGCAAACTGTCTGTTTTTGTTTGTGGAAGAAAAAGGCAGGAAGAATGAAAGAAGTGGGCATCATATGCTCAAGATTGAGCTGAATATTAAACATATGTTTGTCTTATAAAGTTCGTACTATGAAAACTTCAGGGGAGAAATAAGAAAGCAACATTGTGAGGCCCCTTAGAGCTCCCCATAATATAAATCATGGCACGCATGTGGACTTTTGGGGGGAATTTGCATGGGATGCCATGTTGGTAAAGGCATTAGCGCACGCACAGTGAAGGTCTGCCAGAAATATGCAGTGCAGGCAGATCATGACACCAATCAACATGCAATGCTGATTTAATACTGGTGTTGCCATTTTGGAGCTCAACTCTTCAGGTAATGCCCTCTCTTAATGTCATAAGGTTTAGGATTCATTCAGCCACAGGAAAGATCCCCAAAAGGTGCAATTTAAAGGGATTAGCAATTGCTTACAGGTCAGTTGCTGGTTGATTTCTTCTGGCTGTTGCTCGATTTTACCAGTTTTTGGTGCTTTCTTGAGTTGTTTCAGTTTGCTAAAATTATAGGTAGTGATATGGCTGGTGTGGAAGGACATTTTTTCCTAACTTCAAGGCTTCTGCACAAACCAGTTACCACCAGAGATGGATAAATTAGTTTGCATTCCCATTGGAATACAGCATGATTGGAGAATGAGCAGATGGCACATAGAGTAGGAAGAGGGAGGAAGAGGGGCAGAAGAAGGTCTCTCAGCAGGAGGCCATATCCACCCAGGGTGTTCAGGGAACAATTCTCCCAACTGAAAGTCAAAGAGGAACACTGCTTCTGTTCTTCAGTGATGATGTCTTCACTGAAACCTGTCATCTGTTGTAAGCTAAAAGCAGGGTAAGCATCATATTGCCAGTGGCCCAGTAGTTATGAAGGTCACCATAAGCTTTTATAGACCAGGCTGGAGGTGGAGGTGCCAAGCAGTTTGCCATCCACTGTTGTGTAAGGGAGGTCACTGACACTCTATTCAATGAGAGCTAACTACGCTTCATTCTGTCCTTCCAGAGACAATCGGACAGAGCGAGCATGTTGCTTTGTTAGGAATATTTGTTTAGCATCTCTGCCATTCCCTTATTCCCATTGTAATTTCTCATGTCTCTGCCTCCCAGGGATCTATGTTTACTTTTGCTAATCCCCTCCTTTTACATACTTGTAGAAGATCTTATAATCTGTTGTTACGTTTCTTGCAAGTTTACTCTCATCATCTATTTTCTCTCCTTGGTCAAATATTAGTAGAGAAAAAAAAACCTCCTCCTAGTTTCAGGTGAACTCCATTCTGTTTTACTGAAGATTTTTAAATGTAGCAACAGTCTTTGAATGAAAAAAACACAGCTTGCTTTCGAAAGAGTGAAAAATTGTGATTAGAGATATTGTGATAAACTCATATTTTATTTTGTATTTTTCATTACTGTAGATTCCAAGTTCTGAGTTTCTTGCAAGAACAAGAGCACTGGAACTGCATGAAATTCCCAACAGGAAATTTCCATGGAGCAGGGTACCATTAATTGCCTGCACATTGCTTCACAGGTGCTGTTATGTCAACTTTGCCCCAGACCAGAACTGAAAGTGACTCAACTCCCTCAATGTCCAAGTGGTATGTAATCATTTTCAGCAAATCATGCAGGTCAATGTTCTGTACTCTGGCAGCAGTCATGATGCAATCATTCTGTGACAGTCTGCCCTGCCAGCTGTATTTGAGCCACCATGGCAAAGCAAAGGGTGGCTATACTGGGCAACAAGGACTGGATGACATGGTTAGCAATACCACTCTGCAACCCATGCACAGCATGCATAGAATGGAAGCCATGCTGACACAAGAAATGTAACAGAGCAGACCACTGGCATTCTGAAACAACAATTCCTCTTCCAGGACTGCTTTGGAGGAGCACTGCAGTGCACAGCAGAGCAGGTGTCAAGATTCATGGTGGGCTGTTATATGCTGCTATCATGAGGGCAGGACAGCCTATGCCACCAATGTTACAGTGAACAGCTGAGGATCAAGAGCATGAGGAGGAGGTGGAGCATAAGCATGAGAAATGGGTGGAGGAAGAGGAGGAAAAGTATGTGAGAAGGCAATCTTGACAGCCCCTTTTTGCCCAGGTTATCTACATGTGATACCAGTAACCAGAACTCTAATTCCCATTCACCAACCGTCCTATGCCTTACATTCTCTCTGTCACTTACCATCAGAGTGTCTGCTTTGACTGCAATGCATAATTAAAAACCATCACAAAATACACATTCCAAATATAATCATGCCATATCACATAAAATGCCAATTAATCACCCCTTGCTTTCCTTTAGACAGGTTTGATTACAGAAGATGGTAGATGCAATGCCAAAGTCAGACGAGGAATAGAGATAGCCAGAAGTAATTTTGTGAAGATGTAGGATGTGTAACAACAAGAAAACTCAAGCTTGTGCAAGGAAAAAAAACCATATGATGCTACATTCTATCCATGTTCCTGTGTATGCCTCAGAATCCCTGTGCAATAAAAGTAAAGACGTGTGAAAGAAAATAGAGGCCTTTGAAATGTGCATGCTAAGATGCATATTTAAAATTCCATACACAAACCATAAGACAAATGAAGAGGTGTTTGAAAGTGCAAAGCCATGATGGTCTGTGATTCTATGCTAAAAACAATGGGCTTCAAGCTCCGCGCAAAGCCCTGTGTCAGTTTGGTGCTGGACTCCTCTATGCTCCTTGACATTGTCTGCAGGCTTTCTGGCAGGCTTCCCAATGCATAAGTCATTTCGTTTTGCATCAGCCTTATTCTGTAGGCATCAAAGTCCTCTTCTGAGTCCTTTGCAGTCGAACCCATGTGCAACTTCATCCTCTGGAGAGCTGACACCTCCAGTATCCTTGCCCCCTGCCCTGGCAGTAACTCACTCATGCCAAGTGTCTCCCCATGTGCAGACCCTATCTCTCAATCTCTTTTCAAAGAAACACTAAGTTTCAGTATCTGAACTGGTGGCTGTGAGTGGGAAATCAAATGATGGTGATTATTTTTATAATCACTCTCTTCCATTGTTCTTCCATAGACTGGATGAGTTGCATTCTTGGATATTTGGAAGGAAAAAGGCAACCACAAGGTCAAGGATGTGGTGCAGGAAGTGGGGGAAAGGCAAGAGGTGCATGATTACACCATCTGCAACTTGGAAATTAGGAGTGTGTGGGATGAGGAGTAAGTGAGACATGAGAAGGAGGATTAGCCATGAGGACATCATCATATTCAATGGTTTCAGTCCTGCTTTGGCCAAGGCCGCAGCAATGACCGTACCAATAATGGTCAACATTGTATCTTTCATGTGTGTTAGGACATACAGCTGCACCTACCCACTTCCTGTTAGATCTTGCGGCCTGCAGTTTTTGGATACTCTATCCTGCAAGACAGAGGCAACTGTATCAGCTAATATAATTCATGGTTGATTTGGCTGTCATGTTTGAATAGTTGGTAGTGTGCAAGCAGTGAAAAGTCAGAGTGAGGCTTACAGCAGCACAAACTCTCTGAGGCTATTGTGAAGCTATGAATATGAGGTGTGAGTCATGATTGGTAGAGATTGATGGTCGGTGAATAATGAGGATGTGATGAGTAGGTGAGTAATGAGAGTGTGCTGAGTAGGTGAGTAATAAAGGTCTAATGAGTCGGTGAGTAATGAAGGTGAGATGAGTAGCTCAGTAATGAGGGTGCAATTAGTAGGTGAGTAATGAGGGTGTGATGAATAAGTTAGTAATGAGAGTGTGCTGAGTAGGTGAGTAATAAGGGTGTGATGAGTCAGCGAGTAATGAGGGTACGATGACTAGGTGAGTAATGAGGATGAGATGAGTAGCTCAGTAATGAGGGTGCAATTAGTAGGTAAGTAATGAAGGTATGATGAATAGGTGAGTAATGGGGGTGCGATGAGTGGGTGAGTAATGAGGGTGCAATCAGTAGGAGAGTAACGTGGGTGCGATGAGTAGGTGAGTAATGAGGGTGTGATCAGTAGGTGAGTAATGAGGGTGTGATCAGTAGGTGAGTAATGAGGGTGTGATCAGTAGGTGAGTAATGAGGGTGTGATCAGTAGGTGAGTAGTTAGGGTGTGATGAGTAGGTGAGTAATGAGGGTGTGATGAGTAGGTGAGTAATGAGGGTGTGATCAATAGGTGAGTAATGAGGGTGTGATCAGTAGGTGAGTAATGAGGGTGTGATCAGTAGGTGAGTAATGAGGGTGTGATCAGTAGGTGAGTAATGAGGGTGTGATCAGTAGGTGAGTATTGAGGGTGTGATCAGTAGGTGAGTAGTTAGGGTGTGATGAATAGGTGAGTAATGAGGGTGTGATGAGTAGGTGAGTAATGACGGTGTGATCAGTAGGTGAGTAATGACGGTGTGATCAGTAGATGAGTAATGAGGGTGTGATGTGTAGGTGAGTAATGAGGGTGTGATGAGTAGGTGAGTAATGAGGGTGTGATCAATAGGTGAGTAATGAGGGTGTGATCAGTAGGTGAGTAATGAGGGTGTGATCAGTAGGTGAGTAATGAGGATGTGATGAGTAGGTGAGTAATGAGGGTGTGATCAGTAGGTGAGTAGTTAGGGTGTGATCAGTAGGTGAGTAATGAGGGTGTGATCAGTAGGTGAGTAGTTAGGGTGTGATCAGTAGGTGAGTAATGAGGGTGTGATCAGTAGGTGAGTAATGAGGATGTGATGAGTAGGTGAGTAATGAGGGTGTGATCAGTAGGTGAGTAGTTAGGGTGTGATCAGTAGGTGAGTAATGATGGTGTGATCAGTAGGTGAGTAGTTAGGGTGTGATCAGTAGGTGAGTAATGACGGTGTGATCAGTAGGTGAGTAGTTCGGGTGTGATCAGTAGGTGAGTAATGAGGGTGTGATCAGTAGGTGAGTAATGAGGATGTGATGAGTAGGTGAGTAATGAGGGTGTGATCAGTAGGTGAGTAGTTAGGGTGTGATCAGTAGGTGAGTAATGACGGTGTGATCAGGTGAGTAATGAGGGTGTGAAGAGAAGGTGAGTAACGTGGGTGTGATGAGGGTCTTGCCTTCATAAATCAGGGGGTAGAGTCCGGATCAACATGAACTTTTGCTTGTAGCCCTTGGATCTTCTCGAGTTCGTCTTAGAAAACGGAGACGTATTTTTATAGTAGCTCAGATAACTCAGTGCCTTGCAACTGGAAGACCTCAGTCCGATCAAATTTAATTTCTTTCAGCCAGTTTCATCCAAGGAGGTTTGGCCCCTCACCTGCTACCACCATCCAGGGTAATTTCACTGATTGACTCTCGTACTTTACAGTAACCCTGCTTATGCCTTTGATTTTGATGTCTCCTCCCATGTAGGTTTTCAATTTGGCATCCGTTTCTTCCAAATTTAATTTGCATACCGCATGATTCAGGTATTTAAAGGTATGCTCACCTATCACCATAGAGGAAGCTCCTGTATCACCTCCATTCTGATAGGCCTATTATTCACCCTCACAATTACATAGATTGGCTCTGTTCTTCCTACCTTTAAATTATACAATGAGTAAATATCGAAATCTGTTACTTCAGGATTTTCTATGTTATGAATCTCACGGGGTTTCTTCTTTTGATTGAAAGTCTGCCTGATCCTATCCTTGCGATGTCTCATAAGATGTTCATTTCGATGACAGTAAAAACATTTGATTTTTTAAACTTTGATTCATTACAAGGTTGTCTGCTTCCACCTTTGTTACCATTATTCCATGTTTTCGCTGCTAAGTCATTTCTTTTTATCTGTCTGAAAGCTGTGCCTGCTTCTCGCTTCTCATCAGGGCTGTACGTTTTCGCACCCTTTTTGGTTGGGGCTCCCTGCCCAACATGGAGGACGGTGCCATTTTGTGCTCCTGTATGGTTTTTCAGTCCCTCACTGCACCTTCTGTAGTCAGTGCTATTTCCTGCACCTTCTGAAAATCCAAATTTGTTTCAGAAAGTAATCTCTTCTGAATCAACTCTTCATTTATACTGCACACCAAACAATCTCTAAGCATTTTATTTATAGATTATCAAACTCCCAATATTCTGTTAACTGTTTTAGTCTTGCCATATAACAAGCGACTGTCTCCCTTGTGGCTCTATTTCTTGAGTTAAATTTGAACCATTGTATCGTTACTGAGGGCTTGGGCTGGTAATGATTCTTTACAAGTTTCACTAAATCATCAAAACTTTTCACATCCAGGGCACTGGGTTCCATTAAACTTCAGAGCAATCCATAAGTCTTACTCCCACACGTGGATAAGAGGAACGCGCGCCTCTTCTCCTCCCCCGCAATGTCATTAGCTTGGAAAAAGAAAGTGAGGCATTCAACATAATGAGACCAATCGTCCACCATTGGGTCAAAAGGATCAACTTTTCCAAACTGTGGCATGCTTCAAGGGGACTGCTTCAACGATTAGAGCGGAAATTCTACTTACAATTACCTTGCGAGGTACGGTTCGATCTAGGTTCACTTGATTTCCTGCCTCGCTTTTTCTTGCTTTTTTTCCTTGTCCTTCCTTGCTTTTTCTTGCTTTTATCACCTCGTCGCCAGTTTGTTGGATCCTTGGTCACTAGTTTAGTTGGACTAATGGATCCGGGTTGCACACTTGTTCCGGGATAACTGAGTTGGTACCATAGACTTAGCAGATCAGTGGACAGTCCTTATGTAGAACACATTCTATTTATCTACAAAAGGAACTCAGCAGCTACACTTGTGTACTTACAAATAAAACCCTGTCTTTACATTACAGACTCTTACCCTAGACTACTCACTACTAACTGCTAATTACATACTCCAGACGACAGACTACTAAGATAGCCCACGGTATTCTGTCATTGGATAATAGGATCATGTGATCTTCTAATATCACATTCTTCTTAATGGTATATTACACATCAGATTACCACAGTGAGTATTGAGTGTTTGATGGGTAGGTGGGTAATGAGGGTGCCATGAGTAGGTGAATAATGAGGGTGTTGTCAGTAGGTGAGCATTGAGAGTATGATCAGTTGATGAGTACTGAGGGTGTGATCAGAAGGTGAGTATTGAGGGTGTGATCAGTAGGTGAGTAATGAGGGTGTGATGTATTGAGCAGTGTGTGAGACAGTGTTTGGTGGGATATGGGAATTGAAGATACATTCACTGACTTTGATCACTCATATTAGGTCTTTGAACATTTTTACACATTGTATCAACATCCTCAGCCTTGACTCCTGGAATTGACCTTGAAATATCTGCTACCATTGCCTTTTGAATTACTGTCTACATGGTCCCTGGCTCCCTGCCAATACAGGGCATCCCTCCCTCTGTGATCCTCCTTCACGAAGGCCTCCGGTGCGATGTCTGAAAACCTTGGCACACATTCTCTCCCATGTTGTGCTATTCTTCATTGTTTGCCAGGTCAATTTCATTTCCTTCATGTCCCAGCACCTGGTCCAACTCAAAACGACCTCTCTTTTAAAAGGCTTTTTTTAAATTTATGTTTTCATGGGATGTGGGCATTGTTGGCAAGACCAGCATTTATTGCCCATCTCTAATTGCCATTGTATCAAGCAGCTTGCCAGGCCATTTCAGAGGCCAGTTATGAATCAACCATATTACTCTGAATCTGGAGTCACATGTAGACCAGACTAGGTAAGGGTTGCAGATTTCCTTCCCTAAGGGACATTAGTGAACCTGATGGGCTTGTAAGACAATTGATGATAGTTTCATGACCACTGTTCTCTTTATATTCCAGATTTATTTGTTGAATTTTAAATTTCACCAATTGCCTTGGTGGGATTTGAACCCAGAGCATTAGCCTGAAACTCTTAGTCTAGTGAGATTACCACTATGCCGTCTTCCCAGTTCAGGCTAGCTTGATGCTAGCAAGTTACGCTTTATGCTCACCCATTGATACAGGTAGCCAATGGCAGCATGGTTACTGATGGCTGCACGCAGCACTCATGCAGATGTGCAAGTAGCACCAAGTTGACTGGCTGCCTGCATTACACTGAACAGGGGCACGTTAATCACACATTGCACTCTGTGTCGGTTTTCGGGGGCCATCCAATTTAGACCCCTTCATGTTTCACAGCACTTTTGAAGAAAAGTTTAAAGTAACCAAGAGGTCTTCAATCGTGTGACTTACAGTCTCAATTGGCACCAGAAGTGGACTTTTCTGACCTAACGCTGGGCGTGGTGCTGGGGAGTGGGAGCTGGAGGGCCTAGGTCAGATCTGCATGTAAAGGAGGGAGCAGACCTGAGCACTGCGGGGGTGTACATGGAAGTACAGAGTTGGAGCTCACCAAGAAGGCTTTGGCCAGAAAAATGATGTGGATCCGAAACTTAAAGTCTTATTGGTCCGTGATTGAGTGGAAAAGTTCAGGCAAAATGGATAAAATGTCCAAGGTTGAGAATGAACAGAGAGTTAACATGAATTCCAATCATGGTGGTCAAATACAGGTTCCTCTTCTCCATAAGACCATAAGACATAGCAGCAGAAGTAGGCCAATTGAGTCTGCTCCACTATTCAGTGAGATCATGGCTGATCTGATAATCCTCAACTCCACTTTCCTGCCTTTTCCCCATAACACTTGATTCCCTTACTGATTAAAAATCAGTCTATCTCAGCCTTGAATGTGCTTAATGACCCAGCCTCTACAGCCCTCTGTGGTATAGAATTCCACAGATTGACTACACTCTGAGAGAAGAAATTCTTCCTCATCTATGTTTAAAATGGGTGCCCCCTTACTCTGAGATTATGCCCTCTGGTCCTACACTCTCCCACAAGGGGAAACAACCTCTCAGCATCTACCCTGTCAAGCCCCCTAAGAATCTTATATGTTTCAATAAGGTCACCTCTCATTCTTCTAAACACCAATGAGTACAGAGTACAATGAGTACTCCAACCTACCCCTCATAAGAAAATCCCTCCATACCCGGGATTAACCTAGTGAACATTCTCTGGACTGCCTGAAATGCCAGTATATCTTTCCTTAAATAAGAGGACCAAAATTATTCACAGTATTCTAAGCATGGTCTAACTAGTCTCTTGTATAGTTTTAGCAAGACTTCCCTGTTTTATACTCCATTCCCTTTGAAATAAAGGCCAACATTCCATTTGCCTTCCCTATTACCTGTTGAACATGTATGTTAGCTTTTTGGGATTCATGCATAAGTCCCTCTGTGCTGCAGCTTTCTGCAGTCTTTCTCCATTTAAATAATATTCAGCTCCTCTATTCTTCCTGCCAAAGTGCATAACCTCACATTTTCCCACATTATATTCCATCTGCCAAGTTTTTGCCCACTCACTTAACCTGTCTATATCCCTCTGTAGATTCCTTATGTCATCTTCACCACTTGCCTTCCCACCTATTTTGTGTCATCTGCAAACTTGAGTTTAGTACATTCATCTTCCCTCATCTAAGTCATTAATATATATTGTAAATAATTGAGGCCCCAGCACTGATTCCTGTGGCACTCCACTAGTTATAGGTTGCCATCCCGAAAATGCCCCCCTTAGCCCAACACCATAGGCATAGAATATCTCATTAAGTAGCCTTATGTGCAGTACCTTATCGAATGCCTTTTGGATATCCAAATATATTACATCCACTGGTTCCCTTTTATCTATCCTGCTTGTTACCCCCTCATAGAATTCTAATAAATTCATTAGGCATGATTTCCCCTTCATGAAGCCACACTGACTCTGCTTGATTAGACTACGTATTTCTAAATGCTCTGCTATTACATCCTTTATAAAAGACTCCAACATTTTCCCCATTTCTCCTCCCCATTAAGATCCGTTTGATCTGCAGCATCATAAACCTAGCATGAACTACTCAACAGTATTACAATTATACATTATTGTAAAAACAGAGAGGGAATTATGAAAAAAAAGTTTATAATTTAAATTGTCTCCAGAATTCAAGAACACTGAAAGAGCTGATACTAAGATTCCAACACTAACACTCTGCCGAGTAAATAAAAACAAAATATGAATTAAGTACATACCTTAAACTAATGGGTTGGAAAAATGCAGTAACACACCTACTGCTCCACAGCCAATGCCATTTTGCAGCCAGCTGTGTATTTAAGCCTACCTGCAGCCTGCCCTCTCTCCCCAGCCAGAAAATGATGACATAGTCACAAAGAGGAGACATTCACAACTGAACCAGTTGGCTTGGAGATAGGGTGCAATGAAGTTGTACTCAAGAATACAGAGCTATTCATACATAATAAGAAAATAAATCAGGAAAAACTGAAGTGAATTACATTCAAGAGAAATTTTTAAAACAGATATAACTCCTTTAAATGCAACGTTCCTAATCTCAGGTAGGGCCTATATCTGAAACAGGTCAAAAAAATTATAGAACTAAACCATACAGAAGGAGGCCATTTGGCCCATCATGCCTTTGCCATGTCTTTGGGAGAGCTATACTATTAGTCCCACGCCCCTGCTCTTTCCCCATAGCCATGCAAATATTTCTCTTTCAAGTATTTATCCAATTCCCCTTTGAAAGTCATTATTAAATCTGCTTACATCACCCTTTTAGGCAGTGCATTCCAGATCATAACAAGAAATCTCGCTCTCCCTCTGATTCTTTTGGCAATTACCTTAAGTCCATATCAATTGGCGCTGAAGGTCAATGAGAATTTCTGATTAAAACCTTAACTGAACTTAATAGCCACTGTAGTCCAGCAATTATTGATTGCATAAAGGTACAGTAGCATTGTGGTTGTTATTGGAGAGTAACTCAGAGACCTGGACCAATGATCTGGATTCTCACCACAGCAGCTGCAGAAGTTAAATTTAATTAACTAAATAAACCCTGAATAAAAATTAGTATCAGCAATGGTGTTCACAAGACTACTGGATTATTGTAAAAACCTATCTCGTTCACCAATGCCTTTAAAGGGAAGGAAATTTGCTGTCCTTACCCACTATAGGCTTCAAGTGGCTCCAGACCCACACCAACGTGGCTGATTCTAAACTGTCCTCTGAAATGGCCTAGCAAGCCACTTAGTTGTGTCAAACCACCACAGAAAAATCCAGTAAAAATGAAATCAAATGAACCGCCTGACACTGACTTTGGTGCTAGACATGACAAAGGAACACCCAGCCCAGTCAAAGCTGCAAATTCCTCCTCACTAACAGTAAGTTTGGGGACTTGAGCCAAAATTAGGAAAGTTGTCTCACAGACTCATCAAGCAACAGATTGACAGTCATTCTCACAGGATCAATACATAGGAACCTCATAACATAGGTGGGCCATTTAGCCCGTCAGTTTTTCCACCTTCGGACAATGTCCCAGACTCCTCCATCTTCATTCATGGAAATGTCCTGTCCCACTAGCAGGCCAGACTCACAAAATGTGCTGGCACAGTGGCATACAGTAGGAAAGGAGTGGCCCTGGGAGCTGTCAACACTGAGTCCAGACACATTAAGTTTCATGGCATCAGGTCAAATGTGGGTAAGGAAACCTCCTGATTATCAGCTATGACCCTCACCCAGCTGACGAATCAGTGCTTCTTCATGTTGAACAGAACTTGGAAGAAACACTGAGGATAGCAAGGGCACAGAATATTCTCAGTGTGGAGACTTCAAAGTCCATCACTAGGAGTGGCTCGGTAGCACCCCTACTGACCGAGCTGGTCAAGTCCAAAAGGACATATCAGGCAGACTGTTCCTGTGGCAGGTGGTGAGGGGATCAACTAGAGGGAAAAACCTACTTGGCCTCATTCTCACCAATCTGCCTGTCGCAGATGCATCTGTCCATGACGGTATTAATAGGAGTGACTGCTGCAGAGTCCTTGTGAAGATGAAGGGCAGTACTTTGCCAATCATGTGAACAGTCTAACCTTGGCCAGAAAGGCAGGTCACCAGCGCGCATTGGCAGCTGGCGGTACTTGCCCCTCAATTGTGTGGATAGCAGCCAATTACATGGCTGCTGAAGGGGCTGCTATTGTGTTGAGGAATGGTGGCCATTGCTGAGGCAGGCTGGAGACCTGCTGCAGTGAGCAGATAGGCCTTAAAAAAAATTAAAATATATAAAAATTCCAATGATGTAGGAGAAACTCCTCCAAGAAAATTGCTCAGACTGCTTTCCCTGCCTTAGGCCCTCTCTATGGTTTTAAAAAACAATCCCCCCGCCCCCAGGATGTCACAGGGAGGCCACCGCCATGAGCTGGTGGTCTCCCCACATGGTGAAGGATCAATCCACCATCAGCAACATGCTAACGGCCTGGTAAAATGGCTGTTAGTTACCTACCTCCTTGGAGTGGTCAGCCTGTCTGATCCTGTTTCCGGCATTGGTAAAATTCTCCGATGGCGGGACATAGCCAGGGAGCCGATCCACCACAGCTCCCCACAACTTTACCGCCCCTGCCCCACCAGCCCAACCCCCATGGTGGTGGGGTGGGGAGGGGGGGGCCAATAAAATTTTGCCCAAAGTCTCATCTTCACATTGAGGATACACTTCATCCTGTTGTGTGGCACTACCACTGTGCTAAAGAACAGATATAGCAGCTCAAGACTGGTCATCCATGAGGTGCTGTGAGGCTTCAGCAGCAGCAGAAATGTATAACAGCACAATCTGTAACCTTATGGTGTGGCATGTCCTTCACTCCACCATGACCATCAAACCACGAGATCAACCCTGGTTCAACCAAGAGTATAGGAAGGCATGCCAGGAGCAGCACAAGACATACCTAAAAATGAAGTGCAAACCTGGTGAAGCTACAGCACATGACTAAATGCATGCCAAACAGAGGAAGCAGCATGCTATAGACAGATCTAAGTGATCCCACAACTGATGGATCAGATCAAAGCTCTGCAGTCCTGTCACATCCAGTCGTGAGTAGCGGTGGTGTAAGAAATGGTACATTTCAGAATATTATCGAACTCTTATAGAAGTAACAGGCACAGCATGAGGTCATCTGGTAGAAGGCTGTTTCCCTTCTCTCTCTGGAAAAATACAAACAGTCCCTAGCTGAGGTAAAGGGAGGATATTCACCATGTGCTCTCAGGGAGTCTTGTAGCACCTTGTGCACCTTCTTATCTATACTAGCGTCTGGCACAAGTTAACAGATGGACAGAGGGGAGGTCCTTGGGTGCCTGTTCTTTGGTCATTGGCCAGAACAAGTGATTGACATGGGGTAAAGAAACTTGCCCTAGAAATAAAGTATGTTAAGGGGTGATGAGCTGAAGGGATAGTCCTCGCCAGGCAGAAGAAGACCAGGAAAGAGCTTCCTAACAACTCAGCTAGCTTGAGAAGGAAAAGAACAAAAAGAGAAGAACACTGCTGCAAATAAGCAGACCATAAACTTCCACCTCCGGCTACAGAGATCAACACCCACTCTGCGCCATCCATCTGTTCATCCTCTGGGACCAGTAAACTGTTCTCACCTGTCATGGGTCGTATGTTTTTCCTGTCTATTTAGCTTATGCATTATATTGCTTCTTAATAAACTACTTTTAAACTACCTATGACTTAGACCCCCCCCCCTCCCCCCCATTTTGGAGGATCTATGACTCCCAAACTTACAAAATTGGGACAGAAGTGGGATGTCACAGTGGTTGAGATCATGGGGATTGGGGACCCCACCAGTACAATGCCAGACTTCAGCCAATTTGATTCATTCTACATGAGATCAAGAAATAGCTGAACACAATTGATACAGTGAAGGCTAATAGCCCCAGAAACACCCTGGCTATAGTGATGAGGACTTGTGCTACAAAACAAGCACAGCTCTAGCCCAACTGTTCCACTACAGCTACAGCAATGACATCCACCTGATAATGTGGGAAATTGGTATGTTCTGTCCACAAGAAGTAAGACAAATCCATCCAACCAATTACTGCCCCATCAGTCTACTCTCAAACATCAACAAAGTGATGGAAGGTGACATCAACAGTGCTATCAAGCAGCACTTGCTCCAATAGCTTGTTCATTGATACTCAGTATGAGTTCCACCAAGACCACTCAGCTCCATACCTCAGTCAGCCTTGGAGCAAACATGGGCAAAAGAGGTTAATTCCAGACATGAGGTAACCTTGACAAATAGTCTGAAAATATATCAGAAAAATAAATCCGAAATAATTATACTTGAAAAGGTCAGGATTCTGTATTTACATATTTACTAAGACAAATATATGGTAAGTTCTTTATCCTAAGCTGGAAACACATTTTTCCATATATTGGTTTCCCATTTGGTTCCAACTGTTTTACAAAATCAATATAAAGGAACCATTTGCTCTGTATAGGCGGCAGGATTTTCCATTCAGCGTGCGGGGGTGGGCCTGATACGCTGGAACGTAAAATGACACGCGATGGCGCCGGGCGTGCGTCCCGACGTCATCGTGCTTTCTCGCAATATTCCGTTCGGTGGCGCACATCGGAGTCGGCTGCACGTCCACCGATAATTGGTAGGCCTATTAAACAGGTGGTTAACATGAATGTTATGCTGCCCGTCCAACCTAACCGTTGGCCGGCAGGCGAAAAGGCCCAGCGGCCTTTACGTTTTTTAGGAAATCTCATCCATGAGCAGGATGAGGTTTCCTAAAGCTAATAGTGATTATATAAAAACTTTTTCTGAAAAATAAAAACATGTCCCATCTCATGTGACACAGTCACATGAGGGGATATGTTTCATTAAATTGTTATTATTTTTATTTTTTCCTAAAAACGCTTCAATGTCCTTGAGGCAGCTCCGTGCCTCAGGGAGGTTGAAGTGCTCTTTTGCACGCGTGCACGAAAGAGCGCTGGACCTGACTCTCCCTCCTCCCCCTGCCCGCACAGGTAGTGCTCAGCGCTACCGCTCGCGTATTACGCTAAGGTCCGTCTGTGTAAAATGTCGGTGCGGAGCCAATCACGGGCAGCAGTCGGGTTCCCGGCCGCCCCCGTCCACTCCCGCCCGACCAATGAAAAATCCTGGCCAGGATGTTTGAGATATTTCTCCTGTGCTAAAAGTTTAAGTAGATCTTTGACAATCAACTAGGTTTTGGACTGTTATTTTAAACTCGCTACAAAATTATCTTATAATATTAATAACTAGATTAGACGTGGATTTGCCAATTCAACCTCCCAGTGTTGCATTATTTATTACATTCAAGTACAGCAAGATGTTGTGGAGCAAAGTATCTGACAATCTTTGCACAAAAGAATACGGAAGACAAACTATAGCCTAGCCATAAGGTAAAAGCAATATACTGCGGATGCTGGAAATCTGAAATAAAAACCGAAAATGCTGGAATAACTCAGCAGGTCTGGCAGCAGCTGTGGAGAGTCAAACAGAGTTAACATTTCAAGTCTGTATGATTCTTCAGAGCTAAAGAGAAGTAAAAATATGATGGATTTTATACTGTTTAAGAGGGGGTGGAGCAGGTGGAGCAGGATAGAAGGTCATGGGTAGGTGACAGCTCAGGAGAGATTGACAAAGATGTCATGGACACAAAACAAAGGGAGTGTTAATGGTAGTGGTAAAGAATAAAGAACTACTACCACTACCACTCGCTCTGTCTTGTGTCCATGACATCTTTGTCAATCTCTCCTGAGCTGTCACCTATCCCTGACCTTCTTTCTCGTTCCACCTGCTCCGCCCCCCCTTAAACAGTATAGGTTCCATCACATTTCTACTTTTCTTTAGCTCTGAACATGAGTCATATGGACTCGAAACATTAACTTTGTTTCTCTCTCCATAGGTGCTGTCAGACCTGCTGAGTTTTTCTAATATTTTCTGTTTTTATTACAGCCTAGACATCATTGTTTGCAATATTATGTATGGATGCTTAATTTGTTGATGAAGAAACCGCTCCCTTCTACTGTAGAAGAAATGCTAACCCATTTATATTTTTTATTCTTTCCTGTAAGGTGAGCATTACTGGCAAAGCCAGCATTTGTTGCCTATCACTAACTGCCCTTGAGAACGTGGTGGTGAGCCACCTTCTTCAGCTACTACAGTCCATCTGGCGTAGGTACCCTCATTGTGCTGTTCAGAAGGGAATTCCGGGTGTTTGGCAAATTAACAGTGATGGAACGACGATGTATTTTCAAGTCAGGATGATGTGCGGTTTGGAAGGGAACTTGCAGATTGTGGTGTACCCATGGACCTGCTGTCCTTGCCCCCCTGGGTGGAAAGGGTCGGGTGTATGGAAGGTGCTGTTGAAGGAAGCTTGGCTAGTTGCTGCAGTGCATCTCGTACATGGTACACAACTTGCACTGATGATGGAGGGAGTGAATGTTTAAGGTGGCAGATGGGATGTTGATCAAGCAATTATTTAAATTAGGTACATATCTCTGTTAAAAAGAATGCCATGCAAATGCATTAAGGAAAATCCTAAAAATTTAGCTAACCTGAATAAGTGTATTAAGGAGCAAAGAACCTTCTTCTTCAGACAACCACAATTTATTGCCACGAGAGTGTGCTTTAAAAAGCAGTAATGGCAAAATGAAATACACCTCATTCATTTCTAGATTTAATAAGCTGCTTCTAATTGTAATTATGAACAAAGATGACAAGGCTTTTCCAGTGATTTATTTTGCACGGAGTGCCCCTTTGTATCTTGACTGCAATTTGCTAGGTTTTATATCCTAACGACTGACAGGAAATTAGGTTGCCTGAATTTGAATATACTAACTATATATCCAATTGGAGCTTTACTCCAAGAAAAAAACAGATGGTATTACTATCTTGAAACAGTTTGTGCTGCCCATTACTGATGCTTGGCACTTCATATGATAGTAACAACATGTTGTAATCCTGTACCAGGGAACACAAATTACTGCAATCAGGATGATTTTCTAGGCTGTTGGCCTCCTGCCTTGAAGACCTTGGACCTGCAATGTTCTCACAGCTTAAATCAATACTGTACTAACATCTATAAAGTCTCCTCGGTAATGTGATGCAAAACAAGATGTTGATGGAAACACACACCAGGTATCAGAGATCTCTTTCAAATTTGGATCATGGAAGTATGTCAATTGACCATATGACCATGCATCACAGAAGCACAGAATCACAGAATTGTTATGGCACAGAAGGAGGCCATTTGGCCCATCGAGCCTGCACCATCTCTCCAAATAAGCATTACGACTTAGTGCCATTCTCCTGCCTTTTCCCTTAACCCTGTACCTTGTTTCTATTCAAATAATCATCTATTGCCCTCATGAATGCCTCGAATGAACCTGCCTCCATCACACTTCCAGGCCGTGCATTCCAGACTCGAACCTCTCTCTGAGTGAAAGATTTTTCTCACATTACATTTGCTTCTTTTGCAAAACACTTTAAATCTGTGCCCTCTCATTCTCGATTCTTTTATGAATGGGAACAGTTTCTCCCTATCTATTCTAACCAGACCCCTCATGATTTTGAACACCTCTATCAAATCTCCTCTTAGCCTTCTCCTCTCCAAGGAGAACAGTTCCAACCTCTCCAATCTATCTTCATAACTCAAGTTTCTCATCCCTGGAACCATTTTTGTAAACCTCTTTTGTACTCTCTCCAATGCTTTCACATCCTCCCTGTAATGTGGCACCCAGAACTGTACATAATATTCCACTGAGGTCTGACTAGTGTCTTATATAAGCTCAGCATAACCTCCTTGATCTTGTGCTCTTTGCCTATTTATAAAGCCCAGGATGCTGTATGCTTTGTCAACTGTTTTCTCCATCTGTCCTGCCACCTTCAATGATCTATGCACGCCAAGGTACCCCTGCTCCTGCACCCCTTTAAGAATTGTACCCTTTATTTTATATTGCCTGTCCATGTTCTTCCTACCAAAATACATCACCTCATGCTTCCTCGCATTGAACTTCATCTGCCACCTATCTGTTCACTTGTCTATGTTCTTTTGAAGTTCTACACTGTCCTCCTCACAGGTTACAATGCTTCCAAGTTTTGTATCATCCTCAAATTTAGAAATTGTCCCCTGCACATCAAGATCTAGATCATTAATATATATCAGGAAAATCAAGGGTCCCAATACCAACCCCTGAGGAACTCCACTACAAACCTTCCTCCAGCCTGAAAAATATCCATTCACCATTACCCTCTGTTTCCTATTACTCAGCCAATTTTGCATTCACATTGCTACTGTCCCTTCTATTCCATGAGCTATAACTTTTCTCACAAGTCTGTTGTGTGGCACTGTATCATCAACCATGTTACCTCTTTAAAAAAACTTCAGCAAGTTAGTTAAACACAATTTCCCCTTTAGAAATCCATGCTGGCTCTTCCTTATCAACCCATATTTTTCCATATGACTACTAATTCTATCCTGAATAATTATTTCTAGAAGCTTCCCCACCGCTGAAGTTAAACTGACAGTTCTGTAATTGCTGGGCTTATCTTACAACCTTTTTTGAACAAGGGTGTCATGTTTGCAATTCTCCAGTCCTCTGGCACCTCCACTGAGTCTAGGGAAGACTGAAAGATTATGGTCAGTGCCCCTGAAATTTCTACTCTTACTTCCTTCAAAATCCTTGGATGCATCTGATCTGGTCCCAGTGTCTTGTCAACATTAAGTATCGACAGTTTATCCAACGCTTCCTCCTTATCAATTTTGGACCCTTCTAGTGAAAGAGTTTCTTCCTCTGTCATCCTGGCCTCGGTAGCATCTGCTTCCTTGGTAAAGACAGATGCAAAGTATTCATTTAACACCTCAGCCATACTCCCTGCCTCCATGTGTAAATCCCCTTTTTGGTCCCTAAGTGGCCCTACTCCTCCTCTTACCACCCTCTTACTATTTATGTGCCTATAGAAGACATTGGGATTCCCCTTT
Organism: Cetorhinus maximus; assembly: GCF_964194155.1. Classification (NCBI taxonomy): domain Eukaryota; kingdom Metazoa; phylum Chordata; class Chondrichthyes; order Lamniformes; family Cetorhinidae; genus Cetorhinus; species Cetorhinus maximus. Next base: position 76,125,315 of record NC_135888.1, read on the forward strand.
ATGTTGGCTGCCAGTCTTTTCTTATGAACCCTCTTTGCTTCTCTTATTTACTTTTTCACCTGTCCTCTGAACCTTCTATATCCCACTTGGTTCTCAGTTGTATTTTCTACCTGACACCTGTCATAAGTACTTTTGTTCTTCCTTATCTTAATTTATGTCTCCTTTTTCATCCAGGGAGCTCTGGATTTGTTTGCCTTACCTTTCCCTTTTGAGGGAACATACCTTGACTGTGCCCGAATCATTTCTTCTTCGAAGGTAGCCCATTGTTCAGCTTCAGTTTTTCCCGCCAAGCTTTGGTTCCAGTCTATCCGGCCCAGCTCTGTTCTTGCCCCATTGAAGTCAGCTCTCCCCAAGTTATTTATTCTTATTCTGGATTGTACATTGCCTTTTTCTACCATCATCTTAAACCTTATGATACCATGATCACTGCCTCCTAAATGTTCCCACACTGATATTTGATCTACTTGGTCCACCTCATTTCCAAGAACCAGGTCCAAAAGTGCATCCTTTCTTGTTGGACTGGACACATACTGCTGTAGGAAATTCTCCTGAACACAGTCTAGGAACTCTTGCCCCCCTCTGCCCTTCACATTGCCACTATCCCAGTCGACATTCAGGTAATTAATGTCCCCCCATTATGACTACTCTATAATGTTTGCATCTCTCTGTAATTTCCCTGCAGATTTGTTCCCTACATCTTTCCCACTAGTTGCAACATGTTGATTTTATTGTGAATACCTTTGTGGTTTAAAATTATTATACAATTGCTATTTTCTTCAAGATTCATCAAGTACACAGTCTAAAAAACTCTTGTTCACCCATAAGGTGCAATAAGGTGACACAATGGCTCCAGCTCAAAGACAAGACTGGTAAGTCGAACTGTTTCCAAATTGTTTCATGAGAAAAATGTACAGTTGCACAGTTTCATATCACAAAGGATTCCTTATGTCAGGAGTTCTGTGTCAATAGCAGCCACTCTCTTTCAGATTAGGTTCTGTTAAGTGATACTTAAACCAAATAAAAACAAAATTAGGAATAGAAGGAAGCTTTAGAGGTCAGTTTTATGGTCCCAATGGAGACCAATAACTTTTTTAAAAGAAAAGTATAAGTACACAAATTGTTGAAGGTGGCAGGGCAGGTTCAGAAAGTGATTGGAAAGACATACTGGATCTGGGCTTATAAATAGAGGCATAGAGTGTTGGGAGGGTATTGGTTACAAAATGATCTCTCTTAAAGAAATCTTTGTACTTTTTAGTAGGATAACTGTAAATCTTTATTAACAAGTAGAACTATCTACACAGTAACAGTAACAGATTAGGAGCTACCTCCATGCTTAGGCCTTAACCCATCTCTGCTCAATACCACTCTGATCCTGGGTCTGTGTCATGTGCCTTCTTATATCACTATGTGGGCAGTACTGTACTCATTCCCACACTAACCCTGTATGTGCCAGACCCTTATGCTACATAGAGTACAAAAGCAAGGAAGTTCTGATGAACCTTTATAAAACACTGGTTCAGCCTCAACTGGAGCATTGTATCCAATTCTGGGTACCGCACTTTAGGAAGGATGTGAAGGCATTCGAGAGCTTGACTAGAATGGTTCCAGGGATGAGGGATGCAGATGGATTTGAGGAGCTGGGGTTGATAACCTTTGTGAAGAGATTGAGAGGACATTTGACAGAGGTGTTCAAAGTCATGAGTGGTCCAGAGAGAGAAGATAGAGAGAAAACGGTTCCCATTGGCAGAATTGTTGAAAACCAGAGAACTCAGATTTAAAGTGACTGGCAAAAGAACCTAGGTGACATTGGGAAAAACTTTTTTATGCAGTGAGTAGCTACAATCTGGAATGCACTGCCCTGAGAATGTGGAGGAGGGAGATTGAATTGGGGCTTTCCAAAGGAAATTGGAGAAGCAGTTTGCAGGTCCAAAGGGAAAGGGCAGAGAAGTGGGACAAGCGAAATCGCTCTTGCAGAGAGCCAGCAAGGACTCAACAGACTGAATGGCCTCTTTCTGTAAACATTCAATGATTCATTCTATGAAAATAGAATGTAGAACAAAATGGGAAGAGCTAATGAAAGTTGATCCGAAGGAGAAAGGCACAATGAAGGAACACCGAATGCAGATCTATTCAGGTAAAACTAATCTGTTTCTGACTGGAACCATATTCAGTGAAACCTCTGAATAACATCCTAATCTCTTTCTTATTTTCAGAAGTGTCTTACAACAGGGCTCTGCATCCTTAGCCTATTGTTGATAACAGAAGCAAAAATATATAATTTTTATAAATAGCATATTATTTTAATATATAATTATATAAAACATGGTATTCAATACATCATACTTTTGAGTAGCAATGCTTTTTCCCAGAATACACTGGTTATCAAAAAATTATTTAATAAATGCATTTCTACAGTTATAGATTATTTAAATTGCAGTGAACACTAGACCTTTACAAGATTTACTGCTGACCATTGATTTTTCAATGGGCAGCAAAACATAATTTTTAAAAAAACAAAATATAATGTTTTAGTTTATTTGGCATTTATGCCCGTGCATTTTGTCAAGGTGAAAGACATTTCTAGTTCAAAGCACTATTCAGTTTATAGCCCTTATGGTAACCATAAGACTTAAATCTACATCTGTTGTGTACATTGATATCATTTGTACCTTGCGGTTGTGTATTTTCTCTATCTGTGGGAGTAATTCTTTATGCAGTGCTGCTAATAACAGATAAAAAGGGGAGAGGTGACATGTATGTAGTAATCTGCAGTTGTAGATAAACTCATTTGGAAACATCAATAGCGTTACAACAACTGAAGATAAGCCTCAAAGAAGGATGAAGCAGGTCATTGCCTCTCATAGGATTAAACACCACCCTTCCGAATTAAAATCTTAGAAATTAAATTCACCCGTCTGCCTGAAAACTCTTCACCTGGTTTCAAATATGTCAAAGATTAATTTTGGACAGAAATGTATGTTTTTGGGCAAACTTCACCACTCTGTGTTACATTCTCCCTGTTAAAGTAGTCAGAAAATATTTTCTTCATAACAGAATGAATTAATAGTTTTTGGGATAGTTACCACAACATCTGTACAGAAATTAAAGAAATATTTTCTCTCAGATACATCACTCAGAATAAAATCTGTTTTACAGTAAAATAAATAATTCTCCGTTATAAATTTCAATAAGAGTAAACCAATGATTCCGATATACATTAAAGTTTTATAATATAGAGGCTGTGAAATTCGGCCCAGTATTACTTGCTTTTGGTGCTGAAGGGGCTTACTGGCCCCAAATGCCGCCTGAGGACTCATGCACATACTCTGTTTGCTGGCTATGGTGGATTTAATTTTGTTAAGGGCTTTAATATGTGCGAAGGAAATCTGCAATAACAGGATGGTCAGATTGCTGCTATCTTGGAGCTCAATGCTCCAACTGTCTCCTTCTCTTAATTTCGCACAACTGAATGGCACTCAGCAGCAGTAAGGAACCTCACAGTTCAATTTACAAGAACCATCAACAACCTCAGGACCGGCTGTTGAATAATTTCTATTGGCTTTTGCTACGATTGCAGAAGTGTTTGTTGGTTTCCAGAGGTGTTTAAAGTTGCTGAAGCCTACAGGGAGTGGTGTGGCACTCTGCTGGACGGGCCTTAATTGGCCAGCCCATGTAAAATGGCGGCGCAGACCCGATCGGGGGCGCCAATCGGGTTCATGTTCGCTCCCGCCCGTCCCCATACAACCCCTGCGACGGGGGGAAAATTTATCCCATAGAGTCATAGTTGTACAGCATAGAAACAGGCCCTTCGGCCCATCATGTCTGTGCCGGCCAATAAGCACCTATCTATTCTAAGCCCATTTTCCAGCACTTGGCCCGTAGCCCTGTATGCCATGGAGTTTTAAGTGCTCATCTAAATACCTCTTAAATGTTGTGAGGGTTCCTGCCTCTACCACTCCCTCAGGCAGTGTGTTCCAGATTCCTTTGGATGAAATTTTATTTCCTCAAATCCCCTCTAAACCTCCTGCCCCTTACCTTAAATCTATGCGCCTGGTTATTGATACCTCTGCTAAGGGGACAAGTTTCTTCCTATCTACCATATCTATGCCCCTCATAATTTTGTAGACCTCTATCAGGTCCCCCCTCAGCCTTCTCTGCTCTAAGGAAAACAACCCTAGCCTATCCAGTCTCTCTTCATAGCTAAAATACTTCAACCCAGGCAACATTTAGTGAATCTCCTCTGCACCCTCTCCAGTGCAATCACATCCCCCCATAGCATGGCAAACAGAACTGCACACAGTACTGCAGCTGTGGCTTAACTAGCATTTTATACAGCTCCAACATAACCTCCCTGCTCTTATATTCTATGCCTCGGCTAATAAAGGCAAGTATCCCATATGCCTTCTTAACCACCTTATCTACCTGTGCTGCTGCCTTCAGGGATCTATGGACATGTAAACAAGGTCCCACTGATCCTCTGTACTTCCTAGGATCCTACAATTCATTGTGTATTCCCTTGCCGTGTTATTCCTCCCAAAATGCATCACCTCATTGAAGAGCAATCCACAGTTAATCCTATTTCCCCTCTTCTTTCCCCATATAAACACAATTTTTTCTCCTTTAAGTACTTATATAATTCCTTTTTGAAGGCTACTATTGAATCTGTGTTCATCACCCTATCAGGCAGCACATTCCGAACCCTAGACACTTAATGCACAAAATACATAATCAGCTACTACATAGAGTTCACCTCTGTCCTGTGAAACTCCCACCCCAAATCCTTCTCCTCCGTGGCACTTAAGATGCCTCTCGCCATTACTTAGCAATGCTACAGTTGTAGTGTGAATGCACCCCCTAACCAGATTTGAGAGTAGTTTATATTGACGCAGAGTGTCAGAGAAAAAAAAATGTGTTCTTCCATACCACAGGTATCAGCTCACTTTGCCTAACAAAGAATAGCTAAAAGTATCTTTTAAAAAGCATAAGCAATCTGTGGAATGAAACCCTTTGAACCATGTAATTCTTGAACTTTTCAACAATCACACTTTAGCTGGCTCTGTCCTTTATTTTTAAAAAGGGCCAAGAACAAATTGACAAATTTAAATTCCTACGAGGCTTGCTTGAAACTAAGATGAGGGATGATCTTTTTGGACAAAGATTTATTGCAGTTAGTTGACATGGTTTTCGAAGTAGTAAATTGTGCTTAACTTATTTATTGGATCCCGTGAGAAAGGGGCCATTCCCTCTACCAAGACTTACCACCACACTTCCCAATTATAATCTTAGACTATAAAGGGAAATGGATATTCAACTGTGTGTCTGAAAGCACTTCACCTGGTTGCAAATAAACTAAAATGTATTTGGGCAGAAATGTGTGTTTTGGGCGAATTCACTTTCTGACTTGAGGATATGAGTGGATAATGATGAGACAGAAGATGGTGAATTTCAGAGGGATGTTTGACACTCTCCTACACAATCAGCTACGGCACAGAGTTCAGGCCTATTTGATAAATGATGGTGTATTAATTTGGATTATCAATTGGTTTGTTCTTAGACAAGAGGCAAGTTGTACTGCATGGGGAGGTGTCTGGTTGGAAGATAGCTGTTCGTTCAGTGCAACAGGGCTTATTGCTGGCCCTACTATTATTTGTAATTTTTGTAAGTGGTTTTGAGAATAGAACTTTGTCCAAGCTATCCAAACTAGCAGAATACACCAAAATGCAAGCAATACAAATGATCATCACTGCACACAAATCCAAAAGGATTGAATGAAGCTGGTTCTGCAACAGATAAGTGGCAGATAAAGAGAAACGTAGAACTATCAGATTTGTTGAAGTAGATTGTGTGGATTACATGCTAAATGGAAATGTGCTTGTAATGTGACAAGAGCTAAAAAAATCTTGGAAAGTTGTTAGTCAGTTTACTAAAATCAGAAATAAAGTGCACTCAGGCAATTAGGAAAGTGAACAGAATATTAGGATGTATAGTTAGGGGCGTAATTTATAAGTCAACAATGATTAAAAACTGAATTTTAGTGGGACCAAATCTGGAGAACTGCAGACAGCAAGACCACGGCCTGAAGCTTACATTCCATCGGGGCCGGGAGTGGAGGCAAATTGCGCTTCTGCCTGTGATCAGCTCCTGACAGCAGAACTCAAAAAACATCAGTCCCCATATATCGTTTTTTTATTATATTTCACCCTGGACATTTCATCCCGCCCTGGATCGAGGTTTCAGCGAAAATGTAAAGGCCGCCAGGCTGACTGGCCCGTCCGCCAACTGCAAAAGTGGATGGGCCATGAAAAATAAATTTCAATTGCTTCCTTCACATCTGGAGTTCTATAGTTTTGGTCTCCATGTTTTTAAAAGGAACAATTCATTATTGAAGGAAGTGCAATTGAGGGCTGCCAGATAAAATGCAGGACAAAGATGACAGACAATGGGCAGAATTTTGCCATTGGCGAGCAGGGGGCGGGGCCTGCTTGCAGACACGTAAAATGATGCAGGATGACGTCGGGCGGAACCCCTGATGTCATCCCGCGCCATTTAAATTTTCACGAAGGCGGGCCTGCAGCAAAATCAGCTGATCAATTGAGGCCATTGACAGGATCATTTAAACAATTAAAGGACCTGCCCGTCCAGCCTTAAGGTTGTCGGGCAGGCCAGGAGACCCGGCGGCAAATAGAAAAAACATAAAACCTCAACCACCGGCGGGATGAGGTTTTATGCAGGGTTTTAAAAAGTTTAATAAAGTTATAGTGTAAATTATGAACATGTCCCATCTCATGTGACATTGTCACATTGTCACATGAGGGGAACATGTTAGGGAATTTTTTTTTCTATTTTTAGTCTTTTTCAATGTGGAAGCGATCTTCCTGAGGCAGCACTTAGCCTCAGGGAGATGTGCGCTCTTTCGTGCGCATGCGTGAAAGAGCTCACTCTCGCTTTTGGGGAACCCCCCCCACCGCCCGCACAGGGAGCACATAGCACTTCCCACCGGACGTCACGCTGGACGGGCCTTAATTGGCCTGCCCACCTAAAATGGTAGCGCGGCCCGCTTCTCTGGCGGGGATCGTCTCCCCTCCCACCGGAGATTGGGTCGGGCCTGCCCGCCCGGCAGGCAGAAAATTCTGCCCAATGAGTAGAGATTGTATACTCTGGAACATTCTTTCTTAAACAAAGTATTTAAAATTGAGAGGTTGGTGGAATTCGTATCCAGGTAAGTATTTCTGGAGCAAATGGTCATACTTTCAAATTAATGGCAGCAAAACATAGGAAATTCAGACTTTTTTCATGGTTACTATATAAATCAAACAAATTGGTTGAACAATGGAGCTCAGAAAGGGACTGGACGAGTTCCCATCTGTAACTAGGGTGGAATTAAATGCCCTGCCCTGTGGTGATTTTAGGCATTTAATCAGGCTGGAGGGGGGCAGACGGGGACATGCCACCTCCCCACCTCTGCTCCAATTAAGTCCGTGATGGGAAGGCTTGTGGACAGCCTTCCTGACCCAATGCCAATTGAGGCTCTTCCTCATCCTGCTGCCACTGGTATTTACGCAGCAGCGGGTGGGGGACTCATCACCCAGAGAGGGCAAAAAGTAAACTCTGATGTTTTTGTTTGCTGGCTTCCAGGGAGAATCCTTCATTCAAAGGCACTTAGTGCCTGATTGAGGGTCCCAGTGTCAGGAAAGGGAGTGGCTGTTCACAGCCAGGCTCCTGCCTTTGCTGCTGACCATCCTTCGCCTCTCTCCCATGAACCCCAGCCTGTGATCCCCCTCCTGCCATCACTGACCTGTGTCCAGGGTCCTTCGGTGATCCTGGGCCTCGGCTGAGTGCATTACCAGTAGCAGCGACCACCTCACTGTTGGCACTGCTGAGCAATGTATGGCTGCCGACCTCTGATTGGCCAGCAGCTCTCTGCGGGCAGAACTTCTGCCCCTGGTGAAGTCCTGCCACTGCTCATTGGCACTTAATACAGCAGGCCTCCCGAAAAGAGGGGAAACAAGCTCTTGCCAGCTCTCCAGGTGGCAGACAAGGCCCCCATCTCCAACATTAAATTCTGCCCTAGGATTCAGGTTATTCTATTTAGAAATGCCTCTCAATAATTCTGCAGCCAGCTGCATGGATTTGGTAGGCAGAACAATGTTCTACTGCAGTTGGAAAATATCATCATGTCACGCCAGTGTCTAAACAGGCATTGTAGACAAGAAAAAGACACAGAGCAAAGAACTGGTCAATACAGGGAAAAGAAAGGAAATGGCATCTAAAATAATCTGATGTCTGATCTGATTTGTGTTGTCTAACTTTATTGCATTCTTTGATAACGTACCAGAGAGAGTAAAGGAGAGTCGTGCAGTTGATTTTGTGCACACCGACTTTCAAAAGATCAAAAGATAATGTATCAAAAAATCGATTTGTTAGCAAATTGTTAACAAACTAATGGGACTAAATGCAGACAAGTCTCCAGGACCTGACGGCATGCATCCAAGGGTTTTAAAGGAAATGGCTGCAGAGATAATGGAGGCATTAGTTGAAATATTCCAGAGCTCACTGGGTTCCGGGGGGGTCCCAGCGGATTGGAAAACTGCTAATGTGATGCCCCTGTTCAAGAAGGGAGGGAGACAAAAAGCAGGAAACTATAGGCCATTCAGCCTAACATCTGTTGTTGGGCAAATCCAGGAGTCCATTATTAAGGGAGAAATAGCAGCACATTTAGAAATGATTATTGCAGTCAAATAGAGTCGCCATGGTTTTGTGAAAGGGAAATCAAGTTTGACAAATTTGCTAGAGTTCTTTGAGGAAAAAACAAGCAGAGTTGATAAAGGGGACCCGGTAGATGTAGTGTCTTTGGATTTCCGGAAGGCTTTCGATAAGGTGCCACATAAATAGTTAGTGCACAAGATAGGAGCTCACGGTATTGGGGGTAATGTATTGGCATGGATTGAGGATTGGTTTACATACAGAAGACAGAGAGTCGGGATTAATGAGTATTTTTCAGGTTGGAAAGACGTAACTAGTGGAGTGCCACAATGATCAGTCCTAGGGCCTCAATTATTTACTATCTATATTAATGACTTGGAGGAGGGGGAAGAGTGTAATGTATCCAAATTTGCTGATGATACAAAAATAGGTGGAAGGGCATTTTGTGATGAGGACATAAGGAATCTGCAAGGGGGTAAAAATAGGTTGAGTGAGTGGGCAAAAACTTGGCAAATGGAGTTTAATGTAGGAAAGTGTGAGGTCATGCACTTTGGTAGGAAGAATCAAAAGGCAGACTATTATTTAAATGGAGAGAGATTCCAAAAAAGTGCAGCACAGAGGGATCTGGGTGTTTTTGTGCATGAAACACAAGAAAGTTAGCATGCAGGTGCAGCAAGTAATTAGGAAGACAAATGGAATTTTGGCCTGTATTGCTAGGGGGTTGGAGTTTAAAAATAAGGATGTCTTGTTACAACTGTACAGGGTGTTGATGAGGCTGCACCTGGAGCACTGTGTACAGTTTTGGTCCCCGTATTTAACAAAGGATATACTGGTATTGGAGGCAGTTCAAAAGAGATTCACTAGGCTGATTCCTGGGGTGAAGGGGTTGACTTATCAAGAACGGCTAAACAGGTTAGGCCTTTATTCACTGGAATTTAGAAGAATGAGGGGTGATCTTATTGAAACATATAAGATTCTGAGAGGGCTTGACAGGGTAGATGTCGAGAAGATGTTTCCACTAGTGGGGGAATTTTGAACTAGGGGGCATAGTTACAGAATAAGGAGATACTCATTTAAAACTGAAACGCGAAGGAATTTCTTCTCTCAGAGGGTAGCGAATGTCTGAATTCTCTACCCCAGAGAGTTGTGGAGGCTAGATCACTGAAAGTATTTAAAGAGGAGGTAGGTAGGTTTTTGAAATATCAGGAAATTGAAGGCTATGAGGCACGAAAGAGTAGTTGAGGGCTGGGGCTGATCAGCGGGGCAGACTTGAGGGGCCGAATGACCTACTCCTGCTCCTATTTCCTGTGTTCTTATGTTATGTAAAACCTGTGGGATTAAAGGTATCGTGGTAGCGTGGATAGAAAATTGGGTAAGAAACAGAGGTGAATGGTCATTTTACAGATTGGATGGAGGTATACAGTGGTATTCTCCAGAGGTCATTATCAGGACCACTGCACTTTGTGATACACATTAATGGCACGGGCTTGGGTATACAAGGCGTAATTCCCAAATTTGCAGGTAACACAGGTCATTGGAAATGTAGAAAACAATGAGCAGGATAGTGATAGGATCCAGGAGGATATAGACTAATTGGTGAAATAAACAGATATAGGGCACATTGAATTTAACACCAAGAAGTTTGAAGTGATATATTTTGGTTGGAAGAATGAGGAGCAGTGTCACAGGCAGAATGTATTTGCTTGCTTCCTGCCCATAATCAGCATGTTTGATATGGAAAGAGGTATGTCTTTCTTACCCTTGGAGAGTGTATCGAACTGTTACCGACACGAGGGCGAGGCGGATTGAATTATTATTACTGTACCCCTCTTCTGCCGTGGCAACGGTAATTTTAATTTCTAATTTAATTTGTTTCCCTGAGGATCCTTCCCCTTGTTGAATTCTAATTTTTTTTTCCCCTTAGTATCCTTTCCCTTGTTGAATTGGGCTGTGGTGTGTTTCCCAAACGCCGGTTTATGTGGTCCAGTGTTAAAAATAACCCCCACAGTAAATTCTTTAAGGTGAAACAAAACATGGGGCGGAATTGTCCCAGATTTGCACTAAGTGCTGTAGCGGGCGGGAAAAAGGACGTTTTACCTGCCGGCCACAATGGCGGCTTTTCATGCTGTATTGTCCCAATCCCACTACATTAATTATGTATTCCTAGGAAATGCGCCCTTTCAATGGCAGGCAGACTCTCATTTGCACGCCATGCCACCACATCGCTGCTTCATCATGCCGGGCACCATATTTAAAGTGCAGCCGCGCACACACCTCTCAGTGCTTCCAGCCCAGGACTTCTGCATGAAGACATGGCCCCAAAAGGCAAGAAGACTGCAGCCCCCCCAGTTTAGTGGCACATCCCCCGAGCATCTTTTGGACACTGCGGAACCTCGTCGTGATGTCCTCTATGCCCACTCAGGCTGCAAAGGGAACAGCAACATCACCAACCCAGCTTGAGAGGTGGTGGCAGTGGTGATCAGTGCCAATGCTGTGCAAAAGAAGACAGCCATCCAGTGCTGAAAGAGGATGAATTATCTCCTCACTTCCACCAGGGTAAGTCACTCTTCTCATCACTCTCAACTCACACACTCACAAACCCATCACACAAAGGGATCTCACTCACTGCCAATTCAAGGGATATCGCCATTCACTCTCACATGCACACCTTCATTGTCCTCGTCCCATCTCTGGGACAACTCACCACACACATATGCCAGGCATACTTATCATCTGGCCTGGCAAGCATCCTACTTACACTCTCTCCATCTCTATTCATGCAGGACAAGTTGGCACACAATAAGAGAGTTCACACACTGATGGAATAATGCCTGAAGTCAAGGTCATCACGGACTTCAAAATAGAGTCATATAGCTGGCCGGCAAAGATCTAGAACATTCTTGTGCTGACAGTGAGGTCGGCGGTGCTCTACCAAGTGAGGATGCAGCAGTGCAACATCCGTCAAACAACCATGCTGTGAGTGATGTGTCCTGTTTCACAGGCCACTGCCATGCACTAATTATCTCTCCTTGCTTTCACAGGCACATCTGGAAACAGCCGAGGGAGTCCATGACCCAGTATTTCCAAACAAGCCACAAAGATACATCGGAAGAAGAATCTGAAGGCTACCCCATTGAAGACCATCACAGCGCTCACCCACACCCTCCATCAGCGCAGAGACACACACCTCGGTGGGACCTAGTTCTAGAGTAGCCACAAGATCACAACCTGGTGAGCAGATTGCACTGCCTGATCCACAGCAGGCGGTGGAAGAGACTTTCCACGTTTTCAGCACTTGGCGGACTGCTGAACACCAGAAAGCTGCTGAGTCTGAGAAATATGAGGAGCCTCTGGACTTGGTCATACCTCAGTTGCTGGAGCTGCAATGGCAAGTTCGGGAACATCAGGAAGGGATGTCTGCTGCACTCCTCAGATTGCAAAGCACGATGGAGGAGTTCATCTGCCTTCAGTCTGTGGTGATAGCACCGGCATGCCAAAGCACCGAGGTCAACACTGTTAGGATGGAGGCTGCCATAGAGACCTTGTTTCAGGACATTGGTCCCGCACTGCTGTGTGGGCTGAAATCCATCGCTGACACCATAGTTGGTCTCCAGCAGTGTCAACGCGAAAGGGACGCCAGGCAGCTCGATCTCACTCCAGCTTCCACTTCTCCTCAAGGAGTCAGCCAGGGGCCATCGAGCACCCATAGGGAGGAGACCAGCAGCTCAACACTCTGGGGCCATCCACCCAGGTGACTCTGGGAGTGTCTGGCCCATCTGAATCCCCTCTTCCTGTGACCTCAGCAGCTCCAGCTCCACAGGCCAAGGAGGGTTCCACTGCCACACAGCAGCAACCCAAAAGCAGCTTGGGACCCTCCAGGTCTTTGCCCTCCAGAGGATGCCAGTCAAGGTCATCAGAGACAGGGCTTAACAGTCAACAGGCTGCCTCCACCTCCACTGTGGATGTTGGGGGAACACCAAGACATAGTAGCAGGGTTAGGAAGGTTAACAATATGTAATTACACAGCCTGGGCACAGGCGTCAATCACTTGTACATAATGTTCACTATTGCCAATAAACTCCCAAGAATGTCTCCTTGCCTATGGCTCCTTGTTATGATGGGCAGTGTTCGTGTCACTCAGATGTGAAACCTTGGTTACTGCACAAGTTAAAGGCAGGTGTCTCAGTCCAGGGCCTCTTCCCTGTACTTTGTGCAGCCTTCAGACCAAAGTGATGGTCCGGCTTCACACTCACTGGACACATTACTGATGCCTACACCTCGATGGTGCTTGTCATTGCTGCCAGAATGTAGTGGGCAGGCGTCGCAGAGTTCCGTCATTCTCTCTGTGTGCTCTCAGCACCATTGAGGTGGGGTTGGTCCCCCATCTTGTCACCATCTGTGACTGGTGACACTGTGCTCCTGAAGGGTCAGGTTCTGAGGACGGACAAAGGATCAGGTGCATTTAAAGTTTCACGGCTGCATCTCCATGATATGATCCTGATCAAAGAGGGCAAGCGAGCTGTCTTCAGCCAATCATGATTCAGACATTCACAGAGGTTTTGTGAAGATCTATGGAGCATCCTCACTACATGTCGTCATCATCCTCCTGCAATCAAGCAACTATTAGGGCCTCCACTGCATCTCCATGACAGGAACTTTATCACAGAGTATATGTGCGCTGCCAGACTGGAGTCAAACATTCACAGATGCGATGTGAGGACCTGTGGTGTCTCCTCACTGCATGTCATCATCATCCTCCACAAATCTAGCAGCTATGAGGGCCTCCCGAGCGCGCCTGCCTCATCTGGCCAGTGCGAAGGCCTCATCACCATCATCCTCGCCTTTTGAGGACCTCCTCACCCTCATTCCCATCGACATCCTCCTCATCAGAGGAGATCTCCAGCTCCTCCATCTCCTCCTCAGCCAGCTCGTCTCCTCGTTGCAGCACCAGGTTGAAAAGGACGCAGCAGAGGACAACGATGCATGACACCTTCTGTGGACTGTATTGCACGGTTCCACCAGGCACCGGAACCTCATTTTCAATATCCCGATGGTTTGCTCACCAAGTTGCGTGTTGCAGCATGAGCCTCATTATACCTTCACTCTGCTGCAGTCTGAGGCCACCACAAGGGTGTCATCAGCCATATCCTCTGTGGGTAGCCCTTGTCTCCGAGGAGCCACCCCTGCAGCCTCTTTGGACCCTGGAAGAAGTCAGGGATCTGTGACCAAGTGAGAACATAGGAGTCATGGACACTCCCTGGGAACTGAGCATGTGGACTTGCAGGATGCATTTGTGGTGGTCACACATCAGCTGAACAATCAGTGAATGGAAGCCTTTGTGGTTGACATAGCTGCCAAGGTGATCTGATCACCACTTGTGTGCAGTCAATGGCACCCTACACCTGTGAGAAATCTGAGATCTGGGCAAATCCCAGCACTCTTGCATCCTGGCTATCCTGGTCCCGGGCAAAATGCACAAAGTTGTGTGCCTTCACGAAAATGGCATCCGTGACCTCATGGTTACATTTGTGGGTGGAGGCTTGCGATATCCCACAGAGGTTACCTGTGGAGCCCTGAAAGGAGCCACTGGCGTAAAAATTGAGCGCTGCAGTCACTTTCAAAGCCACTGGCAATAGATGCCCTCCATGTCCCTGTGGTGCCAAATCCTGCAGCAGGTGGCAGATGTGATCATCCAGTTCCCTGGACATTCGCAGTCTTTCGCAACACTGGTTCTCGGTCATCTACAGCAAAGAAAGGTGGCGTCTATAGACTCTGGGTCTAGCTAGGCACTGACCAGCAATGTCTCACTGTGACTTTTCAGTGGCGTATGCGGGAGCCCTAGGTGCCCTTTCTTCCTGAGGCTGCTGCTCCTCCCTTTGTCCAGCCAGGCACCTCCGTCACTCTCTTCTCCTTCATCTCCACTCCCTGTACACCACGAGGCATACAGCTAGGTCACCAGGCTCCATGCTCCTGATGTACTCCTCCTGCAGCATGAAAGAGTGAGATGTATGGGTTAGCTTGGGAGCTCTAAAAACCTCTCTTGGTTTAGCCTGAAGGCCCCTTAACGCATCCCAGAGAGCGCTGGCCACCACTTGGATGGCCAGAGTTTAGTGCGCTGCATTGCTGCCCAAAACCCCACCCACCTCCGCACCACTCCGCTTGACCAATTGGCGTCAGCCGTCACTGGACTGCATGCTGTGCTCTATGCTCAGGCGCAGGTATTCTCCTAACCCACACTGCAAGGCTGCATTATTAGCTTAAACCATGGCGGAGACTAGTATAAAACTTGGTCGCATTTGACCGAGTGTGGGATTAAGGAGCCCAAGCAAATCTGGAGTCAACGGGAACCAGGGGGGAAACTTTCCACTGGTTAGAGTCATAGCTAGCACAAAGAAAGATGGTTGTGGTTGTTGGAGGTCAGTCATCTCAGCTCCAGGACATCACTGCAGGAGTTTCTCAGGGTAGTGTCCTAGGCCCAACCATCTTCAGCTGCTTCATCAATGACCTTCCTTCCATCATTAGGTCAGAAGTGGGGATGTTCGCTGATGATTGCACAATCCTCAGCATCATTTGCAACTCCTCATATACTGAAGCAGTTCATGTCCAAATGCAGCAAGACCTGAACAATATCCAGATTTGGGCTGACAAGTGGCAAGTAACATTCGCGCCACACAAGTGCCAGGCAATGACCATCTCCAACAATCTAACCATCGCCCCTTGACATTCAATGGCAGTACCATCACTGAATACTCCACTATCAAAATCCTGGGGTTACAACTGACAAGAAACTGAACTGGACTGGCCATATAAATACTGTGGCTACAAGGGCAGGTCAGAGGCTAGGAATCCTGTGACAAGTAACTCACCTCCTGACTCCCCAAAGCCTGTCCACCATCTACAAGGCACAAGTCAGGAGTGTGATGGAATACTCTCCACTTGCCTGGATGAGTGCAGCTCCCACAACACTCAAGAAGCTTGTCACTGTCCAGGACTAAGCAGCCCACTTGATTGGCACCACATCCACGAACGTTCACTCCCTCCACCACTGGCACACAGTTGCAGCAGTGTGTACCATCTACAAGATGCACTGCAGGAACTCACCAAGGCTCCTTAGACAGCACCTTCCAGGCCCCTGACCACTACCATCTAGAAGGACAAGGGCAACAATAGATGGGAACACCACCACCTGAAAGTTCCCCTCCAAGTCATTCACCATCCTGATTTGGAAATATATCACCATTCCTTCACTGTCGCTGGGTCAAAATCCTGGAACTCACTTCCTAACAACACTGTGGGTGTACCTACACCACACTGACTTCAGCGGTTCAAGAATGCAGCTCACCACCACCTTCTCAAGGGCAACAAGGGATTGACAATAAGTACTGGCCCAGCCAGTGAAGCACACATCCCATGAATGAATTAAAAAAAAACGGAATGAATGCATTGCAAAGAGCTGTGATCACCAGTGACTGCTCCATGGCCAGTTTTAGCAATGAGATTGTACAATCTGCGCAATCGCCCAACTGTTCTGCAGTCCACTAAAGTGCTCATTAGTTTGCAGTCTGTGCCCAAGGGGTGACAAACTCTGGATCATTTGGTGGCACCTCATGCCTCTGCTTTGCTCGAATGGGCAGACTCGCTAGAGGCCCAACTCTAAGCATGTCAAAACAAAAGCAAAATGCTGCAGATGCTGGAAATCAGAAACATAAACAGAAAATGCTGGAAGAACTCAGCAGGTCTAACAGCATCTGTGGAGAGAAAGACAGAGTTAATGTTTCAAGTCTGTATGACTCTTCTTCAGAGCGCTGAAGAAGAGTCATATGGACTTGAAACATTAACCCTGTATTTCTCTCCACAGATGCTGTTAGACTTGCTGAGTTTTTTCAGCATTTTCTGTTTTTACCCAAGCATGTCAATGTGGCTGCATCTGAACTGTCTCAGCTGCAGAGGAATGGTCACTTTATATAAGGTTTCCTCAATGCGTGGCTGCTTCCCTCCCCACCACCCAGCATGTGCCTGTGCAGTACCATCAACCACAATGCAGCCCTTGCCACCTTCCCCACACGAACTCACATGAACCGCAGGGCAGTACTTGCCACCCCCAAGTCGCCTCAACTACAGTGCTGCCCTTGCCCCCCACCACCCCGCCCCCCCCAGTCACCTCAACCGCAGGGCAGCTCTTGGCCTGGCACTGCACTGTCAGCCAGCCAGGTAAAAGCAACTTGCCTGTGCCCTCGCCTGAATGCGCGACGCCTCAGCCTTGAAGTTCAACGGGGGACCCTCGTGGGTGCTACACAACGTTACTGTGCATTCACCTCCAAGTTCCCCTCAAATTGAAGCTCACCAGGTGCCTTATATATGTTGTTGTGAAACATGTCAGCGTGATTGGTGCTCAGATGATCCAGTGTAGGGGGCATGATTCCAGCAAGCTGGGCTTATAATGATATGTAGACATATAACAATGAAGGTTCCCAAAATCCAACACCGGGAAACGCATCCCGCCATTGATGGGCAGAGCAGACGATGGCAAACTGGTGCCATATTGTCCGCTCACACCACCAAACATGCCCACCGCCAATGGGTACGGAAAATTCTGCCCTATATCCCCTAGTTTTCACCTCCCCAGGAGAGGGAACATCCTCCTGGCATCCACCCTATTAAGTCCCCTCAGGATCTTATATGTTTCATTGAGGTCACCTCTCATCCTTCTGAACACCAATGGGTAGAGGCCCAAGCTGTCAACCTTTCTTCATAAGATAGGCCCTTCATCCCAGGAATGAGTCAAGTGAACTTTCTCTGAACTGCTTCTAAAGCAGTTACATCTTTTTTTCAAATGAGACCAAAACTGTACACAGTATTCCAGATGTAGTCTCACCAAGACCCTGTACAGCTGCAGTAAATCTTCCCCACTTTTATATTCCATTCTCCTTACAATAAATGCCAACATTTCATTTGCCTTCCTAATCACTTGCTGTATCTGCACACTAAGGTTTGTGATTAATTTACCTGGACATGATGCTCCCCGATGTGCACCCTCCATTAATTAACGGGCCACTTAAGGACCTTGAGGTGCCAATCGACTGATTTTTTGGTGCCCATGCAATCTTTGGGTTGGCGCATGGGCCCAACGGGCAGGCGGGTGGGACACATTTATATAATCCTCATCCACGGACAGGTTAAGAGGGCTCAGTGGTGTCCCGAGCGTGCTCTGTTAAATATTGATGTTTCAAAGTTACTGATACTTGCTGGTTTGATCTGCAATACTTCAAAACGCATACCAGCTGCTTGGTCTGGATTCACAACCTTCAGGTCAGCACTCTGCAGTGAGGAATCTTTTCTGGGCCTGCATGTTTCAGGAAGCCTTCCCTTAGCCTGGGAATGGGAGCTGAACTGTCCACTGGAGGCACCTCGTCTGTGGAGGAAGGTAGGGCTGGAAGGGGGAGGAGGCCAGGAGTGCACATTCAGCCTCCAGGGGAGCCACTTTTGGGAGGAGAGGCACAGGCACAAGGGGTACAGGGCCAAGATGTAGTCCAAGGTGGAAGGGGCTGCAGAAGACACCACTATCCTGCTGCCAGGGTATACAGGCAGCGAAGCAGCTACCTCAATATGTCTGAGGTGCCGTGCCGAAGGAGACTTCGTCTCTCAAGGGAAAAAGTCAACTATATCTGGGCTTGAGATCTCCGCTATCTGTGTGAGTGGACACCACATGTCAGTGGCTCTAAAGGTCGCAGCTGCCCTCAATGTCTATGTATCTGGCTCCTTCCAGGGCTCGGTGGGTGATCTTTGCGGTGTCTCCCAATCAGCTGTCCACACTTGTGTCAAGCAGGTTACAGACGCTTTGTTCAGGCGTGCATTGACGTTCATCCTCTACTGTTGGGCCCAGCCAAGCCAGACACAGCGAGCCAGAGGCTTCATGGCCATTGCTGGCTTCCCCCTTGTCCAGGGTGCAATAGACTGCACACATGTGTCCATCAAGGCGCCAGCAGGTAAGCCCGGTGCCTTCGTCAACAGGAATGGCTTCCACTCCATGAACATGCAGATAGTGTGTGATCACAGGATGCTGATTCTACAAGTCTGTGCAAGGTACCCAGGCAGCTCCCAAAACGCCAATATCCTCAGACACGCCCAGGTGCCGGGGCTCTTCAGTGCTCCGGCTCGGCTGGATGAAGGCTGCTGGGTGACAAGGGCTATCCCCTCAGAAGGTGGCTCATGATGCCTCTCCACCATCCAAGAACAGAAGCTGAGCAGTGGGATAATAGGAGCCACGCCTCCACAAAGACTGTGGTGGAGAAAACCATTGGTCTTCTCAAGGTGCACTTCCGATGCATGGACTGCTCAGGGGGCGCACTCCAGTACCCCCCAGATTCTGTGTCGCTGATAGTGGTTGCATGCTGCACTCTCCACAATCTTGCGCTGGAAAGGGGGGACGCTGTGGACGATGAAGACATAGACGCAGCTGGCATCTCCCCAGTTGTCGCAGCCTCACTGGATGCTACGGTCTTGGGAGAGGGGCGGAGGAGCTGCCGCCCTCATCTGGAATGCCCTGAGAGGAGCCCACAGAGACAACAGGCAGCTGCTGCGCCGACGTGAGGTCGCTTCGGACCTCCCTGCTCACCGTGGATGGATGGGCACCGAGCTGGGAAACTTGGCGCCCAGGCCATCTCCCACACTGGCATGGACCAGCTGAGGTAAATGCTGATGTGAGGGCTTGCTGGTCCGAGCGCATCCCCAGGAAGCCCTGATGGATGGACTCTCCACGAGAGTCTCCACTCTCTCCATGGAGGACACATGGCGCTCGGACATGAGGCTCATTGCTTCAGTGATCATTCGCGTAGACTCCTCTGCCATGGAGACCAAGCCAAGTATAGCCTCATGTATCTCCCCCAAATGCTCCTGCACACCCGGCCACATTTCCTGCACATGCTGCATCGCGGACGACTCCAGAGGCACATCATCAGGTACCGACTGAGCATGTGCCTGGTCCACTGCAGTCCTCTGAATGCTGGCGCCATGTGCACTCTCTGCCTCTGCCAGCTCCTCCAGCGACTGTGAAGTGCCCTCACCGCTGTGCCCCTGGACACTAGCTGATGTTCCAATTCCCATCGAGGTGCTAGTACCTGCGCTGGTGCCTGCCTGGCAGAGATTGTGTGACATTTGTGAGACTTCAGGGCCCTCAGGTGTGAGAGGGGGCCTCTGCTGCTCCTCCTCCCGGCCCTCCTCTGCTGATGCTGAAAAGAAGAACAAGGACATTAGATCAGTTAACTTGGAGACAATTTCAATTTGTATCCCTGTACCCCGGATCATTATGCGCTCATCCTTCCAGAAGTAATGGTCTAGCCATGTTGCAAACTTCAATCACTGAACATTCAGCACTGCCATGGCTGCTGGGAGAACAATGGTGACCTCACTGCTGGGCATACATATCTCCCTGTGGCACCCCAGCCTCACTAACACTGATGGACCTGGGTGCATGGCGCCTCTCCAAATCTAGGGCCTCCTGCTCGAAGTGGCTGAGAATCGCTAACTGTGCTGGCCCTCCGCCACCTCACCCGCTCAGTGGCATTATGTGCATTCTTCTCCTGAAAAGGAGAGAAGAGCATTGATTAATGCTAATTGTACCTGGCCTCTCTTCACGGACGGCCCACCCCAACCAGAGTGGGATATTGCAGGGCTCCAGTGCCTCCTCACCCCGCTGTGGTCAAACACTCACACAAAGATGCTGGGCCTGTCCCAACCACACCCCCCCCCACCCAACCCACCCCCTTGGCCAAATGCTGCCTACATCATATTTAGCACCACATGGTCTAACCTTTAATAGCAAGGAGGTGCAAGCATGTGGAGTGCAGAGGACAGCAGATCAATCGGTGCCACGCCACCTTGAAGCTCCCCTCCCAGCATGTCATCACCCTGACTTTGACATGTCCTGGAGTTCCAGCTCTGAGCCTAGGTGCAGCTCCTCCAGGTTGTCCCTAAAGCAGTAATGTGGGTCTCAGTGTACCACATGCTGCGGGGGCAGAACCCATCTCTTCACCACCCTCTCAGGGTGACCTCAGTATGGGCAATATCTGCTGGCCCACCCAGCAAAGGACACATGCCGTCAATGATTCAATGCAGTCGATGCACTCAGACTTGAAAGAGTTGGGGGGGTGGGCGGGGGGAGGTGGGGGGCGCCAGGGGGAAAACCTACCTGCTGGGTTAAGCGACCAATGCCAACATGGTACTCTCCCTTCCTGAGCACTTGTGGCACTGGATCCAGGTGCGCCGCACCACGTCGCAGGAGCTCACCACCTCCACCACCTCCTCCCAGGCATGTTTGGTCATGTGAGGGGGCCTCCTCCTCCTGTCCCGAGGTACCAGGACCATGCACCGTGCGGCCACCTCCTCGAGGATGGCAGCAAGTCAATCATCGAAAAAACGAGGGGCACAGTGCCCCCCCTGCCCTACCCTCCTGCCTGGCCTGCTCACCAGCAGCGAGCGCTCTGGGAAGCCTTTCCAGGCTGCAGAAACTTTTTAAAACAGGCCGAAGGGTCGCCATTGGACCCAGCAGCTATTGCAGACCTGCCGCCGCCCGTCCACTCCAGCTGTCCTCGGGAGCCGCAATTCACACTGGGCAGGCCTTAATTGGCCCACCCGCGTAAAATGGTGGCACGGCCCCAATCGCAGGTGGCGATTGGATCCGCGCCCGCTCCCGCTCCATCCCCCCACCAGCTGGAAAATTCAGCCCATACTCTGCGTTCTGCCTCTTTATTATTTTTTTCTCATTCTTTGCAGGTTCTTAAAGTCTGTCCAATCCTCTGACCTGCCACTAATTTTTGCAGATTTGTACAGTGTTTCTTTCAATTTAGTACTACGCTTGACTTCCTTATTTAGTCACGGATGATGATGCACATTTATCAAAATGTCTTATTTTTTCCACTGGGATAAATCTTTGCTGAGCCTTCTCCTTGAAAACACAAGATGTAGAATCAGGATGTAAACATCTCCTTAAAAGTCTGCCACTGCAACTCTACTGTCCTACCTTTTAACCTAGCATCCTAGTTTACCTTAGCCAGCCCTGTCTTCATGCCCTCATATTTAAAACACTGGTCATGAACCCACACATCTCCTTTTCAAACTGAACATGAAATTCTATCATGTTGTGATCACGATCACCTAGAGGCTCCTTTATCACGAGGCTATTGCATTTTCCTGATCATTTCAAATTACCAGGTCTAGGATAGCCTGCTCCCTGGTTGGCTCTAGAACATACTGCCCTAAGAAATTGTGCTGAAAACACTCTATGCCCTAATTTCCCAGGATACCTTTGCCAATTTTATTTGCCCAATCTACCTTTGCCAATTTTATTTGCCCAATCTACATATAGATTAAAGTCACCCATGATTATTGCTGTACCTTTCTTACACATCCATTTATTTCTTGCTATATATATAAACTATTCCCAAAAGTGACCTCTTAGCTTTACTAGTTCTTATCTCTTCCCAAACTGATTCTACATCTTGTGTTTTCCAGCTAAGGTCATCTCTCAATACTGAACTAATGTCATCCTCAATTAACAGAGCTACCCTGCCACCTTTTCCAAGCTTTCTGACATTCCAATATGTCAAATACCCTTTTAACATTCAGGTCTCAGCCTTGGTCCCCTTTCAATTCCATTTCTGTAATGCCTATCGGATCATTCATATTTATCTCTATCTTTGCTAACAATCCATCCTTTATGTTACAAATACCGAATGCATTCAGATACAGGGGCCAGAATTTTCCCATCAGCGATTTGGGAGCGTGGCCCGCTTGCCGAGAGGAAAATGACTTGGAATGATGTTGGGAGGAACCCCCGACGTCATCCCGGTCCCTTTAAAATTTTAGGAAGGCGGGCGGACAGCAAAATCAGCTGTCCGCCTGCCGACCTGTCAATGGCCAATTGAGGCCATTGGCAGGCTAATTAAGATCATTGAAGACCTGCCCGTCCAACCTTAAGGTTGGTGGGCAGGCCAGGAGCCCCAGCAGGCTTCTGATAATACATGAAACCTCACCCACTGGCGGGATGAGGTTTCATGTCCGTTTTTAAAAAGTTTAATAAAGTTTATGTCGTTTTTATTAACATGTCCCATCTCGTGTGACATTGCCACATGAGGGGGACATGTTAATAATATTTTTATTTTTCTATTTTTTAATTTCTGTGCACTGTCACTAATCTCCCTGAGACAGCACTTAGTCTCAGGGAGCAGTGCGCTCTTTCGTGCACAGGTGCGAAAGAGCGCACCTTGACAGCTGGGAATTCCTTCCCCCCTCCCACAGGAAGCGCTTCCTGGTCAGGAAGGCTGCTGGTCGGGCCTTAATTGACCCACACACTCAAAATGGCGGCAGTCCCTGTTTCAGCGGCGGGGGTCGGCTGTCTACCCACCGCCAAGCCGGTGAGGCCCGCACGCCCACCAAGGATAAAATTCTACCCAGGGTCTTAAACTCTGTTTTTGTTTACCATTTTTGCAATATCCAGCCTTATCTGCTGGTGCAATCTTACAATTGTACGTTCTGTCCCTTCCTGTCAATTCTGGTACTCATTACTCAAATTGCTGTCCTGCTGTATTACTTTGTTGTTTCTCTTTACTTTCCTATATCTCCTATCAGCTGATCCCTTCCCCCCACTATTTAGTTCAAAGCTCTCTCTACCACCCTAGTTAGATGATTCGCCAGAACATTAGTCCTAACACAGTTCAGGTGTGGACTATCCTGATGGTGCAGCTTCCATTTTCCCCAGTACTGGACAAAAGTTGTTTTAGTATTTGGAAATATGAGCTCAAGGACAAGATTCCTATCTTGTGGGGAGTGAGGGGAGGCAGGTTGGAACAGCGAACTTAAAATAAAAATACTGAATTCCTAGCAGCCTATTAATGGCTGACCACTGATCAGTGAAATAGAGTGAGCAAGTTCATTGAATTTAGTCCCAAGCACCACACTGAGAAATTGTTTAGTGACCCAAAGTTAATTTAAGCCAAATATTTCTTTCTGTGAATTATAGATTGTTTAGATGACAGCGGATTTCAGTAGACGAACATTAAACACAAAGTAACTAATCTACAATTAGACGATTTATGAATAATGAGGCTGCATGAACGAATTCTTAAATCAAGGATAAGATTTTAATAGAAGCGATGAGAGGAAGCAACGAATTAAAAATTAGAGCAATTAAATGCTAGCAGCCAATATTCGCAGAACATCGCTGATGAAATTGAATTCTAGAAATGTTATCATTTCAGATGAAACAATTTTATTCATTTGCCTTTGAATCTGAATGCCAGAACACTGGCATTTATATGGATTTTTTTTTTAAGTATCTGCACCATTTGTATCTTTTAGGTTCAGTCTGTAGATGGTATGGAAAATTTCATTTCAGAGACTTGCCATAGCAACTAAGAAAATTATTCCAGATTTTTACTGAATTCAAATTTCACCATCTGCCATGGTGGGATTCAAACCCAGGTCCCCAGACTGGAATACCAGTCCAGTGACAATACCACTGCCTCCCCATCCCTAATTGCCCTTGAACTGAGTGGCTTACTAGGCCATTTCAAATGGCAGTTAAGAGCCAACCACATTGCTGTGAGTCTGGAATCACGTGTAGGCCAGACTGGGTAAGGACGGCAGATTTCCTTCCCTAAAGGGCATTAACGAACCAGATGGGTTTTTACAACAATCGATGATAATTGTCGTGG
The DNA here is from genome assembly GCF_964194155.1 of Cetorhinus maximus. NCBI lineage: Eukaryota > Metazoa > Chordata > Chondrichthyes > Lamniformes > Cetorhinidae > Cetorhinus > Cetorhinus maximus. The sequence goes on from NC_135888.1 coordinate 76,149,728, forward strand.
TCACCATTACTGAGACTAGCTTTATATTCCAGATTTATTAATTGAATTTAAATTCCACCAGTTGTTGTGGTGAGATTTAAGCCCCCAGAGCACTAGCCTGGGCCTCTGTGTTGCTAGTCCAGTGATATTAAAACGCTACTGTCTCCCCATGTTTACATTTCTAGCTTATGAGTTACTGCATTATAATATTCCAAAAATATAAATAAATATTAACATTATGACCTTGTTCCTTGCACCAATGCTCCATTTGATAGGTCAGGGAAGCCTCCTTAATGTTCCCTCCTGTATCTTTAAATAGTTAACTTTAAACTGTTGTTATGACCAGGATGGAAGGAGTGCGCAGTTGATCTGGCCCCACTACTCCGCAAGTTGCATCATTAGTTTAATTCACTTACCAAAATGGCAAATTATTTACCTTCACTATTGTTAGACCCCAAATAAAAGAGACTTTAACCAGGCTTATTTCAATAAACTCAGAATGATTGATTTATTAGAAAACAAAACTTATTTTTTCAAACAAGTTGCAAGAACTAGTTAACACACAGTTTGTAATCTGTAAGTGTAACTATCCACCCCTTTAAAAATACCCCAACACACACACACAAACAAACAAAGGACAAACAAATAGGGTCTCTGCAGAGATTGGCGATTGAAGAATAAACTTAAAAAAAGAATAAAGTTTGGAAGGTTTCGATGTTGTCATTCTTCAGCTCCCTTGTGTGAAGACAGGCTGCTAGTTCCAGTAGATGTCTGCAGGTTTTCACCAACAGCTTCAGCATGGAGGAGAATAGAGCCAAGTCAATCCTTTTTGTCGCAGCCTATCGGATTTCCAAATACAGACAAGCTCCACTGAGGTGAGGATTCCTAGTTGGATACTGACAATCACATTGTGTTTCAGGTAAGGCCAGGAGAGCACAATCTGGGCAGCTATTCCCCTTCTCAGTTCATTTCCAACTGAGCTCAAAAAAACAGGTCCAAACATAAAGCTCATCTTCATCAGGTGATTTCCAGTAAATCACCAGGGCCTTTGCCTTTAAAACAGCTATTTTTTTTCCCCTAGCTATTAAAGTAATTATTGTTCAAATAAGCAAATAGCTCTTCTCCTCAAGTGCCATGCAGGTCAGGTGATTTCTTGGAAAAGGCATGCTTGCTCACAGTCCAAGATGAACTTATGAACTTTATTTTTAAAAAGCCCCAAGTGTCTAAATAATGCAGTGCCCTTCCAAATTTTAAAAGAAAATACAGTTCTTGAAGATACATTTCCCAACACTGTTAAAGTTTAACATTAAGGTACCAATTGATACTCATTTTTGTTTTTACATTGTGAATCACAGGGAATAGAATTTAATCAAGCTCTAGGATAATTTATTGAAAAAATGTCTTGAGGCCCATAAATCCCAATAATTTCTAGGTTCCTGCCTTTAGGATTTTTAAAATGATGATTAAAAATCATTCTGAAAAGATATGAAAGCTGTTTTACATAGAGTGAGAGAGGACTGTCTGCTTTATTATAGTTCTATTAAAGTTAAATGAAAATGGATTTTTAAAAATTATATATCATACTTCACCATAAACAAAACACTCGTGTTAGCTGCTGAAATTTTTAACTAAAATCTAAGTGGGAACTTATCAACTGAATCCCTGGAGGAGTTGTAGGAATTATCCAGATCTCCCTTATTTGTGAAAGTAACAAAGGAAGAGAGGGCTTGCGGTTATTATGACACTTTTTGCAACCAAACGAGGTCCCACAAACTGAAGCGAGATAACAAACAGATAATCTGTTTTGGTGACCGGTTGAGGAATAAATGTTGGCAGGATTCTGGGAGAATATTACCCTGCTCATCTTCAGAAGAGCCATTGGTGCATTACTTTAATTTGTAAAAATTCAATGTTAACAAAAGGTAGGAATGGAAATGGAATTTAACGTGTTCATTATCTAAAAATATCTAGGCAACATAAATCTATTATCAATAAGGCCAAGCAAGGAATACTATATGCACCTCCAGGACATTTACACTGTTCATAAAAACTGACTATTTTAACTATGTATTTTGTTATGTTTTATGCCTCAGAATATAGAGATGACACACCAGTTCCTATGTCTGAACAGGAGTTTTATTTTAAAATGTCTGCAGCACAAGCTTCCAGCTCATTTCCAATTCCTGTTTCCCTGTAACCACACCCAGACTTCACTAGCAGCACACAGAGAACAGTTAATAGACACACACAATCAAACACCGAACAATTGAATAACTGAATACTTTTTAAAATTCATTCACAGGATGTGGGCTTCACTGGCTGGGCCAGGATTTATTGCCCATCCCTAGTTGCCCTTGAGAAGGTGGTAGTGAGCTGCCTTCTTGAACGACTGCAGTCCATGTGGTGCAGGTACACCCACAGTGCTGTTAGGAAGGGAGTTCCAGGATTTTGACCCAGCGACAGTGAAGGAATGAAGATATATTTCCAAGTCAGGATAGTGGGTGACTTGGAGGGGAACTTCCAGGTGGTGTTCTCATCTACCTGTTGCCCTTATCCTTCTCAATGGTAGTTGTTGTGGGTTTGGAAGGTGCTGCCTAAGAAGCCTTGGTGAATTCCTGCAGTGCATCTTGTAGACAGTACACACTGCTGCTACTGTTTGTCATTGGTGGAAGGAGTGAATGTTTGTGGAAGGGGTGCCAATCAAGCAGGTTGCTTTGCCCTGGATGGTGTCAAGCTTCTTGAATGTTCTGGGAGTTGCACTCATCCAGGCAAGTGGAGAGTATTCCAACACGCTCCTGACTTGTGCCTTGTAGATGGTGGACAGATTTTAGGGAGTCAGGGGGTGAGTTACTTGCCACAGGATTCCTAGCCTCTGACCTGCTCTTGTAGCCACGGTATTTATGTGGCTAGTCAATTTGTCAGTTTCTGGCCAATGGTAACCCCCAGGATGTTGATAGTGGGGGATTCAGTGATGATAATGCCATTGAACATCAAGGGACGATGATTGGATTCTCTCTTGTTGGCGATGGTCGTTGCCTGATACTTGTGTGGCGCAAGTTTTACTTGCCACTTGTCAGCCCAAGCTTGGATATTGTTTAAGTCTTGCTACATTTGGACATGAACTGCTTCAGTATCTGAGGAGTCACAAATGGTGCTGAACATTGCGCAATCATCAGCAAACACCCCCACTTCTGACCTTATGATGAAAGGAAGGTCATTGATGAAGCAGCTGAAGATGGTCGGGCCGAGGACACTACCCTGAGAAACTCCTGCAGTGATGTCCTGGAGCTGAGATGACTGGCCTCCAACAATTACAACCATCTTCCTTTGTGCTAGGTATGAATCCAACCAGCAGAGAGTTTTCCCCCTGTTTCCCCTTGACTCCAGTTCTGTTAGGGCTCCTTGATGCCACACTCAGTCAAATGCTGCCTTGATGTCAAGGGCAGCCACTCTCACCTCACATTCGGGAGTTCAGCTCTTTTGCCCATGCTTGAACCAAGGCTGTAATGAGGTCAGGAGCTGAGTGGCCCTGGTGAAACCCAAACTGGGCATCAGTGAGCAGGATATTGCTAAGCAAGTGCCACTTGATAGCACTGTTGATGACCCCTTCCATTACTTTACTGATGATGGAGAGTGGACTGACGGGGCGGTAAATGGTTGGGTTGGATTTATCCTGATTTTTTTGTACAGGACATACCTGGGCAATTTTCCACATAGCCGGGTAGATGCCAGTGTTGTAGCTATGCTGGAACAGTTTGGCTAGGGGCGGAGCAAGTTCTGGAGCACAAGTCTTCAGTAGTATTGCCGGAATATTGTCAGGGCCCATAGCCTTTGTAGTATCCAGTGCCTTCAGCTGTTTCTTGATATCATGTGGAGTGAATCCAATTGGCTGAAGACAGGCATCTGTGATGCTGGGGACCTCCGGAGGAGGCCAAGATGGATCATCCACTCGGCACTTCTGGTTGCAGATTGTTGCGAATGCTTCAGCCTTATCTTTTGCGCTGCTGTGCTGGGCTCCTCCATCATTGAAGATTGGGATTTTTGTGGAGCATCCTCCTCCAGTGCATTGTTTAATTGTCCACCACCATTCATGGCTGGATGTGGCAGGACAGCAGATTTGATCCGTTGGCTGTGAAATCCCTTAGCTCTGACTATCGCTCACTGTTTATGCTGGTTGGCATGCAAGTACTTCTGTATTATAGCTTCACCAGGTTGACACCTCATTTTTAGGCATGCTGCTCCTGGCATGCCCTCCTGCACTCTTTATCGAACCAGGGTTGATCCCCTGGCTTGATGGTAATGGTAGAGTGGGGGATATGCCAGTCCATGAGGTTATAGATTGTGTTTGAGTACAATTCTGCTGCTGCTGATGGCCCTCAGCGCCTCATGGATGCTCAGTCTTGAGTTGCTAGATCTGTTTGAAATCTATCCCATTTAGTACGGTGGTAGTGCCACACAACATGATGAAGGGTATCCTCAATGTGAAGGCAGGACTTCGTCTCCACAATGACTGTGCGGTGGTCACTCCTACCAATAATCTCATGGACAGATGCATCTGCGGCAGGCAGGTTCGTGAGGGTGAGGTCAAGTATGTTTTTCCCTCTTGTTGGTTCCCTCACCATCTGCCAGAGATTCAGTCTAGCAGCTATGACATTTAGGGCTTGGCCAACTCGGTCAGTAGTGGTGCTACTGAGCCACTCTTCGTGATGAACATTGAAGTCCCCCACCCAGAGCACAATCTGTGCCCTTGCCACCCTCAGTGCTTCCTCCAAGTGGCATTCAAAATGGAGGAGCCATGAAATGATTCATCAGCTAAGGGAGGGCGGTACATGGTAATCAGCAGGAGATTTCCATGCCCATGTTTGACCTGATGCCATGAGACTTCATGGGGTCCGGAGCCGATGTTGAGGATTGCCAGGGCAACCCCCTCCCGACTGTATACCACTGTGCCACCACCCTCTGCTGGGTCTGTCCTGCCAGTGGGACAGCACATACCCAGGGATGGTGATGGTGGCGTCTGGGACATTATCTGTAAGGTATGATTCCATGAAGATGACTATGTCAGACTGTTGCTTGACTAGTCTGTGAGACAGATCTCCCAATTTTGGCACTAGTCCCCTGATATTAGTAAGGAGGACTTTGCAGAGTTGACAGGGCTGAGATTGCAGTTGTCATTTCCAGTGCCTAGGTCGATGCCGGGTGGTCCATTCGGTTCCATTCCTTTCTTGTGACTTTGTAGCAGTTTGATAAAATTGAATGGCTTACTAAGCCATTTCAGAGGGCATTTAAGAGTCAGCCACATTGATGTGGGCCTGGAGTCACATGTAGGCCAGACCAGGTAAGGACGGCAGATTTCCTTCCCTAAAGGACGTTAGTGAACCAGATGGGTTTTTACAACAATCGACAATGGTCATCAATAGACTTTTAAATCCAGATTCTTCTATGAATTCAAATTCCACCATCTGTCCTGGCAGGATTCAAACCTGGGTCCCCAGACCCCCTGGGACTCTGGATTACTAGTCCAGTGACAATCGCCTCCCCCGATCATTGGTAAGATCACTTTTGAAATTGTTTGCAGTTTAGGACTGCTTATTTTCAAAGTCGCAATGTTATTTCAAAGATGCATTAGAGAGAGTTCACAGAAAAGGAATAAACCGATTCCAGCTCAGCTTTCTTGGAGCTCAATGGTTTAATTGACTGCCGAGTGTGGAACAGAGCCAGACAATGACCAAGGAGATTCTAGGTTTGATCCCGTATCCCGGTTACACATCTGCTGGAAAATTGCTTAATGACTCTTACTGCTTATGCTCACTCATGAATATTGCCCATTTGGCTGAAGTACCAAAGGATTTGTGCAACTATAGTGCAGCTTGAGTTATGACCTTCATGAAAGGAGGGAGGAAAAATGAAGAAGGAAATAAAAAAAATAATATAAACAGATTTGTGGCAGAATTCAAAATCTTTAGCTTACAGAGCTAAATTTGTTTTCATTGAAGAAAACATTGAAAGGAATTGTTACGATCTGGATAGGGAATAGTAACTTTTTGTTTAAAGTAGGCAAAGCTGTAAGGTTCCACAGTTAAAAACAAACAAAATAAACTTTACTATACAAAGTCAGAAAAGTAAAACAATTTACAATATCTATCTTATACTCTAACATTCAGAATTAACATGAGGTAAATATGAATTAAAAGGCAAACTCAGGTCAAACACACCAGCCTGCACATTAAATAGCAGATGCAACCAAGACAGATCCCACAGATTTCTCAGCAACCCATTCAGGCATCAGTGACCACTGTGAGTTACAAAATCTCATTAAACATCAACATCCTGGAGGATACCTTTGAGCAGAAACTGAACTGGACTAGCCATATAAATACTGTGGCTACAAGAGCAGGTCAGAGGCTAGGAATCCTGTGACGAGTAACTCACCTCCTGACTCCCCAAAGCCTGTCCACCATCTACAACGCACAAGTCAGGAGTGTGTTGGAGTACTCTCCACTTGCCTGGACGAGTGCAGCTCCAACAACTTTCAAGAAGCTTGACACCATCCAGGACAAAGCAGCCTGCTTAATTGGCACCCCTTCCACAAACATTCACTCCCTCCACCAATGACAAACAGTAGCAGCAGTGTGTACCATCTACAAGATGCACTGCAGCAACCCACCAAGGCTCCTCAGTCAGTACCTTCCAAACCCACAACCACTACCACCCAGAAGGACAAGGGCAGCAGACACATGGGAACACCACCACCTTATAGTTCCCCTCCAAGCCACTCACCATCCTGACTTATAAATATATCACCTTTCCTTCACTGTTGCTGAGTCAATATCCTGAAGCTCCCTCCCTAACAACACTGTGGGTGTACCTACACTACATGGACTGCAGCGGTTCAAGAAGGCATCTCACCACCACCTTCTCAACGGCAACTAGGGATGGGCAATAAATGCTGGCCTAGCCAGCAACATCCGCATCCCATAAATTAATTTTAAAAACTCTCTTACTCTCACGAGGGATTTCAACCCTTCACTTTCAAATATCTAACCTTCTGAATTCCATCAAAAGCCAATCCAACTTGGACTGCCTTAATGACTGTTCACCTCCCAATGGTTTAACCTTTTCTCCTGAGACTGCATTCCACGGGATTCATAAAGCTCCACTGCCATCTCTAATTACCCACACATTTCCAACTCTTCACAGACTTCTAGCTTCACTAAGCTGGCACTGCCCCTGGATTTCTCTGAACTCCAGTCTCCTGGCTGCACTGAGGTATAAATGGCTCCCAGGACTTTTCTGAACCCTAACTGGCCCCAGCATCAAACCAGTAACCATCCACCACCTTATCAGCTCTCCAGCATTTCTAAGACCTGACTACACTGAACAGTTCCCAGGGCTTCTCTGTGGGCTGCAAACTGCACTAGGTCAAAACTGCAACTCTCAGCTGCACTGAATAGCTCCAAGAGCTTTTCTGAACTCTAACTGCCTAAAGCCTGCTAACAGCGGCACCCTTACGCTCTCCTCTTCCCCTACTGTAGAACACTGAGCTAAATTCTTAAGCTCCACCCATCTCCATGATGGCATAGCCTTTCAGGGTTCACTGAATGCCTTTAAATTAATTTGGCTGTAACTCCCAAAACATAACATCTCTCTGGACTGCACGTTTTTGCAAGCAGTAAAGATATCGTCTCCAGCTCTCCAGCTAAGTAAGCCCACCTGTGTGTTTTCGGATCTTACCTTTCTAGCTGTTAACCCCTTAAATCAACATGGCCCCAACCTTTTAAATGTAATAGACTCCAAGCTGCTTTAGTTGCATTTATCCCATTTTCTACTGTCTAACTATAATCATCCCAGAACTAAACATTACCTTGAAAGTATTAACATGAGCTACGAACTAGATATTCATCATAGAATCATGATGCAGAATTTTTAAATGATGAGAAGCTAGTGATTGTGACCACGGAATTACATGAGTCAAGTACAAAATGTTCAACTCTCAAATGAGATGGCAGATTAAAAGAATGCCCAAAGAGTAATGGTTCTGTAGAACAGGTGCTGCTCTAAAACAGTTAGGTCAAACACCCCATGAATGGGAATGAAAGCCTTAGCATAATTAGGACCAAAGGTGCTCAAATATACAATGGAATACATGTTGGGACCAAGGCTTCTGGAAAGCTGCTTGACAGATTTGAAGAATGGGGCTACAAGTGCAGACAGATATTCTGGGTTGCTGCATGATGACTACTCGAGGCAGGAAGAGATGATCCTCTCAGCTAATAAAGTAAATAGGACTGAGTCAACAATACAAATTGAACCTGGTCTGCCAAGTTTCCTTGAGTGAATTTACTTTTCTCATTCCATGTCTTCTAATGTTCCCCACCCCAATTGTTGCTTCTTTATTTTTTCCTTACTGCAGTAAACATGCCAACCAGTGTACTTCACAACCTCAGTGGAAATGGGTGCGAGGAGTCCAGATATACTGCTGCATGGAAGTTGTGTCTAAGCAGATTGAGTGCTGAACCTGCAAGTTTATCGTTTAGCACCTACAGAAAAAAAATCAAATTATGGTAATCAGCAATTAGAACACGAAGTTGTGTGCTAAATCCAGGCTTTCAAATAGGCTGGTCCTATTAGCCCATCACCCATTTAATGCCTGTTTTCATCCCTTGTCCAAAGTAACTTCCTGGGCAGTATGTTTCAGTCGGCATGCAGGGGTGGGCCCGACACGCCGACGCGTAAAATGACGCGTGATGACGTCGGGCGTGCTCTGTCTCACGATGCTTCGTTTGGCGGGCGCACGCCAGAGTCGGCTGCGCGCCCACCGATATATAAATGGGCTATTAAGGCCATTAAGGAAGTAATGAATATATTTGTTAACACTGCCAGGCAGGCAGAAAGGCCAAGCGGCCTTCACATTTTTTAGAAAACCTCATCCACGAGTGGGATGAGGTTTCCTAAAGCTTTTATTAAATAAATTTTTTAAATTTCCGCGATACAAAAACATGTCCCATCTCATGTAATACAGCCACATGACGGGACGTTTAATTAAATTTTTTCTCCATTTATTTAATTATTTCAATATCGATTCAATCTCCCTGAGACAGCTCCGTGCCTCAAGGAGATTGAAGCGCTCTTTCACGTGCATGCACGCTGGCGCCGACTCTCCCACCTCCCCCCACCCGCACAGGTAGCGCTAAGCTCTACAGCTCATGTCTTACGCTGGGTGGGTTTTAATTGGCCTGCTTGCATAAAATGGCGGCACGCAGCCAATCGCGGGCGGTGATCGGCTCCACGGCCGCCCCCACCCACTCCCGCTGAGCCCGCCAGCCGCCTGAAAAATTCAGGCCCCTGAATTGTTAGAATTGAACAAAAGCCAAGTGGCACCAAGAGATGTGGAATCGACTACTTCTGGTCAGCTAAAATACAGTTCTGTGTAGGGACAACGCCAGCCTGTCCTCTTTGTGGTGATGATTAACAAAGTGCTTTGATTGCATATATTTTTTTCCCACAGCTTTGAATCAGAGGGATTAACACATTAAACTATATTGGAAATCCAAAAAGAAGTCAAAGGACGAATGGTTTTAGGTTTGGCTTAGAAGACACTTTGGAGCAGCATTCCTGACTTTTAAAGTCAGAACAAGATTGGTATTCATCCACAAATCAGAATAGTTGCGAGATAATAAATTAACAAAATAATTCACACAATGTTTATGGGGGACTTCAATTGATTAGCTACGAATTATCTTATGTCACTGCTCATAAATGACGCTGTTCTTCCTGCACCAAGTGCATAAATATCCTTTGCAACCTTCTCCTCAGGCTCATTTTCCTTCCATCACCCAATCTTTCAAAGAACTGCATAAGAAACCTCTTGAAATGATTTATAAAGCAGTAGCAAAATCCTTCTGAAACAATCAACTTTTTGGCAGCGATACATGTACACAAAATGGCATCCGTAGTATACTGTGTACACTTGCGGGGTGAATCATGCTGGATGCCATATTGGAAAGGGTGTTAAGGCATGCGCAATTAACATCTACTGGAGGTATGCAGAGCAGACAAATCATGACCTCGAGTCAGTGCACAATGCTGAATTGATGTCAGAAGTGCCATTTTGGAGGTCAACGTTTCAGCTAACAGTTTCTCTTAACCTCACACAGCTGAACAACAACAACAACTTAGGCTGGGATTTGTGGAGCCCTCTGAAGTGGGCATAGAGAATTGTGCAAGAGGCCATGCATCAGAGTCCCAGTGGCAGGAAAATTGTAAGTGATTAAGTCAACAGTGTAAGAAATTTGGGGTCTTGAATAAACAGGTATTTTCCCTTTAGTATAGGACCTTTATGAGATTAGCTAAACAGCATTGATTCTCTCTGGAAAGAGAAGTTCTAAACACTTTGACCTCTGAAGAGTCTTCATAAACAGCAAGGTCACTAAGTTCAGGCTGCCATGTTGTAACTCCTAATCTGGTAGGGTGGTGCCTTGTGCACCCCCTTATCTATGCAAGTGTTTCAAAAGGGCCAGGATATGACCCTTGGCATGATGTAAACTAAAAAGGTGACCTTGAGCAGCGTGATGAATGGGGTGAGTGGGGAAATGGGGGGTTGGTGGTGACCACCCTGACAGTTTGGTTACATGTCCTGTATCCATTGGTCAGAATGGATTGAATAGATGATTGGCACTGGGTAAGCTACCTGCCCCCAGATAAAGGTGTATTAACAAGTGCATAGGCACAGGGGCCATGTCCTGGTGGGGTCCTGGTGAGGTTGCAGTGCTTGACAGGCAGCCACCTTCTTCAGATGGATGAGGAGCAGGAGGAAGACCAAGGGAAGAGTTCCCTACAACTTCATCTAGAGGGCAGAATGCTATTACATTATCACAAGCTACTGAGATCAACACACTCTGTGCCAACCGTCTGTCCATCCTCTGGGATCAGAAAATCGCTCTCAACTGTCACAAGTCATATGCCTTTTCTGCCTAATTAGTTAATCCATCATATCTAAACTGTTGCTGCCTAAAAACTATCTTAAAACTACTTATAAATAGTTGACTGCCTAACTTAGGTATCTGTGGCCCCAAATCCAAAAACGTTACAGCAGCAGCAAGGCAACAAAAGGGGAAACTTGCTGGTTAGTGGAAGAAAGCTCATTGATAATGCTTAATGGCCCACTCGCATGTAATTCAAAAGCAATTCAACGTGATTTAATCCTGCCTCCCTGACTTAGTGAAACTCACACATGCCTCTTCATCAACTCGCCAGTGAAAACTGGCAACTTCTATGTGGGTTCCTTGACTCACTATGAGTGTCCTTTGGACATCCGAGAGATTGAGCCACAGGCCACCAGGTTGACTTTGGAGACCTGCTGAGCTGATAATTTGAAGGGTGGACATTCAGGCAGGAAATTCAGAATCCAGAAGTACTGTGTTCAAAATTTAAAGGGGCAGTGCACAACTGAGTTGCAGAGGGGCCATCTCACAAAGTGGCATTAGAGATCTGAGTCCCTAACGGGTGGACACTTAGGAGGCTGCCTGCAAGGAAAGGGAGAGGTAATGGCAACATGGGAATCATCCACCCTGTCCTTCTTCATCCTTAAACACTGCAGGGAATGCCCTGGCTGAACTCTGACATTTCAGACCTCAGTTGAACCCGTTGATGCCATTGAATGGTCTTGTGCGGTGGTAGGGGAATCCTCTCCCTGGACTTTGGAATGTCTTTTTCTGCTGGAGCAACAGAAATTCAGATGCTGGAGATTTAAACAGCAGAGCTTCCTTGAAAAAGCCTGCACTACAACTCCCAGCTCTAAAACAGGGCTGGCAGTCTGTTAAATATTGTGGCAGCTCCTGAGCAGACATCAGGTGATGCGGGCTTCCAGATGTCAGAACCATCCATGCCACGTGATCCAGCAGCAAGCTCGGGTCACCTGCATTGATCAGCTTGCCGCCATGTAATCGAGGTTCAGCCAACCGCCGTCAGTTATGCAGTAGGCCTGTGCTATTAATATATACAGCACTCTGGTCAAGAGCTACCAGAACTGAGGAGGCAATTAAACATTGAGTGCAGAATATTTCACTAATTGGGCGGGCGCGTGCCCAACCCAAATGAGCGTAAAATGACGCGTGATGGCATTGGCCGAGCTTCCCAACGTCATCGCACACTCACGCAATATTTCGGTCTGCGGGCGCGTGTGGGAATTGGCACCATGCCCACGAACAATTAAAAAGGCCATTAACAATCCAATTGATTTAAATTTTTCACTGCCCGTCCAACCTTACGGTTGGCGGGCAGGTGAAAAGGCCAGGCGGCCTTCGCATTTTTTGCGAAACCTCATCCACGGGTGGGATGAGGTTTCAATCCATCATTGAAAAAGATATTTAAAAATCTCATCCTAATTTCTAACATGTCCCTGCTCATGCGATGGAGTCCCATGAGGGGACATGTTTTTTTAACACCTTAAAATTCTTTATTTTTTTTATATTTTCATCTCCCTGAGACTGCTCTATGATTTAGGGAGCTTCTCCTGCGCGCACTTGCGTGCTCGCCCTCCTCTCCACTCCCCCCCCCCCGCCCCACCCCCCACACACAGGCAGTGCTGAGCGCTGCAGCATGCGTTTCAGGCTGGGCGGGCCTTAATTGGCCCGCCAATGTGAAATCACGGTCCGACCCCGATCGCGGACAGCAGTCGGCTTCCTGACCGTCCCCGACCACCCCCGCCGTGCCTGCCCAATGAGGTCAAAATTCTGCCCTGAGTGTTCAAGGAACTCTGCTACATTGTGTTGCATCCTTTTGATCAGCTCCTATGCATGTACTTGGTTCCCTGAAGATAAGCAGTGATACCAGTCTCATTACATCAGGATTATGGGAGCTGAAACCACAATCACACATGATGATCACCAATATCTTCTGGTGGAAGTGTTATGTGTAGATTATGGATTCCCTGCTTGCCTTTCACTTGTTTGTTTAAAATCTCTACCTCTAACATATTGTGTCCTTCCCCAGCAAGCTTTATATGTGTCTTTAGCAAATGTTTCTCCAATGTCTCCCCTGATCACTTGCAATGGTAGGACTAAATCCAGCCTTACATTTCTACAGCACCTTTAACCTAGTAAAGTGTCCCAAGATGCTTCACAGGAACATTATCAAACAAAATTTGATACCAAGACAATGAAGGGCAAATTGGGGCAAATATCCAAAAACTAGGGTCAAAGAGGGAGGTTTTGAGGAGCACCCTAAAGGTGTTACGATCCCTGTAGAGATTAATAACTTTTTAAAAGAAAGCAATCCCCATGATGCCAATGGAAATAACCAAAGGACAAGATTTCTCTTTGTAAAACCTTTACTGTAACAAACAAACCAAAATCAACATAATTCAAGCAATAATTAACAGGCAAATGACACTTCAAATAAAAAATGTAAATTTCACTTTAAATAATCAATACAACAAAAATACGTTATACAAAACTACAAGCACTCCCCCCAAAGTATATATGGCATTCAAGGTAAACATGCAGGTGCAGCAGGCAGTAAAGAAGGCAAACGGTATGTTGGCCTTCATAGCCAGAGGATTCGAGTACAGGAACAGGGATGTCTTGCTGCAATTGTACAGGGCCTTGGAGAGACCACACCTGGAATATTGCATGCAGTTTTGGTCTCCTTATCTGAGGAAGGATGTACTTGCTATAGAGGAAGTGCAACGAAGGTTTACCCGACTGATTCCTCGGATGGCGGGACTGACATATGAGGAGAGATTGATTCAATTAGGATTATATTCGCTGGAGTTCAGAAGGATGAGGGGGTATCTCATAGAAACCTATAAAATTCTAACAGGATTAGACAGGGTAGATGCAGGAAGATGTTCCCGATGGTGGGGGAGTCCAGAACCAGGGGTCACAGCCTGAGAATATGGGGTAGACCATTTAGGACTGAGATGAGGAGAAATTTCTTCACCCAGAGAGCAGTGAGCTTGGGGAATTCGTTACCACAGAAAGTAGTTGAGACCAAAACATTGTATGTTTTCAAGAAGGAGTTAGATATAGGTCTTGGGGCGAAAGGGATCAAAGGGTGTGGGGAGAAAGCGGGAGCAGGCTATTGAGTTGGATGATCAGCCATGATCATAATGAATGGCGGAGCAGGCTCGAAGGGCCAGATGACCTTCTCCTGCTCCTAGTTTCTATGTTTTTAACTCAGCCACCAAGTCCCACAGCCCTCTGTATTTTCCAGGTGGAGATTCAGTTCATTTACTCATACAGGATGTAGAACCAAAGTTCCTTCAGATAGCAGTCTCGCTATGCCCGATTTCCACAGGCCCTCAAAAGGCATGTCTTTTCTCGTCTCACTGCTCAGCTCTCAAGATTCACCTTTGTTTGGTCTCTTACGCTAGCTACCATGACTCCCACCTCAGCTGCCTTTCACCCACAGCCTCACAATCCTTGCCCTATTCTCAGAGGCTTCTCCCGGCTTCTTCACCAGGGTCTGTGTCTGTGTCTTTGTTTTCTGCAACTATGTCCCACACCCAGCTGCTGAACCCAAGGTGTAATTCAATATCCCAATTATCTTTATTAGTCTTCCTTTTAGCATCCATCACCATAGCAACCTCAGTCAGAGTTTAACTTCTCAGAAGTCTCTCAACATTGCCAGAAACTACTTTAACTTTGTTTCACTTTGGATTTAAAGGGACCTTCACATGAAGACAATACAGGCTTTTCCCAAAGCACAAGGGCCATTGCAAAGAGGATAAAAGAGGTGGAGAGGCTGGAAGGTTTAGGGAGGGAATTCCAGAACTGAAGGCCTAGGTAGTGAATGCATGGTGGAGTGACTAAAATTGCGGTTTCACAAGCAGCCAGAATTTGATGGGTACATATGTCTCAGAGGTTGTGGGACTGGAAGAGATTACAGAGTCATGGAGGGATTTGAAAACAAGGATAAGAATTTTAAAATCAAGACGTTGCTTAGTCAGGAACCAATGTAGGCCAATGGGCACAGGAATGATGGGTGAATGCTTTTGGTATGAGTTAGGATACATGCTCAGCAGCAGGAAGGAACCCTTCATCAGTGCAGTGCAACTGCCTACAGCTTAGTTGCTGATTGATCTCTTCTGTCAGTTGCTTTTATTTGACAAGCTTTTGGTGCTTTCTATAGCTGTTTCAAACTGCAAAAGGAATAGTTTGATAGGAGCTGAAGGAGTTTTTGCTGACTTCTTTACAAAGTAATTGCTCCCAGACATGGGTGCGCAAGTAGGCATCCCCTCGGAATACAGTGCAGCATGACTTGGAGGATAAACAGGCCACTTAGACTAAGACAAGCTTTTGGAAGGGTGGGGCGTGGGGGTGGGTGGGGAGGTTGGGAAGGGGAGAAGGACTCATGGCAGGAAGCCATACCCACTCAGCATATTCAGGAAACAATTTATCTTACATGAACCTCAGCAAGAAACAATGTGTGAAACATCTCTGCTTCAGTAAGGAGGTCCTCAACTGAAATCTGCCACCTGCAGAGACAACTGCAACCCCAGAGCAGTACAAGGACTACATTGCCCGTGACAATTAACTTCTATGCATTTGGTTTCTTCCAGGCAATGGATAACACTGAGGCTCACTAATAAATGAGAGCTAATTATCTTTCATTCTTTCTTGCCAGGAAGAAGCAGGCGATGCAAGCAAGTGGCTTTGCTAGCATTGTAAGACATCTCTTACAGGGTGCAGGGAATATAGGAACATAGGATCAGGAGGAGGCCATTTAGCCTCTTGAGCCTGTTCCATCATTCAATGAGATCATGGCTGACATGTGACCTAGCTCATATACCAGCCTTTGCCTCATATTCCTTAATAGTTTTGGATAACAAAATCTATTAATATCAGATTTTAAATTAAAAATTAATTTATATCAATCACTAATTGTGAAGGGGGCTACAAACTTCCACCACACTTCATGCCTAGAAGTCTTTTCGAATTTCACTCCTGAAAGTTCTGTCTCTAAATTCTAGTCTTGGGGCAGAATTTTCCGTTTGTGGGGGGGCGGGGGAAAGCGGGTGCGGGCGCGGACCCAATTGACGCGTGCAACTGGGTCCGCGCCGCCATTTTACACAAGTGGGACAATTAAGGCCCGCCCAGCGTAATTTGCCAATTCCCGTGGATAGCGGGAGTGTGCGGGCTGCAGTGGGCATGCACAAACCGCCGGGTCCAATGGCGACCTGGCAGTCTGTTTAAGGGAAGGCCTGGCAGCCTCTTGTAGGCTGGCGACAATGGCCAATTCGAGGGTGCACCACAGGGAGTCAGCTGAGCAGGCCAGGCTGGAGGGAAGGGCAGAGGAGCAGGCCAGGCTGCAGGGTCTGCCTCAGGAGCAGGGCAGGCTGCAGGGTAGGCCAGCAGGGGGCCAATGCGCCCCTCGCTTTTTAGATGAATGACTTGCTGCCCTCCTCAAAGTGGTGGCAGCACGGCGGGAGGTGTTGGTCCCCCAAGATGGGAGGAGGAGGCCCCCCCACATGATCAAACGTGCCTGGGAGGAGGTGGCGGAGGTGATGAGCTCCTGCGACGTGGTGCAGCGCACCTGGATCCAGTGCCGTAACCGCTTTAACGATTTGTTGCGCTCTGGAAGGGTGAGTACCATGTTGGCACTGGGCATTTAACCCAGCAGGTAGCCTTAGCCTTTAAGGCCCCCCCCAAGTCTTACTGTCATGACTACTTTGAATCATGTTGGGCATTTTTCCTATGCTGGGTGGGCAAGCAGATAGTGCCCATGCTTAGATCAGCCTGAGTGGTTCATGAGGAGATGAGTTCTCCCCAGCACCATGTGTTGCTCTTAATCGCACATGACTAATCTGGGGGCAACCTGCAAGAGATGCAGCTAGGCTCATACTCAGAACTCCAACACATGTCCTATTCACGGTGATGAGATTGTGAAAGGGGAGCCTCAGGGTCTCGAGGCCAAGAGCCATCTGCTGCCCTCGACGCTGCGCTTAGTTACGTAGTTGCGCTTCCTTTCCATGGGAGCAAATACCGTGTAGTTCCTAAAGTGATGTACGCAGCATGTGTCCAAGGGGCCGTTGGGGGATTGGGAGCAGGCATACTATCTTTGTGTGAATGATTAGCAGTAGTGGGGAAAGGAGGCACTGGAGGCCTGACATGGCCCACTGTGGTTGGGGTGCGGCGTGCGCATGCAGAGTCCATGTGCAAATTGCTGCAATGAATGGTCTTCTCTCTTTCTCAGGAGAAGAATGCTCACAATGCATCGGAGCGTTTGAGGACTGGAGGCGGCCAGGCTCACCTCATGATGTTAAGCCGCTTCGAGCAGGAGGCTTTTGAGCTTGAGAGGCGCCATGCACCCAAGGTCAACTGGTGTCGGTGAGGCTGGGTGGAACGGCCAGGTATTTGAGGTCAACAGTGAGATCCGCAATGTCCTCCCAACATCCGTAGCACGAATGATTGTTTAATTTGTTATTGTTGCAACATTGCTCGGTCACAGAGTGATAGAGTCAGAGATGTGCAGCACAGATAAAGTCCCTTCGGCCCTTTGAGGATGTGTGGATCAAACATGTTCCTAAGTATTCTAATCCCATTTCCCAGCACTGTGCCCATGGCCTTGTATGCCATGGCATCGCAAGTACACATCCAAATACATATTACATGTTAGGAGGATTTTTGCGTCCACCACCCTTTCAGGCAGTGCATTCCAGATTCCCAACACCCTCTGTGTGCAAAAGTAGCTCATCACATCCCCTGTAAACCTCATGCCCCTTACCTTAAATCTATGCCACCTGGTTACTGATCCCTCCGCCAAGGGGAAAACTTCCTTTCTGTCGACCCTATCTATGCCCCTCATAAGTTTATACACCTCAATCATGTCACCCCTCAATCTCCTCTGCTCCAGGGGAAATAACCCCAGTCTATGCAATCTCCCCTCATATGTGAAACTCTCCACGCCAGGCAACATCCTGGTAAACATCTTCTGCACTCTCTCCACTCCAATCACATCACTCCCAAAAAGCGCATTTCAGAACTGCACGCAGAACTATAGCTGTGGCCTAAGCAGCGTTTTCTGCACTTGGAAAATTACCTCCCTGCTCCTATACTCTATGCCTCAGCTAATAAAGACAAGTATGGCAAATGCCTTCTTAAACACCTTATGTACCTGTCCCGCTACCTCAACGGGCCTGTCGACATGCACACCAAGGTCCCTCTGATCCTCGTTACTTCCCACGGTCCTACCATTCATCGTGTATTCCCATGCCTTGTTTGTCCTGCCCAAGTGCATCACCTCACACTTATCCACATTACATTCCATTTGGCATTCATCAGCCCATCTGACCAGCCCGTCTATATCCGCCTGTAATGTAAGGCTATCTTCCTCACTATTTGCCACCCCACCAATGTTCGTGTCCATTGGTTCTGGAAGGTTGAGCGCATAATGAGCCAGGGGGAAAGGGATGAAGTGTGTCACTGTGTGCACGCTAACTGATCCACTGTCCTTGTTGTTCATTTCAGCATCAACAGAGCATGGCCGCCAGGAGGAATTGCAGATGCCCCCTCTCACACCTGAGGAACGTCAAATGTCACCTGCGTCACACCATTTCTGCGAGGCAGGCACCAGTGCAGATACTAGCACCTCAGTGGGAATCGCAACATCGGCTAGTGTCCCGGGCACGGTGGAGAGGGCACTTCACATTCGCTGGAGGAGCTGGCAGAAACAGAGAGTGCCGATGGTGCCAGCCGATGGTGCCGATGGAGGACTGCAGGGGACCAGGCACATGCTCAGTCAGTGCCTGCTGACGTGCCTCTGGAGTCGTCCGCGACGCAGCAGCTACAGGAAATGCGGCCGGGTGTGCGGGAGCATCTGGGAGTGATACATGAGGCCGTGCTTTGCTTGGTGTCCGTGGTGGAGGAGTCCACGTGGAGCATCAGTGATGCAATGAGCCTCATGGCAGAGCGTCATGCTTCCTCCATGGAGAGAGTGGCGACTCTCGTGGAGAGGCACCTCCAGGAGAACAAGCAGCTTCTCTTTGGGTTATGCTCAGACCTGCAAGCCCTCACAGTGCCAGTGGCCACAGCTGGTCAGTGCCAATATGGGAGATGGTGTGGGCTTCAAGCCACAATCGTTTCAGACATCAGCTAAACAAATACTTTCAGAAACCATTATGGAAAGACAGGGTCATGTGACTGGAGTTACCATTTCTTGAAATTTCTTAACACAGCAAGCGAGCTGCTAAAACAGTAGTCTAGAAAAACTGCCAGTGAAGGAGTAATGAGTTCCCTTCTCTCCCAAGTTAAGACCCTGGCCAAGACCACCAGGAATGAGACAGACCAGCCAAAAGTCCACGGACTTTCAGTGGGCCTGGAAGGTCCCGCTGGTGGGCAGGGCTGGAAAATCCCGGCCACTATCCCTATTCCAGTTTAAAACCCAGCACAGAGATATAAAAGTTTTCATCAAATAAAGGAAGTTCAGATGCAAATATAATCGACTTCTGAAAAAAATGAATTCTGTTTTTTAGAAAGAAATTGTCTCCGGCAATTGCAGTTTTACACAGACTTCAACTCCTCTGAATTTTCAAGATTACGATGAAAAAATTCAGCCACAGCCACAGATACCAGTAAAGGACTCATAAGCAGTGAACTCTCAATTTTTTACTTTTCAGCATTGAACTTTAATTTGGCTAAGAAAGTAGCTACCTACAGTATAACGTGTAAATTTTGCATGCTTATGTGTGTGAATGTGGGTTGCAAATGTCGAGCTGTCGGTTTACCTTTCTAAATATTTTTATAACTTTACCGGGGTGGATTTTTAAACTCAATAAAAACTAACCCCTTTTTGTTTTAAACTCAAAAAGCCTTCCAGACTAGTTTCTTTGCAATCAGCAAGTCAATGGTTGAGTAAATACATTCATCCTCTCTAGATTCACGAAGAAACCCTGTTGCGGTCAGATTTGGAGTGATGAGCTAGAGGAGTCATTTTTTTTTTACACCTTCTCATGTGGCTGTAATACTGCCCATATCTTTTTGTAATTTTATACTTCAAATGCTTGCAATGATACCTATCTCTGTGTCACAGTAAATTTGGATGTGTAGCTTTCTATCCTATCAATATCATTAATAAATATAGTGAATAAGGTGCCATTGACTGCACACAAATTGCTTAGTGGGCATTATGTGTCAACTCTGCCCTATGTCAGAACAGAGGGTGATTCCACTCCCTCAATGTCCAGTCGTTGTGTGTCCAAAGGTAGGGTGTCATGCAGGTCATTGTCTGGTGTTGTGTAAGTATTCATGGTGCCTTCTTTCTGTGACAGTTCACTGTGACAGCTGCATTTGAGTCAGCATGACAAACCAAAGGGTGGATACTGGGGGACAAGGATTATCCATTGATAATGTGACTGATGACTTCTGTGCCATCAGCCATCCGATAGATGCAGCACAGAAGAAGGCCATTTGGCCCATCGTGCCTGTGCCAGCTCTTTGAAAGAGCTATCCAGTTAGTCCCACTTCCCCTGCTCTTTCCCCATAGCCTTGAAAATGTTTCCTTTTCAAGTATTTATCCAATTCCCTTTTGAAAGTTCCCTTTGGAACATACCATGTGCATACAAGTGTAGTATTAGCGAAGGACCTTAGGTATTGGCAACAACATTTTTAAACCTAGAACCTGTGTGTTCCTGTCAGCTTTTAGTATCATCCCTTTTAGTCTAGCAGTGCTTTTTGTCCTATGATTCAGGTCACATTCCTTCTTCAACCAATGCTCATAAATACAGATGAACTGGCCGTTCATCTCATGTGGCAGTTTGTGGAGTTCTTCTGGGCAGCTGTTTTTACTCTTACAAGATTGCAGTCTGTTAACTACATGAACACTGAGGGCGGAATCACCCCAGATTTGCACTAAGTATGGTAGCGGGCGGGTAAAATGACATTTTACCCACCAGCCGCAATGGTGGCCTTTCACACTGTACCCTCCCAAACCCGCTGCATTAATTATACATTCCCGGGAAACATGCCATTTCCATGATGGGCAGGCTCTCATTCGCTCACCACACCATCAGCTTGCCACTTCATCATGCCAGGCACCATATTTAAAGTCCAGCCTCACGCACACCTCTCAGTGCTTTTAGCCCACAACTACTGCACAGAAGACATGGCCCCAAAGGGCAAAAAGACTGCAGCCCCCACGTTTAGTGACGTGTCCCTCAAGTGCCTTTTGGATGCCATGGAGGCCCGCCGTGATATTGTCTACCCCCACTCTGGCTGCAGGGGGGGAAAGGCATCACCAATCCAGCATGGGAGGCAGTGCCAGTGGTGGTCAGCACTAATATCCTGCAAAAGTGGACAGCCACCCAGAGCTGCTACAGGATGAATGGTCTCATCCGTTCTGCCAGAGTAAGTCACTCTTCTCATCACTCTCAACTCACACACGCACAAACCCATCACACATCCACAGGGGTCTCACACCTCGAGGGACAACATCACTAACTCTCACACGCACCCTCACATCTCCATCAGGCTCATATCCCCTTGTGCTCACATCATCATCCCATCCATGGCTCGGCTCACCACACAAACATTCCACACAGTGCCATGTGTCCTGCTCACGCTCTCTCCATCTGTTTTCATGCCACAGAAGCCTGCTCACAACAGGGAGAGGTCCCAGGTGGTTGGGGGGAGGGAGAGCGGGTGGAGTGGCCCACATTGGTCCCCTCACTCGCTTTGAGGATGTCCGCGATGTGAGCAAGGCCCTGGCTGTAAGTCCCGACTCCTGCACGTCACACTTGTTAGATGTGTTCTGCACCGGTGTGTTTTCCCGCTGACATGGGTGGACAGTCCAGCAGGGGCAAGAATGAGTCTGGCGGGCTGGCCTTATAATGATATGCCTAAGTATTACAATGACATTCCCGATGTCCGATGACAGGGAACACGGCCCATCACCAACGGGCTGAGCGGGCGATCACAAACCGTTTTCACAGTGTTGTGAAACTGATTTTTGGCCTTCTCGCCACATTGCCCGCTCATGCCACCAAACACGCCCGATGCCAGCGGGCACAGACGATTCCGTCCTGAGAGTGCCTAATTTCATTCCACAAATTGAACCTGCATTTAACATTTAGTTTCATTCTGGGTGCACAAAGAAAGCCTGTTTAAAAAGAAACTAACTCAAATTTCTGTGTTAAATAATGTTCACATTCTGCATGATACTGTATCGTGCTTGGGTGTGAAAATTAAGTTGGCCACCACTTCCATGTTGAATAGGATTGACTCCAGGCTCTGTGCAATGCCATGTGCTAAATTGGAGCTTAATGCTTTCATACTCATTAAAATTGAGCACAGACTTTCCAGCAGGCTTCTTGGTGCACCGAGCATTTTCTTCTGCATAACCATCAGCTTTTTCTCTGTACACTGCCCTATCGAAGGCTTCATCTTCGTCCTCTGCAGCAGAACTCACATTTGACCTCGCCCTCTGGTGAGTTGACACATATGCTGCACTTGCCACTGCTCTGGCTGTCACCAACTTGTGCCTGGTTTCTCACCACGTGAAGATCCCATCTCTGTGCTGTCCTCTAAGTTACATGCAGTGTCAGTATGTGAGCTAGTGGCAATCAATGTGAAATCAAGTAAAAGTATACCGTCATCATCACTGACTTCTTGCTGTTTCACCATTGTCTGACCACATTGCAAATCTTAGGTATCTGAAAGGAGAAAGCAACAAAGATAAAGCTGGGTGCAGGAAGGCGGGAAAGTAAGAGGTGCAGGTTTACACCATCTGCAGCTTGTAAATCAGAAGAGATTGTGGGATAAAGAGAAGGGGGGATGAGAGAAAGTGTATTAGGTTTGAGGGTACCATTTTCCTTGATGTTTCAGTTGTCCCGTTGGCTACAGTCTCAGCAACCAGATCCCAATATTGGCCAGCACTGTCTACTCCATGGGGGTAGGACATTCTGTCATCCCTGTCCCCTCTGTGGTTATCTCCGACTGCCTCTACCTCGTCCTGCAAGACGGAAGGAAATGTATAAGTGAGAGTCGTGCAACCTGGATGAAGAGCTGATAGTGTGCACAACTTGTGAGGTGTGGGGCCTGCAGCAGTGCTAAGTGTGTGAGGATGGAGCATGTCAGGTATGAGTCCTGACAGAGATTGGTAGGTGAGTGATGAGGATGTGATGATCTGAGCATTATCTGAGGTTAGTGGTGCAGCTGGTAGCATATGGCATTTGGAGATGCATTCACTGACCTTGACCACTCGTATGATATTATTGAACTTATGGCACTGCATCTGGGTCTTCGGGACTTGACTCCTGGCATTGACTTTCATGGCTATCTACACCCACTGCCTTCTGAGCATGTGTGTGGAGGGCCTCTCAGCCCCAGGCAGGTACAAGTCATCCCTCCTCCATTCCACTTCCTTCAAAAGGCCTCCAGTGCTGCGTTTGAAAACCTTGGAGCTCGCTATCTCCAGGTTCTTCAATGTTTCCCAAGTCAGAGTCACTTATTGCCCAATATCCAGTGCATACTCCAGCTACTGTTCACCCTTTCTTTAAGAGTTGCAAGGCAGTGCAGGCTGACAACTCATGATAATGGCCCCCTTATGATGCTAAACCCACAACCACTACCATTTAGAAGGACAAGGGCAGCAGACACATAGGAACACCACCACCTGGAAATTCCCCTCCAAGCCACTCAGCATCCTGACTTGGAAATATATCGCCGTTCCATCACTGTCGCTGGGTCAAAATCCTGGAACTCGCTTCCTAACAGCACTGTCGGTGTACTACACCACATGGACTGCAGCGGTTCAAGAAGGCTGCTCACTATCACCTTTTCAAGGGCAACTAGGGATGGGCAATAAATGCTGACCTAGCCAGAGATGCCCACACCCCATGGATGAATAAAAAAAACACGATGAAAGCCAAAATGATTGAAATGAGCAGACAGCACAAAGTCGGGGTACTGCCTGGCACGCTGCCTGCACTGCAATCAATGGGCAGAGGATAAACGCACATTACCATTTTCATACCCATTTTCGAGATTATTGAATTTAGACCACTATATCTCAGAAGCCCTGAGTAAAATGTCTAAAGATTCTCAATTACAGTACTCAAGGAGACTGTCTCCCAAGGTGGTCCTAAGTAATGGTCATACTTATTCAGCTTAAATGTCCAATCATTACTTATTTATCAGTGAGTGTGAAACCTGTTGACAGAGGTCCGTTGGTAAAGCTCTGGGAGCTGACAAGTTATTCAATGTAATGCCAGATTTGTTAGGCAGTAAATTCCTTCCAGCAAGACTGATGAAAGTCTTCAAAGTTCTCATCTGATATGTTGCCAACCAAACTTAGTAATGAAAAAGTCAATCCTAAAATGTGGTTGTATAGTTAATCAAGTTGTATCAATCTTTCTTAAGCTGTTTCCAATGTACAATGCAGATAAATGATTGAAACTACAGCTCAAAGAGCATCCCACAACACCAAGGACAGTATATGTGCAAACAACTGCAATGCCCTCCATCTACAAAATGGCATTAAGCATAATAGCCAAAGGAAATTTATCTTTTACAACTTCCATCACATCCATATCCCATTTACACTACTTGTCAAGACTCAATTCATTTTCTTTATTACATCTCATTTTAGGCACCAGCTATTCCTCTTTACAGTGCACGTCACAACAGCTCTCTCCTCAATGATTAAAGTTAGTGGATGCTCACCCTGTTCAGGTTTTACAACACTACATATATAAATATCAGCATTTCATGTATCATAAATTTAAATTCATCACTCGTTCATTTCAAAATCAGCAGCAACTATCATTTTCAGAAGAAGCTTAGCATAGCAACATTCATGACATTATCAGGGACCAATGTCTTACAGCATTTACACAATTAAAACAGATCTCAAAAAGTAGCAATCAAAATTCTCGGGCTGATTTTCATTCCCTCTGCTAAGCAGCAGTGTGTTTAGAATTGGAGGACAGCACTTATTGCCTGTTCTTTTGAATATCAAGGTTGCTGCCGTTTTGGCTGGAGATATGAAATGAGTAGCTCAGCAGCTGCCGGAAACGGGGGTCAGGAGCCTTGTTAGCTCATGCCCTTTGAGGCCCTATGAAGGCAACAAGACCATTGAGTGAGAAGCAACAGTCCTTAAAGGAACCATTGCAGGCCATTCAGAGATGGGGAGTAGAAAAGGTTTTGAATGATTTTTTTAGGGTGAAGAAGGGCATTAATGTTTCTCCTGTCTCCTGGAGTTGAGGTCAGCCATGATCTTCGTGAATGGCGGAGCAGGCTCGAGGGCTGGGTAGCCTAGTCCTGCTCCTAATTTGTATGTTGGTATATTCTGTACCTACAAAAATCAACACCTATCACCGATACCTCTGCAGCCCTTCACAAGGCTCATCTCTTCTATTCTACAGCTTACTTTAACTGATTGGGCTCCAATGCGGAGCCAGTGGATTTTCAACATTCTTATACAAATTGAAAAACGACTGAAGGGCATAACTAACTCCACCACTTGTTTGCTATCTTCCCATCAAAGACTGAGGGCGGAGTCAGCCCAGATTTGCACTAAGTGAGGTAGCGGGTGGGAAAAAGGACATTTTACCTGCTGGCTGCAATGGCAGGTTTTCACGTCATATCGTCCCATTCCCGGCACTTCCAGCCTCATTAATAATGCATCCCGTAAACACGCCAGGTCACTGGCGGGGCGGCCTCTGATTGGCCCGCCCCGCCATCACCTCAGGCCTTCAGTAATCTGGGCGTCATATTTAAGGGGTGCCCCTGCACAGAGCTAGCACTCTCTAAGGCATTGGAAGCTGCTGCAAAGTCATGGCTGCCAAAGGGAGGAAACATGCTGCCCCCAAATTTAGCAACGCCTCCCTCGGCTGCCTAGTGGATGCAGTGGAAGCCCTTCATTAAGTGATCTACCGCCCGGTCTGGGGGAAGATCAGCAAGCAAGGTAACAAATCCAGCATGGGAGGCGGTGGCAGCGGTGGTCAGCGCCAACACTCTGCAAAAGAGGACAGCCACCCAATGCCGAAAAAGAATGAATGATCTCCTCAGTTCCACCAAAGTTACTCTCCTCATCATTCTCAATTCACACACTCACAAACCCATCTCACATCCACAGGGATCTCAGTCACAGCCAGTTCAAGGGGCATCACCATTCACTCTCTCATACACAACTTCATTGTCCTCATCCCATCCATGGGACCGCTCACCACCCACACAGGCCAGGCATACTTATCATTTGGCCTGGCAGGTGCCCTGCTTACACTCTCTCCAACTCTATTCATGCAGGACAAACTGGCACACAACAAGAGGGAGAGGTCACAGACTGGTGGAGGAATTCCAGAAATCAAGGTTCTTATGGACTTTGAAAACAGAGCCATCCAGCTGGCCGGCAAGGATTTGGACTGTTCCCATGCTAACAGTGAGGTTGGCGGTACTCTGCCAAGTGAGATTCCAGCAGTGCAACATGTATCGACAACCATGCTGTGAATGATGTTTCATGTTCCACAGTCCCCTGTCATGCACCAATTATCTCCCCTTGCTTTCGCAGGCACATCTGGGAAACAGCCCATGGAGTCCACGACCCAGGGCCTCCAATCAAGACCCGAAGAAACCTCTGAAGAGGAATCTGAAGGCTACATCATTAAAGACCAGTCACAGCACTCATCTGCACCCTCTATCAGTGAAGAGACACTCAGAGCAGGCTCGGTATCACAACCTGGTGAGCACAGCACACTTTATGATCCACAGTAGGCAGCGGCAGGGACTTCCCAGGTCTCAGGCACTCGGAGGACTGCTGGAGGCCAGAAATCTGCTGAGTCCAAGTCAGATGATGAGCCTCTGGACTCGGTCATACCATAGTTGCTGGAGCTGCAAAGGCAAGCAAGGGACCATCAGGAAGGAATATCCACTGCATTCCTTAGATTGTAAAGCATGATGAAGAAGTCTGACCGCCTTCAGGCTGAAGTGATAGTGCCAGCATGCCAACGTACCGAGGTCAACACTGGTAGCTTGACGGCCGCCGTGGAGACCTTAATCCAGGATGTAACTCCTGTACGGTCTGAACTCCATTGCTGATGCCATAGTTGGCCTCCAACAGTGTCAACGTGAGAGGGATGTGGGGCAGCTTGATTTCACTCCAGCTACCCCCTTCTCCTCATGGAGTCAGCCAGGGGCCCTCAGGCACCTATTGGGAGGATGATCAACAGGTGCACACCACGGGGCCATCCAACCAGGTGACTTCAGGAGTGTCTGGCCCATCTGAATCCCCTCTTTCTATCTCCTCAGCAGCTCCAGCTGCACAGGCTGAGGAGTGTGCCCTGCCACACAGCAGGACCCAGAAAGCAGGCTGGGGCCCTCCAGATGACGCCCACCAATGTCATCACAGACAGCTGGTAGCAGTCAGCAGGTTGCCTCCACCTCCACTGTGGATGTTCAGGGAGCACCAAGATGTAGCAGCCGGGTTAGGAAGATTAAGAAGATGTAGCTGCACAGCCTGGGCATAGGCATTAATCACTTGTACATAATGTTCACTATTGTAAATGCAGTCCCAAGAATGTGTCTCTGTTATGATGTGGCAGATGATATGTGCCAGGCGGATCAACTCCACGAGATCAACTTGATCACACAGTCACAACTGTTTTGCAATTTGTATTTTATTTCAAGACGCTTTCCCTGAATTCAGAAGTAATACGACTACCACAGCTTAAGAGTTTATAAAAAACTAAATTAAACATTTATTAACAAAAGAAAAGATTTCAAACACATACATAGATCTGCAAATTACTAGTATAATAACTTCTAAAACCCCTAATTAACCTGGCTTCCAGTTACACCCCCATTAAGGCAACGGTAAAAACAAATAGGTTTAAACAGACCCATGCAATGCAACACAATACCTTGAAAACAGAATTCAAAGTAAGTTTTCTCAGATTTGGTTCCTGTAGACAGCAACTTGATGCATAGTTGCTGGAGGATTTTCACACTTGTTAGATCTTAGAATTCCTTCTCCTCTGACACATAGCCATCTCTCTTTTATACATGTTTTCCCTTTTTAATGCAAATTCCATTGTTCCGATATATCTTTGGAACTTTATCTTTCTCATAATATCAATCTTTTCGTAGGACTAATTTTATCAGTAACCTTTGGGAAAAATAAACACATTGTTTGGCTTAGCTTCTTCTGGCTAGGTGTAACATCCTACCATCTCTTTGAAATTTAAACTAAATTTATCTTAAAATGCAAATTTTCTTCACACCTCACATTCTAAAACTTTAGCCATGTTTATGTATTTATGATTTCAAACTTAGCTTCTTTTTGATGACACAAAGCCTTCAGATCAGCTGCCTCCAAAACAATAAAATCCAACACACACACGTGCACACAGAGAAACTATGCAAACCCCACTATTAACCTACCTTTACAATAAATCACAATCATATCATGAGAATTATTATGTTTACATGACACTCCCTGCCTATGGCTCCTTGTTGCGATGAGCAATGTTCATGTCACTCAGATGTGAAACCTTAGTTTCTGCACAAGATAAAGGCAGGTGTTTCAGTCCAGGGCTTCTTCCCTGTGCAGTGTGTAACCTTCAGACCAAAGTGATGGTCCGGCCTCACACTCCCTGGGCACATTACTAATGTCTTCAACTGATGGTGCTTGTTATTGCTGCCTGAATGTCTTGGACAGACATCACAGAGTTCCATCATTCTCTCTGTGTGCTCTCAGCACATTTGAAGTGGGGCTGGCCCCCATCTCTTCAGCATCTGTGTCCAGTGGCACTATGCTCCTGAAGGGGTCAGATGCTGAAGGCTGACACAGGATCATGTGCATCTAAAGTTTCCCAGCTGAGTCTCCATGATATGACCCTGATTACAGGGTGCAAGCGAGCTGCCTTTAGACAGACAGGAGTCAGACATTCACAGAGGCAATGTGAAGATCTATGTAGCATCCTCACAGCATATCGGCATCATCCTCCTGGAATCTAGCGACTTTTAGGGCCTCCGCTGTGTCTCAAGGGCAGAAGCTTGAGCACTGAGGGTATGTGCACTGCCATCAGCCACACAGGAGCCAAATGTTCACAGATGCAATGTGAGGAAATCAGGACTGTCCTCACTGCACCTCGTCATCATCCTCCACGAATATTGCCACTATGAGGGCCTCCCAACCACGCCTACCTTGTCCGGCCAGTGCGATGGCCTCATCACCATCATCCTCGCCTTCGAGGACCTCATAATCGTCATCCCTTTTGATGTGCTCCTCATCAGAGGATACGTGCAGCTCCTCCATCTTCTCCTCAGTCAGGTCCTCCCCCTGTTACAATGCCAGGTTGTGGAGCGTGCAGTAAGCGACGATGATGCACAACACCCTCTGGGGGCTGTATTGCAGTGCTCCATCGGACCTGTGGTTGCAGCGGAACCTCATTTGCTCCACCAAAGTCCAGGTCGTGGCCTGAGCTTCATTATACCAGCACTCTGCTGCCTGGGAATCGTGCACAGATCTGTATGATGCATTTGTAGCTGTCACAGACCAGCTGAATACTCAGCAGGTGGAAGCCCTGACTTAGTGGACGTAGTTGACCACTTGTTGCTATGGAGATCTAAGTGTTATGTGAGTGCAGTTAATGGCACCCTGCACCTGTGAAAACCCTGAGCTCTGTGCAAATCCCAGCACTTTTACTTCCTGGCTTTCCTGATCCTGGGCGAAATGCACAAATTTCTGTGCCTTCACGAGGATGGCATCCGTGACCTCCTGGATACACTTGTGTGTGGAGGTTTGCGAGATCCCACACAGGTCATCTGTGGAGCTCTGGAAGGTGCCATTGGCATAAAAATTGAGTACTGCAATCACTTTCATGGCCACTGGCAATGGATGCCCTCCATATCCCTGTGGCACTAAATCCTGCAGCAGGTGGCACATGTGACCGACCAGTTGTCTAGACATGCGCAGTCTTCAACGACACTGATTCTCAGTCATCTGCAGGAATGATAAATGCTGTCTATAGACCCTGTGTCTTAACAGGTGCCTATGAGCGACGGCTCTCTGTGGATCTTCAACTGCATGCGCAGCAGGCCCTGCCACACCTTCACCTTGAGGGAGGTACTCCTCCCTTTGCTGAGCCAGGCTCCTCCACTACTCTCCCCTTCTTCTTCTCTGGTCTCTGTAAGCCATGAGGCATACTGCTAAATCACCAGGCTCCTGATGAGATGTGTCTATTAGCATAGGTGTATTAAGAACCTCGCTTGGTTAAGTCTGAAGGGCTCCCTTCATGTATGCAAGAGAGTGCTGGCCACCACTTAGATGGACAGTGTGTAGTGCTGTCCAAAACCTCACCCACCTCCATCCCACTCCACCTGACCGATTGGCAGCAGCTTGCCCATTGGACTGCATGCTGTGCTCTCAGCTCAGGTGCAGGCATTCTCCTAACCCACACTGCAAGACTGCGCTGTTAGCTTGAACCATAATGGATACTGGCTCAAACCTTAATAAAGACATTGCAAGAGGCTGTGAGCACCTCCACCAGTGACTGTGCCATGGCTAACTTTCACAAGGGGATTGTACAACCAGCCCAGTTGTCCAATTGTTCTGCTGCCCCCTAAAACACACATTAGTTTGCAGCCTGCACCCGAGGGGTGAAAAGTTCTGGAGCATTTGGTGGCATTTTCATGCTTTTGCATTGCTCGAGTGGGCAGAAAAGCTTTAGAGGCCCGACCCCAAGAATGTCAATGGAGCCGCAGCTAAACGGTCTCAGCTGTGGAAGAATGCTCACTTTTGACAAGCTTTTCCAAGTGCCTGGCCTCTTCCCTCATCCCCCATCCCAACCGCCCTGACATGTGCCTGATTATTTCCATCAGTCTGGCTGTGCTGCCTTGCTCCCCACCCAGCCCCGTCACCCCCACAAAACCCCAGCCTGACTGGCACTGGAGCCCTTGCCCCGGCACAGCTCTGAAAGCCAGTCGGGAGAAAGCAACTTGCCTATGCCCCGCTACAAATGAACTTTCCTCTTCCTTGATGCCTTACAGGCAATGCTCATGAGCGCTGTGCAGGGGTGTATGCACTCACCTCCACGTTCTCCTCAAAGTTCAGATCACCAGGTGCAGTCGTGAAGCACGCCATTCGTTCGTCCACCACACCATCACCTCACCGCTTCATCACGTTGGGCACAGTATTTTAAGTCCAGCCATGTGCACACCTCTCAGTGCTTCTAGCCCACGACCGCTGCACAGAAGACAGGATGGGCCCAAAGGGCAAAAAGACTGCAGCCCCCAGGTTTAGTGACGTGTCCCTCGAGCGCCTTTGAACGCCTTGGAGGCCCACAGTGACGTCCTCTACCCCTGCTCTAGCTCCAAGATGGGCAGCTGCATCACCAATCCAGCTTGGGAGATGGTGGCAACGATGGTCAGTGCCAATGCCCTGCAAAAGAGGAGAGCCTCCCAGTGCCACTACAGGATGAATGGTCTCATCTGTTCTGCCAAGGTAACTCACTTCTCATCACTCTCAACTCACACATTCACAAACCCATCACACGTATAGGGATCTCACACCTCAAGGGACAACACCACTAACTCTAACACACACCCTCACATCTCCATCAGGCTCATATCATCTCAAGCTCAAGCCCTCATCCCGTACATGGCTCCGCTCACCACACAAATATTCCACGCGGTGCCATGTGTCCTGCTCACACTCTCTCCATCTGTTTCCATGCAGGAGAACACATCAGCAGGGAGAGGTCCCAGGCTGGGGGTGAAGTGGCCTAGATAAGGCCCCTCACTCACTTTGAGGAAAGTGCCATTGCACTGACTGCTGAGGACCGTGGACCGTGCCTACGGCGATGGTGGGGTCAGTGGCGAACACCCTCGTAAGGATCCTGCACCACATTATCCTTCTCTCAACGCAACTGTGAGTGCTCTCTCTCCTGCTTTTTACAATTTATATAAATGACTTGGATGAAGTGATGGATGGGATGGCTGCCAAATTTGCTGATGACACAAGGATAGGCAGGAAAGTAATTTGTGAACAGGACATAAGGAGGTTACAAAAAGATATAGATGGATTAAGTGAGTGGGCAAAGACCTGACAAATGAAGTATAATGTGGGAAAATGTGAAATTGTCCATTTTGGCAGGAAGAATAAAAGAGAAGCATATTATCTAAATGGTGAGAGATTGCAGAGCTCTGAGATTCAAAGGGACTTGGGCATCCTCGTGCATGAATCACAAAAGTCTAGTATGCAGGTACAGCGAGTAATTAGGAAAGCTAATAGAATGTTATCATTTATTGCGAGGGGAATTGAATGCAAAAGTAAGGAGGTTATGCTTCAGTTATACAGAGCACTAGTGAGACCACATCTGGAGTACTGTGTACAGTATTGGTCACCTTATTTAAGGAAGGATGTAATTGCATTAGAAGCAGTTCAGAAAAGGTTTACCAGACTAATACCTGGAATGGGCGGGTTGCCTTATGAAGACAGGTTGAACAGACTAGGCTTTTATCCATTAGAGTTTTGACGAGTAAGAGGCGACTTGATTGAAACATATAAGATCCTGAGGGGACTTGACAGGGTGGATATGGATGTATCCTCTTGTGGGAGAATCTAGAACTAGGGGTCACTTTTTAAAAATAAGGAGTTTCCCATTTAAAACAGAGATGAGGCAAAATTCTTTTCTCTCAGAGGTCGTGAGTCTTGGAATTCTCTTCCTGAAAAGGCAGTGGAAGCAGATTCTTTGAATATTTTTAAGGCAGTGGTGGATAGATTCTTGGTAAGCAAGGTGGGTAATAGGTTATCGGGGGTAGGCAGGATGCAGATTGGAAGTTACTATCAGATCAGCCATTATCTCATTAAATGGTGCAGCATTCGAGGGGCCAAATGGCCTGCTCCTTGTTTGTATCTTCTTATGCTTTTGACTCTGCTGCCATGCACTAATTATCTCTACTTTGGTTCACAGGGAGCTCTGTCAAACGACGGACACCCTCAGCCAGCCAATCCCTCAGCTCCAGCCAAGAGGACACCTCCTCCATTGAAGAGCTGGAAATAGCAGCCTGGAAGATCCATCACAGTGCTTCCCTACACCCTCCACTAGTGTAGATACACACACCTCAGTGGGACCAAGATCTAGAGCAGGCTTGGGTTCACAATCTGGTGTTCACCACATAGGCACCTGTCCGCAGCAGGAGGAGGCAGGTTCAGCCAAGCTCCCCAGCACTCAGAGGATTGCTGGGGAAGAGGCATCTGTGAGGTTTGAGTCAGATGATGAACCTCTGGACTTGACCTTCCAACTCATCCTGGAGAGTCAGCAGAAGGCGGGGGAACATCACACAGAGCTGTTGGAAGCTCTCAGCAGAGTGGCTCGCGAGTTGGGGGAGTGCATCCACCTGCTCTCTGATGAAGCGGTGCCCACATATTGCCGTGTATGGAGGTCTCCATGGGAAGGATGGTGGATGCCATGGGGACCCTGGTGGACCAGAACACAGAGATGTGTGCAGACCTGCACTCCATCGTGGGAGCCATGGGTGAGTTCCTGCAGTGGTAACAGGAAAGGGAAAAAGGGCGTCCCTCCAGGTGCTCCTTCCCCTCAACAAGTCAGGCAGGGGCCCTTGGGCACCTGAAAGGAGGAGGAGCGGCAGATGGACACCCCTGCGTCATCCACTCAGGAATCTCAGAGGCTGTCCTCTCCAAGTCCTCTTTGCCTGTGAGCCGCTCAATCTCATTCTCTGTCACTGCAGAGGGAGCAACTGGCCCATGAGTGATTCTGGAGGGAGAAGTGTGTGCATGTGGCAGGACCTTGTGAGCCTCATGCAAGCACACTCCCACACACATGGATCCTTCCCATATCACACACACCTCAATGTCCTGAGAATTTTCAATGCTGTCTGCTGAGGTTCGCTTTCAGTTGTCCATCTGAGCTGACCTGCATCTCTGCCCACCCACTGATCATACTCCCATGCAGCACCTGATCTCACCCACCATGACTCGTTTCACTTTCTATTTGGACAGCATGGTTCTAATTTGATTTTACTTTTGCTCCCCTGTCCTTTACCCTCGCACAGTCACCCATTTCCTTTCCCCCATCACAGTGGAATCCCTGGCATTACCTTCCATTTCTCCTCCGTGACCTACCAGCCACAACCCTTTTCCTTTGCTTATATCCTGCTGAACGTGCATGCTCCCTTCCTTCCCAAAAATCCCACCCCCATCCACATTAACCTACCTGACCTCCTGCTTCCCACCCCCAGGGTCAATGTCTGCCTCTGAGTCCCCACCAATCACTCTTGCCATCCCTTCTACCATTACCGTCACACCCTCCCAGCTTACCGCCTCACTCAGCCCTAGGTCATTCTTATCATTCCCTCATACCACGCCCACTCTCAGTTCACTCCCCAGGCGGCAGTCAGGGACTCATCAGACCTCTCCCTTGCACATTCACCTGGACATCCCCCCCTCCAGACCCTTCCTACCAGAACCCCTCCTCCCCAGAACCACTTCCCTTGCCTGGAGCCCTTTCTCCCAAGAACCGCTTCCCCCCTCCGGACCTCTTTCCCCCCGGAACCCATTCCCCCCTCTGGACCCCTTCCCACCGGAACCCATTCCTCCCTCCGGACGACTTCCCCACTAGAACCCCTTCCCCCCACCTGGACCCCTTCCCCCACCCTAGACTCCATCCCTCCGCTCTGGACCCCTTCCCCACTGGGACCTCTTCTCCCCTCCATACCCCTTTCCCCCCAGGAACTCCTTCCCCCTCTGGACCCCTTCTCCCTGGGAACACCTCTCCCCTGGAACCCCTTCCCCCCCCGCCCCCTCTTACTCCTCCACCCCCCCAGGACTGCTCCCCCTACTTAGTCCTTCTCCCTTCCTGACTCCCTCGGACACCCTTACATCTTCGGCCACCCTTAGTCCTTTGCCCTCCCAATTCCTTCCTCCAGCCTTACCTCTTCCTCCAGCCTTACTCCTTCCCCCTACCTGACTCCCTCAGGCACTGTTACATTTTCCTCCAGCTTTCCTCCTTCCTCCCTTACTCCCTCCACTCTCCACACTCCTTCATCCCCCTGGACTCCCTCCCCTCACCGCACTCCTTCCCGCCTCCAAACTCCTTCCCTTGCACCTTCCACCCCTCTTACACCTACCTCCCCAGTTATCTTCTTCCCCCCATTACACCTTCCCCCATACTCCTTCCCCATTCCAACCTCACCCCCACACTAACACTTTAATTCCCTCCATCCCAACCTCAACCCACCCCACCCCCCGCATCTCTTCCTCTCCAAGTCGATCCCAGGCCTTCCTCTCCTAACCTCTCAACCATCATCCATTGTGAGCATCAACGGTGACTTTCCAACTTCCGTGAGCTGCTTCACATCAGAGCCATGTCCATAAGAATCCACCCAGGGTGCCATGGACGTTCCTCCAGTGTGCCATTGCTGTCAGGCTCCAGCATCTTCTGCTCCTTGGATGTCCCCGATGTGAGCAAGGCCCTGGTTGTAAGTCCCAACTTCTGCACATCACAGTTGTCAAGGTGTGTTTTGCACAGGCGTGTTTTCCCGCTGACGTGGGCGGACAATCCAGCCGGGGGTCGGATGAGTCCAGCAGGCTGGCCTTATAATGATGTGCTGATGTATCACAGTGAGGTACCTGACATCCAAAGTCAGGGAACGCCATGGATGTCAATGTCCATCACCAAAAGTGGCTCAGTAGCACCACTGCTGACTGAGCTGGCAGAGTCCTAAATGACACAGCTGCTAGACTGGGTCTGCAGCAAGTGGTGAGGGAACCAACAAGAGGGAAAATTGTACTTGACCTCATTCTCACCAATCTACCTGTCGCAGATGCATGTGTCCATGATAGTATTGGTAGGAGTGACCATCGCACAGTCCTTGTGGAGACCGAGTCTCCAACACAGTGTGTTGTGTGGCACAACCATCATGCTAAATGGGATAGATTTCAAACAGATCTAGCAACTCAAAACTGGGCATCTGTGATGTGCTGTTGGCCATCAGTAGCAGGAGAATTGTACTCGAACACAATCTGTAACCTCATGGCCAGACATATCCCCCAATCTACCATTACCACCAAGCTGGGGAATCAACCCTGGTACAATGAAGAGTTCAGGAGGGCATGCCAGGAGCAGCATCAGGCACGCCTAAAAATGAAGTGTCAACCTGGTGAAGTTACAATACAGGACTACTTGAACGCCAAACAGCAGAAATAGCATACAATAGACAGAGCTAAGGAATCCCACAACCAACAGATCAGATCTAAATTCTGCAGTCCTGCCACATCCTGGTGAACAATTAAACAACTAACAGGAGGAGGGGGTTCCACAAATATCCCCATCCTCAATGATGGGGCAGCCCAGGGCACCAGTGCAAAAGACAAGGCTGAAGTATTTGCAACAACCTTCATCCAAAAATGCCAGGTGGATGATACATCTCAGCCCCCTCCTGAGGTCCCCAACATCGCAGATGTCAGTCTTCAGCCAATTTGATTCCCTCCACATGATATCAAGAAACGGCTGAAGGCACTGGATATTGCAAAGGCTATAGGTTCTGACAACATTCTGGCTATAGCTCTGAAGACTTGTGCTCCAGAACTTAACGCGCCTCTGCTGTTCCAGTACAGCTACAACACCGGCATCTACCCAGCAATGCAGAAAATTGCCCAGGTATGTCCTATACACGAAAATCAGGACAAATCCAACCTGGTCAATTACCATCCCATCAGTCTACTCTCGATCATCAGCAAAGTGATGGAAGGTGTCATCGACAGTGCGATCAAGTGTCACTTACTGAGCAGTAAACTGCTCACTGATGCTCAGTTTGAGCTCTGCCAGGGCCACTCAGCTCCTGATCTCATTACAGCTTTAGTCCAAACATGGACAAAACAGCTGAACTCCCGAGGTGAGGGGAGAGTGACTGCCCTTGATATCAAGGCAGCATTTGACTGAGTGTGGCATCAAGGAGCCCTAGCAAAAGTGGAGTCAATGGGAATCAGGAGGAAAACTTTCCACTGGAGTCTTACCTAACACAAAGGAAGATGGCTGTGGTTGTTGTTGTAGGTCAATCATCTCAGTCCTGGGACATTGCTGTAGGAATTCTTCAGAGTAGTGTCCTAAGCCCAACTATCTTCAGCTGCTTCATCCATGACCTTCCCTCCATCATAAAGGCAGAAGTGGGGATGTCCACAGATGATTGCACAATGTTCAGCACCATTCATGACTCCTCAGATACAAAAGCAGTCCGTACCCATATGCAGCAAGACCTGGACAAATCCAGGCTTGGGCTGATAAGTGGCAAGTGACATTTGCGCCACACAAGTGCCAGACAATGACCATCTCCAACAAGAGAGAATCTAATCATCTCCCCTTGACATTCAATGGCATTACCATCACTGAATCCTGCCATTATCAACATCCTGGGGATTACAACTGATCAGAAACTGAACTAGACTAGCCATATAAATACTGTGGCTATAAAAGCAGGGGCAGAGGCTGTGAATTCTGTGGAGAGGAACTCACCTCCGGACTCCCCAAAACCAGCCCACCATCTATAAGGCACAAATCAGGAGTGTGATGGAATACTCTCCTCTTGCCTGGATGAATGCAGCTCCATCAACACTCAAGAAGCTCAACACCATCTAGGACAAAGCAGCCTGCTTGTTTGGCACCCCCTCTGCAAACATTCACTCCCTCCACTACCGACGCACTGCGGCAGCAGTGTGTACAATCTACAAGATGACCTGCAGCAACTCAACAAGGCTCCTTCAATAGTACCTTCCAAACCCACAACCTCTACCACCTCGACAGATAAGTGCAGCAGATTCAGTGGAACATCAACACCTGCAAGTTCCCCTCCAGCCTCACACCATCCTGACTTGGAACCATATCTCCATTCCTCAACTGTCGCTGGGTAAAAATCCTGGAACTCCCTCCACAACATCACTAGGCTCACCACCACCTTCTCAAGGACAATTAGGATTGGCCGATAAATGCTGGCCTAGCCAACAATGCCCACATCCCGTGAACAAATAAATATGAAAAGCCCATTGTGTTCATGCTGGCTCTCTACAAGAGCAACTCAGCTATTCCTATTCTGCTGTCTTTTCTCTATAGTCCTGCATTTTTTTCCCCTTCAGATAATTATTCAATTCTTTGTTGAACACCATGATTGAATTTTCCACCACCACACTCTCAGGCAATGCATTCCAGATCCTAACCACTCGCTGCATAAATAAGCATTGTCTGATGCCATCTTTGGCCCTGTGTCCTCTGGTTCTTGACACTTCTGCCAGTGGGAAAAGTTTCTCCTTGCCTATTCTGACAAGGCCTTTCATGATTTTGAACACCTCTATCAAATCTCCTCTTAATCTTCTCTACTCTAAGGAAAACAGTCCCAGCTTCTCCAATCTATCTTCTTAACTGAAGTCCTTCATCACTGGACTCGTACTCAATTTTTCTTTGCAACCTTTCTAATGCCTTCACATTCTTCTTAAAGTGTCGTGCCCAGAATGAGACACAATACTCCAGTTGAGGCCGAACAAGCGTTTTATACAGGTTTATCATAACTTCTTGCTTTTGTATCCTATGTCACTCTTCATAAAACCCAGGATCCCTTATGCTTAATAAATCGCTTTCTCAATCTGTCCTGCCACCGTCAATGATTTGTGCACAATACCCCCAGGTCCCTCTGCTCCTATACCCGCTTTAAAATTGTACCTTTTATTTTATATTTCAACTCCCTGTTCTTCCTACCAAAACGTATTACTTAACAATTGTCTACATTAAAATTCATCTGACACATGTCGACCCATTCTACTAGACTTGAAGTCTATCACTATCCTCCTCATAGTTCACAATACATTGAAGTTTTGTGTTATCCACAAATTTTGAAACTATACCCTGGGCACCCAAGTCTAGGTTATCCACATAGATAAAGAAAAGCAGTGGTCCTAAAACTGACCCCTGTGGAATGCCAC
This sequence comes from Cetorhinus maximus, assembly GCF_964194155.1. Lineage (NCBI taxonomy): Eukaryota > Metazoa > Chordata > Chondrichthyes > Lamniformes > Cetorhinidae > Cetorhinus > Cetorhinus maximus. The sequence continues at coordinate 76,188,632 of NC_135888.1, forward strand.
TATATACCTTCCTCCAACCTGAAAATCAACCACTGCTCTCTGCTTCCTGTCACTTAGCCAGCTTTGTGTCCATGTTGTCACTATCCCTTTTATTCTATGGCTTTAACTTTGCTGACAAGCCTCTTATGTGTTGGTACTTTTTCAAGCCTCCTTTTGGAAGTCCATATACATCACATCAACCACATTACCTTCATCAACCCTCTCTGTTACCCCATCAAAAACCTCCATAAAGTTCATTAAATATGATTTGCCATTAATAAATCGATTCTGGCTTTCCATAATTAATCCATATTTCTTCAAGTGACTGTTAATTTGGTCCTGGATTATTGTTTGATCAAACCTTCCGACCACCAGGGTTAAACTGACTGGCCCATAAATGCTGTGTTTATTCTTACATTCTGTTTTGAACAAGATCATAACATTTGCCTTTTTCCAGACTTCTGGCACCACCCTTGCATCTAAAGAAGATTATGGTCAGTGCTTCCACAATTTCCACCCTGCTTCCCTCAGTATCCTCATCTGCATCTGATTCACTCCCAGTTACTTATCAACTTATAAATACAGCCAGCCTTTCTAATAAATCCTCCTTATCAACTTTTAGCCCTTCTAGGGTTTCAACTATCCCCTCCTTCACTATGATTTTGGCAGCATCTTCTTCCTTGGTAAAGACAAATACAAAGTCCTCATTTAGTACCTCAGCCATGCCCTCTGCCTCCATGCATAAATCCACATGTTGATCCCTATTTGGCCCCACTCCTCCTTTTACCACCTTTGTACTATTTATATGCCTACTGATGATTTTTGGATTCCCTTTTATGTTAGCTGCCAGCCTCTTCTCATACTCTCACTTTAATTCTCTTTTGTTTTTTCTTTTTCACTTCCCCTCTGAACTTTTTATATTCAGCCTGGTTTTCACTTGTATTATCAACCTGATGTCTGCCACGTGCATTTGTTTTCTACTTCATCTTATGCGCTCTCTCTTTCATCATCCAGGAAGCTCTGGCATTACCTACCTTTACCTAAACTGTATCCAAGCCATCTCCTCCTTAAAGGCAGTTCTTGAATATTAATGAACTGAGAGACTTGTTACCAAAGTTTTTCATCTTGCACTCATCAAGACAAAACACACGAATGCTAAACTTCAAATTATCACAACAATTTATACTACAGGAGAAACGGGTGCTAATTTGTTGGCAAATTGACCCTGATTGGCTGAGGTGTCACCACGGAGAAAGCAATGGGGAAAGGCAATCCATTGTTCCAATGTGGTATTGCCTTCCAATATTTGATTCCAACTTATCTGTGCCAGATCCGTTCTCACCACATTGAAATTAGCCCTCCTCAGATCATTTTTACTCTAGATTGTTACTTGTCCTATTCCATAAGCCTTCTGATACTATTATCATTCCCTCCTAACTGTTCTTCTACAGACACTTGATCCACCTCATTCTCTAGAATCAGATCCAGTTTGCCTCCTTCTTTGTTGGACAGGTATCATACTGATTTAGAAACTTCTTCTAAATACATTTTGAAACTCTTTCCCCTCTCTGCCCTATTACTATCTCCGTCCATATGAGGATAATTAAAGAAACCCATTTGAACCACTCTATAGTTTTGCACCACTCTGTAATTTCCTTGTAAATTTGTTCCTTTATATCTTTCCCACTAGTTGGTGACCTATTGAATACAGCCAGTAGTTTGTTCCTATTGTTTCTTAGTTCGAACTAAATACATTTTGTCCTTGACCCCTCTAGAATATCGTCTCTCTCGAACACTGTAATATCTTAATCAATGCTTTGACCCCGCCTCCCTTTCCTTCCCTATCTTTCCAGAACACCTTGCAAATTAAAACTTACTCACAGATATTTTTTTAAAATCCTACAATCTCATGGGGCACAGGGATGTTTCACAAAAGGCTTAAAATAGAAAAGCAATTGCTTCTGCAACTATAGAAAGCACAGGTTATGCCTCATTTGGAATAGTGAACTTCATTTTAGCATTTATGAAGGAACTACTTGCCTTGGTAAAGTTCAGAACAGGATAGATTTGGTAGAATGGGATGTTTATTAGTCATAAAAATTAATCTCTATGAATTAGTCTACTACAAGCCCAGACATGATGTGAGGAAAACCTCATTGGTGGAGAGGTTTGGGAAGAATATATTCAAAGTCACCATTTCATCCAAGCATGCTATACTTACCGTATTATGTCCCAAAGTACACATATCCTAAAATGCTATTTTCTGAAGGAAATCTATCTCATTTGCATTTGAATGAACCAATGCTAACTCCCATTCCCATACTGACCAATGGTTCAGCCGGCTGCACTGATCCAATGAAGCTAAACGGGAATTTGAGGAACAGCAGCTCATCTCTCGATGAGGCACTTTGCAACATTCCAGGCGCAACACTGATTTCAATAAATTCAGATAAGAACTGCTCCAACTTTGTCAAGCTGGTGTTGGTCATAGTTCTACTGTTGTCATTTGCAGCACCTCCAGACCCATCTGTTGTTTCTTTATTTATCTCATTACCACCCATTTTTCGCCTTGCACTATTACCGCCTTTGTTATTTAATCACTCCTGCACAACTTAACATGGATCGTTGATCTTTCCTACCCTCCCTCTCCGCTTTCCCTGCCTCTGTACTTGCTTCTAAACTGTTAAACATCCAAATTCTCCCCATTGTGACAACAGGTGATTGAGCTGAAATTTGAACTGAGTGTCTCTCCACAGATGCTGCCTGACCTGCTGAGCAGTCCCAGGAATCTCTGTTTTCACTTCCAGGTGCTTTCACTGCCTCCTTAGGGAGCTGATTTCATAGATTAACAACTTGCTTCCTGAAAAACTGGGGAGAATTTTAGCCCTCAAATGCAGGTGGGTTGGGATTGGGTGAGATGTAAAAAATGTTTAAACTTCAAACCTAACTCATCTCCATAATATAAAAGCAAAATACTGCAGATGCTAGAAATCTGAAATAAAAACAGAAGATGTTGGAAAAACTCAACAGGCCTGGCAGCATCTGTGGAGAGAGAAAGAGAGTTAACATTTCAAGTCCTTTTGACTCTCCTTCAGAGCTCAGAAGAGAAGAGTCATATGGACTCAAAACATTAACTCTGTTTCTCGCTCCACAGATGCTGCCAAACCTGCTGAGTTTTTCCAGCATATTTTGTTTATCTAACTCACCTCCAATCTACCTCCAATCCTCCCATTTCATGGTTAAATGAAGGCAGAACAGGGGGCTGACAGCTAACCTGCTCCCAGGAGGTCAGCAATTTAAATTTAATAAGGCTGGGAGCCTCACGTTTAACTTTCCTTACAGGTTAAACACTGGCCAGCAGGGTTTCCCAGGTGTTGGGAAACCCAGCAGCTCAAGGGAGGTGAGGATAGCTTTGAGGATGAGGTTAAGTAGATTTACAGCAATGCTTGAGGGCAATGAGAAACAGGAGTGCTTCCCCCACAGCTCTCCCAGGTTTAGTTGCCTCTCTGCGATCATAATTCCCCTGATCAGAACACCCCCCACTCACCCCCCACCATCCAAAGGCCTCACCTCTTGATCAGGTATTGGGCACACTCAAGATTAAACTCCAAACTCCAGGATCGGGAATTGGATGACACCAGAGATTGGATGCCCCTTCCCAGGGGTCAGGCATTGGATTCCCCCTACCTCCCTCACAGATCCACCAGAAGCTGTAGGTTCCCTCCCTGCATTTATGGCCTGTTGCAGTGTATTCCTTGCATGACTGGTAGCCAAGTTTGTCAATAAGGCTGACTTCCAGGCAGGGATCTTGTCAAGAATCCCCACTCTGTTAAACTTTCACAGCATACTGGGCAACACCTACTTCTGGATTTTCCATCTGATCCTGCGCACACCCCATTATCACCATATCCCCCAGCCCACGCAAGGCTTGACACACCCACCCCAGACAATATCAGGGCCACTGCTTCTGCAGATACCCCTTTCCAAGGTAGTCCATGGCTTCTAGTTCTTCTGTGTTGGTCAAGGTGAAATACCTGGCCATGGCCTACATTATCCAACTTTGTTAGAATCCTAAAAAGCAGCAATCACATTACCTCTCAAACTTCTCTTTTCCTGTGAGAACATGCATAATATACATAACCATTCCTCCTAATCCAATCCCACCACAGCCTCAATCATTCTGGTTGCTTTCTTCCATATCCTTTCATACTTGCAATATCCTATTTTTATTATTAAATTCCCTGGAGGTAAGGGGTGTTTTGATTTGAGCTGATTAAAACAATGAAGAGAAATGACAGGGGAGTGAGTCAATGGCTCGTCTCTTGTTTTGTGAATTCAGAACATTATGACACACTCTTAGATTATAAACCAATTTAATGCAAATTCAATAAAACCTCTTCACACAAAAGGGTTGTGGGAATGTGGAATGTACAAATTTTGAAGGCCATATTTGTAAAGTCAAATGAGACATTTAAAAGGGAGATGCATATTTGGAAAGGAAGAGAAATAAAGAAAAGGCAGATAATTGAAATATAAACAACATAACTGACATGGCTAACAAGAATGGAGCAGGCACAATGGGCTCCACTTCTGTTGTTATATTCTGGTGTTTTCTCTTTACTTCACCAAATGACATAAAACAGTTACAGGAAAAGAGCCAAACAAATGCAGGTACATTGTTTTCAATCTGCATACTAAATAAATACAGTTTGTTTTCCTACCAGGGTAGTTGATGCATGTAAACAATTACATTTACATGCAATGATTGTTTGGATTATAATAAGGTCAGAGATCTTAAATAGGAGAGATGGTTGAACATGGATCGGGTAGTGGTTTATCTATAGTGAACCACAGATATATTTTGCACAGCCTCAAAGTAATAAGCCAAGACATTTCACTGAAATCTATTTCTCAGTTCACTGCAGTAAAAAGGTTACCCCAATGCTGTCATGTTAATTTTGTTTTAAACATTGAAGCATTACATTCACCTCAGCATTAGCTGTAATGGGATGAAAGAAGTCTATAAGGACTTTGCATATTTCTGAAACACTGAGCAGATGCATCAGCCATTTTGTGCATAGAATGATACCACAAAGAATAATTCGATGAATTACCAATCAATTGGTTTTGGCAACATTCGTTGATAGAAGAATACCAGCCAGGAGACTGGGTGAAGCCTTGTGCTTCTTTGAACAGTATCAAGGAATTGTATTTTACATTTACCTGGAGCATACAAACAGGTAGATGGAGCCGCAGTTTAACACGTCATCCAAAGGGCAAAACCTGCAACTGCTCAGCATTGTGGTGGAGAATCGGCATACCTTACATGCTGAATTCTTGAATTGGGTCTCGAACCCATGGGCTTTAGGCTTAAAAGCAAGAGAGCTATCAATTAAGTCAAGTTAACAAGTGGCAAACCAATGACTTTCATTAAAGTAATACAATAGCACATAACCACCTCTATTTTTACAAAGATCCAAAATAACAAGATGCTGAAAAACAAGTACAAACCTTTGTTAAAAGTATTCTACAAATAGTGACAAATGACAATCTGCTCTCTTGTGGTAACACCATTACATTGCAGAACAATGCCTTAGAGAGTTTAAATTGTTAGGCTAATGCAAATCAGATTCAGAAATTTAAGATTAATGGGGATTATTATTGCGAATACAGTATATTGCTTTTGTCTTTCAGTTTTAGTTAGAACAGCATGCCCTAGAGTGCAAATTAGAAAAGTCAATGCAGCAATTGAACTGCACTGTAATCAAGTATTGCAGCTTTGATTATAATGAGCATTGGAAGACAAGATTTTGTTGGCTGTGGCAAAACACAGATTAAAGAATACCAAGTAAAAACATACTGTAAATGTGCAGGGCTAAAAATCCTAACATAACGAAGAGGTATTATGATGAAAATGTACTTTATATTATAAATGTAATATAACATCCAGTCATATTCAAAAAATAACAAGCTGATTCCAGTTGACTTGAGTGCATCTATCTGGAAACTCCAGTTATAGCGCAAGATATAATTAAAGAAATTAGCATAGAAAGGGATGAGGTTCTAAGTGGTCTGGCAGGCTTAAAAGTAGATAAATCTCCAGGCCCAGATGAAATGTATCCCCGACTGTTGAGTGAGGCAAGGGAGGAGTTAGCAGGAGCGCTTGGAAATAATTTTCAATACCCCTCTGGCCATAGGAGAGGTGCCAGAGGACTTGAGGACAGCCAATGTGGCACCGTTATTCAAGAAGGGAGGAAGGAATAAACCAGGGAACTACAGGCCAGTCAGTCTAACCTCAGTGGTGGGGAAGCAATTGGAAGCAATTCTGAGGGACAGAATTAATCTACACTTGGAGAGGCAGGGATTAATCAAGGACAGGCAGCATGGTTTTGTTAAGGGAAGATCATGTCTGACCAATTTGATTGAATTTTTCGAAGAAGGGACCAGGTGTGTAGATGAGGGCAATGCATTTGACATAGTCTACTTGGGCTTCAGCAAGACTTTTGATAAGGTCCCGCATGGGAGACTGATAACAAAGTTAAGAGCCGATGGGATCCAAGGCAATTTGGCAAATTGGATCCAGAATTGGCTGAGTGGCAGGAAGCAGAGGATGATGGTCGAGGGGTGTTTTTGTGACTGGATGCCTGTGTCCAGTGGGGTTCCATAGGGATCGGTGTTGGGTCCCTTGCTGTTTGTGGCATATATAAACGATTTAGACTTGAATGTAGGAGGGTTGATCAGTAAATTCGCGGATGACACGAAAATTGGTGGAGTGGTAAATAGTGAAGAGGATAGCCTTAGATTACAGGAGGATATAGACAGGATGGTCAGATGGGCTGATCAGTGGCAAATGGAATATAATCCGGATAAGTGTGAGGTGACGCACTTTGGCAGGACAAAGAAGGCACGGGAATACACAATGAATGGTAGGACCCTGGGAAGCACCGAGGATCAGAGGGACCTTGGTGTGCATGTCCACCGGTCCCTTAAGGTAGCGGGACAGGTAGATAAGGCAGTTAAGAATGCATATGGGATACTTGCCTTTATTAGCCGAGGTATAGAATATAAGAGCAGGAAGGTTATGCTGGAACTGTATAAAACACTGGTTAGGCCAAAGCTAGAGTATTGCCTGCAGTTCTGGGATCTGCATTATAGGAAGGATGTGATTACACTAGAGACAGCGCAGAGGATGTTGCCTGGGCTAGAGAGTTTTAGTTATGAGGAGAGATTGGATAGAATGGGGTTATTTTCCTTGGAGCAGAGGAGATTAAGGGGGGACATGATTGAGGTGTATAAAATTATGAGGGGCATAGGTAGGATAGACAGGAAGGAACTTTTCCCCTTGGTGGATGGATCAATAACCAGGGGGCATAGATTTAAGGTAAGGGGCAGGAGGTTTAGAGGGGATATGAGGAAGAATATTTTCACCCAGAAGGTGGTGGGAATCTGGAACTCAATGCCTGAAAGGGTGGTAGAGGCAGAAACCCTCATAACATTTAAGAAGTATTTGGATGTGCACTTGCGATGCCATGGCATATAAGGCTATGGGCCTAGTGCTGGAAAATGGAATTAGAATAGTTAGGTATTTGTTTGACTGGCACAGACCCGATGGGCCGAAAGGCTTTTTTCTGTGCTGTGGACCTCTATGACTCTAAGATTTTTTATGAACATAATCATAAACAGTGCTGTGTGTGACATATTACACTACACATCTGGCTGTGCACTAGCAACAATTTCTAATGGTTGTTTCTTTCTAATTGGTGTTGTGGTTATAGGATCTCATAACTCTTCATCTTTTCTTTAATTAAAAAATGTACTTGAATAGGAATCATGGGGCAGAGTTTTTCCCTCATCGGGCTGGCACAGCATGAAATGTGGCTCCGCACTGGCCGGGAAAGGCCGAGCAGGGGCCCAGCAACCCGGCAGCCAGCTTAAAAACAGCCCAGGCAGCCCCAAAAAGGCTGCCAGGAACGGACGTTTGTCTGCCCTTGTAATAATGGAGTCGAGTGCGGCTGCAAACACCAGGCGGGAGGGCAGGCCGGGTGGGAACTCGGCCCCCGGCTTTTCTAATGAGTGCCTCACTTCCTCCTTAGGAGGTGGCTGCCAGGAGGGATACCCTTGTCCCCAGAGATGGGAGGAGGAGGCCGCCGCAACTCACAAAGAGGTCATGGGAGGAGATGGTAGCCCTGGTGAGCAGCCATTACATGGTGCAACGTATATGGGTGCATTGCAGAAGCACTCAGGAAGGTTGAGTACCATGTTGGCATGGGTCAGTGTGTAGAAGTTTTAAGGTGTGGCATCCCCCGAAGGAGCTCAGGGGTGCTAGAGTCTGAATGCCAACTGCCAATCACACCGGAGCTGGCCAAGGGGGTGAGCCATTAGGTGGTGTCCAGCCAGATGTGTGGGAGGATCTGGCAGAGATCCATGAGGGTCTCCATGGTCTCCATGATGAAGGAGTCCATGCGGAGCATGAGCACTGCGTTGACCGTGGGTGAGTGCACTGCCTCTTCCATTGAGAGAGTGGCGACTCTCATGGAGAGGCAGCTCCAGGGACAGAATGAGGAGTACCTGGGGATGCGCTCGGACCTGTAAGCCTTCACACAGGCAGAGACCTCAGGTGGTCAGTGTCATTGTGGGAGATGGATGAGGCACCCAGTGTTCAAGCTATGTGCCCGTCCATCAATGGTATGCAGGGAGGTCCAGAGCGACCTCACATTGACGCACAAGCTGCCTGTCATTTCTGCGGGCTCGTCTCACGGCACCCAGGATGATGGCAGCAGCTCCTCCGCCCCTCCACCAGCGACTGTGGCATCTGACAAGGCTGCGATGACTGAGGAGATGCCATCCATGGTACTGGCCGTTCCCTCCCAGATGGGACCAGCACAAGCTTCACCGGCCAGAGGACGATTGCCAGGGTTATCAAGGCCAACAAGACAGCAGAGTCAGCAGACTGTCTCCAATGCCAGTGCCAGCAAGGGGGGAATACATAAACGTAGCACTCGCAAAAGTAAGCTAAAAGCACTGTGAGCGCAAGAGGGACAGGTTGTGGGAGATATGGTGTTCATTTATCTATACTGTTCTGGGAATGAAGACCAGAGAAGTTTATGTAAATAGTTTGGAATTGTCCAAATTAGATAAATTTTGTTTTAGTCATCATGGCCTGAGTATGCTTCACCTTTTTATTTTATTGGTGCAAGGTACGCCAGTATGTAATGCTGGGCGTAAGTGACTCTCAACTTTATTGCACAGGCACTGTGTTCTTTGGGTTCAAATGAAAGGGTCCTTTCAGGCATCTGGCTTGGAGGAGGCAGTCCTAGCATGCATTTGAAGCTGGTCTTTGGTAGCCTTGCTGATGGAGCGTTGGATCAAGGCATCTCTGATGTCCCTGCCTCCCTGGAGGTTACCGAGGTTTGGCTCCATACCCTCAGTGTTCTCCTTATTGTGCTCATCTTCAGACTCACTACAGGACTCATCCTCTGTGGCCTGTGCAGCCGCCTCAAGATCCCCTTTCTCCAGTGGGTCCCCCCTTGCCGGTGCCAGATTGTGGAGAGCGCAACATGCAACCACGGTCAGTGACACCCACTCTGGGGGGTATTGTAGTGCTCCTCCCGAACGGTCCAGGTATTGGAAGTACATCTTGAGAAGACCTATGCTCCTCTCTGCCACCGCCTTTGTGGAGGCATGGTTTGTATTGTAATGCTGCTCTGCCTCTGTTCTCGGGTGGCGGAGAGGTGTCATGAGCCACCTCTTCAACGGACAGCCCTTGTCACCCAGCTGCCATCCATCCAATTGTGCTGAAGCACTGAAGAGCCTTGGCACCTGGGAGTGTCTCAGAATGTACACATCATGGGAGCTGCCAGGGTACCTTGCAAAGACTTGCAGAACCTACAACTTGTGATCACACACTATCTGCACGTACAAGTGGAATCCCTTCCTGTTATCAAAGGCACAGGGCTCACCCGCTGATGTGATGAAGGCCACATGTGTGCAGTCGATCCCACCCTGGACGCGCAGGAACCCAGCAATCACTGCAAACCCTCTGGCTTGCTCAGCCCGGCTGGCTCATCTGCATGGTAAATCACAGAATTGCAGAATCACATAATTGTCACGGTGTAGAAGGAGGCCATTTAGCCTATCGTGTCTGCGCCAGATCTCTGAGCATTTTAAGTGCCAATCTCCTGCCTTTTCCCCGTAACCCTGCACATTGTTTCTATTTAAATAATTCTCCAGTGCCTTCTTGAATGCCTCAATTGAACCTACCTCCACCACACTTCCAGGCAGTACTTTCCAAACCCTAACTACTCGCTGTGTGAAAAAAAAATTTTCTCACCTCGCATTTGCTTCTTTTGCAAAACACTTTAAAATTGTGACCCCTGGTTCTTGATCCATTTACGATCAGGAACAATTTCTCCCAATCTACTCTGTCTACACCCCTCATGATTTTGAAAACTTCTATCAAGTCTCCTCTTAGCCTTCTCCTCTCCAAGGAAAACAGCCCCAACTTCTCCGATCTATCCTCATAGCTGAAGTACCTCCTCCCTGGAACCATTCTCGAATAAAGGTCAGTACCCACCTGAACAGAGCTTCTGTCACCAGCTTGACGCAACCGTGGACAGCTGACTGAGAGAGTCCACAAAGATCCCCCATTGAGCCCTGGAAAGGGCCAGAGGCATAGAAGTTAAGGGCTACTGTAAACCTCAGAGCCACTGGCATGGGGTGTCCACCCACACAGTCGGAGCTGATCTCAGGACCAATCATCTGACAAATGGAGGTCACAGTCTCCCTTGAGAGGCGAAGTCTCCTTCGGCATTGCATCTTGGACATATTAAGGTAGCTGCATCACTGCCTGCAAACCCTGGCAGCAGGATAGTGGCGTCTTCTGCGGCCCCTTCCGCTTTGGACTTCCTGCTGGCCCTGCACCCCTTGTGCCTGTGCCTCTCCTCCCACAGGTCACTCCCCTGGAAGCTGCAGTGGGACACCTGGCCTCCTCTCACTTCTGCCCCTCTCTTCCTCCTCAGAGGAGGTGCCTCCAGCTGAAATCACAACCCCCATTACCACGATTACATAAGGCTGTCTGATACCTGGAAGGGTGCACACGTCTGTCTCCTCCGGGGGCCTGGCAGACAGCAATGAGTCCTGAAATGAGGCCTAAAAATGCTTCGAATGACGCTCCAAGCAGGGATGAAGCTGCCAAGTACCAAAGAGCAACCAGCTACAACCTATCTCCACATCTGCTCACTATTCACACTGGCAATGCTGCTGACCCTTTCTGTCCTGCCCTTGGATGAGGTTTGTGAAAATGTCAGCTGGCCGCCTGCCCATGCGATGAGCAGGAAAATCGCACAGACAATGAAAAATCACAGTCAGTTGGACTGTTAAGGGCCTTGAGTGGCCTGTTAATTAATGGTGGGCGCTGCTCCGGCACCCATGCGTGCCCACTGAGCGAAATATCACGTGAGTGCGCTATGACGTTGGGACACTCGCCCGATGACATCGCGCATTATTTTACTCCCGTTCAGGTCAGGCGCACGCCCGCCTGCGGGGCGAAAAATTTTGCCCATGCAGAAACCTTACCCACCATGGGTCATATCAGTTCATGCCATTATAGTGGATCAAAACAAGTTACACGATGTGAGTCAGATGCATCATGAGGTATCAATTTGGAACCTAAAGAATTTTTGGGTAGGAATGACAGAGAGGAAGATATTTGCCTGTCAAAATCTCTTCAAGTCAACAGAACTCTCTAACCTCAAACTGGATAAGCCAAATATTACAGAGGCATATTTTGGGCATATTTGTCCCAGAAAACTTTACTACAAGTAAGATAAAGAATGGTATGTCATACAGAAAAACACCATAGTACCATTAGTCCCTTGAGGTCAACTGATGTTGGGATGGAAATATTTTTGCATTGCCCGTATTAACTCTTCTTGGTATATAATTTTCATTATCCACACTTTCTGAAAGCATGATATCTTATATCACTCTCAATCTTTATAGAAATATAGAAAATAGGAGCAGGATTAGGTCATTCGGTCCTTCAAGCCTGCTCCACCATTCAATATGATTATGGCTGATCCTCTACCTCAATGTCATACGCTGCAGTCTCCCCATACCCCTTGATGCCTTTAGAGTCCAGAAACCTATCTATTTCCTTCTTAAATATATTCAATGACTTGGCCACCACAGCCTTCTGTGGTTGAGAATTCCATAGGTTTACCGCCCTCTGAGTGAAGACGTTTCTCCTCATCTCAGTCCTAAGTGACCTTCCCCTTATCCTGAGACTGTGACTGCCCTATTCTAGACCCCCCCAGCCAGAGGAAATATCATCCCTACATCCAGTCTGTCCAACCCTGTCTGAATTTTATACGTTTCAATGAGATCCCCTCTCATTCTTCTAAACTCCAGTGAATACAGGCTTAGTTGGCCCAATCTCCCCTCAGACGACAATCCTGCCATCCCGGGAATCAGTCTGGTGAACATTCGCTGCACTTCCTCTATGGCAAGTATATCATTTCTTAGGTAAGGAGACCAAAACTGCACACAATACCCCAGGTTTTTCCTCAATAAAGTTCCTTTAAGCAATTCATCTGTTTTATCCAAGAATAGCTCATTAATGCTACTCTTAACCAGCTGCCACTTGGTGGGGAATTAGCAACACGGGATACCACCTAGCCTATGTGTACTTCCTGCTGCAGCACAACTGAGAGCAGGAGCTCAGAAGTGCGCTTAAGAGGAAGGAATTCCAGAACTGTAGTAAAAGGATCTGGTGCCTAAAGGGTTAACTTGGGATTGAATACAGTTCCACCCACACAGTGATGTAAGAAGGCACATGACCTAGAGCTAAGCCCTGTCTAGAGATAGATAGCAACATGTAAGGACCTAGAATGGGATCCTCCCCATACCTTTACCCTCTACTGTAAATATGTACATTGTTCAGAAATGATAATAAAGACTTCTTTGTAACTTCAACAAGACTGCTTCATGGTGTCCAAGCAATACACATCATGGGTAGTGACAGCAGTGCAGATCATGGTGATAGCAAGGGATAAGAATCCATATCCTCGCTAAAAGACTAAAGAACTCTCAAGAAAAGGACACTAGCAACAATTCTGCCCAGAAACAATATCACTCAAGAAACAAGGCATTGAGAAAACTCACCTGAGAAGCTCCAGAGACATGAGAGCCTGGCAGCAGAAAAAAGGCAGAAGTTAAGCTCAAGCAAAGTCTCTATGAATCCCTGTGGAAGATCAGCTTCAACAAAGCAGCGTCAGCAGCCTGCAGGGTGAGATAAAATCCTTTTAAAGTTCTAGGCAAGCCAGTCCTGTGAACCTTTCTTTTAATCCAGTCAGGCAGAAGCTCTGTTGTGCATTTTGTTGCTAGCCCAAATTCTGGGCAGAACTTTTGTGCTCATAGGCGTCGGGCATCGTGGCGGGTGTGAGCAGACAATATGGCAGGAAAATATTGGTTTTATGAAGTTGTGAAACCAGTTTGTGATCATCCGCTCCACCCGTCAACGGTGGTCCACCTTTCCAACCGCCGGACATCAGATACTTGACTTTAATATTTATGCATATTATTACAAGCCCTGCTCACCGGAATAATCTCCACATGCTGGGCCACCTGGGCACATTGGCGACAACTGAACATAAGCGATGTACACCTGGTGAGCTGCATTTCACTCGGGACTTTGAGGCTTGTTTGTCTACCTTGCTTTGGGCAGCACTCACAGTCACCAGAAGCAGGCTTCGCAGGCAGCACCACATCACTTTTAGGGGGGCTCACAGGAAGGTCTCTACTTACGAGACCAGCCATAAGCCCAGGGGTGGCTTTTCAACAGCTGCAGGGCTATGGCTTGCTTGAGGAAGGGGAAAAAGTGGCCTCAAGTAAGGGAAGAGGCTGCAGGGAGAAGGGAGGCATCCCAGGGTGTGTGTGGGGGCACATGTTGATCTGTGCAAGTGACCTCAAGAGGATGAGGACTGAGGAGGCAGTCTCAAGAGGAGATGAGGCCAGATGGGAATGTGAGGGTGTGTGTGAGAGAGTGAGTGGCGATGTCCCTTGAGCTGGCAGTGAGTGAGATGCCAGTGCATGTGTGATGGGCTTGTGAGCATGTGAGTCTACAGCATTCAGATGGTTGCCTTCCCCTAGGAGCAAGGATGAGATCATTCATCCTCTTTCTGCACTGGATGGTAAACCTCTTCTGTGCAGCATTGGCACTGACCACCACTGCCACCACCTCCTAAGCCAGAGTGGTGACACTGATGGGCCTCTTGTGGCTCGAGCAGGGATAGGGGACATTGCGACAGGCTCCAACAGTGTCCAGGATGCATCCCAAGGACACATTACTGAATCGGGGGCTGCAGTCTTCTTGCCTTTTGGGGCCAAGTCTTCTGTGCAGCAGTCCTGGGCTGGAAGCTCTGAGAGGTGTGCGCGCGGTGTGAGGAAGCAGCGGGGTGATGTTTTGGTGGGTGAATCGGAGGCTGCCTGCCAGTGAAACAGCATGTATCCCAGGAATGCATGATTGGTGAGCGGGATTGGGGTGGTACAACGTGAAAACCTGCCATTTTGTCAAGTGGGTAAAACATTTTTTTTCCCGCCCACTACTGCACTTAATGCAAATCTAACACCACCACCACCCCCACCCCAGGTCCGGAACATTGATAAAAAACAAAAAAAAGATCGAACGCAGGGAAATTTTAAAAAAAAACAAATTGGATGCTTTGCGATTATTTGGCCTCCTGGCCAGACAGAATTCTGCCCTCCCGACCTAACCCCACCTGCAGCATGTCATCATGACTAAAATGACCCTCAGCAGCAACCCAAGCCGCAGCCATTTTAAGGCTTATTCTTCCCCAGCGGACCACCGCGACATTTTGAAGTTCACGCTGAAACTGCGAAGCACACAAAAACCCTGCCTTGATCAATACTGGTGACACCATCTTGAAACCCCCTTCACTCTTAAAGGGACACCAATATATTAAAATAGTTTAAAGATGGAACACAATTCTTCCCTACCACCTCTAATGTACCTTACCCATGGCCCTGACCAATCTCACAATTGGAGTTATTGGAGAAAAAGGTTCCTGAAGTATAGCACTGCTGCAGGATTAAATAAAAAGTCGGAAGCAGAACAAATTAGCACATTAATTTATCCTATTGGGCCAATTGCAGACAATATCATCGCCAGGCAAGTCATAGATGAATCATCTGCTAAATTTGACAATGTTTTAAAATCTTTGGACATTTTTTCAACATGAGATCTAACAAGATCTTGGAATGTGCCAAATTTAACAGAAGAGCCCATCACCCCGGGGAGCCTATCGATTCCTTTATCAATGATCTTTACCTCATGGCAGAAGGGTGTGAATACGGTGAGCTGAAATCTGAACTCATCCGAGGCAAGAATCGTGGTGGGTGTCACAGATGATTCACCCTCCGACCTTCTCCGAGCCAAAGATGACCTTACTCTCAACAAGGCTGTCCAGTTACATAGGCTGTCCAAGTTGCAAGACCAACATAGGACCATTCTCAGGGGAGAAGGCACTTCATAAGCAGAAGCCACACCTCAGTCCAGCATGTTAAGTCACACAAGAGCAGGCATCGTCCGAATCAGTGTAAGACATACCCCAACCACCCAGCCGAACAGCTTTGCCAGTGCTGCAGTGGGAAGCGGATTCGCAGAATGGACCAATGTTCTGCAAGTGGTGCCTAATGCTTCCACTGCCACAAGCAGAGACACTTCAGTAAGCTCTGTCAGTAATGACCTCAGCACCACACAGACATCCCGAGAGCCATCCATGAAGTGGTGTCGGAGATTAATCACACCGAGGCATCATTTCTTACGTAGAAACCCCATTTATTACTTGTGCACAAGGGAGACAGCACAATGAGAGCTACTGTACAGTCTTGTAGCAGAATACACGCAGACTTGTTAAAAGTATTTTTACAGCTAATCAGTAAGTTTTGCAACAAACCTATCCATTTATTTGCATAAGTTAACTGACCAATCCATGTTCCAGTAAATTTCCATTTTCCTCAGAACAGATGTTTGGTTACGCAGTTTCTTATCACAACCCTGATAACATTCAGCCTGCGAAAAACAAAATGGAATGTCTCAAGGCTCATCCTGCAACTGTGGTCAGGCAAGATTGTATTCTACTCAAGGTTGTAGTATTTTTCTCTTAAGCCGTGGTGTACAATCAACTTCTCATTAACCCTTCCAGCACCAAATGGGCTCCCTGCAGTTGCCTAGGCCACCACCGTGGAGGCCACCGAACCAGAAGACACACAGAGCTTTTCTTCCTGGGCGACATCAGACGATGTGGCTCTTCCTTCTGGAACACAGATATCTCAGTGAACGGCCATTTAACCAACTTTAAGTTAGATTCCGGTGCCGGAGTGACAGTCCTATTGCACAAGCAACTGTGGCTCCAAGGCCGCTGGGTCTGAATGACGGACATCCTCTCTATGGCACAGGGGGAGTCCAAATCCCGGTCATTGGTGTTAGATTAGATAAGATTATAGATGTAAGATTTTTAATATATTACCATTTTGGACTTAGAGAAGGTAACCTTGAAATTTGCTAGACACAAAAGGCAAACAGAAAGAAAGACAGCAAAAGACCAGGAAGACAGACTAAGAACAGGCAAGCAGGCAATACATGCAATTTAGGGCAGATTTTCCCTTTGGCATGCGGGGGATGGGACCCGCACATCCACGTGTAAAATGATGTGCGGTGACGTCGGGCGAGCGTCCCGACATCACTGCGCGCCATGCGATATTTCGTTGGGCGGGCGCGCGATGATATCAGATGCGCACCCGCCATTAATTAACTGGCCACTTAAGGCCCTTGACTCCCCTATCAACACTGATTTTTCGGCACCCATGCAATCTTCAGGTCGGCGCACGGGCGCTATGGGCAGGCGGGTAGGAGATATTTGAATAAACCTCATCCACGGGCGGGATAAGAGGGCTCACCGGGGTTACGAGTGTGCTCTGTAAAATATTTATTTTTCAAAGTTATTGAAACTTGTTTGTGTGATTTGCAATACTTCAAAACGCATACCAGCTGCTTTGTCTGGACTCTTAACCTTCAGGTCAGCACTCTGCAGTGAGGAATCTTTTTTGGGCCTGCAGGTTTCAGGAAGCCTTCCCTTAGCCTGGGAATGGGAGCTGAACTGTCCACTGAAGGCAGCTCCTCTGAGGAGGAAGGGAGAACTAGAAGGGGGAGGAGGCCAGGAGTGCACATTCAGCCTCCAGGGGAGCCAACTTTGGGAGGACAGACGCAGGCACAAGGGGTGCAGGGCCAAGAGGCAGACCAAGGGGGAAGGGGCCACAGAAGAGGCCACTATCCTGCTGCCACGGTTTATAGGCAGCGATGCAGCTACCTCAATATGTCTGAGGTGCAGTGCTGAAGGATGCTCCGTCTCTCAAGGGAGACAGTCAACTATATCTGTCAGATGATTGGGCCTGAGATTTCCATTAACTGTGTGGGTGGACACCCCATGCCAGCAGCTCTGAAGGTCACAGCTGCCCTCAGCTTCTATGCCTCTGGCTCCTTCCAGGGCTCGGTGGGGGATCTTTGCGGTGTCTCCCAATCAGCTTGTGTCAAGCAGGTTACAGACGCTCTGTTCAGGCGTGCATTGACCTTCATCCTCTACCATTCGGACCAGGCAAGCCAGACACAGCGAGCCAGAGGCTTCGCGGTGATTGCTGGCTTCTCCCGTGTCCAGGGTGCAATAGACTGCACACATGTGGCCATCAAAGCAGGTGAGCCCAGTGCCTTCCTCAACAGGAAGGGCTTCCACTCCATGAACGTGCAGATAGTGTGTGATCACAGGATGCTGATTCTACAAGTCTGTGCAAGGTACCCCGGCAGCTCCCACGATGCCTACATCCTCAGACATTCCCAGGTGCCGAGACTCTTCAGTGCTCCAGCCCGGCTGGATGGCTGGCTGCTGGGTGACAAGGGCTATCACCTCAGAAGGTGGCTCATGATGCCTCTCCGCCATCCAAGAACAGAAGCTGAGCAGCGGTACAATAGGAGCCACGTCTCCACAAGGGCTGTGGTGGAGAGAACCATCTGTCTTCTCAAGATGCACTTCTGATGCCTGGACCGGTCAGGGGGCGCACTCCAGTACCCCCCAGATTGTTTGTCGGTGATAGTGGTTGCATGCTGCACTCTCCACAATCTTGCGCTGGAAAGGGGGGATGCAGTGGACGATGAAGACTTCGATGCAGTGGTGTGGCTGCACACGATGAGTCCAGCAGTGAGTCTGAGGATGAGCATGCACAGGGAAATGCTGAGGGGGTAGCCGCTGTCCCGGGCGTACTCCAGGGAGGCAGGGACACCCGGGAGGCTTTAATCTAATGAACCTTCAACTAGCACACCACAGATGGACCTCCAGAACAAGCTTGGGCTGTAGGCTGCATACTTGATACCTAAGTGCCAAATCTGCCAGGTTATGAACAGTGACTAAGGGCCTTGTTAATAAAGCTAAATGTCCCACAAAGCACTCATAACATTTTTGGAAACCATACACCTGCAGAAGAAAAGAGGCACCCTCAGCCACGGTCACACCTGAATTTAGTATCACAAGCAAAGAAACTTAATCCAAAAAAATGACAATGGTGTTCCTATTCAAATCAAATCATAAAGACCTCATCTCGGGCCAACACAAAAGCACCAGTGATAAAACCGTGGTGTGCCTAAGGTGCCTCATGTTTACGTTTCCAGGTGCTACTTTAGTGCTGCCCCCTCACTGGGAGTGGCATCTGAGACAGCTGCTGACTCTGCTGTCCTGTTGGCCTCGATGACCTTGGTGGTCGCCCTCTGGCCCGTGGAGCCTGTGCTGGCCCCACCTGGGAGGGAGCTGCCAGTTCCACAGCTGGCATCTCCCCAGTCGTCACAGCCTCGCCGGATGCTACAGTCACTGGGAGGGGGGGCGGGGGAACTGCTGCCTTCATCCAAGCACCCTGAGAGGTGCCTGCAGAGACAACAGGCAGCTGCTGCTCTGATGTGAGGTCGCTTTGGACCTCCCTGCTCACAGTGGATGGATGGGCACCGAGCTGGGAAGCTTAGTGCCCAGGCCATCTCCCACACTGGCACTGACCAGCTGAGATCAATGCCGATGTGAGGGCTTGCTGGTCAGAGCGCATCCCCAGGAAGCCTTGATTGGTCTCCTAGAGGCGCCTCTCCACAATAGTTGCCATTCTCTCCATGGAGGACACATGGCGCTCAGCTATGAGGCTCATTGCTTCGGCGATCGTCCGTGTAGACTCCTCCACCACGGAGACCAAGCCAAGCATAGCCTCATGTATCTCCCCCAGATGCTCCCACACACCCAGTCGCATTTCCTGCCTCTGCTGCATCACGGATGACACCAGAAGCCTGGTCCCCTGCAGTCACCCAACTGCTGGTGCCATGGGTACTCTCTGTCTCTGCCAGCAACTCCAGCGACTGTGAAGTGCCCTAACCGTTGTGCCCCGGGACACTAGCCAATGTTCGAATTCCCACTGAGGTGCTAGTATCTGCGCTGGTGCCTGCCTGGCAGAGATGGTGTGACACAGGTGAGACTTCAGGGCCCTCAGGTGTGAGAGGGGGCCTCTGCTGCTCCTCCTCCCAGCCCTGCTCCACTGATGCTGAAAAGAAGAGCAAGGACAGTAGATCAGTTAACGTGGAGACAATGTCAATGTGCATCCTTGTCTCCCGGATCATTTTGGGCTCATCCTTCCATTAGCAATGGTCAAGCCATGTTGCAAAATTAAATCAATTAACATTCAGCAGTGCCATGGCTGTTGGGAGAACAATGCTGGCCTCACTGTTGGGTATAAATACCTGGTCGTGGCACCCCAACCACACCAGTGGACCTGGGCGCATGGCGCCTCTCCAAATCCAGGGCCTCCTGCTTGAAGCGGCTAGGAATGGCGATCTGTGCCTGCCCGCCGCCAGTCCGCACACACTCTGCCGCGTTATGAGCATTCTTCTCCTGAAAGTGAGAGAAGAGCATTGATTAGTGCAAATTGCGCATGGACTCTCTTTGCACACGGCCCACCCCAACCAGAGTGGGACATATCAGGGCTCCAGTGCCTCCTCACCCTGCTGCTGCCGAACACTCACACAAAGATGCTAGGTCAGTTCCCCACCACCCCACCCCACCCTTGGCCACATGCTGTGTACATCACATTAGGAACCACATGGTATATCCTTCCATAGCAAGGAGGCACAAGCACGTGGAGCGCAGAGTGCAGCAGATGGTTTGTTGCCACACCACCTTGAAGCTCCCCTCCCAGTATGTCATCACCCTGACTTGGACACGTCCTGCAGTTCAAACACAGCACCTAGGTGCAGCTCCTCCATATTGCCCCAAAACCAGACATGTGGGACTCAGTGTAACATATGCTGCGGGTGCCAAACACATCTCTTCACCACCCTCTCAGGGTGACCTCAGCACAGGCAATATCTGCTGACCCACCCAGCGAAGGACACATGCCGTCAATGATTCAATGCAGTCACTACACTCAGACTTGGGGGTGTGGGTGCAGCAGGGGGGAAAGCCTACCTGCTGGGTTAAGTGACCAATGCCAACATTGTCCTCACCCTTCCAGAGCGCAACAAGTCATTGAAGCACTTGCGACACTGGATCCAGGTGCGCCGCACCATGTCACGGGAGCTCATCACCTCCGCCACCTCCTCCCAGGCACGTTTCGTCATGTGAGGGGGGCTCCTCCTCCTGTCCTGGGGAACCAGCAGCTCCAGCCATGCTGCCACCTCCTCAAGGAGGGCAGCAAGGCAGTCATCCAAAAAACGAGGGGCACACTGGCTGCCCGTCCTACCCTCCAGCTTGGCCTGCCCCAATGGCCTACCTTCCGGACTTGCATGAACTTCATTGTCCCTCTGCACAGCCCTTCGCCCAACCATTGAGAGCAGCCTTTCCGTGGCTGTCAGGGCCTTCCTTTATACAGGCCTCCGGGTCGCCATTGGACCCAGCAGCCTAAGCGTGCCGCCACCGCCCACCCACTCCCGTTGTGAATGGGACTCGTGAAGCACGTGGGCGGGCCTTAATTGGCCCGCCCGCATAAAATGGTGCACGGACCCGATCGCAAGTGGCGATCAGGTCCATGCCGCACCTGCACCCGCCACCAACCAGAAAACTCAGCCCTTAAAGTAGCTAATTGTGAGTTGTGCGTTTTAGGAGAAAAAAGCAATAGGATTGTAAACTTACCGGAAAGTCACTGATAGGGAGACCTGAGGTTCAGGTGCACAAGTCCTTGAAAGTTAGAATGCTGATAGATCATAGGAATATGAGAAATATGAGCAGGGGTAGGCTATTTGGTTCTTCCACCTTGCTCCACCATTCAGCAAGACCATGACTGATCTTCTACCTCAAATCCATCTTGCCGCACAATCCCCATACCCCTTAATTCTCTTAGCACCATAAATCTATCAATATCTGTCTTGAATCTACTCAACAACTATGCATCCACAGTTTTCTGTGGTGCAGAATTCCAAAGGCTCACAACCATTTGACTGAAGAGATTGCTCCTCATCTCAATTCTAAATGGCTGATCCCTTATTTTGTGACAGTGAACCCATGTTCTAGATTTCCCAGTCAGGAGGAACATTTTCTCAGCATCTACCCTGTCAAGCCCCCTTAGGAATTGCATGTGTTTCAATTAGGTCATCTCTCATTCTTCCAAACTCCAGGGAATATAGGCCTTTCTACTCAATCTCTCTTTTTTAACTTTACTGGCAAGGTCAGTATTTTTTTGTCTATCCTTAATTCCCCTTGAGAAGGTGATGGAGAGCAACCTTCTTAAACCATTGCAGTCCATCCGATCTAGGCACACCCTCGGAGTACTATCTCCTTATCCAGGGACCAATCCCGTGAACCTTTGTTGCACTCCAAATCGCCTTTTTATGGTTTAGCAAAGCGGGAACCAGTGAATGTAATGTATTTGGATTTTCAAAATATATCTAATAAGGTGGCACACAAGAGATTGTTACATAAAATTAGGACTCATGAAATTTGGGTAGTATATTAGCATGGATTGAATATTGAGTGGGAATAAATGGACATTTTCAGATTGGCAGGCTATAACTAATGGGGCACCACAAGGATTAGTGCTTGGGCCTCGTTTATCAGCTTTACCACCTTTATCTTCATCCACCTGTCCAATGTAAAATTTAACTTGAGTTCTTCATCTTTTGGAGAATAAGGAATTATTCAAGTGGAATGTTTGGCACAAAAGGGAAAAACATCTTTCTTGGTTCTACTGATAGTAGACCCCTTTTTTTGAATGCACATTCCTAGCATGTTAATGGACAGAAAATTGTGTGTGGAACTTGTGGAAATCATGCACATAGATTTGCAATAATCACCACTGAAAATCAAAGTTAAGGGAAATAGGGCGGTGCCTGCATTATTTCTTTCATCTATAGGGTCAGGTTCAATTCCACCTATGTCTAATGGGAAGAAAGTTTCCTCTGCCTGCTGGCTGAAAGAAGATTATGAGATAAGAGTTTGGCAGTCTCAATTCAGTTCCTGGAACCTATAAGCTTACAGCACAATACTGTCCCTCATTCTGCACTGGTTAGCAGTCTCATTCTGAGAACCAACCATACGGTTAATTTGAGAAATCGGGGGGTTGAGGAAATGTCATACTGGTACATTCAACATACGAATTAGGAGCAGGAGTAGACCACTCAGCCCATCAAGCCTGCTTCACCATTTAATAAGATCATAGCTGATCTGATTTTAACCACAACTCTACATTCCTGCCTACCCCTGATAACCTTCCACCCCTTTGCTTATCAATAATCTATCTAGCTCTGCCTTTAAAATATTCAAAGACTCTGCTTCCACTGCCTTTTGAGGAAGAGAGTACCAAAGACTCTCAACGCAGTGAGAGAAAAAAATTCTCCTCATCTCTGTCTTAAATGAGCAACCCCTTTATTTTTAGACAGTGACGACTAGTTCTAGATTCTTCCACAACAGGAAACATGCTTTTCACATCCACCCTGTCAAGTCCCCTCAGGATCTTATATGTTTCAGTCAAGTCACTTCTTACTCTTCTAAACTCCAGCAGATACAAGCCTAGCCTGTCCTACCTTTCCTCAAATGACAACTCGCCCATTCTAGGTACTAGTCTAGTAAACCTTCTCTGAACTGCTTCCAACTCATTTACATCCTTTCTTAAATAAGAAGACCAATACTGTACACAGTACTCCAGATGTGGTCTCACCAGTGCCCTGTATAACTGAAGCATAACCTCCCTACTTTTATATTCAATTCCCCTCGCAATAAATGATAACATTCTATTAGCTTTCCTAATTACTTGCTGTACCTGCATACTAACCTTTTGCAATTCATGCACTAGGACACCCAGATCCCTCTGCATTTCAGACCTCTGCAAACTCTCACCATTCAGACAATGTGCTTAATATACAATATAATATACAGTGGAGGTGTTCTTCTGTGCTTAGGTCTTAAGCGCATTGTTGGGGCAAAGCAGAAGGAGGTTCACTCTGGAAATGGCTACCCTATACCGGGCCAGAAGGGTTCAATATAGCCACAGGGAAGAGGGAGATAAAGGCTCCTGAACAATTTACCTCTAATTTGGGCACCTGTCAGAGCAAATTGCACACTCATAAAACCTGCACAATTTCTATTTCTAACTATGGAATAAAAATCAGGTGGGTTCTACAACAGGTGGACCATCCCTTCACTGAGGTTACTGCCCAGGTGATTAGCATGAAAATGAACCCTTAGGTGTATGAAATGAGGAGAGTTCCATTCTGCAGCATGAACTTCCCTCTCACATTAATGAGTACCAAAGTCAAAAAGGAAAAATAATTAGAGCTACTTAGTATTTCTTCAAAGATTCTTTCATGTGGACTATTAGTTAAGTATAATAAAATGCATATGGACATGTGTGTCCAACCAAAAAAATTCCAAATTACCACTAACGTTATTATAAAAAGCTGAATGGAAGGCATTATTATATTTTTGAGACTTTGACATCATCTATAATTTTGCAGTTTCCAATGCAATTATAAGCTGCCATGTGGTGATGGCATAGGTTTGAATGCTTGAAAATTAGAACTGTTCTCTTCATTGTAGGACATGCTATCTTTCTTATAGTGTGCAGAATTTATAGTGATAACATTAATTTTTCATTTTTTGTGATCTAGCAGAGTATTTCCACCTTCACTATCATTCTGTAAACTGCCACTCTTTGGTGTTTAATTTAAACTGATAGTAAATTTACATTTAATATTAAGATGTGTTAGCCCTGCATTAAGATGAGGTCTCTAAGTTCAGCCCATGCTCCTAAAAGTGTTCCTTAAAGTAGGCAGTTGTAACACATTGAAGTGCTAGCTCGCCATTAAGGGTTTTTTTTTGCATGCTTGATGCTTATAATTAAAGGGAAATTTATAAATTTACTCAATATTCATATTGCATTAATTTCACACAACTGAAACTTGTGAAATAAAATGCATCAGATACAGCCAGTAGCATTTGGATGAACAGCATTAGAGGTAGGTTACAAAACTAGTCAAAGAGAAACATTTTGGTAGCATGGTTGCTGTACAGGTGAAACAAGACCTCAGCCAGGAGATTTGAGGACAGATGAGATAATGCTTCAGGACACACCACTACCCAATGTTGATGTGCTATCTCCTTGAACATCAACAAGGAGCATATATAAGGGGTTTTCACTTCAATAACAATGCAATACAAATATTGGAAAAGGGGTAGGCCATTCAGCTCCTCAAGCCTCATCCATCATTCAATTAGATCAAGGTTGGATCTGTATCTTTACTACATCTGCCGACCTTGGTTCCGTAATGCTTAATATGCTTACCTTTGAAATTTTCAAGTGATCTAACCTCAAATAGCATTTTGAGGGGGGATGTTCTGGATATCCTCTGCCCTTCGTGTGAAGAAGTGCTTCCTGACAAGGCTCCTGAACAGTTTACCTCTAATTTTAAAGTTATGGCCCTTTGTTCTGGACTCCCACAGGACAAAATAGTTTCTCTCTTATCTACTCTATCAAATCATTTAATTATCTTAAGCACATCCATTATATCACTCCTTAATGTTTTATACTCAAGGGAATACAAGACTCGTCTTTGCAACCTGCCCTCAAAACTTAGCCCTTTTAGTCCCAGTATCATTCTGGCAAATCTGTGCTGCACACCTTCAAAGGCCAATATATTCTTCCTGAGTTGTGGTGCCTGGAATTGAATATAGTGCTTCATATGTGGCCTAACAAGAGCTTTATATAACTGCAGCATAATTTCTACCCTTATTTCAACCCCCTTAGCACTGAGGCTAACATTCCACTAGCCTTTTAAATTATTGTACTTGCTCACTAGTTTTTAGTAATTCATGTACATAGACCCCCAAATCTCTCTGCTCCTTACACTTCCTGACTTCTCACAATTTAGAAATACTTTATTCAACCTTCTTAGGTCAATGTCCCTTTGCAACTTTCTGTTCCCATCTTCATCACTTACTGTGGCACCTAACTTAGTACTGTCCACAAACATGGAGATACGGCACTCTAGTCCTTCATCTAAGTCATTCATAAATAAAGTGTTAATATTTCTCCACCCACCTGCCTCCACCTCCTCCCACCCCCTGCAGCATATACAGCTCTCTACAAACAGTACTAAAGTTTGACTGACATTATTTGGCTGTTCTTCAGCAGGTTTCCTTCCCCATGGAAGTATGTAAATGTTTAAAATGCAGAGCTTTTGCCTTTATAATAGCAAAAATGTTACTGTTTAACATGATGTGCAGCTGCGCTTTCCCCTTTACAACATATCTTTTTGCTTAAACAATATGCCTAAGTAGAAAAATTAGGCATGAAACCTTTGTGAGAGTACCTCCAAGGACCTGCTTGCAATTGTATTGGTTCCTTATCATTATGTACTGCAGTTCTAGATGGCCTTGCACATGTGGCAGGAATAGGCTCTTGGTTTGTATGGGCAGAATTTTCCACTCGGTGGGTGGGCACACACCCAACGTGCTCGAGCGTGAAATGACACACATTGACGTCGGCCGAGCGTGCCAATGTCAACGCGCACTCTCACGATATTTTGCTAGGGGGCGTGCGAGGGAGACAGAGGTGCGCCCGCCATTAATTAAAAGGCCAGTTAAGGCCCTTAACACACCAATTGTCTCCGGGTTTACGTAGCCCGTGTGAGTTTTCGGCCGTCACGCGGGCAAAATGGGCAGGCGGGCAGGCCACAATTAGCAAAAACTCATCCACGGGTGGGATAAGAAGGATCAGCAGCGTTGTCAATGTGAGTAGTGAGGAGGTTTGAAGATCTCGTGTTGCTGGTTGATTTTGTGAACTGGACAGCTTCATCTAACTTCAGAGCTGCTCTCTGAGCGTTTCTAGGCTTCATTTCAGGACTCATTGATGTCTTCCAGGCCCCCGGGAGGATTCAGGCTGCATGGGCCCTTCCAGATACCAGACAGCCTTCCATAACCCTGGTAATGGGGATTGTGGTCTCTGCTGGTGGCACTTCCTTTGAGGAGGAAGAGAGGAGCCGAAGGGGAGAGGGGGCCAGGCGTCCCAATGCAGCTTCCAGGGGAGCCACCTGGAGGAGGAGAGGCGCAGGCACAAGGGGGGGCAGGGGCAGCTGGGCACAAAGGGCCACAGAAGACGCCACTATCCTCCAGACGGTGATGCAGCTACCCCAATATGTCTGAGGTGCAATGCCGAAGGAGGTTCCATCTCTCAAGGGACACAGTGACCTCGATTTGTCAGAGGATCGGGCCTGAGGCCCGCTCTGACTGTGTGGGTGGACACCCTATGCCAGTGGCTCGAAGGTCACAGTGTCCCTCAACCTCTATGCCTCCGGCTCTTTCCAGGGCTCAGTGGGGGATCTGTGTGTAGTCTCCCAATCAGCTGTCCATAGCTGCGTCAAGCTGGTGACAGAAGCTCTGTGCAGGCGGGTATTGACTTTCATTCATTACTGTATGGACGAGGCCAGCCAGGCCAAGCGAGCAAGAGGCTTTGCAGAAATTGCAGGCTTCCCCCGTGCTCAAGGTGCCATCAACCGCACACATGTGGCCATCAAAGCGCCAGCGGGTGAGCCGGGTGCCTTTGTCAACAGGAAGGGATTCCACTCCATGAACGTGCAGATAGTGTGTGATCACAAAATGCAGATTCAGCAACCCTTGCAGCTCCCATGAAGCTTACATCCTGAGACATTCCCAGGTCCCGCGGCTCTTCACTGCTCCAGCCAGACTGGATGGATGGCTGCTGGGTGACAAGGGCTATCCCCTCAAAAGGTGGCTCATGATGCCTCTCGGCCACCCAAAAATAGAGATCGAGCAGCGGTACAATAGGAGCCATGCCTCCACAAGGGTGGTGGTAGAGAGAACCACAGGTCTTCTCAAGGTGTGCTTCCAATGCCTGGACCGTTCAGGGGGTGCACTGCAATATCCCCCAGAGCATGTCACTGATCATGGTTACATGCTGCGCTCTGCACAATCTGCCACTGGCAAGGGGGTCCCAGTGGAGGAAGAGGATGTTGATGCAGCTGCGCAGGCCACCAGTGATGAGTCCAGTAGTGAGTCCAAGGACGAGCACAGTGAGGAGAACGCTGAGGGCATGGACGCTGACCTGGGTAACCTCCAGGGAGGCAGGGACACTAGGGATGCTTTGATCCAACACTCCTTCAGCTAGACCACCACCACATGCCAGGGCTGCAGGCTCCATATTCAATCCCAGAGAGGACTATTTCCTTGGCCAACAACATACACTCTGTGCCTGTGCAATAGAGTTTCAGGAGACACACGTCCATAATTACATAATGGCCTTCCCTGTACCTACAGAACAAATGAAGTATACAGAGGCCAGTTGCACAAAGTACATCTCATTTAATTGTGCATGTGAAACATAGCTGAAATGAACATACACCGGTGTTGTTAATCACACCATTAAAAAAGTTAAAGCAAAATAGGGGAACAAAATATCAGCAGTGATAAGTTCATCTTGTACATTTACGTTTGCGGGTGCTATATCTAAGTGCTCCCTCCTCGCTGGCACTGGCATTGGAGACAGCCTGCTCATTCTGCTGTCCTGTTGGTCTTGATTAACTTGGCAGTCAACCTCTGGCCCGTGGAACTTGTGCTTGCTCTGCCTTGGAGGGAGCAGCCAGTGCCACAGTTGGCATCTCCCCAATCGCCACAGCCTCATCAGATGCCACAGTCACCGGCAGAGGGGCGGAGGAGTTGCTGCCATAATCCAGAGCATCCTGAGAGGAGCCCGCAGAGATGACAGGCAACTCGTGCGCCAACGTGAGGTCACTTTGGACCTCCCTGCTCACCATTGATGGACAGGCACCTAGCTGGGATACTGGGTACCCAATCCATCTCCTACACTGACACTGACATTGACCAGCTGAGGTCATTGCCAGTTTGTGAGCTTGCAGGTCCGAGCGCATTCCCAGGGACCCCTGATTCTGTCCCTTGAGTAGCCTCTCCATGTGAGTCATCACTCTCTCCATGGAGGAGGCATTGTGCTCGGTCATGAGGGTCAACGCAGTGGTCATGCTCAACAGATACTCCTCCCAAACGGACACCATGGCATGCAGACCCTCATGGATCTCTGCCAGACCCTCCCACACACCCTGCTGGACTCCCACCATCTGCTGCCTAATGGACGACTCCAGAGGCCCATCATCAGCCATCGACTGAGCATTGTCCTGGTCTCCAGCAGTCCTCTGACTGCCAGCGCCCTGGGCACTCTCTGCTTCTGCCTGCACCTCAAGTGAGTGTGAAGTGCCCTCACCAATGTGCACCAAGGCACTAGACGGCGATATTATGCCCACCGAGGTGCTGGTATCTGCGCTGGTACCTGCTTGACAGAGAGGGTGACGCAGGTGCGTAGTGAGCATGGTGGTCCTCAGGGGTCAGGGGTGGGCCTTCAGGGTCCTCATTATGACCGCCTGCAGGTGAGCCTAAAAGGGAGAAGAAGGACATGTCATTAGTTTAAGTCATGACATTGTCACTGTACATGCCAGGCACCCTGGTGAGACAGAGATATGCATCA
Organism: Cetorhinus maximus; assembly: GCF_964194155.1. Classification (NCBI taxonomy): domain Eukaryota; kingdom Metazoa; phylum Chordata; class Chondrichthyes; order Lamniformes; family Cetorhinidae; genus Cetorhinus; species Cetorhinus maximus. The sequence goes on from NC_135888.1 coordinate 76,217,687, forward strand.
TGATGCCCTCGTCTTTCGATTATCAATGGGGACTTCAGTTTCAAGGCTCACATCAATATAGAGACAACACTATAATGATTGCAATAGCTGACATTCTCACCTCAGTGCACTGCTCTCTTACCTTCATCTGGCACCCCAACCTCACCATGGCCGGTTGACCGAGGTGCATGGTGCCTCTTGACCTCTATAGCCTGCTGCTCATATCGTGTCAGGATGAGGAGGTGTGGGGGTCCCCCGCCAGTCCGTGAGCTCTCAATATTGTTATGGGATATCCTCAGGTCCACAGGGCGGGTGGGGGGGGGGGGGGGGGGGGGGGGGGGGTTGTGGTGGGGCAGAATGCCAGCCCTTAGCTGTTCTGCACACTGACCCATACCAACACAGTACTCACGCTTCCCAGTCACAGCAGAGGACTCCTCCTCCCGTCTCTGGGGACCAGGGTTTCTCTCCTGGCTGCTACCTCCTCCAGGAGGGCAGTGAGGCACTCATCGGACCTGCTGTATCCAGCCATGCTGGAATCCATCATGACTTCAGCATCCTTCCATGGAAGCCCTCCAGGGGCTGCCAGGGCCACTTTTGAGTCAGCCGCAGGGTCGCCATTGGACCCTGCGGACATCATGCCACCGCCCCCACCTGCCCCCTCTCGGAACTTTCCCAGCTGCCCTTCACATTGGGCGGGACTTAATTGGCCCGCCTGCATGAAATCACGGTGCTGTGCCAATCACTGGCGGCAGTCGGCTTTCTGACCACCCCCACGTGCCCCTGCTGAGCCCACCCGCCAAAGGCAAAATTCTGCCCAATGTTTCTACTAGCATCTGTTTAGAAAGCCATGTTACCAAGGGACTGGCAATGACTTGAAATGCACAGGTTTGTACCCATGCTTCTAAGCATGATGCTGCACCATCCCTAAACCTACCTATTTTCTTTTCCATAACATCGCCAGTTCATCTAGTTCTGAAACCCTTATCTATGCCTTTGTTACTTCTGAATTTGTTCAGATGCACTTCTGGCTGGCCTCCTACCCTACCCTACGTAAATTTGAGATGACCCAAAACTCTGCTGCCATGTCCTAACTCATACCAAGTCCTGATCACCCAGCACCTCTGTACTCGAACCACATTAACTTCCAGTTAAGCAATGCCTCAATTTTAAAATTCTCATCCTTTTGCTTTCAAATCTCTCTATGGTCTCGACCCTTCCCATTACTGTAATCTTCTCCAGCCCCACAACCCTCCAAGATATCTGCGCTCCTCTAATTCATCAGCATTTCAAGTTTTAATCATTCCTTCATGCAAGTCTCTAATCTCTGGAATTCCCTCTAAACCTCTCCACTTCTCTACTTCTCTTTTCTCTCTTAAAACATTCTGTAAAATCTACTTCTTTGATCAAGCTTTTGGTCATCCGTTCTAATTTCTCCTTATATGGCTCAGTGTCAGATTTTGTTTTATTACGCTCCTGTGAAGAACTGTGGGATGTCTTAATACATTAAAAGTGCCAAATAAATACAAGTTATTGTTCTTGCTGCTGATATTGCTAGGTTCTGTTAGCAGGCGCTGATCCCGTATAGACCATTGCACTGTTGGAAGATAAATAGTATCAAGATCATCCTCTATCAGGCCTTGAGTTTTGGATCCGAAAATCTATGAATGATCAGGAGAAGTATTGCTGACAATTGCTCTAACTCTACTTTCTGCCCATGTGTCTAAGATCGTTGATGCTACATGCTTAGTGCCAGTCTGTACAGCAGAGAATCCTTGCTTCGTGGCAAAGCCCAACTCTGATTGAACTGAAGCCTCCTGTATTTGTTGCTGTTTGATATTCAGGTAGGTGACACATCACCATTAGGTAGCATCCAGGTCATATTGTCCAATGAAGCAAATGACTTGGTCACCAGTATATGCATTGAAGGGCTCCAGAGACCCATGAAATCAAACTTCCAGTGTTTCAACATTGCCCTGTCTCTGCTGTACTTCCACACATCTCCTGTATCCTTCCACACTTGTAATCACCTCATGTTCATTCCACAAACTCACAAGCAGCCTTTTGAAGGACTGTTTCTAGTTTAGTGCCTGCTTCAAATGATGAGAGTGACAGCATAGTGAAGAGAGCTTGATGGTCCTGCTGAAATATATGACACAGGTTAGCGCACCGACATTTACCATTTCTGTGACGGTGCTCATGATGTTTCATAATGCAGCACAAGCACGTGTGAAAGTAGAAAAACTTCCTGCAGTGAATGTGAATACCATTGCACAGATAGGAATGCTATCTCTGCAAGCTTTAGTGTCCTCCAGGCACTCCAGCTTATAACCTCCATGATGGCATGCTCAGCACAGGCAAGAGGTTTTATTTGCTCAGTGATGCTTGCTGAAAGCAAGGAAGGAACAGTTTCTACTACCCGAGATGAAAGGTTGCTGAGAAAAATAAAGACTGTAAAACAGTGTATAAGTTCCCAAAAATAATAGAATGAAATGTTAAATATTCTACTAGTTGACGTTAGTAAATGGAGTATTTTATTTAGCCAGCTGTATTTCTGCATAAGTATATTTGAATAAACTCTAAGCTATTAATGGGTAATTTGTATTTTTTTCAGCCTGTTCTAATGCTTCTCAAATATGCTCATCACTTCTTTTCAAATACGGGCTAAATTTACATTCCAGAAACAGTGGCAAATCAAGGCTCCAATGAGATTGAGGAACTTAGAGAAACTAGTGAAGAAATATGACTGGAGAAATTAAGGGGACTAAAAGATCATAAATCCCTTGGTTATGATGGCCTTTGTCATGTGGTTTTAAAAGAGGTGGCTACAAAAGTTGGTCTTGGTCTTCCAGAATTCCCTAGATTCTGAAACAGTTCCTGGGCTATGAAAGACAGTAACTATAACCCAGCTATTCAAGGGAGAAGGGAGAGAGAAAACTGGGAGCTGTAGGACAGTTAGCCAGACATCAGGAGTAGGGAAAATGCGAAAGTCTATTATTTAAAAAGTGATAACGGACGGCTTTGGAAATGAGGAGGGCATTTAATTGGGTGGGGAGTCCGCCACCTTCCGCCTCCACCCCAAATAAGTTCATTGAAGGAAGGCAGATGGACGGCCTTCCAGCCCCACTGCCAATTGAGGGGTAAATAATGCCCAATTAAAGGCCTCTTCCTGCTGCTGCTGCTATTAACCCAGCTGTGGGTGGGTCTGTCGCCATGCGGGGAGCATGATGCAAACCTGTGCAGGGTTTCTTGTAGTCTCCTGGGATGTGCCCCTCGTTCAAAGGCACTCGGTGACTGATCGAAGGGCCTGGAATCAGCAATGGGGGGCCTGCTGAAAGCCAACCCCCTGCCCTTGCTGCTGACCCCACTACATCTCCCTTCCCTATGACCCCCACCCCATGAAACCCCTCCCTCCATCACTTACCTCCAGCCTGGGTGGCTTCACAAACCTGGACCCCCTGTGGGTGTCGTTCAGGTAGCAGCCACTGCCTCCCCAGTGAAACTTCTGAGCAAAAGAGCTGCCAGCCTCTGAGTGGCAGGCGCTACTCAGCAGGTGGGACATCCTGTCCCCGGGGGCCTGTGGAAGGCCTGCCATTGACCTCTCAATTGCCTGACTGGCATGTAATACTGGTAGGCCTTCCCAGAGGAGACAGTGCAGGTCTTTCGCTGGCTCTCCAGCTGGTGGGCGAGACCCCTGTCACCTCCATAAAACTCCCCCCCATAGAGACATTACGGCCAGAATTTTACGTCCCGCGGGGGTGCGTGCCCAACCCGTCGAGCCATGAAACAGTGTGAGATATCTCACTTGGTGGGCGCATACGCCAGTCAGAAGCGTGCCCGCCAACAATTAAGTGGGCAATTAAGCCCTTAAGGAGGCAATTGAAAGTGATTTTTTGTGGCCCGTCCACATTTACGGTCGGCGGACGGGCCAATCGGACAGGCGGCCTTTACATTTTTGCTTAAACCCCGATCCAGGGCGGGATGAAATCTCCGTGGGGAAATAAAATAAAAAGAGGTATCTGGGGACTGGTTTTTTTTATGAGGTATACTTTCAGGTGCTTGATTGTGCTGCATGGATATATTTTGCAGCATTTTTGTTGTTTCATTTATTCTGTGGAGGTCTGCAGCTCCCTGGGCAGCTGTCTGCCTTCAGGGAGCTCACTGGAAGCGCTGACCAGCACCCGCGGTGACATCATCGCCTGCCCTCTTCCCGCTCCCGCCGGCAGTGCTGAGCCCTTCTCAGCTGGCTGGCTGTTAATTGGCCAGCTAGCATGAAATCACAGCCCGGGGCCTATTTTCCATCCGCTCCCCGGCCCGCCGATCGTGCACGCCTGACGAGTGAAAAATTCAGGCCTATGGTGCAGAAGGAGGACATTCGATCCATCGAGCCCTGATTTTCTGTGAGTAATCCAATCAGTCCCATCCCCCACTCTATCTCCCTAGCCCTAAAAGTTTATTTCCCTCAAGTGCTTTTCCAATTTTATTTTGAAATCATTAGTCATCTCTGCTTCCACCACCCTCAAGGGCAGCGAATTCCAGGTCATTACACTCTCTGTGTATAAAAGTTCTCCTCACATCCCCATCCCTCACAACCCCCCAGATCTCTTGCCCAAAAGTTTGAATCTTCATTCCCTGGTCCTTAGGAACAGCTTTTCTTTGTCTAGCGTATCTAAACTTGTTATAATCTTGTACACTTCTATCAGATCTCCCCTCAACCTCCTTTTCCCCAAGGGAAACAACTCCAGCTTTTCCAGCCTAACCTTGTAGCTAAAATCCCAATTCGTGGAAGCATTCTGGTATATCTCTTCTGCATCCTCTCAATGACCCTCACATCCTTCCTAAAATGTAGTGACCAGAAAGGGTCACAATACTCTAATTGAGGCCTAACCATAGCTTTTTGAAGGTTCATCATAACTTCCCTGCTTTTGTATTCAGTACTGCCAATTATGATGCCCAAGATCCCAAATGCTTTGCTAAGTACTCTCTCAACATGCCCTGCCACCTTCAAAGATCTATGTACATGAAGCCCACATTCTTCTGACCCAGCAAACTCTATAGAACTGTGCCATTAAGTCCAAAGTGCCTTTGCCTATACCTTCTTCCAAAATGAATAACCTCTACCCTCCCTGAACTAACTTCTATCTGCCACTTATCTGCCCATTCAACTAGTCTGTCTGCTAGCCCTGTTGCAGTCAATTTTTATCATCATCATTGTTTACCACTCCTCCAAGTTTCGAATCATCATCAAATTTGCAATTTTACTCTACTCCAATATCTAAATCATTTATATATTTCAAAAATGCAGTGATCCTAGCACTGACCCTTGGGGAACACCACTGTTTACCATCCTCCAGTCTGAAAAATAATCATTTACCATAACTCGCAGTTCTATGTAATTAAGCCAATTTTTGATCCAGGCTGACACTGACTCTCCTATTCAATATGCCTCAGTTTTATTAACCAGCCTTTGTGTAGTTCAGTGTCAAATGCTGTTTTAAAAATCCAGACAGACAACATCCACCGCATTCCCTCATCAACCTTCTCTGTTACTTCATCAATAAAAAAATCCAATTAGGTTTGTCAAGCATGATCTGTCTTTTACAAGTCCATGCTGGCTCTTCTTGGTTAATGTTGCGGGGAGTGGGATTGACTCGATTGCTCTGCGGAGAGCCAGCATAAACTTGATGGGTCAAATGGGGTCCTTCTGTGCTGTAAGTGATTCTGGCTCTATTGATTATTTTTCCCTGACCATCCTTTCTAAAACCTTATCCACCACTGATGTTCAACTGACTGGCCTGAAGTAAATAGGGGCTAAATTTTATGAAGGGGAGGGTTTGGGGACCCCACTCACGAGGTCTCTTGACCGACTCACCTTGCAGCCATTTAGTGGCCGTAGGGGCTTCCACCTACATCTGAGAGGAGGTCCACCTCAGAGGGCTACCGGCCAATCGAATGGCCAGCAGCTCTCTTTCCCAAGCAGTGGCCACCTGAGCAGTGTTCACTGCTGGGAATACAGTGAATCAGGCTGGCAGCTCCTGGCAAGGAGGGTGGGAGTCTGCAACGGACAGGGCAAGGGGGAGGGAGGGAAAACATTGGGGGGTATTACATTGGTAATACCACAGGGTGCCCAAAAAGGGGGCACCTCTGCCCTGTCCCAGCCGCCTGTCAAAATTTGGTTCCATTTTTCCATGCCCACTGGCATAGGGCATGTTCGGTGGTGTGAGTGGACAATATGGCGAGAAGACCAAAAATCGGTTTCACGACATTGTGAAATGAGTTTGCAATTGTCCGCTCTGCCCATGGATGGCAGACCACATTTCCCGCCTTTGGACATCAAGAACCTCATTATAATACATCTGTATATCATTATAAGCCCAACTCACTGGAATCATTCCCCCACACTGGATCATCCGAGAACATCGGTGTAGTGTTTCACAATAGCCCATATAAGGCATGCACCTGGTGGGCTGCACTTCAAGGAGAACTCAGAGGTGAGTGCACAGAAACATTGCGCAGTGCTTGTGAGGGTCACCTGTTGGCCTTCAACGTTGAGGCACCTCACAATCAGGTGGGGGCACAGGCAAGCCACTTTTTTCCACCTGGCTGACAGTGCGGTGCCGGAGCAAAGGAGGGGCGCAGGAGGCAAGGGCTGCATTGTGGTAAAGCAACTTGGGGACAGGAGGGCAAGGGCTGCACTGTGGTTGAGGTGACGGGGAGAGCAAAGGCTGCCCTACGGTTGATGGTAGTGCACAAGCACATAGGGGAGGGAAGTGGCCATGCATTAGGGAAGCTTTGTATAAAGTTACCATTCCTCCATGGCAGAGACGGTTCAGGTGCAGCCACATTAACATGCTTGAAGTCAGGCCTTTACTTTATCTGCCCACTCAAACAATGCAGAGGCATGAAAGTGCCACCAAGTGCTCCAAAGCTTTTCATCCCCCGGGCACAGATTGCCAACTAATCAGCATTTTAGCAGACTGCAGAACAGTTGGACGTCTGCACATGTTGCACAATCTCCTTGCTAAAGCTGGCTGTGGAGCAGCCACTGGTGGAGGTGCTCACAGTCCCTTGCAATGTCATCATCCCGGTTTGGACCAGTCTCCCCCATGGTTCAAGCTAACAGTGCAGCCTTGCAGCGCAGGTTAGGAGAATGCCTGTGCCTGAGCTGAGAGCACAGCATGCAGTCCAATGAGCAAATCTGCGGCCAATCGATCAGGTGGAGTGGGGCGGAGGTGGTTGAGTTTCAGGCAGCCATGCAGTGCATTAACCTCTGGTCATCCAAGTGGTGGTCGGCGCTCTCCAGGATGCATTAAGGGGCCTTCAGACTTAACCAAGAGAAGTTCTTAGAACACCCATGCTAATCCATGCATCTCTCTCTTTCAACCTGCAGGAGCAAGGAGCCTGGTGAACTAGCTGTATGCCTCATACATTACAGAGAGTGGAGGTGATGGAGAAAAGAGCGACTGAGGTGCCTGGCTGGGCAGAGGAAGGAGCAGCACCCTCAGGAAGAAGGGGCAGCTGGCGCTCCCGTGCATACTGCTGAAGAGCCACAGCGAGCTGTCGCTGTTCAATGCTTAGTTAGACTCAGGGTCTATAGACGCCGCCTTTCATTCCTGAAAATGACCGAGAACCAGTGTCACCAAAGATTGTGCATGTCCAGGGAACTGGTCAGTCACATCTGCCATCTGTTGCAGGATTTGGCGCCACGGGGACATGGAGGGCATCCACTGCCCGTGGCCATGAAAGTGACCACCACTCAATTTTTACACCAGTCGCTCTTTTCAGGGCTCTACAGGTGATCTCTGCGGGATATTGTAAGCTTCCACCCACAAATATACCCATGAGGTCACAGACTCCATATTCGTGAGGACACACAACATTATGCATTTCGTGCATGACCAGGAAAGCCAGGATGCAAGGGTGATTGGATTTGCCAAAAATCTCAGGATTCCCACAGGTGCAGGTTGCCTTCAACTGCACATATATCTCTGTGGCAACAAGCAGTCAACTATGTCAACCGCAAGGGCTTCCACTCGCTGAATGTTCACCTGGTCTGTGACCACCACAAACACATCCTGCAGGTCTACGCAAGGTTCCTACATTCTCAGTCAGTCACAGATCCCTGACATCTTCCAGGATCCACAGAGGCTGCAGGGATGGCTCCTCGGAGACAAGGGCTACCCGCAGAGGACGTGACTGATGACACCCGTGCAGCAGCCTCAGACTGCAGCAGAGAGAATGTATAACGAGGCTCATGCTGCAACTCACAAACCGCTGGAATGTTGAAAATGAGGTTCTGGTGCATGGACCAGTCTGGTGGAGCCCTGCAATATAGTCCACAGAGGTGCACGCATTGTCGTCGTCTGCTGTGCTATTTACAACCTGGCGCTGCAACAGGGAGAGGAGCTGGCTGAGGATGAGATGGAGGAGCTGGACATCTCCTCTGATGAGGAAGGTGTCAATGGGGATGAGGCTGAGGAGGTCCCTGAAGGCGATGATGACGGCGATGAGGCCATCGCACTGGCCAGATGAGGCAGGCACGCTCAGGAGGCCCTTGAGCGCTAGATTTGTGGAGGTTGATGATGACAACATGCAGTGAGGAGACACCATAAATCCTCACATTACACCTGTGAACGTTTGACTCCAGTCTGGCTGACGGCAGCGCACTTGCCCTCTGTGATAAGGCTCCTGTCATGGAGGCGCAGCGCAGACTCTAAAAGTCACTTGATTCCAGGAGGGTGATGACGACATTCAGTGAGGACACTCCATAGATCTTCACATGGCCTGTGTGAATGTGTGACTCCTGTCTGGCTGAGGGCAGCTTGCATGTACTCTGTGATCAGGGTCAAGTCATAGAGACACAGCCATGAAACTTTAGAAGCACCTGATCCTTTGTCTGCCTTCAGCAGCTGACCCCTTCAGGAGCACAGCGTCACTGGTCACAGATGCTGGAGAGATGGGGACCAGACCAACCTTAAAGGTGCTGAGAGCACACAGAGAGAATGACAGAACTGTGGTGTGCACCTGCTGATCCTCCTTCCTATGGATGCCTGAGGGTCCCTAGCTGACTCTTCAAGGAGTAGGGGTAGCTGGAGTGAGATCAAGCTGACACCCACCTCTCTCAAATACAGATTGTTGGAGGCCAACTATTGCATCAGCAATGGAGTTCAGCCCATGCAGCAGTGCCGGAGTGGTGTCCTGGACCAAGGTCTCCATGGCAGCCGCCATCCTGCAAGTGTTGACCTTTGTGTGTTGCAATGCTGGTGCTATCACCTCAGCCTAAAGGTGGATGGGCTCCTCCATCATGCCTTGCAATCTGAGGAGTGCAATGGACATCCCTTCCTGACATTCCCGAGCTTGCCTCTGCAGCTCCAGCAACTGTGACATGACCGAGTCCAGAGGCTCGTCATCTGACTCGGACTCAGCAAATTTCTGGCCTCCAGCAGTCCTCTGAAAGCTGGAGACCTGCCACCATCTGCGGTGGATCAAACAATGCGAGGTGCTCATCAGATTATGATCCCGAGGCTATTCTAAAGCTAGGTCCCACTGAGATGTGTGTCTTGTTGCTGGTGGAGGGTGTGGGTGAGTGCTGTGACTAGTCTTCAATGAAATTGCCTTCTGATTCCTCTTCAGGGGTTTCTTCAGGGCCTGGGTCGTGGACTCCGTCGGCTGTTTCCCAAATGTACCTGCAAAAGCAAGGAGAGATAATTAGTGCATGGCAGGGGACTGCGGAACAGGACACATCACTCACAGCCTAGTTGCCTGATGGATGTTGCACTGCTGGACCCTCACTTGGTAAAGCACCACCGACCTCACCGCCAGCACAGGAATGGTCCAGGTCCTCGCCGGCCAGCTGGATGGCTCTATTTTCAAAGTCTGTGGGGGTCTTGATTTAAGGCATTCCTCCACCAGTCTGCAACCTCGCCCTCTTGTTGTGTGCCAGTTTGTCCTGCATGAATAGAGAAGGAGAGAGTGTAAATAGGACACCTGCTAGGCCCGATGGTTAGTATGCCTGACATTTGAGGGTGGTGAGTGGTCCCATGGATGGGATGAGGACAATGAAGATGTGTGTGAGAGAGTGAATGGTGATGTCCCTTGAATTGGCAGTGAGTGAGATCCCTGTGGATGTGTGACGGGTTTATGAATGTGTAGGTTGAGAGTGATGAGAAGAGTGACTTACCAAGTGGAATGGAGGAGATCATTCATACTTTTTCGGCACTGGATAGCTGTCCTCTTTTGTAGGCCACCGCTGACCAATGCTGTCACCTCTCCCATGCCAGATTAGTGAGGTTGCTGTCCCTCCTGCGGCCAGAGTGGGGATAGAGGACATCATGGCTGATCTCCACGGTGTCCAAAAGGTGCTTGGGGGATGCATCATTAAACTGGAGGCCTGCAGTCTTATTGCCTTCCAGGATCATTTCTTCTTTTCAGCAGTCCTGGGCTGGAAGCACTGAGAGGTGTGTGCACAGCTGCACTTTAAATATGGCGCCCGACATGAGGAAGCGGCAAGGTGATGGTGTGGCGGGCGAATGAGAACCCGCCCGCCATGGAAACGGTGAGTTTACCGGGAATGCATGATTAATGAGGTGGGATTGGGATGATATGGCATGAGAAGCCATCATTGCGACTGGCAGGCAAAACGTCCTTTTTCCCTCCCGTTACCACACTTAGTGCAAATCTGGGATGATTCCGCCCTTAATTTAATAATAGTCGCCCAGCCCACCCCCTCTCTCTCCAGTGAAGCAACCACTAAGCCAGGAAACGATTATTGACGCTTTACAGCTAACTAAATTGGTTTCTTTGTGTTGAAATATCCACCAGAAAAGTAAAATACAAACTTGTGAATTAAAAGTGACAAAAATATGTAAAGATGTATTTGTTTTCATTTATAGGATTATAATTTTGGCAGTCTAGAACTGAAATTTCATAGGTGGGTATCTGGAGTGACGTGAGACACCCATCGGATCTTCCTGGGAAATGGTGTCAATGAAAGTTCGCAAAATTCCCTTTGGGTTCTGTCAGGTTAGTAGAATCCCTTAGGATTTCAGAGCCTTTACATTCATTACAGCAGCAGTTTTTTATTTACTGTTCCACAGGCAAGAATTTACCCAAATGCCAAATTTACTTCCTGCCCATGCTCAGGAATCTATCTCCCAAAGTGTATGCCCTACTCTTTCCTTTCTATTTTTAAGCCAATTTGCTATCTAGTCATCTACTTGCCCCAAGACTCCTCATAACCTAACATTCATCATAAACCTACTATTTGGTACCTTATCAAAGGCCTTTTGAAAATCCAAGTACATGACATCCATTACATTATCCTTTTTTACCCTTCCTGCTGCCTCTTCAAAGCAGTCTATCGGGTTTGTTAAGCATGGCTATTTTTATTATATTTTCTGTCTATAGATCCTCTTCTTTTAATATAAATTCAAGTATCTTTCTGATCACTGCCATTAAGCTGACCGGTCTCTAGTTCCCAGGGAGATATTTGCAGAGCTATGGGGAAAGAACAGGGGAATTGGATTACATGGATAGCTCTTTCAGGGCGGAATCTTACAAGACCTGTGGAGACAGGATTGCAGGCAGGCCCAGGAGGAAAATAGGAAAGATTCACATCAGACTGGTGGCCCAACACATTCCTGCCTCCGGGCAATCCTGCTGGAGGTGTATGAACAACTAAAACGTTTACTCACCTGGCAGTGGCAGTTAGCCAATAATTATCATTTAAGAGCCGTGTTTTGTATTGTCTCCCTTTTTGTATATAGTGACATCATTAGCTGTCTGCCAGTCCAGTATTGTTTATGGAACTTTTAGATCAATATAAATTAATGCCTTGCTATCTCCTCCCCAGTTTTCTTGAGTTTTTGTGGTGCTTATCATCCACCAGGGGTTTTCTTCACTTTTAGTTTTGCTGGTTTGTCATTTGCTTTTCCCATTCTATCAAAAATGTTAATCTTTTTAAGCTGATCATCTAGTCTTCTTATCGTGTCCATGGACAGTTTATACTTGGCCCAGCCAGAACTGGACACATTTTTGCGCCTTGTTGTTGAGTTCGGCAAGATCTGCAACAGTGCAGGGTTCCTCTAGCGATAGACGTTGCAGGAGATGTTGCATAGTCTGTGGCTCAGTTCCACATTCACAAGTTGTCGGGCAGGTTGTATATCCCCATTTGCTTAGTGACACCTTTGAACGACCTACACCAGTCCTAAGTCTGTTAAGGCACTTCCAGGTTGCCCAGTTGCAATTAGCTTCTGGGGGAAGGCTTTCATCCGGTAGAATTTCCATCACTGGGGGTTGTTCGAGACTGGCGAGTTGGTCTTTCCACAAGGTGATGCAGGCTTCAGATGGGGTTGATTGTAATGGAACAACACTGTTCATGAAGTTCTTCCTTGACTTTAGGCGGTTGGGTGTAGGTGTATGACCATATAGAGGGTGCCTCTCATCTGATGTTTGATGGAGTCGCTCTTTCTTGCTGGCCACCGTTCTTATATCAGGGGGAGCGATACCCAACCAGGATATATAGGCTGTTGGTGTTTGTTGGTTTTAAACAACCTGTGATAAGTCGGCAGCTTGCATTCAGAATGGCATCCATCTTCTTAGCATGAGTAGATCTTTCCCATGCAGGGCAGGCATATTCAGCAATGGAATAGCAAACAGCAAGTGCACTGGATCATCTAGTGAAATGTGTATTTCATTATCTTCATGGTCAAATCTGAGATGAAGCTGCTATTCAATACTTCTGCCATTTTTCTGTCATTACTTGTGAGTTTGCCTTTCTGCTCATCCTTTAGTGGCCCTTTTCCTGCTTTATTTTCCCTTCTAATATTCATGTCAACAGAACACTTTATCATTCCTCTTATATTCCTTGATAATTTTATTTGGTAATATATATATCTTTCCCCTCATTTTTTTTAAACTTTTCTCTTAAGTTCTTGGTCTTTTTGTCCCTTTGCCTTATCCTTCAGTATCCAAGTACTTCTTACATCTTTTTTTTTAGATTCAATGTTCTATTTTTATCCAACCACAGTCCCCCCAAAATTATCTTGTTTATTTACGTTTTTTTAGTGGAATTTCTCATGAACTCTACCGGTTACCCTAATTGTGTCTCTGTATTATTTTTTGTCAAGATTTTTTCCCAGCTAATCTTATTTACTTCATTCCTCCTAAATTACACTTTTCCAATCTATTACCTTAGTCTTCACCCTATTTATGTCAATCTTGATCCTAATCTTGAAACTTACTATTTTGTGATCACTACTACTAAGATGCTCCCTTACTCCTCCAATCTATCCTGGTTCATTATCCATTATAAAATCCAGTAGTGATTCTTATCTTAGTGGACTTCTTTTTTATTAGGTGAGAAAGGAGTCCCATGCACTGTAAAAAATTGATTCCCTTTTCTGCTTCTTCCTTGAGGCTACTGAAATCTCCCATGATTATTATTCTATGACAGCTATTCACCTCATAGATTTACCAACATAGTTCTTCCTTCAATCCTCTTTCATGATGTGGTTGTTTTATAGTGGATCCCCTATTAGGAAGATATCTTTCTCCATATGGATTCTGTATTATGTTTTTTTTATTCATTGGGGATGGGGGTGTCACTGGATAGGCCAGCATTTATTGCCCTTGAGAACTGAGTGGCTTGCTAGGTAGGCTATTTTGGATGGGTGGTTTCTTTCCCTAAAGGGCATTAGTGAACCAGGTGGGTGTTTTAATAGCTATCATTAGACTTTTAATTGCAGATTGAATTCAAATTTCACCATTTGCTGTCGTGGGATTTGAACCCAAGTTCCCCCAGAGTATTACCCTGGGTCTCTGGTCCAGTGACAATACCACTACAGCACCACCACCACCTCCCCCTTTTCTTCTGCATTATGACAATTTCTGGCTTATCATGAGAAACAGGTGAAAGGACACTGAGTCTTTTAATTTTAGGCCTCTACAGAGCTGCCAGAAAACTTCTATAAATTTCAGACAAAATATGGTGAAAATTTATTAAACCAATATTGTATCATTCTCTATATAAAAAGGGTTTAAAATCTAATTTCTTTTAATGATTCCCCAGATCTCTGTGGGTTTTATTACAACTCTAAATCATTTGCCATCTATTCATGTGGAAGCACTGGCACATTACCAGAGCCAGATTAAACTTTATGTTGATTGACTCTGTGACAGCAGTCACAGATTAAAATAAATGAATTTTAGGCATTAGAGCATAACTTGACTTCACATCACTTTAAAATGTCCAATGCGAGATTATTTTTTTTTGTTCAGTTCCAACAAATCCTGAGAGTTGTGTAAGATTTGGGACTCATTAAAAGAACCTTGTTTAACTTTGGGAGCATTAATCATCGATAATGAATAACAATGAGGCTGTCAGAAATATCTTTATTGGCTATTTTTACAAATAATGTTCCTCAATTAGATTTTTTACACTCTGTAAACGATTTTACAAAGCAGCAATGATTAGTAAAATAGCTTTTATAGAATTAGGTCTAAGATTTATAGTTAGGAATCAACCAGAGGGCGGTAGCTTAGCTCCATTTGTTTTCCCATCAAATCTTCACCCTTGCTCTCCTGAATATCCCACCACCTGCGTGTGCAATAGCCAGCCTTCAATAGTTCCCCAAACAGCCATTCATCATGCGTGAAGTGCAAGAGCAATGCACCCCACAGGCCAACTGAAATGTGTATCATTGGCATCCCTTACGGACTGATTAGTTTTCACAAAGTATTGTGATGTTTGAATAATTTACAACGTCCTGGTGCTTCTGTTTATTATTAAGAAACCTGTATTATTTTAGCCTGCATGCATTGGTTTAATATCCTGTTATTTTGCACCTTCAGAGGTGACAGAAGAAAGTACTGAACATGTCGTATATTCTTCAATAAGAAGGTTTTTTTTCTGAGAATGTGATTCGGGATTAAATGTTAAAACTCAGTGGCAAATAACGTAGAGGGAGTTGGATATGTTTGTGAAAGGGAAATTTTTTGCAGGGAAATGGCATGAATTGTATATCTCTTTCAGGGTGGAATCTTATGAGACCTATGCAGATGGGATTGCAGGCCAGCCCAGGAGGGAAACACAAGGGGTTCATGTCAGGCCAGTGGCCTGCCACGTTCTTACCTCTGGCAATCTTGCTGGAGGGAGGTGAACAACTGAAGTGGCTACTCACCCAGCAGCAGCAGGTAACGAATAATTATCAAATAAGACTATTGAGAGGAACAGATAGGACTCCACCCAGGTTTTCCTGGATTTTCCTGCTGAGCCCTGCAGCTCCATGGAGGCAGCTTTGTGGTGGCAGGCTTGGTGACCATCTGAGCCAAAGGCCCCATTCCCCAATGATAGGGCCGCAGGCAGGGAAGGCCGCACCCACGACCCAAATAATTTCTCTAAAGGGACTTCCCCTCTGCTCCAAAGAGCCTACTTGCTTTGGCCCTCATCAGTTTTGATTTCGATGAACACCCACATCCATATTGAGGTGGCTACGTGCTCTCCTTGCTGTGCCAGAAGTGCCCACCTTTCCCGGTGGGTTGATAGCCTTCCAGAGCTGCAGGCCCTCTGATTGGACCTTGCCCCTCAAAAACCTGCCCACCATCCTTCATTGGATAGGACTCCTAGAGGCACAGCTTAATTGGCCATGCTGTGCAGGCAGGCAGGATTCTCAGGCCATCAGAGACTAGACCCCTTTTTCAATTTTCAAAAGTGGTAAGATTCCACCCTCAAAGAGCCAGCATGGGCATAGTGGGTTGAATGGCCTCCTTCGGCACTGTAAGATTCTGCAGCTGCAAAATTCAGCTCCATAGCAGCCATTGTTTCGGTGCTACACGTGCCATTTTGGGTACCAAAATTGCCTCCATGCTATGTACACATATGACCCGCATATCCCACGCCAAACACCATTTCGTTGAGGGCATTAGTGTGGAGGTTAGGAGTGCAGGCCGAAAGTATGTAGAATAGGAAGATCATGTTATCAGTCAGTGTGTAATACTGAATTGATGCCAGCACTGCTATTTTCGATCATGCCACTCCAGTTGACATCTTGCAATAATTTTGAGGCCATAGCATCTTTATGAGAAGAGTGGGTCATTCAGCCCATTGTGCCTATGTGGACTCTTTGAAAGAACTACCTAATTGATCCCACTCCCCTGTTCTTTCCCCATAGACCTGCAACTGCTCTCTCAAACACACCCAGCTGAACATCTAGTCAGCAGCAGGAAGGACCCCCGACCTATGCTTTATAAAGGGATCATAAGTTTGCTGAGTGATTTCTACCAACTCTACCTATGTTTCTACAATTGCTGTGAGTTTGCTATTGCTGTTTAAAGTTGATGAACTCTATTAAGCCAAAATCCCATTATAATCATTATCCCACCATTGTGCACCTCCATACTTCAGAATTAGTACTGTTGAAATAGATTATTGAAAGGGGACCATCTTTCATCCAGAAATGATGCAAATATATCAATAGAATAAATGAAAGCAATCATCATCAAGAGCCTAGCGAAAGGCCAAGAGGGACTGCATGTTGTTTCCCTAAGCAGCAGCAATATGATCAATGTTTGCAAAATAATCCTTTTAATCAAAGATCTAGCTGAGATCCATAGTTCATCTCCTCCAACACAAAATCTATAAAATCAGTTCTGTGAGCACCCTGCCTAGAAGAACTAAGAAATTGGCTTTCCTCTATGAGATGTCATTAGCAAGTTCACTTAGTGTCATTAATACCGTGTGCAATGGGATAGGTTAGTATAAATGTTATAGAACATCACTCATTCAGCAGAGAATCATTAAGACTGGTTTTATAAATAGGGGACAATGTAACATTTACAATGTAGGAAAAGCTGTGTATTTACCATGTTCTTGCATGATATACTCCCCCTGCCTCAAGCCTTGTGTTTGTATTACCTAGACTACATTGACCAATGTGGCAGAAAGATGAGAAGTTGACCATTCATATACCAGAAACACATGGCATTGTTGCAAGGCCAGAGAAACTTATTTTCCCCTACTAAAGATGGTATTGAACAAAGGCTTCTTTATCTTTCAAAATCTTAAAGTATATCACCAAACAATTCCTTTCTAAAATTAAGATTGATTTTTTTTCTGATTCTGCATTCTCCTTTTACTCGTAATTTTTGGTCTGTCCAAGTGAAAACTATTTGATAAGCATGTGCACCTCATTCCAAAGTTCACTTAAGCAGTGGCAATAGTATAAGCCTCTCAGTGTAGTAAATCAAATTTAGTTTTCTTTAATAATCTTTTAATGGCCCAACATAAATAAAATAATTTTAAATTTAAGAGAAAAAAATAGGTGAATCATTAAAATACAAAGTTAAAATTTGAATGTAATGATGTAATTGATGATGTGGAGTAATAGTAGCAAATGAGAATTTAGAAATGATCTTCAAAGTGGTCGAGTGAGGGAAGTTCTAAGTACAAACCAGTGAGCTAGTGAAATAAATTCTATTATCTCCATCTTGTGAATTTTTGCTGCATAGAGAAATTACGATTGCACTGACAAATGATGGAAAATAAATCACACAGATGTGCTCAGCAACAGTGATTATGATGACTGTGCCACAGTTATCCAATTTACCTTTAACCACTGTTTTCAAATGATATATTTTATCCCTCTCTGCAACCCCACTGTGTCTTCTCTTCAGGTTGGTCCTTTCTCGAACTCCGTACCTTTTTTAATCTTCACTTCTTTCTACAATCTGCATGGCTTTAAAAACAAACACCGGTACCATCTAACCATTACTCTGATCTTTCTAGTTTTCCATCTATTTTCAAACTTGGTGATACTCAAAGTATGATGCCCTATTTGTCTATATTAACCACCCAGACTTCACAACAAAATATTTTTTATTAAACAGATTGTTCTGGGCCATTAAGCCCGAGAGACAGAACTGTTCAGAATTTAGCTGTGGTAGATTTTACATTCTGACTCAGATGGTGTAGCCTTTTCTCTTTTTCTTTTCTCTTGGTCATCCTTGACAGATCCTTCTGACCATGTATGTTCCCATGTATTCTCCATTAATTGGCTTCTTAAGTCTTTACCTCTGCAAAAGAGTCAGGACCCTTGCTCGTTTCCTAAGGTATCCTTTCTGCTCAATCCACTCATTTGAGCTCTGTCACTTACCCTGTGCAGATCCCTGAACTTGCTATTTACGACACCCAGGGTACCAATTTTTGTGCACTTCACCATGCCCCTGGTGGGCATGCTCCATGCAACTTTTTAAAATCACTACTATATATTCAGCTTTCCCTCCTTCTGTCTATTTCTCTGTGGAATACCTACATTCTTTATTTTCCTCAATGTAAGAGAGAGTGAAGGTACATCTGCAGGAAAGTTGTACATCTCCATCTATGCAGCTGCAGGGCCTGGTTCCTGTGAACAATCCAAAAATGGACATAGGTGTTAATTACAATAATTGTATGTTGAGGAAAAATAAGTGTGAAGCCACCCTTTCACTTGAAACAGGTTTATTTGCAAGCCTGCAGAGTACAGGCACAGACTTCCAATCCCTCCACCACCACCCCAGTGTGAGCACCTTTTTATACTCTTGGAATGAAGCCCTAATACTTTCTCAATTGGGGACAGCTGCCCTTGGTTACTAACTTAAAGCATGTACGGTATTGCAGCACAATTCCAACATTAACAATAGGGACAAGGGTTGTCATATTATGACATGGGTAAGCAGTATCAGATGAGTGGATCAGGTTGTTATGCTGTCTGTGAGCTAAAGCAGAGAGAGGAAAGCAAGGGTTAAAACTCTGCTGTGCATGACCTCAAAAAACATAAACCAAAAGAAATTAAGGTTCAAATTCTTCTTTTAATGAAAACCAGAACAATGCTTTTTCCTCCATATGAACAATACACCGAAAAAATCACGTTAAAAATGTCATATTCCAAAGGTATGCACCCCCACAATTGTGTGAGAAATTCAATTCATATGGTGTTAAAACTGGAATAAGGTGACTAAACCCAGTTGAAGATAGTGCCATGAATTAATATACAATTACCAGACATAAGGAGCAGTTTTTCCCTCTGGGGGCAGGAAACAGAGATCAAGGAGCAGCTAGCCCCCAATCTGCCACCAAGATGCCCCTCCAGGCACCTAAACCAGCCCCCAGAGCCTACGGCAACCTGAAGGTTAACTGAAAAATTCTGGTCAGTCTCCTTTAATTGGCTTAAAGTGGCTCTTGATGAGCTGTGTCAGCTACCCATCATATGCGAGCAGGTTGCCCTCGATCCTGCCTATGTGAAAATGGTCCGGAAGTGGAATGAAGCCAGGAAATTGACATGCCGGCCAGAGGGGCCCCAGCCCCCGCAGGGGCTAAAAATCCAGCCCATTGAATGTCATACACTGAAAATCATTGATTTACTGATTAAAAACTGCTAAGGCCTGAAATACACAACAGGGTCTTCAGTATCTGAAGATAGAAAAGACAGATAATCTTCAATGAAATGGTTTCACTTGGCAGCAAAACAACACAAAGTTGCTAAATATCATCTGTTTAAGGGGGGTGGGACAGGTGAAGCTGGATGGAAGGCCAGTGATAGGTGGAGGCAAAGGAGAGATTGTAAAAGATGTCATAAACAAAAGGTCGAAGGGGTGTTGATGGTGGTGATACTGGCTACACCCCTTCGACCTTTTGTTTATGACATCTTATGCAATCTCTCCTTTGCCTCCACCTATCACTGGCCTTCTATCCGGCTTCACCTGTCCCACCCCCCTTAAACAGTATATATTTCACCACATTTCTGCATCTCTTTAGTTCTGAAGAAGAGTCATCTGGATTCGAAACGTTAACTCTGTCTTTCTCTCCACAGATGCTGTCAGACCTGCTGAGTTTTTCCAGCAATTTTTGTTTTTGTTTCAGATTTCCAGCATCCGCAGTATTTTGCTTTTATTTTGCTAAATATCATGGCATCTTGCTTAGGAGTTCTGGTAAAAATGGCTCCTCATGAAATATTAACCTTTTTTTTGAGATGCTGGCAGGCTTACTGTGTATTAACAATATTTTCTGTTTTCTTTACTGGTTTGCTAATTCTCATCATGTCCCAATGCCTGGCATGTATGACTTGCTTGTTTTGTGTCATGTAACTTTTAAAATTCATGATAGTATGTTCTGTTTTCCCTTCATCTATCTACTTCCCTGTGGATTACCCACATTCCTTACCTTCCTCCATATAAATAAGTTGCTTTTCCTACAAAAAATAGAATTCCTGCAAAAAATATACTAAGTTCACAGGTTGGTTTTAAATTCCTTATTAAGAAACCATTTGAATATCATCTATCTAACATGGGTACCTTGAGTGATTGTTTTTTAAATTCTTTTGTAATGTCCATAGAAAAGATAATTATTTCAACCAAATTTTGTCTGTATGGTTTACCAGTGATGTACTTAAACATAAAGACTAAATAGTATGCAAATTATGCCTGTCTTCAAATGGCTCCATAGCCTAACCCCTCTCTGTTTTCATAACCTTTTCCGGTCAACAATCCTCTGGGATATCAGCACTCCTCGAATTCTGGCTTCTTGTCCCTCCCCTATTTTAATCAATCCACCATTGGCTGCCGTGCTTCCAGCTACCTAAACCCTAAACTCTGGAATTCCCCTCATAAAGCTTTCCAATACCACCTTTATCACTCTCTCCTCCTTTAAGACATTCCTTATCTCTCTGTCCAAGTTTTTGGCCATATGAAATATTATCTCCTTATGCAACTTGGCATCAAACTCTATTTGATAATCACTCCTGCAAAGCACCTTGGGAGGTTTTACTACATTAAAGGTGCTATATAAACGTAAGCTGCGTTGTTTTATGTATTGCTTGTCAAAATCTCGGCATGTTCTCCATGGGCAATCAAATGATACAAGTAGGATCTTACCTAATGTAGTATAGTGAAAACTGCGTGTGCAATTGTGCACAGAACCAAACAATTCCTTAGGGAAACGGTATGGTTCCCAGGAATTGACCTCATGGTTGAGCACAAAATCAATCAATGTTTGCCTTGTCAAGCAACCGCAATTTGAAATCTTCGTGAAGACTTCTCAACTATTTGCAGAATCGTGGATAGATGTTTGCATTGATTTTGGAGATTTATGCTCTGACGAATACCCCGTTGTTGTCACTGATGACTACAACAGATTCCCAGTCATAGAAATAGTTACATTTACTTCAAAGAATGCAGTCAGCCCAGAGCTTGACCAAATTTTCACCTTGCTTGGAGTTCCACAGATGGTGAGAAATGACAATGAACCCCCATTCAACAGTGATGAGTTCAGTAAATATGTGAACTACCTGGGTTTCACACATTAAAAAAAATCACAACACATTAGGCATGGAGAAGTCTAGAGATATATGCATACCTTGAAAAATGTGATACATACAGCTACAGCTAAGAGCAAGTCGTGGAAGCAAG
Source organism: Cetorhinus maximus (assembly GCF_964194155.1). NCBI lineage: Eukaryota > Metazoa > Chordata > Chondrichthyes > Lamniformes > Cetorhinidae > Cetorhinus > Cetorhinus maximus. The sequence continues at coordinate 76,239,101 of NC_135888.1, forward strand.
AATTGTATCTCTGTTTTCAGAATTACAGAGTGACTCCTCACTTGACTACTGGAAAGCACTGAGCCACACTCATCTTTGCACATCCTACGCCCATACATCTTCCTGAGCTAATGATCAACATGCATGCGAACGTAATCGAGAACAGAAGGACCAAATGAAAGCAAGTGCAGAACAAAAAATGCAGCTCAGAGCTACACCACTAAAGCCAGGAGATAAAGTACTTGTGAAACGTGATGGTCGTGTTGGAAAGTAAACAACCCCTTATGACATCCAGCCATTTGTTGCAACCAAAACAAAGGATCAATGATCATTGCTAAGCATGGTTTACATATCATCACACAAAACATGCCATTCTTAAAGCATTGAAAACACCATTTGTAAGCATTGAATCTATTTACAACAGCATCTCAGATGAAGAACAAGTTAAATGAGACCACACCTGATGTCAGATGATATCCTACTCATGAGAGAAAACGGCCACCTTGCTTAAGTTATCAAGTTACGAAATGAACTACTTTCATTTGGTAAACAAATCTTTTATCTCATTGTACATGACTAAGTACAGTGTCAAATTAATATAAAAGTTAGAATATGCAATAGTGTATGGTGAAGTTGAATGTTCAAGTTATGCTTAAGTTTATTCTTTACACTTTTGGAAGCAAACCTTTGAAACACATTATGCCTGTAATTTACTAAAAAGGAGGTATGTAATTTATTGAAAATTGCATTTTGCATTTTGTCCACTTAAAGTTACCATACCCATGTACCAGCAGAAGGAATTTAATAAAGGAATCCATGTTTTAACAGCATATGCAGCCTGATTCTGAATGCTTCTTACTGAATCTTATTGTTTCTCCCCAAGAACTTCATACATAGAAAGAGAGAAAGGTTCATATAGAATTAGCAGAGACAAGTATTATCCATTCGACTGGTCTCAAAGTTTGAAAAATATCATATGCTCCTTTATTTCTTATACCTCTTAACTGCTTTTGCTCCCATGTTTTTAAGTTAGCCCAGGCACCATCTTCACGAAACAAGTGTTTGTAAGCAAAAAGATTTACCAACATGTAACACATTACATTAAAATTCTTTATCCACATTTCATTTACAAGTGATATCATGCTGAAAATTATATTTGGTTCTTCTCTCCCCCACTTTTCCTCCAAAACAAAGAGAGATTGTCAGTCACATTTTCATAAGGTGAGTATCCCTTTACCAGGATGCAAGAGCACCCTGCTTTTTGATCACAGCCTGATCTGACAGGTCTATTGAGACACCTTCTTATAAACTACACCTAAACAACAATAATCAGCTTCATCCAAGTTTAATTCTTTCCTACCTTTGCAGCATCCTAGACTGTGGGCTTTGAATCTACATGTCGATTTTCTAGTAAAGCAAAACATAGTTCCAAAGCACACTTATGTTCCAATGCCAAAACACCAAATTCCCAATCTATGCATAAAACCATCTGATTATCTAAATGTTACCTACTGCACAAAATGCAGCCACCAGTCACCTGAAGATGATAGCAATTTTAAGAGCTGTGCATGAAAAGCTTTTGCTCATTGCACACTGCTTGTGTTTTGACTGAGTGCTGAATGAATGATTAAACAGCCTGTGACATAAATATTTGCAAATGCTTGTTTTATTTATCTGGGTTTATTGAAAATACAGATCCAAGCATAATCCTGGTCCAGCACAGGATTCCTTGGCAAAGTGGTTTTGCGTTTATCAAGCTTTAACTATTTTCTAATGCAGAACAGTACAGCTGAGTCAGTGGAATTACACTGTGGGTGATGAAACCGTTATCTAGAGAGAAGTCAAGGTTGAATTTAAGCTTAAAGTATTAGCATCTACAGTTAATAATTTGCAATATTCCTTATCTACATTGGATTCTGTGTGGCTCATTCCATCAGTGCACCCTGCGGGGATGAGTTGCTAAGGCCAAACTTCTATTGCATTGATCTGCAAATACCCGAAAGTCACGAAATCTGCAAAAGAGGGGAGACCCTGTCAGTGTTGAGTAAGACCAGAATCAGACAATTAGAGTTAAAATAAAGACCAGTTACAAGAAGAATCAGGGATTATTTACTTCTTAAAACTCAAGATGACAATTCATTAATTGCACCTCAACAATTACAATTTAGATTCAGTATTTCAAATCCAAGAAGCTGCTGGCTTTATTGCAGTCCCACACTGACTGAATTCGACAGAATCCCTCATCCAAGAAATGACAGAATTCATCTGACACTTGCAGCAAGTTCTCAGCAAACATGGGACGCAAATCATTATAAGCCCAGATTTTGTGGTCAGTGGCAAACGAATGGCCCCAGCTGTTCATTACACTTTACACCTGAGCACCGAATTTCTATAGCGTTTTCTACTAGAATTTGTGGTGATTAGAAATCTGCTACGGCACAGTGCCCTCTACAGGGGATCTTGGATCTGTGCAAACAGAGCAAGCAACTGTGTATCTTCTTACCCAACCAGATTGGAGAAGCCTTGCTATGACACAGGGCTGAATTTTTGTGAAGGAGACAAGTATTGGGAGACGGGAAAGTCCCCGAGTCTGCAAATTTTGCTCCATTACAGAGGGCCCCACCCACCATATTTTTGTTCCAGGAAGGCGGGGGCAGGATGGAGCTGGGCACAAGGTGGCAACGGAAGCAGGTACATGGTAAGGCTGGCAGGCTGGAACACCACCTCCGTTTACTGGGACATTGGCCCAGGTGTAATGATGAATGTCAGGCCCTCATCCTCTCACCTCCTCATCCCCCTCACTCCTGCAACTATCCCAAATGTCCTCCATGGCCTTCCATACCACATCCATGCCTCTTATATGCTCCATGTCCTCTCCATGCCCCCTCATATCCCACATCCCCCTTTTCAAGTTCCCCATGCATGCTCCATACCCACTCTCCCAGTATACACCATGTACCTGCTTTTGTTGATACAGTTGCTTATTATGTCAGTTTCAGGATTATTTCAAAGACTTACCAGACTTGCAAGTCTCATAAGGCTTTGAAATAATGCTGAAACTGATACAATAAGCCACTGTATCAACAAAAGCAGGCTAAACAGGCGGCCTCTTTATGAATGCCTGGCCAGGCTCCAAGAATGACTAATGCATCAAGATCTCAGCCAGCAATATTTATATATCTGCAGAGGGGAGGGAAAGCTTTGTTTGATTGACATCTGTTCTTGTTTCTTGGAAGAGTTTTTCACTGCCTGTGTGTTTGTTTTGGTTGATGACTCAAGACTAGGGTTTTCCTCATGGCTCATGCCTCCTCTGAGAAATGGTGAAGCATGTCTACTTACAGAAGAGGCCCAACTCCACTAAAATTGTTGGAGGGTTGAACTCCCCACCTCCACAATGGTGCTGCATGCAGGCTGAATATCAGCGCCCATATCCCACACCTGCGAAAATTGCTGGATCAAAATGGGGGCAGGAATCCCAGAATCTGGTTCTGCCTACCATTTTAAAGGGCTCCTCGGTCAACGAGACTCAGCAAAAATCCATGCCACAGAGTCTAAAAGCAGTAAGTGCAAGTTAAAATAGTTAATTCATTGTCAAATCTTGTAAATAAAGTGAAATAAAGAAATATGGGGCTAGGGGTGAGAGAGAGAGAGATAAAAAAATCAGAGAGAAAAAGTTAATATAAAAAATTATTTACATTTTTAAAATAACAATAATTAAAATCTGATGGAATGAGGTGCCACACTTTTAAAAGTTCATATCCAGTGCCAGAGAAGTTGTTTGGCAGTAATTAAGACAAAAACATACTGCTAAAATTTTACTTAGGCTAGAATGGATACACTAACTTTTTTCTGGTAACCTTAGCGGGTATCCATCATACAAGCACAACAATTTCATGCTGTTGCATGTTTATGAATGACAAGTCTCTCGGCAAGATACCAGTATAGCACAGTTTCGGGAGGAGCAGGATGACTTATGCATTCAACTGCGCTTGTGCAGTTGCCAGAAGTTGTTGTTTGATTTACTCTTTAATAACTGTATACCATAAAACCTGGGCCATTGGATATTGTGTTAGGGAGCCAACTCTCAATGCTTTTGAGATACTAGACTGCTCAAGATCTTTGTTTATTTCAGAAAGGAGCAGTTTAAAGATAATCATTATGTCCTAAAGAAAATAACACAACTACATGTCACCTAGTGGGCAATTTGTTCTAACTTTATACATGGTTGGATATATTTATTGATCTTGTTCTCTCAATGGAGAGTTGCACTCAAAGGAACTCAGGTCAAAAAGTCACCACTACACTTTTACATGCTTTATCTGACCCACAAACCTCGTTTCTGACCCACTGCTCTGTCTTAAGATTTCGATGACAGTAAATTTACCTCTAGTATGTACATGACAACAAGTATAGCAGTATCAATACTGTTTCATATCGTACCATTATTTATTATTCTGAACTTTGCAGAATAGATATAATCTGTGATGTGCATCTTGAGGAGAAAATTACAGAAATGTACAAAATATTAAGGTTCCTCATTTTAAAAAAGAAAATATATGATATCCATCACAATTTATTAATATTCCGTTCTGTGATCATAAAAATCTTCTGAGTTAAACACTGCTCTCTCATTGTGGCTCAGTGCAAGCAGAAGGTACTTCTGTAGCTCACTTTGATAATGCTAACCATTCTGCATTGTATTTATTTATGAAAAAAACTTGTGATAACTTAGCTCTTTGAAGGAGCATTTCTTGTTCTCCTTTACCCGCAGCTCAGCAGTAAATAGAATGTTGCTATAAATTGATTCATGGAACACTGTAGTAATGTTCAAAGGCAGAGAATTAAATCACATTATATGGTCCAAAACAACTGAGGAGTCAGTCGTCTCAAGATTGAACTCAGGCCTGGATTGGCTGCCTCAGTGTTCGAGCCAGGCCGGGGTGACAGCCTCGATATTCGAGCCAGGCCAGGGTCACAGCCTCGATATTCGAGCCAGGCCAGGGTCACAGCCTCGATATTCGAGCCAGGCCGGGGTCACAGCCTCGATATTCGAGCTAGGCCTGGGTCACAGCCTCGATATTCGAGCCAGGCCGGGGTCACAGCCTCCATATTCGAGCCAGGCCTGGGTCACAGCCTCGATATTCGAGCCAGGCCTTGGTCACAGCCTCGATATTCGAGCCAGGCCTGGGTCACAGCCTCGATATTTGAGCCAGGCCTGGGTCACAGCCTCAATATTCGAGCCAGGCCGGGGTCACAGCCTCGATATTCGAGCCAGGCCGGGGTCACAGCCTCGATATTCGAGCCAGGCCTGGGTCACAGCCTCGATATTCGAGCCAGGCCGGGGTCACAGCCTCGATATGCGAGCCAGGTCTGAGTTGGTTGCCTCGATATTCAAGCCAGGCCTGAGTCAGTTGCCTCAATATTCGAACCAGACCTGGGTCATGTGCCTCAGTATTTGAGCCAGGCCTGAGTTGGTTGCCTCGATATTCAAGCTCGGCCTGAGTTGGTTGCCTTAATATTAGAGCCATACCTGGGTCGTGTGCCTCAGTATTTGAGCCAGGCCTGAGTCAGTTGCCTCAGTATTTGAGCCAGGCCTGGGTCGGCTGCCTTGATATGCGAGCCAGGCCTGAGTCACTTTCTTCGATATTAGGGTTAGGCCTGTGAAGCTTCCACCACGAGCAGGAAGGAGCTTGATTGCCATATTCAGAAGGAGACATGGAAGGGCTTTGTGCTGTTTACTCTCAGGAAAATGAGTCTCAACCTCCTCAGTGGAATCTGGTGTGTGATGAGACCACACCTGGTGGGCCAAAGCTAGGAGGTCATTTTAAAAATGCATACACTTTAGTAAGATAAAGTAGATCATTCAAAAGCCCTTCTTGTATTCTGTTATGTTTCAATCTGTCACTTAGGGTTTTCATAATCATCAATGTCAGGTGCAATTATTTACTTTGTACTATCCTCCCTTTATTGGAACTAGAAGTAGTGCTACCAGCGGTCCTTCTAATTGGCATGTTTGGGTGGAAAAGGGAACAGTAGAAGGCACTCCAACGGGTGCTCTGTGCACTCCATTCATGCCCACACTCACACCTCAACATCTTCAGCAAGTTAGCACACCTTGGCACACATTGATAGTGATGGCTGTGATTGCTGGCCAGCCTGGCATTTATTGCCCATCCATAATTACCCTTGAGGAGGTGGTGGTGAGCTGCCTTCTGGAACCGCTGCAGTCCATGTGGTGTAGGTACACTCACAGTGCTGTTAGGGAGAGAGTTCCAGGATTTTGACCCAGCGACAATGAAGGCGGGTGATATATTTCCAAGTCAGAACGATGAGTGGCTTGGAGCGGAATTTCCAGGTGGTGGTGTTCTCATCTGTCTACTGACCTTGTCCTTCTAGATGGTAGTGGTTGTGCGTTTGGAAGGCGCTGCCTAAGGAGCCTTGGCGAGTTCCTACAGTGCATCTTGTAGATGGTACACATTGTTGCCATTGTTCATCTGTGGTGGAGGGAGTGAATGTTTGTGGGTGGGGTGCCAATCAGGCGGGCTGCTTTGTCCTGGATAGTGTCAAGCTCCTTGAGTGTTGTGGGAACTGCACTCATCCAGGCAAGTGGAGAGTATTCGATCACACTCCTGACTTGTGCCTTGTAGATGGTGGACAGGCTTTGGGGAGTCAGGAGGTGAGTTGCTCGCTGCAGGATTCCTAGCCTCTGACCTGCACTTGTAGTCACAGCATTTATATGGCTAGTCCAGTTCAGTTTCTGGTCAATGGTAACCCCCAGGATGTTGATAGTGAGGGACTCAGCGATGGTAATGCCATTGAATGTCAAGAGGCGACAGTTATATTCTCTCTTGTTGGAGATGGTCATTGCCTGGCACTTGTGTGGTACAAATGTTACTTGCCACTTGTCAACCCAAGCCTGGATATTGTCCAGGCCTTGCTGCATTTGTACATGGACTGCTTCAATAACCAAGGAGTCGCAAATGGTGCTGAACATTGTGCAATAACCCCCACTTCTGACCTTATGTTAGAAGGAAAGTCATTGATGAAGTAGCTGGAGATGTTTGGGCCAAGGTCACTACCCTGAGGAACTCCTGCAGTGATGCCCTGGGACTGAGATTATTGATGTCCAACAACCACAACCACTTTTCTTTGTGCTAGGTATGACTCCAACCAGCAGAGAGTTTTCCCCCCAATTCCCATTGACCCCAGTGTTGCTAGAGTTCCTTGATGTCACACTCAGTCAAATGCTGCCTTAATGTCAAGGGCAGTCACTCTCACCTCACCTCAGGAGTTCAGCTCTTTTGTCCATGTTTCAACTGAGGCTGCAATGCGGCCAGGATCTGAGTGGCCCTGGCAGAACCCAAACTGAGCTTCAGTGACCAGATTATTGCTAAGCAAGCACCGCTTGATAGCACTTTTGCTGTCCTCTTCCATCACTTTACTGATGATCGAGAGTAGACTGATAGGATGGTAATTGGCCCGGTTGGATTTGTCCTACTTTTTGTGTACAGGACATACCTGGGCAATTTTCCACATAGCCAGGTAGATGCCATTGTTGTACTGGAAAAGTTTGGCTAGGGGCGCAGGATGAGGGATAAATATTAGCCAGGAGGTATGGAGAACTCCCTTACTCTTCTGTGAAACAGTCCAATGAGCCACTGCTGACACCCTGTATAGATGGTTGAAAAACAAATACAATCAACCAACAACCCTTGCTGGAAATGCACGTGTGTGGATGTCAGATGACAGTTCAGTTGGAGTTGCCTTTGTTCACAGTTCCTTGCAGTGAAATATCTTACCAATGCGATTAATCCTAAAACAAAAGCTGTGGCCACTTGGAGTCAGATGTCTTGCTGATCTCGCAGGGAGGAATCAGGAGAGGTGAGGTGGGGCAAGGCAACAAAAAAGGGTGGTTAAAAATTTGCAAGGAATTAAGTTTGAAACATCTGACTTGAACTCAAGTTACAAATATCACAGGCGGTTTTATGTCTTGGGTAAATGAGTTTGTTGGCCAACCGAACTCTAACTGCATGCCTTCTTATGTTCTCATCAATTGCTGCTTGCAATCAATAACGGGGAGAGACTGATGTAAGGATAAATGGTGATGGTTTATTGAGACATAGGGCAGAGCACCAGATCATACGTGCTCACTCAGAAACCTCCAGAACTAGACTTACAGTTCCCAGTTGCCCACACTATTCAGTGATTCATCAGTGCTGTCACATGATCAGTACACTTGCATTCTCTTAAAGGGACAGGGTACCTCACTTTACCACATCCCTCCCCCTTTACTTAAAAGTACAGCTAACATGCTTAAAACACATTGCCTATTTACACAATAACTATTTACAGGTCAAGTCTCTCAGGAGGCCTTCTTTGATGGGTTGAGCATCGTAACCCAACAACCTCGGCTGGTGTTTCCTAGACCTCATTTTCCGGGGCAGTTGCCCACTATGTGCCTCAGAGGGTGATTTCACCATCTTCTGGGTGAAGACATGTTCACTCCTGCTGCCCTTCTGCTCCAAGCTGAAACAGATAAAGGGCAACAAGCACAAAGCAATACAGCGATAAGCTACATGATGTGTGAGAAGAAAAAGGAAAAGAAAAAATATAGATTTTTGTTTTTCTTTCCGACGACTATCAATAATTTCTCTTTTTCTTCCTGTGTGTCCTTTTCTTGGTAGCACTGACCCGTATCTCTGTCTTCACTTTAATTTTGCTGTTGGCTGGACTAGACTCAGGCGTTAGCCGAATGTGAATGAGCTCAGTCATTGTGTTTTCCGACAGCTCTTCTGAAAACTTCAGGGCTTTTACACAGTTGCTGCTTCAGCTCTTCCAATTCTTTCCTATTCTCATTAATAGTTTCCTGGAGAATCACTTATCATTGCCCCTTCTCAACTAGTTCATTCCTTAGCTCAGTCAGAGACAGGCTTAACTCTTTCTTTTCTTCTTCATATCTTTTTTGTGGCACAATTTGAGAGCTGATTGAATTTTGCAGCGCACGAAAGTCTTTTAATAGATTTTCCATTTCTTTTCAAAGGATGCTGACTCCAGTTTGAACTCTGTCCTGGTGTAACACTCCTAGGGGTTATTCTGTTGGGTCTTTGAGTGCATCATTTTTTCTTGCAGCAACATTTCGGGTTTCGAATTGGGAACTTAGCGGGCCCTCAAGATTTATCTCTCCCAGCCAGTTCCTTCTGAGGAGACTCGGTCCTCTGCCTGACATTATAAATAGGGGTAATTTTGCAGACTGTTCCTCATACTGCACCTTGACTTGGCATACCCCTTTCACACTTATTTCTTTGCCCGTGTATGTTCTCAGCATTGTGTTCGAAACTTGTAACTTCAAAGGATGGGTTCCTTTACTCAGATATCTAAATGTATGCTCTCCAATGATGGACATCGACGCTCCTGTATCAACTTCCATCATAATGGGTTGTCCATTAACTGTAATGACTACTTGGGTTGGTATGGTTCTACCCAATATATAACTGAGGTTATATAACAAATAGGTATCTGATTCTATTTCTTCTGGCTCTTCCATGAGGCATGTTTCACGATTTTTCCTTCAGCCTTTATAGTGTTGTTTTAGCCTTTCTCTGCAGTGCCGCCTTATGTGGCCATAGTGGTGGCAGGAAAAGCACTCGACTTGTTTGAGTTGTCATTCGCTCACAGGAGGTCTGGATGTATTTCTCTCATTCATTTTGTGCGTTTTCACTGCAGTACTATTGTTTTTCAATGGTCTGGAGCTAGAGATCATTTCCTGCCTTTCCATGGAGTCCAAAGTTTTCGCGTCTATTGTTGCCGGATTGTCCCACTAGACCAGATGGACGGCTCCATTTTTTCTATCTTTTATAACTTTGGAATTTCTAACAGCACTTTCCATGGCTGTGGCTAATTCTAATGCCTTATTGAAGTCTAGACTGGGTTCAGCCTTTAGATAGTACTGCCTCCAATCCCACATATCAGCCGGTCTCTCAACATATTACTAATGGACGTTCCGAATTCACAATGCTCAGTTAATACCTTTAAAATGGCAACATAGTCAGCTATTGTATCCTCTGGAAGCCTGTTCCTTGAATTGAACTTGAAGCGCTGCCTAGTAACTGAGGGCTTTGGTCTCAGGTGACTCTGTACAATTTTTATTAACTTGTCGAAGGTCTTCGAGTCTGGGGCGCTAGGTGACATAAGGCTGCGGATCAGCCCGTACATTTTGCTCCCGCATGAGGGCAAAAGAATTGCCTTCTTCTTCTCCTCCCCCACAATGTCATTAGCAGTAAAAAAGAACACTAGACTTTCGACATACTGAGACCAGTCATCTGAAATGGGGTCGAATGGATTGACACGCCCGAACTGCAGCATCGTGAATGGCTGCAAGGGGATTGCGCTGTCGATGGCTTCCCAGTTAATGACAAATTCAGGTGTTTGGCTTACCGTGGCTTTCCTGACTGCTGTTGATCAATTCATGTTTTGCCTTCCACAGAGTTCCGCTCTCTCTGTGATGTCTTGTAATTTTCTGTCCATAGCCATTTTTCATGTATTTACCAGTTTAAATGCATTGCCGCTTTAAGAGCAGTCACCTTTTTTTAAAAATCAGTCTCTGCAGCTTTCGGCTTTTCTCTGCGGGGTTTTGCACTGCACTCTTCTCGAGTTTTGGCAGGATCCCCACGATCGCAATTCTGCAGTGTTTTCTTCAAATTTCAAACTGCAGCACTGGCTTTCTGCTCCAATTACCAGCTGTCGCCTATTTTATAAGTTAAGTACAGATGCTCTTTCCAATGCTTTGCTCACCCATCTTGAAATTTATTTTCTTTTGCTCCTTATCCTCGTCGCCACTTTTATGTCTTGGGTAAATGAGTTCATTGGCCAACCGAACTCTAACTGCATGCCTTCCTATCTTCTCATCAATTACTGCTTGCAATCAATAATGGGGCGAGACTGATGTAAGAATAAACAGTGATGGTTTATTGAGGCATAGTGCAGAGCACCAGATCATACGTGCTCACTCAGAAACCTCCAGAACTAGACGTACATTCCCAGTTGCCTGTGCTATACAGTGATTCATTAGTGCTGTCACGTGATCAGTACACTTGCATTCTCTTAAAGGGCTAGGGTACCTCACTTTACCACAGGCGGAATCTTACCAGGTCTATAAAGGCAGCTTCATTGGGTCAATAGCCCCATACACTTTTGCCAGAGGCAGGTTCAAAATAGCAGAGGCTACATATCAGGTAGCAGTGAGTAGCTAATTAGGCCAATTAAGGACCCTCTTGTGGGCAAGTTTCAGACAGTATTTTGCAGGTGTCAGAGAGGCCGGAGGCCAGTGGCAAATTAGAGTTGCCCACCCGGCCACAAGAATTAAAATACTACAGCCTTGGCCATAACCATTCCTGTGGAGGAGTTGCTCCCTCCATGCCGATGGCCCAACACACTTATTTTTAAAATTTAAGAAGGCTTCCAAGTGCACTACCATTCTGAGGCACCCTCATATTTCCCTACCTGCCTCAGCAGTGCCCACCTCTTCCTATGGGCTGCCATCTGTTCGGTGCCGCGGGCCCTCGGACTGGGCTTCCTATCTCGGGAACCTGCAGCCCACTGTCCTTAATTGGATGGTGAATGCGGAGCTGGCCTGCTAACTGGCTGCCTCCAGTAAGTTTGTGATACAGTGTGGATGACTGACACCACCAGGGCCGGGTCCCGGAAAACGTTCCCAAACCTTGATTGTTTTCTATGTCGGGAAGATTCTGTACCACATCTTTCTTTTCTGACCATTATTAATAGGCTGTAAGTGATAATGTTATCTCATTAAAAAATTATGCCAGTGATGACATTTGAGCACATCAGTCATAGAACTAATGGCTGATCAGACAACAGCTGGCTTTTTGCTTCATTAATGTTCAAACACTTTCTGTAGAAAGACATCAAAAATTCTTTCAACTGATTCTCACAAGATGAACCAATAGATGGTTGCTTGATGTTCATTTATCATATCATGACTTTGAGCGAAGGTAGAACTGGGATGCTAAGGTTAAAATGAAAAAAAAAACTACAATTCCAAAATACATCCTCAATCTTCCTTTCAGGATTTTCACAATTTCAATTCTGGCACTAAGGAGGTACTGAATTCTGACATGGTGAAACAGAAAGTGGATAAAATAATGAGGTGAAAACTATTTGTGGTCCTGCAAAAAGTGAAATATTAGGAGTAATTTCCACAGTTAATGTGTTTAGACAACTCAACATGATGGATTTACTCAGATGGTGCATTTTCTATTGTCAAGTTTAAAACATTTATTTAATCAACGCCATTATACAGACATACTGAGAGTCAAAAGAAAATTGAAGTAATTATTTCAGATATAGAAATTTTGATCCCTTCATTGAACAACCCAGACCAGTGCTGATTCTCACAATGCTATAACTACATAGAGATATTGGGCTGAATTTTATCACAAGGTGCTGGTGGAGGGACCCTGGGGGATATTTTACCGGCGGCAGTCTCTTAACTGGCCACTGCCGGGACCACTGTCCAGTTGAGGAGTTGGCCTGCCTCCCAGAATTACCAGCCCAAACAGAGAACCAACAATGCTGCAGCCTCAGCTGCACCACCATTAGAAGTGGCCACTGCTAAAGCTGCAGGATGCAGAAGGTACCTCCATGGCAAGACGCCCTCAAAGACAAGGAAAGTTTTTTTTAAATGACCGGAGCCAGGTAGGCGGACCCCAGCGATTGGGTTTGGGAGCACCTTCCAGCAGGTGCTGAAGCTGCGGAAGCAGACAGTACTGCCACGGGTGGCCCCTCTGTAGATCATGCAATGGCCATAAAGGGAGGACCCTAGCCTCAGGACCCACTAGGAGGCTGCCAGGATTTACCTGACTGTCTCGATACAGGGCAGGGGCCCCTCCCGATGCCAGCAGGGGCAGGAGGTGGCCTTAATAGGAAATTTGATTGGCACAATTTGTCACCCGGTGAACAGTCACGCTGCTGAAGTTCCCGCTGTTGGAGGGGTGGAGGGTGGAGACATCAGGCTCCTCCCCTGATGCCTTCCATTGCCATTTTACCAGCCCTATCACCTCCCAACTAGTCTCAACAGGGCTGGTAATCCAGCCCAGAGAATTACAGCCTCAAATAAACAAGCTTTAGGAAATTATATTCAGGACTGAAGCCATACTAAAACAAAGCCGTACAAAACTAAAACACATTTTGTAAAGATTTTACCTTCCAGACTTTTGTTGCCTTTATCACACTCACAAATGTATAATCTTCACTGAAAAGCAGTAATGATGAAGCCTTTTTATAATGGACCAATTTCTCATTATAAATAATCTATTTGCCATGAAATTTAATTTGCTTGTCAGAAGCTCATTAGATTCTCCCACACAGTTCCTCACGACCTTTTAAATGCAATGAAAGATTTTTTTTTCTAAAGCATATTGTGCTTTCTGTAATTCACTGGATTGCAGAAATAACACAGTTTCAATGAAGTAGGCAGAGTATTAAAGACCAAATTGTCCTTTAGGTCATAAATGGGATGGAAATATAATAGAGATCCGCAAAAGGCAAATGTGTTAAATGAGTCCTTTGCAATAGTCTTCATGAACAGAGGTGATGAGAAATTTCTGATCCAGTCAAATGACCCTATTGTACACATAAAGGTCAGTAGAACATATATAGTATTATCAAGAGATTCAAAGAAGCAAAACCAGTGCCTGATACATTGTATCCTGGAATCCTTATGGAATTGTGATTAAAAAATAGGTGATGCACTGTTTAAAATTTTTAGGTCCTCAGTCAATACAGCAGATAAAGATGAGGACAGTAGATGTTATACCAATATACAAAATTGTCAGAAAAACATGATTTGGGGAATTATAGGTCATCTAACACTAATTAAGAGTAAAAGTCACAAAAATATTTTATAGGCGGTTGTCTGATATCGCATGAATTCTCAAAAATAAAACACATTTTGTAAAGGTTTGACCTTCCAGACTTTTGTTGCCTTTATCATACTTGCAAAAGTATAATATTCACTGAAAAGCAGTAATGATGGAGCCTATATTATTACATACTATTTTCTCATCTATTTGCCATGAAATTTAATTTCCTTGTCAGAAGTTCATTAGTTTCTCCCACAAAGTTCCTCACGACCTTTTAAATGTAATGAAAGGTCTGTTTTCCCAAAACACATTGTGTTTTCTGTAATTTACTGAATGAGAGTGTAGGAGCGTTATCCAATGAGAGTGTAGGAACCATAAGGACTAGGCAACATTGTTCTGTTTTTTTAGAAACAAAGGTCATGTTTTCAAATTTATGAAAGTAAATTAATGAAGAACTATTTGGTGAATATACCTTCACTAGCTATTGCACTTTGAGATTATGAGAAAGTTTGCTAGCCCCTATGATCTCATTGAAAATCATAGTGGCTAGTGGTGGGAATATAAGCCCTGGTAGGATCACCCAGGCCAGACAGGTCAAAAGTATTCTATCAAGTCCACCAGTCACTCTAGTCGGGCATCGTGAGACCGAGTAATGAACTGTCGATATAAAAAAGCTATTTTGTTACAGAAACAACCTGGTGAGATGATCTCCTAGATGAAAGGCAAAATGATATTCCAAAGAAGTGAAATATCATGCTCCAGTTAAATGGCAGTGGAATAAATGGATTGTTTAATGTGCCACAAGACACAGGAGACTAATTAACTACTCAGATTTTCTAAACAAATTTCATAACAGTCTCAGAACCAGGACTTTTAAGGAAGATTGGACTATGGAGTGACAACTAGAATTTAATGCGGATAATGTAAGGGAATGAACATCAATGCAACAAACATGCATCTTTACTTTACTTCTCTCCACTATTGGAAAAAGGCCCATGAATACTTGCAACCTTCAGGCTGGACTTCTCTAAAGATCTCCTCTCTGGTTTCAGAAAAACTCAAATTCATTGAACTGTCTACCTCTAATACCTGATACTATGCCCTGCTCCCTTGTTATCCCATCCTTTCTCATTTCTGCTGGTTCTCCATCTTCAACAGGTTGAATCTACATAATCCTGTCCCATATCCACTGATCCATCTATGGCTTCAGGCCATTTTACATATGTTATCTCATCCAACTCTATAACTGCCCTGGCACACAATGCACTTTTCCAATAATGGCCTCCAGTGCATCTCTTACTACTATTTCTTCTCCACTTTCTACATTCAGCCATTGTGGCACCAGACTCTGGATCTCTTTTACTAAACTCATATCCCTTGCTACTTCTTTTGCCATCTTCAAAAGCAGCTTCTAAACCTATCCCTGTTGACAGTGTCATTACCATCCCTAAACCTTCCCATACTACTGCCTGCCATCTGTTCTCGTCTCCAAGGAGGGCTTTGGGATGTTTTACTGTGTTAAAGACACTATAAAAACAAGATTTGTGTCCATCGGACAAGGTGAACAAGGACAAGGCAGGGATGTGATTGACGACAGTTGCAAGTATTTTTCAGTGATACACTTACCAGGCTCAGTGAATTACAGAGACAAACCTCAGGGGTAATTCATGATCAAAAACATGTTTCAATTCTGCATTAGGGATTTCTGAAGCCACATTTAGAATACTGCAGTGGTAGTAAACATTCTACTTGTATGTTAATATTTGTAGAGAATTGAGACAAGAGCAAAATCAAGGTGCAGTGAGTTATGAAAAGACTTGTGATTGAACTGGTTTTCATTGGAGAAAGATAACTGATTAGATAAATAATTAGGCTATTAATTGTTCAGACAGGTGTTGAGGTAATGCACACGTGAGCAGGTTATTTAATTTATATTTAGTAGCAGAAAACCCAAGTCAAAATAAACACACCTCAAGGGAGACTTGAGATGAGATGATACTTGTCCCTGAAAAATTGTAGATGCATGAATAAATTCCCATGAAAAGAAACTGACAATCCAAAATTGATCGATAGCTTATAAAGAATGAATTGAATATTATAACAATCAAATTTTCTCTGGAACAATATGGCCGGAATTTCCCAGCCTCATGGGCATCAGACGTCATGGCAGGTGGAGGGCCGGTGTGAAAGCACAGCGGGATCATCTGATGGTGTCTGCCATGGTGGAATGCCAATCCCGATGGAGGCCACTTTGCATCCCACTATTGGGATGCAAGGTAAGGCCCAATTGGAATCGCCTCACCCAGGCCAGGTTTACCCTTACACTGGCAGAAAAACATGTCGGCCCAGAACACGTCTGAACAAGCATGACATGCAGAAATCAGGAACTACCATTAGGGCCTTGCTCAGATCACGGAGCTCCGAGAAGCAGGAGATGCTGGAGCCCTACAGCTACCGGACGCTGGAGGAACACGTGCATTGCATGCTGGGTGGATTCTCATGGACATGGCTCCACTGCAAAGCAGCTCATGGAAGGAGGGAGGTCTCCGTTGATGTATCTAGTCTGCTTCGGGACATCTGGTCTTGGCCATGGGCTGCTAAAGATGATCAGTGAGGCAGGGGAGAGGAATGTCCAGCTGTGAGTGGGAGAGGAAGGGGTGTGAGGTTGGGAGCAGGGGACAAAGGTGTCTGGGGGCGGGGGTTAAGTTGGGAGGGAGCAACAAAGGTGTCGGGGGGTGAGGTTGGAGGGGTAAAAAGGGGTCGGGGGTGTTGACACTGGGGGAGAAGATGTCAGAATGTGAGGGTGGGAGGGGAGAGGAGGGACTACAGAGGAGGAGGGTGTAATGGGGGAGAATGTGGCAAGTGGGGAGGTAGGTGTAAGGGGGGAGGAAGTTGTAAGAGAGGGAGCTTGGAGGGGGGAAAGAGTTTGGAGGGAGTTCGGAGGGGGGAAGGTGTCCAGGGGAGGAGAGTGTAAGGGTGGAGGAGGGAGTAAGGTGGGGGGATGACCAGGTGAACATGCAAGGGAGGGGACTGTGGAGTCAATGACTGCCTCCTGGGGAGTGAATTGAGGCTGGGCATGGTACGAGGGAATTTTTTTTTTATTCATACGTGGGATGTGGGCTTCGGTGGCTAGGCCAGCATTTATTGCCCAT
This sequence comes from Cetorhinus maximus, assembly GCF_964194155.1. Classification (NCBI taxonomy): domain Eukaryota; kingdom Metazoa; phylum Chordata; class Chondrichthyes; order Lamniformes; family Cetorhinidae; genus Cetorhinus; species Cetorhinus maximus. The sequence continues at coordinate 76,256,109 of NC_135888.1, forward strand.
CCTTATTTGCCCTTGATAAGATGGTGGTAAGCTGCCTTCTTGAACCACTGCAGTCCATGTGGTGCAGGTACACCCACAGTGCTGTTAGGAAGGGCGTTCCAGGATTTTGACTCAGCGACAGTGAAGGAACAGCGATATACTTCCAAGACAGGATGGTGAGTGACTTGGAGGGGAAATCGCAGGTGGTGGTGTTCCCATGTGTCTGCTGCCCAAATGGTAGTGGTCGTGGCTTTGGAAGGTGCTGTCTAAGGAATCTTGGTGAGTTCCTGCAGTGCATCTTGTAGATGGTACACACTGCTGCTACTGTGCGTCGGTGGTGGAGGGAGTGAATGTTTGTGGATGTGGTGCCAATCAAGTGGGCCGCTTTGTCCTGGACAGTGTCAAACTTCTTGAGTGTTGTGGGAGATGCACTCATCCAGGCAAGTGGGGAGTATTCCATCACGCTCCTGACTTGTGCCTTGTAGATGGTGGACAGGATTTGGGGAGTCAGGAGGTGAATTACTCATCACACGATTCCTAGCCTCTGACCTGTTCTGTAGCCACAGTAATTACATGGCTAGTCCAGTTCAGTTTCTGGTCAATGGTAACCCCCCCCAAGGATGTTGATAGTAGGTAATTCAGTGATGGTAATGTCATTGAACGTCAAGGGGCGATGGTAAGATTCTCTCTTGTTGGAGATGGTCATTGCCTGACACTTGTGTGCCGCAAATGTTACTAGCCACTTGTCAGCCCAAATCTGGATATTGGGTCCAGGTCTTGTTGCATTTTGACATGGTCTGTTTCAGTATCTGAGGAGTTGTAAATGGTGCTGAACATCGTGCAATCATCAGCGAACATCCCCAATTCTGACCTTATGATGAAAGGAAGGTCATTGATGAAGCATCTGAAGATGGTTGAGCTGAGGGTACTACTCTGAGGGACTCCTGCAGTGATGTCCTGGAGCTGAGCTGACTGACCTCCAAAAACCACAACCTTTGTGCTAGTTATGAATCTAGCCCGTGGAGAGTTTTCCCCCTGATTCCCATTAACTCCAGTTGTTCTAGGGCTTCTTGATGCCACACTTGGACAAATGCAGCCTTGACGTCAAGGGCTGTGACTCTCACCTAATCTCGGGAGTTCAGCTCTTTTGTCCATGTTTGAACCAAGGCTGTAATGAGGTCAGGAACTGAGTGGCCATGGCGGAACCCAAACTGGGCATCAGTGAGCAGGTGATTGCTAAGCAAGTGCTGTTTGATAGCACTGTTGATGACTCTTTCCATTACTTTGCTGATGATCGAGAGTAGACTGATGGGGTGGTAATTGGCCGGGTTGGATTTGTCCTATTTTTTGTGTACAGGACATATCTGGGCAATTTTCCACATAGCCAGGTAGATGTCAGTGTTATAGCTGTGCTGGAACAGCTTGGCTAGGGGTGTGGCAAGTTCTGGAGCACAAGTCTTCAGTACTATGCCAGAATATTGTCAGGGTCCATAGTTTTTGCAGTATCCAGTGCCTTCAGCCATTTCTTGGTATCACGTGGTGTGAATTGAATTGGCTCAAGATTGGCATCTATGATGCTGGGGACCTCCGGAGGAGGCCAAGATGGGTCATCCATTTGGCACTTCTCGCTTAAGAATGTAGCCAATGCTTCAGCCTTATCTTTTGCACTGATGTTCTGGGCTCCTCCATCATTGAGGATGGGGATATTTGTATAGGCTCCTCCTCCTGTGAGTTGTTTAATTGTCCACCATCATTCACACTGGTTGTGGCAGAACTACAGAGCTTAGATCTGATCCGTTGGTTGTGGGATCACTTAGCTCTGTCTATTACTTGCTGCTTATGATGTTTGGCACACAAGTAGTCCTGTGTTATTGCTTCACCAGGTTAACACCTCATTTTTAGGTATGTCTGGTGGTGCTCCTGGCATGCCCTCCTGCACTCTTCATTAAGCCAGTGTTGATTCCCTGGCTTGCAGGTAATGGTAGAGTGGGGGATATGAGGTTACAGATTTTGTTCAAGTGCAATTCTGCTGCTGCTGATGGCCCACAGCGCCTCATGGACGGCCAGTCTTGAGTTGCTAGATCTGTTCAAAATCTATCCCATTTAGCACAGTGGTAGTGCCATACAACATGATGGAGAGTATCCTCTATGTGAAGGCAGGACTTCGTCTCCACAACGACTGTGCGGTGGTCACTCCTACTGATACTGTCATGGACAGATGCATCTGCGGCAGGCAGGTTGGTGAGATTGAGGCCAAGTATGTTTTCCCTCTTGTTGGTTCCCTCACCACCTGCCACAGACCCAGTCTGGCAGCTATGTCTTTTAGGACTTGGCCAGCTTGGTCAGTAGTGGTGCTACCAAGCCAGTCTTGGGGATGGACATTGGAGTCCCCCACCCAGAGTACATTCTGCACCCTTGCCATACTCAGTGCTTCCTCCAAGTGGTTTTCAACATGGAGGAGCACTGATTCATCAGCTGAGGGAGGACGGTACGTGGCAATCAGCAGGAGGTTTCCTTGCCCATGTTTGACCTGATGCTATGAGACTTCATGGGGTCTGGAGCCAATGTTGAGGGCTCCCAGGGCATCTCCCTCCCAACTGAATACCACTGTGCTGCCACTCCTACTGGGTCTGTCCTGCCAGTGGGACAGGACATACCTAGGGATGTTGATGGTGGTGTCTGGGACATTATCTGTCAGGTATGATTCCATGAGGATGACTATGTCAGGCTGTTTCTTGACTAGTCTGTGAGACAGCTCTCCCAATTTTGGCACTAGCCCCCAGACTTTGCAGGGTCGACAGGGCTGAGTTTGCGGGGTCGTTTCTGGTGCCTCGGTCGATGCCGGGTTATCCATCTGATTTCATTCCTTTTTTGTGACTTTGTAGCAGTTTGATACAGCTGAGTGGCTAGCTTGGCTGTTTCAGAGGGAACTTAAGAGTCAAAACACATTGTTGTGGATCTGGTGTCACATGTAGGCCAGACCAGGTAAGGACTTCAGATTTCCTTCCCTAAAGAGCATTAGTGAACCAGATGGGTTTTTACAACAATCAACATGGTTATTTGACTTTTAATTCCAGATTTTTACTGAGTTCAAACTCCACCATCTGCAGTGGTGGGATTTGAGCCCAGGTCTCCAGAGCATTTACCTTGGATCTCTGGATTACTAACCCAGTGACAATACCACTGCACCATCGCCTCCCCAGTGAAATGGTCAGTGTGAGGAGGGCAGGGAGAGCCAGAAGGGTGGGAGGGTGAGGGTGCATCGGCAGTGGCAGAAGGGACAGCGAGAGTGGTTGCTGGGGACTCAGAGACAGACATGGACCCTGGGGGTGGGAAGGAGGAGGTCGGGGAGGCCAATGTAGGTGTGGGTGGGATTCTCAGGAAGGTAGGGAACGTGCACATTCACCTGGATATCCTGGAAAAGGGTTCGGATAGGTTGGTGATGGTGGGAGGTGGAAGGTGGTGCCAGAAGGGTCAACAGTGATGGAAGAAAGAACATGGGTGACTGGAAGAGGGGAAAGGACTGCAGAGCTGACCAAAAACTTGGATTTTGATAATCGTTGTCGAAATCGAAAGTGAGCGGAGCTTCATATTGATGGGCACAGGTGCTGCATGGGAGTGTTATCAGTGGGTGGGTCAGCTCAGATGTAGAACTGAAAGAGAACCCCAGCAGGCAGCATTGAAAATGCTCGGGACAGTAAGATGAGTCTGATGAATGAAAGCTCCATGTGCATGGGAGAATGCTAGGACGTGGCTCCAAAGGGCCCTGCCACACACACACGCTTCTCCCTCCATAATCACTCATGGTCCAGCTGCTTGCAGCTGAACTGCTAGTGGGGGGGATGCAGTGGGAGGGCTTTCGAAGCCTGTCAATGGCACTGAAAGACAACATTACACATTATTCATTGAAAGTGAATATATTCTCAGACATTAAAGTGACAAAATGTGTTCACCCGTGCAATCATTTGTGATCAGAATTTCTTAACTTTACTAGGTCTACCACTTCATCTAAGTGCTGCCCTGACATCCACAGCAAGCATGCAATAGTTGGCTCTGTTGCCTCTGATGACTTCGGCGCACCTCCTTTTGAGAACTGAGGCCTTGAGGGCCCCAACTTGCTTTGGCTGCCCTCCTGTGGGCCAGCTGCTCCCACTGCGGTGACAGAGAATGAGGTTGAAGGGGTCACAGGCAAAGGGGACTCGGAGGGAGAGGACAGCCTCTGAGATCCCTGAGTAGTTGACCCAGGGGCATCCAGTTGCTGCTCCTCCTCTCTTCGGGTGCCTGAGGGCTTCAGCCTGACTCCTCAAGGGGAAGGAGCACCTGGAGGGACATCAAGGTGCCCTGTTTCTCTTTTGTGTTGCCACTGCAGGAATTTACCCCTGGCTACCGCAATGGAATGCAGGTCTGCGCGCATATCTTTACATTCTGCAGGATCAGGGTTTCTACGTTGTCCACCATCCTTCCCATGGAAACCACCATGTGGGCACCACTTCATCTGGGGGCAGGTAGACACACTCCACCAACTCATGTGCCACTCTGTTGAGGGCTTCCAACAGCTCTGTGTGATGTTCCCCTGCCTTCTGCTGAATCCCCAGGATGAGTTGGAAGGCCTAATCCAGAGGCTCATCATCTGACTCAGGCCTCACAGATGCCTCCTCCCCAGTAGTCCTCCGAGTGCCAGGCAGCTCATTTGAACCTGTCTCTGCCTGCTACAGACACATTTCTGTGCGGTGATCACCAGACTGTGAACCCAAGCCTGCTCTATGCCTAGGTCCCACTGAGGCATGTGTCTCTGCGCTGGTGGAGGATGTGGGTAAGCACTGTGATGGGTCTTCCACAGGCTGCTTATTTCCATCTCTTCAATGGAGGAGGTGTCCCCTTCACTGGAGGTGAAGACCTGGACAGAGCTGAGGGACAGGCTGGCTGAGGGTGTCAGTCGCTTGGCAGAACTACCTGTGAACCAAAGTAGAAATAATTAGTGCATGGCAGCAGAGTCAAAAGCAGGAGAGACAGCACTCACAGTTGCGTTGATAAAGGGATGGTGTGGTGCAGGATCCTCACGTGGGTGATCGTTGCCGCCCGCACCATCGCCACAGGCATGCTCCACATCCTTACCAGTCAACGTGATGGCACACTCCTCAAAGTGAGTGAGGAGTCAAATGTGGGTCACTCCACCCGGTCTGGGACGTCTCCCAGTTGTTGTGAGCTAACTTCTCCTGCATGAAAACAGATGGAGAGGGTGTGAGCAGGACACATGGCACTGTATGGAGTGTTTGTGTGGTGAGTGAAGCCAAGGACAGGATGAGGATGTGAGCTCGAGAGGATATGAGCGTGATGGAGATGTGAGGATGTGTGCGAGAGTTCCTTGAGGTGTGAAATCACTGTGGATGTATGAGGGGTTTGTGAGTGTGTGAGTTGAGAGTGATGAGAAGTGAGTTACCTTGGCGGAACGGATGAGACCATTCTTCCTGTAGCAGTACTGTGGATGCTGTGATGGGTTTGTGAGTATGTGAGTTGAGAGTGATGAGGTGGTTGACTTACCCTGGCAGAATGGACAACAGCATTCCTCCTCCTCCTGCACTGGATGGCTGACGTCCTCTGTGTTCTGGTGGCGCTGACCGCCGCTGCCACTGCCTTCCAGGCCAGATTGGTGACTCTGGTGATCTCCTGCAGCCAGATCAGTGGTAGAGGGCATTGCGGTGGTCTACCACTGCGTCCAACAGACACCCCAGAGAGGCATCTTGGGGCCTGCTGTCAAATCTGGGGGCTGCTGTCCTGTTCTGTTCTACTGCGGGGTCATAAGGTCATAGGATCATAGAGCTATACAGCATAGAAACAGGCCCTTTGGCCCTTCGTGTCCATGCCAGCCATCAAGCACCTATCTACTCTAATCCCATTTTCCAGCACTTGTCCCGTAGCCCTGTATGCTATGGCGTTTCAACTGCTCATCTAAATACTTCTTAAATGTTGTGAGGTTTCCTGCCTCTACCATCCTCTCAGGCTGTGTGTTCCAAATTCCAACCACCCTCTGGGTGAAAAAACTTTTCCTCAAATCCCCTTTGAACCTCCTGCCCCTTACCTTAAATCTATACCCCCTCGTTATTGACACCTCAATTAAAAGGACAAGTTTTTTCCTATCTACCATATCTATGCCCCCCAATAATTTTGTATACTTCTATCAGGTCCCCCCTCAGCCTACTCTGCTCTAAGGAAAACAACTCCGGCCTATCCAGTCTCTCTTCATAGCTGAAATGGTCCAGCCCAGGCAACATCCTGGTGAATCTCCTCTGCACCCTTTCCAGTGCAATCACATCCTTCCTATAGTGTGGCGACCAGAACTACACACAGTGCTCCAGCTGTGGCCTAACTAGTGTTTTATACAGCTCCAACATAACCTCCCTGCTCTTATATTCTATGCCTCGGCTACTAAAGGCAAGTATCCCATATGCCTTCTTTACACAATGAATGGCAGGACCCTAGGAAGTACAGAGGATCAGTGGGACCTTGGGTAAATGTTGTGCTTTCTCGGCTAATTGATTCTTCAGCTCAGCCAGAGTTATGTGAAATTCTTTCTGTTCTTCCTCATATCTTTTTAGTGGTATAAATTGGGATCTGAGGGAATCTTGCAAAATGTGAAAGTCCTTCAGCAGGTTTTCTTTTTCTTTTTGGAGGTGACTCACTTCAGCTCAAACTCTGTCCTGAAGTATCAGGTCTATGAGTTCCTTTTGTTGAGTCTTTACATGCTCCTTTTTCCAAACAGTAACATTTCCTGCTTCTGATTGAGATCTCAGTAATCTCTCAAGATTGATCTCTCTTAACCAGTTTCTTCCGAGGAGACTCAGTCGTCTGCCTGCTGTCACCATGAGGGGTAGATTAGCAAATTGGCTTCTATATTGTACATGGAGCCTAGCATGTGCCTTTTACTCATATGTCTTTGCCTGTATATGTCTTTAGTCTGGCATCTGAGTTTTCCAGCTTTAGCGAGTGGCCTCCTCCATTCAGATACTTAAACGTGTGTTCCCCTATGACTGTTGTGGATGCACCTGTATCCACCTCCATTTGAATGGAGGTGGACCCATTTTCTATTAACTTCTACTGTCATGTAGATTGGCTCTCTTTTACCCATTTTTAATTTGTGTAGTGAGTAAATATCTGACTCTGTTTCTCCTGGTTCCTCCATTATATAAATTTCACGACTTCTGCCTTTTTGTTTGAAATTGTGCCTTAATCTTTCTTTACAATATCACATAATGTGCCCATTGCGAAGGCAGTAGAAACACTCGGTTCTTTTAAATTGTCATTCGTTTGTAGGCTATCTGGTTCCAATTCTGCTGTTATTAATGTGGTTTTTATCCGTTAAACCATTGCTTTTTGCTGTTAATGGCGGCTGTTTCCCGCCTTTCCCCGGAGCCAAGCGCCATTTCTAGCTGGTGCCTCCCTCCTGACGTGAATAACGGTGCCATTTTGTGCTCCCTTGATTTCTTCTGAGCCCCTGACTGCGCTCCCCATTGCGAGCGCCAACTCCAGTGCCTTGCTGAAGTCTAAATTTGTTTCTGACAACAATTTTTTGAATGGCGTCTTCATTAATCCCACACACTAATCGGTCTCTTAACATGTCATTAATTGACATCCCGAACTCTCAGTGCTCTGTCAGTTGTTTTAAGGCTGCTACATAAGCAAGCGACTGTCTCTTCAGAGGTGCAATACCTCGGATTGAATTTAAAACGTTGCATTGTTAACGAGGGTTTTGGCTGAAAGTGGTTTTTCACAAGATTCACCAACTCATTAAAGGTCTTGGAATCTGGGGCCTAGGATGCCCTTGGACTATGATTTAGGCTGTATGTTTTACTGCCACATGTCGATAACGGGTCGCCCACCTCTTCTCCTCCCCCGATATGTTGTTGGCCGAAAAGAAAAACGCAAGGCGTTCAATATAATGTGACCAGTCATCAGTGGTCTGGTCAAATGGTTCGATGCGGCCAAATTGTGGCATACTGGAGGGAGATAACTTCAACAACTATGGTAAGGGTTGTACTTACAATCGGCCTGCAATGAGTTTTCACGGCTTTCCTTGATGTCATTAACTGGTCGTGTTTTGCCTCATTGCCACGTTACGTTCTGCTGCTTTGCTCATGAACCAGTTCCACGCTTATCTGTCGGTGGGTGAGTCGATAACAATATACTTCAGACACAGAGACCAATATGAAATGAAGCACATGCTATTTATTTGCACAGACAATAGAGCAGTAACATGATGCGTGCTTCCCCAACCAGGCCCTACTCTAGACTAACATTAACATGGTAGCCCGCGCTACACAGCAATTGGGTCTTATAGTCACGTGGTCAATCTGCTCACACTCTCTTAAAGGTTACCTCAGATTACCACATGTCTTCTTTGCTTTCAGGGCCATCTGTCGCCTGGAGCAGCCCTGGTCCTCATGAAGTAGGCTGCACTCTGGTACGCTTTAAATATGGCGCCCGGAACGAGGAAGCGCTGAGTTCATGTCATTACAGGAAAATCTGAGCCTGCCTGCCAGCGATCCAGAGTGTTTCCCATGAATGCATTATTAATGAGGCGGGATGCGCCAGGAATGGGAGAATATGGCATGAAAACTCGCCATTGCGGCCAGTGGGTAAAATGACTTATTTCCTGCCCGCAATCGCACTTAGTGCAAATCTGAGATGATTCCACTTTCTAGCTTCAGTCCTACTGGGATCATGGGAATGTTATCCGTGGAATGAGCTTGGCTAATCTCAAGCCAATTTCTATCAGCGAACCCATTGTACAACACTGTACACTGGAGCAAATCAACAATTTCACTTGGACATCACATAACACAGGCTTGTATGCAAAATAGGTGGGGGGAAAAATACAGGTGTGTAGCAAGGAGTGTTTTTGTGGTTAGACAGAAACATTGTTAAAGCCTTGCAGCATGTGAGGCCAGGTGTGCAGCCTGGAGGGCAGCTGCCTCTCACGGGAGGCAAAGACGCTGGAAGTGTGTATGGATCAAGTTTTTCTCTGAAGTCTATCTCTATCCCTCTGAGCTCGCAGCAGGCAGATGTTGTTGTCCTTCCTGCACAAGCTCCTCTTCCCCATTGTCCTTGTCAGATGAGGCTTGTGTCTCCTCAACATCCTCTGGATTCAGGTGCTCTGTCCTTTGGAGCGCCAGGCTGTGCAGCACACAACATACAACGATGGTATGTGAGACCCTAGCTGGGTCATACGGTAAAGCTCCCCATGAACAGTCAAGACAACAGGAGCGTTATTGTCAGAAGACCTATGCTTTATTATGGCCCTTATGGAGCTGTGACTAACATTGTACCTTTCCTCAGTCTCACTGCGAAGGTTCCTTCCAGGGGACATCAGCCAGGTCAGGAGAGGGTATCCCCCGTCACCGGGGATCCATCCGTCCAGCCACGGATGTAGGTTGAACAAACGTGGCAACCAGGAATTGTGGAACACATATGCATCGTGACTGCTGCCTGGGAATAGCGTACAGACTTGACTCATATGCTCCCTTTGGTTGCAACTAATTGTACTTTGAGAAGTCCTTTTTATTAATGAATGCTTCCTGCTGATCAGATGGTGCTTTTACGGAACTTGTGCAGTCAATGACCCCCTGCACATGTGGAAAATCGGCTATGTCAGCAAATCCTACATATCTCTCAGCTTGGCTGTAATGGTCTGTTCAATATCTTATGAAGTCATCTGTTCTCTCGAGTGGTGCATTGGTGACCTCCTTTTTACAGGGGTGTGTTGCTGCCTGGGAGATATCACACACTTCATCTCTGGATTCTTGAAAGAATTGGCGGTGTAGAAATTGAGCTCTGCGGTCACTTTGAGTGCCAGTGGTACTGGGTGACCAAGTCCCTTTGGGGGCAGGTCTTCCTGCATTAAGGTGCAGAGGTCGGTGACTATCTCCCGGGAAAGGTAGAGTCTTTTCTGGCACCATCTCTCTGACGTCTGGAGATAATTCATCCTTGTTTTGAAAGTGAGATGCATCGAGAGTCTCTGCCTGCCTCTCCCCTGCTGCCTGCCTGTCTGGCCTTTTGTTGGCTCCTGCTGCTGCTGTTGCAAGGCCTGCAATGATGGGTCTACAGCATAGGATTGTGTTTCATTGTGAAACTCCTCCAGTGCTAGTGGCTGCAGCAGGACTGGGTGTATGATATGCATTCCCCTAACACTCCTCAAGGCATTGACCTCACCCTGGCCCCTCAGAGCGGCACTGTCCATTTGACACCACGCTTCAGCTCCTCAGGTCTGAGCTTCCTCTTTGAAGCTCTGACCCTCAATCCTCAGACCTGCCCCGATCTTTTCGGCACAATTTTGCTTGTCTTGCTTCTCTGCCATGGACCTCACTTTCAAGGGAACCAGATCAACTTCCGCAGTGGAGTCAGAGGAGCCAGGTGAAAACTCCCAGCTTTCAATTGTTAAGTTTCTGAAGGCACAGGATACTTGTGCACCTCCTGTTAAATTCACAGTGGTACGTTTAATTCAGTGTAGAGACACGCAAATTTATCCTTAACATATTCACCAGTCTCTTAACAGTCTTTCCGCTGCTTTTGAGCTGCTCTGCCACCTTGCGGCCTTCCCACCGTGCACTTGATTGGACTCCATTTTCCCGCCATCAGGACCCCAACGCAAGTACACCTGTGCAATTCTTCAGCTTCATTAAATTCCCGCCCGCTGGCATCCATCACTTTGATAAATACAAAAGAGATACCAAAACTACAAATTTTAAAAAAGCACTTCCATTGTCATTTTAATCACACCCCACCCTCCCCACCTCTCCAGCCCAAGTTAGAGTACTGAAGACAGCTGCCAAGTGATAATCCTGTACAATACCATAAAGTTAGCTGGTTTGGCTCACAAACAGTGCAGAATAAACTCTAACTTTAGAAAAATCAATGCATTACATTACACAATGGGGACAAAAAAGACAAGATGGATAAGTTCATCACTGTGAAAATAAAGCACAATTTATTGTGAAGAAAATTTGCTGACATTAAGATCTGTATATAGCCAACTCCTATATAATATATATTAATTATCTATATATATATCAATTTTTAAAAAAGGCATCCGTCCATCTCGGGAGGTAATGGATTGCACCCAGGGTGTATGTCACTTCTGTTTTGAACATCTTCTGTTGTGGCTGCAGAGGCCAATTCATGACTGGCTATTCGGCTGGCACAGGTGAATGCTGTTGGCCGAGGTCAAAGGGAAAAACATCATTGTCGGCCCAGTGTAGAGATTTTTTATCAGGATTATTTTAATGTTTATTATAACCAAGGTGTTGACATAAATTTATTACATCAATACACCCTAGGTTGTAATAAAAAATGTGGACCAAATCAAACAAAAAGTCAGAGAATTAATAATAAAAACTCTACTCTGGGCCCACGTATAATTTAGTATTATTCTTCTATCAGTATTTTAGTCTGGATTGTTAAACTTGATACCTTGGGAGCAGAAGTGTGGCTGAGGGAAGTGAAAGAGATAATTATACAGGCAGGGCGGTTAAGATAGAGAAAGAAACAGGTGGAGTGGGGTGTTGCAGAAACTACAGAGGATATTAGAGGGTTGTATTGAGCTGTGTAATTATAGCCCCAGGAATGACCCTATATAAAATTATTCAGTCAACAGAAACAGTCACTGCCCACAGCCAGGTCACATAATGTAGCATGAGCCAGAACTACTATTTAGCTCCTAACTCAACTGGAAAACATCATTAGCTGGACACCAAGGTGCTATGAAATCATAAACTGATTGCTTCAAACACTGTCAGAAATAATGCAACAGATTTTATGACCGCTTTAACCTGGTGACCAGGTTAATTAGTGAGTAAAATAATAGTTCATCCTCGCTGCTAGTGATACCTTTTACCTTGATGAACTAATCCAAACATCTAAGTCTAAAGTATGTTGAATAAATTCATTCTTCTTGCTTCCGATTCACTTGCAAGTCCTCTCCTCACCTTTCCTTTCCTAACGTTAATTATCATGTATTTGGGGCTACTACTTTTCTCGACTACTACAGTAAAATTACTTCAAGCAGTCTGACCAATCACAGTGAGCAATTCTTCTTCACAAGTTGCAGTATACATCCCCAGAGTGCGTCTCCAGATCTGTGAACAACTGGACCACAATTCCACAACAAATTTTGAAGCTTATCTTTAAGCAAAGCTACAAAGCACAGCGATATTCCAAAAGTTACTGCAAAGAAGTCTGAGGTAAGCAGAAGCTATGCATTTTCTCAGTCCAATAATGCCCTTTTTGCCTCATTTTCATTAAGAAGCAAGAAAGATTTTTATAGAAGAGGAGTAATCTAATGAGCTATTCAATGGTATAGAAACAAATGTGTGAAAATCTCTAATGGATCAAATATATTCTTATTAAGATGGCTGAGAAAAGCATCTGCAGTATCTCCTTACAAGAAACCTGTTAGACTTCAGAATATACTCTTCACATAAAGAATTCAACCAGTTACTAATAAACCAAATAAATAAGGTCAGCTCTATTATAAAGATTTGTTATCCAAGTGACATTAATGATATGAAAGTTCATTAGAAATGCTGACTACACTAATTAAACTCATTATTTGGACTGAACTGCGTGGGAGTTTCATTCAGTTGAAATGATGTTGCATGTTTCTGTAGTATCTTCTATAAGATCATTCTGGGTTCACTTCATAATACTTGCCAAAGTGCTTCTGTAAGACTAGGTAGAAAGATTTCAGCATTTTTAATGTGTTCAGATCCAGGAATA